>NC_091763.1:48780387-50030387 GCF_029378745.1 Bos indicus | reverse complement strand
TTATTGAGAAATTAGTAAATTAGTGTCAATTAAATTTCTTACTTCAAGTGCTTTTTCTTGAATGTTAAATTTTAAACTAATATATTTTAATATAATTATTCAAATCATATGCACAATGTAGTTAAACAATTTATACTTTATTTCTTACCTGTTCTTTCATTAGCGAGGGCTGGTCGAAGTAATGCCAGTATCTTTTCAAATTTTATGCCTCTAATTTTTTTAAAATCAGGGATTAAGACATCAATAAACTTAGTATTAGTTATATTCTCTTCAACATCACAAAACTGAGATATTTGTTGTATTTCCAGATATTGTTGTAAACTGTTGAAATCCAAAACATTATTATAAACTGAAGTTTAATAATCATGCCTGAAAATTAAAACTGATAATATATCCTCACAAATAAAACAAATGAATATGGAACTTCACATAAAGATAAGTCACATCTCTATTACCTCAAAGAATATGCATTTAATTCCATTTTTATTGACCCAACACAAAATCAATTACATGAAATCACATATGTTTGATTTCATGAGAGTATATTAAAGACACCAAAATAACGTATGTTAAAAAAATTTTTTTTCTTTCCTCTATGTAAAGCAATCCAGATAGTTTCTAATTTTCCTTATAATCTTGTCTTTGAATCTAGGCTAATTTAGGAGCACATTTCATGTTTTCAAATAGGTAAGATGCTTTCTATTTGAAATTTATTATTTATTTATTTCCAACTTTATTGGATTATAATCAGGAAATGTATGTGGTAAGATTTTAATTTTTAAAAATGTGTTTAGGTTTTCTTTGTAAACAAAGCAAATTTACTTGTGGGATTTAAGGTTATACATGTTCATATTTCATATATTTTAGATCATTTATTATACACAATTATGGAATATATATTTGCCATTCCTATATATCCTTGCTCTTTTGTCTGCTTTGTATTGAGATCTATGACCATAATGTTACTTTTATCCAGTTCTCCTTATTATCTAATACTTATATTTTTATTATGTCATCTGTGTGGTTTCAGGAATAAATTTTTTGACCACTATATCTTCTTCACAAATGTTTTCTTTTACATCATGTCCTTCTTTATCAAGTTTAACACTTTTAATATTCAATTCTAATTATTTTTTCTGGCTATTTTGTTGCCATCTCTTAATTTTTTTATTTTTCTTTGTCTCTTCTAAGCAGAATATGGATTTAGATTACTGCGATACTGAATGGTTTGCCTTGGAAATGAACAGAGATTGTCCTGTCGTTTTTGAGATTGCACCCGACTACTGCATTTCAGGTTCTTTTGTTGATTATGAGGGCTACTCCATTTCTTCTAAGGGATTCTTGCCCACAGTTGTAGATATAACGGTCATTTGAATTAAATTCACCCATTCCAGTCCATTTTAGTTCACTGATCCCTAAACTGTCAATGTTTACTCTTGCCATCTCCCATTTGACCACTTCCAATTTACCTTGATTCATGGACCTAACATTCCAAGTTCCTATGCAGTCTTGTTCTTTACAGCATTGGACTTTACTTTTATCACCAGACATATCCACAACTGGGCATTGTTTCCACTTTGGCTCAGCCTCTTCAGTCCTTCTGGAGCTATTTCTTCTCCCTTCTCCAGTAGAATATTGGGCACCTAACAACCTGGGGAATTCATCTTTCAGTGTCATATCTTTATGCCTTTTCATACTGTTCATGTGGTTCTCAGGCAAGAATGCTGAAGTGGTTTGCCATTATGTTCTCCAGTGGACCACGTTTTGTCAGAACTCTCCACCATGATCCATCTATCTTGGGTGGCTCTACATGGCATGGCTCATAGTTTCATCGAGTTAGACAAGGCTGTGACCCATGTGATCAGAAAACCAAATACACTCAGCAAAAACAAGACCAGGAGCTGACTGTGGCTCTGATCATGAACTCCTTATTGCAAAATTCAGATTTAAACTGAATAAAGTAGGGAAAACCACTAGGCCATTCAGGTATGACCTAAATCAAATCCCTTATGATTATACAGTAGAAGTGACAAATATATTCAGGGGATTAGATCTGATAGAGTGCCTGAGGAACTATGGGCAGAGGTTTGTAATATTGTATATGAGGCAATGATCAAAACCATCCCCAAGAACAAGAAATGTAAAAAGGCAAAATGGTTGTCTGAGGTGGCCTTACAAATAGCTGAGAAAAAAAGAGAAGTGAAAGGGAAAGGAGAAAAGGAAAGATATACCCATCTGACTGCAGAGTTCCAAAGAATAGCAAGGAGAGATAAGAAAGCCTCCTTCAGTGATCAATGCAAAGAAATAGAGGAAAACAATAGAATGGGAAAGACTAGAGATCTTGTGAAGAAAATTAGATACCAAGGGAACATTTTCATGCAAAGAGGGGCACAATAAAGGACAGAAACGGTGTGGACCTAACAGAAGCAGAAGATATTAATAAGAGATGGAAAGAATACACAGAAGAACTATAGAGAAAAGTTCTTAATGATGCAGATGACCACGATGGTGTGATCACTCACCTAGAGCCAAACATCCTGGAGTATGAAGTCAAGTGGGCCTTTGGAAGCAGCAGTACAAACAAAACTAGTGGAGGTGATGGAATTCCAGCTGAGCTATTTCAAATCCTAAAAGAGGATGCTGTGAAAGTGCTGCACTCAATATACCAGCAAATTTGGAAAACTCAGCAGTGGCCACAAGACTGGAAAATGTCAGTTTTCATTCCAATCCCAAAGAAAGGCAATGCCAAAGAACATTCAAACTACCACACAATTTCACTCATCTCACATGCCAGCAAAGCAATGCTCAAAATTCTCAAAGTCTTCAACAGTACGTGAAGTGAGAACTTCCAGATGTTCAAGCGGATTTAGAAAAGGCAGAGGAACCAGAGATCAAATTGCCAGCATCTGTTGGATCATAGAAAAAGCAAGAGAATTCCAGAAGAACATCTACTTCTGCTTCATTGACTACATTAAAGCCTTTTGCTGTGTGGATCACCACAAACTGGAAAATTCTTAAAGAGATGGGAATACCAGACCACTGTACCTGCCTCCCGAGAAACCTGTACGCAGGTCAAGAAGCAACAATTAGAACTGGCCGTGGAACAACAGACTGGTTCAAAATTGGGAAAGGAGTGCATGCAGGCTATATATTGTCACCCTGCTTATTCAACTTATATACAGAGTACATCATGAGAAATGCTGGGCTGGATGAAGCACAAGCTGGAATCAAGATTCCCAGGAGAAACATTAATAACCTCAGATATGCAGATGACACCACCGTTATGGCAGAAAGCGAAGAGGAACTCAAAAGCCTCTTGATGAAAGTGAAAGAGGAGAGTGAAAAAGTTGGCTTAAAACTCAACATTTAAAAAACTAACATCATGACATCTGGTCCCATCACTTCATGGCAAATAGGTGGGGACACAATGGAAACAGTGAGAGAGTTTATTTGGGGGGGCTCCAAAATCACCGCAGATGATAACTGCAGCCATGAAATTAAAAGATGCTTGCTCCTTGGAAGAAAAGCTGTGACCAAGCTAGACAGCATATTAAAAAGCAGAGACATTACTTTGCTGACAAAGGTCCATCTAGTCAAAGCTATAGTTTTTCCAGTAGTCATGTATGAATTTGAGAGTTGGACCATAAAGAAGGCTGAGTGCCAAAGAACTGATGCTTTTGAACTGTGGTGCTGGAGAAGACTTTTGAGAGTCCCTTGGACAGCAAGGAGATCAAATCAGTCAATCCTAAGGGAAATCAATCCTGAAAATTCATTGGAAGGACTGATGCTGAAGGTGAGGCTCCAATACTTTGGCCACCTGATGCGAAGAGCTGACTCATTAGAAAAGACCCTGATGCTGGGAAAGATTGAAGCTAGAAGGAGAAAGGGATGACATAGGACAAGATGGTTGGGCGGCATCACCGACTCGATGGACATGAGTTTGAGCAAGCTCCTGGAGATGGTGAAGGACACACCCGAGTGACTGAACAACAGCAAAGAAGCAGAATATAAATGAGTACAGTTTTTAAAATTTTTTATTTTGAAAAAATGTATATTGACAGAAAAGTTTTAAGGCCAAGATACTGAACTTTAGATTCATCAACTGTCAACATTTTGTCACATTTGTTCTTTCTCTCTTATCCCTCCACCCCCATTCAAGAGTGTGGTGTGTGTGTGTGTTTGCGTGTATTTTGACTTAACCATTTAAGAATTGGCTGCAGATATTTTCACCATTCACCCTCCTAAATACCCGAGGGAAGTTTACACTGTTATAAGAGTATTATCTTATGAACAATCCATATTCAAATTTCAGCAGTTTTATAATCTGTCCTGTCTATAGTGCATACATGCATGCTAAATTGCTTTAGTAATGTCTGACTCTTTGCAACGCCATGGACTATAGCCAGAGAGGCTCCTCTGTCCATGGCATTCTCCAGGCAAGAATGCTGGCTTGAGTTGCCTTGCCTTTCTCCAAGGGATCTCCCCAACCCAGGGATAGTACCTACATCTCCTGTATTGCAGGCAGATTCTTTGAGCTCAGATTTGCTGAGCCACTGGGGAAACCACCTATCTATAGTAATTTTTCCTAATTTTGGATCATATATTGCATGCAGTCGCCCTAAGCCCTAGTTTCCTTCAGCCTCTAACAAATGCCTCAGCCCTTCTTGTCTTTCATGATACTGATATTTTGAACACTCCAGGCCAGTCCTCATTTTGGAAGGTTTCAAACTATGGAATGGCCCCCTAGTTTCCTATTACATTCTGGGTATGATACTCTATAGGAATATCACATCAGTGGTGCTGTATCCTTCTTGAAACATCACAGTAGGAGGTACACAATGTCAGTTTTTCCCATCACTGGGAAATTATAATAACATAGTCAAAGTGGAACCCCCAGTTTTCACCACTGAAAAGCAACAATTTTCACTTTGTAAATAATATCCTTATTATTTATTTATCCTTATTATTTGAAAGGGCACTATTGGAAAATCCATATATTATTCATACAATGGATTTAGCACTTCATTGATGATTCCTGTCTGCATTAATTATCATTAGGTAGTTTTTAATTTTTTATCTTAATCTGGTAATCTCTGTATTTGATGGGATAGTTAACCTTTTCATATTTAGTATAGCAGTCATATACCCGGCTATAAAAATTTATATATACTGTTTATTCTACATGAGAGTTTGTGTCCTTGATCCTTTAGGTTTTGAATCTACTTTAAAAATGGCAGGTGGAAGTTCACAGCACCTGTTAGGCCATGTCTATAGAATAAGATCTGTAAAAACTGAATCCCAGAAAAATATGTTCCCTAACCCACAACTTCATGCTGCCTGCTTAGGTTGATGATCAGTATAAACACAGGCCAATATTAAAAAGAAAATGCTGCAAACTTTGCAAAACAACATTGACACACCTCACTCCACCCCTATCCTGCCAAGTGCTTAAATTATCTTATTATATGTGTATTGAACAACTGCTTCTGAAAGTTGGATGCAATAGACCCCGACCTGTACAACAGCACCAACAGACACTGACTCCTCCTGTGCCAGCTATGTTAATAGTGTTTCACACAACACTTTAAAAAATGGCTCAAAAATTCAGGTATGCAACCTGGTATCTTGAGCCCAGCATTTCCCACCCAAGCCTGCTCCCCAACCGCTAAGTATCATTTTCTCTTTAAACTCTCACAGTAACTCATACTGTTTACAAAGTCCTTTGTCAGCACTTGATTTATCCTACCAGTCCCTCTATCTCACTTAAAACTGGGAATTAATGGTATTAGGGTCTCCCTGCTACCTAAAAATTATGATATGGCTAGGAACCAGGGGATGGACCAACTAAAAAAAAAACTGCTATAATTTATTAATAAGATAACAAGGAGAGTTCTGGAGATGCTCAACCAGAACACGCAGTGGACATGGGCTGCCCGGCAGGAGGAGACACACATTAGGAAGCCTCAGGACCCAGCTACTAGGAACCTGCTCCTGCTTACCCACCTTTCTTTCAGACATGACCCTGACAACTCATGGACTAAACGCTGGATTTTCTGAGTCTTCATAGGAATAAAAGGCACAGATGGCAAGTGCATAAACCCAACATTCTGTAAGTGACTTACATTCACTTTTGAATATTTACAAACTGTTAACAAAAACTGTACAACTATTTAGTTCTTAGCAGTTTATCACCACTAACTGCCTTGAGTAAAAGGACAGAGGACATTTGCTGTCTCTAGGACAAGGGGAGGCAGAAGTGGAATGTAGAGAGACAGGAAAGGGGTCTGGTTTGGAAGGGACCAGCCTTGGTCCCATTCTAACCCTTGAGTCCAGGGCCATGAAGCCAGACAGGTGCACCCAGTGTTAGAGAGACAAACAGGAATTTCTTCCCTTTCGAAACTGTTTGACATAAACTTTCAGGAAAACTCCGGCTTTGTTGATCATATAAAATTTTGGACTGAAAAGAATACCTGTGGCCTTGACATAAAGATGTTTGTCTTTAGACTTGAGATATCTGTATGTTATACTATGTTACCTGCTAAAACATTGTAAATAATAAGCTTCCTGGCCTGGAGCTACCTTTTCCTCTCTTTCATCCTCGAAGGCTTGGCCATCTCCTGTTGTTCATCCCATGGTTCTTTAGATTCCGTCTCAGAATTAACTTCACTTTCATCCCAGGAAGGCTGTTTTGCCTTTGCTTGTGAAACAACTAGAATATAGCTTAGGTTCCTTGTCATAAAAGAAACAAAATCCTCAAAGTCAGGCTACAAAATAAAATAAAAATAATATTATTAGGCTCATGAAATGGATAGACTACAATGGTGATCCCTACCCAAGTCAAGGACCTCTTCCCCTTCATGATTATTGGTCAAGAGAAAGTTACTCACAAGCCTCCTGTTAACTAACACATCTCTGAGGGACAGAAGTTCACAGTTGGCAGGGACTGATCGTCAAGGCAGTCTAATAACAATTGTTAAACTATAGGATGCTTCCAAATCAACTGGAGGGCTTGTTGAACACAGTTTTCTGGAGTCCAGTTCCAGACTTTATGATTCAGTAGGTTTAGGGTGGGGCCCGGGAACTGGATTTTCTCAAAAGTTCCCAGGTGATGCTGATGTTGCTGGTCCAACCCTTTTCCAGGGCCAAGAAAGATGGTCTGTGGGGTGCAGCTGGTTTACAAAGTGCTTTTCAGTAGAACTTTCTCTGATGACCAACATGCTCTGTGCTCGTCAGCTGGTTTACAAAGTGCTTTTCAGTAGAACTTTCTCTGATGATGACCAACATGCTCTGTGCTTGTCAGCATATGTAACCACAGGCAGCTGCTGAGCACTTGAAATATGGCTAGTGCCACTGAGACTCTGAATTTTTAACTTTAACTGTAATGAATTTAAGTTCAAATGGCCACATGTGTCTAATGGCTACCATACTGGACAGTGAATTTCTAGAACCTACATCTCCTGACACCCAAGCCATTGCACTTGCGAATACAAAGTCTTTACTGTATTACCCCAGACAAAAGAGAATTTTAAAAATAACTTGATGGAAAGGATTTACATGTAGGTAAAGAAAGGATTAAAGCTTTCCTATGAAGTTTATGATAAGGAGCCTTCAAACTGGGATCAGATCTATAGGAAAGGTCTGGATACTCACTTCCTGGGGGCTGATGAACAGAGTCTTAGAGGACACATATCATAAAGAGATCTTTGCTCCAATAAAACACAATCAGAGCATCCATTTTTGCTTGGCTGCCTCTATGTCCACTGGAGCTTTCTCCATAGTCGCTCTCTTTGGATCAACCATGATATGGACACCGCCAAGGAAATCTGGGGCTTAGTTGTCAGTCAGACTTATTTGTTTTTTCTATAATGAGAATACTAAACTTAGAGGAATCCACTGTATTTGACACACAGTGGATTTTTTTAAAAACTTTCTTACCTGGTCTACTATTTGACTATAGAAGTGCTTTACTTGTTCTTCAGTAAGCGGTTTCTTATCCTCTGCTTCTATGACAAATCCTGCCTTGATAATCTTCAATTAGAGAGCAAGGTCAGATCCAAATGGGTAGTGGGACCACAGGTAAAAGTCAAGGACATTTGTTTCTTAGGCTTAACAAATCATCCAGATTTGAATGCATTACATGATTTTGCCTCAGCACAATCCATAAGGCACTAAGTTGCAAGAGGCCCAAAAATATGTAAACAAAGAAGGTTCTTTTCATGCCCCTCCCCAACCTCAGTGTTTAAATTTTCGTGGCTTGAACGAGAGACTCCACACTACTTCTATTATTTAAGTGAATTGTTTCCAGATTAAAAAAAAAAAAAAAAACTAACTGAATTCTAAGGAAAGATATCACAGCTTTCTAAATCATTCAAAAAGACATACATTTATAAGCACTTTTAACCATTTATTTTCAAAATTATTTTAACTTTCTTAACTTTTTTCAAGGCTTACCTTTGTTAAATCTGTAACTCATAATCTAGTATATCTTACTCTGACAGCAACAAAAATATCCAAATTACAGGGAAGAATAGAATTTAAAATTCAGCCATGCTTTGTCTTAAAATTTTTTAATTTAATGACAAATTGTGTGTATGTCACTCAAGTATAACAATGTATAAAATGGACCATCTACTTTTTTGTAGTTTAATCAATGCTGCTTTGGCTGAAGAAAGAATGCATGATGGGAAATTCATAATGAGATATCCAATCCCTCCTGACATAGCTTCCCATGTGACCTCCTCTACTGCACATGCAGCATTCTTACAAATTTTAATATAATTTTGTTGTTTCAACACAAAATCTCTATTCAGGGGTCAGTAAACCATAGCCCCTTCCACCACACATGTTTAGAAACAAAGCTTACTAGAACCAATCCCCTTTGTTTATTTACTGTCTTGTTGCCTCCTCCAGATGATGGCAGAGTTAAACTTCTGTGACAGAGATCATATGCCCCATAAGCCTGAAAATAGTTACTATCTGGCTCTTTACAGGAGAAGTATGCTGACCTTTGGATTAGAATGCAATTTTCCTCCAAAAATTTTTTCTTTGGGCTCTAAAAGCAAAAGCTTAAATGCTTCTTTAAGTTATTATGTATCTAAAAGGACCATATATTTGTGACAACATCAGGGAATAATGCAAGCTAAGGTGAGCTTATAGCAAGTTTGCACTGATGACAACTAAATACAAAGAATTTGTCATCATTCTTTAACATAAGAATGGCAATTTTTATCTTTTATATTGGATGCTAGTAGAGCAGAGCTGTTTAAATAAGGATGTTGAGTAGGTTGAGCCTTTGTAAGACAAAACATCCAAAGCCTTTAGAGGTACCTAGTACCAGATGTTCTTTATGTTCTAGTTTACTCTAAATGATAAGCTTGCCTCTACATTGAAAATTAAGGAATTTTTTTTACAATTAATTTAAGCTATTGTTGGGAAATATTACTTACTTTTTCTTTAATTTCTTGAACTTTTCTAGCAGCCACAGCATCGGGCTTGATAATAACAATAGTGTATATTTGGTCTAGGAAAAAACAATGGATGCATTTCATTTTCTTGGCACAAAGTCTAGATAACGAAGGATTTGACAATTGCAAGCGTAAACTACTAACGTCCAGTGAATTTTGTCCATCAACAGCTTTGTCCTTATGGCGTTGCAACTACCAGAGTTTCTACTTAGAATCAAAGTATATTTCCTATGTTTGCATGCAGCAGAAACATTCACAAGAGTTTACAGTCAGAGGGCCAAAAAAAAAGTGTAGGTGGGTACTAGTTACTTTATTTTTTTGGCCACATTTCATGGCTTGTGCGATCTTAGCTCCCCAACTAAGGGTTGAATCCGGGCCCTCGGCAGTGACGATGTGAAGTCCTAACCACTGGACCACCAGGGAATTCCCAGCACTAGTTATTTTAATACAATTCACGTGCATTAGAATCACACCAATGATCCATCCAGCTGATGGCTGGAGTTTCAGTGCAAGCAAACATTATAAACCAATGGCTTAACTGTCTATGAATTTATCCACATTTATCTACACGTTCTTATAACTAGTTTTTAGTGCAGAATAGCTCACCTAGCATGTTGTTTGCCTGTGATCCCTCCAGGGTATGAACACACATTCACTCACTCACTCAAGACAATCCAATGAAGGCAGGAAGTTGTTCATCCATAAAGTAAACTAGAAGTGCAGGTCATCAGGGAAGAAATTTTTACAAGTTTTGGAAAGATGATGAAGGATAAAGTAGGAGGAAACTACTGTCCAGATTACTCACAAAGGACAGAAGCCCCTGGTCAAATGTAATCTCTGGAAGACTCCAGGCATAGAGACTGAAGGCAAGGTAAGGGGAGCAGAAGAGATTGCTTTTTAAGAGCTGAGTCTGGTATTGCACAAATCATCATTAATCCTACCAGTCCTTATCAATTAACACTGATGTCATTACAAGGTTTTTGCTGCAAGTGATGCTGTAATGAACATTATTCATATACACCAATCCTTCACTGTTACTTTAAAGTAAATTTACTTGCCAACGCTTTCATAGTTTAGTTCCCCAGCATCCTCTGAATCTGAGTCTACAAACGCAATTTCATGATACTGTAAAAAAGGAAAGCAAACAAAACAGTTACATTTTAATATGATAGTGAGAGAGTTTTTAGAAATTTTGTTTCTAGTAAATATGTATAATCAAAGGGATAGAAATTAAAGTGGAAATGTGCCTGCATTTATCTAATACTACTTTTCCCCAACCTTTTCACTAAAATAAATTAAGGAGTATTTAAACAGTTGGTATGTGGAGACTATCAGGAATAATGCATATATGCTATATGGAAAATGCTTAAAAACAAAACCTTTAAAACGTAAGAGCACAAGGAATAAAATAAGAAAGAAGAAAAGATTAACAAGAAAGCAATAAGCACACAATCATTATGTTAAAAACTGAAAACATTTGTAAGCTTCAGGATCCATTCTTGACCATTGCTCCGAGTAAATTAGGAGCAGAAAGATACTTCCTTAACTTATAAAAATAAATGTCTTTCTCAAAACAATAGCCAATTTCCTCCTCTATAGAGTAAAACCCTAGGAAGGATAAGGGATTCTTAGTTTCTGGAGAAGCCCTGAAAATGCTTCTGTGATTCTGTAAACTACCTGAAAAGTTTATATATTTACATATATACATCATTCTGAAGGACATCAGCCCTGGGATTTCTTTGGAAGGAATGATGCTAAAGCTGAAACTCCAGTACTTTGGCCACCTCATGCGAAGAGTTGACTTATTGGAAAAGACTCTGATGCTGGGACGGATTGGGGGCAGGAGAAGGGGACGACAGAGGATGAGATGGCTGGATGGCATCACTGACTCGATGGACGTGAGTCTGAGTGAACTCCAGGAGTTAGTGATGGACAGGGAGGCCTGGCGTGCTGCAATTCATGGGGTCACAAAGAGTCGGACATGACTGAGCGACTGATCTGATCTGATCTGGTCTGATGAGTAAAAAATACACAGCACATTCCAAAGACTTAGTTTGAAAAGATTAATGTGGAATACCTTATTTCTTATACTGCTACATCTTTTTCTTATTTTATTGAAGTATAGCTGATTTACAATGCTGAGTTTAATTGCTGCTATATAGAAAAGTGGCTTAGTTATATATATATATATATATATATATATATATATATATACTTTTTCATAGTCCTTTCCATTATGGTTTATGAGAGGATATTGAATATAGTTCCCTGTGCTATACAGTTTATACATCTAATAAATGATAGCTTGCATTTGCTAATCCCAAACTCCCAATCCTCCCCTCCTTGGCCCCCTCTCTCCTTTGGAAGCTGCAAGTCTGTTCTCTATATTTGTGAGTCTGTTTTTGGTTCATAGATATGTCCATTTGTGTCATATTTTAGATTCCAAATATAAGTGATATCATATGATATGTATCTTTCTCTTTCTGACTGACCTCACTTAGTATGATAATCTAGATGCATCCATGTTGCTGCAGTGATTTTGTTCTTTTTAATGGCTGAGTAATATTTCATTGTGTGTGTATGTATGTGTGTATATATATACCACATCTTCCTTATCCATTCATCTGGGGTGCATGTATTGTTTTGAATCATAGTTTTGTCTGGGTATATGTTCAGGAGTGGGATTGCTGGGTCATATGGCAACTTTATTTTTAGTTTTTTGAGGAACTACCATACTGTTCTCCATAGTGGCTGCACCAGTTTACATTCCTACCAACAGTGTAAGAAGGTTCCCTTTTCTTCACACCCTCTCCAGCATTTATTATTTGTAGTCTTTTTAATGATGGCCATTCTAGCAGGTGTAAAGTGGTACCCCATTGTAGTTTTGATTTTCATTTCTCTAATAATTAGTAATGAAGATCTTTTCATGTTCCTATTAGATCTCTGTATGTCTTCTTTGGAGACATGTCTATTTAGGTTTCTGTCCATTTTTCAATTAGGTTGTTTTTTGTTGTTGTTGTTGTTATTGAACTGTAAGAGCTCTTTGTATATTTTGGAAACTAAGCCCTTGTTGGTCACATCATTTGCAAATATTTTCTCCCAGTTCATAGATTGTCTTCTCGTTTTGTCTATGGGTTACCTCATTGTGCAAAATCTTGTAAGTTATATTGAATACATCTTTAAATAGGCATGTTTTTAGTATGTCAGATGTAAGAAAAGATGTTTGAAAATTAATTTCACCTTTTTTTGTTTTTAATTGACTAGTAGAATATTAAAATTATCTATGTGGCTCACATTATGGCTTGTATTTTATTACTATTATTGCACTGCTGCTGCTGCTGCTGCTAAGTCGCTTCAGTAGTGTCCGACTCTGTATGACCCCATAAGACGGCAGCCCACCAGGCTCCCCCGTCCCTGGGAGTCTCCAGGCAAGAACACTGGAGTGGGTTGCCATTTCCTTCGCCAATGCATGAAAGTGAAAAGTGAAAGTGAAGTCACTCAGTCGTGTCGGACTCTTCCCGACCCCCTGGACTGCAGCCCACCAGGCTCCTTTGTCCATGGGATTTTCCAGGCAAGAGTACTGGAGTGGGGTGCCATTGCACAAGGCAATTGATGAGAAGCCTAAATGATAGAAGTGTCCAACAAAATGGAATAAGATAAAATAAATATCAGATATTTATAAATGTCCTACATATCCACTATTATTAATTAAAATAAGATGTCATTCTGCAAGGATAATGAGAATAACAACAATAAAACCACAGTACAGAGCACACATAGCGAAAGCCAGATGCAGTATAGTAATTAGGAAAAATGTTTAAAAGTCATTCTGCCTGGCTTCAAATTCTGCTTTTACAGCCTACTAGCTACCTGTTTCTAAGGAAAGGACATAATGTTTCTAAGCCTGCCTTATTGAGCACAAATACTTCATAAGATTCCCCTAGGTTCAGATTAAGATGCAACATAGGAGGCTCCTGAACGCACCTCCTCCCTCAGACACACCAGACCTACAGTTTATTTGTGGAACAGTTCCCTCCGAGCGAAATCCAGAAAACAACTGGGCAATTCCTATGCATCAGACAGCTGAGGAAAAAAACGCATGCAAATTGCATAGGAGAGGCTGAGTCACAGTCTCGCCATAAACTCCTTCCCCGACACAGAGGCATAAAATCGAGAGGGGACTCACAACTCCCAACATCCCCCAAAGGAGTGAAAGGCTTGACACCAACATTGAGTACCCCCAACTTTAAGACTTCCAACAGAGAGATGGGGCCCCCAGTGCTTGGCTCTAAATGAAGCCCAAGTTAGTGGACGAAGGAAATAAAGATCAGAGCAGAAATAAATAAAATAGAGACTAAAAGACAATAGAAAAAAATCAGTGAAACTAAGAGCTGGATTTTGAAAAAATACACAAAAGAGAACTTTAGCTAGATTGTGAGGGAAAAAAAGAAAAGACTCAAATAAATAAAATTAGAAATGAAAGAGGAGACATTATTATTAGTTATAATACCACAGAAACACAAGGGTCTTAAAAGACTATTATGACCAACAATGAAATGATTGTCTCTTGGACTCTCTGGGAGAGGGAGAGGGTGGGATGATTTGGGAGAATGGCATTGAAATACGTATAAAATCATATATGGAACGAGTCGCCAGTCCAGGTTCGATGCACGATGCACGATACTGGATGCTTGGGGCTGGTGCACTGGGACGACCCAGAGGGATGGTATGGGGAGGGAGGAGTGAGGAGGGTTCAGGATGGGGAACACATGTATACCTGTGGTGGATTCATTTCAATGTTTGGCAAAACCAATACAATATTGTAAAGTTTAAAAATAAAATAAAATTAAAAAAAAAAAATGAAAGGATTGTCTCAAAAAGCACTACCATGTTCATTGCAGCTTTATTTACAACAGCCAAGATACGAAAACAACCTAATGGACACTGACGATGGATAAAGGTATTGTATCTATACACATTGAAATCCTACTTATTCATAAAAAAGGAAGAAATCTTGCTATTTGCGACAACGTGGATGGAGCGTGAGGGCATTATGCTATGTGAAATAAGTCAAAGAAAGATAAATACTGTATGATCTCTCTTATATGTGGAATCTAGACAAAATGAACTCACAGGCACAGAGAACAGAATGGTAGTTGACAGCAGCAGAGCGTGGTGAACTGGGGAATTGGGTGAAGGAGGTCAAAAGGTAAAACCTCCAAATAAGTTTGGAGGGCATAATGTATAGCGTAATGACTATAGGTAATGATATGTATTGTGTATATGAAAGTTGCTAAAAGAGTATATTTTTAAAACTTTGAGTGACAAATTTTTTCAGAAAAAAATGACATGACAAATGTCAACTAAGTGTAGTAGTTGTTCGGTTGCTATGTCCAATTAAGCGTAGTAATCATTTCCTAATATCCACATACATCAAATCATTAGGGTGTATACCTTAAACTAATAAAATATTAGTTGTCAATTATATTTCAATAAAAGTGAGGACTAAAATGGTTTCTATAAGGATTAAATGAGGATATCTTTTTTAAAATCTTAGCAAACAGTAAGTCCTCAAAAATTCCTAGTTATTATAACTTCAAAAAGAAGTAGAGGGGGTGGAAAGAGTGAGGGAGGGAGATACAGAGAGAAAGGAAGGGCAAAGTTTCCCTGAAAAACAAGAAACCTGAAAATGTAAAGGAAATTGCACTTGGATGAGAAAAATCACTATTGTAAATGTAAATCCCCTATGCTTGTCATTGTCAGTTTACCATCAAAATAGTCATTTTTTTCCTTAATGCTTATACTTTGTGCACATAAGGATATTAGCGCATTGAGACACAGTGCAAACATTTCTCCAAGTTTGCTGCTTTACTTTTATATTTTATTCAAACTTTTAAATAAATATATCAATTTTTTTCTTTTTTGATATGTTTTATATTATACTTTCAAGGCCTTTCTCAACCTATGACAAAATAAATGCTTTCCAATATTTTCTTCTAATACTTTTATGTTTTGTTTCTCCATAGCTCTTTCATTCATATTAAATTTGCTTATGTCCATGAGGAAATGATATAACTTTCTTATACAAATAGCCCAGTATTACTGTTTTATGGATTTTTAATCCTTTCCAGATTTAAGCTGATAGTTTTTATAGCAGATACTTATACAGCCTTGAGCCTATACCTTCTCATAGTTTTTATTTTTCATTATTTCTCAGCTAGTCTTTACTTTTTGTTTCTTAAACTCACACTTCTTGTTTCTGTTGTTGTGTATGTATGTGAGTGTGCATGTTTCAGTATGTCACTCCTATTTATCTGTCTGTATCTGTAATCACTTTCCTATGTGGCTTTCTTTCTTATGGTATATTATGTTCATAGCTCTACATGCTATATATTCATTTCAAAATTTCAAAATATTTTATTTCTTATTACCAAGTAGTAGACTTTACACACATAGGATCTTATTCTAAGCATCATATTAAAGTATAATACTCTATTGTTCATTTGTCAGTTTATCTTGGCCCTCTTTTCATATCAATAAACAGAGATAGAATGTACTAAATAATATTTTACTGTATGAATTCATATAATTTATGACACATTACAACATTTATGTCATATATTCACTATTGCTAGGTATTTAGATTGGTTCCAAAATTTTAGTAACATAGACAACACTGAAATAAATAGCCTTTTCTTTCTTTGTCTCATGATCTTAAGGAAACGTAATGGAATGTAATTGTCAGTCAAAAGATACATGTTTTATTTTAAGCCTTTGATTCATATTATCAAAATATTCCCAACAAGGTTGCACCATTTAGATACCTAGATAGTTATAAAACTAGGGGAAACACTTCAGGAAAACAACAAAAAAGATGAAAATACATCATTTTGAAAACAAATATTTTAAAATAAAATTGTTAGTAATTCAAAGTATTACCTGAGGGCGAACCATTTCACCTGCTGCAATTTTCCTCTCCTCATTGACCAAGGCAATAATTTTTTGATTCACAAGTGGTGCATTTGCACCCTGGATTTTTGCAACAATTGTGCCATTCTATAAGGAGAAATAAAAGCAGGAAGGAAATTCATTTTCAGGATAAGTCAAAAATTAATACTTCAACTGGACTAAGTCACCCCACTCTGACCCACACCCTCCCCAATCCTTTTTTAGCTACTGTAATTAGCCATTTTAAAATAATGTTAGTGGTATGAAGTATGTCCATTTGGTAAATCCACCTCTTGGAGTTCTACTTCTATAATTCATCTGTTAGATGATCAGTTCTACCACTAATTCTCCTACAACCAAAGACAGGCCATCCATGCATTAAATTTTACTGGCTCTGTTCAGGCCTCTCAACATTACTCTCCCTCATTATTTTTGATATTATTTCCCTTTTGTCTGTTTTATAACACATAATTACTGAACACTTGTGTACTATCATTCTTTGGCATTGCCTTTCTTTAGGATCACAATAAACTGTGGAAAATTCTGAAAGAGATGGGAATACCAGACCACCTGACCTGCCTCTTGAGAAACTTATATGCAGGTCAGGAAGCAACAGTTAGAACTGGACATGGAACAACAGACTGGTTCCAAATAGGAAAAGGAGTACGTCAAGGCTGTATATTGTCACCCTGCTTATTTAACTTATATGCAGAGTACATCATGAGAAATGCTGGGCTGGAGGAAGCACAAGCTGGAATTAAGATTGCCGGGAGAAATATCAATAACCTCAGATATGCAGATGACACCACCCTTATGGCAGAAAGTGAAGAAGAACTAAAGAGCCTCTTGATTAAAGTGAAAGAGGAGAGTGAAAAAGTTGGCTTAAAGGTCAACATTCAGAAAACTAAGATCATGGCATCTGGTCCCATCACTTCATGGCAAATAGGTGGGGAAACAGTGGAAACAGTGTCAGACTTTATTTTTCTGGGCTCCAAAATCACTGCAGATGGTGATTGCAGCCATGAAATTAAAAGATGCTTACTCCTTGGAAGGAAAGTTATGACCAACCTAGACAACATATTCAAAAACAGGGACATCACTTTGCCAACAAAGGTCTGTCTAGTCAAGGCTATCTATGGTTTTTCCAGTAGCCATATATGGATGTGAGAGTTGGACTGTGAAGAAAGCTGAGCACCGAAGAACTGATGCTTTTGAACTGTGGAGTTGGAGAAGACTCTTGAGAGTCCCTTGGACTGCAAGGAGATCCAACCAGTCCATCCTAAAGGAGATCAGTCCTGGGTGTTCATTGGAAGGACTGATGTTGAAGCTGAAACTCCAATACTTTGACCACCTGATGCGAAGAGCTGACTCATTTGAAAAGACCCTGATGCTGGGAAAGATTGAGGGCAGGAGGACAAAGAGACAACAGAGGATGAGATGGCTGGATTGCATCACTGACTCGATGGACATGGCTTTGGGTAAACTCTGGGAGTTGGTGATGGACAGGGAGGCCTGGCATGCTGCAATTCATGGGGTCGCAAAGAGTCGGACATGACTGAGCGACTGAACTGAACTGAACTGTGTAATATCATTGTACCAGGCATGGTGGTACAAGATAATAGTCTTGGTTTTTGTTGTTGTTCAGTTGCTCAGTCATGTCCAACTCTTTGCAACCCCAAGGACTGTAGCCCACCAGGCTCCTCTGTTCATGAGACTTACCAGGTAAGAATACTGGGGTGAGTTGCCATTTCCTTCCCCAGGGGATCTTCCCGACCCAGGGAGCAAACCCACATCTCCTGCATTGCAGGCCGATTCTTTACCACTGAGCCACTGGGGAAGGCAGTAGTCCTGGTACCATATAATTATTTAAAAAAAAGAAAAAAACCACAAACACATGTGAGATAAAAAACCATGACAGGAACCACTAAGGGAGGTACAAAGAGCTGGGAGCATCTATAAAAGTTTACTCTGGTTAGGTAGATTAGTAAAAGTACTTATCAATGTCAGGAAGTGATTCTTGGTTTAAAATGTGAAGGACAGGTAAGAAATAAAAAGAAGAAAGATCATTCTAGGCAAAAGGAAATAGAGACGTGAGGGTCCTATGGCTGGAAACAAACATGGTAAATAAGAAGGCCAGCAGAGAAACTAAGGGAAGGCCTGATATGAGACAGAGCCCAATAGCTAAGGGGAGCCAGAATGTGCAGGAGCTTGGGCGTCTTGGGAGGATGCAACCTTTATCCTAAGTGCAGTGGAAAGACTTTGAAATATTTAAACAGAGGCAGGGATCACAATTAGAACTGCTGTTTGTAGAAATCATTTTACCTACCATATGGAGAAAAGGTTAGAGATGGACCAAGAGAGGATGTTTGTACACAAATCAGAAGCTACTCTAGAGGTGAAATGGGAGACATGGGAGCTCAGTCTATGGCAGTGCTGTCAGAAATGGAAACAAGGAGATGAGTGTGAGGCAAGCTTGGGTGGTGAAATGACAGGACCAAGGTCTGGTGTGGATGCGGTGTAATGTAAGGAGAAGTCACTAAGATGACTTTTCTGTCTCTGGCTTGAGAAACTGGGTATGTTAAGATATTACTCACCAGATGAGGCAACACTAGAAGATAACATTTCCGATGGGGATGCGGAGGGCAGGAGGGGTCTAGGATTGCACCAGTTCATTGTGAGACGTCCTTGAGCTATCAAGAGGAAAGATCAAAGGACCGGTTGGATACACAAGTCTGGTGCTCCAAGTGTAGGATTTAGCTGAAGACGTATATACTTGAGTTATTGATATATAAGAGGTGACAATTTGAACTGTGTTTGGGAGAAGTTTTCTAAGGAGATTTATAGCATAATGAAGTCAATATGTAACGGCTGAATAAAGAAAGGTGAACCTGTAAAGGAGAATGGGTGGGGGGGATGGTGAGTAGCATCTAGGAAGCAAAAGAAAAACCAAGTCACAGAGGATCCTGCTGTGATGTATGTCGGAGAGTGTTTTGCCTATGTTCTCCTCTAGGAGTTTTATAGTTTCTGGTCTTACGTTTAGATCTTTAATCCATTTTGAGTTTGTTTTTGTGTATGGTGTTAGAAAGTGGTCCAGTTTCATTCTTTTACAAGTGGTTGACCAGATTTCCCAGCACCACTTGTTAAAGAGATTGTCTTTAATCCATTGTATATTCTTGCCTCCTTTGTCAAAGATAAGGTGTCCATATGTGCATGGATTTATCTCTGGGCTTTCTATTTTATTAAAAAGAATACATTTGAATCAGTTCTAATGAGGTGGATGAAACTGGAGCCTATTATACAGAGTGAAGTAAGCCAGAAGGAAAAACATAAATACAGTATACTAATGCATATATATGGAATTTAGAAAGATGGTAACAATAACTCTGTATACAAGACAGCAAAAGAGACACTGATGTATAGAACAGTCTTATGGACTCTGTGGGAGAGGGAGAGGGTGGGAAGATGTGGGAGAATGGCATTGAAACATGTATAATATCATGTAGGAAACGAGTTGCCAGTCCAGGTTCGATGCACGATGCTGGATGCTTGGGGCTAGTGCACTGGGACGACCCAGAGGGATGGTATGGGGAGGGAGGAGGGAGGAGGGTTCAGGATGGGGAACATGTATACCTGTGGCGGATTCATTTTGATATTTGGCAAAACTAATACAGTTATGTAAAGTTTAAAAATAAAATAAAATTAGAAAAAAAAAAAAAAGAAAAACCAAGTCACAAAAGTCAAAAGAAGCAACTGTTCCAAAAAGGAGGGCATGACCACCACATTTAATACATTTGAGAGGTACAGAATGATGAAGACCTGAAAGCATTCACTCTGTTTAACAACAGGCTGATAATTGGATACATTAGCAACAGCCAGTTTGGTGGAATAATCTGAAAGAAGTTCGACTGAATGGGTTGAAGAATTAATGGGATGAGAAGAGATGGACTGAAAATATAGAAACTCTTCCAAGAAATTTAGCTCTGAGGTAGAGCAGAGAGGTGAGTGGAGGCTGGAGAGGGACATAGTATCAAAAGAAATTTTTTTTAATTGGAAAGATTTAATCATATTCAAAGGCCAAAGAGAAGAATCCAGTTGAGAAAGATTTGAATGAAACCTGACACTCTAATTACCATTTACCACTAAAATGGACCTCCATGAGCTTTCTAATATCCCTTGAGAAAGCCCTTCCTGCTAACAGGCTGGAATGAATTTGTTGTCAGCTAAGAACACTGCCCAAAATAAAGGTGGTTTTGTAGTCATGGATTGAGATTCTTTTTTTTTTTTTTTAAGTTTTAATTTTAATACAATTTTTAAAGGTTGCTTTACATTTGCAGTTATTACAAAATATTGGCTATATTTCCCATGGAGATTCTTGAATTAGGATTTTGAGTATGGGAGCAATGGGTGATAACAAAGTGAGGCGTAACTACAGGAAGTGAGTTGGAAGAAAAGTTCATTGGTAGTTAGGAGAGGCTAGGATCCCGCAGTCCCAGGATGATGACAGCATGTGAGCATGGAAGGAAGATTTTGAGCCCTGTCTTCAGGTGGACGTGGGTCTGCTGCTCAGACCTGACTCACTTGGCAGGGGATGGCCACCCCAAAGCTGCAGACTCTATGTGGGCCACCTGCCCAGCCTCTCCTCCTGAGTCCCAGGCTCCCAACTACTGCTGCTACTAAAGCCACCTCATGGGCACATTAACCTGTCAAGCCCATTCCTGCCTCTGGTTGTTATTCATTCTGGTTCCCTGAATTATATCTAGGCCAAGGGTCTGCAAACTATGACCTATACAGAAATGATACTTCTGCAAAACTGAAAATACTTACTGTCTGACCCCATATAAACAACAGCTTGCTACCCCTCAGATAAATCATCAAATCTTTCCTATCCAGTTGACAGCAATATCTATAGTACAATTTTTAAAATTCAGTTAACTGTATCGTTCACTTCCCTAAAAGAGCTGCAAGATTATTGTTTAACAGAAGCAAAAAGTTATATTTGAGACGTGTTTTTAAAATAATTATTTATGATATCAAAAACGGTCTCTTCAACAACAAAGAAACAGTCCAAACCCTCTCAGGGAAGAATTGCCTTTTTGCTCTGTATCACACAAGCAAGCAGTTACCTGACTCTTCTTTTAGAAACCAGCATTTATAATATTTTTTTATTATTAAAGTTGTTTATCTTGGAATATTTGGAAAATATAGAAAACTATAAGACAAAAATTTAAATTATATATACTTCCCCCATACACAGAAAACTTCTTTTAGCATTCTGGTGCTACCTACCTTCTTTCTATGCATTTATAAATAGAGAAAAGCAAACTATATTACAAAATAGTGACTATATAAATATTTCTTTGTATTGATATATATGAATATTTGTAACCAATTCTCTTCTACTGGGTATCTAAGAAATTTCCAATTTTTCACTCCTATAATAATTCATCCTGTAATAAAAATCTCTGATTATTTTCCTTAGGAAAGGTAAATACCATTTTGTTTCTCTTTTTCCTGATCAACTCAGTGTATGGTAGTCTAATCTTCACAATGCATTATGAGCTCCTACAGGTGAAGTTATAAAATATAATAAATAAGCAAATGTAAGGCAAAAAAATTCTACAATTACTATCATCAGAGAAGAGTTCCAGTCATTGTGCAATGTTATTTGCTCTTTAGCTGTGAATTGGAGTCTGATGACACATTTGAGAATAAATATACTTACAACACTGAAGAGAAAAACAGGTTCACATTTATCTCTAAATGGCTGGAGAGTCACAATACTGTCAGCTTCTGCCTAAAAAAAATTATTTCATATAATGATAAAGGACACTATGTTCAAGTCATTTGATGTACTATATTCAAAAAATGCAGAGATACATAATTATGTTTATGTTTACTACATTTCCTGAGTATGTTATAGTTGTATTTAGAATCAAGTTACACATTCTGGCAATTCAGAC
Organism: Bos indicus; assembly: GCF_029378745.1. Lineage (NCBI taxonomy): Eukaryota > Metazoa > Chordata > Mammalia > Artiodactyla > Bovidae > Bos > Bos indicus. The sequence continues at coordinate 50,008,015 of NC_091763.1, read as the reverse complement.
CCTATCTCATTTGGCTCCAACCTTCCTTCCCACTCTTCATCCTTACAGTTCCCAGCCTGCAGCTAAACTCATCTCACAGACTGCTTCTTATACCTGGGCTTTTCCCCTTGTTACCTGCTCCTTCCCTTCCTTTTCCAACCCGGCTCAAGTGTCCTCCCTCCAAGAACTCTGCTTTGCTCCCCCTTCTGCTGTAAACATCTTCCCTCCACATAACACTTCATCGCCCTTCTCTCAGGGCACCAATAGTCCCCTTCAATCCTGTACTACTGTGGTACGAACCCAGTTCATGTTCTCTGTTAGAAAGTGAACTACATGCACAGAGAATCATACACACCCCACCTTATCAGTCAGAGCTTCCTACATGTTTTTTGAATAAACTGGTTGTCAGATTTAAAAGCCTTTGATTTTGAAGTTTTCTCACAAATTTCAAGTTGTCTTAAATTGATTATCAACAACTATGTATTAAATAATAGTGTTCCTGCAAATTAATGTAACATCCCTTGGGCCAGCTATCAGGATGTATGTTATAGGATCTTCTATATAAGAGTTGCATTTTGGAACATAGAGTGATTGTTTCCAAACTGGGTTTCCAGAGGTTCTTCAACAGTGAGGTGCAAGCCAAGGCAGGGTCCCTTGGCCCTATGTCAGCCAGAGGGGCTATGTTGTAATCTTTTTTTTTTAACACATTGGATTCTACATCACTTTCTTTCTTTCCCTTTCTTTCTTCCTTCTTTCTCTATTTTTCTCTTTTTAAAAAAGTAGGCTTCACTGCTTTCAAAAAAAAAGAAAAAAAACTTAAAAGGAACTAACCTATAATATTAAAGGACAGTAGTCAAAGATTACTACTTTGACTGTTACCCAAGTGGCTGTTACCCAAGCCAGTGGGGGTTCTTCTGTCCTTTCTCTTCTCTGTGCCAAGGATCAGACCAATGAAACTGTGAACACCGGTCAGATATTTAGCAAGTTTTCTAGCAGGCTATGAAGGGGATTCCTCGGCACATTTTTCCCACTGCTTTTTCCTCCTGTCCTTCAGCTCTCTCCTGGGACTCAAGCCTGGCCAAAACTAATCAAACTCAGGCTCCAATGTCTCATTGCAAAAATTCATTGAGACACAAAGCGATAAGAGGTGGATTTGTTAGGATCCAGAGAGAAGCCAGTCTTCAGGGTGTGAACCATTGCCGAGGGCAAGGGCTGGGGCCATGGTATTAGGCCTGGCTAGGTTTTGTGACGGAGAAGGCAATGGCACCCCATTCCAGTACTCCTGCCTGGAAAATCTCATGGATAGAGGAGCCTGGAAGGCTGCAGTCCATGGGGTCGCTGAGGGTCAGACACGACTGAGCGACTTCACTTTCACTTTTCACTTTCATGCATTGGAGAAGGAAATGGCAACCCACTCCAGTGTTCTTTCCTGGAGAATCCCAAGGACGGGGGAGCCTGGTGGGCTGCCATCTATGGGGTCGCACAGAGTCGGACACGACTGAAGTGACTTAGCAGTCAAAGATTACATTTAAAAGTAGTCTAGCCATCATTGTTACAATTTAATATTATAGTTAAGTACTAGCAAATAAAGCATATAGTTAAAAACTATAATACATAAAAACTAAAAACTATAATACATGACATTTACTGAATTTTTATATGTATAGGCACAATGTTAGTACAAGTGTTCAAGTCTTTTTTTGTTGTTGTTCTTTTTTTTTTGTTGTTCAAGTCTTTTAAAAGACCACATAATAGAAAAAATTTTATACTGACCATGAAATTTAGGGTGATTTCAATAGGTAATTAGCTTGATAGGTATTAGTTTTGGATTCAAGTTTACAAGTTCAAAAAGGGTCTTTCTTTAGTTAACGTCAGGAAATAAAATATCCAGCAGAGGTCGCCCCTCCATTGCTCCCAGTGGAGGTTCGGAAGCTATTACATATAATTTTTTTTTTTTTAATAAGCAGGTCATAGAAGAAAAATAGCATCAGTCTAAGTGAATGTACTTTGTTGGTTGTGCTCAAACAGAAGAGAAGCCATTTAGAGACAATGCACACGTTTTTGTTGTTGTTAAATTAAACAAAAGAACAATATGAACTTTTGGGGGATGTATTTTAGAAAGTTTACTAGCACTCCCTGGTGGAATAGATATAGTGATGAAACTGATTCGTGTGAGGCGGGTTAAGGAAGTCTGGCTGGCTGGGGTACTGCTGGGAGGACACACTCAGAAGGCTCTGGGTGGGAGGAAGCGCTGTGAAGACCGGTGTCCTCCTCACATAGCCCTGTGCTGTGCTGAAATGGTAGCCCAAAAAGCTACATGGGCCAATCCTCCTGGACCCACTCCTCAGCCTCCACCACAGTGCCCAACCCACACACATACCCCAGGTCTGCTCCTACTCAGGCTCTATGAACAAGGAGGGATTTAATGATTCCAGACCACCTGGGAACACAGCATCAAATTATACTTTCCTCTCCCTTGCGTTCTATGCACCAGTTCCCTTCCCGGTAGCCAGACAAGTGAGCAGGGGTTCTGCCTTGCTGTCTCTCCCCATTGACCCCAGTTTCCTTTTCGACCTGGAGTTTCTTCATGATCTCTAGACCATGAACTTGCACTCCTATCACTTCCAGACAGATTGCCATGAGTCACGAGAATTTTCTGACCCTTGATTCTCCAAGATCCATTTCCCAGCTATTAGATCCTTCTGTTATTGTCTTATAATTTCTTACACCAACCCAACGTCTATTGCATATGGCAATTCCCTTTCGGCCTCATTCTCTGTCCTCTGAAATTAGTTTTCCTCCCTGTTGTTGTTTAGTTGCTAAGTCATGTCTGACTCTTTGCAACATCATGGTTTCCCTGTCCTTCACTATCTCCTGGAGTTTGCTCAAACTCACGTCCACTGAGTCAGTGATGCCATCCAACCATCTCATCCTCTGCTGCCCCCTTCTCTTTTTGCCTTCCATCTTTCCCAGCATCAGGGTCTTTTCCAATGAGTTGGCTCTTCCCATCAGATGGCCAAAGTCAAGTCAAATCTAGAATCACAATTCAGTTCTACTCAGGCGGCCTGACTCTTCAGAGTTAAGGTTGTAATATAATGCTGCCCTTTAAAAACTTATATGGCCCTTATTTTAAAAGACAAAGTCAATCTCTTGACAAAATGAGTTAATGATTGTATATAACCACCTACTCTCTCTTTTTTTAAACTTTTCTTTCTGTTTTCTCTTTGTTGGGTCTTCAGGCTTTTTTTTTTTTTTTCCCTTCTTTGCAGCCCACCTTCTTTAAGAGGAAAAAATAATAAAAGATGAGTTTCTAAGCTTTAGACTGTTTATTTGTAACCTTGAACTAAGAAAAAGAAGCCCTGTAAACAATGTGTCTGCAGAAGAGGATGGACAAACGTAAGCTAAGGTCAGTAAGCAAATTCATCACAAGGTTGGGGTTGGGAAGAGTCAGGAAGGCCTGTATACATGAGAACATGCAGTAGATTGAGGCTTCATATTTGTATCAGGGATTATGAGTTTTCGGGATAAGAAGTAAAAATACATGAGTTATCTGCTTTTACATCTTAGGTCTAGCTGGTCTGGACATGTTTCTGTCCAATAGAAAATGAGTCACATACATACTTTTAAATCCTCCAGTGGCCACAGTTAAAAACTAAAAAGAAACAGGTGAAGATAATCTAATGATACATTTCACTTAGTCCAATATATCCCCAAATGGTGATTCTAACATGTAATGGATGTAAAACATTATTAATGAAGTATTTCACAATCTTTTTTTCATTCTTGTATTTTATACTTAGGATGCATCTCAATTTGTGGGCTAAATTTTAATCATAAATAATTGACTTCTAATTAGATTTCATAAATTCAAAGAGGTAGAGTCACATATCTAACATTAACTGGGTAAATGACCAGAGTCCTACCCTAAGCTTTCTAGTAAATGCCATTTGCAATCCTTATTCTGAACACACACCATATGCTCTGGTAAACCATGGTAAATGACCTTAGCTTTATAGGAATGGGACAAAAATCACATTTGTTCTCAGACCTAGTGGAATTAAATATACAGTAAATTACCAAGTACACACTGTTCATTTTGAAGAATTGACAGAACATTTAAAGTAATAAAATAATAGTTTAGTGGAAATCCTTACTACAGCAAAATGCAGAAGTTCATCTTCATTCAGCTCATTTTTCAATTTTCTGAATAAGGTTTGCATTGCTTTGCAAGGTCCACACCAGGCTTGGTAAACATCGATCACTAGAAGATGATAATATTCGTGAAAGAACAAAGGCAAAGAGTCTTGAATAGCAGCTTCTCCCAATTCTCAGGGCAGAGAAAAGACAGAGCAGGTTTTTACTCTGGGAAGTGGGGAGCGGTGCTCAGTGTTGGGGTGCCACAAGATACCCTGAGCCTAACTCCAGACGGTAAACACCTGGGAAGCCAGTACCTGTTAGGCCTTTGTTCTGCATCATCTCATCCCACAGGCTTTGATTATTGATGACCGCCTGCAAAAAAGAAGGAGTGTCAAAAGTCTTCAAGGGCCAATGCTCTAAGTAAAGAATTGTTGATGTGTCTGCCTACCTGTAACTGGATTTCTCGCTTTTTGCCTGCCATTTATCCACTGTCACACAAAAGAGGGAAGAAAAATAGAAAACATGTAAAAGGAAATTTAAATAATGTTGTTTATTCATTCAAATAGCATCTTAAGTACTGCAGAAATTTTCCCTCAGCAGTATTGGATTATGTACTTTCGCCTCTTCTGGAGAGAGAAGAGTCGTGGTCTCTGAAGAGCTCTTCAGGCTGGGATCTGTGCTAAATGCTTGCAGCAGCCATACTATCTTACCCTCCCAATAATTCTGAAGCAAAGTAAGTCATAAAAGAAGCAGACTCACAGATATAGAGATCAAACTACTAGTTACCAGTGGGGAGAGAGAGATGGAGGAACAACATATGGATAGTGAGTAAGAAGTACAAACTATTGGGTATAAGGTAGGTTCAAGGACATATTGTACAACACAGGAAATACAGCCAATATTTTGTAATCATTGTAAATAGAAAGTAACCTTTAAAAATTGTATAAAATTTTGAACTTTTTTTTTAAAGGTGCTCTATAAGGTGGGCAGCCAGTTGTATGTTTTGCAAAACTATGGCCAGCTCAATAATGAACTCTCTGTCCTTCATTCTATATTTCCTGGCACTGAATTCCCATAAAGCAGTAGCTTCTAAGAAAAAGAAGTCAGAACTGTTAGGAGACACAGGTACTTAAACAGAGTTTGTTTTTCCTGGAGGATTATAGAGTGTCTGTGTGCCACATGTTAATTGTCCATGAACATGAACATGGATCTTCCTTGGGTTCCTTTCCAGGGAGATTTAATTTTTAGAGCAAGGCCACCAGTGTGTTCTGAGGCACAGCATAAACTTTGTGCAGATGTTAAATCAGTGAGGTCTAAACACCTTGCTCCCTGGTGTCAAGGTTGTTTACACATGGCTCCAACTGCGTGTGTCACTGGACACTAGTGTGAACAAAGGAGTGACCAGAAACAAGACTACATCCGGCAAAGGGAATTCTCTCACGAGCGTTGCACAAAACAGACCCTTGTCTAGCTGCTAGATTCTGAAGGATCAAGAACAGGAACTCAAAATCCCCGAGGGCATCAATCCCTTACCAAGGCCTGTGTTTTCGCGGGATAAATTCAGCCAAGCTCAAGTCCCTGGGGTGCGCAGCAGGCCTGGGCGGTGGCCGGACTCCCGTGGCGCCGATGCTGGTGCTGGTGCTGGTCCCGAGGATGAGGAGGAATGCCAGGACGGTTCCGGCAGCGGAAGAACGCCAACGTTTCCCTCCACCCGTCCCCCTGCCCGCGAGCCCCGTCCCAGCCACCCACGGACCGAAATCCCAGCACGCAGACCTGGGCGGCAGTTACAGAGCAGTTGGCTCCCAAGTTCGTCCACTTCCTGCTGCCTCCTTGCGTCTGGGTACCTTCAGCATCTCCCCTCCTCCTCCAAAGTGTGTTGCTCAGTGCTGCTGCTGCTGCTGCTGCTAAGTCGCTTCAGTCGTGTCCGACTCTGTGCGACCCCAGAGACGGCAGCCCACCAGGCTCCCCCGTCCTTGGGATTCTCCAGGAAAGAACACTGGAGTGGGTTGCCATTTCCTTCTCCAACGCACGAAAACGAAAAGTGAAAGTGAAGTCGCTCAGTCGTGTCTGACCCTCAGCGACCCCATGGACTGTAGCCCACCAGGCTTCTCCATCCATGGGATTTTCCAGGCAAGGGTCCTGGAGTGGGGTGCCATTGCCTTCTCCGCAGATTCCGTCATCTCCTGCACTTGACGCCGGACATGGCTGCTCACCAAGGGCAGTGTGAACCCTATGCGCCTCTGGTTGGAAAGAAGGGCTCCCCAAACTCCAGCCCAGCCAATCCTCCAGATTCCCTTGTGCCTACCTCCCTTCTTCATCTTTAAAAAGTAATTTAGAAAGCACTTTAGACTTACATGAAAATTGCAAAATTAATACCCAGAGCTTCTATATATTTTTCCCTTACCTTATCTTTCACAATCATAGTATAATTATTGAAGCCAGGAGGCTAATGTTGATACAATATTAGCTACACTACAGACCTCATCAGGTCCTTTCCATTTTCCCAAGAATGTCCTTTTCCTGGTCTGGGATTGAGTCCCACGTTTCATTTACCTCTCCTTGCTCTTCTCTCATCTAAAACCATTCTTCTGGACTATCTTTATCTTGTAAAGCCTTGGTGTGGGTGTGAGTGTGTGTGTGTGTGTGTGTGTGTGTGTGTGTGTGTGTTATTTCATTACGGCATTTGCAGAATTTATATCAGGAAATTTTTAAAGTAACAAAATATATATACTCTCCTTTCATGCCATATGAATTTGATCATTAAAGTTACTTTAACTGCCTTTTCAGCTTGCTCTTTTATCTTATTCTTAGGATTCAAATACACCAAATACATTAGATCAGCTCACTATTTGTCATGATTTTTTTGCTGTTGTTTTTTTGATGTCTATGACTTTTTCTGTGAGTTAGTTTTTAACAAGGATTGCCTTTTAAAATGGAGAAGGCAATAGCAACCCACTCCAATACTCTTGCCTGGAAAATCCCATGGAAGGAGGAGCCTGGAAGGCTGCAGTCCATAGGGTCGCTGAGGGTCAGACACGACTGAGCGACTTCACTTTCACTTTTCACTTTCACACATTGAAGAAGGAAATGGCAACCCACTCCAGTGTTCTTGCCTGGAGAATCCCAGGAATGGTGGAGCCTGATGGACTGCCGTCTATGGGATCACACAGAGTTGGACACAACTGAAGTGACTTACTGCTAATGCTGCTGCTGCTGCTGCCAAGTCGATTCAGTCGTGTCTGACTCTGTGCGACCCCAGAGACGGCAGCCCACCAGGGTCCCCCATCCCTGGGATTCTCCAGGCAAGAACACTGGAGTAGGTTGCCATTTCCTTCTCCAATGCGTGAAAGTGAAAAGTGAAAGTGAAGTCGCTCAGTCGTGTTCAACTCCTAGTGACCCCATGGACTGCAGCGTACCAGGCTCCTCCGTCAGGATTTGCCAGGCAAGAGTACTGGAGTGGGTTGCCATTGCCTTCACCATGCTAATGCTAATGCCTTTTAAAAAATATTATTTTATTCAAGTATAGTTGATTTACAATGTTGTGTTAATTTCTGCTGCACAGCTATGTGACATGATGGTTTATCCCAGGATATTGAATATAGTTCACTGTACTATACAGTAGTACCTTTCTGTTTATCTATTCTGTATAAAATACTGTGCATCTTGCAGAGATTGCTTTTAGTCTGAGCATTTGTGACATGGCTTCCCTGGTGGCTCAGATGGTAAAGAATCTCTTGCAATGTAGGAGACCTGGGTTCAAACCCTGGGTTGTGAAGATCCTTTGGAGAAGGGAGGAGTGACTACCCACTCCAGTATTCTTGCCTGGAGAATTCCATGATCTTGGAGGGTTACACAGTCCGTGGGGTTACAGAGTCAGACACCACTGAGCAACTGACCCTTTCACTTTTTTTCACTTTCTGTGACAGGACTGCAGAAGCATGGCTACACAATGATGTCCCATGTGCCTTTGCATGGTCCATCATTATTTACAGCACCAGACAGATTGTATGTTAATTTCTCAAATTAGATTTCCTACTTCCCTCAGCAGAAAACCTGAATCTTTTCCCATTTCCCCATGATGTATTCTTTCTTATCACCCCTCCTCAGTGTGAGACTTGTTCTATTTTGATAGGGTGAGTGGCTGGCTTGGCTTAGGAAGTATTCTGTACCCACTTTTATGTGGGGGTGGGGGGCGGTGAATTCTCTGGTAATATCTATACTTAGAGTACAAGTCATGTGTGTAACTTCCAGTTTATTCCCTGTTTTTAGCAAGTTTCACATGGGTCACTCCATTCTCTGAGGTGACATTTTCTCACTAGCTTTTTAGTTGTCTGATTTTCTGGAGAAGGACAAATACAACTCTAACTGCCAACAATTCCTACTCGGGTTCATCCTATTCTGATGATCCAACCTGGGAACACATCTCCCACCATGAATTGCTCCATTCACAATTTGTTGGGGTTTTAATTTTTTGTTTGTTTTTTGTTTTGTGGGGGTGGGGCAGGGTTGACTGCACCATAGCAGCATGCAGAACTTCTCAGACCAGGGATCAAACCCATCCCTGCTTCAGGGAAGCACAGAGTCTTAACCACTGGACCACTAGAGACATCCTGTAGTTTGTTTTCATAACATATGTAACTATTTCTTGATTTTAGGCTAGCAGTCAATCTAATTTCTGGAGTCCATTTCACAAGCTCTAGTGCTTTTATCCCAGTTCTTCTCATAGGTTACCCCAGGAAGCCATCTGGTAAACCTCTGGGGAATCCAAGTTTTCCTTTGGACTCATGTTGACAACAACATAGGTACCAGAACTTTCCTCTTTAGGAACCTCTTCCTCTGTTGACAACTATTGAGATGGATCTGATTCAATTTACTGACAATCTAAACCTGGTGAAGCAGCAGTGATTGAAAATATATGATACCCCTGAAAACACCAGACGGCGAAGTGCAGGGACAATACATCCTCTTGATATATATCCTTGATAGGGTAAGGTCATATTCAGAAATTCTCTTGCAGGTAATTCTGCTCATCTACTTGGTCCACTGTGGGAATAAGGAGCCTGTCTACAAAGGTCCATTGCATCTCTTAACCCTATGGTTGTTTCCTGTACTCCAACCCATATGCAGAATCTGAGAATCTTTTTTTTTTAATGAAATTCGTCTTGTTAACCTGAAAAGATGTTATTGTGCAGCACCTACAGGAAGCATTTAGCAAGTGCCACAAATGTTCATGCACATGTTTCAATATCTTCACATAATGCTTTTACTACTTAAGGGAAAACATTACTACTACAAAAAAGGTTTCAATCTATTCTCAAATGATCACATTTACCAGAGTTCAAGACATGCAGGGCAATAGGTGAAATTGAGTTTTCAAATATCATTCCTACTAATTGCACAAAGCTTGAATGTTGAGGTTTTGAAACATAAACTTGATAAGCTTTTGATTTGGGTCTTCCTAGTAGAGACTTCAAAGACAAGTGCACTCTGAAACTGTTATTTAAAAGAAAATATATTTATATTTGATTAAAGGAGAGTGTAAGTTAGAAATGCCAAAAAATCTCTGAGAGGTTTTACTCCTGAAGGATCTAGTACTTTGTTTTTCTTCTAGAGTATATTTGACATTATCTTTCAAGTTTCATTCAATTTTAATTTCAATTCAATAAGAAAGCTGTGGTACATATACACAATGGAGTATTACTCAGCCATTAAAAAGAATACATTTGAATCAGTTCTAATGAGGTGGATGAGATTGGAGCCTATTATACAGAGTGAAGTAAGCCAGAAAGAAAAACACCAATACAGTATACTAATGCATATATATGGAATTTAGAAAAATGGTAACAATACCCCTGTATATGAGACAGCAAAAGAGACACTGATGTATAGAACAGTATTTTGGACTCTGTGGGAGAGGCAGAGGGTGGGATGATTTGGGAGAATGGCATTCAAATACGTATAATATCATATATGGAATGAGTCGCCAGTCCAGGTTCGATGCACAATACTGGATGCTTGGGGCTGGTGCACTGGGACGACCCAGAGGGATGGTATGGGGAGGGAGGAGGGAGGAAGGTTCAGGATGGGGAACACATGTATACCTGTGGCAGATTCATTTCGATATTTGGCAAAACCAATACAATATTGTAAAGTTTAAAAATAAAATAAAATTTAAAAAAAAAAGAAAGACAAAATCTTTCAAGTTTCATTCAAAATGCTTTTTCCTACACTGACCTGCCAGGAGAGCCAACCAGTCCGTTCTGAAGGAGATCAGCCCTGGGATTTCTTTGGAAGGAATGATGCTAAAGCTGAAACTCCAGTACTTTGGCCACCTCATGCGAAGAGTTGACTCATTGGAAAAGACTCTGATGCTGGGAGGGATTGGGGGCAGGAGAAGGGGACGACAGAGGATGAGATGGCTGGATGGCATCACTGACTCGATGGACGTGGGTCTCAGTGAACTCCGGGAGTTGGTGATGGACAGGGAGGCCTGGCGTGCTGCGATTCATGGGGTCACAAAGAGTCGGACACGACTGAGCGACTGAACTGAACTGAACACTGCCCTGCCACTTTGTTTGTTTTTTGGTCCTCACACAGCACTATCGATAGCATTCCATTTTTTCTTGGCTCATAGGTTTATTGGTATCTTACTGATTCACTTCTAGGTTCTCTGGATCTCTAAATATATATGAAGGACAATAGGAGAGGAACTGGCTTGTAAAATTGCCAAATTGTTTTCACTTTGCTCTCTTCTTGTGGTTATCTCTGGCACCTGGCAACATCACTTGCACAAAAACACTCAAAAATTATTTGGCAAATTAGTGCATTTGGAAATAGCAGACATTCTTGACACATTTGAAAACTGCTTGGTGAGGATTCCTATTTTTTGAATTTTAAACAAAATTCCTAGTTTTAAATTTAAGCACTCTGATCCAGGTCATTAGATGATAAAGAAAATAAATACTGTAGGGATTTACTTTAAGTTCATCATTTGAGCTAGACATAGAAACAAACTACTCTATCTAGGAGAAATTTATGTACATTTTTGTTAATTTTCCCTATCTCCTTCAGGTCAAACATTCTAGATTCTGAATGCCAATTTAAATGTCATTCAAATAATAATACTCTCTTTTCACACTAAATAAAAAATTAAGGTTCTGAGAATAATTAAAACATGTAATACAATAAACCCTAAAGATAAAGAAATAAATGTCACTTAGTTTCTTCTCTGCTCTCACTGTCTGACACCGAGGCTTATCATGCTAGAGGGAAGGTGCTGCAATAGAGACCTATGTAAAATAACAGGGGGTTGGTTAAATAGGAGTTCATAACCCAGTCTGGAAGTAGGGAAGGGGCACCACGAGATCCGGCCCATGCCTTTGGAAAAGACAAGTAAGAATACAGTAAGTCCCCTACAAGTTCTGTTCCAAGAGCATGTTCTTAAGTCTGATTTGTTCAGAAATCCAACAAAGTCAACTAATACCATCAGCTATATGGTACTGTACTATAATGAGTTTACAATGCTTTCACACAAATAATACACCAGAAACAAACACAAAACATAAAAAAAAATTTTTCATCTTATATTTAGTACCTTGAAAAGTACAGTTGTGCAGGACAGCAGTTGGCATAAAGGGGCTGGCACCAAGTGAGCAGGCAAGAAGAGTTACTGCCTGGAGCGGGGAAAGGAGGTGGAAGATGTAGAACTGAAGGATCATCAGCAATAGGAGATGGAGGGTAAGTTGCAACATGTGAACACACGTTCGCATCTTTGAAAGTTCCCAACAGGAAGGTTCATATGTAGGGGACTTACCGTAATTACTCCCTCCACTCGCCGTGAAGGACTGGAGGCAAGAGCAGAAGGTGTAGCAAAGCTGAGCATGGACCACAGAGTGAGGCCATTGGGATGAAGAGGGTACGAGGAAGGAAGGTGACTACAAGGTGGAGAAAACAGGATGTGCCAAGTCGTAGAGGATGAAAGAGTCAGACACACAGAGAATTGTGATTGTGATGCTTGGCCTGAAATAAAGGATCTGGGTAAGGTCCCTATGAGTTCAGAAAGGCTACCTGTGGCTGGAGCACAGAGGTCCCGTAAGAACAAGATTATGTGTGGGCTTCATATGAAAACAGTGTCAATGTTCTCAAGGCTTAAAGTGGGAGGATTTAAAATTGACAGTTGACATAAAAAGGTTTCAATTCTAGGAAAACCACCATGACATCAGCCTGGTAATAGAAGCAAATATGATTGGGGGTGGGGGGGGCAATGAAACAGGAGGTAATAGATAGAAGACTATTTTAGCCACCCAGGAGAGCTGGGCTAAAGACCTCAATGAAGGCAGAGACTGGAGGTACAGGGTAAAAGAGACAGGTTTGTGGAATACTTGGGGGCTGTTATCAGTGAGACTTGGAGACCAACTCTTTGTCAAGGTGAGCAAGTGGGAGAAAATATAGAAATAAGTTTCAGGTTTGAGTGAATGAATGATGCTTTTCACATGAATGAGAGATACAAAAGGAGAATCAGACCTGGAGGGAAAAATGTGAGTTCAGGTTTTAGGATGACAAGGTGGAAAAAGAAGACTCATTACCACTATTGACAATCAAATCCCCAGAAAACAAGTAATTGTGCAAAAGCCCTTGTGCATGATCACCTTACGTTTGAGTAATCACACCTTCTGGCTCAACCTTGCTCTGTGTGACTGGTAGTTTGTGAATAAATAAGGTTACTACGCTAAGGCTTTTTCTAGAGCCTTTCCTGGTGGTCCAGTGGTTGAGACTTTGCCTTCCGATGCAGAGGGCACAGGGTTTGATCCCTGGTTGGGAAGTGAAGATCCCATATGCCTCAGGGCCAAAAAACAAAAACAAAAAACAGAAACACATATTGTAACAAATTCAATAAAGACTTTTAAAAATGGCCCACATCAAAAAAACTTTTTTTTTTTTTAAAAAAAAGGCTTTTCTAGCTAATTTGTACTCTTCCTTCCACCCAGCACACACATTTTCTGTGAAATCCCCATGAAGCAATATTAGATATGGTAGCTTTTGCAATCTTAGGCAAGTTTCTTAACCTCTCTGTAGTATTTGTTATTGTTTAGCTGCTAAGCCACATCCAACTCTTTGCAACCGAATGGACTGTTTCCCACCAGGCTCCTCTGTCCATGGGATGTTCCAGGCAAGAATACTGGAGTGGGTTGCCATTCCCTTCTCCAGGGAACCTTCCTCCCCAGGGATCAAAACCCAGCCTCCTTCATTGGCAGGTGGATACTTTACCACTGAGCCACCAGGGAAGCCACTCTGTAGTCTTTACTGGAGCTAATAATGGAGCCTATTTAATGACTGCTGTGTGGATTCAATGATTTAAAAGATACAAAATGCTTAAAACCATCTCCAGCTAATGGCAAGTATTCAATTATTGTTTTCTATTGTCGTGCAAAGATATAACTCTAAAATATTTTGATTAGTACACCTGTGTGGAAGTCCTGTCTACCTAAAACTTGAAAGACTAACTTTTCACAAAAATTCCTATCTAGTTAAGAATTGAATGGAGATGGTAGAGAAAGAATGCAGGGGAAATGGGAGTGGGCATGGAGAAGGGAGAAGAATTACATGACTGAAATGTTTTCAGATGATCAATGCTGATATCCTTTTACACAAATGATTCAGTGATTAATCAATAAAAGAAAGAAGTAAAATTTTGATTACAACCTCTGTAAGTAGGTCATCCTCATGCATGTGTGCTAAGTCACTTCAGTCGTGTCCAACTCTGTGTGACCCTATGGACTGTAGCCCCCCAGGCTTCTCTGTCCATGAGATTCTCCAGGCAAGAATACTGGAGTGGGATCTTCCTGATTCAGGGATTGAACCCACATCTCAGGCAGACGGGTTCTTTACCACTGCTGCTGCTGCTGCTGCTACTAAGTCAATTCAGTCGTGTCCGACTCTGTGCAACCCCATAGACGGCAGCCCACCAGGCTACCCCAGTCCCTGGGATTCTCCAGGCAAGAACCCCGGAGTGGGTTGCCATTTCCTTCTCCAATGCATCTTTACCACTAGCACCATGATAGTATCCGAGACAGATTGCTGAGCCCATAGATAAGAAAAAAGATCATGAATAGTTATGACATGTTGTTACATACTAAATTCCTGTGGTTCTGGCCAAGATGGAGTGATGGAAACCAGATTAAACATACTACCTGGAACAATAACAAACTGACAAGATACGTGTAACAGTGGTTTTCAAGACACTGGATGAACATCAGGTAAAGAAGGGTAGTGATCAATGAGAGACAGGAAATACAGGAGATGATTGCTTTAGATCACTGCCTTGTAAGTTTCTAGGGTGCCGCATAGGGAGGACAACCCAGGTTGAACCAGGCACAGTCCCCGGGTTAAGGAGGCTGAGCTGAGAATGCAGGCAATCAGGATTTTTAGGGAGAGGTAACAGAAAAGAGAGACCAAAACAGAGAGAGAACTCCACTTATATAACCACCCTCTCCTTGAATGTTCAGCTGAGTACTGATCTGTCTAGGGAAGGAAGAATGAATATTAGAGGATTAGTGGGAATTGTGCCCATTGTTCACATAGAGTTGGGAATAGTACATGTTCCCACCAGGCATATTGAAGAATTTAATAATTTTTGGGACACTCTGATGCTGGGAGGGATTGGGGGCAGGAGGAGAAGGGGACGACAGAGGATGAGATGGCTGGATGGCATCACTGACTTGATGGACGTGAGTCTGGGTGAACTCCGGGAGTTGGTGATGGACAGGGAGGCCTGGCATGCTGCAATTCATGGGGTCGCAAAGAGTTGGACACAACTGAGCGACTGAACCGAACTGAACCGAACCGAGGTATAGAACTCAGCAAGTTCTTGCTTGAATAATGTGGAATAAATAGCCCTAGATGTAATATTGCTCTGGACCTGCCTAACAGATCTTAAAAACAACACCTTAATGAGGAACAAACTGCCTCCCAGAAGAAAGTTCAAGAATACTTACAAAAATACAAAAATATCTAACATCCAACCAGGTGAAATTACAATGAATGCTAGTAGAGGGTAGGAAATAATAAAATTTACAGTGGACATAAATAAAAAACAGGGAAAATCAACATAACTGAAAGTTGATTCTTAGAAATCATAATAAAAATTAATGTTTAGCTAGACTGACAAAGAAAATAGGGGAGAAACACAAATACACAAAATCAGATATAAGAGTGAGAAAATTACTACCAAGCTTACAGAAATAACTAAGGATTTTAAGAGAATACTATGAACAACAGTTCACTAATAAATTGGATAACTTAGGTTAAATGTAATGTAAATGCAGGTGTAAATGCCTGCCAACATAATATTACATAAAATGATTCTAGGTGATAGGGAAAATCTCAACAGATCTATAAGTAAAGAAATGAAATCACTAATCAAAGACCCTGCAAAGAAAAAGAATCCAGGATCAGATGACTTCAAAAGTGAGTTCCAGCAAACATATAGAGAAGATTTAATGCCAATCTTTCTCCAACTCTTCCAGAAAATAGAAGAGGTATACTTCCAAACTCATTTAATGAGGCTAGAACTACCCTGAAACCAAAGCTCTAAGTAAGAAGACAGTGGAGGAAAAGAACTGTCAGCTTAGAATCCCATGCCCAACAAAAGTATATTTTAAAAGAGAGATGAAATAGAAACTTCTAAAAAGATACCAGTATGTATGTTAGAACTCCCTTTCTGTGGTCCACAACCAATTATTTTCCTGCTAATTGTTTTTAAGTTTTGAAAAAATTTTCATGTAATTGTTTGCTTTTACTGATCCTGACTGCCAGATTCTTTATCATGTTCTAAACAAATTCTCTTTTATGAAGTTTTCAGTATGAGCTTCATCTCTGAAATTTTTATGTTGCTTATTCTTTGAAATATGTCAGTCTACATTTTATCATCTTCTGGACATTTTTTAAAAAATCACATCTTACCATCAAGTTTGAGCTCTGCTTTTTTGCTTCTGTTTTAGGAGCAATGACTTCAATAAAGAATATTTTTGAAAGTAGGGGTCTGCCAACATTTTTCTCCATGATTCTCTACCCAGAAAAGCTTAACTTGTATTAACCACCTCAACAGTCTCCCTTGCCTTCTAGTGAACTCAGCAAATAGAGAACATCACCAAAACATTGGAGGGGTGGAGAAGAATAAAATGATGGTATATATTCCACTGGTTTATTTTCTACAGCTTTGCTGTGGGATGATTGATTTTTTGGCCCAAGGTCATAGCTCCTTTCAAAGCAGCTCACTCCACAGTTGGGCTTCCCTTGTGGGAAAGATTGAGGCAGGAGGAGAAGAGGATGACAGAGGATGAGATGGTTGGATGGCATCACTGACTCGATGGACATGGGTTTGGGTGGACTCCAGGAGTTGGTGATGGACAGGGAGGCCTGGAGTGCTGTGGTTCAGGGGGTTGCAAAGAGTCGGACATGACTGAGCAACTGAACTGAACTGTGGCTCAGCTGGTAAAGAATCCGCCTGCAATGCAGGAGACCTGGGTTGGATCCCTGGATTGGGAAGATCCCCTAGAGAAGGAAAAGGCTACCCACTCCAGTATTCTGGCCTGGAGAATTCCATGGACTGTATAGTCCATGGGGTCACAAAGAGCCAGACACAACTGAGTGACTTTCACTTTCACTCCACAATACTCCTGTTTCCACTTTTTGGTCACCAGTACCTCTGTTTGTCATTTTGGGCATAAGGATAGTGACAGCGCTACTATTACTAGCCTTGGAGTGCCATTGTTTTGGATTTCCCTGCGTTGTATACACTTCTTTATAACTAGTCTCTCATCATTGTGTTATCCTTGAATTAGCCTAATTTGTGTGATTTCCTGGTGGGAACTTGACAGGAAATGAATATCCTAATTTGTGTGATTTCCTGGTGGGAACTTGACAGGAAATGAATATCTGATCAGCTCACAGTACTTTGTCCAACTGATATCCCCTTTGTAAGCCTGAAGCACTAAAGGTTCTGGATTTAGTATAAATAAAGTGGGTAGAGAGTTTATCTTTGTTTTAGCTCCTTATAAATGAAGGAGTTAATAGTAACCTTTTATGCATAGAGTTTTATTGAAGATGTATTTCCTATCAAGTGGCAAAATAACTGCTTGAGAGAAAAAGAAAATTACTGGTAAATCAGCTAATCTGAAGATGTATCCTTGATCTGGTTAATATCTGAGATCTAGAGTACTCTTGATCTTAGTAGTTTTTACTCTGAAATATCAATATTTATTATCATCCAGATTGAGAGATACCAGCACAAACCTCCATCTGACCAGATTTATGAGGTCATTGGTTTATTACCTGTTGGGTAAGCAGCTTCCAGCCTGGGCAGAGGGCTCATAGGACAGATGATTACTACTTGAGGACCGAATTTGCAATTCCCAGATCTCACAATATCCAACCTCCAGTGTCTGATTTCACACTTTTCTAACTTCAAGAGCAGTTTGATTTTCAAGGTAGGATTAAATATACACAATCAAATAAGACACATTCCTTTGGTCTGAAGTGAGGAGTGTATAAGAGATAACTACACACAAACATACTTATAAGCCGAGAAGGCAATGGCACCCCACTCCAGTACTCTTGCCTGAAAAATTCCATGGACGGAGGAGCCTGATAGGCTGCAGTCCATGGGGTCACTACGAGTTGGACACGACTGAGCGACTTCACTTTCACTTTTCACTTTCATGCATTGGAGAAGGAAATGGCAACCCACTCCAGTGTTCTTGTCTGGAGAATCCCAGGGATGGTGGAGCCTGGTGGGCTGCCATCTATGGGGTCGCACAGAGTCGGACATGACTGAAGCGACTTAGCAGCAGCCGCAGCATACTTATAAGGCAATTTGACAAGGGCAATAATAGATGGTCTGTACAAATACATTTGTTAGGTATCCAATGGTAATATCATATGCTTGTCTATGTTATCTTGATAGTTACATTTCATTACATCTCATCAAGATACTTTCACTAAAGAAAGAATGGTCTTATCTCTAAGAGAAAAACATTTTGACAGGGAATATTATCATTACTTGAATAGTCTTCAGGAACAGTGGATTTCAGATTATTTTGATCTTACATCCTTATCAGTAAAAAAAAATGTATATATCGTCATTAAATAATATTTATACATAGTTTATACCCATACATTGCTGATAAGTTCCTTTATGAATATCAGTACAATAAACTATATTTTAATATAAAATAAATAGAAATAAATTTCTACTACTCTTTTTACATTCCACTAAATTATTATTGTACCCACTCCACTCTGAAGTGGGTATTATTGTACCCACTCCACTCTGAAGACTACTGTTTAAAAGTAAATGCATTAAAAAAAAAAGATTGTTTCCATATAACAGGTTTATGATATTGACCTTACAGTATGGTAAACTTTAGGTACTGCACAATTTCTCTCTGGCACAGGGGGTACAATTTTCCCTCCTTTTCCAGTAATCTACTTGACTTTCTGTCTGATAGACCCAGTAGAAAATCACAAGGAAATGAAAACTCAGAAGCCAGTTTCAAGATGCATGTACATTTATAATTCTTGGTGAACTTTTTTCATTTCTCTCTAAAATCCAGAATGAGTGGGAAGGATATTTGATAAAAGGGTAATGGAGCCAAGTCAGAACTTCCTGCCAGATTCTTCAGCGCCCTGGCATGAAGTTGTCTTGGCCAAGACTAAAGCCTCTGGCCAATTTACTAGAGAGGGAAGAAGTGGTAAGTCCTCTTCATGGAGTATAATTATAAGCAAAGCAAAGCATAAGGATCTATTGATGTCTGTGTTTGATAAGTAGAATCTGAGTTGGTTGTCTTGGTTGTTTTATTGAGTTTAACTGACACTGACTGATTTTGTTTAACACTTCCTGGTTATATATGGTGTTTTAAAGAAGCTTCAGAAGAGTCCCACAGTCTCGGAGGCATGGCTCTAATACAGTCTGCCAGTATGCCTAGACTAAGTCCAGTTGTTTTCCACCTTTTTCTATTTCTTTTCCTGCTTTATGGCTGCATGTCTGGAAAGGGAGCTCTGGGAGGTAATCTCAGCTTCCTGACTGACTGTTATATCTTAACCACAGAATCAAACCACAACAATGCCCCATCAATTCCGAAAGAATTTCCTCTAGGTCTCTTGACTTTCTGAGCTAATTCTTTCCTCCAAATATGGTAAAATATCAGTAATTTTCAAGATAGAGTCATTGACAAGTTGACCATAAGTTGAATAAGTTAAGGCTTCTGTAAAGTCTTTATCTTTGGGTTCTCTGGACCTTGAAGAACATTCTAGGATCAAAGCTCAGTGAGAATAAATGCAAAGAAGAGAGTACATTGAGAAAGCCAATAGCTGTGCATAGTGGAAGTAAATATTACAAGAAAAAAAGAGATAGGGGTTGAGTCTGGATGGTTGGGATCAACTTGTGTAGAGTTAAGGCAATTGAACATATTCAGTTAGTGAAGAACTAGTAACAGGTCGCTGAGAAGAGGGAAAAAAATCAATCCTCATTACCTTTTTGTGAAAAAATCATTTTGGTGATGATTAAGAACTTTCGAAATTGTGGAAGCAGCTACTCAATTGAAACTATTTTATTACAATAGTGAGAAACTGATCAACAAAGCAAGTAACACAGGCGTATTTAATGGATAACACCACCTACGAAACACAGCATATCCAGGCAACAGGCTGTAGTTAAAGCAACAAAAATTTCGTTATAACGAACTAACTCAGAATCTTCTGTCTCTGAGTAATGTTGAATGAAGTGTATCCGGAAGGCATGATGGGGTATAAAACAAACCACTATTATGAGGAGGAAGAAGAAGCTCTTGATTTGAGCTCTGTACTCTTGATGGGTCCACATGTCTGGCCAAAGAGCCTTTACCAGTTGAACAATGACCCACATCTGTATCAGAAAGAGGGTCACAACTGTTGTCATCATAATGACAATCATAGAGTAGTTCAAGATAATAAACTCCTTGCGTTTGAGGTCTTTGTAGAACTCAAAACACTGTTGTTCTGAGTAACTTGGATTGGTGCCATATTGTAAAAAAAATATTGGCAAAAAAATTACACTGCCCACCAGCCAAATAATAATGCTTAAAACCACCACATGGTACTTTTGGAACTGAGTTTGGAGTTTCTTAAAATACACGAGCAATCGAATTATGATGATGGCCACATAGAAAACAAAGGTGAAATACATATGACCATATATTATGCCGCTAACCAATCGGCAGGTGAAGGATCCAAACTCCCAGACAACTAAGACATAATAGCTGAGGCGGAAGGGAAGGCTGAACAGGAGGATGGAGTGTAGCACGATGATATTGAGAACAATCGTGGCGACGATTGATTGGCTGTTCCTTTTGAGCATCATATAAGACATCGCAATGGCCCCTGCAGCGCCTCCCAGCAAAACCACACTGTACAGTGATATGAGAATCATTCTGCAGTGCCTGTCACAGCGACTCAGGTCTGTGTTCGAAGCGTTTGACAGGGTGGTCACATTGGTCAGCTCCATCTTTCACCACAAAATGCTTAGGAGGCCATAAGTCCTTAAATTAAAAGTTTTATAAAATTAGAGTAGATATATTAAAACTGCACAGCAGCTGCCCATGAACTGAGTACCCAAAAAATATTGTCAGAGACTCATCTTTATTACTCAAAAATACTGAAAAGACAGAGAGTGAAACCAAATAACAAAAATAAGATTAAATATAAAACTTGTCATTGGGCAGTCAGGCATTCTGTTCACGGAAATGCCTAAATTCACGTACCAGCACAGGGCTGAGGATAAGACATATTATTCTCTGGCATAAAATTTAAGGAAGGGCTAGAGACTCAGTCATCAAAATAAGTAACAGTCTAATGCAATATTTTTTAGAATCAAAACTAATGCAAAAAAATCATGATGAACAAAATAAAGTTTTAATGATGGTAGGGTCCGTATGTACCCAGCAAACATCCCATATCAGATCCATAATACAAAGGCCACCCTTCCTATTTTCAGGAAATCCAGCTTGAGATACTGTAGAGATCATGTAAGTCACATGAAATTGTTGTAAGAAGATATATCAGACACTTGAAAATATTTTCTGTGAACAGCTTTGAGGAAGAAGTGGCCTATAATATACATATTACCTTCACTCTTTTCTTCTTCCAAACTCTGAAACTTTCCTGGATTGGTGTGCTACATTTGGTAAAAATTTGGGGTTTGAGGGTAGGTTCTGTTTAGTTTTCGTTTAAGTTTTTCAGGTACTGGGGCAGTGATTGTATAGCAGAAAGACAAGAATGCTTGGCAATGTGCTTTGCCATACCTAAGTGCCACTTGGTCATTTGTTCACTGTTAGAGCATGCATAAGTCATCTGGCCTCACAGAACTCTAGCTATGAAATACAGAAGATCATACTGCCTACAATAGCTCAGTTGGTAAAGAATCCGCCTGCAGTGCAGGAGACCCCAGTTCGATTCCTGGGTTGGGAAGATCCGCTGGAGAAGGGGGAGGCTACACACTCCAGTATTCTCGGGCTTCCCTTGTGGCTCAGCTGATAAAGAATTCTTCTGCAATGCAGGACACCTGGGTTCTATCCTCAGGTTCGAAAGATCCCCTGGAGAAGGGAGAGGCTACAGAGAATTCCATGGACAGTATAGTCCATGGGGTTGCAAAGAGTCGGACACGACTAAGCGACTTTCACTTCACATACTGCCTACATCACTGAAATTTTAAATGAGTCAGTGTGTTTGAGACAACTCTATATACATAAAAAAAAGAGAGAGAGAGCTACACAAAGTAATGATCCTTAAGGTGAAACAGCAAAGACAAAAAAGACATTATTTACTTTTTTCTCCTTACTCTACATAGGGGCAGATACACAGTTATGTTACATAAAATTGTTGTGTTATTAAGTATATAATAAATATTTGACAATTAAAAAAAACCTTTTTCAGATCTTTGATTAGATTGTATGAGACCCAGGCTTCAACAAGTCAAACTTTCCCATCTGGAATGATCTGTGTCCATTTTCCTCATGTATCTGCTCTCCATGTGGCCAGAAGAAGTTTGAGCATGTTTCTGAGGGAGAAGTTATTCCACAGTGAATACCTTAGTCTCTTAGAATTTTTCTTCTGCTACCATGGAATCTTCTTAGAATAATTAAATCTTTGTTTATGAAAAAATTTACATTGGCCCTGTCAGGTTGACTACCCTCAAATAAGATTTTATTGTAACTTAGAAATATAATTATATTTTGCATAACAATCTAAATTTTATATGCTGAAATATGCTCTCTAGCCAAGTACATATACATAAAATACATAATGCTTATATACTTTTTGTGTGAAACAAAATAGTTTTATGTGACTTATGAAAAACAAATACAAAACTACTAAAATTTTGAAGTGTCAGTAGTCCTGCAGTCTAAGGAGACAAGATGTAAGTTTGAAATGACTTTAAAGCAAGGAAAACTTAAATAATCTATCAAGTCCAACCAGTTTAAGTGGTTTTTATATGCTTATCATTGAAGTTGCCTCTTCAATTGCAAATATGGGAATGAGATCTAGTTTGTAAGAATGTTATGAGAAGTAAGAAAGATTCCATGTCTAAAGAGCCAATAAATTCCCTGACATGGACTTGGTCTTAAAAGTCTCCATGCTACTTCTCCTTCTACAATGTATACAAAGCTATATCATAAAATAAAATTCCACCCTTTTGAAGTTATCTCTCAGAATCACCCTATAAATATTCAAATGCATTGGGATAAATTTTTAGCAAAGAGAGGAGTTGGATCATCCCTTTTCCTTTCTCTCAGGACCTTAGCCTTAGAACCGCCAACCCCAGGAAATTTCTAAGTATTTCTTTGCTTGTAAAAACCAAGCACTGAGATTTCTAGCTCTGTTTCACATGCAGAAACCATTAAATGACCACCCAAACTACTTACTTGTTCTTTTCCTCTTACGATTTTCTGCTGATGGAAGACTCAAGGCAACCTGGTCATTTGTTGGTGATCTACGTCAGAGCAGGTAATAAGAATCGTTTTCTAGTAACAAGTCTTCACTAACAACAGTCAAGGGAAGTCATGGATAATGACTGGTGGAGAGCTCAAGCTTTTGGCTGAGAACTTCCGAAGTTACACTGTCAAGATGAAGGGTCCAGATAAAGCATCTGGGCCACCAACAGATGTTTATCTCTAAAGGTAGTGGTGAGACAGACTCAAACCATTCTTCCTAAGTTAGGACTTTCATTTTCACTATCCATTATTTCTTTACAGTAATTTTTCTTATTAGCATGAACAATTTAGAGCTTTTTTCACCCCCAGTGCTGTTCCTTATTGCACTTATTATATCCAACATGTTTCATATTCAGTACAAGAATGATGGAGAGGAGTACTTCCTATGAGACTTTCGTATTCTCAGCAGTAAGATCAAATTATTTATCTCTCTGGTGTTCAACTTCCAAAGACTCCCTTCCCTCAATAACTGCCATTTGGAGATATGACTCCTTTGGAGCTTGACCGTCTGGTGATGTAACTTCCACAAGAGGGCTCGTTTTGTTTTTCTCAAAAGTCTTAAATATTCTTCCATCAGTCTTCTTACTTCCAGTCAACT
This sequence comes from Bos indicus, assembly GCF_029378745.1. NCBI lineage: Eukaryota > Metazoa > Chordata > Mammalia > Artiodactyla > Bovidae > Bos > Bos indicus. The sequence continues at coordinate 49,984,276 of NC_091763.1, read as the reverse complement.
AACTTCTAATTGCCTAGTCATCTTTAGCTGTCTTAAGGTCTCAAAGAGTAAGTTTAAGGAAATTGGGTTTAGTACACCTAAAGATGAAAGAAACCAACATGCCTTTGATACTCACAAGCAAATGCAGCCCCCAATCATATTACTGTTCAGCTACAGGTATTTAAAAGGCCCAAAACTCAATAACCTGTAAAGCAAACTCATTATGACCTACATTTCAGTAACAACAGATAAAATTTTCATTTACTTTGGAAAGAATGAATATCATCACCACCTACGCCATCTGCTAGATGATCACCCAACAGTGTTTGTTGCCACAGAGATATAAAACAATAGAATCTAAACATAATAGAGTCATGTGCTTGATTATTTCAAGAAAAACAATAAAAGATGAGATTTCCAACTCTTACAGTCAAAAGCAGATCTGTACCAATTCAACTCAGAAAGATTTCTTATGGAGCCAATTTTTCAATCCATTTTAAACATCTCTTCTTAAATCATATTATTTTGAAAATAGAAAATCTGGATTGTGAGCCTGGATTTTCACATTTTATCTGGCAGGTCTCGTTTTTCAGATAAAATGTGTTTCTTGGAATCTTCAAGATAAAGTATGTTCCCATAGAAACTATGCTATATTTAGGATTTGCTTCTCTGACGAAGGACTAACTAGGAAATGTCAGTTGTGACCAGCAGTGGAGCCTAAAAATAAAAGTCAGCTATAATTCAAAACTATGGCCAGCACACAGATTAATTGTTCACACTGACAGCATGGGGAATTCAAAGTATTAAAAAGTGTATATATTGCAGTTAAAACACAGCTAGAAGAATGCATTTATTTAGTATATTTTTCTTACTATACTCAGAATTCAGCTCTTTTCATTCAGGTTTTTAAGAAAAATAACAAAACCTTAGTATGAGAGCTTAGAAATTCCCCAGTTCAAAACAATACAATCCTCTTCTTTTTTTTAGGTTTATAATGTAATCATAAGTATGACTTATTGCAGTATAGTTGTTTTACGATTTTGTGTTAGTTTCACATGTATAGCCCAGTGATTCAGTTGTACATATACATATATCTATTCTTTTTCAGACTCTTTCCCCAAATAGGTTAATACAGAATATTGAGTAGAGTTCCCTGTGCTATCTAGTAGGTCCTTACTGATTATCTACTTTGTATACACCTGTAGTTGTGTATAAATATTAATCTTAAACTCCTAATTTATCCCTCACCACCCACATTTCCCCTTTGGTAAGCTTAAGATTGCTTTCTGTTTTTGTTTTTTTAAATAACTTCATTTGTATCATCTTTTTTTAGATCCCATGTATATTGATATCTGATATTTCTCTCTCTCTGACTTGCTTCACTTAGTATGATAGTCTGTACGCCCATGCGTGTTGCTGCGCATGGCATTATCTCTAGGCCCGTGCGTGTTGCTGTGCATGGCATTATCTCTAGGCCCGTGCGTGTTGCTGCGCATGGCATCATTTCATTCTTTTTTGTGGCCGAGTAAAGTTGATTTAGTGTTGTGTTAGTTTCAGGTGCATCTGTGAGTCTCTGCCCAGAGTGCTTTTCTCACTTCCACACGTCAGGCTGCCTCTGGTCATTCAGTTCTCACTGCTAATGTGAACACCGTCTGAGAAGCCTTCTCTAACTGCCACAGTGTTGGGCAACTGCTCGGGGGACACACCACACTGCCCCAATTGAAGTTTTTACATATGATTTTCCACAAGGTGTTTTAATTGCTTAATTGTTCATTGTGGGTCTATCGCCTGCCTTCTGGTCTACTGAGATAAGCTGCCTGGAACGTACCTAAGGATATGCTGTGTCTTTAACTTTTGGACTCTAAATCAAACAGGGCACCCTGCCTGGCATTTCAAAGCCTCAGTCAATGGCTTAGGCATGTAAACAAGGTTTGAGAATTATCAGCTGCTGATTGATTTACCACTTTCCTAAGCTGGATTTCACTGACCCTAACGGTACCGTCATTGTCACTTCCCAGTGCCCAGATCAGTGTGCAGCACATACTTGTTGAATGAGTTCAGTATTTGTTGAATAAATGCATAAATGTATATGATTTTCTAAAAGTGACTGTGAAACGATCCTTCTTTTGCAGATAATGACTTAATCATTTTAACTTCATTCTTACAGGTTTTCAAAGATGAGTGTGAGAGCTAGAACTGACCTAAAAGAGGCTCTAACAAATCCAAATACTTCATTTTACAGAAGGAACTGAGGCAGCCCAAGTAGAGGCCACACAGGCGCCCTGCCTCTGAGACTCCCAGTCCACCCTTCTTTATGACCTTCCCTGTCACCCAAAGTGACCATCTCCCAAGCCACTGCATCTGGAAGCTTCACTATATTCCAAAGAGTCTTGTCTCTTTTTTAGGAAATTGAGTCTCTTTAACCTTTGGGAGATCCCAGAGCATGGAGACATTCAACAGAAAATGAGAAAACATTTGTTCAACGTAAACTTTTTCTCCAATCTTTTTAGCTTCAACTCTTTAAACGCTTTGCGTGAGTCTTCTCATAAGCCTTGGGGAGTGACCTGATTTCACAGTCAAGCTGGTTACCTGTTTCGAGATTATTGAACAATGTGGTTAAATTTTTTTTTCTCTTCTATATTCTACTCCTTTATGAAAGGAAGATAATACTTCCTCAGAACAAAGGAAAGGAAGTAGTGGTTTTAGAACACATGATACCCCCTCAAGAGAAGGATGAGACATAGCTCAGGTCAATAGATTAAACTCAGTTGCTTTCTGAAATAAAAGACTTATCTTAGTATTTTGACATCCAGTGGGACTTCAATCAAGATATGATTAATGAAGTATTTAATTAATGTATTGAGAAGGACTTTGTAAAAATTCACAGAAGGAAACTTCTTCAGATATAATAATAGCCATAGGTGCACTGGGATATAAACAGGTGTCCATCACTATGGTGCTTCGAAATTAAACTTTCTAAGCAACGTTTCTCAAATGTTATTGTGCTTATGAATGACCTGGTGATCTTGTTAAGATGCAAATTCTATTTCAGTGGATCTAGGGTAGGGCCTGAGATTCTGTATTTCTAACTGGTACCTAGGTGATGCACAGCCTGCTGGTCCCACAGACCACACACCATGCACCATCCTTTATGTTGTGAGACTCTACACTATACTGTCCAATATGGTAGCCGTTCTCCACATTGCAGCCATTTCAATTAAGTTAAAACTGTTCACTTCCTCAGTCATAAGTCGAATGCTCAATTACAGAAAGTTCTGTTGAATAGACTTACTAAGGAAAACACAATGCATTAAATAGTTCCTATTCCTTGAGATCTCACCTCCTTTCTTTTCTAATTGTAGGTTGCCAGCTTTTATGTGGAGAATAACAAGCGTTGGTTGGATAAGCAGGTGTGCTTGAAGCTGTGGGAGGTGGGGCAGAGGAGAACCAGGAAGAAGAGTTGTTGAGGAATCCAAAGAATAAAAGGATTTCAAGAAAGGTAAAGGTCAACAGGAACAAGTATTGCCACGAGAACAAATAAGCTAAGGTTTGAGAATTGCCCATTGAATGCAGAGGCATGGGAAGCAGAACAGGCGTAGTTGATGGAATATAAAACTAAACCAGGGCTGTTAATGAGGAAAGCTTTTTGCTTATTTACACTGGAGTTTGGACTCAGATGGGCACCATATCACTTTGGGGAAGGGACAGAGTCTTTGAATCTCTTTATTTTTAAAATAGGCAGTATATTGACTGTACCCACTTGACTCGTAGCTTCTGTGAGGGCAAAGTGGAGATTTAAACCCAGGGCCTCAGGCATCATCTCTAGAGCCTTTTCTACTACTGCCTCTAAGGGGTGGGCAGGAAGGCAGGACCCCTGGTCCTCAGTCTTACTCTCCACTCACTCACCTTTCCCCACTCTCATCTCTTGGAGCAGGAGTCTCTTGGGCTCCTGGGAAGGGAGGGTTTCTTGGGCCCATGGGTTGGAGTGGGTCATTTTGCACTGTCTTCATGACCATGTAGCTCATGTTGAAAATTAAAGGTTTTGTGTTTTCTTGGGACTTCTCTGGCAGTCCAGTGGTTAGGACTCTGGGTTTTCACTGTCAAGGGCCCAGGCCAGTCCCTGGTCAGGGAACTAAGATCCTACAAGCCTTGAGGCATTGTCAAAAAATAGTTTGGGGCTTTTCTAAATAAATACATACGTAGGTACATACATAAATACATAAATAAATAAAATAAGCAACATAGAATTTTTTCCCTGCCCTAAGAGTTTTGTTTTTTTTTTTAAGGAACAAAATGCAAAGCTGACAGATACATCAAAAGCATTTTGATTTCGTAATACAGCCATGCAGTGTTGACCTAGCTCTCTTGCGCCAATCATTCTCTAAGTTTATGCCTCAGATTTTCTTTTAAGGAATTTTTTTGTAAAAAAAATCTGAGTTTCTAATAATTAGTGGATTTCAGACACTTGGACATTGGCTGGCTGAGAACTTACAGATGTGATAATTACTAATTTTGGCTTAATAGTGGGCACTGGGGAGAAAGATTGAGCCAGAAAATATTGGACCAAGGAAATGGACTCTACTCAATGGACTGGCTCCTAGAGGCAGGTGGGCAGTCCAATGACATGTCCTGTGGAAGTGCCAGACTTTGGCAGGCTCAACATGGTGTGAAGGGCAAGAAACAAGAGGAAATCCTGGGGATGCAACCCAAATCTGGATAGGTAGAGGCAATGAGACTGGTACTGTGCTTTCTCTTGCATGGGCCCAGTGAAAGGACAGTCAAAGGATAAGGCAGAGTTTGCAGCTTTCACCGACATCAGAGTTAACTAGACACTTATTACCACAGCACTTCCTGAGAGCCTGTGGGTGGGGCCAGGCACCCATACTTTGAATAAGCAACCAGGTCATCCTGATTTATCTTGATGCAGTCCTTCAGAGGACCACTTCTGAGAAAGGTAAGAGTGGGTTTCATCCTGCAGGTGAAGGACTGGAGTTTATTTTGGGGCCAAAAGCCTAAAAGGAAACTGAAGTTGCAGAGGAGACACTGAGGCAGAGTCACAGCTTTATGGAGCATGGAACAGACTGCTAGGCAGAAAATGTCTAACTCAGTAGCCAGGCTCACTGTATACACACTGGCAAGACATCCTGCCCTACCTCCTGCATTGATTGTAGACTGAGAGATATGACCCTAGAGGCGGGGCTTAAAGGCAGATCAGAGTGGGGCTACACCACGTCTAAATTAGCCGCACTGTGTGATTTAGAGCCTAGTGATTTCTGCCTTCAAGTAACAATATCGATATGAATGTCTTGAATAAGATGAGAAAGCTCTTCTCTCATGTTGCAAGAGTTCCAGGATGGATGGCTCCAGGGAAGTTTCTCTTGAGCCATCAGGGCTGGCGGAACTCTGGGCTGGTTTCCCGTGTGTCTCATGACTTTCCCCTCACAGATACAAAACGGTGGCTCTTGTTGCAGTTGTCCTCACACAAGCTTGTGGGGAGGCAGACAGAAAACCACGGTGACTCTTTTTTATAGGAAAGAAGACATTCTGGAAGCCCTCCAGCAGTCTTGTCTTTACACCTTGTTGGCTAGAGGGGTTATTTGTTGACTCCTCGTCCTATCTTAAAACCTCCATGGTTTACATTCTGTGGCTTGGAAGAGGGCTCCCTTTCCTGTCTCACGCTACTGAAAGCATTGTGGTACAGTGCACAGGGAGGGATCGGGTAGATCTTTCAGGAGGCAGTTAACAGCGTCCTTATCTGTCATCTCAGGAACACGATGAAAGGATTCTGAATGCTGAGAACAGGTCCACAGTTTACTGCATGAACCCCTTATGGTCCGTCCACTATTAAATGAAGGCAGTAAAGTTCAACTTAAGGAGCTAAGCTTTTGCATGTAACTGAGAGCACTGCCAATCTGTCTTCCATTTATCCTACTCTAGGACACAGCAGACATTCCCAGCACACATCCTCCTGTACAGTGTCCTCCAAGTCTTCTCTTAGGGTCATCTCAACCTTTGTGTTGAGATACTTTTAGTTGCACTTCTTAACGTGCACGTTTTCTCAATTTCTATTTCAAAACCAAAGATTCCATCTTCCAACCTCTTTTTATTCCATATTAATCAAACATCTCAGATATTGAAACACTAATATACTTCCTTCTTCAAGGGAAAGTGAAGAAACATTTCTTCACAAATGTTGTAAGAAGGTAGTCTGGGTTCTGTTTTTGAAATAATATGAAGTCATGTTTTTCTGCATGCCCATGAAAATCTGAATGCTTAATTTCTGAGAGTCATGCAACTTAGAAACCTGTAGACTTCTTGCTTGATTCCAGAATGATTCATTAATTTTATCATCTGCGTGTGTTCATGCTAAATCGCTTCAGTCATGTCTGACGCTGTGTGACCCTATGGATTGTAGCCCAACAGGCTCCTCTGTCCATGGGATTGCCGTGCCCTCCTCCAGAGGATCTTCCCTACCCAGGGATCAAACCCACATTTCTATGTCTCCAGCATTGGCAGGTGGGTTCTTTACCACTAGCACCACCTGGGAAGCCCTAGTTTTATCATCTAGTTTGTGCTTTAAAGCTATTTCAAGAGAATAAATACATGTGGTAAGAATGGCATCACCGACTCAATGGACATGAAATTGAGCAAGCTCGGGGAGATGGTGAAAGACAGGGAAGCCTGGTGTGTCGTAGTCCATGGGGTCACAAAGAGTCAGAAATGACTGAGCACCTGAACAACAAAAGAATATTTTAGTTGATTTTTGTATTCCTTCTTTCCCTTTCCTTTCCCAATATTAAAATAAATAAATAAAACATGATCTTGACAATATAAACTGTTGAAGGCAGTAACCTTCACAAAGGATGTGCCCACTGGCTGACTCTGAGCAGGACCCAGACAACTGAAGGCTCCTCCCTCCTTCCCTCCCCTGTCTTTGGACTGTGCAGTCCACTTGCCTTCCCTGAGCTAGACAAGTAGAGTAAGTAGATTTTCCAAACGCCACACCCCTATTCCTGTGGTGGCCCCTGCACCCTGTAGAGAGAGAAGAAAGAAAATCCCCACTGATGCCTGATATACAAATGGATCTAAAGGAGACAATTCATCCACTTAGTCTGCAGTAGCCACTCAGTCCAACAGTGACACCATCTGGATAAAAACAGGACAGCAGCCGCCAGTGGGTGAACCTCAGGGCACTGGCTGGCAGTCACTCATACGCCCTGGTCATCAACCCTTTGAACTCACAAATGGGCCCTTCTAAAGAGATTAAACCTATGGCTTGGACAATGAAAAACCAAGGGGCAGGTGATATAAATAAGCCCTTGTGGGGTCAGGATATATGGAAAGACATTTGGGTTCACCTGCAAGAGCCTCAGGCAGTCCTCATTGTCTTCCATGTCCCAGCTCATAAAGCACTGACACCCCCTGGTAATCAGGAAGCTGATGCCTAGCTCTGGTACGAACCCAAAGAACTGATCTTTCAGTATATACAACAGATTGAGTGCAAAGAAAGAGTGACCACCACAGTGCCCTGGTAAGATACCATATTGCTAAGGACGCTGGGTTGCTCTTGAAAGACAGTGACTCGATTAAAGCAGCAATAGCATGTCCTGGATGCTCTAAACAATGCCCAAAGCACTGCCAAAGGAATCTGGGAGCATACACTGGAGATCCCACCTAGTAAGAGGTTGTCAAATTGATTATACTGGGCCCCCTCCCTATAAGTAAGGGTTCTAAATGTGCCTTGGTTTGTGTGGACACCTTGTTAGGCTTAACTAAAACGTTCTCCTGTCATTGTGCAAAAAAGGGTGCCTCCATTGTTGGTTTAGAGAAGCTGAGTACCTTGTGTGGATACCTGAATAAAATCGACAGTTATTAGTGGTCATATTTCAAAGGTCATGATTGATCAAAAGACCATGACATTAAATGGAGGTTCTGTCTCCCCTGTAATCTGGTTGGTAAAAAGAAATAATGTATTAAAGCAACAGATTAAGTCACTAACAGGTAAAACCACTCTGGCCAGGTGACCTGAAGTACTGTCCCAGGCTTATTTTACATTTGAGTGATCAAACACTAGGGCCTATTATCCTGTATGCCAGAGTGGGGACTTCTGCTGAGGCATCCAACACCATAAAGATATAGAAGTCACCAGAAACAGCCTCTGCCCTGAGTCTCACTCTGCATGAAGAAGCTATGCTGCTGAGAATACCAAGCACCATCATGCCTGGGTGTGGCATTATCTACTGGAATTTAAGGTAGGAAGTTCTGCTGGGATGGGTAAGCTACTTCGCACCCCAGGGTTGGGGGGTAGAGGGGCTAGCCAATCTCCACTGAGATCTCATCGTCCTGCCGTAAGTGGAACACACACCGTTAAAAGAGGGGAGAGAGTGCGGGTACTGCTGTACCTCTGACAGTGCTGCTTCCCCGGCTAACATGTCTGGTAAATACTACCAGGCCAAGTTCCTCAAGCTGCCAACCTTGTCTCCTCGTGGCCAGATGAGTATGTTTTGTTTTCCCCTGGTACACTTGGCCACCATCTAAGTCCCCTCCTGGAGGACATTATAGCACACACAGAAACTGTAACTAAATTCACCCAACAAGTCTTAAAAAATATAAAATTACATTAAAAAAAAAAAAAACTCAGAGGGACCTCTTGTGTCATAGAAAAGCATGCTATTATTATTTCCAAGTTTTCTGTAATCACTTCTTTCCATCATTTTGCTATGCCAACTGATATTTGCCAGGTACTTTGATTTTTTTCTTTTGCCTCCGGTACTTCAATTTTTAATCTGATAGAGGATATTTTAGATAGCATGTATCAAAAAAAAGCCACATATCCTCTAACGTAAAAAAATATATTGGCATTCTTTTGAATCAAAGAGTAGAATGGTGGTTACTGGGAAGCGGGTGGGGCAGGATGCAGAGATTTGTCAAAGGGTACAAACCTCCAGATGAAGTTCTGGGGATATAGTATTCCACATGGGGATTATAGTTAATAATACTGCATCCTATACTTGAGCATTGCTAAGAGGTTATATCTTAAATGTCCTCACCATTAAAAATAAATGATAATTCAGTGAGGTGACAGAGGTCTTAGGTGTTTTGGTAATCATTTTGCTATATGTAAGTGTCTCCAATCAACATGTTTCACAACTTAAACTTACACAAGGGAGTATTCAATGATATCTCAAATCTGGGACAGGGAGAGAGAACACATGTAATAAAGAATTCTGACTTTCTACACTGTGAAGTGTTTTATCAATGAGTGGGTATGCTGCCCAGTCTATATACACAGATAGAGCTATTAAAGAACAAATGTAATTAAAATGTACTACTTGGAGGGGGGGGAACTCTTATGAATCTGATTAGAGTTAATTCACTTTCTAAAAGTCTGATCATACCTGAGGCTATAAAACTGCTTTCTTAAATACACATGTTTGAAGACAGAATATTGCATGCATGGAAAGCCCACTCTGAAACAATTTGCCAGTCTTGTGCAGCACAATACTGTCAGTTGGAAGGATGTGTAGAGGCAAGGAGGCTTTACATCCAGTTGTACAAATCATTTGGGAATTAGTAGGAACTGGTTGAGTTTATGAAGAATCCCAGCCTCCCCTAAACTTTGTTTTTTAATCAAACATTAGAACTATACCAAGGAGTTCTAATTTGTCGGACCTCTGAGAAATGATTCCATCATCATTTATTTATCAGTAATAAATATTATTTTTAATTATTATACTTAAGAAATTTTAAGACATCTATATAAGTATTATAAAGCTAACTAAATCACACTAGTCAAAGTATCTTGAGTTCTCTAGATTTAAGATCCATTATATGGAATATATATATATCTCAATTTTATTCTGGGCATAAAGTAAAGGCAAGAAATTTGGGTGTAAGTTTAAAAAAACTATGAATATAATGACTTAATAATATAGAGTATATAATCACACCTATATAGTGCTACTAGTCATTTCTTTAATCGTTTAGAGAAGCTGTTTTTTTTTTTTTCCTTTGAGGTATAGTTGATTTACAATATTGTGTTAATTTCTGCTGTACAGCAAAGTGATTCAGATATATACACACACACACACACATATATACATTCTTTTTCATAGTCTTTTCCAATATGCTTTATCATAGGATATTAAATATAGTTCCCTGTGCTATACATTTGGATCTTCTTTATCCATTCTATATATAATAGCTTGCATCTGATAATCCCAAACTCCCAATCCATCCCTCCCCTACATTGGCAGCCACAAGTCTGTTCTCCATGTCTGTGAATTTGTTTCTGTTTCATAAATAGGCTCATTTGTGCCATATTTTAGATTTCACATACAAGTGATTAAAAATGATATTTGTCTTTCTCTTTCTGACTAACTTCACTTAGTATAATAATCTCTAGGTCTAACCATGTTGCTGTAAATGATATTCTTTTTGTTCTTTTTTATGGCTGAGTAGTGTTCCATTGTCGGAGAAGGCGATGGCACCCCAGTCCAGTACTCTTGCCTGGAAAATCCCATGGACGGAGGAGCCTGGTAGGCTGCAGTCCAGGGGGTCGCTAACAGTTGGACACGACTGAGCGACTTCACTTTCACTTTTCACTTTCATGCATTGGAGAAGGAAATGGAAACCCACTCCAGTGTTCTTGCCTGGAGAATCCCAGGGATGGGGGAGCCTGGTGGGCTGCCGAATATGGGGTCGCACAGAGTCGGACACGACTGAAGCAACTTAGCAGCAGCAGCAGTATTCCATTGTATATATTTATACCGCATATTCTTTATCTATTCATCTGTTGATGGACATTTAAGTTGTTTCCATATTTTGAGTATTGTAAATAGTGCCACTATGAACATAGTGGTGCACATATATTTTTGAATTATAGTTTTGTCTAGATATCTGCCCAGGACTGGTATTGCTGGATCACATGGCAACTCTATTTTTAGTTTTTTTGAGGAACTTCCATACTATTCTTTGCAATGGATGCACCAACTTTCATTCCCACCAACAGTATAGGAGAGTTTTCTTTTTACCACACCCTCTCCAGCATTTGGTACTTGTAGATTTTTTAATGACGACTTTCTGACCAGTGTGAGGTCATTGTAGCTTTGATTTGCCTTTCTCTAATAATTAGCGATGTTGAGCATCCTTTCACAGTGCCTATTGACCATCTATATGTTGACAAGCTATTTTTTTAAAAACACAGAAAATAGTGTAAAATGTGCCTTTTGCAGCTTTCAAAATTGCTTGAGAAGTTTGAAAATATTTGAAATAATATTTTCCAAGGAGGTTGGAGTCAGGATTTGCCTCCTCTTTCCATTTGAATTGCAAATATACTTTAAAGTTAAAATTACTTTGGTAATGTCAAAGGAAGAGGGGGAAGGTAATGCCAATATCCTCAGATGGTGTCCAGCAGGTAGTATTATGGATGTTATTGGGGTAGCATGCTCCCCATCTCTTCCCATTGCCCACACCACATTTGGTGGACTATTTTACCTCAGTTTAGGAAATTCTCCCCCGTACAGTCTAATTAACTCAAAACCATTCATTTGAGTTATAGTACCTGGCACATTGGCTAGCAGGGCACCTCTCCTTCCACCATGCTGCCAAATTTCTGACATTTGTACGTGTTTGGCTGGGGGAAATGGAAAGCTTTTCCATTTGTGCTTTCTTGACATGCTAAGATTCTTGACTCACACAGTGTGACTCCCTTGAATAGTTTCACTTCCTGCTCTTTGGGGATTTGTAAGTACGTCATAGTTTTTGAATATTTCAACTGCATACAGGCTTGCTTTGCCTTTGTCTGTGACTCACGTATCTAAGTAGTAACTAATTTTCCTAGAGAGAACTAACTTCCCATTTCTTTTAAACAGATCTTTTCCTCTTCTCAGGGTGTTCAAGTATTTTTGATTGTTTATTCATTTATTTAATTTAAATTAGCTCATTAATAGCTTCTGCCACTATTATAGCCACATTACATTTGTAACGAATTAAAAAATGGAACAAAAATTTATAATATCTATTTCACCAAAATTACACCCCACTGTAAATCATCATCAAAAAGATTGAATTTCTAAGTCAGCCATCCAAGGCTATTTGTGATTTAGCTCTCTGTAAAATTTTCAGCTTTGTCTCCCAACCCAACATCTAACTTGACTTTTACCCCATTCTCAGGAAAAGCTGTGTACAGCCCTTATTTTCATTTATTTGTTCTGTCATTCTTCTTATACTAAATGTTTTTCTTTACCTATTCTACATTTTACACATCCTTCCATTTGGACATAATTATCAATGGCTTCTCATAAATTCTTCCTAATTAGGTTAGCCAAATAAAACACAAGATGCCCTGTTAAATGTAAGTTTCAGATCAGCAACAACTAACTTCCACAAGCCTCTTATCCTCCTCCATCAGAGGGCAGATAGAATGAAAACCACAATCACAGAACACTAACCAATCTGAGCACATGGACCACAGCCTTGTTTAACTCAATGAAACTATGAGCCATGCCGTGTAGGGCCACCCTAGACAGATGGGTCATGGTGGAGAGTTCTGACAAAATGTGGTCCACTGGAGAAGAGAATGGAAAACCACTTCAGCATTCTTGCCTTGAGAACCCCATGAACAGTATGAAAAAGGCAAAAAGACATGACACTGAAAAATGAACTCCCCAGGTTGTTAGGTGCCCAATATTCTACTGGAGAAAAAAGAAGAAATAGCTCCAGAAGGAGTGAAAAGGCTGAGCCAAAGTGGAAACAACACCCAGTTGTGCATATGGCTGGTGATAAAAGTAAAGTCCGATTTATAAAGAGCAATATTGCATAAGAACCTGGAATGTTATATCCATGAATCAAGGCAAATTAGAAGTTGTCAAACAGGAGATGGCAAGAGGGAACATTGGCATTTTAGGAATCAGGGAACTAAAATGTACTGGAATGGGTGAATTTAACTCAGATGACCATTATATCTACAACTGTGGGCAAGAATCCTTTAGAAGAAATGGAGTAGCCATCACAGTCAACAGGAGTCTGAAATGCAGTACTTGAATGCAATCTCAAAAATGATAGAAGATCTCTGCTCATTTCCAAGGCAAACCATTCTAATACTCCGAGTCTATGCCCCAACCAGTAATGCTGAAGAAGCTGAAGTTGAACGAGTATATGAAGACATACAAGACCTTCTAGAACTAACACCCAAAAAAGATTTCCTTTTCATTATAGGGGACTGGAATGCAAAAGTAGGAAGTCAAGAAATACCTGGAGTAACAGGCAAATTTGGCCTTGGAGTACAGAATGAAGCAGGGAAAAGGCTAATAGAGTTTTGCCAAGAGAATGCACTGGTCATAGCAAACACCCTCTTCCAACAACACAAGAGAAGACTCTACAGATGGACATCACCAGATGGTCAATACTGAAATGAGACTGATTATATTCTTTGCAGCCAAAGATGGAGAAGCTCTATACAGTCAGCAAAAACAAGACTTGGAGCTGACTATGGCTCAGATCATGAACTCCTTATTGCCAAATTCAGACTTAAATTGAAGAAAGTAGAGAAAACCTCTAGACCATTCAGGTATGCCATAACTCAGATCCCTTACGGTTATACAGTGGAAGTGATAATTAGATTCAAGGGATTCGATCTGATAGACAGAGTGCCTGAAGAACTATGGACGGAGGTTTGTGACATTGTATAGGAAGCAGTTATCAACACCATCCCCGAGAAAAAGAAATGCAAAAAGGCAAAATGGTTGTCTGAGGAGGCCTTACATATAGCTGTGAAAAGAAGAGAAGTGAAAGGGAAAGGAGAAAAGAAAGATATACATATTTGAATGGAGAGTTCCAAAGAATAACAAGGAGAGATAAAGCCTTCCTCAGTGATCAATGCAAAGAAACAGGAAAACAATAGAATGGGAAAGACTAGAGATCTATTCAAGAAAATTAGAGATATCACGGGAACATTTCATGCAAGATCAGATCAGTCGCTCAGTCATGTCCGACTCTTTGCAACCCCATGAATCGCAGCAGGCCAGGCCTCCCTGTCCATCACCAACTCCCAGAGTTCACTCAGACTCACGCCCATCTAGTCAGTGATGCCATCCAGCCATCTCATCTTCTGTCGTCCCCTTCTCCTCCTGCCCCCAATCCCTCCCAGCATCAGAGTCTTGTCCAATGAGTCAACTCCTCTCATGAGGTGGCCAAAGTACTGGAGTTTCAGCTTCAGCATCATTCCTTCCAAAGAAATCCCAGGGCTGATCTCCTTCAGAATGGACTGGTTGGATCTCCTTGCAGTCCAAGGGACTCTCAAGAGTCTTCTCCAACACCACAGTTCAAAAGCATCAATTCTTCGGTGCTCAGCCTTCTTCACAGTCCAACTCTCACATCCATACATGACCACAGGAAAAACCATAGCCTTGACTAGAAGGACCTTTGTTGGCAAAGTAATGTCTCTGCTTTTGAATATGCTATCTAGGTTGGTCATAACTTTCCTTCCAAGGAGTAAGCGTCTTTTAATTTCATGGCTGCAGTCACCATCTGCAGTGATTTTGGAGCCCAGAAAAATAAAGTCTGACACTGTTTCCACTGTTTCCCCATCTACTTGCCATGAAGTGATGGGACCAGATGCCATGATCTTCGTTTTCTGAATGTTGAGCTTTAAGCCAACTTTTTCACTCTCCACTTTCACTTTCATCAAGACGGTCTTTAGTTCTTCTTCACTTTCTGCCATAAGGGTGGTGTCATCTGCATATCTGAGTTTATTGATATTTCTCCCGGCAATCTTGATTCAAGCTTGTGTTTCTTCCAGTCCAGCGTTTCTCATGATGTACTCTGCATACAAGTTAAATAAACAGGGTGACAATATACAGCCTTGACGAACTTCTTTTCCTATTTGGAACCAGTCTGTTGTTCCATGTCCAGTTCTAACTGTTGCTTCCTGACCTGCATACAAATTTCCCAAGAGGCAGATCAGGTGGTCTGGTATTCCCATCTCTTGAAGATTTTTCCACAGTATATTGTGATCCACACAGTCAAAGGCTTTGGCATAGTCAATAAAGCAGAAATAGATGTTTTTCTTGAACTCTCTTGCTTTTTCTATGATCCAGTGGATGTTGGCAATTTGATCTCTGGTTCCTCTGCCTTTTCTAAAACCAGCTTGAACATCAGGAAGTTCACGGTTCACATATTGCTGAAGCCTGGCTTGGAGAATTTTGAGCATTACTTTACTAGCGTGTGAGATGAATGCAATTGTGCGGTAGTTTGAGCATTCTTTGGCATTGCCTTTCTTTGGGATTGGAATGAAAACTGACCTTTTCCAGTCTTGTGGCCACTGCTGAGTTTTCCAAATGTGCTGGCATATTGAGTGCAGCACTTTCACAGCATCACCTTTCAGGATTTGGAATAGCTCAACTGGAATTCCATCACCTCCACTAGCTTTGTTCGTAGTGATGCTTTCTAAGGCCCACTTGACTTCACATTCCAGGATGTCTGGCTCTAGGTCAGTGATCACACCATCGTGATTATCTGGGTCGTGAAGATCTTTTTTGTACAGTTCTTCTGTGTATTCTTGCCATCTCTTCTTAATATCTTCTGCTTCTGTTAGGTCCATACCATTTCTGCCCTTTATCGAGCTCATCTTTGCATGAAGTGTTCCTTTGGTATCTCTGATTTTCTTGAAGAGATCTCTAGTCTTTCCCATTCTGTTGTTTTCCTCTATTTCTTTGCATTATCACTGAAGAAGGCTTTCTTATCTCTTCTTGCTATTCTTTGGAACTCTGCATTCAGATGTTTATATCTTTCCTTTTCTCCTTTGCTTTTCACTTCTCTTCTTTTCACAGCTATTTGTAAGGCCTCCTCAGACAGCCATTTTGCTTTTTTGCATTTCTTTTCTATGGGGATGGTCTTGATCCCTGTCTCCTGTACAATGTCACGAACCTCATTCCATAGTTCATCAGGCACTCCATCTATCAGATCTAGGCCCTTAAATCTATTTCTCACTTCCACTGTATAATCATAAGGGATTTGATTTAGGTCATACTTGAATGGTCTAGTGGTTTTCCCTACTTTCTTCAATTTTAGTCTGAATTTGGCAATAAGGAGTTCATGATCTGAGCCACAGTCAGCTCCTGGTCTTGCTTTTGCTGACTGTATACAGCTTCTCCATCTTTGGCTGCAAAGAATATAATCAATCTGATTTCTGTGTTGACCATCTGATGATGTCCATGTATAGAGTCTTCTCTTGTGTCAGAGGGCAGACACACAGAAACCATACTCACAGAAAACTAGTCAATCTAATCACACTAGGACCACAACCCTGTCTAACTCAATGAAACTAAGCCATGCCCGTGGGGCAACCCAAGACGGGCAGGTCATGGTGGAGAGATCTGACAGAATGTGGTCCACTGGAGAAGGGAATGGCAAACCACTTCAGTATTCTTGCCTTGAGAACCCCATGAACAGTATGAAAAGGCAAAATGATAGGATACTGAAAGAGAAACTCCCCAGGTCAGTAGGTGCCCAATATGCTACTGGAGATCAGTGGAGAAATAACTCCAGAAAGAATGAAGGGATGGAGCCAAAGCAAAGAGAATACCCCGCTGTGGATGTGACTGGTGATAGAAGCAAGATTGGATGTTGTAAAGAGCAATATTGCACAAGATCCTGGAATGTCAGGTCCACGAATCAAGGCAAATTGGAAGTGGTTAAATAAGAGATGGCAAGAGTGAATGTCGACATTCTAGGTATCAGCGAACTGAAATGGACTGGAATGAGTGAATTTAACTCAGATGACCATTATATCTACTACTGCGGGCAGGAATCCCTCAGAAGAAATGGAGTAGCCATCATGGTCAACAAAAGAGTCCGAAATGCAGTACTTGGATGCAATCTCAAAAATGACAGAATGATCTCTGTTTGTTTCCAAGGCAAACCATTCAATATCACAGTAATTCAAGTCTATGCCCCAACCAGTAACGCTGAAGAAGCTGAAGTCGAACGGTTCTATGAAGACCTACAAGACCTTTTAGAACTAATACCCAAAAAAGATGTCCTTTTCTTTATAGGGGACTGGAATGCAAAAGTAGGAAGTCAAGAAACACCTGGAGTGACAGGCAAATTTGGCCTTGGAATACGGAATGAAGTAGGGCAAAGACTAATAGAGTTTTGCCAAGAAAATGCACTGGTCATAACAAACACCTTCTTCATGCAAAGATGGGCACAATAAAGGACAGAAATGGTATGAACCTAACAGAAGCAGAAGATATTAAGAAGAGGTGGCAAGAATACATAGAAACTATACAAAAAAAAAATCTTCATGACCGAGATAATCATGATGGTGATCACTCACCTAGAGCCAGACATCCTGGAATGTGAAGTCAAGTGGGCCTTAGGAAGCATCACTACAAAGCTAGTGGATGTGATGGAATTCCAGTTGAGCTATTTCAAATCCTAGAAGATGATGCTGTGAAAGTGCTGCACTCAATAAGCCAGCAAATTTGGAAAACTCAGCAGTGGCCACAGGACTGTGAAAGGTCAGTTTTCATTCCAATCCCAAGGAAAGGAAATGACAAAGAATGCTCAAATTACTGCACAATTGCCCTCATCTCACATGCTAGTAAAGTAATGCTCAAAATTCTCCTAGTCAGGTTTCAACAGTACAGTGAGAGATTGAAGGCAGGAGGAGAAGGGGATGAAAGAGGATGAGATGGTTGGATGGCATCACTCCCAGAGTTTGAGAAAGCTCTGGGAGTTGGTGATGGACAGGGAAGTCCATGGAGTCACAAAAGAATCAGACAGGATTGAGCGACTGAACTGAACTGAACTGAACTGAAGGTTGGAGGGCAGAAGGAGTGACAATTTGACAAGGAACACAGCTGGCGTTAGGAGTGAAGAGCAACTCCTGGGCTGACAGCCAGCAAAAGAGTCAAAAGTTCATCCCTATAGCTGTAAAAACAGAATTATGCCTACAACCTAAGTAACCTTTAAAAGAATGTTCTCAGACAGAGCCATCAGAGATCAGCCTAGGCCAGCTGACACCTTGATTTTGATCTCGGGAGACCTGGAGCAGAGGACCCAGTTGACCCTGCCTGGACTTCTGACCTACAGAATTGTGACATGATAAGTTTGATTTAAGTCATTGACTGTGATATTTTACTTCAGGAGCAAAAGAAAATTGACACAATTACCTTTACACAGTTTATAGACATTTTGTGGGACATACTTATACTAAAAAGTTCAGTTCAGTTCCGTTGAGTCATTCAGTCGTGTCCAACTCTTTGCAACCCCATGGGCTGCAGCATGCCAGGCTTCCTTGTCCATCACCAATTCCCGGAACTTACTGAAACTCATGTCCATTGAGTCGGTGATGTCATCCAACCATCTCATCCTCTGTCATCCCCTTCTTCCCCCGCCTTCAATCTTTTCCAGCATCACGGTCTTTTCCAGTGAGTCAGTTCTTCCCATCAGGTGGTCAGAGTACTGGAGTTTCAGCTTCAGCATCAGTCCTTCCAATGAATATTCAGGACTGATTTCCTTTAGGATGGACTGGTTGGATCTCCTTGCAGTCCAAGGGACTCTCAAGAGTCTTCTCCAACACCACAGTTCAAAAGCATCAATTCTTTGGCACTCAGTTTTCTTTATAGTCCAACTCTCACATCCATACATGACCACTGGAAAAACTATAAATTTGACTAGACAAACCTTTGTTGGCAAAGTAATGTCTCTGCTTCTTAATATGTTGTCTAGGTTGGTCATAGCTTTTCTTCCAAGGAGCAAGCGTCTTTTAATTTCATGGCTGCAGTCACCATCTGCAGTGATTTTGGAGCCCAGAAAAAAAGTCTCTCACTGTTTCCATTGTTTCTCCATCTATTTGCCATGAAGTGATGGGACCAGATGCCACGATCCTGGTTTTCTGAATGTTGAGTTATAAGCCAACTTTTTCACTCTCCTCTTTCACTTTCATCAAGCAGCTCTTCAGTTCTTCGCTTTCTGCCGTAAGGGTGGTGTCATCTGCATATCTGAGGTTATCGATATTTCCCCTAGCAATCTTAATTCCAGCTTGTGCTTAATCCAGCTTGGCGTTTTTCATGATGTACTCTGCATGTAAGTTAAATAAGCAGGGTGACAATATACAGCCTTGACGTACTCCTTTCCAAATTTGGAACTAGTCTGTTGTTCCATGTCCAGTTCTAACTATTGCTTCTTGACTTGCATACAGATTTCTCAGGAGGCACGTAAGGTGGTTGGTCTGATATTCCCATCTCTTGAAGAATTTTCCATACTTTGTTGTGATCCACAGTCAAAAATCTTGGTATAGTCAATAAAGCAGAAGTAGATGTTTTTCTGCAACTCTCTTGCTTTTTCTATGATCCAGCCGATATTGGCAATTTGATCTCTGGTTTCTCTGCCTTTCCTAAATCCAGCCTGAACATCTGCAAGTTCTTGGTTCACGTACTATTGAAGCATAGCTTGGAGAACTTCAAGTATTACTTTGCTAGCGTGTGAGATGAGTGAAATTGTGCAGCAATTTGAACTACCCCTACTACCTGGGATTCTCTCTGTCCATGGGGTTCTCCAGGCAAGAATACTGCAGTGGGTAGCCATCGCCTTCTTGAAGGGGTCTTCCTAATCCAGGGACCGAAGCCGGCTCTCCCCCATTGCAGGCGGATTCTTTACCATCTGAACCATCAGGAAAGCCATTCCCACCAGAGTGATACATATGTGTTTCAATCAATGAATGTACACTGGCACATCATAATAACCCAAGGTCCATAGTTTATCTTAGGGTTTATGTTTGGTAATGTATATTCTATGAGTTTGAGCAAATGTGTAATGACAGGTATCCATCATCAAATATCACAGTGTTTTCACTGCCTTGAACATCCTCTGTGTTCTGCCTAATTCACACTCTGCCCCCATCCCAATCCTTAGTAACCACTGATTTTTTGTTTGTTTTTACTATCTCTATAGTTTGTCTTTTCAGAATTTCATATGGTTGGAATCATATGATATATGGCCTGTGTAGATTGGTATAAACATTTAAGATTTCTCCACATCTTTTCATGGCTGAAAGTTTGTTTTTAGCACTGAATAATCCATTATCTGATGTACCACAGTTTACTTATCTATTCACTTACTGCAGGATATCTTGGCTACTTCCAAGTTTGGGCAATTATGAATAAAGCTGCTATAAACATGTACATGCAGGCTTTTGTGTTCACACAGGTTGCCAACTCCTTCAGGTAAATACCAAGAATAACAATTGTTGGATTGTATAGTAAGAGTATGTTTAGTTTTGTAAGCTTTTCTAGTTTTGAAGGAGGTATGAGCAAAAGTACTGAAGCATAAAAAAGTACAGGGTATTTGAGGAACCATAACTATGGCCAGTCTTTGAGGTCACAAAGAGTCGGACACGATTGGGCGACTGAACAACAAAGTGTGGCCAGAGGGTAAAGAGCAAGGGGAAAGTAGTGAAATTAAGGCTGGAAGCTCGTCAGGCTTGAAGCCTATCATGCCCTGCACTTGATTCCATGAAGATGAAGCATAAACTTTTTAATCAGTGAAATCACGTGATTGGACTTGCACTTTAGAAAGATTACCTTGGCTTCCCAGAAGAGAATAACTCTGGGTTGGAGGTCAGTTACAGGATTTCCCTGGTGGCTCAGACAGTAAAGCATCTGTCTACAATGCAGGAGACCCGGGTTTGATCCCTGGGTCAGAAAGAACCTCTGGAGAAGGAAATGGCAACCTACTCCAGTACTCTTGCCTGGAAAATCCCATGGATGCAGGAGCCTGGTTTGCTACAGTCCATGGGGTCACAAAGAGTCGGACATGACTGAGCGACTTCCACTTCACTTCACTTCACAGGCTGGAAACCCAGTTTAACGAGATTGAGGATGAAAGCTTAAACTAAAGCAATGGAGGCCAAGATATAGAGCAATGGAAAGACTTGAGAGATCCTCCACTAAGATCCTCAGACTTCAGGATGGTTAAAGTTATGGGGAAGAAAGAGTAAAGGAGAAGAATTCAGAGTTTTTAAAAAAATTTGGCAACGGAGGAAAATTTAGATATTTGATAAAGTCTGACTAAATTAGGAAGTGAAGGAAAACAAGTGGGGGGGGGGGGGGATGGATGATTGGATGGTGACAAAGACTTTCTCATTTGTCAAACTTTAATTTGATTTCTCTGAGCCCTCTTCCATCAAGACTTCTGCCCCAGGTCCTGTCTTTGGTCTTCCAAGTCCAATTTTATCAAGAATCCTGCTGAGTCAGTTTAGAGAAAATCTCCCACCCTTGATATCTAGTCACACTGGTCAGTATTTAGCAAGAATCTTGTTAAAATGCTTTAGCAAGCATCACCACTACCCTTGGCGTCCCCTCTTAGTAATTTTCCACCCACCGGCCCCTGCCCCTCTGCTCCTTGGCTACACATCTCCAACTGTCTTTGTTGTATTTGTAATTCAGCCCAATCTCTTTCCCTAATTGCAAAAGTCTTGACACCTATGGCAAAAGTCCTAAAGTCTTTATTGTTTTAACAAGTATAATTTTTTTAACAACAGGGAGGAACGTCTCTCTGAAACTAAGGTTACTTCCATATGCCTCTAAAGCTTAGCTTGTGCATGTACGTTTTAACTATAGTATGGCTAAATAAGCTGTCTAGATCACGCACTGCAGGGGTTTATCAGGCATTATGATGTACATAATCCAGCCATTTGTGCCCCAAGAGCCTGGCAAACTGGCTTCTTCCTCTTAATTAAAAAGAAAAAACAAGGTGTAAGTCTAACACCCAGTATGTGACAGCTCATACAATTCCTTCCTTAAACATTTCACAATCATCTTATATGGACTAAAGCAGTAACATTCACCCATGCAAGACATGACAAGTCTAGAGAAAAGAGACTCTGTCATGGTAACATTTTGAGGTTAGTAATGACTGCTTTTCTGTTTTCTAATCTCAACTTATTACAAGGAAGCTACAGTAACTATTCCAAGGCCAAATTTGCCTGTTACTCCAGGTGTTTCTTGACTTCCTACTTTTGCATTCCAGTCCCCAAAGGAGATCAGCCCTGGGATTTCTTTGGAAGGAATGATGCTGAAGCTGAAACTCCAGTACTTAGGCCACCTCACGCGAAGAGTTGACTCATTGGAAAACACTCTGATGCTGGGAGGGACTGGGGGCAAGAGGAGAAGGGGACGACAGAGGATGAGATGGCTGGATGGCATCACTGACTCGATGGACATGAGTCTGAGTGAACTCCGGGAGTTGGTGATGGACAGGGAGGCCTGGCGTGCTGCGATTCATGGGGTCGCAAAGAGTCGGACACGACTGAGCGACTGAACTGAACTAAACTGATTGAAAATGAAAAGCCCATTCTTACTTTGCAGACGTACAGAAACAGGCCATAGGCTGTATTTGCCTTATGGGTTGTATAGGCTATTTGTAGATTTGGTAGGCATAAAATGTTAGGATTGAAAAACCAATGTGTTAAGTGTGGGACCTTTTGGAAAGAAGAGTGTAGCGGGGCTTTACTGGCTGACTTCCAACAGGATAACGTATGTGAAAGAGCTTTCCAGCGATTTTTAGTCCAAGTGGCGAAGCTCAGGAATGATGACAGCAGAGTGGTTAGGACCCCGGCCCATGCCGCTCACCATCCTCCAGGCGTTTGGTACGCAGCCTGGATTCCGAGAACCTGAAGGAGAGCGGACAAAATCTCAGTAGACGAGGAGATAGATGCTTAGCTCAGCTGATCGCGTACTGAGCCCCGCACACAAGCCCGCCGAGCCAAAGAAACTCCCATGGCTGGTCCCCAGGCAGCGCCTCTCCTGGTGCCCGCAGGCGCGTGCACGCACGCACGTCTCCCGCCAGCGCTCAGCCGTGCTCTATTGCGCATGTCTGGGGAGGGGGCGGAGCGGCGGCTGACGGGCAGGCAGAGGCCTCAGGGAGGCGGAGGAGCTCCTCCCCGGTCGGCGAGTAGACCCGGGTCGCCCTGCGTCACTTCCGCTGGGGCGGGACGGAGCTGGGGGAGGGTGGCACCCCAGCTGCTGCCCGGGTGTTTGTGCTGGAAGCTCAGCTGATGCTGGCGGGCAGAGGGGACGCACGTACGGGGAAAAGGCGCGTCGCCCCTGCCGCCCAAGTAGCTGCGGCCTGCATCCCGGTAGGTGGCCCGTGGGGGGCCGGCGGGACGGTAGGCTAGGGGAGAAGGCTGCGGGTCGCCCCGGGGACTCCTTTGGCCCTCCGCGACTTATCTCTCCTCGGAAGGCGCTTCCACGGCGAGAGGGCGGGGAGACGCCCGGACTCGGGCTCCAGAAGGCGACCGGGCACCGGAAGGGTCCGCAGGTCCCAGGTCTGAGGGGTGCGCGATAGTCTCCTCGTCTTCTGGCCTGGTGGGCTTTGCTGGTCCGCACGGCTCAGACTGTTTAGGTTTTTCTGGTTCAGCCCCGAGCTGTCTGTTCCACCCCCGAGCCTCGCAGCCGAGGTTCCCTGAGTCTGTCTGACTTCCCGTGGGCAGTGGGTGCTCCGACAGTTCCCGGTTGCTTGTCAAAACCGTGTCCCTCCTCTGCCTACGTGATTCACCACTGTCAGTGCACCTGATGAGTCGGCTGCTCCAGGTATTTAATTATCAGCAGTTTCTTTGTAACCCCACCCACACTGAACTCTGTCCCCAGCTCCTGTTGCTTAGTCGGTTTCAGATGTGTGCTGTTTAATAGGTGAAGGTGTGTTGCACTGCTTCCAGTCGCTGTCATGTAAATCATCATGCGGGGAGGAGACTGGTTTCTATACCTAATACTATGATACCTTTAAATAAAAAGTGGTGACACCTAGGAAAAACTTAGATGAGGAGCTATCACATAATCCTATTTAAAGTGGTGCTTTTTACTTCTGGTAACATCCCATTTGAACTGCATCCCAATCTACAGTCCCGATTATTGAGCTTTCAAAAATGACAAAAGTAGGTTTTAGTGTATCAAGGAAATGCTGTTAAGACAGTGAAATACAAAGAATTTTAAATCCGGGAGTTTTAGAAACGTTTAGTGCACTGAGACCCGAGAGTTTAATGCCCATTGTAGCTGTTTATGTCAGATCTCTTGTGCACATTAGTTGTGCTTTGAATGTAAGAATATATTCTTTCTTCATCATTTTTCTTAAACTTTTTTCTCGATGTTGATCTTGTTTTTCTCTGTTCCTGGGTCAGATCGTAATTAAAACCTTGAGAGCAGTGTCCTTTTAACAAGTCAAGTTGGATGAAAAGATCACTTTCACTAGTTTATATGTTTACTTGCTTCAAGTGCAGAGTTAATCAAGGTACATCTTTTGAGTTGTTTTTTTTGCTTAGTAATAATGACGGAGGATTTGTGCGGAAGGGTTCTTACTGCTTGGTGTGTGGAACGTATATTTGTGAAAAGGTCATAGAACTCTTAGCGGGACATCCTCCTGTCATGTCTTAGTTCTGACCTTTATTTCCCACGTCTTATATTTTATTTCATTCACACTGTCCAGTACTTTTTCGGACGTCCTGCCATTGCCCTGAGCTTTTCTGGATGTCTTTTCTCTTGTGTTTTTTTTTTTTTTTTCTGCTTGGCAAACTGCCTCTTCCTAACTCTGAATGGCTGTCAAGGCTCTACCCTTGTTCTCGCTACACCAGAATTTTAAAATTTGAAAGCCAAGGACTACTTTAGTACTTCTGTAAATATATTGAAATGTCTTGGGAAATATAGTGTATATATGCAGATAAGCATTTTTACGAGGAAGAGAAACTTTTATCAAATTTTGTGATCCCCAAATTCTGGAGAAGAATTAAGTGTATATCCTTCTTTGGTAAATCCAGTCTTATGATTTCTGCTGTCACTGTGCTAGTAACTCCAAACATAAATCCAACAGCCTATGTTCCTGTAGTCTCCATGTGAATGCCCCACTGTTTCTGTATTCTGTAAAACCAAGAAATTTTTATTAAATTGGCCCCCTTCCAAGCTATCTCATATCCACAAATGGCATTCTCCCTGTTTCTCTGATTAAAACCCTTAAGTTGTCTTTACACCCCCTTCTCCTTACCCTGTTCTTTCCTGTCACCAAGTGCTGTGTTTTGTTGATTGCTCCATTTTCAAAGTGTGGCTCAGAGCAATAGTCATCTCCATTATAGTACTTTTATCTTAATCCAGTCCAAACCTCTGTCACTTCATGTCTGCATAATTGCAGTATAACCAAA
This sequence comes from Bos indicus, assembly GCF_029378745.1. Classification (NCBI taxonomy): domain Eukaryota; kingdom Metazoa; phylum Chordata; class Mammalia; order Artiodactyla; family Bovidae; genus Bos; species Bos indicus. The sequence continues at coordinate 49,959,105 of NC_091763.1, read as the reverse complement.
TGAAGTCCCCCATAAATTAATTCTTTCCGTCTTTAGCGGAGCCTCCACCTAGCAGTTCCTGAATTTCTTCTAGTTATAACTTCATTCCATCCCCAGTGGCTGGTCTAAGCCTCACTCTTCTATTTGTGCCTGCATCTGTATTTGTACTGTCCTATAAATAGAGTACATCATGAGAAACACTGGACTGGAAGAAGCACAAGCTGGAATCAAGATTGCCGAGAGAAATATCGATAACCTCAGATATGCAGATGACACCACCCTTATGGCAGAAAGTGAAGAGGAACTCAAAAGCCTCTTGATGAAAGTGAACGTGGAGAGTGAAAAAGTTGGCTTAAAGCTCAACATTCAGAAAACGAAGATCATGGCATCCGGTCCCATCACTTCATGGCAAATAGATGGGGAAACAGTGGAAACAGTGTCAGACTTTATTTTTCTGGGCTCCAAAATCACTGCAGATGGTGACTGCAGCCATGAAATTAAAAGATGCTTGCTCCTTGGAAGGAAAGTTATGACCAACCTAGATAGCATATTCAAAAGCAGAGACATTACTTTGCCAACAAAGTTTGTCTACTCAAGGCTATGGTTTTTCCAGTGGTCATGTATGGATGTGAGAGTTGGACTGTGAAGAAAGCTGAGCACTGAAGAATTGATGCTTTTGAACTGTGGTGTTGGAGAAGACTCTTGAGAGTCCCTTGGACTGCAAGGAGATCAGCCCTGGGATTTCTTTGGAATGAATGATGCTAAAGCTGAAACTCCAGTACTTTGGTCACCACATGCAAAGAGTTGACTCACTGGAAAAGACTCTGATGCTGGGAGGGATTGGGGGCAGGAGGAGAAGGGGACGACAGAGGATGAGATGGCTGGATGGCATCACTGACTCGATGGACGTGAGTCTGAGTGAACTCCGGGAGTTGGTGATGGATAGGGAGGCCTGGCGTGGTGCGATTCATGGGGTCGCAAAGAGTCAGACACAACTGAGCGACTGAACTGAACTGAACTGATAAATAGAGTCTGGTCCTCCTGTTCTTTTCTCAGTTGATGATGGCACTTTACAGTTTACCTTCTTTATCTGTTTGCAATCTAACTTTTGTCTCAGCTCAATTTGCTCTCCAAACCCTTATCTGCATTTACTAGTGTTGTGATTTGGGAGCAGTTAAATTCAGCTTGTTGATTTTGTTGACAGCTCTTTTTGGCAGTTTTGGCCTGATAACTGTCTTTCTAGAGGGGTGTTCTAAAATTGTATGATCATGAGATTGTCTAGACTTCCCTTAATTGTTCCCCTTTTCAGATTTGCTTTCTATGCTGTATTTCTTTGCCAGGTTGATAGGTGTATTCTAGTTGGTCTTGAGGATTATCTCTTATTGGAAAGAAACAATGAAGATCCCTTACTGTAATCCTGGCTTTTATAGCTCTGTTCTCTGCTTGACTCTTGGACCCATGTCTACCATTTTTCCTATTTCTTACTTTCCTTTAACTAGCTTATTCTTATTATTCCTGAATAGACAAAGTTCATTCCTGTCTCCAAAGCTTTGGTTGCTTTTTCCTCTGTCTTGAGTGCTATTTTCCTGGACACTTTGAAATAATTTGCTTACTTGGTTCATTCAGGTCTCCAGTAACATGTCAACTCAATTCTTCTCCTGACTACGTCAGTTGAAATAGCCCTCCCTGGGCCCTTTTCTCCCCAGCCTCCAGCTTTATTTTTCTGCATGGTACTTCTTGATCTGTTGTTAGACATTGTATTAGTTACTTGTTTGTTAATAAGTTGTCTTGTCCTCCAAAACCTAGGAAACTGAGGTTTAATAACTCTCAATAAATGGATTATTCCTTTTACTATGAAATAGTATGCCTTTTTAATCTTATTTAATGCTTTTGCTTTAAAGTGCTTTTTGCTTTCTTTTGATTATATAGGCCTTGGTATATATTTTCCCCTATTCCTTTATTTTCATCCTTTCTTTGTCATCATATTACAGTAACATCTAGTAACTAGCTTGCAGCTGGAATTTTCATTTCTAAAATTTTACTCTTCCTGTACATTTTGTACAGTTTTTTTCTTTCTTTCTTTCTTTTTTTTTTTTTTGCTTCCTTATTTTTGTTCTATCACTGAATGCCTTAAACCTACTTACTTTATTTTCTATTATTTCTAATCTCGGTTACACTTTTTCTTGTTGGCTGTACTTGCCAGTAGTCTCTTGCAGTGATGGTTCTTTAACTGTGAGTTCATCTTCAGTGGGGGTTGCTGAAAGAGTCTCTTGCCTGAGCTTCGGAAGTGTCCTTCCACGGTGGTTTCAGTGGACTCAGCAGAGGCCGCATAGAGTTCCCTAGCTCAGACTAGTTTCCATTGCTTAGTCAATGCATCTTAAAGGAAATGTGACTGCAGATCCAGGTATGTGATGCCTCTTCAACCGTGGGTTTTCCACTGTTGGTTTTGTTTTATTGGGGGTTTCTTTTTTAAAAAAACTTTATTATGGTAAAAAAAAATCATAAAATCTAATATGTTAATCATTTTTAAGTGTATAGTTCAGTGGCATCCAGTAGATTCACATTGTCATGAAACAAATTTCCAGTACTTTTTCATCTTGTAGAACTGAAACCCTACCCAGTAAACAATTCCCCTCTGTCCCATTCCTCTAGCCCTGTAACCATCATTCTGCTGTCTGTCTCAGTGAATTTGACTGTTCTAGAGCTCTCATGTAAGAGGAGTCATATAGTACTTGTTCGTTTTATTTTGCCTAATGTCCTCAAGGGTCATCCACGTTAGCGCTTGGGGGGATTTCCTTCCTTCTCCAGTCTGCATAACAGCCCATTGTGTGCATATACCACATTTTGTTTATTTAACTGGTGCACATTTGGATGGTTCCCTCCTCTGCTGTTATGAGTGCTGTGATACACATCGGTGTGCACACTTTTTAAGTCCCTGTTTTCAGTTTCTTTGAATATATACCTAGGATCGCTGGATCTTATGGTAGGTCTATATTAATATTGTGAGGAATTGGTATACTGGTTTTTTGTTTTTTAACTTTTATTGAAGTGTAGTTGATTTATAATGTTGTGTTTTACTATTTTCCATAGTGACTACAGCATTTTCCAGTTCCACCAACAGCGCTCCGGTTCAGTGCTCAGCTTCTCCACATCTTTATCAACACTTGATATTTTCTGGCATTTTTGTTTTGTTCTGTTTTTTGGTTTAAACAACAGAATTTATTTCTCAGGTATTTTTTTCTTTTCTTTTCTTTCTTTGGTAATAGCCATCCTGATAAGTGTGGGATAATACCTCAGTTGGTTTTGATTTGTATTTCTCTCATATCAGTCATGTTTTTCATCTTTTCTTGTGCTTAAATTTACTGAATGTCATCTTTGGAGAAAGATGATGTCTTTCATCTCTTCAAGTCCTTTGCCCATTTTTTAATTGATTTTTGTTGTTGAATTACAGGAGTCCATTATTAGTTTTGAGTATAGCTTTTTTATCCACGAGTCCTTTAGATGTATTTTATCATGTATTTCTGTGTTGGGGATGGTGGAACTTTTGTGTTAATTCAGCTTATTACATTGACTGCACATCCTGAGGGGTACAGAAGAGCCAGCAAGGCACATAGGTTTGCTTTTTTTCTTTCCTCCCCTCTACAGATTTTAAAGTAGTATGCTCACGTGCAATTTGGAAAGATGTTAGTTCAGACTATCTTCTGAAGAATCACAATGGGTTCTTGGTTCCTGTCATTCATAGTCTTGTCCCCTTACTCCATCTGTCAGAGATCTGCTGGCAGCATCTTCCTAATGTCATTCCTTTGCTTAACATAGTTCATTGATAGTTTGATCTTTAATCTCTTTGCTAAGATTGTCAGACCTTTCGTAATCTGGCTCCTCCTGTCTTTGCAGTATCACCTTTGGCCTGTCCCTCATTAGTGGCTCCAGGTCTTAGAAAGAATTGACTGCTTGCAATTTTTGCTTATATTGTGTGTACTTTCTTAAATGCTTTTTTTTGTTTGTTTGTGTTTGTTTTCCCCATTATTTAGAATTCTCTCCTTCCTCTCTGATCTTTTACCATGTGATGAATTACTTTTTTGCCCAGTTTTCAGCATCGCATCTTTTTTTTTCAGACTGACCTGGATGTCTACTCTTTGTGTCTTCCATTCATACAGTACCATCTGTTAAAGTGCATTGCATTGTTTTCTTAAATTACAAATATGATGCTTTCTCTTTGTAAATAATAGAATCCATCCAAAAGTAAAAGCCCTTCTCAAAAGCCCTTCTCTCGAAAGCCCTTCTTTTTCAATTCCACATCTCAGTTCACAGGAATAAACAAACAGATGCTTACCCTTTCAGAATGTGTGTGTGTGTGTGTAGCCACAGATTTCAGCTGCATATATAGGTTTTTGTTTTCTTGTATTACATAATACCTTTGTGTCTACATCTGTGTATCCTTGTGTGTATGATATTCCTACATATGTTATTGCAGTTTGCCTTCCTCTCTGTACTGTATATAAAGGATATATACATTGGATACATTGGATCATCTAGTTCCTAACTGCTATGTAACATTACATTGTAATTCATTGTATTATATGTTATGTACTGTAATTTATTTAACCATCCCTTTCTAGAAGACACTTAAGAGTTGTTGATCAGTGTTTTGATATTTCAAGCAGTGTGGCAAAGAATGTGTGTATGTACCTGTACTCCTGTGCAGTTATTTCTGTAGGATAGATTCTTTGTGGTGGAATTACTGGAATTACTAATCAAAGAACATGTGCCTTTAAAATTTTGATAGATAGCTATTAAAAATTCATTAAATTCTGTCAGGTAGCCCTCTGTGTCCCATTTCCCCAGGTTATTATCAGTACTGGATATTATCAGCCATTTGCATTTTACCAATTGAAAGAACAGAATATCTGTTTTAAATGGCATTTATGTTGTGGTTATGAGCCCCTTGTCTATTAGGTGTTGCACATAGTTTTGGAGAAGGTGTGGCAACCCACTCTAGTACTCTTGCCTAAAAAAATCCCACGGACAGTCCATAGGGTCTCAAGGAGTTAGACTCTACTGAAGCGACTTAGCATGTATGCACGTAGTTTATTCTAGTCTGACTTCTTTGATTAAATGAGCAGTCACTACTAGACCGTGAAATCTTTACAAGCTATCTCAAGCTCTAGACTGAAAGTTTCTTGGTATCCTCTTTGTGGTCTCAGCATTTAGGACTATATCTGGCATCAAGTTGTTGAATGTGTGCCCAACACACAGTGAGGCCAGACAAACTGAAATGTCCACATTTGGAGTGGGAGAAGGGTTTATTGCAAGAGGCATAAAGCTGGCAGCACCTGCTCAAAAGACCTGAACTCTGATGGGTTTAGGGGAAGAGATTTTATAAGCAAAATTTGTGGGGAGGCCTCTTCTGATAGGTTGAGGTGACAAAATGGTGTCCCAGGAACCTCAGTCATCAGCTTTCTGGGTCCAGCCAGTCTGGGGTCTTAGGGCTTGTGCTCAGCCTGCCATTACTATCGTCTTCCCGGGGAGGGGCCTTAGTTCCTGTAGAAGAACTCAGAGATTTCTGTAAGATTGTTATATACATCCCCCCAGGATGAACCAGGACCCTGTCCCATCTCTGCACTGATGTCTCTTTCTACATTCCCTCACTCTCTTAATTAACTGTTTGAATCTGCCCTTTGGAACTCAGGGAGGGTCTCAGAGGCTGAAGGCCTTTTTCTTACAAACAAGAAATTGGAGACACAGGCTTTCATGCATGGGAGGGTCCCATAGGGTCCTGGTTGGTTTCAGTCCCCCCTTTTCTTTGATATGCCTCAATCCTGAAGGGAACAGGTGTTGGACAGGAGAATAGCATTTTGGATAGAGGTTAATAAATTCGACAGAGGAACTCGGTTTCAGAGGGACTAAGTTTCAGATTAAATATTCTATAAATGGTTTGCAGTGAATAGGAGTATGAGACTTGACTATTGTCCTCAAAGAACTTAAAGTCTAGTGTCACATAAACTAGATAAGACTTTAATAATAAAGAAGAAAAACAGTAGAATATTTAAATTGTGTCAATGAAAAATTAATCAGCAGGTCTAAGAAAGAATTGGGAGATTTTATTTGAGCCAAATTTGAGGATTATAACCCAGGAAGAGTATCTCAGAAAACTCTGAGAACTGTTCCAGCTGTTAGAAGTTGAGACACAGTGTATATAAGATGTTTTGAAACCGAGGGCTGCACATAAAATAATGTATATCGACAGTTTGCGTAATCCAGACTTAAGTACCAGCACAGCGGGTCATGTGGCCCTTTACAAGGTCAGGAAAAGATGTTCTGTCTTGCTGATGTTGGGAGAATGTTGCTGTGAATGTGCAGCAGGTATTCCTGCTGGTGGGGGAGGTGTGGTGGGCAGAGAGTGCAGGTAGAAAGGAGGCCAAGGGGCAGAGAAGAACTTTTATGTTTAAGTTTTCCTTGTCTTACCATGAATATAGATTTTGTTTCACAGTTGCACGTTCGGTTTTGTGTTGTAGGAGACCTTATTTATCCGGTAGCTTCTCTAAATTAGTTTCCATGAAACATCCTACTATTCACTTCTTTTCTCATTGATTTCTATACTAAAACATTAATTACCTTCTATTTGCTTAAAAATGAAATCTCTATTGCCATCATGAAAATATATTGTCCTATCTTCTTTTGAGACAAGTTCCTGAGTTTAGTTCAAGTAATGTAATATATTTTATCTCTTCCCCAACTTCAGTTTTACCTTGAATCCTAATCTTTTTTTTTTTTTTTCTTGCCATTTTAGGTAAGACCATGAATTATGGCATTTCTTAAATGAAGCATTCAGGAATGAAGTGAAAGTCATAACGTATAGAAAATAAGTAATTTTTAAGTTATGTCTATTAATTTGACTATAGATTTATATTATATTTACCTCCTTAGTAATGCAAGAAGTCTTTGTGGGAAGCAGAGGAGCAAGCAGCTGCCTTTCTTGTGCTCACCTGAACATTACTGGAGGATAAGCCACATCAGTCTACAGAGAGGTGTTCATATGAGCAGAATAAGATGTAAATGGACCAAAAGTGAAGCTCATTCTTGCAGTAAGCACTGTTCCCCCCTAAGCCACCATGGTTTACATCTTGCAGTCTTGAGACTTAGCACTTCTGCTCCCAAGGGACTTACAAAAGTGAGCCCTCGTATGTCCCGTATTAAAAATACTTTGAACTCTGTTTCAAAGGCTGTTTTTGGCAAACAAAATGAAATGATCTCTCGTTTAGCTCAACTTAAGCCAAGTTCTCGAATATTAAGAAAAGTGACCGATAGTGGTTGGTTAAAACAGAAAAGCGTTAAACAAACCATCAAGTTTCTGAAAAAGTATAGTGACAAGTCAGCAGAAAAGAGTTCTATTCCAGCAAAGGAAAGTCAGGTTATAGAGAAAGACGATATAGGTAAACCAAGCCTTTTTCATTACACAAGTAATATAACCACAAAATTTGGAGAGTCATTCTACTTTTTGTCAAGTCATATTAATTCATACTTCAAGCGTGAGGAAAAAATGTCTCAACAGAAGGAAGATCAACATTTCCAGGAAAAATCAGAACTTGAACTTAAAAAGGTTGAAGATGAGAAACCCAGTTCTCCAGATCCTGGCATCCTGTCTGATAAGAAGCTAGATTCAGAAGCTTCTTTATATTCTGAGGACAAGCCTGGAAGTCCCAGTGGAACACCTGAGGTTCTCCCCATTTCTACTAAACAGAGTATTGCTAACTTTCTCTCTCGTCCCACGGAAGGTGTACAAGCCTTAGTAGGTGGTTATATCGGTGGACTTGTCCCCAAACTAAAGTATGATTCAAAGAGTCAGTTAGAAGACCAGGAAGAGGCGACAAAAGCTGAGCAGGCTGTCAGCAAAGACAAAAACGCAGAGGAGAAAAGGCGGTTATCTCTTCAGCGAGAAAAGGCAAGTCGTTATTCATTGTGATTTTAAGTTTCATTTCCTACTGTGATTTAAGAACTTTGATCATCTGTTGGTATCACTGGAGCAGTTTTCATACTTGAATCATACATATTTTAATATGTCTTTGCAGATCATTGCCAGAGTGAGTATTGATAACAGAACTCGGGCGTTAGTTCAAGCATTAAGAAGAACAACTGACCCAAGGCTCTGCATTAATAGGGTTGAAGAACTGACTTTCCATCTTCTAGAATTTCCTGAGGGAAAAGGAGTGGCTGTCAAGGTAATTTTGATTACCTTTAATCTGGTTTTTTCTTGGAATAAAAGTACTAGTACGCCTTCTGAAATGGGGAAGGAGACACCTTTCATTTTTCTGTTTAAACATTTTTGTGGTTTTATCATGTGTGTGGTGTTTTACATACTCAGTAATTACCCATTTATTCTGTGATATGCATTGCACTAAATGGTCATTTTTCTTCTGTAATATGTTATGCTCTTAGTATTCATATCTATACTTTTAAGATACTTCCACCATTTTAAAATAGAAGATATATCTCAGTGTATTAGTTGAATTGCCTAATAGCTACCAAGGTTTTCTTAAATGCAATGTTAAGTGTTTATGTTATGCAGCTACTCTTCGGACAGGAGTTTGTAATTCATAAGTAAAACAACTGCTTGTTTTTATTTCATGATCTTTCTGTATTTGAAAGTCTAAAAATTTTTATGATCTTATTGGCAGTTGAACTTGTGATTCTATTAATAAAACAAATAGATTTTCTTTGCCTCAGTTTTTTCAAATATAAAACAGTGAAAATAATTTAGATCTACTTAAGTAGACTGTTTTCATGCTAGCATGTGTGCTAAGTTGCTTCAGTTGTGTCTGACTCTTCATGACCCCACGGACAGTAGCCTGCCAGGCTCCTCTGTCTATGGAATTCTCCAGACAAGAGTACTGGAGTGGGTTGTCATTCCCTTCTCCAGGGGATCTTCTTGACCCAGGAATGGAACATGTCTCATGTCTCCTGCATTGGCAGGCGGGTTCTTTACCACTAGTGCCACCTGGGAAGCCCTGAAATACCATAAAATGTGAATGATGTCTCTTTACCTCTGTACTAAGATTATTAGTAACATATAATTAACAATTTGGACATGTCATATAAACAATAGACAGCATTAATATTTTGTTAGAGATCCATCAGTGCGTATTTTTTACTTGCCATCCAGAAAATTGTCAGTTAACTTAGTTCATATTTATTCAGCAGTTTGATAACAATCTTGCTAAAGAGTTACATATTTTAAATTAATTTTCCCTCTGAAATTTCATACAATACATATATTGTAATAGCTAAACTTTAGAATATCATGTTCATAGAATTTGGAATTATCTTTCATATATATGTAATCTCTTATCTAAAAGATAAATTTTCCAAATATGGATATGCTTTTAAGTCATTTTAACATTTAGGTGATACACTGAAAGCAAACCTCTAAGATAAAGATGCATACTTTAATGAACTTTTTAAGAAAAACATTTTATTGAAATATGATACACATGTAATTATAAAGCTCAATGAGTTTCCATACACCTTTACATAGCCAGCACCCAGATGAAAAGCAGAATTTGTCAGCACTGCAGAAGTCTCCCTTGGACCCCATTTCAGTCACAGTCTCCCAAAAAAGGGATCACAAATTAGTTTTGTCTGTTTTTGTACATTATGTAAACTGTTGTTTCTGTCACTCAGCACACTGGTAGGAATCTTTTACATTGTTGTGGGTGGTTGTAGGTCATTCATTCTTGTTTCTTTCTTATCCCATTGTGTGAATGTATTGTAGCTTATTTACTCATGGTAGTGTTGATGGATTTCTGGATAGTTTTCAGTTTTAGTCTGTTGTGACCTGTTTTGTTAATAGAAACTTTGAGAACTCATAACTGACCTTAAATCTAGGAACCCTTCAATACCTTGGAGAAATGTGATACATATTTTCTTGTAGAGTGGCTAACCTTCCGAATTTACCTGGCTTCCTTTTTGTTGGTATTGTTGATGTGTTCCTTCTTCCTTTTTGTTTCTTGCACATTGGAATTTAAATATAAAGACTTGATTGCATTGAGCGTTTTCTTGTTGGAGTATACTGTAGATGATATTATGCACCTCATGTTGCATCATGTCAAAACATAATTGGTTGAACAACAATTAGTAATGCTAAGGTTGATCACTGAATTTGGAAGATTACAGTCTTATCTTTTCACTGTACAGTTAGGCTAGAAGTATCAGTCCACCAACTGTTAATCTAATTGTTTCCAAAACTTGTCATTTTATTAGGGTTTCAGAATGATAAATTTCTAATTCTGTCATTCCTTCTGCCTTATAATTGACATTTTCCTGTAAAAGTGGAGATTTCTTCGCCCATCTAAAGCTATTTGGTTACTCTCAGAAATCAATGTTGCAGGAAAAATAAAAGAAATGCGTAATTTCGTTCTACTTAGTCACCAGTTTTCAAAGTAAAGAGTTTGCTCTAAAAGCTGCTTCAGTGGTGAGATGAATTCTTGGTGTTTTTTTCTTTTTATTATCATTATTAACTCATAATTTTTCATAAGTTGTGTTTCCATAATCTTTCCCCCATCCTTTTTTTTAATGTGTGATTTATTTTAACTTTGACTAGTAGGGTGCCCTTCAAGCTGTTGCTTGTGTCTTTTTTGAAATTTTTGTAAAAATATTATACAGAGAAAATATACATAAGTATACAGCTCCATACATTTTCAAAAATTGAACACATCTATATAACGACCACCCCAGTTAAGAAACAGAATGTTTCTAAAAGCCTCTTTATGCTCCCTTCCAATCATTCTTTAAAAAGATTGACCAGTTTTCTAGCAGTATAGATGAGTAGTACCTCTTTCTGCTTGTTATATAAATGGAATGATACAGAATGTGCTCTTTTATGTCCCCCCACCCCCATCAGCATTATGTTTGTGAGAACCTTTATACTGATGAGTGTAGCTAAGGAACATTTATTCTCATTGTTATGTATTCTGTTGTATGAATATAGTGCAATGTCGTGGACATTTGGATAGCTTCCTCTTTGGAAATATTTAGGAATAGTACTTCTGGGATGTATCTTTTGGAAAACATAAGAGTAGTAGTCCTGTTTGGGCTTTTCTGGTGGCTCAGCAATAAAGAATCTGCCTGCAATGCAGCAGACCAAGGTTTCATCCCTAGGTCGTGAAGATACGCTGGAGGGGGTCATGGCAACCCACTCCAGTGTTCTTGCATAGAGAATCCCGTGAACAGAGGTACCTGTCAGGCTGCAGTTGATAGGGTCGCATAGTCGGACACGCCTGAAGCAACTAAGCACAGCAGCAGCAGTAGTCCTGCTTGTAGAGTGTGCCTGTTCTCATATTAGTGGACACTGCCAGATGCTTTTGCAAAGTGCTTTTATTAGTTCATACTTTCACCGGGATTGTATGAGCCTTCTGGTTATGCTTCCTCCTCTCCAATGCCTTATATTATCTTCTTATTTTAGCCATTTTGTTAGATGTTTAGTGATTTAAATTGTGGCTTTAATTTGTACTTCTCTGGTACCTGTGAAGTTCAGCAGCTTTCCAGTGTTTATTGGCCATTTGTTTACTGCTGAAGCTGAAGCTCCAATACTTTGGCCACCTGATGTGAAGAATTGACTCATTGGAAAAGACCTGATGCTGGGAAAGATTGAAGGCAGGAGGAGAAGGGGACGAGAGAGGATGAGATGGTTGGATGGCATCACCGACTTCATTGCACATGAGTCTGAGCAAGCTCTAGGAGTTGGTGATGGACAGGGAGGCCTCGTGTGCTTCAGTCCATGGGGGTCGCAAAGAGCTGGACATGACTGAGCAACGGAGCTGAACTGTTTGCTGCCCTCATGAAGTGCCTAGTCCAGGTCTTGCTCATTTTTCCATTGGGTTGATCAGCCTTTTCTATTTGACCTGGAAATTTTCTTTATCAATTATGGATATGTCTTTATATATTATAAAATATGTATATGTTATACATGTATGTGTCTTATAAATATATTCGCCTACTCTGTGGGTTACCTTTCATTCTTTCTAATGGTTTTTGATGAGTAGATGTTCTTAATTTTAATATACTACAGTTTTTAAATATTTTCCTTATGATTAGCACTTTGTGTCCTGTTTAAGAAATCTTTGCCTGTTTTAAAATCAGGCAAAGATTTATCCTGTGTTAGTTTCTGAAACTTGATTTCTTTTACTTTTACATATACATATTCATCTAGAATAGGTTTGATTGTATAGTGTGAGGTAGGAGCCTTGATTTTGTGAAATGCCTTTCTAATGGTTTTCTTTCTTTCTAATGGTTTTTGATGAGTAGATGTTCTTAATTCTAATATACTACAGTTTTTAAATATTTTCCTTATGATTAGCACTTTGTGTCCTATTTAAGAAATCTTTGCCTGTTTTAAAATCAGGCAAAGATTTATCCTGTGTTTGCTTCTGAAACCTGATTGCTTTTACTTTTACATATATACTATTCATCTATAGTATACAATCAAACTATTGTATAGTGTTTGATTGTATAGTGTGAGGTAGGAGCCTTGATTTTATGAAATGCCTATATCCAGTTGACTAGCACCATTTATTGCAGAGTGTCGTTGTAAATCTGAATTTGGCAATAAGGAGTTCATGGTCTGAGCCACAGTTAGCTCCTGGTCTTGTTTTTGCTGACTGTATAGAGCTTCTCCATCTTTGGCTGCAAAGAATATAATCAATCTGATTTCGGTGTTGACCATCTTGTAATGTCCATGTATAGAGTCTTCTCTTGTGTTGTTGGAAGAGGGTGTTTGTTATGACCAGTGCATTTTCTTGGCAAAACTCTATTAGTCTTTGCCCTGCTTCATTCTGTATTCCAAGGCCAAATTTGCCTGTTACTGCAGGTGTTTCTTGACTTCCTACTTTTGCATTCCAGTCCCCTATCATGAAAAGGACATCTTTTTTGGGTGTTAGTTCTAAAAGGTCTTGTAGGTCTTCATAGAACTGTTCAACTTCAGCTTCTTCAGCGTTACTGGTTGGGGCGTAGACTTGGATTACTGTGATATTGAGTGGTTTGCCTTGGAAACGAACAGAGATCATTCTGTCGTTTTTGAGATTGCATCCAAATTACTGCATTTCGGACTCTTTTGTTGACCATGATGGCTACTCCATTTCTTCTGAGGGATTCCTGCCCGCAGTAGTAGATATAATGGTCATCTGAGTTAAATTCACCCATTCCAGTCCATTTCAGTTTGCTGATTCCTAGAATGTTGACATTCACTCTTGCCATCTCTTGTTTGACCACTTCCAATTTGCCTTGATTCATGGACCTGACATTCCAGGTTCCTACGCAGTATTGCTCTTTACAGCATCTGACCTTGCTTCTATCACCAGTCACATCCACAGCTGGGTATTCTCTTTGCTTTGGCTCCATCCCTTCATTCTTTCTGGAGTTATTTCTCCACTGATTTCCAGTAGCATATTGGGCACCTACTGACCTGGGGAGTTTCTCTTTCAGTATCCTATCATTTTGCCTTTTCATACTGTTCATGGGGTTCTCAAGGCAAGAATACTGAAGTGGTTTGCCATTCCCTTCTCCAGTGGACCACATCCTGTCAGATCTCTCCACCATGACCCGCCCGTCTTGGGTTGCCCCCACGGGCATGGCTTAGTTTCATTGAGTTAGACAGGGCTGTGGTCCTAGTGTGATTAGATTGACTAGTTTTCTGTGAGTATGGTTTCAGCGTGTTTGCCCTCTGATGCCCTCTTGCAACACCTACCGTCTTACTTGGGTTTCTCTTACCTTGGGCGTGGGGTATCTCTTCACGGCTGCTCCAGCAAAGCACAGCCATTGCTCCTTACCTTGGACGAGGGGTATCTCCTCACCGCCGCCCTTCCTGACCTTCAATGTGGGATAGATCCTCTAGGCCCTCCTGCGCCAGAGCAGGAGGTAACTCCGGGTAACTCCTCTCGTCGACGCCCCTGGCTTCGGGCGTGGGTTGCTCCTCCCGGCCGCAGCCCCTGGCCTCGGGCGTGGGGGCGTGGGGTAGCTCCTCCCGGCCGCCACCCCTAACCTCGGACGCGGGGTAACTCCTCTCGTCGCCACGGAAAACCACGAGACCATTCAGGTATGACCTAAATCAAATCCCTTATGATTATACAGTGGAAGTGAGAAACAGATTTAAAGGCCTAAATCTGATTGATAGAGTGCCTGATGAACTATGGAATGAGGTTCGTGACATTGTACAGGAGATAGGGATCAAGACCATCCCCATAGAAAAGAAATGCAAAAAAGCAAAATGGCTGTCTGGGGAGGCCTTACAAATAGCTGTGAAAAGAAGAGAAGCGAAAAGCAAAGGAGAAAAGGAAAGATATAAACATCTGAATGCAGAGTTCCAAAGAATAGCAAGAAGAGATAAGAAAGCCTTCTTTAGTGATAATGCAAAGAAATAGAGGAAAACAACAGAATGGGAAAACTAGGGATGTCTTCAAGAAAATCAGAGATACCAAAGGAACATTTCATGCAAAGATGGGCTCAATAAAGAACAGAAATGGTATGGACTTAACAGAAGCAGAAGATATTAAGAAGAGATGGCAAGAATACACAGAAGAACTGTACAAAAAAGATCTTCACGACCCAGATAATCACGATGGTGTGATCACTGACCTAGAGCCAGACATCCTGGAATGTGAAGTCAAGTGGGCCTTAGAAAGCATCACTACGAACAAAGCTAGTGGAGGTGATGGAATTCCAGTTGAGCTATTCCAAATCCTGAAAGGTGATGCTGTGAAAGTGCTGCATTCAATATGCTAGCAAATTTGGAAAGCTCAGCAGTGGCCACAGGACTGAAAAGGTCAGTTTTCATTCCAATCCCAAAGAAAGGCAATGCCAAAGAATGCTCAAACTACTGCACAATTGCACTCATCTCACACGCTAGTGAAGTAATGCTCAAAATTCTCCATGCCAGGCTTCAGTAATATGTGAACCGTGAACTTCCTGATGTTCAAGCTGGTTTTAGAAAAGGCAGAGGAACCAGAGATCAAAATACCAACATCCGCTGGATCATAGAAAAAGCAAGAGAGTTCAAGAAAAACATCTATTTCTGCTTTATTGACTATGCCAAAGCCTTTGACTGTGTGGATCACAATAAACTGTGGAAAAATCTTCAAGAGATGGGAATACCAGACCACCTGATCTGCCTCTTGAGAAATTTGTATGCAGATCAGGAAGCAACAGTTAGAACTGGACATGGAACAACAGACTGGTTCCAAATAGGAAAAGGAGTTCGTCAAGGCTGTATATTGTCACCCTGTTTATTTAACTTGTATGCAGAGTACATCATGAGAAACGCTGGACTGGAAGAAACACAAGCTTGAATCAAGATTGCCGGGAGAAATATCAATAACCTCAGATATGCAGATGACACCACCCTTATGGCAGAAAGTGAAGAGGAACTAAAAAGTCTCTTGATGAAAGTGAAAGTGGAGAGTGAAAAAGTTGGCTTAAAGCTCAACATTCAGAAAACGAAGATCATGGCATCCGGTCCCACCACTTCATGGGAAATAGATGGGGAAACAGTGTCAGACTTTATTTTTCTGGGCTCCAAAATCACTACAGATGGTGACTGCAGCCATGAAATTAAAAGACGCTTACTCCTTGGAAGGAAAGTTATGACCGACCTAGATAGCATATTCAAAAGCAGAGACATTACTTTGCCAACAAAGGTCCTTCTAGTCAAGGCTATGGTTTTTCCTGTCGTCATGTATCGATGTGCAAGTTGGACTGTGAAGAAGGCTGAGCACCGAAGAATTGATGCTTTTGAACTGTGGTGTTGGAGAAGACTCTTGAGAGTCCCTTGGACTGCAAGGAGATCCAACCAGTCCATTCTGAAGGAGATCAGCCCTGGGATTTCTTTGGAAGGAATGATGCTAAAGCTGAAACTCCAGTACTTTGGCCACCTCATGCGAAGAGTTGACTCATTGGACAAGACTGATGCTGGGAGGGATTGGGGGCAGGAGGAGAAGGGGACGACAGAAGATGAGATGGCTGGATGGCATCACTGACTCAATGGTCGTGAATCTGAGTGAACTCCGGGAGTTGGTGATGGACAGGGAGGCCTGGCGTGCTGCAATCCATGGGGTCGCAAAGAGTCAGACACGACTAAGCGACTGATCTGATCTGATTGTAAATCAGGTGATTATTTATGGATATATTTTTGAACACTGTATTCTTTTCTGTAAATACATTGTTTATCCTTGTTTAAATATTGTACTGTCTAATTTATTGTGTGTGCTAGTCTCTCAGTCCTGTCCGACTCTTTGCAACCCCATGGATTGTAGCCCACCAGGCTCCTCTGTCCATGGAATTCTCTAGGCATGAATACTAAATTGGGTTGCTATTTCATTCTCCAGGGGAACTTCCCAACCCAGGGATCAAACCTGGCTCTCCTGCATTGCAGGTGGATGCTTTACTGTCTGAAATGCTAGGAAAGCCCAGTTTATTGTAGCTTTGTAACAGATTTGATGTCTGTAGTATAAATCTTCCAACATTGTTCTTCCTCTTAATAATTGGCTTAGTTATTCTTGGCACTTGTGCTTCTGTATAAATTTTAGAATCAGCTTTGCTGTTGTTCATTTGCTCAGTTGTGTCCAATGCTTTGTGACCCCATGGATTGCAGCACACCAGGATTCCTTGTCCCTCACCATCTCAAGGAGCTTGCTCCGACTCATGTGCATTGAGTTGGTGATGCCATCTAATCATCTCATCCTCTGCTGTCCCTTTCTCCTCCTGCCTTCTATGTTTACCAGCATCAAGGTCTTTTCCAATGAGTTGGCTGTTCACATCAGGTGGCCAAAGGATCAGAGCTTCAGCTTCAGCTTCAGCATCAGTCTTTCCAATTGAGTGTTCAGGATTGATTTCCTTTAGGATTGACTGGTTTGATCTCCTTGCAATCCAAGGGACTCTCAAGAGTCTTCTCCAACACCACAGTTCAAAAGCATCAATTCTTTGGTACTCAGCCTTCTTCATGGTCCAACTCTCACATCCGTATATGACTGTTGGAAAAACCCAAGCTTTGACTATATGGATCTTTTTTGGCAAAGTAATGTCTCTGCTTTTTAATATGCTGTCTAGATTTGTCATAGCTTTTCTTTCAAGGAGCAAGCATCTTTTAATTTCATGACTGCAGTCACTGTCCACAGTGATTTTGGACCCCAAGAAAATAAATTATTATTATATTTATTATTTATTATAAATAAATGATTTTTATTATTTTTATTTTATTTTATTTTTATTTATTTTGTTAATACTGTCACTATTTCCATTGTTTCCCCGTCTATTTGCCATGAAGTGATGGGACTGGATGCCATGATATTTGTTTTTTGAATGTTGAGTTTTGTCAGCTTCTTTACTCTCCTCTTTAACCTTTATCAGGAAGCTCTTTAGTTCCTCTTTGCTTTCTGCTGTAAGGGTGTTGTTGTCTACATATCTGAGGTTATTGATATTCCTCCCAGAACTCTTGATTCCAGCTTGTGCTTCATTCAGCCCAGTATTTCACATGATATACTCTGCATATAAGTTAAATAAACAGAATGACAGTATACAGCCTTGACACACTCCTTTCCCAATTTGGAACCAGTCTATTGTCCCATGTTTGGTTCTCATTGTTGCTTCTTGACCTGCATACAGGCTTTTTTAGGAGGCAGGTAAAGTGATCTGGTATTCCCATCTCTTGAAGAATTTTCCACACTTCATTGTGATTTATCAGTCAAAGGCTTTAGTGTAGTCAATGAAGTAGAAGTAGGTGTTATTCTGGAATTCTCTTGCTTTTTCTATGATCCAGCGGATGTTGGCAATTTGATCTTTGGTTCCTCTGCCTTTTCTAAATCCAGCTTGAACATCTGGAAGTTTTTGGTTCACATACTGTTGAAGCCTAGCTTGGAGGATTTTGAGCATAACTTTACTATCATGTGAAATGAGTGCAATTGTGCGGTAGTTTGAACATCATTGGCATTGTGGCATTGTCCTTTGGGATTGGAATGAAAACTGACCTTTTCCAGGTCTGTGGCCAGTGCTGAGTTTTCCAAATTTGCTGGCATATTGAGTGCAGCACTTTCACAGCATCATCTGTTAGGATTTGAAATAGCTCACCTGGAATTGCATCACCTCCACTAACTTTGTAGTAATGTTTCCTAAGGCGCATTTGACTTCACAGTCCAGGATGTCTGACTCTAGGTGAGTGATCACACCATCCTGATTATATGGGTCAGGAAGATCTTTTTTGTACAGTTCTTCTGTGTATTCTTACCACCTCTTCTTAGTATCTTCTGCTTCTGTTCGGTCCGTACCATTTCTGTCCTTTTTTGTGCCCATCTTTGCATGAAGTGTCCCCTTGGTATCTCTAATTTCTTGAAGAGATCCCTAGTCTTTCCCGTTCTATTGTTTTCCTCTATTTCTTTGCATTGTTCACTTAGGAAGACTTTCTTATCTTTCCTTGCTGTTCTTTGGAACTGCACTCAGATGGGTATATCTTTCCTTTTCTCTTTTACTTCTCTTCTTTCCTCAGATATATGTAAGTCCTCCTCAAACAATCTTTTTTTTTTTTTTTTTTACATTTCTTTTTCTTGGGGAATTTGATAAAATAAGAAAACCATACTGAGATTACATTAAATTTATGGAGTAATTGTGGTGAATTAAGTCTTTATTGTCTTCCAAGCCTTGAAAAATCGTATCTTCTTCCATTTATTTGGACTGTTTTTATTTTCCCTCAACATCTTAGTCTATTAGGGATGCTATGTTGTAATAAATGCCACCAACTGGGTAGCTTAGAAAGAGCAGACAGTTATTTCTCAGAGTTCTGAAAGCTGGAAGTCCAAAATCAAGGTGCCAACATGATTGCTTTCTGATGATGGCCCTCTTCCTGGTTCAGAGCGGGTGGTTTCTCACTGTGTCTTCACCTGGTGGAGTCTCCAGGGGATCTCTCTGGAGCCTCTTTCATAAGGGCACTAATCCTATTCATAAAGGCTCCACCCTCATGACCAAGCACATCCCAAAGTCTTCACTTCCTAGTACTGTCATTCTGGGAGAGTTAAGATTTCAACAGATGAAATTTTGAGAAGACACAAATATTCAGACCAGGGCACTTAATATTTAAAAACTTTTCAATGTAGGTGTCTTGTATATCTTTTGTTAGATTTTTTTGAAAATTTAATTCCTAGGTATGTGAGAGATTTGGGTGTGATCCCTGGGTAGGGAAGAAGCCCTAGAGGAGGAAATGGCAACCCACTCCAGTATTCTTGTCTGGAGAATTCCACGGACAGAGGAGCCTGGTGCACTACGGTCCATAGGGTTGCAAAAAGTCAGATGGGACTGAGCACGCATGTGCACACACACACACACACATATGTTTGTGGATAGTAATGTTATTTTTATTATATTTTAATAATGTCAAGATCACCTTTTGGTGTTTGGTCATTTGGTACCAGATTCACATACCTTATAATTTTCCTGGATGCTGGATGTTGTAAACTTTAAAAATTGCATAGGATCTAGACTGTATCAGATGATTTCTTTTTTCAGAGATAGTCTGTTTGTTCCTTTGCATACAGAGTGAGGCACTGATAGCTTCAGTTAAGTTAGGGTCAGAGCTGGGTCATGGCTGGCTTACAATTGGCTTGCACCTGTGGTTTGCCCTATTTTTAGGGTATATTCTTCTTGGACTTTTAGTTGAGAACCTGGTGTGTTCTCTACCATCACCACCCTCTTGACGACTAAAATCTCAAAACTACAGAAAATCCCATTCCATATTCATTCTAGTTTTTGAACTTGTCATTTCACGTAAAGAATCTAGCGAATGTCTTGAGGTGAAACCAGTGATGTGACTAAGGCCCCTCAAGGCTTCAGTACTGTGGCTCCAAACCCTTGAGATTCTAAGTGCTCAGCTGATTTCTCTGGCCTCCATTCATGGCCCGCTGTCTGAACCAAGCCCAGCTTTTCAATCCTTTTTTCCTTCCCCAAATCAGCAAGTTCCTCAAGGGAAGAAAAGTTGTACTTCCCAGCAGTTATCCCCCTTCCAAATCTGATTTATCATAGTAGACAAAATGACTGCAGCATTGTGAAGTCACTTTATTTATTGAAAGGGAAGTGTGGCATGCTGCAGTCCAGGGGGTCTTAAAGAATTGGACATGACTGAGCAACTGAAGAACAGCAAAACACAAGTATAGCTGTGACTCAGTTGTTCTCTTAAACTTGGGGAGCTGACAAGATAAGATGCTTCTGTGTATAATAGCTAGAGAAGCTCAGGAAAACTCAACATAGAACCCCTTAGTTCAGTTCAGTCACTCAGTCGTGTCCGACTCTTTGCGACCCCGTGAATCGCAGCACGCCAGGCCTCCCTGTCCATCACCAACTCCTGGAGTTCACTCAGACTCACGTCCATCGAGTCAGTGATGCCATCCAGCCATCTCATCCTCTGTTGTCCCCTTCTCCTCCTGCCCCCAATCCCTCCCAGCATCAGAGTCTTTTCCAATGAGTCAACTCTTCGCATGAGGTGGTCAAAGTACTGGAGTTTCGGCTTGAGCGTCATTCCTTCAAAAGAACACCCAGGGCTGATCTCTTTTAGAATGGACTGGTTGGATCTCCTTGCAGTCCAAGGGACTCTCAAGAGTCTTATCCAATACCACAGTTCAAAAGCATCAATTCTTTGGCGCTCAGCCTTCTTCACAGTCCAACTCTCACATCCATACACGACCACAGGAAAAACCATAGCCTTTGTTGGCAGAGTAATGTCTCTGCTTTTGAATATGCTGTCTAGGTTGGTCATAACTTTCCTTCCAAGGAGTAAGCGTTTTTTTAATTTCATGGCTGCAGTCACCATCCACAGTGATTTTGGAGCTCAGGAAAATAAAGTCTGACACTGTTTCCACTGTTTCCCCATCTATTTCCCATGAAGTGATGGGACCGGATGCCATGATCTTCGTTTTCTGAATGTTGAGCTTTAAGCCAACCTTTTCACTCTCCACTTTCACTTTCATCAAGAGGCTTTTGAGTTCCTCTTCACTTTCTGCCATAAAGGTGGTGTCATCTGCATATTTGAGTTTGTGGATATTTCTCCCGGCAGTCTTGATTCCAGCTTGTGCTTCTTCCAGCCCAGCATTTCTCATGATGTACTCTGCATATAAGTTAAATAAGCAGGGTGACAGTATACAGCCTTGACGTACTCCTTTTCCTATTTGGAACCAGTCTGTTGTTCCATGTCCAGTTCTAACCGTTGCTTCCTGACCTGCATACAGATTTCTCAAGAGGCAGATCAGGTGGTCTGGTATTCCCATCTCTTTCAGAATTTTCCTAGGATTTATTTAATCTCCTGCCTGATCAACAATATGAAGTTGAATGCTTAGAATCTTGAGGTCCCAAGTTTGTTTAAACTAATTACTTGTTTATAATGATCACCCTTTACCTTCTACCTTAATTTTATTTATTAACAGTTGTTCATATTTCACAGTGAGCTACCCTTGTATTCCATATGCGGTATACATGAGATGGTTTATTTTTTTCTGTTAATAACAAGTTTAATTTCCAATAATTACAATGAAGCAATTTCGTCTTCTTTAGGATTCGGACAAAATATTGTATGAACTATATGACATTAATCTTTTGTTGTGACAGTACTTTGTAAATATGTGTTAAGCAAATGGCATTTTCTCCAATTTTTAAGCACTGAACCTTTTAAAAAATATTTATATTGAAGTTACTTTTTGGCCTGGATATTAGGAAAAATACATCCTAGATATTAGTTGACAATAATATGTGAAAAGCTAGTCTATCATTTAAGATTACTGAGAAAGTAATAAACACTGGCATTCTGGTTACATGAGATGATCTACATGTGTTGATTTAAAACAATCATATATTTTCACTCTTGTGACAAAAGCAGCAAAATGTCTTTACTTTCAATATAGGAAAAAATTATTCCTTATTTACTACGACTGCGACAAATTAAGGATGAAACTCTACAGGCTGCAGTTAGAGAAATTTTGGCGTTAATTGGCTATGTGGATCCAGTGAAAGGACGAGGAATCCGGATTCTCTCAATTGATGGTGGAGGAACCAGGTAAAGCTAGAAAAATGATTTTTAAAAAATTCTTTTTAATGAAGTTAGTTGATTTGCAGTATTGTTTTAATTTTTGCTGTATAACAAAGTTGATGCAGTTATACATACATACATTCTTTTTATAATATATTCTTTTCCATTATGGTTTATTGTAGAATATTGAAGAGAGTTCTCTGTGCTGTTCAGTAGGACTTTGTTGTGTATCCATTCTGTATATAATAGCTTATATCTGCTAACCTCAAACTCCCACTCCATCCCTCCCCAACCCTCACCCCCTTGGTGACTATAAGACTCTTGTCTCTGTCCACTAGTGTATTAGCAAAATAGTCTTTTTAAACCTATAGATCCTAAATAATAAAAACAGAACTACCATATTATCCAACAATTTCATTTTCTGAGTATTGATCAGAAGAAAATGAAGACACTAATTTGAAAAGATATATATGTACCTTTGTTTGTTACAACATTATTTACAGTAGCCAAGATGTAGAAACAATCTGTGTCCATTGATGAATGGGTAAAGAATATGTAAGGGATATGTGTATACACACACACAGGAATACTACTTAGCCATAAAAATGAATGAAATGTCATTTGTGATAGCATAGGTAGAACTTGAGGTTATTTTGCTAAGTGAAATAAGTCAGACAGGGAAAGACAAATACTGTATGATCTTATATATGAAATATAAGAAACAAAAACAAAGCAAGAGAAAACTCAAAGACTCAGAGAAGAGCTTGGTGGTTGCCCTATGGAAGGGAGGTTGGAGGGTGGGTGAAATGAGTGAAGAGAAGTGAAAGGTACAAATTTCCAATTATGAAATAGGTAAATCATGGGGATGTAGTGTACAGCATAGGAACTGTAGTTAATAATATTGTATTTGCAAATTTGAAAGTTGCTTTAAAAAGTAAATCTTGAATGTTCTCATCACAAGGAAAAAATGTTATACTTTCTATGGTGACAGATGGGGCGGTCATTTTGCAGTGCATACAGATGTTGAATCATTGCATTGTACATGGGAAACTAGAACAGTGTGGTGTGCAATTATACATCAGTTGAAAAAAAATACCTGTAGATCAGATCAATTGTAAGAATTTTTTAAACTGATTGAGTATAATTATGACATTATAAAACCAAATTCTAAAGTAAAACATGAAATTGTTTTTCTCGATTACTGATTTATCAATCTAAGAACTTTAAGAACTTCTTTTAACATATACCTGAATTTCCTGTTATTTTAATGTGACCTAGTCTTATGTTTTAGTTTACCTTCTCAGACATTTTTGGTAGTTTAGGACAGTTTGTCAACAATGATTCTCTTAAAATTTTGGCAGTGTTATGTAATGTTACCTTTCTTTTATTGTGTGTATCTTACCTATATATATTAGTCACCTAGTAATAAGGTGATTGTTAGAAAAGGAGCCTATATCAGTAACTTCCTGACTCCCTACATCTTGTAGACACCAGTTCTGGTATACACAAGAAATATTTAATGCATTCTTAGCTCAGAAGGAGATTTCACCATCTCCTTTCACCAGTTGGTAAAATTCACCAGTTTCACCATCTGACTCCTTTCTTACTACTGGCAATCCATCCATGCTTGCTAATTGTGTAGTTCCTTATTATTTGTTGGCTAGACACTTTGGCTTGGTTTTATAAATCTTTTCCCCCTAAAATTTCTAGCTTGTGTTCTACTTCCCTGCCATCTCTACTCTTCCTTTAAGAGATAACAACTAGAAAAACAGAAATGTATAATGTGTGCTATGAAGAAAAATAAGGCAGAGTGAAAGGATAGAGTGTAACAGTGCTGTTTGAAAGAGTGATCATGACTGTAAGTTTTTGAAGAAATAACATTTGAGTTGAGTTCTGAAATAAGAACCTTAAAGAGCATTCAAATGTCTGTTTAGAGTGAGGGATCTATAGAGTGAAAAGAGGTTTGTGACCAAAGAGTATTTGATTTCGTTTTATTAGTCAATTTAGAAGAGAACAGTTGGTGCTAAATACCCTGCAATGCCTGGCATAGTTCCTACAGCAGAGGAACATCTTGCCCAAATGTCAGTGATGTGCTGTTGGGAGACCCTGGTTTAGGGGACTATGAGAAAGCAGCGAGGATGGGAAATTTGTACAGAATGAGTAAGATAAGAAGCCTCATGAGAAAAGGAACCCTTCTTACTCGTTCTACCTGGTACAGCATTAAACATAGACTCGACCTAGAAATAATACTGATTTTTAAATTGTCCAGAATTACTTTATGAATACTGCATTTTAAAAACAGTTTTTTTCTGGCTTATACAAGTAAAACTTGGGAGAAAAAAAATACAAAGAGAAACAAGCCAAACATAATATATCTCACGTATCCAAGATTATTTTTACTATTTTGATTTATTTCTTCAAATGTTTTTTCTGTATGAATATATATATATGCGCGCATGTGTGTGTGTGCATGTTTTATTTTCCTTTTCATAAGATAATGGAGGGCACACTTAAATATATTTTATCTGGCATGATCTTTAATTCTTCATGTCTCACATTAAAGGCACATTAAATCTGCAGTGTGTCTCTCATAAATGATGTCTTATCAGCTGTCTTCGAATTTACATTATTTTTACAATTAATAATAGTCTTTCATTTTCTATTTTAATAATACAATATTTTCTAGTGACTTTGTGCTTGCAATATCAAAACACAATTTGACACTAAATTTTATTTTATGGTACCTGATTAATACAGTGTTCTCTGCTCCACACCTTGTATTGAGATGAAAACTTTTCATTGTGTATGTATATCCTCCAATATTAAGGATTGTCCACCTGTTACACACACCCTGAATTGGCCCGCATCTCCTAGGCTGTTCCATCTTTCACATTTGAAGCTACTTGCTACCTTTGGTGAGGATTCAGAAATGAACAAAGTCAGCAGCGTAAATTAATACCTCCTTAGTGCAGAACCTTGTCTTGAGATAGTTGAGAGTTTTAAAAAAATGAATAAAAGAGAGCTTAAAAATATGACTGATGAATTACAGAAAATGAAATGTGTAGAAGCATAGGTTTACCAACCATGTTGGTAAGTGGAGAAACCAATTCATGACATCCCCAAACCAGTGAATACAGAGTTTAAGCAATTTCCAGAGTTGTAGTGTCTGCTAAAATACCTTATATTGCCATATCTTCTCTTCATTGTCTTATTTAAAGAGATACTAGTGTAAATGGCACCCCACTCGAGTACTCTTGCCTGGAAAATCCCATGGACGGAGGAGCTTGGTGGGCTGCAGTCCATAGGTCGCTAAGAGTCGGACCCGACTGAGCGACTTCACTTTCACTTTTCACTTTCATGCATTGGAGAAGGAAATGACAACCCACTCCTGTGTTCTTGCCTAGAGAATCCCAGGGATGGCGGAGCCTGGTGGGCTGCTGTCTATGGGGTCGCACAGAGTCGGACACGACTGAAGCAACTTAGCAGCAGCAGCAGTGTAAATTCAAAATCTGCTGCTGTAACCCAGGTTTCAGTACCATTACTTAGATACTGTATTTTCAAAAGCAATCCAGAAACCTTTGGCTAGTTTTCATATTAGCATATAAACTAGAAAACCAGGGATTGTTTTAGTAAATAGATTAGCTTTCCTTAAAACAGGACTTCTCATTTTTGCCTTTTATTTTTCCTACAGGGGTGTGGTTGCTCTTCAGACACTACGAAAATTAGTTGAACTTACTCAGAAGCCAGTTCATCAACTCTTTGATTACATTTGTGGTGTAAGCACAGGTAATTGCTGTTATTATATGGAAGTGGTGCATCCCAGCAGTGCATTAAGCAAAAGAACATTAAACTCTCATGATTAAGATCATGGTCATTTCCTGAAATGATGGATGTTAGTTTCATATTTTGATACTGAATAGTCCTTTAATTTGCTTAACTTTTAAAAATGCTTATTGGAAATAAGTTAACATTCAGAAATAGATTTTAGTGTGCTTTTCTGTTTTAAATAAGCCACAGTGACAAGAACAATTTGTAAATTAATTGCCTTACGAAAAGTAACAAAATGGTGAAAAAGTGAGTGTTAGTTGCTCAGTCATGTCCAATTCTTTGCAACCCCATGGACTGTAGCCCGCCAGGCTCCTCTGTCCATGGGATTCTCCAGGCAGGAATACTAGAGTAGCTTGCCATTGTTTTCTCCAGGGGATCTTCCTGACCCAGGAATCAAACCTGGGTCTCCTGGATTGTAGGTGAATTCTTTACGTCTGAGTTACTGGCGAAGCCCACAAGATGGTGGGTATTCAAAATTGTACTCGAACCAATAGAACATCAAGGATGGATAAGATTTTGCTTTCTTTTGGAAAGTGTCCCTCTGTGAGGAAATCTTTTAAACGGATTCTCACATTTATCTGTTTAAGTTTTGATTTCAGACAACTAGATAAAAAAGGATATAAGAAGCAGTTTCCTCACAGAGGGATACTTTTGCTACTCGCATATTCCTAACTGATGTACATTTAAAATTTCAGTTTCATATTTATATGGAAGAAATTGGCAAGTTAGAGTATAATTGTTTCTGAATAATTTTCTAGTTTTTCACTGACTCACTATCAGATGAGGGTTTGTTTTGCTTTCCGTTTGTTTTTCTGTTTCCTATATCAGCTCTCTCACCCGTGTATCACCGCCACCCACCCCCACACCTACTCTCCTGTGTGCACAGGAAGCTTCTCAGGGTGCCCTACCTATTGCTTCAGTTGAGTTCAGTCGCTCAGTCGTGTCTGACTCTTTGCGACCCCATGAATCGCAGCACGCCAGGCCTCCCTGTCCATCACCAACTCCCGGAGTTCACTCAAACTCACGTCCATCGAGTCAGTGAGGCCATCCAGCCGTCTCATCCTCTGTCGTCCCCTTCTCCTCCTGCCCCCAATCCCTCCCAGCATCAGAGTCTTTTCCAATGAGTCAGCTCTTCGCATGAGGTGGCCAAAGTACTGGAGTTTCAGCTTTAGCATCATTCCTTCCAAAGAAATCCCAGGGCTGATCTCCTTCAGAATGGACTGGTTGGATCTCCTTGCAGTCCAAGGACTCTCAAGAGTCTTCTCCAACACCACAGTTCAAAAGCATCAATTCTTCGGCGCTCAGCCTTCTTCACAGTCCAACTCTCACATCCATACATGACCACAGGAAAAACCATAGCCTTGACTAGATGAACCTTTGTTGGCAAAGTAATGTCTCTGCTTTTGAATATGCTATCTAGGTTGGTCATAACTTTCCTTCCAAGGAGTAAGCGTCTTTTAATTTCATGGCTGCAGTCACCATCCGCATTGCTTACTGCCCAGGTAACGCTCAAGGACTATTAGCATTACAGATCCCTGCTGTATATTTTACTGCTTTACCTGATAATTCCTTACTTTACATTAGTTTATCATAATAATTTTTTTCTATTTTTTTCTCATTTTTTAGAATTATGATAGTAATCCTAAAGGCTACCAGCATCAAAGCCAAATGATTTCTCTGTATTATCTGGATCAAGTATGACATATTCCCAAAGGGCATGTTAGTTTATGCTCCATTTTGAAAACTCAATAATGGTTGTGGGGATAATTTCAGAAGCATAAGGAGTGGTGATTCTTGTGATGTTCCACTGAACAGTGATTCCTCAGATGATAGCAAATTTTGAAAAACCTGGGTTAAAGAAGGTTAAGGGGTTTCCCTGGTGGCTCAAATGGTAAAGAATGTGCTTGCAATGTAGGAGACCCAGCTTCGATCCCTGGGTCGGGGAGCTTCCCTGGGGGAGGGCGTGACAACTCACTCCAGTATTCTTGCCTGGAAAATCCCATGGACAGAGGACCCTGGCGGGCTGCAGTCTATGGGGTCTCAAGAGTCAGACATGACTGAACTAACACATAACAAAGAAAGTCAAACAGTTTTCTTTACAGACGCACTTCTTAGATGTTCTAGTATGTTAAAAATGCATTGTGACTCACTCTCAGGATAGGAGAATAATACTTATATACCCAATAGATGTAACTATGGAAACTTTTCTTGAAGAGACCTTTCCCAGGGCAAATGTTCTTGGAATTTTTTTCCTGAAGCTGTTATCCTGGCCATTTCTGTTAATATTTGGAATGGTCCTAGATTCATACCTTTAAATGTATCTACAGGCACCCTGGTTAGTAGGTGGATGCTCAATAAGCGGGATTTAAATCAGAGATTCATCCATGGAGTAGAGTATCTTGTGTGATAGGCGCATTTCTGCACTTAGCAGTGTATCTTTTCCACTGTGTCTTCTTGATTATGTTAACCTTAACTTACAGTTCTCATAATTTTCCTTTCTTTTTCATTTTGTATATTCTAATGTGAAATTTTTGTTTGCACATATAGTTTTTATAAAGTTAAAAATACATATTTAATTTAAGGTTAACATCCCTGTTGTTCTTTTTTTCTACCTGTACAATAAAATTCAATTTTTTTTTAAATATCTTTATCTTTATAGTAGCTTTCCTTATAAGCAACTTAATTTTGGGGGCAAGTTATTTCTAGTGTAAACATTTTCTGAAACTTGACAAATAACAATTTGTTACATAGTTATAGCATACAGTGAATTTTAAAACAAGCTGAAGACTTCTTTTACTAGAATAAGACTTAAAAAACACATACAATATTTAAAATGCATTATAATAATGATTTACTGTTTTTGTTTCTTTTTGTAAGCAGCATTGCCATACAGATCTTTGCCCCTCCCACCCTCTCTGCATCCCCCAAAGCATTCTTCGCCCCTTTTCCTCCTTAGTTCAGGGTTATGCCAGTTCGGTACACTAGATGGCAGTGTGTGATATCAGTTGCAGCTAGGGTATTAAATCAGCTGTTTAAAAAGACATCCCAGAGACCTAATTTCTTTGTTATGTGAGTTCCTGGGACCAACATGAAGGTGTAATTATATTAATGAATTGATAAGTTGTCAAATATACTGTATTCTGTGATTAAAACTAAGGAATTAAGATTAGAAAGGACATTACCTACCACAGTATCTTAATTATATGTTATTTAATGTAAAATAACACTTTTGTATATATTTTAAAATTATCATCAGTGGTTAGTATTTGTTGAATCTTCATTGAGGCCTGGTAATTCCATTTACATGTGTTATCCCAGTGTTACAATAATGTATAAATTTTAGTTATTGTAATTTTCCTTATTTTATAGATGAACAAGATGAGAGCTCTGGGAGGTTAAGAGGTTTGTCTCAAGTGATACAGTCAAAAAGTATGAAAGCTGTAATTTTAACCAGGTCTGTGACTCAGAAGGTCTTATAAGTACTATAATGGTCGTGCTGATAAAAACTAAAGATTCTTTCTTTCAGGTGCTATATTAGCCTTCATGTTGGGATTGTTTCATATGCCTCTGGATGAATGTGAGGAACTTTATCGAAAATTAGGATCAGATGTGTTTTCACAAAATGTCATTGTTGGAACAGTCAAAATGAGTTGGAGCCATGCATTTTATGACAGTCAAACATGGGAAAACATTCTGAAGTAAGTTGTATTTATTCTTTTAAAAAATGTCTTGTATTTAAACAAAGCAGAAAAATGTAAATACTCAATTGTTGATCTCCTTCATTAGAAATAACCACTGTTAATATTTTGGTGAAGTGTATTCTATTTACTGCTTTGTTGGGCTCACATGTGTGAGATTGGTATGTAAAAATTGCAGTCACCTTTTTAAAAGTTGCGACAACATTGTGTGTAGGACACGTTTGCCTCCTGTTGTTTCTCCTTCACAAACAGTTTCCCCTAGGCATCTGCAGGATATTGGTTCCAGGAACTCTCAGGGTACCAGAATCCACAGGTGCTCACCGGCCTTATTTAAAAAGGCATAGTAGTATTAGCCTTTCTCAAGTCATTAACAGATATTGTTCTAAAAGATTTAATAATTTTTAAACATTTTCCCCAAAATACTGTAAAGCCATTATACTCACTTTAAAAATATAAGCATAAAGTAGAAACTTAAAATCACCCACAGTCTTAAATTCAGAGCCAAGGACCTTATATTTTCTAATTTTTTCCCCTAGATGATACATATTTTCATATATATTTTATATGGTGGAAGTTATATTGTAATTACAGTTTTCTATCTTTTTCACTTTTTTCAACTTTATTAAAATCCCTTGACATATTTTTAAAAAGACTCGGCTGCATTCTGCAGGGTGATGCCATATTTTCTTAACCTAATGTTAAGATTTATGATTTTATGTTTTATGTTTCTGATTTTTTTGTAATTATGAATAGTGCTGTTGTAGGAAAGTTTATTTCTGCCCACACTTCAGAATATATCAGTAGGTCAGTTTATAAGAGGCATAATTATTTGGTCAATACTGATATTTTTCTAAAGTAATTATTAAATATGAAATCAAAAATATATAAAGAAAATAGTGAAAATGTATAGTTCTGCAGAGACCAAAATCACTATTAACATGGTGATGTACATTTTTCTAGAATTTCTTAGAGATAAATAAGTGTATGTGTGTGTGAGGTTGTGAGTATGCATTTGTATTCATACCATTTATAAAATTAGGATGATAATGCATATACATTTTCACTTAGTATTTTATTTTTATTGGTTTCCTGTGTCATTAGATATTTTTTGAGACATGTTTTAATGATTGTTCACAGTCCATTTTATGGATGTACTGTTTTTTAACATATTTCCTAGTGAAAAAAAGAGGATATTTCAGATATTTTTGCACCTAAAATAAAGTTTTGGTGGATACCCTGCATCTCTACTTAAATCTCTGGTTATGATTTTAAGATAAACTTCTTTGGTGAAATTTTTTGGGCCAGAGAGTTTACATGTTTTAAGAATCTTTTAAAGATAGATATATGTGTATACCTGAATTGATCTTTAAATCAGTTGTCCCAGCTTAGCCACCAGAATCAATTTGTGTTTCCATTTCATGAAATACTTAACACCAAGCATTTTAATTTTTAAAACTTTGTCAGTTTTAGAGGTTTTTAAACTGGTATTTCCAGTTGGCATCACGTTGGTTATTGATAAATTTGAACATTTTTTCAAAATTTCTTTTTAGTGTGCAGATTTCAAGAGTGTAGTACTTGCTCATTTTCCTACTGGGGCTTTGTGCACTATATTATAAATATACTAATCATTTGTTGATATGTTGAAAATGTGCTTTTTAATTAACAGTATTTTTTAATGTGAGCTTAAAATTTTCATGTAGTCAGATCTTTTCCTTTAATTTTGAACTTTGATATTTAGAAAATGTTTTCTACCTCGAAATCAGGCAAATCTTTATATTATTTTCTAGTCCTAAAGTTTAAATTTGTTTTTTTTAGGTCATGATTAAGTCTGATGATTCTGTGGTTTAAACTCACTCATGGCTGCTGGCAGCCAGTGGGCAGCTCAGCTGAGATGGCCGGGACAGCTGGTCTTCCTCATCCTGGGCTTTATCCCACTGTGGCAGTCTCAGAATTCCATCAGGGCAAGCACAGAGCATGAGGACTCACCAAACCTTAGTTTAATGACATGTTTGCTGATGCCCTGTTGACCAAAAGCACTCACACCCAGGATCTGTGTGGAAAGGGACTGCATACAAGTGTATGGAAATGAGAAAGAGAAGATTGGAAAATTCAGTGAAGGCCTTGCTGTTAATGCTCTACCATGTCCATTCCGTGGCCTTTTGAGTCATTTTTTTTTTCCTCTCATTGTTTATTGAGAACATATTTATATTCTTTTTTCCCTGGGATAATGATTTTGTGTTACTTAATGAACACTTTTTAATTACAACATCAGTAGAATCTGGGAATGTTTTATTTTATTTTAACATTTCTCCAAAATAAACAATTAATGTTTCGATTTTCTCTTCAAATTTATATTCATAACAATTCACTAAAACATTTTAGCTCTTTATAAAATTAAGCCTTAAACAAAAAAATAAATGTGACCTTTGCTTAAAATGTGAAAGTAGCATACTCCCAGGATCTCTGTCCCAATTTTACAGAAGATTTCTATGAGAAGATAAAGTGAAAGACCCTTAGGAGAACAAAATTGCCTTGATCTTCAGGCAGAAGAAACATGCAGATCTGGTTGGGGAAGACAAAGATCTTGTCCTTTATAGAAAGCATTTTACATTGTGTTTATAAAAGATAATAAGGGTACGCTGCTGCTGCTTCTGAGTCACTTCAGTCGTGTCTGACTCTGTGCGACCCCATAGATGGCAGCCCACCAGGCTCCCCTGTCCCTGGGATTCTCCAGGCAAGAACACTGGAGTGGGTTGCCATTTCCTGCTCCAGTGCATGAATGTGAAAAGTGAAAGTGAAGTCGCTCAGTCATGTCCGACTCTTAGCGACCCCATGGACTGCAGCCTACCAGGCTCCTCCATCCATGGGATTTTCCAGGCAAGAGTATGGAGTGGGGTGCCGTTGCCTTCTCCGAATAAAGGGTATATTGCTACCTAATTTGTAAATATGTGAAATTCACTAATAATCTAGTTGAGAAATGTAAGTACTTTTTGAAAAAAATGTTGTTAGAAAGGCATTTTTCCTTATTGAGGCAAGTTGAAAAAAAAAAACATTCTTTATATTTAGTACAGGGGAAAAATACATAATTTTTAAGTCTGGAAAAAAAAATCAGCACTGAATAAAATTTCCTTGTAATGGAGTTGTGAAAATTGCTGCCCAAGGGTAATTCCTATAATGTTGCAGTAATTCACATGTCAGTTCAGATGGTTTAAAAAGCATTTTTGGGGGGTGGCATAGGCTCTGTATTGCTAAAACAGGTTTGAAGTCTGTCTTGATGTGGTTTTTAGACTGTTCTGTATATAGCCTGTCATAGTTCAGCACTCTTATTTCAGCACAGTTCCTTTATCCTATCAGGAGGACCCTGAAAACAACAAATTTGTTCTGCCTCTGTGCCTTTACTCTGTATATGTTCTGGCTTTTAATGTGTTTTCTTGCCATCAGTGGTGTCCTTGTCAAGCTATACCTCCATCCATCTTTCCTAAATAAGAAAGCCTGTATTGACCCCTCCCCACAGACACACAACCTCCTGCAGAATTGCAGATACTTGTAGTTTGAATTGGAGGTTAATAGGTAGCTATGTATTGTTTTATGTGCATTAGTTGGATTGTAAGCTTCCTAGAGGAGATTTTTCTTTTTGTCCCACATAACAGGAACTGCATAGTGTATGTTCCCTGATATTGGGAAATAAATCATTTTGATATAATTTAATTCTTCTCCTTTAATAAAGGGACAGGATGGGATCTTCACTAATGATTGAAACAGCAAGAAACCCCAAGTGTCCTAAGGTAAGTTTAGAGTCTCTTAAATATAACACCTATGGGCTTCCCTGGTGGCTCAGACGGTAAAGTGTCTGTCTACAATGCAGGAGACCCGGGTTCGATCCCTGGGTTGGGAAGATCCCCTGGAGAAGGAAATGGCAACCCACTCCAGTACTCTTGCCTGGAAAATCCCATGGACAGAGGAGCCTGGTAGGCTACAGTCCATGGGGTCGCAAAGAGTTGGACATGACTGAGCAACTTCACTTATATATAACACCTATATGCAATTGAAGGTCAGGTGAATAGAATATTATGAAGGCCCTTCATTAAGGGAAAAGTTTTCTTAGGAACTGCTGTTAATAGATTATATTGATTCCTTATATATTGGGTCATTTTATGAAGATACAGAATGTGAATGATGGAGCTTTTCTGTATCAAGTAAAATAAAACAAAAATTTAAGAACGTGAAAGACTGGGACTAAAGATAAAGAATTATTATAGGGGTAATCTAATCTAGGGATTTAAGGGAAGCTATGGCATTTCCCCCCATAGATTTTTTTAAAGAAACTTCATGTGCCTCGTGAGTATATATTAGGTTAATATACAAATGGAATTCCAACCTTTAAAAATGTCAGTGTTACTAGAATGTGTCTTGGTATGGCTCCTCTTTTTATTTATTTTGTGATCTGAGTATTGCTTGAGTTCTGTGTCCTGTATTAAGACTCATTATTTGATTAAGGAATAAGGGTTTATGTACCTAGGAATCCTGTGCAGCTTGTATTTATTCTTGAATAACAAGCTGTAACCATGAAAAATCAGATACAACTCTCTCTGTTGCTCTTTCACTCCCGCTTACACATATTTTCGTTCATTCTTTAGATATTAATTATGTACCCCATGTGTCAGCACTGTGCTGGGGACTTTGGATACATTAGTGAGTAAATGCCAACATGGAGTTTACAGTCCAGTAGGGCAAAGTAAGCATTAGTCAAATGATCACACAAATGAGATGCAGTTTTCCTGAAATAAGTGCTTTGGAACACAAAAACAGTTCTCTGAAATCATGTATTTACCAAGGACATGAGGGAAGACTGCTGTAAGGAAATGTACTTTGAGGTTTCAGTGTAAGGGCTGATGAGCAGTCCTGGCAAAGGGGACAGTCTATACAAGAGGAGCCTTCCAGAAATGCAGGCCCTAGAGATTGGACCCTAGGGATCCAAGGGCAGCGTGTGCAATGAGGTTAGAGGGATAGCTCCTTCAGACCATGTGAGGCCTTGATGATGAGATGCAGTAGATCGTTGGAAAGGACCCAAGGATGAATGCTACACCCCTTGTTTGTTCTCTTGTGTCTTCAGGGCTTCTTGTTTGTTCTTAAAATGTGAGCCTTGCCAGACTTTAAAAAAGAAAAAAAAGAGTGGGTGTGAGGGAACTGCAGCCACCTCAAAAAGTAATTCACTCCTGATAAATGAGGCAACCACCCACACCTTTCGTAATTGAGCCTGCCTGTATACCAGTTAATGGAAAGACTCTAGATTTTAGTATATGGCCAACTCTTATCCATAGTGGCCTACAGACACACTTAGGTCACTCACAGGAACTTGGAATGTGACTTTTGGTTTATAAAATAGCAAAGCACACAGGCCTCTTGCAGGACTTGGCATAGAGCCCTAATAACTTAGGCCTCACCAGTACCATTCATTCAGCTTCTTAAAGTTCATATAGCAGGTCATTAATAGATACATCACATTTTATATAAATTCAACTGATACTGATAAAATCTGAGACCCTAGGTGATAAAGATTAGTTTTTTTAATTAAAAAAAAAAAAAAAAACCCAGCCACCAGTTACTAACTATGATTAAAAAGCCTAGAGAATTAGTTTATTGTGTTAGAGTTTCAGTTACTAAAGTCATAATGCTTTCAAAGAGCACAGGAACAAAGATTGATTTATAAGTGATAGGAAATTAGTGTATTATTCATCTTTAGTTTTTGTTTGTTGCTACTACTGCAGTATCATATAAAGGTCTGCAAATTTATGCCTTCTTGAATCTCTTTTTAAGTAGCTAATCAAATCACGCAGTCAAAGAATATCTTTTATTACTGTTCTCTCATAATGCATTTCTCAAAATTGTCCCAGCCCTTGTTACTGTTTTCCCATTAAAAAAAAAAAAACAAAACCTGTTTAAAAGGATCTGCTTCTGTTTGCTTAACATTAGGGTTATGTTATACACTTTACCTTGATAGGTACAGTTGTACAATGTTCATTCATACCACTAAATATTTAATTTTTACAGTCCCAAATATTGCTGCTTACAATGCATATTGTCCACTTTTTAATCGACTAGGTCGCTGCAGTAAGTACCATAGTGAACAGAGGGATAACGCCAAAAGCCTTTGTGTTCAGAAACTATGGACATTTTCCTGGAATCAACTCTCACTATTTGGGAGGCTGTCAGTATAAAATGTGGCAGGCCATCAGAGCCTCATCCGCTGCTCCGGGCTACTTTGCAGAATATGCATTAGGAAATGATCTCCATCAAGTAAGTTGACTGTGTGGCTTGTCTTCTAAAACTTGACATGACTGAAGAGTCGGCACTTACAACTGAACTTAGAGGGATGCACCAGGGAAACTCTCCTCATGTCTCCATGTGGCAAAAGATGTGTGTGCAATAAAATAGGATATTTTTAGCTGTTTGTTTTTCTTAAATTAACAATACTCTCTGGTTTGAGAGTGTATTTTAGGAAAGATGCGTTTGTATCTTCTGAAATGAGATTCATGACCATTTACGATAATTTTAATTTGATGGAAAAATGAAGTAGTATGTGTGACTGGCTTTCCAGATGTGATAAAAATTAAAAGTGAAACAGTCCCGAAAAATGCAGAATGCAGTCTGTTAACAGTTTTGGTGGATGTATTTGGAAGGAGATGTAATAAAATAGTAATACTAAACATTCAGTAGGTTAGTTAGGTGCTAGACACCTATAATGTCCTTTGTACGCATTTCCTCATTTAATTATGACTGCTTATGATGCTGGAGAAGGAAATGGCAACCCACTCCAGTGTTCTTGCCTGGAGAATCCCAGGGACAGGGGAGCCTGGTGGGCTTCCGTCTATGGGGTCGCACAGAGTCGGACACGACTGAAGCGACTTACCAGCAGCAGCAGCTTAGGATGCAGATAGAGTGATGTCCATTTTGCAAATGAGAAATTGAAAACTTAAGAAAAATTAAGTGACCAGACTAGGGTTGCAGCTGTTAATTGATGGAGTTAGGGTGCTGTCTATAATTATACTATTTTAAAATTTATGGGTAAGTGATCTGTTAAGCTGAACATTGTTCTATAATGTTG
The DNA here is from genome assembly GCF_029378745.1 of Bos indicus. NCBI lineage: Eukaryota > Metazoa > Chordata > Mammalia > Artiodactyla > Bovidae > Bos > Bos indicus. The sequence continues at coordinate 49,922,453 of NC_091763.1, read as the reverse complement.
AATGATATATTCTTTTTCTTTGACAGAGACTTTTATCATAAATTATTTTCCCTGTCAAGTTTTCCCACTATTTATGAAAATCTTAACTCATAGTTTATACTCAGTGATAAAAAAGTCAACAAAGGTTTTGAGCTGATAACTTCCAAAATATATGTTTTAATGTATGCTTAAAGAGTCGGACATGACTGAGCCACTTCACTTCAATGTATGCTTAGTTTGTTATATGCTACTACACTTAAAATTCCTTGATGGAATCGATAACCTTAACTTTCCTGCCTGGCTCAGTATTCAGATATAGTTGAGAAGAAAACTTATTTTGATAATAAATTTTAGATATTGTTCAAAAACTCATAGTTTTTATATAAATGCATAGCATCTATATATGTGTTAATGTTATAATATCTAAAACATTGTTATCAAATTCATCTTCTATAACTTTATGTACCAGCTTAGATATATTATAAGTGTTACATTCAGCTATCTCATTTTCTTTCTGTCTTACCAGAAGTAATATTATAATCTTGGTAATTAAGAGATTAAAATCGGTTCCTTTGGTCTCTGGAGTCAGTGCAGACTGTTTCCTACTTGGTCAGCTCAGTCATTGCAGAGTTATGTAAGGCACTTCCCATTCTCGCTTTCCTTCGCTTTATTCCTCCCCCTCAGGGCAGAAAGTGCTAGCTGTAGAGCTTTGTTCTGACATTTTATTTCGAGATTTGCTGATCAAAATAAAAATTGGATTTTAATATATATGTTGCCATTTGTAACAATGACTTCTTCATATTCCATAGTGTTTTCACCATGTCATAAATGGAGAAATAACAATTTATTCGGAAATGTAATAGTTAATGTTTATAGCTTACAACTTGAAGACTTGTCATGCTACAAAATTGCAGTTATGCCAAATACTAGTGAAAGTTTCAGGACCCTACATTCCCAGACTCCAAAAGAAGTTCTCTCGTTTGCTCTTTATGCTTTATCTAAGAGGAAGTAGTTCTAAGATTTAATTTAGTCCTATAGAATGCAAATCATAAACTAAAATAATTCAGCAATTCTTTTTCCATTTCAGATTAGTGATATTCCTTTCCATGCAAAGCAATTTTTATTTTGATGACCTTAATCTTTGAACTTAGGCTGGTCTACAGATTAAAATAATTTATATAAATTTTATTTAAAGCATGTAACTATGCAGAGAAATATGCTCAATATTTTGTAATGACCTCTGAGGGAAAAGAATCTGAAGAAGAAAATACTTAGTTTCGTAAACATATGTATATATATAAAAGAATTGCTGTGCAGACACAACGATTACACCACCACCACCTCCATCACACCTGAAACTAACATGATATTGTAAATCAACTGTTCTTCAATTGTAAAAAATTTAAAAATAATGCATAAAATCATATATGCAGAGAATATACTTTCATGTAAATCAATGACTTGATTCCAGAAAGATTAGCACATCTAACTTAAGAATATTCTGATAGAATCTAGAATCTAAGCAAACCATATTTGAGCAAATATTTTCCTTATTCCATATTTCTTTCTGTATACTTGAAGAAATGGCATATTTTTCTCTTCCAAAGACACCATGTAAGGCTGATTAGAGTATTCTAAGATATGAATGATCTTAAGTGCTTAAACAAAGAAAACATTCAAGCAAAGTTCCCTTCCTACTCTTTAAAAGTTGCCAGAACTATAACTCACTATTTATTACAATCCTCTTCTCCTTAGCTCTTAGAATGATTATATTCAGTATTTCTAGTCTCATTTTTAAAATGAGACTGTCATGTCTTTTTAACTGTCATGTCTGACATATGTTTTAATGTAAGTTCATATCCTTTTTATAATCAGGTAAAGTATAAATTATAAATTATGGGACTTACGTAGTGGCTCAGACTATAAAGAATCTGCCTGCAATGCAGAAGACATGGGTTCAATCCCTGAGTTGGGAAGATCCCCAGGAAAAAGGTATGGCAACCCATTCCAGTATTCCTGCCTGGAAAATTCTATGGGCAGAGAAGTCTGGCAGGCTTTTCCCATAGTCCATGGGGTTGCAAAGAGTCAGGCACAACTGAGTGACCAACACTGAAGCACAAGTTGGTGGATGGGTAGATTTCATTTGTCTTTGTAAAGAGATGAATGTTATTACAGTATTGCGAGGTTTATTAGATGTCCTGGGAAACTATAAAGTAGGAAGAATTCTTCTTGAATAGCTTCTAATGTATTATTTGTCTCCCCAACCCAAGTAGCATCATATTTATCTTGAAATAATTACTTTTTACAAAATTATCCCTTCTCTCTTTCTAACAGCTACACATATTTTATGTGTACAGTTTAATGAAGTTGATCATATGCATATCGCTTCTCTCTTTCCACCTCCTCCTCCAAAATTAAATCATTTTTTCACTGTCTTTGGGGAAAGATCCTGATAAATTTGTTTGCACTAAAGGTTTTTCTGCAGATTCTAATATATTATTTCTTTTAGTCCTTATTTACATTTTAAAACGTTGGGTTCAGAACTCAGAATACATTAACCTAAAACAAATTATGATATTTCATATAAACCTTCCAAGTAAAGGATGTTTTAAGCAGAAAGAGCCTGCCTAGCATTTTCTGTGCTAAATTATGCCTGTGCCAGGCCACAGCTAACAGTATTCATTTTAACTAGATAAAATGTTGAGAGTGCTTACTCGGTGCCAGACATTATGTTAACCATAAAGAATATGAAGGTTTTTAATAATTGCTGATATATTGTTTGTGTTTCCTGGATCTTATCATCAAATAACTCAAAACTAGAAGATAAACAGTTATAGCATGAGATGATAAATTCAATAATAAAAATATATACAGAGTTAAGAAGTAGTATAAAAAATGTGATTTATTTTGTCAGGATTGGCTTTACAAAGAAGTCTTCTGAGTTTATATATAAAGAATGAATAGTTGATTAGGATAGAAATAGGATGGAGAGGACGGGGAATCCTTGCTTAATGGTTGCAGATCCTATTTGGTGTAATAAAAATGTTTTGGAAAACATTCTGAGTGTTACTGATGCCACTGAATTGTAACCTTAAAAATGCTTAAAAGGACCAAATTCATGTTATATATTTTTTTTCATAATAAAAGACAAATTTTTAAACACCCTGTTAGGGAGTTTGCTGGTAGTTAAGATTTGGCATTTTACTGCCATCACCCAGGTTCAGTCCCTTGTCAGGGAACTGAGATCCCCTAAGCTTTGCTGCATGGCCAAAATTAAAAAAAACAAAACAAAAAAAAAAAACTAAACATGAGTTGATTAAGAGACATTCATTTGTATGGTCCATCGGTTATTTTCCAGTATAAATTCTGATTTAGGATGTGAAATGATTAAATATACATTAAAAGCAGTAAAAAGTATCCAGATATTAGGCTTTTTAAGAAGCACATGCATGATGTAATACAGTTAAAACACAATCCTGTGTACCTCTAAAAGATAAGTATCAATTTACTTAACAAGTTTATTTTTCAAGTCTGTTTTACCTCAGCGCTTAGAATAAGCAGTGGCTGATAAACATGAAGTACACAATAAATAAGTAAATGTGAGTATGAATACTGTGGGTGGAAAGGCTTCAGGAGATGCCATAAATGTTACATTAGCCTAATGACTTGCCGATAGAAAAGGCATCTAACACCAGTAGGCTCTCATCTAACAAGGGTGGGCTAGTAACTCTGTAAATGGCTTAAGGGGTGGTATGCCTTGCCACTGGGCTGAAGTGAATACCAAAAATATCAGCTTCTGCACTATTTTGGATGGAAATCAGGTAAAGTTTAAGGAACAGAAATTTTAATTTTGAAGCAAGCTATTAAAACCATCTAAAACTTGGCAACTTTTGATGGGGGATTAATTTTATTATTATCTCTTCTTGCTAAACCTTGTTTGCCTTTCTTTTATCCCCTTTTTCTCTTTTCTTAATCCTTCTTTATCAGTTCAGTCACTCAGTCATGTCTGACTCTTTGCAACCCTTTGGACTGCAGCACACCAGGCTTCCCTGTCCATCACCAACTCCCAGAGCTTGCTCAAACTCACATCCATTAAGTCAGTGGTGCCATCCAACCATCTCATCCTCTGTCATCCCCTTCTCCTTCTACTTTCAATCTTTCCCAGCATCGGTCTTTTCCAGTGGGTCAGTTCTTCTCATCAGGTGGCCAAAGTATTGGAGTTTCAGCATCAGTCCTTCCAGTGAATATTCAGAACTGATTTCCTTTAGGATTGACTGGTTTGATCTCCCTGCAGTCCAAGGGACTCTCAAGAGTCTTCTCCAACACCACAGTTCAAAAGAATCAGTTTTTTGGCGCTCAGCTTTCTTTATAGTCCCTCTCTCACATCCATATATGACTACTAGAAAGACCATAGTTTTGACTAGATGGACCTTTGTTGGCAAAGTAATGTCTCTGCTTCTTAATATGCAGTCTAGGTTGGTCACGGCTTTTCTTCCAAGAAGCAAGTGTCTTTTAATTTCATGTCTGCAGTCACCATGTGTGGTGATTTTGGAGCCCCAAAAACTAAACTCCCTGTTTCCATTGTTTCCCCATCTGTTTGCCAGGAAATGATGGGATCATGATGCCATGATCTTAGTTTTCTGAATGTTGAGTTTTAAGGCAACTTTTTTACTCTCCTCTTTCATTTTCATCAGGAGGCTCTTTAGTTTTTCTTTGTTTTATTCCATAAGGGTGGTATCATCTGTGTATCTGAGGTTATTTTTTCTCCTGGCAATCTTGATTCTAGCTTGTGCTTCATACAGCCCAGCATTTCACATGATGTGCTCTGCATATAAGTTAAATAAGCAGGGTAACAATTACAACCTTGACATACTCCTTTCCCAATTTGAAAGCAGTCTGTTGTTTCATGTCCAATGGAACTATCCTTCTTTATAGTTTTTATGATAATGAAATGTTTCATCTAAAATAGCCAAATGATTAGAAGTTGCAGAGTATAAATATAGAATTGACGATAAAAATAATTTAATGAAAGAAATAGCTTTCTGCTGAATTAGAAGTGGAGTATGGTATGGGCATCATTCGTTTTATCCCATTCCTGGCAAACCTCACATGATATATCTACTCAATTTTGAACAGCTATAAACTTTTAGAAAATTATTTTCTTTCCTTGTGGATTCTTCAAAATAATGTAGATTATTGATAATGCTTAGAAATATAAAGCTTGCCTACTTTGTTTAGGTTATATCTGCAGTAAATGAAATTGATATTTTGAAATTGTATTGTTAATAAAATTTCAACTTAAATTGCTTTAATCAATTTGGTTTTATTGGATTTGTGAAAGATCTGGTCTTTATTTATTTGGTAAAACCACAATTCTTTTGCCAGATTTTATATAGACTCTATTAACCACTAAACAAGAATAAAAACCTTTAAAAGTAATTCTGTTCATTTGAGTAATTTTGAACAAAATATTCAGAGCAATCCAAAGTTCAAAAAGAACCTCCGTAATAGTAAAGGAAAGTTTAATAAAGCCAGTGGAGCCAGTGAATTTTCATATGACTTCTTTTGTAGCTGTAGTTTATAAAATAAATTCACTTTAAAGGAATCTCTTGTTTTTAAATCATTTGTTAAATTTATTACATAGTTCAGTTTTCCTAATTGAGTAAATTTCAAACTGTGGAAAATGTAATTTGTTTTCACGTTTGTAAAAAAGAATTTCACTTCAAATTTACTTCCTATATTTGTTTGACTTACATTTTGCAGGATGGAGGTTTGCTCCTGAATAACCCTTCCGCATTAGCAATGCACGAGTGTAAATGTCTTTGGCCAGACGTCCCCTTAGAGTGTATAGTATCCCTGGGCACTGGGCGTTACGAGAGTGATGTGAGAAACAACGTGACGTACACGAGCCTAAAAACCAAACTGTCCAACGTCATCAACAGCGCTACAGACACAGAAGGTTAGTCTGTTTATTTGCTGTCTTAATGTACTTTGCCTTTAGAATTCGGTTTTTGGTAGACTGTGCTGATGCTCACTGCAAAAAGTACATTGTTATGTCTGTATTGCAGGCTTAGGAAGCACATGGGAGCAGGTCTTTGTCATTTCTCTTTCTCCTCACTCATTTCTACAGTAGCAGCTTCTCTGTGTGGGAGCTAGTGGTACCTTTGCCTCCTTACAGTTGGAGAAGTAGCTGAGGCAGGAGTAGCACAAAGGCTTGGTTGGAGACTCTTAAGAAAAAGAAAAAAGAGGTTGGTTCAGATAAACACAGGATAACACGGAGAGAATCAGAGTACTTCTGGATTATTTAATAACATGGAGGCAAATCAGAATAAGTCCTTACTTCCACTCTGGCTGCCCCTGTAATCTAGCCTTCGTAATAAAGCCCAAGTGATCCTTTAAAATGTAAATTGCATCATGTCTTTATCTGGTTCCAAACCCTCTAGGCTTCCCATCACACTTGGAACAAAACCCCAAAGCCTCATTAACTGAAGTTCACCAGGCCTTGGAAGACCTAGCCTTTGAATGCATCTCTTCCCCTTCTCTCAAGCTGTGTCCCCTCTGTAAAGTGTGTCCAGCTACACTTGAATTCTTGCTGTTCCTCAACTTCCTAAGAAGGCCCTGCCTCAGATATCTGTCTTCTGTTTGTAAGGCCTTACCCACATATCAGTATGTGCTCGAGTCCCTCCCTTAACCTCATTCTGGTCTCTGCTCAGACGTCACTTTCCCTGAGAGCCCTTTTCTGTTCACTTTCTAATCTCTGTATCCCACCAGAATGTAAGCAGAAACTTACCCAGTTAACTGTGTTGACTACAATGCCTGGCACATAGTAGGCAGTCAGTATTTGTTGACTTTCTAATTTTGGCCTTTGAGGTCTAGAGCTTCTTATTTTACTATATTATTTTTAAGTCCTACATGAAATCTGTTATTAAATTTGTAAAAAAGAATTGTTCCCACTTAACAGCTCCTTGCTTCTGAATCTTATTCTCTCTCTGTTATCTTATTCCTGACTGAGTCATCAGCCTATATGAGCATCTTAAACTTCCCACTAAAAACGTTTATTTATTAAATGATAACCCAAGAAACTTCCCTGGTGGCTCAGACAGTAAAGCGTCTGCCTACAATGCGGGAGACCTGGGTTCAATCACTGGGTCAGGAAGATCTCCTGGAGAAGGAAGGGGCACCCCACTCCAATATTCTTGCCTGGAAAATCCCATGGATGGAGGAACCTGGTAGGCTACAGCCCATGGGGTCGCAAAGAGTCGGACACGACTGAGCAACTTCACTTTCACTTTGAACCCAAGAAAAAGTGACATTCTGAATTTTTCACTATCTACAATTTTGTTATGAAATCAATAACTATTCTTACCATAAGCAGTCTTCTTAGAAAAAGATAGCTTTGATTACCCAGTCTCATGATACTTTTATGTATACCTTGTGCAAACCACATTATTGGCTCACTTGAAATGTTTAAGAAATATGAAATATACTGCCTTTGTGCACATACACTCTAGTTAATGAAGAATTAGAGTGAAACTTGTAATTGCTGGTATTAGATGGTTATTGATGTATAAAAACAGCAGTTGCCTTTGAAAGTTATATGCAAGACCTGATGGTAAAAAGTACAAAACATTACTGAGAGAAATTAAAGCAGGCCTAAGTAATTGATAACTGTGCTCATGAATTCAAAATGTCAGTATTGTTATGCTGGCAAACCACAGATTGGTTTTAGACTTCATGCAACTGCTAGAGAAGTCAAAACGGACTTTCTGTGGGGTAGAGATTAACACGATGACTGTAAAATTCATATGGGTATGCAAAGGACCTAGAGTAACCAAAACAGTTTTCTAAAAGAACAAAATTAGAGGACTTAGACCCTCTGACTTCGAGGCTGTAAAACTACAGTTAAGCAAGGGTGGTGTTTGCATTAGATCAGTGGTACCTAATAATGCAGAAATTGATCCAGACATGTGTGCTCAAAAGATTTTTGACAAAGGTAACTCAAAGAGGAAAGGATAATCTTTTCAACAAATAGTACCAGGACAATTAGATAACTGTATTTAAAAAACTGAACCTTGACCCTTGACACCATATATAAAAACTAACTTGAAATGGATCATAGATCTAAATATAAGAGTTAAAACTGCAAATCTTCTAAAATACCCTGGAGAAAATCTTAATGACGTTGGGTTAGGTAAAGAGTCTTTGATAGTACATAAGAGGAAAAATAGATAAATTAGACTTCATTAAGTTATAAATTTTGTTCTTCAAAAGACACTTTTAATAAGAGACAAGCTATCTGCTGAAGTCAAATATTAGTAAAATGTGTCCATCATCAGAACCAAATGTACAATCAGATGCAAAACATATAGAAAATACTTCCAATATTTCATATAAGGAATATATAGAGATGAAAACAAAACAAAAAAATCAATGGAAAAAAATGAACAGACGCTTCACTGAAGAAGATATACAGGGGACTGATAAGTACATGAAAGATTTTTCATTAGTAGTCATTGCTGCTAAGTCGCTTCAGTCGTGTCTGACTCTGTGCGACCCCATAGACAGCAGCCCACCAGGCTTCTCCATCCCTGGGATTCTCCAGGCAAAAACTGGAGGGGTTTGCCATTTCCTTCTCCAGTGCATGCAAGTGAAAAGTGAAAGTGAAGTCTCTCAGTCGTGTCCGACTCTTAGCAACCCCATGGACCATAGCCTACCAGGCTCCTCCATCCATGGGGTTTTCCAGGCAAGGGTACTGGAGTGGGTTGACATTGCCTTCTCCATTATTAGTCATTAGGGAAATGAATATTAAAACCACAAGATACCAGTACACACCTTCTAAAATGATTAAAAATAAGACCAACAATAACAAGTCTTCGCAAAGATAAAGAACAGTGGGACTCAGATAATCCTAATGGTTGATATGCAGAATGGTGCAACCATTTGGAAAAGAGTGTTGTTGTTCTTAATAAGATAATTAAACTTTTACCATATGAGCAAGCAGTTTCATCCATGAGTATTTATGCAGGAAAAATAGAACCATATATCCACAAAATGATTTAGGATTATTTCTAATAGCTGAAAACTGAAGAGAAGCAGACCCAGACCAGAGAGAACAAATTGTGTAATATCCCTACACTGAATTACTACTTAGCAATAAAAAGGAAGAAATTATTGATCCATACCGCAACATGCATTTCAAAAGCATTTTTCTGAGTAGAAACAATAACCAGACACAGAAGAGCTATATATATATTTGTAAGTTTGTTTATATGAAATTCTAGAAAAGGCAAAAGATACGGGAGGAATCAACCATAAAGAGGCATGAAGAAGCTTTTGGGGTGATGGACAATATTCTGTGTCATGGTGGTTGTGATCAAACAAGTGTATACCATTGTCAAAACCTGGCAGTTTAGACATTTAAAATTTATTAACCTTACTGTATATAAATTATACCTTAATAAAGATGATCTCAGGAAATTAAAAAACAACAAAAGGAAGGTTGAAAAGGCATCTCAGCAGTGGCTAACAGTATGACCGAAAACAGAAGAGTCCTGGAGCTGGGATCCTAATTTAACAGAATTATATGGTATATATCAGGAATTGAATTTCATTTCATAATTATATTCAATATTATGAATTCTTTACTTCTGCCGTTAATTAGCTAGAATGTGAAAAATAAGCAAGGCTTTCTGATTTGCCTAAAATAGGGTAATTTAAATAAAATTAGATCATTGCAGAATAACTTGATTTTTTAATTCGCTCTGTCCTCTCTTTGTTTTAACAGAAGTCCATGTAATGCTTGATGGTCTATTACCTCCTGACACCTATTTTAGATTTAATCCTGTTATGTGTGAAAACATACCTCTAGATGAAAGTCGAAATGAAAAGTTGAATCAGCTGCAGTTGGAAGGGTTGAAGTACATAGAAAGAAATGAAGAAAAAATGAAAAAACTTGCAAAAATATTAAGTCAAGAAAAAACAACTCTGCAGAAAATTAATGATTGGATAAAACTAAAAACTGACATGTATGAAGGCCTTCCATTCTTTTCAAAATTGTGATGAGTGTGTGCGTGTAGTCTCCTAACTGAATGCCTGTTGAGAAGGTCCACAGAATTCAATAAGGAATCGTGGGGTTCAGCATGATTTATCATCAAAATGCTCTTGAATTCTGGGGAATCCTGAAAATACAGTGTTTGGACCAGCTTGCACAGTACAGAGAGAGTGTACTTGGTTACACAATTCATATGGAAATTAGGTTTTTATGATGTTAATAATTAACTGTGCTTTAGGAATCTTACTGTACTAGTTGGTTTTAGTACATATCGATGTTGTATTGTTTGATGTTTGAAAATTTATTAATATATGTGCCAAACAAGAACTGAAAACTATCACATTATACTTGGTATTTTTACTTTAGTCACCATAATCATGTTAAATTTATTTAATCATTGATTTTCTTTCATGTGGAAAAACTAATTTCTTCTTTATTACTTTAAACATTACTTAGGTTTTTGATAGCTACATTCTATGATCCAAATATTGCCTCCCACGATTGTCATGTGATCTAAACAGATGCAGAAAAAAAATGAAATTCTCTCTATCAAAGGACTTTTACATTTGAAATATGAAAGAGCCAGATACCGTTTTCTATTCCAAATATGTTTATTTCAACGTTGTTTGGTTCCGAAAGATAGGTGAAGTTCCAGTCAACCACTTTTCCCCCCTAAAATTTCAAGATAATGCTGTGTGTCAATTTTCTAGCTCTAGCTTATCATTCACTCATATAAAATTAATTATTTGAATTTACTGAGGAAATACCCCATCATTAGCAAAAACTAAACTGTTGAAATAATCTGTTAAAAGGCTGATGTCATTTTTAAATTATTTACTATTTATAATGTAGCCTGTCATCTCTTTGTAGCTTTGTCAACAGTATGCTTTAAAAAAATGTTAGGCTTGTTTTATCTTAACTCCTTTAACCATCTAGACTTCACAGAGATTAATAACATATACAGCAACTTGCATCATTGTTTATGCTAACCAAATTCATCTTTGTTGTGTTATCTATGTGCCATGTAAATCCTTTACCATGTTTAGATTTGTCAAGGAAAATGAAAAGAGGTGAGTGTCCTTTGCTTTCTCTACATAAACTGGAGCTAAACCCATTACTGTGTCTTTGCATCAGTGCTGCGTAGAGCCAGTGAGGCATGGTTCACAGATGCCGGGGGAGCTGAGAGTCTGGATGCTAATTTGGGCTGCGATGCACAGTCCTTCTGTTTTGACTTGGAGGAGGGTGGATAACCTCTCTGGGCTTCAGATATTTTATTCTGGGAAAGTGGGAAGAGCTAGCTGTAAAATTTTATTTACTCTTAGGGCAACTGGAAAGAAAATTCTACAATTGTAGAAGCAAAAGATTAGAAGAGATGTGAAAATGAATTTTCAGTCCTACAGAGGTAAAATATCTACTCTTTTCAAAGAAGCAAAGAATTCTCTGTTTCAGAAAAAAAAAATGTAACAAATTATCCAACTCATCAATTACTTTAAAAATATAGAAAATAAAAATTGTAGCTCAGTCTTTTTTGGATAATTCTGTTCTTATTTGTGTGATCAGTGCTGTGCTGGTAATATTTCACTTCTGTACTTGCTGCTGCTGATGTCCATTATTAAAAATGGTGCCTTGGGCAGAGTTGTGTATAGGCTACGGTGGAGAGAGCCTGGCTGGGGTTATAATTACACTCTGCACCTCTCCCTCTCCCATGCCACACTTTATCCAGGAGAGGGTAGGTGACAAAGGAACCTTCTGAGAGGCAGGGAAGTCAGGAATACTGAGCATGCAGTCTGAGGGGACACAACCCCCGCGTCCTGCCCAGCAGTTTTTGACCACTGCCTTCTCCTTTCACTTGGAGTAAATCTGCTAATGACTGAAGGACTGAGACCACTAGAGTTCCCATGTCCCTGTCTCTGTCCTTCTGCTTTTCTCACCAACAGAAGGTACACCAGTTGGGTGGTGCACCCATTTTCAGTTGTCCCCATTTGTACTTGAAACTGATTATCTGAAGAATTGTGTCATTCACCCGAGATAACCTTCACTTTACAATGAAGCCAGTGCTTTGCTTTGTCCAAAAGCAGAGTGGATTTCTTTTCAGAAAAGAACAGAAGAAAAGGATACTCTCCTGAAATATGAAGACACACTACCAGGTAGGTTATGGGTTCTTTATTCGACTGTTTTTAAAGTACGATCAGTTCTTTATGAGAAGAATGTTTTAAAGATAAGATAATGGCCTAATTAGGTTCCTTCCAATGCAATAATTCTGTGATAATTTATAAAAGTAAACAGTGATCAAATGAGTTAAAAGAGAAGAAATTAGGATATTCCTGCTTATTCATTCATATCACTTATTCTCGTAAGATTTAACTGATGTCTTTGGCACACAGTTTATGCTTCTTGATTAATTTATTTAAATCAACTAGTTTTCATTCATGCTAATAAATATATCTCATTCTTAAAATTATTTTGATTTTTTAAAAATACAGCAATGTGTCCCTTGCAGGTGGCTATATTTTGAAAAATGATTGAAAATCCAAAATGTATCTACTGTCAGTAGTTTTACAGATAAACCAGTAAAGTTCCGTTTTTACCGTAAGGGAAATTTCATAGCTCTGAAAGTAGAGAAACATAAATGTGTTTAAAGTGTTTTCACATCTATAGAGGAAATGTGAGTATTTTTATGATTATTACTAGCTAATATCTAGCACTTACATGCCAAAGACTATGCTGAAAGCTTTATGTCCACTATCTCATTATATTTATATCCCTGTGGAAGAGGTACTGTTACTATTACTCCTAATAATAACAAAACAAAAAAAAAAAGTAACTTTTTAAGGGGCTTCCCTTGCAGTCCAGTGGTTAAAACTCCATATTTCTAGCACTTTACTACAGAGGATTTTAGGAACTAAGGTCACACATGCCAAAAAAAAAAAAAGTTAAAAGTGAGGTAAAGAGAAAAATCATAAACGTTTTGAACTTTTTGTTTCTCTCAAGTGAAAGTGAAGTCACTCAGTTGTGTCCGACTCTTTGCGACCCCATGGACTGTAGCCTACCAGGCTCCTCCCTCCATGGGATTCTGCAGGCAAGAGTACTGGAGTGGGTTGCCATTTCCTTCTCCAGGGGATCTTCCTGACCCAGGGATCAAACCCAGGTCTCCTGCATTTCAGGCAGACGCTTTAACCTCTGAGCCACCAGGGAAGTAGCCACGTTCAAATTTTATTATTGATTGTGCAAATATTTATTAACTGACATCTTTGTTTCAAGATTGACTCCACCCTTTACATCACCCATATTGGATCATTCCTGCTTTCACGTGAAGTATCTTTTTCTCCTCCATTTTTTATAGCTTGATTGAGGTGTAATTTCCATACCAAAAAAGCTATCCACTGCAAGTGTTCAGCACTTTGTAGTAGGTTTATAGAGTTGTGCAACCATCAAATAGTCCAGTTTTAGAGCAATGCCATCATCCACAGATCTTGCCTCATGCTTGTTTCTTGCCTCATGCTTGTGTATAGCCATTGCCTACTCCTGTCCTCTGCTCCAGACAACCAGTGATGTGCTTTCTGTCTGTGTAGAGTTACTGTTTCTGGATATTTCCTATAAATGGGATCAAATAGTATATAATCTTTTGCATCTGTTTTCTTTTCACTTAGCATGTTGCTGAGATTTTTCCAGGCTGTAGCATAACAGTAGTTGGCTCTTTCTCATTACAGTCCATGGGGTTGCAAAGATTCGGACACGACGGAGTGACTAACACTTCCAGTAGCTATTGATGTTGAGTATCTTTTGAGGTATTTATTAGTTATTTGTATGTCTTCTTTGATGAAATATCCATTCAACTCTTTTGCCCATTTTTAAATAGTTTATTTTCTTGTTATTGAGTTGTGCAAAAGTTCTTTATATTCTAGATGCAAGTCTCTTGCCAGATAATATGTATCTCCCAGTGAGTGGCTTGCCTTTTCATATTTTCAGTAGTGTCTTTTAAGTATGCATATGAGTTTTTAATTTTGATGGTCAGGTTATCAATTGATTCTTTTGAGTTAATTTTGTATATGATATGTGCATGTGTGTTCAGTCACTCAGTCATGACCAACTCTTTACAACCCTGTGGAAACTGTAGCCCACCAGGCTCCTCTATCCATGGAATTCTCCAGGTAGGAATACTGGAGTGGGTTGACATTTCCTTCTCCAGGGTATCTTCCTGACCCAGGGATGGAACCCATGTCTCCTGCATTGGCAGGCGGATTCCTTACCACTGAGCCACCTGGGAAACCTATATGGTGTGAATAAGGGTCAAATCTCTCTTTCTCTCTTTTGCATAAGGATAATAGTTGTGCCAGCATCATTTGTTAGTCGCTCAGTCATGTCCGTTTCTTTGTGATGCCCTAGACTATAGCCCGCCAGGCTCCTCTGTGGAATTTTCCAGGCAAGAATACTGGAGTGGGGTGCCATTCCCTTCTCCAAGGGGATCTTCCATATCCAGGGATCAAACACAGGTCTCCCACATTGCAGGCGGATTCTTTACCTCTGAGCCACCAGGTTGAGAAGATCCCCTGGAGAAGGAAATGGCAACCCACTCCAGTATTCTTGCTTGGAGAATCCCATGGACAGAGGAGCCTGACAGGCTATAGTACATGGGGTTTTAAGAGTCGGACGCAACTTAGTGACTACACCACCACCACCACCACCACCACCAGCATCATTTGTTTAAGAAAAATCCTTTCACCACTGATTTGTCTTTGTTCTTTTATCAGAAATCTGCTATCCTTATATTTGTGGGTTGATTTCTAGACTCTCTTTTCTGTCCCATTGACCTATATGTTAATTTTCTACTAGTAGCATAGTGTCCTGTTACTATAGCTATATGTAAGTTTGAAAATCAGACGGTAGAATTCTTTCAACTTACGCTTTTTCAAACTTATTTTGTTTTTTCTAGTCCGTTTGCATTTTCACATAAATTTTAGAATCATTTTGTTAGAGCACATGTATACACACACGCACACACAGCTGAAATTCTGATAGGGATTGCTTTGAATGTATTAAGCTGAGGGAATGGACATATTAACAGTATTGATCAATTGTGTCTGTCCTTTGAAGTATACAGTGAACATGGACTATCTCCATTTTATTTAGATTAAAAAGTTTTTTTCTAAGTAGTGTTTTGTAGTTGTCAGTGTATATATCCTGTACACCTTTTGTAGAATTTATTTCTAAGTATTTTTAAGTGTACAATTCCAATTGTATGGCAATATGTATATATACTAAATATTGCAGTTAATTCTTATACAGAATTAACTGGTGTAAGGGATTTAAATCTCTGGAAATAATATTGATTGAGAAAGATCAGATCTAATTCTGAATTAGATGATATTTTATTGTTGCAGGCGCTCAGTAACTGGTAAGTTACTGAGTTAGATTTTAACATTTTGTCTTTCCTTATTCTTATGTAAAATATTTTTAATTTATTTCTGATTAAATGAGTTGGATTAGTGTTTAGTCTCAATCAGTAAAAACAGGAATTATAAACTACTTTAGAGAAGATCAGTGCAGTAGATGCTTAAGATATTCATTAGATTTAGAGTTAAGGAGTTAGCTTCCTTTCCTTTTCATATTTCTTCATTGTAGATTTCTGTGTTGATATTAACTAATGAAAGAAAATCCTTTTACATAGGCTAAGCAATTACAAGCTCTCAAGTGTAGAAGTTCCTGAAATGTATTTAGTTAGAACAGGAGCCAGTGATGAATTTAAACAGTGGCTCAAAACAATCAACATGTGCAGGATATAAAATTAATACACAGAAATCCCTTGCATTCCTATACACTGAGAAAACAGAAAGAGAAATTAAGGAAAAAATCTCAGTCACCATTGCAACAAAAAGAATAAAATACTTATGAATAAATCTACCTAAAGAAACAAAAGACCTATATATAGAAAACTATAAAACACTGATGAAAGAAATCAAAGATGACACAAATAGACGGAGATATATACCATGTTCATGGATTGGAAGAATCAATATAGTGAAAATGAGTATACTACCCAAAACAATCTATAGATTCAGTGCAATTCCTATCAAGCTACCAACAGTATTTTTCACAGAACTAGAACAAATAATTTCACAATTTGTATGGAAATACAAAAATCCTCGAATAGCCAAAGCAGTCTTGAGAAAGAAAAATGGAACTTGAGGAATCAACCTGCCTGACTTAAGACTATACTACAAAGCTACAGTCATCAAGACTTAATGGTACTGGCACAAAGACAGAAGTATAAAACAAAGGAACAAAATAGAAAGCTCAGAGATAAATCCATTCACCTTTGGACACCTTACCTTTGACAAAGGAGGCAAAAATATACAATGGAGAAAAGACAATCTCTTTAACAAGTGATGCTGGGTAAACTGGTCAACCACCTGTAATGAAACTAGAACACTTTATAACACCATACACAAAAATAAACTCAAAATGGATTAAAGATCAAAATGTAAGACCAGAAACTATAAAACTCCTAGAGGAAAACATAGGCAAAACACTCTCTGACATAAATCACAGCAAGATCCTCTATGACCCAACTCCCAGAGTAATGGGAGTAAAAGCAAAACTAAATGAGACCTAATTAAACTTAAAAGCTTTTGCACAATGAAGAGAAATACAAGGAAGATGAAAAGACAGCCCTCAGAATGGGAGAAGATAAAAGCAAACAAAGCAACTGTCAATTAATCTCAAAATATACAAACAGCTCATGCATCTCAATACCTGAAAAATAAACAACCCAATCAAAAAATGGGCCAGAGAACTAAACAAACATTTCTCCAAAGAAGACATACAGATGGCTAACAAACGCATGAAAAGATGCTCAACATCACTCATCAGAGAAATGCAAATCAAAACCACAATGAGGTACCACCTCATGCCAGTCAGACTCAAAAAGTCTATCAAAAAGACTACAAACTATAAATGCTGGAGAGGGTGCGGAGAAAAGGGAACCCTCTCACACTGTTGGTGGGAATGCAAACTAGTACAGCCACTATGGAGAACAGTGGAGATTCCTTAAAAAACAAAACTGCCATACAGCCCAGTAATCCCACTGCTGGGCATACACACCGAGGAAACCAGAATTGAAAGAGACATGTGTACCCCAATGTTCATCTCAGCACTGTTTACAATAGCTAGGACATGGAAGCAACCTAGATGTCCATCTACAGACAAATGGATAAGGAAGATGTGGTACATATACACAATGGAATATTACTCAGCTATTAAAAAGAATGCATTTGAGTCAGTTCTGATGAGGTGGATGAAACTGGAGCCTATTATACAGAATGAAGTAAGTCAGAAAGAAAAACATCAATACAGTGTATTAGTGCATATATATGGAATTTAGAAAGATGGTGACGATCTTCTATGCAAGATAGAAGAGACGCAGATATAAAAACAAACTTTAGACTCTGTGGGAGAAGGTGAGCGTGGAGTGATTTGAGAGAATAGCTTTGAAACGTGTATATGTGAAATAGATCAGTCCAAGTTCGATGCATGAAACAGAGCACTCAAAGCTGGTTGGTGCACTGGGACAACCCAGAGGGATGGGGTGGGGAGGGAGAAAGGAGGGGAGCTTCAGGATGGGGGACACATGTACACCTGTGGCTGATGCATGACAATGTATGGACACCACAGTATTGTAATTAGCCTCCAATTAAAATAATTAAAAACAATTAACATGAAAGCTCATCTCAGGCTTTGTGAGTTTATGAAAGTGTACACTTTTTTAGTTTTCTTTTACCAGTTAACAGGACAACAGATAAGACATTTCTAGTAGCAGAAATTGGCCACTTGATTTATTTTTTAGTTATTTTTAATGCTGCCATAATTTACCTTTGTTCATCCAATGTGTGTTATTCTGACAGATTTGTGCTCCTTGTGAATGACAGCTATTAAATGCATAAATTTCCTCTTTGCTCCCTTTATGTATTACAGCCATGACATTTGAGTGTTTGCTAAGTTCCAGGAGCTGAGCTAAGCAGGTTGCATGTATTATTTAACACATTTAATACTCACATGTAAGCCTGTGAAGTGAATAGCATAATTATCCTTTAGTAAGAAAATGTTTCCCAAGATATCCCGGCTAGGAAGTGGCAGATGAACCCATTTTCTAAACCATGATTCTTCTATACGTCTTCCCTAGAATGTCATTTTGTGAAACGTTGTGAAGAGATTTCAGATCCTGTTTACTAAACTGAATCTGTAAACTCTTAAGTTTAATCAGTGAAGTATAATTCTAACATCTAATTGTGTGAATACTTTCTGAGTCCTTGTATACCACAGTGGTTATCTACTAGGAGTGGTATTACCCTTCTCCCTGGAAGGATTTGAAAATCTGAGACAGTGAGGGGAGATTGTCGGGGGAACTACTGCCCTTTAGTCTCCCAGGAGTCAGAGATGGTAAATGTTACATATACAATGGACAGGTCAACCTCTCAATGAACTCTTCCACCCAAAATACCAATATCGCTCCCTTTCAGAACCATGAGCTGCTTATCTTCAGAATAGAAATGATGTATTTATTCCACAAGAAATTGAGGGTATACTTTGCCCAGAATTAAGGTGCATATTTGTAAAATTCCATTTGGATTCCATCTCAAGAGGAATTCTTTGTGCATTCATTGCCCCTTGTTCACTTGTTCTTTTTTTTTTTTTGCCAAGTTTAAATACAACTGAACTGTTCACTTAATCTTACTTTTTGGACCAAATCTGTGGCGGTTACTCTGTCGTGACAGGAAGGAGGGAGATCACATTAAAAAGCAGTTTGTTCTGTTCCTGGCAGAGCTATCCACCATGCGAAATAGGATTCATAGAGTACAGATGGCCCTGAACGAAAGTGTTTTCATGTGCTGGTCCAGGGGTTTGATAAATGTGTGTCTCGCAAGAGTCAGACTGATTGCCTTATTCATTATAACCTTTATTCAACTGATGCAAGTCAATTGACATATTCATTATACTCCACAGATACATATTATTAATTGAGTCTTTTGAAGTATTGACTGTAATGTTGATTCACATTCATGATGAAAAATTATAATAAGGATTAATTCCTTACCTCTAGACAATATATATGGTGAGTTGTATTTTAAAGATTTCAGTTTGATTGATTGTAAACAGATTACATGGTCCAAAATGGTTGAGACCCAGTAATAGTCGTAGCTAACATTTATTGCCATGTAATCTTCAGACCAAGGTACTGTCATTATCCTTATTTTATATTAGCACTGAGATGATGGTGGTGGTGATGAGAAAAGTCTTACATTTCTTGCCTGCTATTAAGTTTGGGCTCTGTATCTTTCCCCAAAGAGAAAACAAATAACCTTTTCATTATAAGTGGGAAGTTATCGATCATAATGTGGACATGGGTGGATAGCTGTCTTTCTTAAATTATTTATCTAAAATAACAAACACCTTACTATCCCTTCATGTATTTTATTCTCGTACATCACTTTTAATACCTGATTTATATTTTTAGACAATTTTCAAGGATCAGACTAAGATAACTATGCTCATCTTATAGAAGAATAAAATAGTTAACAATTATGACTTGGTAGCACTCTTTCTCGGAGAAGGCAATGGCACCCCACTCCAGTACCCTTGCCTGGAAAATCCCATGGGCGGAGGAGCCTGGTGGGCTGCAGTCCATGGGGTGGCTAAGAGTCGGATACGACTGAACGACTTCACTTTCACTTTTCACTTTCATGCATTGGAGAAGGAAATGGCAACCCACTTGTGTTGTTTCCTGGAGAATCCCAGGGACAGGGGAGCCTGGTGGGCTTCTGTCTGTGGGGTCGCATAGAGTCAGACACGAATGAATGAGGTGACTTAGCAGCAGCAGCAGCAGCACTCTTTCTTGGCTACAGTCCATGGGCTCGCAAAGAATCGGACATGACTGAATGACTAAGCACTGCACTCTTGCTTACCGAATGTACTGCTGCTGACAATGCTTGTAAAAAACAAAATGATAACAGCAAGCCAAAAATCAATCCAATTATCTGCAAAGAAAGAAAGCTGTGTCATTTTAACATTAATTGTGTGACATTGTATTCCCAACACACCTTGCCCCAGAAAGTATTTATTGTAGTGTTAAATAGCCTATCAAAATAATTTTAAAAGAACTCTGAGTACAATTAAAAGTAAACCATACCTTGGCCAAACAACAGAATATGAAAAAGAAAAAAAAAAATCATCCAATGTTTTATGCCAAGATACACAGTCTTTGGAATTCACTGTAGGAGTTTTGCAAAGAAAGGTCTTACCTTTCATTATGTTTTGTACAATTGTACCACCTTTTCGAAAACAGATGTTCTGCAGTAGCAAACATGTCACCCTGCTTCTGTGTTTGTGATACTATATGAACAATCTTGGAGAAGGCAATGGCAGCCCACTCCAGTACTCTTGCCTGGAAAATCCCATGGACAGAGGAGCCTGGTAGGCTGCAGTCTATGGGGTCGAGAAGAGTGGGACATGACTGAGCGACTTCACTTTCACTTTTCACTTTCATGCATTGGAGAAGGAAATGGCAACCCACTCCAGTGTTCTTGCCTGGAGAATCCCAGGGACAGTGGAGCCTGGTGGGCTGCCATCTATGGGGTTGCACAGAGTCAGACATGACTGAAGCGACTTAGTAGTAGTAGTATTATGAACAATCTAAGGAATTCTTAAAAGTCCCTCAAATTTAAAAAGTTAAATAAAACTAGGGTAACTTGCCCCTCTCCCTGCCTTTCAGATTTGGCCTTAAAAGCATGTTTTTAAAAAATAATACTAGTAGAATTAAGAGCCATTTAAAACCACATTTTTTCTGTGTCTCAAATGTTAAAACTATATCTTGTAAATCATGGGTGCTATTATTTTGCTAATTTTGAATGAACTTGTTTGCTATCAGGATACGGTTAATCCATGCACATCTAAACATGTTGAATTCCATTTCCTGAATTGAATTATGTGAAAAGTACCAATGCTGACACTCAGAAATTATAGAAGTAATGAAACTCTAGACTATTTGCTTAGTATGTAATGCAGATATACTAACATATGCCTATAGTGTATAACAAAGAAATACACACTTCAGAGGTTTTGATGAAGGTTGGTGGTTAAGAATTTTGTGATACAGGCTTATACTACTCTCATATTTTGAGTATGGGTGAGTGGCTATGTCCTGATCTCCCGATGGAGCATCCCAGGTGTCTGTAATAGTGTGTGGAAAAATACTGCTACCATCCATCCCATCACAAATATAATCATCAGCTCACAGAGTAAGACTTCAACTTTAATCTTTAGAGTAATTTTCACCATCTTATATGCACTGCACTCATTTTGAAACCCCTGAAAAGTCATGACGACAAGTTTAAAAGGTGTAAATAGAACTATCATAGATGCTTCTTTATGAAGCATGAGAGAAAAAGAAAATTCTCATTGGGCAACAAATAATTGCTATAATGTAGCTTTCTTTATTTCTATCTGTATTATGCATTCCCTACCCAGCTGGTCACATGCTGCTTCCAGCTCTCACAGTTTCTAACACCCTGCTAGATACATTATAGGCCCGCAGTATTTGTAGACAGTGAAAGTGCAAGTCACTCAGTCATGTCTGACTCTTTGTGACCCCATAGACTGTACAGTCCATGGAATTCTCCAGCCCAGAATACTGGAGTGGGTAGCCTTTCCCTTCTCCAGGGGCTCTTCCTAGCCCAGAGATCAAATCCAGGTCTCCTGCATCGCAGGCAGATTCTTTACCAACTGAGCTATCAGGGAAGCCCAAGTATTTGTAAGTTGGACTTAATTGAATGATCTGTCTTACACAGTTATGAGGAAGTGGGGAAAATGAAGATGCTTTAAAGGTACTTTCTGAATCTGTTTACTTTAAAATCTGAAAATGAGGCTGGTTCCCTGTGCTTGTGCATAGAATCGTGGCTGGGATCCTTTTCCTCAGTGTGCGCACAACCCTTTCCCGACTGAGAATCACACAGGTTACAGAGCCTGTCATTCTCTCTCACCTGATGCCCGAGGTAAATACATAATTCATAGTATTTGTATGTCTTACCTCCTGACAAGGACTCAAATACAACAACTCAAATACAAAAAGAAGAAAGGTTTCTTTTGTTTGAAATGTGAGCTTTTTAACCCGTTCTTATTGGACTGCCTTGTTGCCAAGATCCTTAAACATACATCTTATTCTAGTAAATTTGTGGGTGGAGCCCTCAATGGTCAAAATAACTGTAGTCTATATTTGTATACAAAATTTATTTATAGTTGCTTATGGCATTTGTGTACTTTCCAGAACACCTTCAAATCAATTTCTTCATTTTATTATAACAGCTGTCCTGTGTGCTTGGCAAGACCAGCATTGTTATTCCACGAGGAATATATAAAATATAGCACTGAAAACCCAAAGGCTTGTCTGACTTCACCTTGTTTAGTATGATGGCTTGAGCCAATAAATTCCCAGCCAAGAACTCTTTCCTCTGCTTTCCAAATAATCACTGGGGGTGGGGGTATTGGTTGCAATAAATAGGGTCTGATCATAGTGGGGATTTGTATTCTTACCCAGTGTGGCACAAGATTTGCATTTCTGGGAGATATGCTTATATTTTTCTAAAATAGGAATACTTAGTCATCTAAATGACATGTATTACGTGCCATTTGTATCATGAACCTGACTCAGATTTAAGTATATGAAAGAAATGTGTCCTTGAATGATTCTACGATGACCTGGATGTCAGAAAAATAAAATAGTACAGTGAGCAATATCTTGGACACTTTGGGAGCGCAGAGATTGAACAAGGTCAGTGCAGTGTTGTCCAGTTCTGTAGCTACTTTCTCTCAAGTCGCTGATCATAGCCTAAGGGAGGTAATAGGTCTTGTGTTAAGATGAAGGTCTTTGTCAAAACTCAGATGGGCTCAAAGTGAGGCCCTAGGCAAGTTCACCTCCCTGAGAGTTTTCATACCTGAAACACAGAGTTGTTTGAATAATGTAGGTCAAAGGACCTGGAATATAGTATGTAGGTGCTCAATAACTACATGTTTGTAATGTGTATTACTAATATGTATTAACATGAGTATATACTAACAGCAGTTATTTTTGTGTTCTGGGAAATTAAGATCCCAAGGGAAAATAAATTAATAATTTTTACTGAGTTATATACTTCTGAAATCACAGTGTTCTTTTTCTCAATGTCACAGATTTACATTGTGCCATACCCCTCCCCTTCAGTCCTTGAAAGGATCAAGTCATCCTTTGATATGACCTCTTTATTTTTCTGCATTATCTTTTATTACTCTGTTCTGTTGTGCCACAGGATGCATTGCTAAAAACACTACTGTAAGTATTATGCTTTGGGGTTATAAATTGAGGATATAATGTCCATTTTTGTTCATGTGAAAATAATGATATTGACCTTGGAGGCAAATGATCTCGTTGCACATAAATTACTGTGTCCTGTGTTATTTGCTGCCAAATAATTTTCAACAGTTGTCAATGCCCTTGTTTCTGAAATTGATTTTAAAATAAAACAAGCATGAATTTAGAAACTGTAAACCTTACATGGAGAAGGAAATGGCAACCCACTCCAGTGTTCTTGCCTGGAGAATCCCAGGGACAGGGGAGCCTGGTGGGCTGCCGTCTATGGGGTCGCACAGAGTCGGACACGACTGAAGCAACTTAGCAGCAAACCTTACATGTTTTATTTATACCTAAAAAGATACTTTGAGATATTCCACAAATTGTATTTCCCTTAGGTTGCAGAAGCTACTAACTGTGCAGGTCACATGATTGAAAATGAAACCAGTCAGATGTGAAGAAATGTATCATGGGCCATCCCACCGTTACCACCTCACATCCTGACTATGGAGTCTACTCACATCTCCCAGAGACTACTCCATCAAGAAATGAGGAAAGGGAGGTACTTCAAGTTTAATCCAGATTATGTGGCAGGAATTTTGGCAGGCAGGGAAGGAACAGTGTCCAGAGAATACACTGATGTTTGTTGTCCTGGACCTAGGGGTTTAATCTTCCTCTGTAGTGTGGAAAGATATTCCTTGGGCCGTCCCACTGTATGGGCCCTGCCCCTTAATATACACACACCATGGTTCCTGAGACCTATGAGTTCCCTGTTGCTGGCATTTCATTCATTCATTGAGGGAATATTTTTTTAAGTGTAAATAGCATATTTATTAAAAAATGAAGTATATTTTGAACACAACAAAATGCCTAGTTAAAAGAAATCTGTATGAAAGATAAGTACAGTGTTTTCTGCAAAGCAACTTGTTCTATGCATAAAGCAGACTCACTGGAAAAGACCCTGATGCTGGGAAAGATTGAGGGCAGGAGAAAGGGGAGCAGAAGACGAAATGATTAGAAAGCATCACCAACTCAATGGACATGAATTTAACCAAACTCTGGGTGATAGTGAAGGACAGAAGAACCTGGTGAGCTATAGTCCCTGTGGTCATTAAGAGTCAGACAAGACTGAGCGACTGAACAACTTGTTCTATAAACTTGGATTTTATATATTGGATTTTCTGTTATTTTCTCCTCCACTTAAGTTATGGCATCAAAATTGCATTGGAATTTTCCCCTACCTTTGGGGTGATCATTCTGTTGGTATAAATGCAAAGCTATTGGTTTGAAAGGAATAATAAAATTCATTGAATTCAATGCCTTCTCCTTTCCCTGCCTCTAACTCAACCAACCCTAGCCAATGATTGAAATTCTTTCTAACATCCCTACCAAGTCTTTGCTTCCTCTTTTAGTAATGAAGACCCCACATCTCCTCCATGAAGCTCCGTCCGTTCTTGGCAGTGAACCTTGGCTTTAGGGAAGTGATTCTCAATACTTTTTCTAAACAACCATGAGGGAATCCCAGGACACCTCCATATGTAACAGTAGTTTTACATATAACCAAACTTTTAATAGAGGCTATCTCTAGAGAGCAAGATGGTGATGGGAGGAAAACTTTCTCTTCTCATTTAATATACTTCTATTGGTAATTTTTTTTTACAGTGAGTATGTATTACTTTAATACATACATGCATACAGTTAGAAAAGTGGTCCAAGGCGGTAAATCTTAAATCACACTAGGGATAGGGTGTTTGATGGGAACAAGGCCCCCTAGAGGAACAACAGAATGAGAGGGTATAGTTTGTGTTATGATTTGACACCTCCACTGGCTGTAATATTCTTGGGTGTAGAGTGGGCACTGAATTGACTGGAGATAGTTGGTAGAGAAGATTGAATGCCCCCTACCTCCTTGAAAATCATGTCTAATCTCTATCTCAATTGAGTAAGCCAGCTCTTCAGGCATTTTGTGGGATTCCCTGGTAGCTCAACTGGTAAAGAATCCACCTGCAATGCAGGAGACCCTGGTTTGATTCCTGGGTCAGGAAGATCTGCTGGAGAAGGGATAGGCTACCCACTATAGTATTCTTGGGCTTCCCTGGTAGCTCAGCTGGTAAAGAATCCACCTGCAATGAAGGAGACCTGGGTTCGATCCCTGGGTTGGGAAGATCCCCCTAGAGAAGGGAAAGGCTCCCCACTCCAGTATTCTGGCCTGGAGAATTCCATGGACTGTATAGTCCATGGAATCAGATTAAGTGAATGTGTGCCTAATAAAACACCTAATATGTGCCAGGTGAATTTAAGAAATTATGATAAAACAGTGAGGAACAGTGGTAAAAACACCCAAGTACCAGATCTTATGTGTCCCAAAGAGAGTTGCTTGGCCTTTAAAGCAGTCACTGTGGGAAGCTTTACAGTTTTATCAGTGATTTTCCGATCTCTGTTTTGGAACTTTATTCCTGAGTGCATACACTATATAACTTCGGTTATATATACACATTATAAAATTTCTGTTATGTACATAACCATGTAATTTCTGTTATATACAGAATATATAATTTCTGTCGTACATATGCATATGTTTAATTTTATATAATTTATTTCTTTACTAGTAGTGTGGCAGAAATAACTGAAACTTTGGAACAAAATAACTGAGTGTGAATACATGATCTTTCAGGAAGTTATTTAACCCTTCCAAGGCTTTTTTTTTTTTTTAACCTGTAATACTAGATGAACAATGGAAAAATCATACAGTTGTGAAGATTTATTTATCATTATGAAATTAACCCAAAATGGTATCACTGACATTGACAAAAATCTCTCTGGACATTTAAAAAAACTGAGTCAATCATACTGCTTTTTAAGCAGAAATACCTTCTATGTTGCACAGACCGTTTATGCATTCATGTAGAAGCATGCAGTGATGAGCAAAAGTCTATCAAAGTGTTTTGGTTTTTACTTCTGCCTTTAGGTTTTTCTATTTCACAACATCATGCACTTCCAAAGAGACTCACCAAAGGGCCAGAGTCCAGGAGTTCCTTAAGCAAGTATGTAGTCTCTGCCTTTTTGACATGTGCCTCTCTTGCTATAAGGGTGAATGACTGGTACGCATGTTTTATTTCTGGACTGTCTACTGAAGATCAGAATTCAGAGGCCCATCCCCCCCATGGTGTGCATTCATGGGACACACTATCCCTGGGCTCTGGAATAAAAACATTAGCTGTCTTAGCTCCAAGTTTCAGTGCCAAGTCCAGGCAATATCCTGCAGCCCACCAAGAACCACTGTCTGGCCTAGGGCACAAGAGTAGAGAAGGGGCAGCAAAGAAAAATAGTGAGAAAATAGCCCAAGATTTGATATAAATGCTTTATTGGAATGATCAGTCTACTCAAACTTTAGACAAATAATTTTAAACCCCCCATAATTCTGTCATTTTAAATAATCTTTTTTTTTTTTTTAAGTTGAAGTATAACTGATTTACAATGTTATTTTCAGGTGTACAGCAAAATGATTCAGTTATACATTTATCTATTCTTTTTCAGATTCTTTTCCCTTATAGGTTATTACAAAATACTGAGTATAGTTCCCTGTGCTATACAGTAATCCTTGTTTATCTAGTGTGCGTATGTTAATCCCAACCTCCTAATTTATCCCTCTCTCCCAACTTTGGTAACTATAAGTTTTTCTTTTTTTCCAAAGTCTGTGGGTCTATTTCTGTTTTGTATGTAAGTTCCTTTGTATCGTTTTTTGTTTTTGTTTTTGTTTAGATTCCACATATAAGGGATACCATATGGTATTTGTCTTTCTCTTTCTGACTAAACTCAGTATGATAATCTTTAGGTCTATCCATGTTGCTGCAGATGGCATTATTTCATTCTTTTTTATGGTCAAGTAATGTTCCATGTATATAGGAACAATATCTTCTTTATCCATTCATCTGTTGATATTTAGGTTGCTAAATTTAGGATATTTAGGTTACTTCCAGGTCTCTGTTACTGTAAACAGTGTTGCAGTGAACACTAGGATGAATGAACGTTCATTAGTAGTTATTTAAGAGTTTTCATTTGCATGTGATCTTTCTCTCTTATGTATTTCAGAGTTTCAGTAATAATGCACACACACTATTTTGCGCTGCACTATTTTCACTTTAGCTTATATTTTCCTTATTTCTCAGTCATAATTATCATTTTAAACTCTTGCATGATATTTTCATCTTGTGCTACACCATAAGTTGTTAAACTATTAATATAGAGGTCCTCTAATTTTAGCAAGTTCAATCAAGGAGGAAGTGAAGTGATTTGATTTTTGAAAAAACAGTAGTCCTAGACAATCAAACAACTGGATAATCAAAACATTAAAGGACAGAAACACATTTACCTTTAAATGTAGGCTTTGGATGAAAATCCAGAAAGTTTTTCCAGCTAGGGAAGAATAGTCAGAAGGCACTTTTTCTGTACCTACAGCAACATCAGTCAATTTCAAGAAAATTTTATTATACCAATAATCCTTGCCTCAAAAAATATAAATTAAGATGAGATCCAAAATAAACTGTTAGTAAACCAAAATTATTTAAATCTAGAAGTAGCATTATTATTCTAACAATGTTTTAATACATCAGTATATCTATTATAGTATATTAAGAAACAGGTTCATTTTAGGATCTCCCCCAACAAGTGGTAGTGGCAGTGGGAGGCGGGGCAGGGAGGTTAGGGAAAGAATGCAATTGGAGATCAAAATACTAAATGTTTAAAAGTTATAAGCTATGTTCCATCTTCCTACCTTGATGAAGATGCCTTCAAAAAGATCTTGACATCCACATTTGACTTGAAAATTCTTGGAGTTCTGTTCCAGGACATGGTGGCATAGGGAGTGCAGCCCCAGACCCCAGCCCACGGCCCCCTCCCCGGCTTAGCTGTGAATCTTCAAGGGCTCAGGCATGCTTAGGTGAAGCTCCCAACCCACCTGTCCAAGTTCTGTCCACACCCCTGCATTAGCCACTTACCAGAACGCCAGTTGTTTGTTTTGCTGTTTGTTTTCCATCTTTATTAAGATATATTTGACATATAACTGTCTGTAAACTTAAGGTGTCCAATGAAATGATTTGATACATTATAAAATGGTTACCACAACATTAGTTAACACAACCATTTCCTCACATGTTTTTTTTTTTTTTAATATTAAGATATAATTGACATCTAACATTAGGTTACTTTCAAGTGTACAACATAATAATGACTTGATGTTTGTGTATCCTGTGAAATAATTACCACAGTAAGTCTAATATCCATCATCACACGTAATTATGGATTTTTTTTGTTCTTGTGATGAGAACTTTTAAGATGTACTGTCTTCAGGCCTCCAGTTACATATACCAGCAGAGCAGCTTTCTGTTAGGAGCCTGAGAAGGAAGACTTTGCAGGTCCTGAGGGGGTCCTGGGTACACAGACAAGGTCAGGAAGGAGAACAGGATGGCATGGGCTCTTGGGGGGGTGGGCAGAGCAAGGCTTCCTAAAGCACAAGGCCCAGGGCAGGATGGTACTGGACTTGCTCGTGTCCTATGGCTATCTGACATTTAAAAATATTGAACGACCTTACAGTAACATTTAAATTTTCTTTTAGAAAATACAAACGGAAAGACAAAGTCAGTTTTTATTAACCCAACACCTTTTTTCTTCTTTACAAAACCCCATGAAACACCAAATGAGAAAGCCAACCATTCAGGGAGACCCCAGGGTATTGTATCTGAAGCCATTCCTTTTCTTTCCTCCACAGTGAATTCATCTTCATTGCACTTGTCATCTGCCCCCTCTTAGACCAGATGAAGGGCACGGATCAAGAGTGCTTCTCAGCATCTCTGTTTCCAGAGCGACAGTTCCCTGTCCCTGATGACCCCATCTGCAACGGCTGATCGCACACAGACCTTGGCTGGTCCCACGTTCATCCAGCAGAACCTGTGTATGTTCTTGCAGACAGAAACCTGAGGAACAGATGGAGGAGTTGGCCATAAAACATGCTTGTTATCACAGAGAATGTTACTCCTCTTTCCGACTTAGTGCCCCAAGCATGGGGGCGGATTGAGCCGAGCAGAGGATCCTAGTGACTCAGAAGCTTCCAGGGAAGAAATCAACATATGGCAACCACTGAGGTCACACTTTCCTCCATTGCTTGTACATGGCATTCTTGACATAGGTATAGGGATGCTGTGTTGCCAAGCACCAGACAAGGAATGGGTTGTGTATTTCTGGATTCTGTCTGACACATACCCAAGCAGCACCACACAGGCACACAGAGTTCTGTGGTTACATGGCAGATGGTGAAGAGAGAGGCACGTCAGACTGATCAGTGTGTCTGCATCCGTGGAAACTTCCCACTGCTTACTGGTCAGGTGATCAATGAAACAGCACATCCTATTATTATTTATAGTATCTATAAATGTACATCCTGTTATTATTCATGGTGGGTAATCACCCACTCTGTAGCTCAGGAGGTGTGGCCCAGCTGAGACTATGGCTGGTGTCTAACAGCAGAACGGAGCAGGGCTGGGTGGGTACCTTGATGGCCAATCCCAGGCTTGGCTGTAGGAGCACAGTGTGACTCTGGGGCATGGAAGTCAGAGATTAGCCTCAGCCAAGTCACACTGATATCTCATCTGTTTTCCACAGTTGCTTCTTTACTCAGCACCACATCGCATCTTATGACAACTGTCGTTTTGTTCATCTGCCTCTTCCCTATCCTGAAAATGTAAATACTATGGCTCAGACAGTAAAGAATCTGCCTGCAATGCAGGAAACCTGGGTTCTATCCCTGGGTGGGAAAGATCCCCTGGAGTAGGAAATAGCAACCCACTCCAGTGTTCTTGCCTGGAGAATTCCATGGACAGAGGAGCCTGGCAGGCTACAGTCCATGGGTGGCAAAGCATCAAACACGACTGAGCGACTAACACTTCCATTATCCTGAAAATAAATGTGATGTCAGATGCAAAGTCAGTGTTCTGAAATGCACTTGGACAACTGTATCAGTGATGCATTTAGCAGTTTAAAGCCAGAAACATTGACTATCTCTTAAGTTGTTGCAGGTTGAGAAGCCATGGGGCTTCCCAGGTGGCGGTTGGTAGTGGTAAAGATCCCACCTGCCAATGCCAGAGACATGAGAGACACTGGTTCAGTCCCTGGGTTGGGAAGATCCCCTGGAGAAGGAAACAGCAACCCACTCCAGTATTCTTGCCTGGAGAATCCCATGGACAGAGGAGCCTGGCGGGCTACAGTCCATGGGGTTGCAAAGAGTCAGACATGACTTGAGCGAAATGAGGAGGAGAAGCCATGGGCTGGTGAACTAACTGGGCTCCTTGAGCTCTGGGTCTCTCTCACTAGGCTGCAGTCACAGGTCAGCCTGAGCTGAGGTCATCTCCAGGCTCTCCTAGGGGGTGATCTGCTCCCACGGCCACTCTGATGGTTAAGGCATGATTCTGCTCTTCATAAGATGTTGGACTGATGCCCACAGTTACAGGGGTCTCCCTCAGTTCCCTGGATGTGGACCTCTTATAGGACAGCCCCCAACATGGCAGCTGACTTCCCTCTGAGCAACAAGGGAAAGAAAAGGCAGCAAGACAGAAGCAGCCAGAGTCTTTTTTGTAACCTAACAACAGAAGTGGGCTTCTCAGGTGGCACGAGCGGTAAAGAACCCATCTGCCAGTGCAGGAGACATGAGATGCAAGTTTGATCCCTGGGTCAGGAAAGATCCCCTGGAAGAGGGTATGGCACTGCACTCCAGTATTCTTGCCTGGAGAATCCCATGGACAGAGGAGCCTAGCAGGCTACAATCCATAGCGTCACAAAGAGTTGGACACAACTGAAATGACGCAGCATGCAGCAGAAATGACATCCCACCACTTTTGCCAAATCATTCGTTCAGTGAGTCACTCGGTGCCTTCTACACTCAAGGAGAGGGCTTTATACCAGGACACACACACACCAGGAGGAGGGGTTAACTGGGAGCCATCTTAGAAGCTGCCCACTGTAACAACTGGTGCTTTCTGAAAATAATGGACTTTAATCCTCTTTCAAATAGAAGGGCTTTTGTTGTTGAGTTTCTGTAAGTCATGTCTAACTCTTTGTGACCCCATGGACTACAGCACGCCAGGCTTCCCTGTCCTTCACTGTCTCCCAGAGTTTGCTCAAACTCATGTTCATTGAGTTGGTGATGGCATCCAACCATCTCATCCTCTTTCGCCCCCTTCTCCTCCTGTTCTCAATCTTTCCCAGCATCAGGGTCTTTTCCAGTGAGTCAGCCCTTAAGAATCAGGTGGCCAAAGGATTGGAGCTTTATTGGAGAAGGGCTTTAAAAGTTACTAAGTTCACCACATCCCTGTCAGAAACCTAATGTAGCTGCTCAGCCAGAGAAGATGAAAACAACGATGACACTGGTGTAAGCCACTCTTAGGAAACAACCTTGTGACCTACTTGTAACTAAGGATTTGGCAAAAGTAGTGTGATGTTACTTCTGCTGCGTGCTAAGTCGCTTCAGTGGTGTCCAACTCTATGACCCTATGGACTGTAGCCTGCCAGTCTCCTCTGTCCATGGGATTCTCCAGGCAAGAATACTAGAGTGGGTTGTCATGCCCTCCTCCAGGGGATCTTCCTGATCCAGGGATTTAACCCACGTTTCTTATTGCTATGATAAATCTAAACAGTATATTAAAAAGCAGAGACATTACTTTGCTGACAAAGGTCCATATAGTCAAAGCTATGGTTTTTCCATTAGTCATGTACAGATATGAGAGTTGGACCATAAAGAGGCTGAGCACCAAAGAATTGATGCTTTTGAACTGTGGTGCTGGAGAAGACTCTTGAGAGTCCCTTGGACAGCAGAAGTCAAACCAGTCAATCCTAAAGGAAATTAACCCCGAATATTCATTGGAAGGACTGATGCTGAAGCTCCAATACTTTGGTCACCTGATGTGAACAGCTGACTCATTGGGAAAGACCCTGATTCTGGGAAAGATTGAAGGCAAGAAGAGAAGGGGGCGACAGAGGGATGGGATGGTTGGATGGCATCACTAAGTCAATGGACATGAGTTTCAGCAAAACCTGGGAGATAGTGAAGGACAGGAAAGCCTGGTGTGCTACAGTTCATGGGGTCACAAAGAGTTGGAGACAACTTACGGACTGAACAACAACCGTACTACTATGGAACACTTTTTCTTAGAGTTCCACCCTCTTTTAACATAGAGTTCGGCCTACAGGCTGAAGAAATGCTCTTGGTTACCCCCAGAATTATCAAGTGACATCGTTAAAGTTTTTGTTTTTTCTTTCTTACCTAGCCTAGCCCAACATCTTCATTTCAGGTGTGGAAACTGACTGAGAGAGGAAATAACCTGCTGGTGGCCACACAGCTCAGGATGGTGTTGGGTCCCAGTTAGGTTTTGGTGAACTTAATGTTGGGTTTAGGGCAGGGCCGCCTGCAGTCTGAGAGACCTGAAGCATGGCTGGGGATTAAGAAAACAAGGATGAGAAGTACGGTCAGGGAAGAAAAGAAGTGGAAGAAGAAAAAAAGGAGAGGGAGAATTCCAAGAAAGAGAAACAGGATAGCAAGAGTGGGGAAGGAGAAAGACTAAAAGCTTATTCACCTCAGGTACCACTGGGGGGCTCCATGACCTGCCCATGCAGCTGCTCCAATCCTCTAAGGTTCTGGTGCATCCATGGAACAACAAACTTTTAGTGCCTTTTAAAAGGCAGCAGAGTGCAGTGGTTTTGGCTGTGGCCTCTGGAGCCAGAATGCACAGGCTGCAATCCCAGCTCTGCCTCTAGCTTTGTGACCTATGCAAGCTCTAATACTTAACCTCTCTTTCCTCATTTTCTAAAATGTGAATGATAACGGGGACACACTGCTTGGGGTGGCCATGGGCTTGGTGAAATTAATAAATGTAAAGTGCTTACTATTCTTACTGTAGTGCAGGGCCCAGGCCAAATTCTCTTATCAGCAAGTGATGGGACAGCCAGGCTTATGTTATTCTCAGCCCTCACCTGGGTTTAAGGATGGAGTAAAGCTTGGGATACAGGATGGGGTGAGGCTTAGGGATGAAATAAGGGGCGGCAGTTAAGGTAAGGAGGTGTATGTATCACTGCAAAAACGGGAGTGATAGTCACTGGGTCGTGCCTGACAGTTTGTCACCCTGTGGACTAGCCCCACAGGCTGCTCTGTCCATGGGTCACTGCGAATATGCAGCCAAATCAGAGTGCCTCATGCATTGCCAGACAAACCAAACGGATAGTCTTTTTGCCCACTCAGGCATCCTTCTAATCCTTTCCCTTCATCCTCCCTTCATTTCAGCTCTTTATGTAACAGCTGTTTGGTTCTCCCTGTAGAACTGCAAAGCAGTTGAATAAGCTGGAAATTAAAACTATTCAATATATAATCATTTTATAGTATTACAAGTATTGTGTGTGTGCTCAGTCGTGTCCAACTCTTTGCAACCACATGGACTGTAGCCCACCAGGCTCCTCTGTCCATGAGATTCTCCAGGCAAGAATACTGGAGTGGGTTGCCATTTCCTGCTCCAGGGGATCTTCCCTGACCCAGGGATTGAACCCACATCTCTTGTGTCTCCTGCATTAGCAGGCAAATTCTTTACCACTGTGCCACCTGGGAAGCGCATTACAAGTATTATGCAGTATCAGAATTACTTAGTGTTGCCGTCACCATGGTTCCCATTTTCTCCAGAACTTTTCACCTCTTCTGTCTTTGTTCTTTTTATTTAAGTATGTATTTAGCTGACAGACGTCTGGTCACACAATTGCTTTTCAAATAGAAAAGTATGTATTATGTCATAGACACTGTGCAGTGCTTTAAACTGACCCTAACAATAACCCCGAGTATTAAGTGTTGCTATTCTGTTGTAAACTATACTTGGAGAAACTGTCACTTGCCCGAGATTCCTTCCTGTCTTCATTCCTTCAGCATCCCCCAAGTATCAAACAGAAGGACGTGCAGGACAACCCGGGTCTCAAGGCACTTGCTGAGGTGAGGAGGGAAGTGAAGGGGCTGAAGCCCTTTACATAGGTGGGAATGATGAGATGGTGAGATGAGTTACATGATTGTGGCTCCATTTGTTTGGGTGGGAAATAAGGTCACACAAAAATAAGACAGACAATCCACATTAAGAAGTTCAATTTTGTGGAGTCAGACATGCAAACATGTCACTCAAATGTGACAAGTACTATTACAATGAAACACAGGGATTTGGGAAAGACCTTACAGAGGAGCTAGCAACTGAGCAAGACTCTGAGGGATGAACATGAGTTTTCCAGATGAAAAAAGATGGAAGAATATTCTAGATGGAAGAAATCTCACATCCAGAGACTCAGAGTTATGAAAATTCTTTTCATTGGAGATGGAGAGTGAAGTTAGGGACAGACTGTGAGGAAGTGTGCCGGAAAGACTGGAGTTCACTTTACAGGCAAAAGAGAGCCAGACCAGACTTTTAAGTAAGGGTATCATAGAATCACATTCTTTTTGTTTTTTAAAAAAGAATAATTCAGAGGAGGATTTGGACAATTTGCAGAGAGGTGGGAGGTACCCAAGAGGTGGGGTAAGGACCAGGGCAGGAAGAGTGATGGGACTGAGGGAACAACTCTGAAAAGATCCATTAGCCAGAGATCACAATGTTTCAGGAACAGGAGGTGGCTGGAGGTACGTGGCTGGAGCACCCTTTGGCTGGTGGGAAGAGAGGATGAGTGATGGAGCAGCAGGAGAAAGAAAAGGCTGCTCACTGGCATGCCTGGTGCTGTGGGTTGAAGTGGCAAGTTCACATTGAAGGTAGAGTACAGCAGAGGAGTCATCAGGACCTTGAAGTATGACCCTATGCCTTTTTTATTCCTGAATCCCGCCCCAGCACAGGGCCTGGAGCCTGGGGATGAGGAAAGGGGATGCGGGGTTCCACTAAAGTCTTCTTGAATTAACCGAGAGAAGAAGGCAATAAGGCTCCAGCAGAGGGGAGGGAGGGCTGGCGCCCGCAGTAAATGGTCAAGTGAGGTGACGCCTGGTGGCTGGGAAGAAGTCTAGGGAGGCCAGGCCGCAAACCTGTGAGGAGCTTGAGAGTCAGGCTAGGGATCTTGGACATCAGCTAGCATGCAGCTCAGAGCGGGCTCCGGAGTCTGAACCTTGCAGCCCGCAGTGTGTTGGCTAAAATACTACTCATTTAGAAAATCGTAACTCTCTTTACCTTGCAAATAATTCTCCATAAATACTCTCAAATCTGAAAAATAGGCGAATGTGAACTAACCCTGTTCTCTGGGACCAGAAGATCCAACTCCCGCCCGGAACAGACAGCTAAAGCTTCCCTCTTTGGAAAGAAGAGGTGCAAAACAAAAAGACGTCAGTTTCAACCATCCCAACTGGTGAGTTTCGAAGAAATTAAATGGTTTAAAAGAAGGTGTAGCCGGGGCAGACCACAGACCTCGCACAGAAACCTAAACCCAGGAGAGTGGTATTTCAAAACCACTCATTATTTTCTGGAACATCTTTTGTAGCCAAATTCCAGATCCCAGCTATCTTCGTTCCCGGAACGCTCCCCCCGCCCCCGCCCCCGCCCTCCCCAGGCCCCCATCCCCACCCCGACAGCCACCACCTCACGCGCTGGCAGGATGACGTGGGTTGGTGATGGCGCGGCCGCTCAGGTGAGGGGCCACCCAGTCCCCGGAGGCGCTGGCGGCCAGAGCCCATTGGCCACAGCAGCAGCTGGGGCGGGAGGGGAGAGGCGGGGGAGACCGGGGGGGAGGGGGAGCGCGAGGTGGGGGCGGATCGCGCAGCGGGCCCCGCGGGCGGAGGGAGAGCGGCGCACGGGGAGGGGCCGGGAGGGCGCATTGGCGGGGGCGCGCGGGCGCCGGGCCAGCCCTGCTTCGCCTGGGTCGCCGGCTGACGCGCGCCGCAGTCGGAGCCTGAGCCGCGCGGGCGCAAGGGACGGCGCAGGGCTGCCGGAGGTACAGCTTCGTCGGAGACTGAAGACACCGGCGCTCGGGGCCGAGGGTGGGCGCGGCGTAAGAAAGTGAGTAGCTCCGTGCGTGGCTGACAGTGACACTCGGTCCCGCTCGCGGGCGACGGCTGTAACGGAGGAGGACGCGGGGGTCGGCCGTGTTGTCAGCGGGACACCGGAATACCAGGGTTTCCTAGAGCCGCGCCAGCTCTGCCTGCGGCAGGGCCAACCTGGTCATCAACTCCCCCCTTCTCCTCCGGAGCCGGGTGCGGGCCAGGCTGAGATACAGTGGCGTCGGCGGGCCCCCCATCACCTCCCCAGACTGTGGCCAACTTGTGCATCCGTGCCCCCCACTTTCCGGGAAGCCCTGTCTGGAGGTGGCTTTGGGGGCCATTGGGCCTGGAGAAACTGCTGGAGCCGGCACTGCGGCTTTCTGGGCAGGAGAGCGGAGGGCACGGGCTGTCACGCCGCAGGGCCGGCAGGGCTGGGAGCGCAGGTGCGGAGCCGGCGCGCTCGGGCGTATGCGCGTTCCGGCCCCGGCAGACACAGCTGGGCGTGGGCTTTGTTCGGATGCGCTCACACCTGCGCGGATCGCCGGAGTTCAGGGGCGAGCCGACCTCCACTCTCCCCAGCCTGGAGAGAACTTGGGGAACCAAGGATGGGAGACAGGAGAGACACCCGAAAGCAATAGGGTGGGAGGCTTTCCGAAGGCTTTGTCGGCCCTACAGGTGCAGGTCCCCGGGGCCCCGGCGCCTCGCCTGGCCTCTCGGGGCTGGGACTTGTTGGGGCTGGCTCGCCGGGGCTTGAGGCTGACTCAGAAGAGCCCCTTCCCTGCCCAGGCTCCCACCGGTGGGATCTGGCAACAGCTTCGCTCCGGGATGTTGTGTTGAGCTGGCCGTCACCACCGGCTCGGAGCATCCATCTCCCGGCGAGCGCCATCTGTGCAGCGCACCGCCCCCGGCACTGGGCATGTCGTGCGGGTGGGCGCCGCAGCGCGCGAGTCCCCGGCCATACAGCAACCCAGCCATTCCCTGCCCGCATCTGCCCGTGCGCAGAGGGGGAACCCGGGTGCCGCTGTGCAAGGAGTCATTTCTCCCAGAGCTGGGTACTCTGGGCAGCAAGCACCGCCGGAGGGTTCTCTCTGGACCCGGTGCGAGGGGGTTGGGAGGGGTGGAGAGGGGTCAGGTTGGTAAGCAAGACGCTCCCCTCCCCTCCCGGTCACCTCCCCTCCCGCCCGCCACCTGGACCGCAGCAGCATCTTCTGTCCCCCGCGCTCTCCGGGGGGCCGTCCCTGCGCAGTTGCGAGCGAAGGGGAGGGCGCCTAGCGCTGGCGTGCCTTTCCCACCCAGCCTCTCCTGTCGTTTTCACTCTAGCAGTTCCAGCCAGAGACTGCATCCAGCGCAGAGCAGTCAGTCCTAAGAGCAAAGTGTTCTTTTCCTTCCTGATCCCGCGTGGTTAAGGCGCAGAGGTGCAGCTCTGAGGGATGGGACCTCTCCTTGCCCCAGGCGCTAGCGAGAAGAGATGGAGGAGAGAGTCGTGCGTCGGGAGACAGTTATGCACCAGCAGCTCCCCCTGGGGCTCTCCAGGAAGGAACACAGTAGCCACTGAATACAAACGTATGGAAGGAGGTTGGGCTACTTTGGTTCACACTGTTTTTGCTAACCGTGCCCTGTTATTAAAATATTGTAATAATAGCTTACGAGTAAATGAGACCTGCCAGAAGTACTGAAGTGGATTTAGGCAATTGGATACTTTGATCTTTACGGGTAATGAGAGTCTGAGCGCGCGTCGGAGGTGCGGGGCGCTGTGCATGTTACATGTATCTATCATCTCAATTTTCACAGCAGCCACATGTTAAAAATTAGGAGACTGGAGACAGGTCAAGTAACTTTCCCAAGGCCACATAGCTAGGAAATGAGGAAGCAAGGATTAGCTTTTTGTCCATCCAGGACTGAAAATGTGGCCTTTTGGAAGCTTGTCATCAGTTTAGGGGAAGCCTAAAATCACCCAGTGTTCAAAATCAAGGACATATTGTAAGCCCATTTAATTCTGGCCCCTGCAGACCTCCTAGTAGCAGTCAATATTGTAATTCAGTGAATTGTACTGTGAAATAGCCTTTTTTACTGCACTGTATTGCCCCTCAATTCCTTTACATGTTCCTTTATTTCTGTTAGCTTTTAAGTACTTGGCTGTTAACCCACAGTACAACCAGTTACAGTCACTGGACTGTTCTTAGTGACTATGACCCCTTGCGATTCCAGAGAGGCTGAGAGGTTCCTGGCACATCAGAATTTTTAAGAAAACTTGAAGAAAAGGCAAACGTTTCCATTTGGCATACATACATTTCGATTTCAGGTCCCCAGCCTTGAATCTTTTGACTGTGGCAGTTTTCCTCCTCAAATTGGGTGTTGATTTTGAATAAGACCCTAGTGTAGAATCTTAGGAAAGCGTTAGCTATCCTAAGTGTATGACTGGGGCACATTTATAAAGATGCTCCTTGTTGACTGAAAGAAACAAGAATTTGAAGGAAAGTGAAATCAGTTCTTCCTGGAATAGCTTTTAGGATGATTGTAATTGACTGACCAATTGGAAAAATGAATTCATTTTGCTTTCTTAATCCTACTGACTCATGGTCTTTTTTTCAATTTGCCTTTTACTTTGTTACAGGAAAGTTGCTAAACATTTCAGGCAATTCAGGAATTTCAGAGCTGTAAGGAAACACTGTTCCTTAACCTTTGGGTTTCCAAATGAATACAGTGGGGCTCAGAGAGGTCACCCAGCCGATTAACATAGGGTAGTGGTGAGGTCTTTGGGCTGTAGGCCAGTCTACTTACAACGCAGCAGGGACAGTAAATGAAAAGCAAAGTCATCTTCGGAAATGGTACTTCCGGTGAGGCTGATGTGAGAATGCGTTGGGTGTGAGTGCTTCAGGAGGGTGAGAGGGTGCTAAGAATGTGTACACTTGGACTGTAGAAAATTTCCTTAAGAATATTTCAAATAATTCTTTCATGTAGGATAGTTTTCCTTGTATGATCAGTTAAATAGAAATAGAACCTGTGGATATGATGTAGTGTATGTACAAGGGAGCTATTTAATGGCCCCCCTCATGAAGCTTTTCTGGTAAAGAGATACTTTCATTCATTCATTCATTTATTCACATTTACTGAGTGTGTGGCCTGCTGTCCTAAGCCCTGGGGATGCAGTGTTGAGTAAAGCAGAGCTCCTGCCCTCAGGGAGACTAATACTGGTTTTTATCATTTATGGCTACAGACTTACACAGATTCTTTTCCCATGTATCATAATATGCAGTTGATAAACTTGCATAGACTGAATACACGGTGTAACTGTGTTCAAATCAAGCAACAGACCTTTATGAAGGTCCAAGAAAGCCCTCTTGTGGCTCCTACCGGTCATTACGTTCCCCTAAGGGTAACCTCCAAGACACCAGGCTTTTAATTCCTGATTGTCTCACCATGAGATCATAAGGTCTTTGTCTTAGTTAGCTTGGGCTGCTGTACAAAGCACATAGATTGGGCAGCTCATAAACAGACATTCATGCTCTTATAGATGTTCTAGAGTCTAGAAGTCCGAGACCAGAGTGTCAGCCTGGGTTCTGGTCAGCTGTTTTCCTGGCTGGCAGATGGCTCCCTGTGTGCGAATATACCCTTTCCTCAGACTGCACCTATGAAGAGTTCCCTCTCTTCCTCTCCTA
This sequence comes from Bos indicus, assembly GCF_029378745.1. NCBI lineage: Eukaryota > Metazoa > Chordata > Mammalia > Artiodactyla > Bovidae > Bos > Bos indicus. The sequence goes on along the minus strand of NC_091763.1, from coordinate 49,882,371 downwards.
TAAGGCCGTGGAGCCTATTGAGTTAGGACCCCACCCATATAATCTCATTTCACCTTGTGGCTTAGTCTCTTAAGTCGTGTCCAACTCTTTGCAACCCCGTGGACTGTAGCCCACCAGGCTCCTCTGTCCATGGGATTTTCCAGGCAAGAATACTGGAGTAGGTTGTCATTTTCTTCTCTAGGAGAACTTCCAGACCCAGGGATTGAACTTGGGTCTCCTGTGCTGTAAGTAATCCCCTGTATCACAGGAGGATTCTTTACCAACTGAGCCACCAAAGAAGCCCCATTTTACCTTAATGATCTCCTAAAAGTGCCCTATCTCCAAATACAGTCACATTGAGCATCAGGGCTTCAACAGATGGCTTTGGGGGCCACAGTTCAGTCCATAACGTCAATTTGCTGCCTCTGCCAGCCGCCTTTGGAGTCTCATCCTCATTTCCAAAGAACATTTCCCATCTGAGAAGCATGGTAACCCATAGCAGATTCAACTAAAATATGGAGCTCCTTGGGTATTCTTTTATAGGACATTTTGTCTGTTTGTATCCAAAGACTGCTTGAGGTCAGGCTTCAAGTACTAGTGTGTGTTTGTTAGTCGCTCAGTCATGTCAGACTCTGTGCAACCCCATGGACTGTAGCCCGCCAGGCTTCTCTGTCCATGGGGATTCTCCAGGCAAGAATACTGGAGTGGGTTGCCATTCCCTTCTCCAGGGGATCTTCCCAATTCAGGGACTGAACATGGGTCTCCTGCATTGCAGATTCTTTACTCTCTGAATCACCAGGGCTGAGATGGTTTGGAATGATTGGAATTTACAAAATACATTTAGAAGCACCTTTGCTTTTATGTTTCATGTTTCCCCCACCTCAAGGAACCCAGAACTTTCCTTCCAGGTGAGGACCTAGGAGAAGGCAGGTCTCTGCTAGCTTCCAGAGATGCTAGGGGCAAGAAGCCAGTGGCATATTTTATTTAACCTTTGTCCACCCAGAAAAATGAAAAGCCCCTTTGGTTTGAAAGAGTCTTTATTGGCATCAAAGGCTAAAGTTTCTAAGAACAAGAAAATGTGCCACAAGGAACTGATGAATGTTGATTTCCCCTCTCAAAATATGAAGGAGAGGGTGGCATGGAGAAAATATGGGAATGGCTCTGCCGCCAGTTTTAGCAATGCTAACATGTTCAATGTCAGGTTGTCTTTAGATGGGGGGAGCAAATGCAAGATATTTGTAGAAAACGTGAATTTATTTGCTGTTACTTTTTTATTGTGGTGTTTATATATATTTAACATAAAATCTACTGTTTTAACCATTTTTAACTGTGGGGGCTTAGTGGCATCAGTTCACATTGCTGTGCAGCCATCTGTGCTGTGATGTGCTAAGTCACTTCATTCGTGTCCGACTCTTTGCGACCCCATGGACTGTAGCCCGCCAGGCTCCTCTGTCCATGGAATTCTCCAGGCAAGAATACTGGAGGGCTTACCATGCCTTCCTCCAGAGGATCTTCCCGACCCAGGGATCGAACCTGTGTCTCTTACGTCTCCTGCATTGGCAGGCGGGTTCTTTACCACTAGCACCATCACCCCTGTCCATCCCCAGAACTTTTCTCGTCTTCCCAAACTGAAACTCTTTGTCCATTAAAACAGTAACTCCCCGTGCCCCCCGCCAGCTCTTGTTGAATATCATTCTACTATCTGTCTTTGCATTGGACACCCTGATTACCTCATGAGTGGAATCATACAGTATCTGTATTTTTCTACTGGCTTAAGTCACTTAGCATAATGTCTTCAAGGCTCATCCATGTGTCAGAATTTCCTACCTTTTTAAAAACTGAATAATATTCCATTGTATGTACATACGGTGTTTTTTTAAATACATCTGTCAATGCATTAGGCTGCTTGCATGTTTTGGCTATTGTAAATAATACTGCCTTGAACATGGGTGTATAGATCTATCTTTTTGAATCACTGCCTTCATTTCTTTTGGGTATATACCCAGAAGTAAGATTGCTCAGTCGTGTGGTAGTTCTACTTTAATGTTTTGCAGAACCACTGTTTTCCATGGCAGCTGTTTTACATTTTACATTTCCAGGAGCAGTGCATAAGAGTTCAGTATTTCTGCATCTTCACTGACACATACATTCTCTTTTGTTGATATTAGCCAGCCTCATGGGTGTAAAGAACTATAACTGTTACTTTTGAAAGGCATAAGTTAATATGACATGTATTATGAATAAGCTACTCAGTGTTTTATAACTTAATGGTTTATTGTTTACCAATAAGGAAATGTGTGGTTCCTTCCAAGTGTTAATTGAGCCTATACTTTGTGCAGAGCACGAAATGGATGCTGTGGGATTTGTGTCTTAGTCCAGGAGAAACCAGCCTTGGAGACACACATTTATGTGATTTTTTAAAAAAACTGTTGAATTAGAGTATTATATGTCTATAGTTCTCTTGTCCTAAGTGATTTTGCTCTGAGGTTAGATTCCATGTTGGGCTTCCCCTGTGGCTCAGCTGGAAAAGAATCCACCTGCAATGCAGGAGACCTGGGTTCGATCCCTGGGTTGGAAAGACCCCCTGGAGAAGGGAAAGACTACCCACTCCAGTGTTCTGGCCTGGAGAATTCCATGGAGTTTCAAAGAGAGCAACTTTCCCTTAGATTCCATATTAGTATGCTTTTATTTTATTAAAAAATTTGACACCATTATTGTAACCCAGATGAAGAGCACATTTGCCTCATATCTGGAAACAGAAAGACAGTATGCTGACTGTTTAGGGATGTGCCTGAGTTGTCAATTACAAGTCTGTATTAGGCATTTCTCCCCACCACAGAATCTTCAAAGGTGACAGTAAACTCACCACCCAATTATAATTGCATAGCTGAGCTAATAAGGAAGATGTGGTGTCAGTGTCATTGACCTATTTTATTGGCCTACAAGCTTGAAATTTCAAATGAGAAAAGGTTAATTTTTAAAAGTCTTATACAGGGTTTCCCTCAAGTGACTGAAAATCTAGTGAATATAAGAAGTACCAGGCAAAAACAGAAATATAAATCAGTGGAACAAAATGGAAAGCCCAGAGATTAATCCATGCACCTATGGGCACCTTATCTTTGACAAAGGAGGCAAAAATATACAGTGGAGAAAAGACAATTTCTTGAATGAGTGGTGCTGGGTAAACTGGTCAACCACCTGTAAAAGAATGAAACTAGAACACTTTCTAACACCATACACAAAAATAAACTCAAAATGGATTAAAGATCGAAATGTAAGAACAGAAACTATAAAATTCCTAGAGGAAAAACATAGGCAGAACACTCTCTTACATAAATCACAGCAAGATCCTCTATGACCCAGCTCCCAGAGTAATGGAAATAAAAGCAAAAATAAACAAATGGGGCCTAATTAAACTTAAAAGCTTTTGCACAATGAAGGAAACTATAAGCAAAGTGAAAAGACAGCCTTCAGAATGGGAGAAAATAATAACAAATGAAGCAACTGACAATTAATCTCAGAAATATACAGACAGCTCATGCAGCTCAATACCAGAAAAATAAACTACCCAATCAAAAAATGGGCCAAAGACCTAAATAGACATTTCTACAAAAAAGACATACAGATGGCTAACAAACACATGAAAAGATGCTCAACATCACTCGTTATCAGAGAAATGCAAATCAAAACCACAATAAGGTACCATCTCACGCCGGTCAGGATGGCTGCCATCAACAAGTCTACAAACAATAAATGCTGGAGAAGGTGTGGAGAAAAGGGAACCCTCGTACACTGTTGGTGGGTATGCGAACTAGTACAGCCACTATGGAGAACAGTGTGGAGATTCCTTAACAAATTGGAAATAGAACTGCCATATGACCCAGCAATCCCACTGCTGGGCGTACACACCAAGGAAACCAGAATTGAAAGAGACACATGTACCCTGATGTTCATTGCAGCACTGTTTACAATAGCCAGGACCTGGAAGCAACCTAGATGTCCATTGGCTGACTAATGGATAAGGAAGCTGTGATACACATACGCCGTGGAATATTACTCAGCTATTAAAAAGAATGCATTTGAGTTGGTTCTAATGAGGTGGATGAAACTGGAGCCTTTTATACAGAGTGAAGTAAGTCAGAAAGAAAAATACCAATACAGTATATTAACATATATATATGGAATTTAGAAAGATGGTAACGATGACCTTATATACAAGACAGCAAAGGAGACACAGATATAAAAAACAGACTTTTGGACTCTGTGGGAGAAGGCGAGGGTGGGATGATTTGAGAGAATAACATTGAAACATGTACATTAACATCTGTGAAATAGATGACCAGTCCAAGTTCGATGCATGAAGCAGGGCACTCAAAGCTGGTGCACTGGGACAACCCAGAGGGATGGGATGGGGAGGGAGGTGGGAGCGGGTTTGGGATGGGGGGACACAGGTATACCCGTGGCTGATTCATGTCAATATATGGCAAAAACCAGTACAAAGCTATAAAATAATTAGCCTCCAATTAAAATAAATTAATTAGTTTAAGAAAAGAAGTGCCAGTGATAAAGGGAATAAACCTACAATTTCTTATCTACTCCACATACTGTTCAAATGGCTTATTCTGTTTAAAAACAGGAATGACAAACAAATCTTGCCCTGTCTTAATTGTTTCCTGGTTATCTTCCATATTGTTCCCTGCTAAAGCCTTGTTTAATTCACATGAAAGTGAAAGGACACATTACTATCCAGTGAAAATGATACTTAAAACTTTCTTCTTGGGACTTCCCAGGTGGTCCAGTGATTAAGAATCCGCCTTTTAATGCAGAGGATGCAGGTTTGATCCCTAGTCTGGAAACTAAGATCCCACATACTGTGGGACAGCTAAGCCCATGTGCTTCAACTAAGACCCAATGCCGCCAAATAAATAAATGAAAATAAAAAAATAAAATAAGAATTAAAAAGATTCTTCTTATTAAATGATGATAGGAAGGGCTGGAAAGAATATTTTGAGTATACATCCATATTCATACGTGTATTTGAATTTTCTGATGTGCGTGGCGTATTGGTTTAAAGTCCTCTGGAATCAAGAAAATAGATTCCCAAGGCCATCTGAGGGAATCCTGTAGGAGGTCTTCAACTGTGTAATATGCAGTGAATTTGATTTATCTTTCTCAAGTGGGCTGAGAGCATTCAAAAAATTCAGTAGATGTATTCGACGCGGACTGATCGTTTCTCCAAATTTCAACTTTAAAGCTAATTTCATGCCACTTTTCAGTGCCCCTGGCGTTTGAATGGTGTGATTTACAGCATACATTTTGGACGAACATTCCAAACTCCTGTTAAACACCCTTAACAGATTCTCTCTCAAGGGAAAGGGAAGGGGAAATGTAGTAATCTTCCATTCGTTATGCCTTTAAGGTAAAAATGGACTGTCGAAAGTGTTTCGTCCTGGAGCTTTTGGGTCTTTGAGGAGGGATGGCTGGAGCTGGTGCGCCGCTGCCTTCCAGAGCCCTGTGCGGCTTTTCAGTCCCTCACCTCAATAGGGAGCTGAAAGGACAGAAGTGAACAAAGGAGGTCTGTTTTGCCTGCCCCACTTGCTGGGCTGTTGTCTTGGCCCTTTTCAGCGAAGGAGGGGCGGGGGGAGCTGGGTCAAAGTTGAAGAACACTGAAAAGGAATTCAAGCTTCATGTTGAAGTTTGAATTATAGCTTCAGTTAGAGTGCCGAGTAGATTAGTTTGAATTGAAATTTTTGAATCTGGGGAAGCTTAAGTGACAGATGGTGCTGGAACCACATCCAGAGAGCTAGATGTTGAGTGCTGAAGCTAGGCACTCGGTAAACATCTAGTTAACTGACAAAAGTTTTCAAATTGTAGGAAGTTCAGTTCGATGTTGTGCACCCCATTAACACGCTGGGCCGCGTGAATTAGGGGAGGCCCCTGCGTCTGGCATACACTCAGATGTACTGGTCCTCCACTAATTGCATTGCAAATACTCTGGCTGTCCTGCCCCTTCCCCGCTAGGCTCCAGTGAAATAAACACAGAAATGCCCGATCAGCGTCCCTTGTAAAATCTCATCACAGTGTTTTGGTATTGATTGTTGTGGTATATGACAAGATAAATCGGGCCTAAATATTGACTATTCAGTGCTGTTTCCTATATGAGTGTATTTATGCAGAGTGATTTCAGCTTTCTGCTTCTTGTAGGAGTCCATCACCATTATAGGTTCTATTGAAGTTTTTAACACAGTACGTGGTTTCCTCATTCAGTTTGGTCAGGAGCATCTGATTTAGAATATTTCTGAAGGAGAAGTCAGCTGTGTATATAACTGGAATAATCATATAGCTACTGGAAAGTCAGGGTTATTGAAATAATTTGTGGGTAATTTGTGATTTTTAAAATGTTTTATTTTATATTATAGTTCATTCATAATGTGTTAGTTTCAGGTGTACAGCAAAATAATTCAATTATACATATACATGTATCTATTCCTTTCCAAATTATTTTCCCATTTAGGCTGTTACAGAGTACTGAGCACAGAGTTCCTGTGACCATTTAAATGACTTGATGATATAGTTTTGTTCTGATGGTTAGTAGCATGATAGTGAAAAGCCTTTTTATATACATTTAATACATTCAAATGAAGAGTTCTGCTGTTAGCAGAATAATGATGAAATGATGGTAATATGAACAAAACAGTAAAATAAAAATTTAGAGATAATTAATAGTGTAATATAAACAAAAGTGAATTGACTTCAGATTTGATTATATAACTTAAACCACATGTTGTATTTTACATAAATCATGATATATACTTTGTATGTCTCATATTAATAGATTTTAAGGTAACTTGCATTTTCATAGTTGGGATAGGGTTTAAAAGCTCCATGGCTCTGTATGTGTTTCTAGTAAGAGTTATCGTGGTACAAAATCATACTGGAAGGTATAATACATTAAGGGCTTATTGCTGTCCCCAAACTCTGAGGGAACTCATTAAACAGCAGGGAAGGTGGGAATTTGCGGTCAGGTTTATTTGCTTGGACTGGGATTGGAAGAGTCGAGATTAGTGAGTATGAAGAATTCAAATGGAAGGAAGGCTCAGGTGAGAATTGTGACATCCCAGAGAAGTCTCCTCTGGCAGAAGGAGCGAGAGACATTTTAGGTAATGAGGAGAGAATGAAAGAGTGATCGAAAGAGAATAACTTATTCATAAAATCTGAAAAGGAGAAAGGAGAATAAAAATGTTTGTGTCAATTGCTTGGCTAATGGAGACTAATCTCCATAGCATCCAATACCAAATATATTTATAATTTTTTAAATTTAAATATAGTTGATTTACAGTGTTGTGTTAGTTTCAGGTATGTAGCAAAACGATTCGTGTGTATATATATATATATATATATATATATATATATATTTTATATTCTTTTCCATTATAGATTATTACAAGATATCGAGTTTGATTCCCGATGCTATACATTAGGTCCTTGCTCTTTGCCTGTTTTATACATAGTGGTGTTATATGTTGATCCCAAACTCTTGATTTATCCATCCCCTCCTTTCTAAATATTTTAAAAAGATTTTATTTTGGCACTTTAGGTCACTGAAGTAACTTGACATTAGAAAATAGAAATAACTCATAGGTCACTCTGAAAAACAAAAACTGATAGTACATTATTTATTTTGGGGAAAAAAGACATTGAACAGAATTCACCAGGAGTCAAAAGGTTAGTTCTTTCAGCATAACACAGTTAAATTCTTCGTGAGATCATCTCTTCTCTCCAGCTTTTTGTTCCTCTATATACAGATGGCTCCAGCTAGAGAAAATTAAATATATGAAAATGGGAACTTGCCAAGCATATTTGGGGTGATTATTAAGGTTAAAGAAGATTTTTCACTTTGCACAAGGATGATATGATGAGTGTGTGTGTGTGAGTGTGTGTGTGTGTGTGCATGTATGTGCACACACTAGTCACTCAGTCCTGTCCAACTCTGTGTGACCCCATGGACTGTAGCCTGCTAGGCCCCTCTATCCAGGGGATTCTCCAGGCAAGAATACTGGAGTGCATTTGCTCCTATCAAAGTTGAATTCACAAATAGTTTTTCAAGACTATCTAAAAAGTAGATGAATAAAGAACATGATAGATACTAATACCAAGTGGAACTCAAGCAAATAAGGCTAAATAAAAATCAGTGAAGAGGTAGACAGGTGGTAGGTGAGGGGAACTGCCTTGATTGTATGAGAATATTTGATATTTGCTCTTGATAACATTGAGAGGCCCAATTCTTTCATGAAAAAGGAAAGCTGATAACAAAATTGTCATCCAGATAACCCAGGCATTTTTGGCTTTGCTCATGATAGAATTCTGTCAGCCTTACCCAGTCTTCTACGCATGGAAGCCCAGTGTTCTGTTCCATGAGGAACCTCAGCTGCATTTCTCATGCATGGTAATGTGTATGCACAAGTCCCCATGTTTGATGAATGAACGAATGTATGAATAAATAACTGAATCCATGAATGTTGCAAAATGTCAAGTGGATCTTTGGTTGGAGAAAATTCAAGGGATTTTGTCCCCCACCCTGTTTCAGGACATAAACAATGAAGTCTAGACCGTAGAAAATCCCGCATTCATAATTTCATGCCTGGATTCTGTATGATTATAATTTGTTTCCTGGATCTCAATTAAACAGTTGAGCAGGCAGGTGAAATCACTCCATCCAGAAGGGTGCCATTTTTGAAATTGCCACTGTGGATCCCTAAATGACATCCTTGTGACCCAAAGAGTTCCTCTGTAATTTTCTGCCTTTTCTGGCAGCTGGCAATTCCAGATTTGCACAGGGCTTTCCTTCCCTTCACTGTCTGAAGCTGGTGCTCACCACTTCTCTCCAGAGGTGTCTGGGTGGCTGCACATTGATTGAGCTGAGGCACTTTTTGAGATTGATTTTCACCCTCTGAACTGGAAGAAATCAGAAGTGAGGCATACAGTACTGAAATGCAAAGTGGAAAAAGGCTAGTGTGGGAAACAGATCAGGAGAGCTCAGGCTGAAGCTTTAAAAATAGAACTTTCTCCTTTGGGGTTGGCTATTGAGTACTCCTATCTGTACTTTCCTTTATATTCCAACTGAATAAGATGTGAGTTGAGTTACAGCATGGTCTTTCCCAACTAGTTAGTGGGTTTTACTGAGTGTTTATTGCAGAATTATTCGTAATAGCCAAGAAATGGAAACTACCTGTCCATCAACAATTGAATGGATAAAGAAATTGTGGTATCAATATATATACATGTGGAATATTGTTCAGCCATAAAGGAAATCCTGCCATTTGTGATAGCATAGATGAATCTGAAGGACATTATGCTAAGTGAAATAATCCAGATGGAGAAAGACAGATACTGCATGATATGACTTATATGTAGAATCTTTTAAAAAAAAGAGTCAGACTCAGAGTAGAAAAGTGGTTTCCAGGGGCTGGGGGTGGGGATATAGGGAGAGATTAATGCAAGGGAACAGCCTTTCAGCTGAAAGACAAATAGAATCTGAGGATCTAATGTATAACATGCTAACTGTAGTTGATAATACTGCATTGTTTCTAAGAGAATAGAAGGTATATGCTCTCACACACAAAGGAAATATGTGAGGTGATAGGTATTTTAATTACCTAGATGAGGGAAATCCTTTCATGATATATACATGTATCAAATGACCACAATGCACACTTAAATATTTCACAATTTTATTTGTCAGTTATACCTCAGTAAAGCTGAAAAACAGTAGTCCTCATTGAGCTGAAGTGGGAGCTTTAGAAATGGGAACATGTTCTAGGTCAAGGATGTACCCCAGATTCATGTGCTGAAGGCCTGACTCTTAGTGTCTCAGAATGTGACCTTATTTGAAGATGGGGTCGTTACAGTTAAAATGAGGTCATTAGAGTGAGTCCTAATTCAATGAGTAGTGTCTTTATAAGAAGAGGAAGTTTGGAGGCAGGCACAGTGGGAGAAAGCTTTGTAGAGATGAAGTCAGAGATCCTACAAGCAGAGGAATACCAGAAATTGCAGCAAAGCACCAGAAGCCAGGTGGGTGCATGGAACATACTCTTTTCCACAGCCGTCAGAAAGAGTCAACCTTGCTGCCACCTTGATCTTGAATTTCTAGCCTTCAGAACTGTGAGACCGTAGATATCTGTCATTTAAGCCACCCAGCCTGTGACTCTGTGACACAGCCCTAGGAAACCAGTACAGAATGTGATAATACAGTCACCTGTTTCTAAGTCTATCCCTTACAAATAAGAAAGGGCGAAAATATAGCCCCTTCCCATGTCTATGTCCATATCTATATCTATCAGCGTCTACTTCGTATACCAAAGAGCTGTTGTTCAGTTGCTCAGGTGCGTCCACTCTTTGGGACCCCGTGGACTGCAGCACACCAGGTTTCCCTGTCCATCTCCAACTCCTGGAGCTTGCTCAAACTCATGTCCATTGAGTTGATGATGCCATCCAACCATCTCATCCTCTGTCATCCCCTTCTCCTCCTGCCTTCAATCTTTCCCAGCATCAGGGTGTTTTCCAATGAGTCAGCTCTTTGCATCAGGTGGCCAGAATATTAGATCTTCAGCTTCAGCATCATTCCAATGAATATTCAGGGTTGTTTTCCTTTAGGATTGACTGATTTGACCTCCTTGTGCTGTCCAAGGGACTCTCAAGAATCTTCTCCAACACCACAGTTCGAAAGCATCAGTACCAAGGAGTATGTGTATAGAAAGCACAGGAATACTGGGAATGGTGAGAGTATTCATTTGATTCACTGGACAAATGTGAAGTTGGTGGTTTAATCAGTGGATTACTCTTTTTTGAGTGTAATCAGGTTGACTCCAACTTGGCTGCCTTTCTTGTGTAAATTGTCATCTCTTGAAAACTTCAGGGGGCTTATTTTGTGGAAATCTCTGCAGGTACCCTGGCTGCTCCTTGCCAATTGGGACGAATCTCTTGACTTGAAAAACAGTGTGGTGGCTGACATTTCCTGCTACTGAGGAAAACAAAGGTGTGACTGAGGTGCCAATCTGCCTCAGTGGGCATGCTGCTTCAGCAGGACAGGGTGAAGAGTGGCCCTGTGGAGAACTCTCCAGCTAACTATCATTAGGCAGCACGTCTGTCTAATTGAGGAAGCAGGATGGCCAAGCACTTTTAATCAACTTGAATATTAGTTGGAATGAATTGGCAATTTGGAAGCCATTTAAGCTGATCCTTAATGATGTCTGTCCACTTGCTGTGAATTCTTCACTTTCACCAGTGCCAGTCTTGTCTGTCTTGGATGGTAAGTGCCTTCATGGCATTCATGCATGCTTGGTCATGTCTGACTCTTTGCAACCCCATGGACTGTAGCTGGCCATGCCCTCTGTCCATGAGATTTCCCAGGCAAAAATACTGGAATGGGTTGCCATTTCCTTCTCCAGGGGACCTTCTGGACCCAGGGATTGAACCCACTTGTCTTGCATCTCTTGCATTGGCTGGTGGATTCTTTACCACTGCACCATCTGGGAAACCCTCCTTCATGGCGGTGATCCTAATTATTAGTGCCATATGTACTGCATTAATGAACTGCCTCATCCATAGAAGGGCCCACTTGTTTCAAATCATATCAGTGAGATGATTTTGGAGGAGGGTTCTTGGGATGAGCACCAAGGACTTTACAACCTCTGAGTTTGTGTGATTCAGGAATTTCATTTTAATATGTAAATTATTTGCCAATTTGCAGTCTCCTTCTGGAGTCAGGAAAGGTTAATGAAAACTTGTGAGTATCCAGCAGGAAATAATTTGGAATCAGGCTGTTATCACTTTTGCAGGTCTTACAGCTTCTCTTTTCCATTCAGGACAATGAGGTACCAATGGATGGAGTGAAATGTCCAGGGCTCTTGAGGGAGCAGAGGGCAGGAGTGGTTTGTTTCTGAAAATCACCCTCTCAGTATAAACTCATTAGGTCTTTTAAATATTTTCCTTGAAACACAATTTTATGATGGTGGTTTGAAAGATTTATGGGAACCATTGTAGCATTCGGTGTCAACCAAAGTGTACTTGCTGCTGCTGCTGCTGCTAAGTTGCTTCAGTCATGTCCGACTCTGTGCGACCCCATTGACGGCAGCCCACCAGGCTCCACCGTCCTTGGGATTCTCCAGGCGAGAACACTGGAGTGGGCTGCCATTTCCTTCTCCAATGCATGAAAGTGAAAAGTGAAAAGGAAGTCGCTCAGTCGTGTCCGACTCTTCGCGACCCCATGGACTGCAGCCTTGCAAATGTGTTAATATGGGCCTAGCAGTGCCAGTTCTAGTATAAATGAACTACCTTTTAAGTCCACGTTATTATTCTGACTTGTTTTGTCACACTAAACTCACATCTTAAAACTTTATGCTCAGAACTACACTCTCTGATGCAAAGAACTGAGTCATCTGAAAAGACCTTGATGCTGGGAAAGATTGAAGGCAGGAGGAGAAGGGGATGACAGAGGATGAGATGGTTGGAAGGCATGAGTTTGAATAAACTCTGAGAGTTGGTGATGGACAGGAAGACTTGGAGTGCTGCAGTCCATGGGGTCGCAAAGAGTTGGACACGACTGAGTGACTGAACTGAACTGAACACTCTCATTTCCAACAACTCTGGATGCACAGAATGCATCATAGGAAAGCAGTTACTGCCAGGGAAAATGGGAAGGGCTCTGCTCATCATCTGAGCATAATTTCAGCCCTCCCCATTTCTTCTCCAGTCCCCTCTCCAGTTAGGAGTGGGACCAGTGATAAATATGCGTGTGTCACACATCTGTGACCAAGAGAGCCTCCATCAAGGAGGGGGCAGGGTATCAGTTACTTGACATGGACGACTCGTAGCAGCTGCTGTCTGTGGCCCATGGGTTCCCTGCCCTGCCTGACAGCTGCATCTCACATCCTGCTATCAAACCACCTCGGCCACCTCCATCAAAAAAGGAGCCGAGCCTGTGATCCTGAGGCATTGCTTCATGGGCAGCCTGCTCCTGTGGTGAGATATATATATGTGTATATATATATATGTGTGTGTGTATATATATATATAAAGATGTCTCTCTGAATTTGAGGAAATGAAAGCACAATGATTTTACAACATTTTACCATTGATAAATGACAGTCATCCCTGTCATTTATCATCTTACTGGTTGCTTATGTATATAAAGCATCTTATATGAGTGATCTCATTTAGTCTTTATGACTCATTTAATCTTATGACAGCCCTTTATGTCAGAGGCCAACAGAATCTTTCTGTAAAGGAACAAAGAGTAAATATTTTGGACTTCGTACGTCATGCAGCCTTTCTGAGTCATAGACAATATGTGAGTGGCATTCTTATACCCCATAAATCACCCTTTATGTGATGGGCCAGGTTTGCCCCGTGGGCCATAGTTTGCCATCCCTACTATATGCTGTTTTGCCCATTTTACAGATGAAGGAACAGAGGCTTAGGGGGTTTAAGTGATGGATAAGAATTGCACAACTCTTCAGGTGTAGAACTGGGATTCTAACCCAAGGAGTCTGACTCCATCCCATAATTTTATCTCCTAAGAACTACTATGTTATCCTGCTTTGGGAAATGACAAAGAATGGAATTTTAGTTTCTGCATGTGGTGACTTATAGATTATCACCCAAACTTCTGGGAGAAACCTTCATTTCCCTTAAAAAACTTGTATAGGGAAAAGTGTCATTTCATATCCTGAAGATGTTATTTAGGTAAAGTAGAAAGTCTGACCAAGTTAGTCACTCAGTCGTGTCCGACTCTCTGCAACCCCACGGACTGTAGCCTGTCAGGCTCTTCTGTCCATGGGATTTTCCAGGCAAGAATATTGATGTGGGTAGCCATTCCCTTCTCCAGGAGATCTTCCTGACCAAGGGATCGAACCTGGGTCTCCTACATTGCAGGCAGACTACCGTCTGAGCCACCAGATAGTCTAATCCATAGCATATTCAAATCATGGGACTGTGCCCTCAGATAATTGAATAAAGCTTTTCCGATTCTCCATATGACTTGATGTTGTGATCATTTTCATCAATAGATTTGTGGAAGGCAAATTACCCTAATTTTAAAAAATATGTAAATTGTTACTTTTTAAAATGTGCTTAGACATTGGTGGTTCATATGTTACACAGTCAGATAACTCTGGCACATTCCCAAGAAAGCTTTTTATTTTTACAGAAAGCAAATTATGCAGACGAGTTCTTTCCATGTTCAATAGAAAGCCCTTGAATGAGTTTCTGTTTTCCAAGATGGACAGCTCCTTTTATATTTTATTTCTATAGTAACAGTTAAGTTTCAAACTTGAGAACTACACACCTATAAGATAACCATCCTCTTGATTGTTGTTGGTCATCCCCTTGGGGAATTTGTAATGCTCCATGGTGTCCAGACAGCACCTGAAGTCGGATTTCACAGGCTTACAGTGTGTGTATAACACATACAGCAAGCTCTTAATTCAGAATAGACTGAAGTTAGGAAACTCAGTTTTAGGCAGTAGTTCAGTGCACACAAAATACCATGAGCAGCCCAACTTCAAAGCCATTCCTGGGACACCAGGAAGAGTCCCAGAACTCACAGTTTCTGACCTCTGGGTGAATGAAACTTCAGGCAGTATGCAGCTGGCAAAGTGGAAGCTTCATGTGACCCAACATTGTTGCTATACTTTGAGGGAAGCTCAAAATGGGACTACTCCCTGGTGGAGAAATCAGAGAGTGGAAACTCTTGTGGGGAAGTAACCCTGTTCTCTTTGGAAATGTGAAGTCTTTGAATTGAGTGAGCCTGCATTCATTACTAAGAAGGCTGACAGGGGAATCAAACCCAACTAGTGGAAAAGTTGACTGCTGTGTCCCTGTGAAGTGGTTACTGTGAATTAACTGATGTAACAGATTAGAAAAAGCATGATTGATCAATGCAAATTTTTTTCCTGTTATTTCCTACAGAAGGTAGTCCTAAGGTTTAGTTTATTTAATAAAAAAAAAAAAGTAGAAAATTCCAAATAAAAAATGGAATTATGGTACTATTGACAACTTTTTTTTCACAGGATTTTTTTTACAGCTGTATCGAAGTGTCATTTACATATCATAAAATCTATCCATAGTACATATACAATTCAGTGATTTTTAAAATAAAATTGTAACTTGTGCAGCTATGGTAAGCAGATTCTAACTGGCTTTGGAGACTCTTTCCCCTGTAAAATACCCTCCCTGAAAGTGAGGCCTGAGAATAAGATGGGATGGCACGCCCATAATTAGGTTACAGTACATGGCAAAGGTGAAGGGATTTTGCAGATGTAGTTCAGGGTCCCAAGTCAGTCAGTTATGAACTGATGGAGAGGGAGATGATCCTGACTGGCCCTTCAGAGGGGAACCTCTCCCACTGTTTTTGAAGGTGCTTCTATCCATGTTGTGAATTACTTATGGAGAAGAGTGGCTGCAGTCCTTCAACCGCAAGGAGCTGAGTTCTGCAACAACCTGAGTGAGCTTGAAAGGGGACCTGGAACTCCAGGTGAGAAGGTAGCCTGACTCACACCTTGGTAGACTCAGTTTAGCTATACCTGGACTTCTGACCTGTGAAAAACTGTGATATAATAAATGTGTTGTTCTAATAAGTCTCTAAGTTAGTGGTAACTTGTTGTATAGCATAGGAAACTAGTATAGTAACTGTCACCATAATCCAGCTTTGAATATTTTTAAGCTATTTGCAAAGTCCTCTCTCGCTCCAAGGCAACCACTGATCTGCTTTATCTATCTACAGATTTGCATTTTCTGGACTTTTCATATTAATGGAATCATGCAGTATGAAATCTTGTGCACCTGTCTCCTTTCATTTAGTGTAATGTTTTTGAGGTTCCTCCATGCGGTAGCATGTATCAGTGCAATTCCATTGAGTTTATATATTCAGCAGTGGATGGACATTTGGATTGTTTCCAGTTTGGGGCAATTATGAATAATGCTGCTGTGAACATTAGCATGTAAGCCTTTGTGCTGATGTTTTCATTTCTTTGTGGT
Organism: Bos indicus; assembly: GCF_029378745.1. Taxonomy (NCBI): domain Eukaryota; kingdom Metazoa; phylum Chordata; class Mammalia; order Artiodactyla; family Bovidae; genus Bos; species Bos indicus. The sequence goes on along the minus strand of NC_091763.1, from coordinate 49,866,357 downwards.
ACTTAGGCATGGAATTGCTGTGTTGTATGGTATATTTATGTTTAACTATTTAATACACTGCCAAACACTTTTCTGTAATGGCTGTATCATTTTCCTTTCCCATCAGCAATGTATGAGGGTTCCAATTTCTTGACATCCTTGCCTGTCTTTTTAATTATGGCCATTCTAGTAGATGTGTAGCGGCATTTCATTGTATATAGTTTTACTTGCATTTCCCAATGACTGATAATATTGAGCATCTTCACATGTGCTTGTTAGCATTGATATGCCTTCTTCAGTGAAATGTCCAAGTGGTTTCCCAATTTTTTTCAGCGGAGTCTTTTTATCTTCTTTTTATTGATTTGTAAGAGTTAAAAATATATATATATATACTGGATATAAGTCTGTGATCAGTTATTGGAAGTATTTTCTCCCACTTTGTGGGTTGATTATTCTTTTTGTTGATGGTGTCCTTTGAAGCACAAGTTAGGCCGGTGTATTTTTTTCTTCTGTTTCTTGTTCTCTTGATGTCATATCTAGCTCATTTCTTAATCTAGAAGTCACAAAGGTTTCTTCCTTTGTTTTCTCCTAAGAGTTTTATTATTTTAACTTTTACGTTTAGCTTTTATGATCTATTTCCAGTTAATTTTTATATATCAGATCAGATCAGTCGCTCAGTCGTGTCCAACTCTTTGCGACCCCATGAATCGCAGCACACCAGGCCTTCCTGTCCATCACCAACTCCCGGAGTTCACTCAGACTCACCTCCATCAAGTCAGTGATGGCCATCCAGCCATCTCATTCTCTGTCGTCCCCTTCTCCTCCTGCCCCCAATCCCTCCCAGCATCAGAGTCTTTTCCAATGAGTCAACTCTTTGCATGAGGTGGCCAAAGTACTGGAGTTTCAGCTTTAGCATCATTCCTTCCAAAGAAATCCCAGGGCTGATCTCCTTCAGAATGGACTGGTTGGATCTCCTTGCAGTCCAAGGGACTCTCAAGAGTCTTCTCCAACACCACAGTTCAAAAGCATCAATTCTTCGGCGCTCAGCCTTCTTCACAGTCCAACTCTCACATCCATACATGACCACTGGAAAAACCATAGCCTTGACTAGACGAACCTTTGTTGGCAAAGTAATGTCTCTGCTTTTGAATATGCTATCTAGGTTGGTCATAACTTTCCTTCCAAGGAGTAAGCGTCTTTTAATTTCATGGCTGCAGTCACCATCTGTAGTGATTTTGGAGCCCAGAAAAATAAAGTCTGACACTGTTTCCCCATCTATTTCCCATGAAGTGGTGGGACTGGATGCCATGATCTTCGTTTTCTGAATGTTGAGCTTTAAGCCAACTTTTTCACTCTCCACTTTCACTTTCATCAAGAGGCTTTTTAGTTCTTCTTCCCTTTCTGCCATAAGGGTGGTGTCATCTGCATATCTGAGGTTATTGATATTTCTCCCGGCAATCTTGATTCCAGTTTGTGTTTCTTCCAGTCCAGCTTTTCTCATGATGTACTCTGCATATAAGTTAAATAAACAGGGTGATAATATACAGCCTTGACGAACTCCCTTTCCTATTTGGAACCAGTCTGTTGTTCCATGTCCAGTTCTAACTGTTGCTTCCTGACCTGCATACAGATTTCTTAAGAGGCAGATCAGGTGGTTTGGTATTCCCATCCCTTTCAGAATTTTCCACAGTTTATTGTGATCCACACAGTCAAAGGCTTTGGCAGAGTCAATAAAGCAGAAATAGATGTTTTTCTGGAACTCTCTTGCTTTTTCCATGATCCAGCAGATGTTGGCAATTTGATCTCTGGTTCCTCTGCCCTTTCTAAAACCAGCTTGAACATCAGGAAGTTCACGGTTCACATATTGCTGAAGCCTGGCTTGGAGAATTTTGGGCATTACTTTACTAGCGTGTGAGATGAGTGCAATTGTGCAGTAGTTTGAGCATTCTTTGGCATTGCCTTTCTTTGGGATTGGAATGAAAACTGACCTTTTCCAGTCCTGTGGCCACTGCTGAGTTTTCCAAATTTGCTGGCATATTGAGTGCAGCACTTTCACAGCATCACCTTTCAGGATTTGGAATAGCTCAACTGGAATTCCATCACCTCCACTAGCTTTGTTCGTAGTGAGGCTTTCTAAGGCCCACTTGACTTCACATTCCAGGATGTCTGGCTCTAGGTCAGTGATCACACCATCGTGATTATCTGGGTCGTGAAGATCTTTTTTGTTCAATTCTTCTGTGTATTCTTGCCATCTCTTCTTAATATCTTCTGCTTCTGTTAAGTCCATACCATTTCTGTCCTTTATCGAGCTCATCTTTGCATGAAATGTTCCTTTGGTATCTCTGATTTTCTTGAAGAGATCCCTAGTAGTGCAAGTTAAAAGTCTAAATTCTTTATTTTGCATATGGGTATGCAGTTGGCCTAGTATCATTTGTTGAAAAGACTATTCTTTGCACATTGAAGTGTCTTGGCAAATTTGTTAAAGATAAATTGGTAATAAATGTAAGGAATTACTCCTGGATTCTCAATTATGCACCTTTGTTTTGTCTATCCTTATGCCATGCCATTCTGTTTTAATGTTTTTAACTTATAGTAGCTTTTGAAATTAGATGGTATAAATCCTCCAGCCTTTTTTCTGCTTTAGTTGCAGTCCATACATTTTACTTTAGTTGCATTCCTTAAATTATGATGTTATTGATTTGGTTGTGCTTATGTATGCTGTTTCTTTTTATTTTCTATTTGTTTTATTTCCTGTTTGTCTCACTGATTTTTCTTTACTGATTTTTTGTGTGTGTTAAGTAATTTTTAAAGCACCATTTTTATCCTCCATTGAAGTTTTTACTTTTTTCTTGAATTATTTCATAATGCATATGATACATGCATCTTATCATGCCCTACTTCAGAATAAAGCTAATTTGCTTCTAATAAAATATATAAACTTTGCTTCAGTATATCTTATTTTCCTCTTCCCTCCTTTGTACTATTTAGATTACCTTTATATATGTTATAAACCCTTCATTCGGTGCTGTAATTATTGCTTCATAACATCTTTGTTTACCTTGAAATATCTTTTTTTGCTTTGGTTTTGAAAAACAGTTTTGTGGGATATATTCTTGGTTGACAGTTTTTTTTCTTTCAGCACTTTATGTCATTCTGCTGCCTTCAGGGCTCTGTTGTTTCTGATAAGAAGCCATAAATTATTTAAATTGCTGTTTCACTGTAGGTGATGAGTCCTTTTTCCCTCTTGCTGCTTTCAAGATCTTTCTTTACTTTTGGTTTTCAAAAATTGGAGCATGATGTTCTGAGATACAGATCTCTTTGTGTTTATCCTACGTATAGTTCATGAACTTCTTAGCTGTGTAGATTATTATGTTTCATCAAAGTAGGGAAGGTTTTTGCTATTTTTTTTTCTTTTTTTTTCTTTTTTTCTTTTTTTCCCCTCTCCTGTCCTTTAGGGACTACTGCTGTACTCATGTTGGTATGCTTGTTGTCCCACAGCTCTTTGGGACTCTACTTATTTTTTTTTTGTCCTCTTTCCATTCTTGAATGATTTTTGTTGACTTTTTTTTTCTGTTGACCAGTTTTAATGTTCATTGATTTTCTCTTCTGCCTTCTCAAATTTGCTGAGTGCCTTTAGTGGAATTTTGTGTTACAGATATTGAACTTTTCAGCTCCAAAATTCCCCTTTGATTCTCTTTTATAATTTCTTTATTTTATCAAGGTTCTGTATTTGTTGATTATCATCATATCTTCCTTTATTTTTTAAACATGGTTTTATTTACTTTTTGAGCATATGTACAATACCTGCTTTGAAGTCTTTGTCTGCCAAGTCTAACTTTTAGAACTATGCAGGGACATTCTCTATTGATAGTTCCTCCCCTCCCCATGCATAAGGGTTATACTTTCTTTTTCTTTGCATGTTTATTTATAAATTTTTTGTTGAATACTTGCATTTTAGATATATAATAGCCATGGTGGATTCTCCCTTTTTCCCCCTGAGAAATTTGTAGCTGTTGTTTGTTTAGTAACTTATTTGTGTTAAATCTGTGGGATGCCTCCCCTACAATGTACAACGGCTGATATCTCCACTCAGTTTCTTTTTATTTTAAAACATTGTGTTTTAAATTAAAACATTTATTTTAAAACTAGAAGCCTAGCTTCCTAGTGTTTGCTATTGTGCCTGTATAGCTTAATAGTCACCCAGTGGTTGCTCAGAACATGTGATTGCTCATATCAAAGTTGTGCTCAAACATCTCCAGCCAATAAGGCTCCCACTCTCTGCTGATGAATTCATCTGTGCCCGGGGAATGCATTTGAACTTGGTGTCACTCTCACGTCTTCCCCTAGCTTTTACATTCGGCCGAATCCCCTTGTGTCTACCATGTGCAAGGTCCAATGGCCCTGGGTATGTGGGTGGTTTGAACCTCTCTAGTCTTTGCCATCATTTGCACATCCTTCACCAACAGTATATGTGAAAGCTTTTTCTAGCCCCACATGTGGGGTTTACCTACTGAAGTGAAGTCGCTCAGTCGTGTCCGACTCTTTGCGACCCCATGGACTGTAGCCTACCAGGTTCCACCATCCATGGGATTTTCCAGCAAGAATACTGGAGTGGGTTGCCATTTCCTTCTCCAGGAGATCTTCCCGAGCCAGGGATTGAACCCCGGTGTCCCACATGGTAGGCATTGTAGGCAGACACTTTACCATCTGAGCCACCAGGGAAGATCCCCCCTGTTAAATTCCTGATTGGTCCCTCAGTTCTTTGTTTACTGTAAACAAAACTTCAACCTCAGGCTATCCAAACTTCACTTTCTAGTAAGAGCATGTACTTTGACCACGATGTGCTCTGGGAGGTGCAGTGAAGCTGCTGGTTTTCGATCTTTTCTGCCCTGACTGAATGCGTTACCTCAATGATAGAGCTGGTTTGGGGATCGGGAGGCCTGGGATGAAAGCAAATCCAGGCAGCCGCACTGCCACAGACTCACGCTTCTGACCCTGAGTTTAGTGAGTTATCACAAGTAAATGCTCTGGTTATTGACTGCCTGGGTCAGTTTCCAGAACGCTGAAATGGTTGTGGTTTATAGTTGCTTTGGAGGAAGAGAATTTGTCAGCCTCCTCACTGTCCTCAGCATAACTGCTTGTCTGTTCTTTGAAGGTTCATTATCAGAATGAATGGACCCAGCAGTAAATTTGAGACACTAATATGTTTACATTGTTTAAAGGATAGATATGCTTCTAAAATGCACTTTTATAAGCATGGTAAATTGTAGAACAGAGATAAAAGAACTTTAATATGGTTAGACATGGGCTCAAGACCATCTGAGCTTCTTGCTATTCCTTATATAACTTATTTAACGTCTAGGAACCTGTTTCTCTGTTAGTGAAACAGGGATTATAGTACCTGCTTTATAATGTGGTTGTGAGGATTAATTGAGATAATTAAAAATACTGAGGATAGGGCTTAGTATCTAGGTAAAGGCCAGTTTCCCCTGTACAGGGTCGGCAAGTGATTAAGGTTGAATTTTATGGAATATATATATTTCATAATATATATTACATATATGTATTTCTTTTAAAGAATGAGACTCTGGGACTTGTTTTTTAACAATTGGAAAATTAGACTCTGAGAAGAAAGGTTAAAGGTGTTGGAACTGAGTCACCAGAAGAACAGAAAGCAGGGAGAGACGTCAGTGAAAGGATACTGAATAATTAATGTAGAAATGGATAGAAATGCTGATGAGATGGATTAGTTGGGGGGGGAGCAGAGAACCTGCACAAAGAAAAGAGACCAATAAGAGCTCTCTGCCATTAAGTCTTTAGCTCACCTAGAATAGAGGGAAGCTGGTAACAAGGATTACATTCTGTCTTTGTCTCCTTAGAACTGCCTTGCCCAGTGCTCATGGCTGGTGCTCTGATTTGACCACCCTAGGAAGTGGCTCTTGCCCTTCACCTTCCTTCTCATTTCTTAGGCATTTTCTCCCAGTCCAGAATGAGTCTCTGAGTGTACACTGTCAAAAAGTTCTCACTCATATTGACCCTGCATGAGCCCCAAAGATGAAGAGTGATGAAAGAAGGATTCATTGATCAACTCTCAGGGTACCAAGGAAGTACTAATACTTAGATACAGGAAAGATAGCTGGAGAACCACCTCACTTTAGTAATGAGCACTGGGGCCCAGAGAGGGTCTGTTTCTTGCCCGAGCTCACAGAGCAGTTTCGTGGCAAAACCAGCGTGGAGGTAGATCATTTGCCTTAGGATCAGCCTAATTGCTTGTGCTTTCACAGAATTTATCAGCAGGTCTAAACCCTGATGCTAGGCCTGCAGGATAATGGCTTCAAGGCTCAGTAAGATTTTTCTTCTTCAACAAAAAGCACATTCATAGCAGGATGCCTGTTTGTTCAGGAAAGTGGGCTAATGAATTTTAGAGGGATTTTTAACAAAGATTGGAACAAAAAGTATTCAGATAATTAAAACTAAATAGACTGTCTGGGTCCCTGGATATTCTAATTTAGAAGAGAATTATAGCGTCTGTGACACACTGACTAGACAGTCAATAAATGTGACTGACCGAGGTTGCTTGGATGCCAGCGCAATAAAGGGATTCAAATGTGGATTGAATTGAGTGTGGATTAGAACGGCAGGTCAGAGATCAAGCGCTAACATATAACTACCCATCTCCCCTCCCCCAGATAATAAATAACATTGAACTCAGCCATCCTCCCACTTTCTGAGCAGTCTGTTCTATTTCTTCAGCCTAAGAACTGGCACGTATAGGCCATGAGGTTATATCCCAAAGAAGGCCTCTGTGCTTTACCACACAGTCAGTGGGCTCTGCTCTGCTCCTCCTCGAGTCTGGCTGTTCCAAAGGGGTGAGGGACCCAAAGGCCAAGTGGATGTCTATTTTGCTTCCCAGACTTAACTGTGTACTTGAATCGCTTGGAGATCTTATTTAGATCCTCCGATTCAGAAGGTCTAGGGTGGCACCTGAGATTCTGCTTTTCTAATAAGCTTCCCAGATAATGAGAATACTAATGGTTCCCTCAGCCACACTTTGGGTACCACAGTTCTCGACCTCACTTCAGTACCAAGGACCCATGGATTTCCTGTCCAAAGAGCTGGAGCCATATCCGAGACCAACCCATAGGAATCTTTGAGGACAGACTGCCTAGGTGTGCATACCCATGGGCCTGAGGGGTCGCTGGGGGGTGTTGTGTCACGGTGTGATGGGGACGATGGGGTTGGAAGACAAAGCTTGGCGTTTCAAGCTGGGGTGCTGTATAAAGGAGCGTAACACTCTACATGCTGTAGGACTGAGATGGGGTGGGAGGAAAAAGGAGCCTCCCCATTCATACTCTTGTTCCGAGTTAGGAATACCTTGTGAGTTAGGAGTGCTTGTGGGTACCTCAGGAAAGATTGAGTTAAAATTATTTTATTGTGATTCTGTTTGACTAGTATAATTTTTATTATTTGATCTCTGCACCTAAACAGATTCTGTTTTCTTTTTTTTCCCATGCCACTGTTGCAGTCTGAGAGAATTCTTTATTTCCCTTTCATGGTGTACACTGGATGCTTAAAAAGTATGTCAACTAATTTTCAGAGGGCTCATTCATTATGTGTTTAACAACTTTGAGAATTCTCCATTTTTCTAGCTGGCTATTCTGTGCTGGTACAAGAAGTGCTGTATTGTATGCTTACTGTTTGGTGGAAATTGATGGTCTTGTTATATCAGTTCTTTGAACAAGAAGCAGCACATCATTTGGCATAACTTCATGGATTCATATGTTGTCTGAAAATTTGGTGGAAATAGCCAGCAACTGCCATTAGTTGCATTGACAATAATCCATACTAGAGGGTCTGTGTCACTGACTTTTTCCTCATTCCTCCTTTTTTGTTTTAAGACTATTTTGTAGAGTGGTTTTAGGTTTACAACAAAATTGAGAAGGAGGTACAGAGATTTCCAGTCTAATCTCCTGACCCCATATCTGCATGGCCTTCCCTTTTATCAGTATCACTCACTAGAGTGGTGTGTGTGTGTGTTTTGTTTGTTTTTTAACCAAGGATGGTCCTACTTTGACACATCATAATCATCCAAATCCATTATTTACTTTAGGTTTCACACTGGTATCGTACTTTCTATGGATTTGGACGTGTGTCTAATGACGTGTATTCATCATGATGGTATCATACAGAATATTTTCACTGCCCTAAAAATCCACTGCGCTCTGCCTATATATCGCACCCCTTCCACCGCCAGCAGCCACCGATCTTTGTATTATCTCCATAGTTTGGCCCTTTCCAGAATGTTATATAGGTGGAAACATACAGTATGTAGCCTTTTCAGATTGACTTCTTTCAGTTAGTAATAGGCACTTAAGGTGCTTCCGTGTCTTTTCATGGCTTGATGGCTCCTTTCTTTTTAGCCCTGAATTGTCTGGATGTGCCACAGTTTATTTATCCATTCACCTACTAAAGGACATCTTGGTTACTTTCCAAGTTTCAGCAATTAGGTGTAAAGCTGCCATCTTTGTGTAGGTATTTCTGTGAACTTTTTTCAACTCCTTTGGGTAAATACAAGGAGTGTGATTGCCAGATTGTATGATAATAGTATGTTACTTATTCTTTTCTAAAATTTGTAGAAAAGCTGACTAATTAGACATGAGACAAAGAATAATGTTTGAGACTGTAAACATTCTGTAAAGACTACACATACCAAACACTGTTACAAACAGATTTAGCAACCAAGACCAGGGGCATCCACTAAAATTCTAAATATTTTTCTGAGCAGCTCCTCCTCTTGCATGTCTAGCTTCCCTCCCTTTCTAACCATCTACCAAAACTTACAGCCAGCAGATAACTTTCAGATTGCCAGCTTGTAAACACAGAGTTGCCATATGATCTAGCAGTCAAACTCCTGGGCTTATATCCAGACAAAACTATAATTCAAAAAGATACATGCACCCCTATATTCACAGCAGCACTATTTACAATAGCCAAGACATGGAAGCAACCTAAAGTGAAAGTGAAGTTGCTCAGTCCTGTCCAACTCTTTGCGACCCCGTGGACTGTAGCCTACCAGGCTCTTCTGTCCATGGGATTCTCCAGGCAAGAATACTGGAGTAGGTTACCATTTCCTTCTCCAGGGGATTTTCCTGACTCAGGGATCCAGCCCGGGTCTCCCACATTGGAGGCAGATGCTTTAACCTCTGAGCCACCAGGGAAGCCCAAATATTCCTTTGAGCCCCTTTTTTGGGTTGTGGGGGGAGGCAAGAATACTGGAGTGGGTTGCAATTCCGTTCTCCAGGAGATCTTCCCGACCCAGGGATTGAACCCAGGTCTCCCGCATTGTAGGCAGACGCTTTACTGTCTGAGCCACCAGCCTAAGTATCCATCAAAAAATGAATGGATAAAGAAGATGTGGTACGTATATACTGTGGACTATTACTCAGCCATGAAAAGAATGAAATATACCATTTGCAGTAACATGGATGGACCAGAGATTATCATATGAGGTGAAGTAAGTCAGACAAAGACAAATGCCATATTATATTACTTGTATGTGGAATCTAAAATATGACACAAATGAACTTATCTACAAAAGACAAACAGACTCACAGACATAGAGGATCGACTTGTGGGAGAGGAGGTAAGGGAGGGAACAGTTGGGAGTTTGGGATCAGCAGATGCAAACTACTGTTTAGAGAATGGATAAACAACAAGGTCCTACTACATAGTGCAAGGAACTGTATTCAACATCCTGTGACAAGCTGTACTGGAGAAGAACATGAAAAAGAAGCCATATAACTGAATCACTTTGCTGGACAGCAGAAATTAACACAGCATTGTAAATCAACTGTACTTCAATTTTAAAAAAACCTTTGGTGAAGCCTTTAAAAAAAAATATCCCGTGAATTTCATGTTTCTCTTGTACACTGTTCTTTTGACAGGAACTGTGAGTCAGGATGAAAACTCGAGACAGTAGCCAATTGTTGAGGAGTAGCTGCAGCCTTTGGCCATCGTGCCACGCAAGGTCTGAGCTTCCCCAACACAATATGGACGTCACAAGGGGGTGCTTATGTTGGCAGCCCAGGCAGACCCCACGGCAGCGGAAGCAGCACGAGCTGACGGAAAAGAGCACTGGGCGAAGAGTCAGGAGGCTTGGCTCGAGTTCAGTCTGCTGTGAATGACATGACTTTGGGCAAGCTGAGCATTTTCTCCATTGACAGAAACAGTGCTGCCCTCTCTTCTCAGAGTTCTTATTGAGATAAAATAAAATAATAAGTCTGAGTGGTTTGGGAAAGTAAAAAGCGATGATAAACATTTGTACCGTTTCTTTATTCGTTCAGCAAGCATGTACATGCCAGGCGTGGGTTATCCCTGTTAGGACACCTGGATGGCTCCTGAGCTGGACCTGGTGGGTTCTCAGGGCAGTGGAGATGAAGCAGCAGCACATCCATGCAATGCTGTGTGGTTGGGTCTTAGAACTTCAGCAGCTATGAACTGCAATAAAGAATCAGAGGTGGTCATGGACACCTTTGCCAGGGAGACTGGTGAATTTTTCCCAGACCTGGTGGGTTTTGATATAGCTCTTGGAAAATGAGAAATTTACCCAGCTGAAAGGGAGTGAAAGGGTATTTTAGGCAGAAGGACCGGCATTTTCAAGGCACAGCCGTGTGAGTGTACATAGAGAATCATCAAGTTAAAATTAACCCACGGATATTCACTGAGTACCTACCTTCCTCTAGGACTGCTAAGAGCTGGGGAAAGAATATGAATAAAACGGTCTTAGTTCCTACCTACTGTTGGATGTATTTATTCATTGTGTTAGTTTTCTTTGGCTGCAATAACAAATTGCCACAAACTTAAAACAACACAAATGTATTATCTTGCAGTTCTTAAGGTCAGAAGTCCTAAGACCAGAGGTTGGCAGGGCTGTGTTCCTTCTGGAGGTTCTAGGGGAGAATCATTTTTCTTGCCTTTTCCTGCCTAGAGGTTGCCTACATTCCTTGGCCCATGGCCCTTCCTGCATCTTCAAAGCTAGCAGTGTGGCATCTTCAGTCACTCTCCCTCTGACTCTGACCCTTCTGCCTTCTTATGAGGACCCTGATGATTACATTGGGAGCACCTGGATAATCCAAGATAATCTCTGTATTACAAGACCCTTGATTTAATCCCATCTGGGAAATCCCTTTTGCCATGTAGCCATAGGTTCAGGATTAGGCCGGGGCCATTATTCAGCCTACCGCATTCATTCCACAATTTTTGTTAGTTTCCCACTATTTGGCTCTAGAATAAAGTAGGTGAGCTTCATGCCGTCAACAGATTTACAAATGAATGTTTTGGATGATAGAGTTTTTGTATTCACTTGTGTCCTTGGCACTAGATAGATTTTTTTAAAAGAAATGATTGATACCCACTACATCCCAAGCTGATATCCTGCCCTTTTCCCTATTCCATACTTGCTTCATCTCCATCAATCCTTCTAGTTGCTTAAACCAAATCCTTAAAGTCTTCAACCAAAAACTTGAGTCCTTTCTTTCTTCCACATGCCTCATCTCATCTGTCAGGAACCCTGTTTGTTCGACCTTCTATATATCCAGAATCCAACCACTTCTTACCACCAGCACCACCAGTTCTACCTGGGATCAAGCCACTGTCTGGGTTATTCTAAGAGTCTCCTCCTGTCCTATGCCCATCCTCCTCTGCTACATTTTATTCTAAACATAGCAAACATAGGATCCTCTTAAAATAGAAGTCATAAAATAAAAGATTGTATTATCTCTAATAGCAGCCCAGTCATCTCAGAGTAGAAGCAAGATTCTCCAGGCATTTCTCCTGCCTTAGGCTTTTGACCTGGCTGTGTCCCAGATCAGGAACCATCTTTTTCCTGGGTTTACTGTCCATCATCTCATCTCTTGAATGACTTTATTCAAGTGTCCTCTTTGAATGAGTCTAACCCGGTTACCGTGTTGAAACTGCAGCTCCCCACCCCTATTGATTTCTCTTTTAAAAAAATATGTATTTATTTGGTTGTGCCAGGTCTTACTTATGGCATGTAGGGTCTTTGATCTTTGATGCGATATGCAAACTCATAGTTGGAGCATGTAGGATCTAGTTCCCCAACCAGGGATCAAACCTGGACCCCTGCTTTAAGGGCATGGAGTCTTAGCCCCTGGACCACCAGGGGGGTCCCCCCACTCCTTAGTTCTGATTCTTCTTAACTTGCTGTAGTTTTTTAATTTTCCACACCACTTTTTAAATACGACGTAGTTTGCTGATTTAACCTAATAGGAATGTAAGTTTCAGAAGACCAGAGATTTTACGTCCCAGGCACATAGTACCCAGTACACATTCAGATCAGTCGCTCAGTCATGTCCGACTCTTTGTGACCCCATGAATCGCAGCATGCCAGGCCTCCCTGTCCATCACCAACTCCTGGAGTTCACTGAGACTCACCTCCATCGAGTCAGTGATGCCATCCAGCCATCTCATCCTCTGTCGTCCCCTTCTCCTCCTGCCCCCAATCCCTCCCAGCATCAGAGTCTTTTCCAGTGAGTCAACTCTTTGCATGAGGTGGCCAAAGTACTGGAGTTTCAGCTTCAGCATCATTCCTTCCAAAGAAATCCCAGGGCTGATCTCCTTCAGAATGGACTGGTTGGATCTCCTTGCAGTCCAAGGGACTCTCAAGAGTCTTCTCCAACACCACAGTTCAAAAGCATCAATTCTTCGGCGCTCAGCCTTCTTCACAGTCCAACTCTCACATCCATGCATGACCACAGGAAAAACCATAGCCTTGACTAAACCATAGCCTTGACTAGACGAATCTTTGTTGGCAAAGTAATGTCTCTGCTTTTGAATATACTATCTAGGTTGGTCATAACTTTCCTTCCAAAGAGTAAGCGTCTTTTAATTTCATGGCTGCAGTCACCATCTGCAGTGATTTTGGAGCCCCCCAAAATAAAGTCTGACACTGTTTCCACTGTTTCCCCATCTATTTCCCATGAAATGATGGGACTGGATGCCATGATCTTCGTTTTCTGAATGTTGAGCTTTAAGCCAACTTTTTTACTCTCCTCTTTCACTTTCATCAAGAGGCTTTTTAGTTCCTCTTCACTTTCTGCCATAAGGGTGGTGTCATCTGCATATCTGAGGTTATTGATATTTCTCCCGGCAATCTTGATTCCAGCTTGTGTTTCTTCCAGTCCAGCGTTTCTCATGATGTACTCTGCATATAAGTTAAATAAACAGGGTGACAATATACAGCCTTGATGTACTCCTTTTCCTATTTGGAACCAGTCTGTTGTTCCATGTCCAGTTCTAACTGTTGCTTCCTGACCTGCATACAAATTTCTCAAGAGGCAGATCAGGTGGTCTGGTATTCCCATCTCTTTCAGAATTTCCCTCAGTTTATTGTGATCCACGCAGTCACATTAGGTTCCTAGTAAATGTTGAATGAATGAATGAAAAAGTTATACCATGGAAGAACCATATCATGTATCTAACCATATCATGAAAAGTTATACCATATCATGTATCTATATGAGGAAACATGATGAGCACCATCTGGGATTATGTGCACAGTTGGAAGAATTATAAAAAGGTCTGCAGTGAGGGGAAGTAAGAATGAGCTCAGGTCTTTCTTCTGGGTGGGGAACATGGGCTACTATTAGAGATAATACAATCTTTTATTTTATGACTTCTATTTTAAGAGGATCCTATGTTTGCTATGTTTAGAATAAAATGTGGCAGAGGAGGATGGGCATAGGACAGGAGGAGACTCTTAGAATAACCCAGGTCTCTCTTCTGGGTGGTTGAAAAATAAACAGTGGGTGAAAGACGTGCCTCCTTCACATTGACTCCCTGGTTTTGTTTGAAATTCAAAATCGAAAAAATTGAATGTTGTTAATTGAGCCTGGGTAACATAATGACTATTTCATGAGGCCTTCTGAACAAAACAAGTCTGACATGGAGCCATCAAGTTTCGTCTTTACAGTCTGGAGAAGTTGTTTGATAATCCTTAGAACCACTTTTCAAAAAATGAAATAGAAGATTTTAGGTCAAAACGGCATGTTGGAATTATAATTTTACTTCTTACCTTTGGTCTTTGCCAAGAATAATTGGAAAAGGAAAAAAATGAATAGCATGTATTCTGCCATCCTGTCAAGAAATGCCTACTCTTCTGTTCTGCCAACCAAAAAGGAACTGAACAACAGGCATAAATGGAGTGAGATGGATGAAAAAGGAGATGAAAAATTTCAAAGTCTGAAAGGCATTCTGTTCTATTTTAAACATGCTTATGGAAGACTACACAAAATCATTTACATTGATATCAAGAACAGTTTCTGTAAAAGCGATTATTTCTGGTATGTGGCAGATTTGCCCATAGAGGGGGACTCCATCTGGTAAGCCTATTGCAGTGAGTAAGGATCTTGTTACTTGGTTTTGTTTTCTTTTCCATTTCTCTTGCCCTCTCTCCTCTGTCTTCCTTTGGTCCAAGGATCTCAGCGTCTTTTGAGCCTCAGTCTTTGTCAGATTTGTTGGCAAGAATATAGCCTTCTCCCAAAAGCCAAGGTCGCAGGTTCAAAGCCCTGGTTCTCTACCTGTTAGGACAGCAGGTAGGTCCAGATGCTCTTCCTCTTTATTAGGATATGTTAGGACAGGTGACAAGGAGTAAAGAAACAGGTCAAATATTTAGGTAGAACTAATGCAGACTATTTAATCAATTAATTTTGCAGTTCTAGTGATACTAGCCAAAATACACTTAAAGCCACTTTTCCTTTTCTCAGGGCTTCCATGGTAGCTCAGCTGGTAAAGAATCTGCCTGCAATGCAGGAGAACCTGGTTTGATTCCTGGCTTGGGAAGATCCCCTGGAGAAGGGATAGGCTATCCACTCCAGTACTCTTGGGCTTCCCTGGTGGCTCATCTGGTGAAGAATCCGCCTGCAATGTGGAAGACCTGGCTTCAATGAGGGAAGATCCCCTGGAGAAGGGAATGGCTACCCACTCCAGTACTCTGGCCTGGAGAATTCCGTGGACTGTTCAGTCTATGGGCTCACAAAGAATTGGACATGACTGAACAACTTTAACTTCATTTTTCTCAACTTCCTTTTCTCATCTGTGTCTAGAGAAAGTGGAATGGTTTTGCATATGTATAATAGCATGGAGTTATTACTGTTAGCAAAATACCTATAGATTTTATATACTTTCTGTTTCTAAAAGTTTTAGAATGTTTTTCTTTCTGCCTTATCTTGTCCTTTCTCTGGTTATAGCTATCCATCACAAAGCCCATTTGTCATTATTGACCCATGACCCCTTTTTATTAGACATACTTAAGAGGGTCATGAATTTGAACTCAAAGGATAAAGGAGATATATCATTTTCCTAATTTGCAGCTTGGGAGACCACAGGGGAATCTTAAAATTTGATTGATGGTTAATCATTCAAATAATATGAGATATGGCAGTAAAATGGTTAAAAGCAATCAATCCAGAACATGATCAGATTAAGTATGCTTCATAGGAGTTTTCAAGCTTGTTATTTATTTTTTAAAATAATGATTTCTTTCTGGGCAGAGAATAGGCTAACTTTCTGTACTAGTGGCCATTTTTTGCTGTTTGAGTAGAGGATCCCATGGTTCTGATCTCTTTTTTGGAAATATATAGATCTACACACATTTACAGGAAATATGGAAGTGCTTAGGTATTTTGAGTGAAGAGCACATGAAAATCTTAAATTTCTCTCTCTCAGAGGTAAAACCCATGGTACTTAATGATGAGTAGTTCTCATAACAGTTTCTCTCCAATCAGTGAAATTGTACTGAAGAATAAAGTCAATATATACTTTAGAAACTTCTAATTGAAATCTTGGGCCAAAGAGTAAATAAAGGCATCACATATCTGAAATACCTGTTATATGCTATGGGCATTTGTAAAATAGCTTACTTTACAATTTACTTTCGCATATATTTGCTCATTATTCTCATTTGATCATGTGTGATTCTCATAGCAACTATAATATCCCCACTTTACAGATGAGAGAGTAAAAACCATGAACTTGCCAAGGCCAGACAGTGGCTAGTAAGAGAACAAGCCAAGAAACTAATTCTTCTGGCTTCCAGTCCTGTACCCTTCTGAAGATTTTTTGCTGCATTTCTTTTCCTGCCACTTAGAACCTGCTGCTCCACTGAGTGAACCATAACAGTGGTTCTCAAAGTGTGGTTTGAAGGCGGGAGGAGAAGGGGATGACAGAGGATGAGATGGTTGGATGGCATTACCAACTCAATGGACATGGGTTTGAGTAAACTCCAGGAGTTGGTGATGGACAGGCAGGCCTGGTGTGCTGCAGTCCATGGGGTCGCAAAGAGTCAGACACGACCGAGCAGCTGAACTGAACTGAACTGAACAAGGTGTGGTTTACAGAACCAGCACCATCAGTGTCATCTGGGGACTTGTTAGACATGCAGATTCTCAGGTCCCACAGCAGACTTACTAACTCAGAAACTATGGGGGGTGGGGCCCAGCCATCCATATTCCATAAACTCTCCAGGTGATTCTGTTATACACTCACAGTTTGACAGTCATTGACCTCAGTAGTATATTTGTCATTAAAAATAGGGCTGAGGCAGCTTATCTATTATTTATCCATTAGAGCTGCCCTGTGGGAGGCACAGGGAGTGTTTGCCTTCTAGGAATTCATCTAGTTGTGTGAGGACCAGCTCACTTGAGACAATTAAAGGTGCCTGTAGTCGCTAATTAAGTGCTGAGTCGTGGGGGCAGAGCTAGAGATGCTGGAGGTCTTCAGGGAAGGGAGAAACTCCTGGAGGTAGCCAAGGTTGGATAAGGCTTTCTGGAAGGAAAAGAAATGTAGATGGGCCTCCAGGTGCCCTAGGATTTGAAGTCTGGAAGCTAGAGAGTGGAAATTCCAGGGGAAAGGTAAGTTTGGGAAGTAGGAAGGAAGGTTGGCTTGAGTAGAGAAGAGCTTTGGTGTTGGGAATGTGGAGTAGATTTGGAGGGGGAAGGCCATATTTTGATGAACTTGGTTAGCCCAAAGTTGGTTTAGTATCGGACAGTGGGGAGCCCTAAGAGATTTTGATTAAATAACTGAGACGATAAAAGTGTGGTTTAAGGAATATTAAACTGTCCTGTGTAAGCAGGACTTGTTTATAATTTGAACATTTCACAGTGTTTTACAATGTCTTCACCCCCTACCAGATCAATATTTATGGGTTTTTAAATCAAGTCTGATCTTAAACAGATGTTTTTAAAGCAACAACTGATACAAAAGGATTTATTTTGGGTTATGGCAGTAATGACCTGCTTTGATTGCTTAATGAGATAAGCTTGTGTACTTTTGCTTAGACGAAATGACAAGTGGTCTAATCTGCTGATGGAGGGAAAGGTCAGGTCCTCCTTTCATTAATACATAGCTGGTATTGTGCCCCTTTGATAGACTTTCTGGTTGTTTAGGTAGAGAGTTTCAGCTTTACCCTGAGTTAGGCTTCTGCTCAGAGAAATGAACTTCAAACTTCAATGAACTGCAAACTTCATCTGGGCAGAGTCAAATGGCCTTCCCTTATGGGCACCATGTACTTGAAAGCTTTATCAACTGTAAGGGCATTTGGCAAAATATTTCATTCAATTAAAATGAAACAGATAAAGTATCAAGTGCTCACTCTGTGTCTAGGGTGTAGCCGTGACTAAAGTGGTGTCTAGAATTTCAGAGACAAGAGCCCAGATATACGAGAATATAAAATGGGAAGTAGTCATGGAGCTTCAGCTCATAAGGGAACATTCAGTTAGAGATGTACAGGGAATTGCCTGGCAGTGCGCTGGTTAGGATTCTCTGCTTCCACTGTAGGGTCCAGGGGTTCCATCACGGGTCAGGGAACTAAGATCACACAAGCCATAGTGCAGCCAAAAAAAAAAACACATACACATTTTGGTTAATATTTAGTCCTGATGACAGAGATGTGCATATCTTTTTAGCTAGACAGACACAGTCAGCTTCAGAGATACTTGGAATCATCTACTATACCTCTGTGAAGATTTCAATTCACTCTGGAAAATAATTAATGCAGTCATGCCATCTTTGTGCAGTAGTCAACGTAAAATTTTCATCATAAATAAAGAAGATGACAGTTTAAACTACTTGATCTAGATTCTAAAGAACAAGTTGGGGCAAGAATGACATGGGGAGAGCTCAGAGCTTGGCTTCCTCAGTTTTACAGGGAAGTTGAGGCAGTCCTTGGTAACTGCATTTCTTCCTTAAGCCTGCTCAGCTCTCCGCTCATTTGTGCCCATGATGGGCCTGGACAAGTACAGTGTCAACTGTTTATGTAACTTGTGATAATGAGAATGACCCATGCTTTACCAGTAGGGTCCATGGAGCCAGGCAGGCTGATGTGACAGTTCTGTGTCTTTGGATAGCCACTGTTTTCTATTTTATAACCTTGAATTTTGATTTGATTTTTAGGGGAAGGGGGTATGCTCTAAATGTATCTGGGAACTGTAAAATCTGGGACAATGCTTGAGGCAGCAAAGTTGCTGTGATACATTTAAAAATCTTGACAGACTCACTTGATAAGATTGTGAGGATAATAAACACCTTCTAAGTTTCAACCTGAAAGCCTCCTAAGCCACCAAGAATAAACCCCCCTGGTTTTCAAAACACACAGGTATCTCTTTCAGGGTTAGAGTCCCACTTTGTCAAGTTGTAGGAGAGAATTTTAGAGTTGAGCAGGGATCTTAATCCCCATATGTATAAGAAGAAACTAAGCAGAAATGAATCTGGAAAGACACATGAAATAAACATTTGGAAAATAAAACTTTGTCTTTTAATATTTCACATTGCTAAGTTATTTTCTACCATAAACATCACCTTTTATTATATTCTTGCTAATATTCTAGCATAGTGGTTCTTGAACTTGTGGGTCCTGATCATTTTTGTTGTTCTTGTTGTTAAGTCACTAAGTCACATCTGACTCTGTAACCCCATGGACTGCAGCTTGCCAGGCTCCTCTGTCCTTCACTGTCTCCCAGAGTTTGCTCTGATTTATGTCCATTGAGTTGGTGATGTTGTCTAAACCATCTCATCCTCTGCTTCCCCCTTCTCCTTTTGGCTTCAGTCTTCTCCAGAATCAGGATCTTTTCCACCGGCTATTCGCATCAGGTGGCCAAAGTATTAGAGCTTCAGCATCAGTCCTTACAATGATCAGTTTTAGAATCTAGTGATAGCTATGACCTCTATGACCTCTCACTCTAGAAAACTGCTGTGATCGTCAGTTTGGGATGCCAGCTGTGTATCTGGTTGACTCCATTCTCTCTGGGACTTCCAGGAAGCCACAGAACATACCTCATCTTCCTCAGTGCACAGGATGGCTACCATCTTGGTTACTTTGCAGAAAAGCCCCTTGGGTCTGAAGCAGCAATTTCTAGCTCATTCCTTTCTCCCACACTCTCTTTGATGCTCCCTTCCTGCTAAGAAGATGATATGCCCTTAACTGCCGTTAGTCAACACTGGGCTAAATCAGGGTCCTCAGATTTGTGACTGTGAAGGGTCAACCTATTGTCTTTTACATGAGTGCACAGATCCAGGGTTGCTGGGCTTACAAGGCACGTGATTAGTAATCAGAACAACTGTCTCAGGGCACATTTAGGGTATGTGAGTTGACTTCTGTCCTCTTGAAAAGGAGGACAAAGCATATGGAAAGAGGTGATGACAGCAGTAAATTAGATGTGAGACTCGTCACTCAGTATAGTGGAGAAAACTTGAAGATCAACTTCCAGAATGAGGATTTCTACATTCTGATGTCAACGTGTCAGTTATTTGGCTTCCCTGGAGCTAATGTATTTATTTTGTGGTATTTCCCTCCTTGCCTGCTTAGAAATGGGTCCAGGTATTGACAGTAGTAGACCCTGAGTGTATCGGAGAAGGAAATGGCAACCCACTCCAGTATTCTTGCCTGGAGAATCCTGTGGACAGAGGAGCCTGGTGGGCTGCTGTCCATGGGGTCACACAGAGTCGGACATGACTGACGTGACTTAGCAGCAGCAGTAGCAAACCCTGAGTGTATTACTGACTTACATTCTTGGTGATGACCCTGAAGGCCATGAAGTGTGACACATTTTAGCAAAATCACCACCAAAAATAAAGTTCAGAGCCTAAAATGCTAAATGTGTTTATCTGGAATATTGACTCATGCAATGGCCAAGGTACCCTTAGATTTTATTTTGGAACCTTATGAGTCAAAATAGTTCATGTTTGCGTTCCTGAAGCTCCCTGGTAAAGCAAGCTCAGAGCATGTAGTTACATTTGAAAGTCCTTTTAATTTTAATCCCATCACTCGCTCATCATTTTCTCATTTATATGTCCTTACGTCCTCCTTTCCTATCTGACTCTGGTGATGTTCTCCTATCTGTGTTCTTGCTCGGTCTCCCTCCCTACCCACTCTACCTTGATTTATTTTTACTCGCTTCCTCTCCATTTTTACCTTTCATCTTTCTTATGCTATCGCTTACTCCTGTTTCTGACTCACTCTAAATTTTCTTCTATCTGCTACCTCTGCCCTGTGTATTACGTATGTATGAAATTATTTCATACGTATAAAATGATAAAGGTTGATAAAGGGAGCTTCACCATTTTCTCTGCCTGGCTTAAGAAGCAGAGCATCATCAGTTTAGTTGAATTCCTTTTCCCACCTCCATCCTCTGCACTCCTGCCCAGAGCTAACTAACTGCTGTCTTACATACTGTTTCACATCCCATTCTGATTGCTGGGGCAGGAAGACGGATGCTGTCCCCAGCACTCAGCCTCTGCAGCTGCATCTTCTCTTGGCTGCTGGAGGCGAAGCCTGGGGGTGGGGCACAAGGGAGAGGAACAGAGGACCATCCTGGGGCGGGGGGTGGGGCTGAATGGTAACATTTTCACTACAGAGGGTGTTCTGCTCCCTCTGAGATCCTGTTTTAATCACTTGATCTTTTGTGACCTCTTAGACTTTTTTTTTTTTGAATATAATTGCTCTATACAGTATTGTGTTAGTTTCTGCTATACAACAAAGTGTATCAGCCATGAAAAGTGAAAGTGTTAGTCGCTCAGTCATGTCTGACTCTTTGTGAAACCTGGACTGTAGCCTGCGAGGTTTCTCTGTCCATGGAATTCTCCAGGCAAGAATACTGGAGTGGATTGTCATTCCCTTCTCCAGGGGGATCTTCCCAACCCAGGAATCGAACACGAATCTCCCACATTGCAGGCAAATTCTTTACCATCTGAGTCATCAGGGAATGAGCTATATATATACATATATCCCTTTTCTCTAGAGCCTCCCACCCCCCACCCTCTCATCTCACTCTAGGTCATCATAAAACACCGACCTGAGCTCCCTGTGCTACACAGTATACATTGTAGTGTTTATACGTCAATCCCAATCTCCCAATTCAGCCCACGTTCCCCGTTGTCATGTTTTTAATAAGAAAAGAATAGCAAATGAAGCAACTGACAAAGAACTAATCTCAAAAATATACAAGCAACTCCTGCAGCTCAATTCCAGAAAAATAAACGACCCAATCAAAAAATGGGCCAAAGAACTAAATAGACATTTCTTCAAAGAAGACATACAGATGGCTAACAAACACATGAAAAGATGCTCAACATCATTCATTATCAGAGAAATGCAAATCAAAACCACAATGAGGTACCATTTCACGCCAGTCAGAATGGCTGCAATCCAAAAGTCTACAAGCAATAAATGCTGGAGAGGGTGTGGAGAAAAGAGAACCCTCTTACACTGTTGGTGGGAATGCAAACTAGTACAGCCACTATGGAGAACAGTGTGGAGATTCCTTAAAAAACTGGAAATAGAACTGCCTTATGACCCAGCAATCCCACTGCTGGGCATACACACCAAGGAAACCAGAATTGAAAGAGACACGTGTACTCCAATGTTCATCGCAGCACTGTTTATAATAGCTAGGACATGGAAGCAACCTAGATGTCCATCAGCAGATGAATGGATAAGAAAGCAGTGGTACATATACACAATGGAGTATTTACTCAGCCATTAAAAAGAATACATTTGAATCAGTTCTAACGAGGTGGATGAAACTGGAGCCTATTATACAGAGTGAAGTAAGGCAGAAAGAAAAACACAATACAGTATACTAACACATATATATGGAATTTAGAAAGGTGGTAATGATAACCCTGTATGCGAGACAGCAAAAGAGACACAGATGTATAGAACAGTCTTTTGGACTCTGGGAGATGGTGAGGGTGGGATGATTTGGGAGAATGGCATTGAAACATGTATAATATCATATAAGAAATGAGTTACCAGTCCAGGTCCTATGCAGGATACAGGATGCTCGGGGTTGGTTCACTGGGATGACCCAGAGGGATGGTGTGGGGAGGGAGGTGGGAGGGGGGCTCAGGATGGGGAACACGTGTATGCCCGTAGCAGATTCATGTTGATGTATGGCAAAACCAATACAATATTGTAAAGTAATTAGCCTCCAATTAAAATAAATAAATTTAAATTAAAAGAAAATGTTATGTGTCCAGTGAACTTTTAGGAAGTGCCATTTTAGTGATGGCACTGTGCTTATGGGACTTAGTTTATGGAGTTGTAAATTCCCTTTCATCCTCATCTCCCCGTGGTCCCTTTCTTTTGACTAGAGAATCTCCGTTATAGTTTAAGATGTATTTTTATGGCAAGTATTACCCATATATTTCAAGAATATTTGTGTCAAGCTGGGTAATGTGCGTTACTGGGTTGGCCAAAAAGTTCATTCAGGTTTTCCATATGGTACAGAAAAACCCAGACGAACTTGTTGGCCAACTCATTATACACTGTGCTTCTCAGTTCGTTTGAAATATTTCACGTATACAAATGAGCTTGGGCCAGAGATACACAGACCTGGGTTAGACCCAGCTCAACTTAAATTCTCTCAGCGTTGTTTTTTTTCTTTTTGTATTGAAGTATAGTTGATTTACAATGTTGTGTTTAGTTTTGGGTATACATTAAGGTGATTCAGTTATACATAAATATATACATATATCAATTATTTTTCGGATTCTTTTCCCTCGTAGGTTATTACAGAACACTGAGTAGAGTTCCCTGTACCACACAGTAGGTCCTTGTTGATTGTAGTAGCATGTATATGTTAATCCCCAAATCCTAATTTATCCCTCCCCTCCTTTCCCCTTTGGTAATCATAAGTTTGTTTTCTGTGTCTGTGGGTCTGTCTCTGTTTTGTAAATAAGTTCATTTGTTTTGTTTTATTTTGTTTTTAGATTCCCCATACAAGTGATATCATGTGATAATTGTCTTCTTCTGCCTGGCTTACTTCACCTAGTATGATAATCTCTAGGTCCATCCATGTTATTGCCAATGACATTATTTCATTCATTTTTATGGCTGAGTAATATTCCACAGTATATATGCCCCACATCTTCTTTATTTGCTCATCTTTTGATGGATACTTGGGTTGCTTCCATGTCTTGGCTATTGTAAATAGTGCTGCTATGAATATAGGGGTACATGTATCTTTTGGAATTAGTGTTTTCTCTGGATATATTCCCAGGAATGGGATTGCAGAGTCATATGTTAGATCTGTTTTTAGTATTTCTTTTTTTAAGGTAACTCCATACTGTTTTCCACAGTGGCTGCATCAATGGGGATATTGATGGTACTGTCTCTCAAAGCTGTCTTTGAAGTGAGATAATGCACATAAAGTGCTTATTGCAGCCCCTTCCATATAAACATATGTTAGCTATAGTACCATAGAACTTAGAACATTTGGTTGAGATACTGTTTATCTGAAGCACTGATTTTACCATGGAACAGAGTGTTTGAAGGCTGTGTTGCTGGTATTGCAGCTCAGCAAAGAGAGGCACAGGAGAAGGGAGACATGTTCTCTGAACCTGCAGGCAAATGATCTTGTGAAGTGGCCCTGGGGGGGGGGGGGTATTATCTAAGAAAGGGCATGTTGAAGTGGAGGAGGTTGGAAGCCCCACTTCCTGCAGACCTCTTCTTGCTGCAGGTCCACTCTGTGTGATAGAGCATGTCTTAAAAATGCGTCTCCTTTTCTGTGGGGGCTGCTGCCATTTTCCCTCCTGTTGGACCGAACATGATTGACTCAGTGTCAGTAATCTCCGTAGGGCAGGTCAGAGGCTCTGTCATCTGTAAACTCTTCATATCCTAACAGTACCTAAAACCATGGAATTCTCAAAATAAGCTGCAAAGACTGAACAGAAAACAAAGTGATTGAAGAGCAGAGTGATTTACTCTCCCCATTGGTTTTCTTTGAGCTGTGAATTTGCTAGTTTCAGGTCCCTATCTACAATACAGAGAGAATGATTCCTAAGCCTTTTATTTAAAAAATAAAGTATTGGGGCCATACTGTATGTTAATTTTGTGTCCTGCTTTTTTTTCCTTCAGGTAATTTTATAGCTAAAATGACAATATTAGTGATGATTCTGACACATACTTCGTGGTAATCATTTTCCTTTTATAAAATGCTTTCACATTCTTTCTCAGTTCATCTTCAGAAAACCTATTTATAGGCTTTAATTACATTTTTATTTTTTATGTTATTTTTATGTTTTAATTAAAAATTGTTTTCCAAAACAAGCAAGATTTTATTGAAGCATAGTTGGTTTACTGTGTTGTATAACTACATTTCAGTTTAAGACAGACTTCGTTTTTCTAAGAAATTCCTTGAATATGTTCTTTCTTTCTATACTAATTATGCAGAATCTGTAAAGGATTTAAACTTCATTTAAAGTAATGGTAAATTTTTTTAAACATATTTCCTTGCCTCTCAATGCTGTTACAGTGATGGAAAGATTCTCAAGCAGAAAATATTGACATGTTTTGTTGTTGATTAATCAGTACTTACCTGTGACTTTGAAAATTATGTCACAAGGTTTAATAATATTTATTTTTAAGCCCTTTAAAAATTAACATTTGATAAAGAAGATGTGGTACATATATACAATGGAATTCTACTGACCCATCAAAAAAGAATGAAATAATGCTGTTTGCGGCAACATGGAGGGACCTAGAGATTATCATATAAGTGAAGTAAGTCAGACAGAGAAAGACAACTAGAAAATGATATTGCTTACATGTAGAATCTAAAATATGACACAAATGAACTTATCCATGAAACAGAAACAGACTCACAGACATAGAGAACAAGGGGGTTGTCAAGGCAGAGGGTGGGCGGGAAAAGGCCTGACTGGGAGTTTGGAATTAGCAGATGCAAACTATTGTACATAGAAGGGTTAAAAAAAGGGTGTAGCCTATTATACAGAGTGAAGTAAGCCAGAAGGAAAAACACCAATACAGTATACTAACGCATATATATGGAATTTAGAAAGATGGTAACAATAACCCTGTGTACGAGACAGCAAAAGAGACACTGATGTATAGAACAGTCTTATGGACTCTGTGGGAGAGGGAGAGGGTGGGAAGATTTGGGAGAATGGCATTGAAACATGTAAAATATCATGTATGAAATGAGATGCCAGTCCAGGTTCGATGCACGATACTGGATGCTTGGGGCTAGAGCACTGGGACGATCCAGAGGGATGGTATGGGGAGGGAGGAGGGAGGAGGGTTTAGGATGGGGAACACATGTATACCTGTGGTGGATTCATTTTTATATTTGGCAAAACTAATACAATTATGTAAAGTTTAAAAATAAAATAAAAATTTTTTTAAAAAGGGTGTACTGCATACTGCAGCAAATTACATTCAATGTCTTCTGATAAGCCATGGTGGAAACGAACAGGAAAAAGAATGTATACACACACACACACACACACACATACATATATATACACACACACATATGTATGTTTAACTGAATTACTTTGCTGTATAGCAGAAACTAACACAACATTGTAAATCAACTATACTTGAATAAAAAATTAACATTTGTGTAGTATAAATAAAATTTCAGTGATCTGTGTTATGGAATACTTCCAAAGATTTGAACATATGATTATTAAGCACAAACACTAATGAACTGCATATGACATTGTAGGCAATACCTTAGTATGACACATCAAAAATGAGTTTTAGTAAATAAAACCGTAGCATGCTAATACACAGTTCACGCTAGCTTCTCATTATATTTTCAGCCTGTTTCACTCCATCTCAGACAAGATTATTATTCTTCTATTTCTCTTATGTTGTTTCTTTATGCCTGCTACTGCTAAGTCACTTCAGTCATGTCCGACTCTGTGCGACCCCATAGACGGCAGCCCATCAGGCTCTCCCGTCCCTGGGATTCTCCAGGCAAGAACACTGGAGTGGGTTGCCATTTCCTTCTCCAATGCATGAAAGCCAAAAGTGAAAGTGAAGTCGCTCAGTCGTGTCCGACTCTTAGCAACCCCATGGGCTGCAGCCTACCAGGCTCCTCTGCCCATGGGATTTTCCAGGCAAGAGTACTGGAGTGGGGTGCCATTGCCTTCTCCTTCTTTATGCCTACATAGTCTTTTTTTCCTAGCACCTACCGTAATGTTAAAACTCATATTAGAGACATAGTGAGTCCTTCATAGCTGTCTGTGTCAGGCTGCTTTCTGTACCTGCTATTTTAGGCTGTGTGAGGGGTAACAGAGTTAGGTGTTTGTTTTCAAAGAGTTGTGGTCTTTTTCACTAGCCCTTGGTTACAGGCACTTTTCTTTTACCAACATGTTCTTACCATAATAAGGAGATATTTACTATGAACAGTTTCTTCCTGTTCTATTCTCCTATCCTCTACCCCTTTCTCTTCCTCTCTCTCACACACACACAATTCTGAAAAATGCTTTTTTACAGAGCTCTGAGACAGTGTCATGTAATAGAAAGGATATAATACTGAGGGTCTGGAGACATCCAGGTTATGCACGGGTTTATTGGGTTTCTACTTTGGACTATGGGAGATTTAGGGCAACCATAGAATGGAAGCCAATGGAAGAATTGGAGAGAGAAACCCTGGCCACCTTAAAAAGTCAAGCTGCAATATTAAAATTCTCACAGAATAAGTGTAACATGAGTAGTCAGGCTGTACGTACTATCAGGGGCTTCCCTGGTGGCTTAGACAGTAAAGAATCACCTGCAGTGCAGGAGACCCAGGTTCAATTCCTGGGTTGGGAAGATCCCCTGGAGGAGGGGTAGGCTACCCACTCCAGTGTTCTTGGGCTTCTCTGGTAGAATCTGCCTGAAATGCAGGAGACCTGGGTTGGAAAGGGAGCTAATTTTAATCCATTTGCACGAAATAAAATCATTTTTTATCCACCCCTGTTTTAAGCTATATCTGTAGTTTGGGCATAAACATTTTTTCTTATCCAGAGGACTTTTCGGTGTTGACATGACAGTGGAGTATAACTTTCTTGGGAAGAAACGGGTAGCTTTGAAATGAGAGCTCTAACTTTGAATTGAGCTCTCACTTCTTTCTGTCTTAGGCATGTCTTATTCATCAGGATGGTATTTAATATAGACCTTCCAAACTTATAAAAAGACAGATTGAGATAAACAACAAGGTCCTACTGTATAGCACAGGGAGCTATATTCAGTATCCTGTGACAAACCATAATGGAAAGAATATGAAAAAGAATATATACACACACATATATGTAAAACTGAATCCTTGTGCTATACATCAGCAATTAATATGACAGCTTAGATAGGACAACATTTGATAGACATGCGGTTTTATTTTATTTGGATTTTGAAAATTAAAACCTCTAATACAATATTGTAAAGTTTAAAAATAAAATAAAATTTAAAAATAAATAAATAAATAGCAAGATGGAAATTAAAAAAAAAAAAACCTCAGTTCTCATGCAAGTTGGTGAACAAGCAATAGTAGGGTTGAATTATAAGCAATCAAAATCCTGTATCTTCCTTGAAATATATTAGGAGGAAAAGACATATGTTAAGAGGAGGAAGATGTATAAGGAGAAAATTGTGAATGTGAGCTGGGAAGAGTTATGAAACAAGGAAGCTAATTGGAGAGTATCTGGAAATAAAGCATCCATAGTACTCCTCAGGGAGATTAACTGCCAGATAAGAAGCCAGTTGTGAGAACACAATGACTAACGTTATCTTTTAAGAACAGTTATGGGGATGACGGCACTTGTTTTACTTAAAGAAGATAAAAATGAACCAAAGAATAATAGAAATGTGAAAGAAAGATCCATATGATAGCACACTATCCAGGGTAAACATACTGAGATGTTTTGGGCCAAACTCATTAAGCATACATATCC
The DNA here is from genome assembly GCF_029378745.1 of Bos indicus. Classification (NCBI taxonomy): domain Eukaryota; kingdom Metazoa; phylum Chordata; class Mammalia; order Artiodactyla; family Bovidae; genus Bos; species Bos indicus. The sequence continues at coordinate 49,838,127 of NC_091763.1, read as the reverse complement.
TATTAGTGCCTCTCATTATCAAAAGAGCTGGGAGATATTTTTAGAGCTTATGTTAATAGGTAGAGGAGAATCACTCCTGAAAAACTCTCAGAATAATTTTTAAAATTCAGAACAGAATTTTTTAAATGAGTTCTGCTTGCCCTTAAGTTGCTGGAAAGGATCTGTGTATCACCATCTAAAGCCACTATACTGATGAGCAAATAAAATTTCAGACAGAAAATTAAGCCCAGAAAAATCTTTGTGGTTATATAAAAATGGTGCAATTATATTAAATGTTTTAATCAATCAAATTAAGTACTGACCTTGATAATAACTTAAAAATGAGGATGATGGTGTACTTTCTAAGTACTTGAGTGTTTTTGCAAGGGTAAATGTACATACCAGATATGTATTAGATAAAATTTCACCCCTCAGCTAGTGTAATGAATCAGTGTAGCTTTTATTGCTCAGGGTGCAGTGTGGACCATTTCAAGATGGACTGTCATCTCTTGTTCCGTTTATTACTATACTCTCTTAGTAGACGTCGATTCCTAAGATCATGCCAGCCATTAGTGTTCCCAGAGAGGTCCTTCTGCTCGTTTTCTGTGAGTGGGCTTGTCTTTCTTCTCAAAATACGCTTTGGAAGTGGATGCTTCATAGAAGCACAGAACTCTTTTGTTTGGTGAGAGAAGCTCTAGTTCAGAAATATGTCAGCCAGTCCTATAGCACTGGCCTTGAACTTCGGGGAAGACCAAGGAAGTGCAGAACAGTGCTCCATTCCTTTCAAGGCAGTGGGTGACCACACCTCTCCTGCCTCCTGGGTTTTGTTTCGTGTTCTTTGTGTCCACAGGTGTAGCTTCTATGGATGTGGCTTCCAGAGGGTCATGCTTTTATTTCTCTCCTGAAATCAACATGAACCCACTTGCCCAGCATTAGTGAGAGCAGCTTTCAGTGTTAAAAAAGCTGTGGATGCAGTTTAGTGCAAGACATTGACTGCTGCTTCCCTCTTTCTGTGCACATTATTATTGACTCCAAGGGCTGCCATAATATCAGAAAGATGAGCAGTGAGTGACTGTTAGGTGACGATGTTTAACCAGAAGCATGTGTTACCTCTGCAACTTACAAAAGAAGAAGGAAAGAAAAGAAAAGAAAAGTCGCCTGCCCAGTGCCCATAGATTTGGGATTGAGGTCTGAATGTCTGAGTGAAAAGAAAACAAATTCTATAGGTGATTATGCCCTGAACTCTCAATTGAATTGCTGAAATAGTTATCCCATTACCAGGAAATTATTTTTCTCCTTAGCACTTACAGTAGGCTACAGATGGCTGTTATCTTAAAGTATCCTTAGAAATACCAGTGTTGTTTGATCAAATTATGGAAAGCATATTGTGAGGCCAAAGGAGAAAATCATGAGGCATTCAGTCATTACTTAAAAAAAAATTTTTATTGAAGTATAGTTGATTTACCATGTGTTAATTTCTGCTGACAGCAATGTGATTCAGTTATACACATATATATATTCTTTTTCATATTCTTGTCCATGATGGTTTATCACAGAATATTGAATATAGTTCCCTGTACTATATACAGTAAGACCTTTTTGTTTATCCATTCTATATTCTTTGCATCTGCTAAACCCAAACTCCCAATCTATCCCCCCTTACCCCTTGGCAGCTACAGCTCCGTTCTCTATGTCTGTGAGTCTGTTTTGTAGATTAGTTCATTTGTGTCGTATTTTAATAGCTTAACCATAATTTTATTTATTTTTGGCTATGTTGGGTCTTCACTGCTGCATGGGCTTTTCTCTGGTTGTGGCAAGTGGGGCCTACCTCTAGTTGCAGTGCACGAGCTGGAGCACGGGCTCTGGGGCTCTCGGGCTTCAGTACTTGCAGCACGTAGGCTCAGCAGTTGTGGCTCCCAGGCTCTAGAGCTCAGGCTCAATAGTTGTGGCACGTGGGCTTAGTTGCTGTGCAGCATGTGGGGTCTTCCCAGATCAGGGATTGAACCCATATCTTCTGCATTGGCAGGTGGATTCTTTACCCCTGAACTACAAGGGAAGCCTCGTGTCATATTTTAGATTCCACATAAAAGTGATATCATATGGTATTTGTCTTTCTCTGTCGGACTTACTTGACTTAGTGTGATCATCTCTAGGTTTATTCGTGTTGCTGCAGATGTCATTATTTCATACTTTTAATGACTGAGCAGTCAGTTACTGTTTATGGGAAGACAAGAACCTGAAATAAATGGTCAATTCCATTGGTAATGACACCTGAAAAGGGATGGCCCCAAACTAGGAACCATCTTTGGAGGATGTGTATTTGTGATGTTGTCAGCTAATTGAGCAGAGAAATTAACAGCATGGTGCTGAAATGTGAGGAGACTGTCATAACGCACAGCACCTTTCAAGAGTTCATAAAGGTAGGTGCTGTTTGATAGCAGAGCTAGCAAGGTCCACAAGGAAACTCACTTAATTATGAATGGCGAGAGTAATTAACAGGATGTGTGAACCACTCTGGTGACTGAAATTTCATTCATTACCTTTCCCGTTGACTGGTTTCCCTCTGCTTTGTGTGAGGAGGTCTCAGCCCTTCAACTGCACAGATACAGATTTCAAATCTTGAAAAGCACATTATATCAACCCAAGATTTTCCTTGGGGTATTGATCTGTCTAGTAAATAAATACTTTTTTTTTCTGTTATTACTTCTTTGCCAAAGAGGTAGACAATTAATTAGAAAATGAAAGAAAAAAAAAAATCCCTACATGACTGCCTTCTGGCCAGAAGTGTGACCTGCTGCCATAGAAACATCTCTCTGATCAGAGACAAGATGACAAAGCATAGTTCTGAGAAAGCAGGTTGCTTTGCGCCATGCCTAAGGTTTAATCCTTTCTTTTTTTCCTCCCGGAGGCAATTTCATGTAGTCTTGTCAACCTTGTCAGTTTTATAGGAATGTCTCCAAACATCCCTTAAAAACTGATTAAAATAGACACAATGATGGTGCTCTCAAAGAAATGTGATGTCTTTTCTTTGTCTCTGTATTACTCCTGGAATCACATCTGCAGTTTTGTTTAAAGCAGATGTAGTGTTTAAATCTCTGGCAATGATCCTTGTGAAATGATGAAGATCTGGGTCATGCTGATCTAAAGGATGTACTTTCCTGTGCTGCTGGCCCTGTTCTGTCCTGGGAGAGTCGTTCTTGTCGGGTGGAGAAAACAATGAAATGTTTCTGAAATGTTTGTGGTGTCTCTCAGAGGAAAAAGAAATTCTATGGCAGATATATAGCCAGAGGAGTCCCCTGCAGAGAACCCTCAAGGGTAAGAAGTACCACGTGGGAGAAACCACACGGAAGCCACAGGGCTCTCTTGTCCCCTTTCTGTGGGCAAAAATTAGGATGTAGGACAACCACTTAATTAAGAAGCATTTATTATCTCTTTTGTCAGGCTTCTGAGTGCGTTATGCTTCTCAGACCTAAGTCTCCTTTGAAGTTATAGGAAGTTGTAATATTGCTGACTTCTGCTCCCAGCCTACATTTGCACCCATTGAAAAATATAGCACAGAAACCAGATAGGTGGAGACAAAGCGATGCTGGCTTTATTATGGTGAAAGCTGATTGGAGAAATGGTTAGATGTGCGGCCACAGAGGGCTTCCTGGTACTTGCCCCTCCTTTAGACATTCTGACCCTCCTGGTCCCACTGCAGGTGGAGCCTGTCCAGAAAAGGCACCCTTGTTGTCAGTGATCGACCCAGAAAGGCCAGAAGACTCAGGGCCAAGACGATGCAGCTTCTTCTCCCAAACCCGCCATGCTGATGACCAGGTGTGATGGGAGAGTGGGCAGAAACTGGAGGGGTTCTACATATGCTTTACCTTCCAGTCAAAGGGAGTGAATAGTGTATTGCTTCTGTGAGGAAAGGCAGAGTAGAAATGCCCGTCATCCTCAAAACCGCTCGGGCCCCGTGCTCCACAGCCCTCCACTCTGAACCTGGGGCTGGTCCTGCTTCTCCCCACCCAGCTCTTGGCTCCTGGGTGACACTTCTGTTCTCTGTACTTTCTCCACAGTACACCCACTGCTGCAGCTGCCCTGTCCTAACTCCCTGGGATGCCTCTTCTCCAGGGATCACGCTCCCTCCTGCCTCTCTCCCCTCTTCCCTAGTAGTCGGCTATAGGTGAGAGCTGATGCTTTTGCTTTTTGTACCTTTTATACTTATCGTATACACTCTCCAATACTGTGTGCTTCCTGGTGACTCATGGTAAAGAATCAGCTGCTAATGCAGGAGATACAGATTTTCTTTTTTCTTCTTTTGGGTTTTCTTTTTTTTTTTTTAATTAATTTATTATAATTGGAGGCTACTTTACATTATTGTGGTGGTTTTTGCCGTACATTGACATGAATCAGCCATGGTTATACATGTGTCCTCTGTCCGAACCCCCTCCCACCTCCCTCCCCATCCCATCCCTCTGAGTTGTCCCAGTGCACCAGCTGTGAGTGCCCTGTTGCATGCATCGAACTTGGACTGGTGATCTATTTCACATATGGTAATAATACACATGTTTCAATGCTATTCTCTCAAATCATCCCACCCTCACCTTTCCCCATAGAGTCCAAAAGTCTGTTCTTTATATCTGTGTTTCTTTTGCTGTCTTGCATATAGGGTCATCATTACCATCTTTCTAAATTCCATATATATGCACCTGTTTTTCTTTCTGACTTACTTGACTCTTTATGATAGGCTCCAGTTTCATCTACCTCATTAGAACTGACTCAAATTCGTTCTTTTTAATAGTTGAGTAATATTCCATGGTGTATATGTACCACAACTTTCTTATCCATTAGTCCGCCGATGGACATCTAGGTTGCTTCTATGTCCTGGCTATTGTAAACAGTGCTGTGATGAATGTTGGGGTACATGTGTCTCTTTCAATTCTGGTTTCCTTGGTGTGTATGCCCAGCAGTGGGATTGCTGGGTTGTATGGCAGTTCTGTTTCCAGTTTTTTAAGGAATCTCCACACTGTTCTCCATAGTGGCTGTACTAGTTTGCATTCCCACCAACAGTGTAAGAGGTTTCCCTTTTAGGAGATATGGATTTTATCCCTGGATTGGGAATATCCCCTGGAGAAGGAAATGGCAACCCACTCCAGTATTCTTACTTGAAAAATCCCATGGACAGAGGAGCCTGGTGGGCTACAGTCCATGGGATCAAAAAAGAGCTGTACATGATTTAGTAACTAAGCAACAATAACCCTTGGATAAAAGGGTCAAAAATCAGAATAATTCACCGTGGAGGGAAATTTCCTTAAAATAATCCTGAAACAGAATACAATGTTAATGTTATTGTACAGATTAACAAGTCTTATGTGGACAATATGAAAGACTTTAAAACAAAATTGTTGTCCCAAGGATGACATTGCAAATGAGGCATTTTTCTTTTCTTGAAAAAAAGTGAAAAAGTGAAAGTGTTAGTGGCCCAGTCATGTCTGACTCTTTGGGACCCCATGGATTGAAGCCCACCAGACTCCTCTGTCCATGGGATTTCCGGGGTAAGAATACTGGAGTGGATTGCCATTTCCTTCTCCAGGGAATCTTCCCAACCCAGGGATTGAACTCAGGTCTCCTACACTGCAGGTGGATTCTACACCATCTTAGTCTCTAGGGAAGCCCCCTTTCTTTTGTTGCTCTCACTTAAATAATGACCCTAGGTCAAACTAGTGTAGAAGAAAAAAAATCAGTCTCAAAGATCTTAGGCCCCCCTTTCTCCACTGTTCCTTATAGGGGCTCAGACACTTCACCCCACCCCTCCATGTCACTTGCTATGACAGGGGACTTGCCCCTGATGAGGTGACCTGTTGTTTCCTTGGACAGCTCTTCTTGTTACAAAGTTCGCAGTTCTCTACTGAAGTAAAATCTACCTCCAGAGGTGTGATTCTAATATACAATGGAATGAGCTTTAAAAAATTATCTAGGGCCAGATCCCACCCTAGACTAATTAAGTCCCTGGAAATGGGTCATTAGCATGTTTTTGCAAATGACCTTGGGAGTGTCCTGGGCAGTGAGGACTGACAACCACTTTCCTCCTGGAAGCGCATCAAATGTTTAAAGAATGCTCTCATGTTTCACCTCCATCTCTTCTTCAAAATTATCCTCCAGTCTTCATGTGAAACCGCTTGGAATGATTCTCTGTATAATGAGTATCATTTTATACCAAAATCACTATTACAGGGTTGCTCTTTTGAAGAAATTTGATGAAATACAGGTGTGGTGATAAAAAAAAATCATGCTATAAGGAATCAGACCAAAATTTTTTCCTGGGCTATTTAGTTTACACACATGGGCTTATGTTTTTGTATCCATACTTTAATGGTGTTCGCAGACTTGAAATTCAAAGTCTACTCAGTTGCAGCAGTGGGACTAAAATGCCATGTAAGAATCTGAATTTGAGAGGCTCCTGAGTCAGAAATCTGTGTGCTGAGCAGGACCTTATGAGTCTACCTCTGTTTTTTCATGTCTCAATGTTCTGCTTTTTGTAATGATTTATTTTTTTAAATTTTCATTGGAGTATAGTTGATTTACACTGTTGAGTTAGTTTTTGCTGTATAGCAGAGTGAATCAGCCATACATATACATATCCCCCTCTTTTGTACACTCTTTTTCCCATGTAGATCATTACAGAGTATTGAGTAGAGTCCCCCGTGCTGTACAGGAGGTCCTTATTAGTTATCTGTTTTATATATAGTAGTGTGTATGTGTCCGTCCCACTCTCCTGTTTATCCCGCCCTCGCCTTTCCCTTCTGGTAACATAAGTTCATTTTCTACATCTGTGACTTGATTTTGTAATGATTTAAAAACCAACCTGGGGTTGTGGCAGGAATAATCCAAAAGTGAGACACTTACCTGTCTTGATGAGTGGAAAACCAGTCAATCAAATACAGCTTCTTAAAAGAGAGATATATTATTTGAAATCAATGAGATTATTAAAATATTTAGATCATAAATATATCAGTGTGTAATGTTTAATGAAATAATTTTATGAATTATATAAAATAAAGCCCTGTAAACAATGTGATGTAAATAAAATAAACAGCATACTCTATTTTAATCAAAAAAAAAAAAAAAGAGAGAGATATAATAGGCAGGATATAAATTGAGGGGTTTCAGGTTTGGTAGTGAGAACTAGAAATTTTGATATGTGTCATGTTAGAACCTAGGTTTCTTCTGTAAGATTATTTATCTAGGAAGTTGAAATAAACATGGCCTTGTATGCACAGTTTCTATGGAGTATGAGGCTTGTTTTTGCCTGGGGAAATTTTGTTAAAGCTGAATTTCTCATTGAAAGGAGGGTATTTCACAGATCTCTCAGAATATGATGTTCAAACACCCAGAGCATCGCATTGTGTGTGGAGTATGTGTGTGACTAAGGCATCGTGTCAACACCAAAAAAACCCAAAACAAAACAGTTCCTGGACCCCTGAGGTAGGCACTGGGATGAAGGTGGGGTGATTTGATCCTCAGGCTAGTGCCTGGAGCCTGGGATGACCTGAGAAATGTTGGAGATGAAAAGAGAATTGAAGAGTGATAGGACATGAATCTAAAAAGACTCTGCAGAGAGGCTAACAGGGGGTGTCAGACAGATGGGACGTTGGGGGAGGACATGTCGAGAGGAGCCCCAGTTTTTTGTATGTCTGTAGCAGGGTGTTAGCAGAGAAGGAGCCATGAAAAGCATTTGGCTGGTTATTGATGGTAATTTACAAGTTGCTGTTATTTTTTTCTTTTTCCTGTAAGGGATAGAAAATCATTCATTCATTTCTACTGAGTAAAAAAAAAGTCAGTATTGTTTCATTTTAGCTGAAGTGGTGATAGTAGTCAGTATCTGGAAATCGTTCCTTTTCCCAGACTACTTTTCTCTTAATGCTATGGTCAGCTCTAACATTGCTCTTGAATTCCTGCATGGCATTCATTCATTCATTCTCTGATTAAAGGGGCCATGTTCCTTTGAGATTGTCCGCTGTTCCTCATCCAACTTTTTCACCTGCTCAGGTGTTTTTGTCTCATCACCAGCAGCTCCCCAGGCACACCACACCTCTCATCCCTTTTCCAACCCACAGCACTTCATTTATCTGATTTTATTTTGCTGTGTCTTACAGAGGCTGGGGGTGACAGGACTGAGAAGAGCCATGCCTGTGACAGCCACAATCCGTTAACTCAAGGAGATTGTTTCTTTCTGAATGAGGGTTGGTTCCATTCGTTTCTCTTCTAATCCCTTTCTGAGAGCACTCAGCCTTGGTGAGGAATGAAACCCTATGCTCTGTGGCCTCTTTCCAGCTGGGTGCAGTTCCAAACTGCAGTCAAAGCCAACACTAATTATCTTCAAAGTTTCTTATTAATTACAGAGTAAAGACATATGTGAGTGAATATTGAATATTAATTTTCTCTAATAAGAAGGTTTGGCTATTTTATTATGAATGTGAAGCTGTCTTGGGATCTATAGATGGAACGCTGGCATATAGCCTCCAATGTCTGGAGAGGATGATGGTGCCCTCTGGCAGGAAGCTTTGAATTTTCTAGGACAGCTTTTCTCACATTCTTGCTTAAAGGCCTGTGCCCAGCTTCATGACTTGGCAAACAGAGCAAAACCTCCTGGATTTGAACTGGTCCGATAGACAATCTGTGGTCACCCCGCGGGGCCATACCAAGTTCATTGTGACATTTTCTGTGTTTCATTTTTCCTAGATAAATCAGTATCTCAACTAGTTTGTGGATTTAATCTAGTTTTAATCCACCTCAGAGAATGTTGGGCTTTTAACAGTATCAGTTCTACATGATCTAACAACTGCCTGGAATAGTCCCTAGGAGGCAATAGGCTCTTTAAAGTTAGATTTAATTAACTATTACAGATTATTGAAGCAAGACTCAATTTCTTTGCTGGGTAGCACTTTAAAAAGGCATATATGTGTTCTTTGTACTTGAAAATGATAGAACCACTTCTTTAAAAATGTTCTCTTGTACTTTCATATCAATTATATCAATTCATCTTCTCATTTAGCTTTGGAATGCTTTGTTTTATGTTAATCAACGATTCTTGGCTTCATGATTCTTGGCTTCACATTAGGAGAACCTCTTCAGTTCAGTTCAGTTCAGTCGCTCAGTCGTGTCCGACTCTTTGCAATCCCATGAACTGCAGCGCACCAGGCCTCCCGATCCATCGCCAGCTACCAGGGTCTACCCATACCTACGTCCACTGAATCGGTGATGCCATCCAACCATCTCGTCCTTTGTCGTCCCCTTCTCCTCCTGCCCTCAGTCTTTCCCAGCATCATGGTCTTCTCAAATGACTCAGCTCTTCGCATCAGGTGGCCAAAGTATTAGAGTTTCAGCTTCAACGTCAGTCCTTCCAATGAACACCCAGGACTGATCTCCTTTAGGATGGACTGGTTGGATCTCCTTGCAGTCCAAGGGACTCTCAAGAGTCTTCTCCAACACCATAGTTCAAAAGCATCAATTCTTCGGCACTCAGCTTTCTTTATAGTCCTACTCTCACATTCGTACATGCCTATTGGAAAAACTATAGCCTTGACTAGATGGACCTTTGTTGACAAAGTAATGTCTCTGCTTTTTAATATGCTTTTCAGGTTGGTCATAACTTTCCTTCCAAGGAGTAAGCGTCTTTTAATTTCATGGCTGCAATCACCACCTGCAGTGATTTTGGAGTGCCCAAAAATAAAGTCAGCTACTGTTTCCACTGTTTCCCCATGAAGTGATGGGACCGGATGCCATGATCTTAGTTTTCTGAATGTTGAGCTTTAAGGCAACTTTTCCACTCTCGTCTTTCACTTTCATCAAGAGGCTTTTTCGTTCCTCTTCACTTCTGCCATAAAGGTGGTGTCATCTGCAGATCTGCTTAAGACCAGTTAAATCAACATCTCAGGTGTGGATTTGGGGCACCTGAGGTCATAATTTTTTAACAGCTTTATTGAAGTCCAATTCACATAACAACAACCTGCACATATTCACGATGAGCAGTCTGATCAGTTTTGCCATATGTGGGCATGTGTGACACTATAGCCACAGTCACGGTGGTGAACACATCATCTATGGATTCCTCAGCGCCAGTGGAGGGGGAGGGAGTGGCAAATGAGCCTTGGAATCCTGAGCTCTTATAGCTGGTCTCATCTAATATTTAATAATAGTAACATCAATGAGAAGAGTTATTTATCATTTCACAACCCAGCCTTTTTTTTTTTTTTTTTGAAGCATAATGTGTTTTTTTTTTTTGAGGCCTAATCTGACTGCATTAAGAAGAAACATTTTTTCTGTCAGACTATCAGTGTGTTTCTCTTAAACTTTCTTTCTGGCCCACAAAGGACTGTTTCTACACAGTCTAGTTTGGGGACTCATGTGTTCATCTTTTCTGCTCTGATATGTTCACTAGAAAAGTCAAGATTTAACAGCAATCGGAGTCAGCCAGTGCCTCTGATGACATGGAAGCGAGCAGATCTCTCATTGCCAAACTGCAGATGTAAGAAAATCTGGCAAAGGTAGGGCCATGATGGGGATGGTGGGAGTCGGATGGGACCTGATTGGGGACCCAAGTGGAAATGTGGGCTGCCACCGCTCCAAGAGGGCACCCAGCCTGAAACCGTTTCAGTTCTGATCAAAATCCTGATGAGGGAAATGGAATTTTTAACTTAATAATGCTCCGTGTGTCAACTGTGTTAAGAATGTCGCTGATTGTTTTTCAGCCAGTACTAGTAAAATAGTATCTTTTTAGAATACGATTTTTAAAAGTCAGCCAAATAGAATAGCTTTAAGGCCAATATTTGGAAGTTGGTTAAATGAAAATGATTTCTTTACATGCTAGAATATTATGCAGATGTTACATGACCGTAGACTATGGTCATCTTGTATTATTAGGTGAGAACAGTGAGTTACTAAATCAGTGCATCCTATATGATTCCACTCCTATTTTTTAAAATGTATATGCACACACACATTCAGGAAAAATAGAACACTTGGAAGACATACACCAAAACATTGACAGTTTTTAAATTTCTGGGGATAGAAGATAACATTTGGTTTTAATTTTTTAACCTTTACTCTCATATTTTGAAAAATGAAAATACTTTTTTTATCAGAAAAAAAGCAGTGGTATTAAAAATCACCTGCAAAAGTTCTCCCCGGTAAAATAAAACAGTCCAGTCAAAATGAGGACTGAAAATAAAAACCATTAGCATTCCAGCTTGGAAATAGTGTGAATTGCTGGTAGGCGGCCGCTCACTCCCTGTTTGTTATGCAGTTTGCATAAATGACAGGACTTCAGCAAAATAAACAAACCCCTGGTCAAGTTGGAACTAGTTCAGTTGGCTCTCAGACATCCAAGCAGATTTGTTTGATTTATTCTATTAAACTCAAGTTCAAGGTTGCAAAGCATGTGTATTCCTGTTGAAGTGTGTTGGCATTTCATTTCATTTTGACTGACTCCAACTGTTGTTTAGCAAGAAGGTAGGGCGGTATGCACATTAGCAGGTTTCTGCATATGGTTATCACATTGGTTTTGGAAAATTCGTTTCCAAGGCCCATCAATCTGAAGAGTGTTCTCTTTAACAAGGGAGGAGACATGAAATCAGTGTATGCACCTCTTGTTGTTCAATCACTGTCATGTCCAACTCTTTGTGACCCCATAGGCTGCAGCACGCCAGGCTTCCCTGTCCTTCACTATCTCGTGGAGTCTGCTCACACTCATGTCCATTGGGTAGATGGACATCTTATCCTCTGTCGCCCCCTTCTCCTCCTGCCCTCCATCTTTCCCAGCATCAGGGTCTTTTCCAATGAATTTGCTCTTTGCATCAGGCAGCCAAAGTGTTGCAGTTTCAGCTTCAGCATCAGTTCTTCCAGTGAATATTCAGGGTCGACTTCCTTTAGGATTGACTGGTTTGATCTCCTTGCAGTCCAAGGGACTCTCAAGAGTCTTCTCCAACACCACAGTTTGAAAGCATCGATTCTTTGGAGCTCAGCCTTCTTTATGGTTCAACTCTCACATCCATATGTGACTACTGGAAAAACCATAGCTTTGACTGTATGGGCCTTTGTCAGCAAAGTGATGCCTCTGCTTTTTAATACACTGTCTAGGTTTGTCATAGCTTTTCTTCCAAGGAGCAGTTGTCCCTGACCACCAGCCCACTACTCTTGGTTGACTCTGTCCACTGTTTTTGCCACTTGCAGCTTCGTTCTCTCTCTCTTTGTGTTTATTACATGTCTCCTCAGCCTATAAGTGGGCTCAAATCTCCTCTGGCTAAAATGCACTTCTTATCTCTGCTTCTCCTTAGAGGTTCCATTCTCTTTCTCTCTTCTTTTTTACTGCCAGGTCTCCATAAGATTGTCAGTATTTACTGTGTGATTCCAGCCAGAAATACCTTCTGCCTCCTCTGGAATCCCCAGACACTTGATATGCTGTTCACGGTATTCATGTCAGCCACAAACATCCCCAGCACTGCACCAGGTATATTCCGGCGTTTGACACATTCCTCCCACTACCTCTGAATTCCTAGGGACATAGCAGGTCATGTTGAAACTGATTCTGAAACTTCTGGACACAAATTCAAGGGTATAGGAGCTCACACAACTCAATAACAGAAACATAAGCAACCCAGTCCAAAAAAATGGCCAGAAGGCCTCAATAGACATTTCTCCAAGTAGAAGACATACAGATGGCCAATAGACATGTGACAAGATGCTCAAGATCGTTAATTATTAGAGAAATGCAAATCAGAACTGCAGTGGAGTTCCATCTCACACTGGTCAGAATGGTCATCATTTAAAAGTCCACAGTTTGCCCATGTAGACAGCTGCTCTGCCAACAGCCGTCATACAGAATTACTTATAGGGTTAAGAGAAGTATTGTCAGGGAGGCCCTTAGCCTACATCTGGCTCGTGACAATCACTCATTGAAGGCTGAAGCACTTCTTTTCTGATTGGCTCCTTCCTTTCCTACCTGAACACAGATTCAGAATAAAGAAACCATGCTGAGGTGTGAGTGTGGAGCTGCCAGCAAATTTGTGTGATGTAAACTGGTATCCCAGCAAACTGCCAGCACATAAGCCTCCCAGGCAGTCACTGTAAGATCACCAGGCACAAACAGAAGGCCACAAATGCCAAGGGTCTCTTCTCTCTGCTTTGCTCAAGCAGTGTGACCTATCCAAAGCATCTGAAATCACAGAAAATATCCATAGCAAGTATTCAAACAGCAGATGGCATTCCTATGCCAGAAGCTCTCCATGCCAGCAGCTCCCCCACACATCCACAGCCACGGCGGGGGAGGGGGAGCATCACACTTTCTTCTTTCCTGGGATTTGCCATCTTTTTCTCGTCTCCAATGCCAGTGTCTTCTCACAGGATTTACAAGAGAAGAAAAGTCTCACTGTTCTGGAAATGCTCGAAAACGTTCCAAAACTTTCTTAGCATTCTTCCTAGCAACAGATCCAGTGACTTCTCTCCGCATTTCTCCTGGGTGGCACCATTCTCATTGTGTTTATCTCTTTGTGCCACCAACTGGCCATACAGCCTTGAGCCATTAGACCGCTTTCTGTGCCTCAGTTTTGTTCTCTGGGGAGAATAAGACCTCCCTCCTCGTAAAGTTCCCATGAAGATCAAATATCTGCCAGCGACAGATAGTACCCAGTGACAGAAGTACCCAGTATGGAGTAAGCACACAATATGTTTTGCTAGGTAGTCATGTTATCCACATGAACCATGATCGCTTCCATGTTGGTGGAACTAACATGACTAAGAATCACATGATTTGCTTTTGGTGTCCTGGCTTTGCCACTTACTGACTGGGATGAATCATTGAGAAGTAACCTGCTCTTAGTTTATTTTTATCTGTAAAATATCAAGTAGAATACTTATTTTCTGAATTAAGTGAGATTACTTCTATGAGAAATATCATAAAAATGCCATACAGCCCAAGATGGTGTTATGATCTCTCATCTCTGTCTTGGAGCAGAAGCTTCCATGTCTTTGTCGCCTTTGTGTTTCTTGTGGCTCCCAGGGCTAGGACCTGGCCACTGGTGGACCTGAACAATGACTGTTGAATGAACAGTTTAACAGTTCAACACAACTGAGAAAAAAAACACGCCAAGAGGACCTCTGTGTAGCGAAGAGACACAGCATGAGATCTATACATGCATTTCAGTTCAGTTCAGTTGCTCAGTCGTGTCCAACTCTTTGCAACCCCATGGACTGCAGCACACCAGGCTTCCCTGTCCATCACCAACTCCTGGAGCTTGCTCAAACTCATGTCCATCGAGTTTGTGATGCCATCCAACCATCTCATCCTCTGTCGTTCCCTTCTCCTCCTGCCTTCAATCTTTCCCAGCATCGGGGTGTTTTCCAATGAGTCAGTTCTTTGCATCAGGTAGCCAAAGTACTGGAGTTTCAGCTTCAGCATCAGTCCTTCCAATGAATATACAAGGTTGATTTCCTTTAGGATTGACTGTTTTGATCTCCTTACAGTCCAAGGGACTCTCAAGAGTCTTCTCCAACACCACAGTTCAAAAGCATCAATTCTTTGGTGCTCAGCTTTCTTTATGGTCCAACTCTCACATCCATACATGACCACTGGAAAAACCATAGCCTTGACTAGATGGACCTTTGTTGGCAAAGTGATGTCTCTGCTTTTTAATACACTGTCTAGGTTTGTCATAGCTTTTCTTCCAAGGAGCAAGTGTCTTTTAGTTTCATGGCTGCAATCACCATCTGCAGTGATTTTGGAGCCCAAGAAAATAAAATCTGTCACTGTTTCCATTGTTTCCCCATCTATTTGCCATGAAATGATGGGACCAGATGCCATGATCTTCGTTTTCTGAATGTTGACCTTTAAGCCAGCTTTTTCACTCTCCTCTTTCACTTTCATCAAGAGGGTCTTTAGTTCTTCCCTTTCTGCCATAAGGGTGGTATCATCTGCATAACGGAGGTTATTGATATTTCCCCTGGCAATCTTGATTCCAGCTTGTGCTTCATCTAACCCAGCATTTCACATGATGTACTCTGCATGTAAGTTAGATAAGCAGGGTGACAATATACAGCCTCTACATTCTTCTGTCTCAATTTGGAACCAGTCCATTGTTCCATGTCCATTTCTAACTGTGGCTTCTTGACCTGCATACAGATTTCTCAGGAGGCAGGTAACATGGTCTGGTATTCCCATTTCTTGAAGAGATATACTTACATATGTTCTTTAAGACCGATCCATCAGCCCCTCTCCCTAGTCTTCTTTTATATGAATTCAACCCTAGGAAGACTGGAAGTATCCAGTTAGAGCCCAGAGGATGGGCTTAGTTGCTCTGGGCAGGCACATCCACCACAATAAGGAATTACAGCTCAACAGCCTGACAGCCAAGGTGGAGACAGAAAAACTAAGGAAAGCAGACACTGGAACTGGAACTTAAAAAGCCCTTTTATGTGGGGTGGTTTTTTTTGTTTTTTTTTTTTTTTTACTGTAAGGAGAAATCTCATGTGACTTACTGAAAGCAAAGTTAGACAAAGTAGCTGAGCTCTTTGGAGAACAATTTCACTGTCAGGGGTATACCAGATGACCTACAATGACAGCTTCTACTAATTTTCATGATTGCTTCAGGGAAGGATGAGGCGAGTTTGACTGTTTTTGCAATATGTTTCTCAAATATAACTTCTTGGTCTGCTGCACAGGTAATTACTCTAACCATAAAGTTCATGTTGCCAATTATCTCAACTATGGCCTAATTTTCCCTAATGATGCTGAAGCCTAATTCTTCTGGGTTTTGCAGTCTCTACCAAGTAAATGTTAAAACCTTTACTAGCAAAATCAACTGCTTGGCCATGTCAGTTTATGTAGCTATTTATATCTTTTGGATGATTTGCAGTCAATTTGGAGAACTGCTAATGATTAAAATTAAAGAATGACCTAGAGGCTAAAATTAATTCATTTTAATTTATTGACAGTTTGGTTTTCACTATATTTTGTACCACTATTGGCTCTGTGAAATAGTGTCCCATTCTGTGTTGTATCATCGCATGAACAGCATTCTACGTGGCATGCTTGTCTAATCTGGAGATGACATGGAGGTGAAAGGCATAACACATATTTTGAAAGGGCAGAATTGAGATGTCAAATGTTTTTGGCAAGTTTAATGATAAACTCCATTCTCAAAAGGTGAAATATTAAAGGGGTGAAAATAAAACCTCCTCCTGGTTCTAGCAAAAATACCTACAAAAAATAATGGAGCTGCCGTCAACCTGATTTGTAGCTATAAGAACAGCTGGTAATTGAGGTGGCATAACTTAGTTGATATGCATTGGGCATCTGGAGCTGTAGAGAACAGAGACTCATTCAGGACACCCTTAGGAGAATGGACTGATGCCCATCTGGATCTGAAAAGTGGGAGGTTTATTAGGCTTGGATGCTCCTTCAGGGAATGAGTCTTCTCTCTCGTCATCTCTGCTCTTGCTGCTTACCTCTGCATATTCAGTAGGTTCTCATCTGACTCCTAGTGTTTCATCCAGGTCCCAGAGAGAGCTGATTTGGTTGACTTGGCTGATTATCATTTTTTTCTCCCAGGTGGCGCTAGTGATAAAGAACCTGCCTGCCAATGCAGGAAACCTAAGAGATGCAGGTTCAATCCCTGGGTGGTGAAGATCCCCTAGAGGAGGTCTTGGCAACCCACCCCAGTATTCTTGTCTGAAGAATTCCATAGACAGAGGAGCCTGGTGGGCTACAGTCCATTGGGTTGCAAAGAGTTGGACACGACTACAGTGACTTAGCACACACTAGGGCAGAGGCTTTGGCACAAAGCAACCTCATGGGTCATCTTCCAGCCTCTGAGAATGCCCTGGAATCCGGTGCTTCCCCCCAGTCCTATCAGTGGCCACCTCTACTAAAACAGCAATTGATCTCTGCTTTTCTGAACAGAGGGCTGTGGTTGGGGAGGTTTACACTAGGATCTGAATCTGTATCCTAGAGCCAGATCTGGGATCAAGGAGTGAAAGCTACAAGAAGAGAGATTCAACTCTGTACAGAGTACCCTGAAAATGGAATAGGTTGTAGGCAGATGGATGGTTGAATACACCTTCCAGGCCCCTTCCAATTCTCAAAATTATGTTTTCATTTGTACTGTCACTCTTTTATTTCTTCCCAGAAGTGTCTTAATGAAAACCATCTTTTCATATTATTTTTAAAATGAGCTGTGAAGATTATTTCTGCCACAGTATAATTATGAGCTGCCTAAGGTGTCAGAAGCAGTAATGCTTTGCATTAGCCTCTTAAATAAAATATATTTCATATGTGGAATATTTATAACTTAGATTTTATTATAGTCAGTAACTATTTAAAGAAAGGAAATCATTTACATAACGTAAATGTACCGGACCAACAAACTGCAACAAAGATACTTCTCTAAGATTTTGAAGATGAGTGTAAGAGTGTTTCAGACATTTTTTCCTAAGTAATTGTAAATGGCCTTCCAGAGATTTCAGTTAGGCTTTAAAATTCACATGTCATGATGGACTGAATCATTTAGGACAGATTTCAGTGGTGACTCTTCTGACACTTGTCTGAGCTAAAGTCTCCAAAGTAGTGGCTTTAAATCTCACTATTCAAATTCTGCTAATTTGGAAGTGTGTGTGTATGTGTTATGAAGCGAGAAGAAAAAGTATTCCATACAATGTTCATCTTTTCTCAAACAACAAAAGTTAGTTATTTAATTGGAGAAAATCTGAAAGCACTGAGAAGACTCCCGGGTGCTTCTGTTTCCTTTTTCCAACGTGAGAGTGCTTTGTGCCAAAAGAAAAAAAAAAGGGCTGGGCAGATACAGGGCAGAGTAGCCTTGCCTCCAGCTGCCAGTTTATTGCATTCCCTCCAGGCAATACATGGTTGGGGAAAAAAACAGCTTTGTTAAAATTCCACTTCCACCATTTTGGAGGCAAGACAAAGCACTCTCAACTTCAGTTTCCTCATTTATAAATCAGGGATAATAATAGTCCTTAGGACAGAGTGTTCTTGTGAGGATTAAAGCACTTAGCACAATGTCGGGCTCTTACAGAGTACTCAGAAATTTAGCTCTTAGGATTATTTTTATCTTCATTACTCTCTAAGGGGTGGGAATTCTGTGGTTATGCTTGCCTCTGCCCAGAAAGTCAGTAGCATCAGACCCTGTTAATGGTGTGAATCCATGTGGTCCTGTCCCACCCAGCCCAGCCTGAAATAGGGTTATGTCCGGCCCCAGCTCATGATCTGCTTTTATCCTACTTGGAAGACTTGAGTCCATCCTGATCTCACTCCTTTGCTTGGACCTCATATAAGTCTGTGTCCCTCTCAGAGCCCTAGTTTCCTCCTCTTGAAAATTAGGGAACTATTTGTTTATTTTTAATCGACATAAAGTCTATTCTTTTTCAGATTCTTTTTCCTTATAGATTATTACAAAATATTGAGTACTGTTCCCTGTGCTACACAGTGGGTCTTTGTTGGTTATCTATTTTATATAGAGTAGCGTGTATATATTCTTGCCTGGAGAATCCCAGGGATGGGGGAGTCTGGTGAGCTGCTGTCTATGGGGTCACACAGAGTCGGACACGACTGAGCGACTTAGCAGCAGCAGCATGTATATATTAGTCTCAACCTCCTAATTTATCCCCCTACTTTTCCATTTGGTAACCGTAAGTTTGTTTTCTATATCTGTGAATCAGTTTCTGTTTTGTGACTAAGTTCATTGGTATCATTTTTTAGACTCCACATGTAAGCAATATCATATGTTTGTCTTTGGTGTTCTTCACTTAGTATGATCTCTAGGTCCATCCATGTTGCTGCAGACGACGTTATTTCATTCTTTTTTATGGCTGAGTCTATTCCATAATATGAAGATACCACATCTTCTTTATCTATTAATATGTTGATGGACTTTTAGGTTGTTTGTTTTGGTTATTAATAGGCACATGAAAAAATTCTCGACATCACTAATTATTAGAGAAATGTGAATCAAAACTACAGTGAGGTATCCCCTCAACTGGTTAGAATGGCCACCATTTAAATGTCTACAAATAATAAATGCTGGAGAGGGTCTGAAGCAAAGGGAACCTTCCTACACTGTTGGTGGGAGTGCAGATTGGTGCAGCCTCTGTAGAGAACAGTATGGAGGTTCCTCAAAAAATGAAAACTCCTGCAATCCCACTCCTGGCCATATATACAGAGAAAACTATGATTCGAAAAGGAGAACTGTTTAATTTTATAGAGTTCGGAAGTTTTGGATATTATTAAACTGTATTTATTTTAGAGATCAGATGCAAATTGTGTAGAGAAGATGGGACTCAGCACTGGACTCTTAGCACTGGAGACATTGAATAATGTTTCCTCTGACTTTCTCTCCATCAAAAAAATGCCTGTGCTTGGGTTCTGTCCCACTTGATCTGATATATTGGTAATTGGTCAGGCATTTATTTGGCCACATGGGGCCTAGCCACTGATATTTTCTAAAACCTCTCCCACTGGTGCAAATGTGCCTGCAAGGTTTATAGACACTTAGCAAGCCCAAGGTCAGACTATTAATGGCAAAGGCAGGTCTAGACTCCTGGCTTCTCTTTTCTCCCTGTACATTGTCCACAAGTTCTGGTTTAAAAGAGGTTTTCTAAACATTTTTGCAGTGTTTTTTTTTTCACACTTTCTCATAAGAATGAGTAATTAAATAAACACATTATTCAAACACTTCTGTTAGTTGGCTTCCTTTTAATTAAGGTTTCATTCTATGGTGTTCTACCTTAACCTTGTGCTTGTTTTCTTACAATGGTGTGTTCTGAAACCTTCATTCCCAGATACCTCCTTTTCTCACCGCCTTCAAAGCCACCTCCAAAATGTAATTGCGTGTCTGGGTTCCTCACGGAGATCATCAACCTTGATCAAATACTCAGTTCATTGTTTGTTCTTTGCAGTTTGTATTAGATTTTCCCAGGTTCTACCTGTGTGCTGATGTGATTGTACAGCACTCTGTATTCCCATGAAGTATTAGAGTAAAATTAGATAAAGTGCCTTTTTTCTCTCTTTGATTTGTGTGAGCAGTTGTTTCCTGCTATTGAGGGCTCATTCAGATTTCTATCATATACCAAAATGTAATTGGAATTGTGTTACCTTTTTTCATTACCTGTTGCCATTAAATTGCTTAAAGTTTCTTAGACATTGATGTCCTTAACTACTGTAATGCTTGGTTAAAATTCATCATGGGATTTAATACGTATTAAGTTCCTCTTGTCAATTTTAGTAGCATAGTTGAATGAAAGCTTAATAGAATTAGCTAACCCAAAACAGTTTACACTGCTCTGTGTTTGTTTTGTTTTCAGGAATCTTTGTGATATTCCACGCTTGTGTGCCGAAGACTTTAACCAAATCTGCTCTCAGGGGTTGGCATCCTGGGAAAAGAACAGCTTCCGGAATCAAAGAAATTTTCAGGAGGTTCCTGGCCTGGTGGATCTTTGAAGGTGAGAATGAAACCATTTTCTCTTTGTCTTTAGAAATCTAATTGAGCTGTTCTGTCTTCAAGATCTGCTTTTTGGGATAGTGAATAGGAGTCTACATTATGGAAAATTCTCTGTAAAGAACTGAGAGTATTTTTTTTTTTCAGGAGATTTTATAATAGTCATGAAGGATATCAGTTGGCTATTTTGACCAAATAGGAATTTATCTGAAGTGTAGATCTGTGAAATGACAATCTATGAAGACTTATTTAAACACACACACACACACACCTCTTTAAAAAATCAGTAACATTTCTCTTCTCAGAAATTTATTATGCATTTAAGGTCTCTCTCAGCCTTCATTTCTGCTTTACCCTGCCTTCTAGGATTATTTTAAGAATCAAACAATATAACTTATGTGAAAGCACTTTGTAAACCATGAAGTATTATTTGCATAAGTGAGAAAAGCAGTCACTATTTCCAAACACTTATAATCCTCCAGATTACTCTCATACCCTCCAATCTGTTTTTTTCCATAGTGTGATTCATTTTTATTTCAATTCAGTGTACTTTGCTAGGATCTCAAGAAGTCAAGTCCTTCCCTTCAAGGAATATCTGTCAAATGCAGGGCAGTCACATAAATAAATATGACCCACTCCAATATGATGTTAAGTATATTGAGAATGCACTAAGGAGTAAAAAAGGCATCAGATGCAGCCTAGAGCCGGAAGGCTGTGTGTGTGAAAGCAGGCTTCCTGGAGGAGGTAACCCCTGAAATGGCCCTTAAAAGATGAATAGGAGTTAGACTGGTAAAGAGCAGGGTGGGGTGGAGGAGGCCATTGCAGGCAATGGTGGTGAGATAGTTGTGTAAAACTCACATATGGAAGTAATAAGTCATTCAGGATTATTGACCCATAGGTATAGGGTGTATGTGTGTGTGTGTGTGTTTGTAAGCACTGAAGGTTTTTTTTTTTTTTTTTAATTGAAGTATGGTTGATTTACAGTGTTGTCTTAGTTTCTGGTGTATAGAAAAGTGATATATTCTTTTTCAGATTCTTTTCCATTATAGTTTATTATAAGATATTAAATATAGTTCCCTGTGCTATACAGTAGGACTTTATTATCCCAAACTCCTTATTCATCATTCCTCTAGGCCCGTTCTCCTTTGATAACCATTAGATTGTTTTCTACATGTGTGATTCTATTTCAGTTTTGTAAATAAATTCATTTGTATCATTTTCTTCAGATTCCATAAATAAGTGATATCGTATAATATGTGTCTTCTGTCTGACTTAACTTCATTTAGTATGATAACTTCTATGTTGCGCAAATGGCATTATTTCATTCTTTTTATGGCTGAGTAATATTCCACTGTGTGTGTGTACACACACCACATCTTTATCCATTCTGTTAATATACATTTAAGTTGTTTCCATGTCTTGGCTGTTGTAAATAGTGCTGCTATGAATGCTGCCGTTCATGTATCATGTATCTTTTTGAACTACAGTTTTCTCAGGATATATGCCAGGAGTGGAATTGTAAGATCGTATGGTAATTGTATTTTAGTTTTTTAAGGAATCTCCGTACTGTTCTCCATTGTGGCTGCACCAGTTTAAATTCCAACCAAAAGTGTAAGAGGGTTTCCTTTTCTGCTGAGGGATTTTAAGGTGGCAGTCATTGGCTTTTTAGATGTGTTAACCTGAAGAAAGTTAGAGGAAGAGTTACAGTGAGCAAGGTTGAAGGAGGAAGATTTGTAATGATCTGGGGAAGAGATGGGAGGACTATAATTGAGGTAGAAGCAGAGAGTGCCAGAGAATTGATGCTTTTGAACTGTGGTGTTGGAGAAGACTCTTGAGAGTCCCTTGGACTGCAAGGAGATCAAACCAGTCAGTCCTAAAGGAAATCAACCTTGAATATTCAGGAAGGACTGATGCCGAAACTGAAGCTCCAATACTTTTGCCATCTGATTATCAGAACTGACTCATTAGAAAAGACCATGAAGTCTGAAAAGATTGAAGGCAAGAGGAGAAGGGGATGACAGAGGATGAGATGGTTGGATGGCATCACCGACTCGATGGACATGAGTTTGAGCAAGCTCCAGGAGTTGGTGATGGACAGGGAAGACTGGTGTGCTGCAGTCCATGGGGTCACATAGAGTCGAACAGGACTGAGCGACTGAACTGAACTGAGTGAGGAATAGAGAAAGAAATTTTGAACAACTAGAATTTTATGATAGTTTGAACATTGGAAGTGAGAAAACATTAGGACTTGGGATTGTCAGGTTTCTGACTTGAGTGATGGAAAGCATGATGATGTCATCAAGAGAATTAGAAGGGAAGTGGACTTGGTGGTGGGGAGGAGAGGACTTTGAGGTATATTTGGGACATGTAGGTCAAAATGTCTGCCAGCTAGTTGGACCTGTAAGTGTGGTGGTTAGGGGAGGGCTGAGGACTAGCAACATTGATTTGGGAGTTACAGGCAATAGTTAAAAATCTTTTTAAAATATAAATTTGATATTGTACTTAAGCCTCCACTATCATTTATTTGTACACTTAAGGCACAATTCACCCCATTCTCAATTTCCATTTTATTTTTCCATTACCTGTCATTTCATTTGTATTTATTCTTGTTGGTCCTGTTTTCTTGGGATAATAAATTGGACTTTACCTCATGACCATTGTTGTGACCTTTTGAGTTTGATGAAAGAAAATTCCACCTAGTATTTTAAAATTCCATGAAACCCTAAAATATTGTAGAATTGTAAGTGCCAGTCTCCATTTTAATTCACAGTGGCTATAGAAGTTATTTTTAAAAAGTACTTTGCTTTCCAAAGTATAGTATTTTTTTTTTCCTGTATAAATCGAGTTTTCTTGTCAATTCCTCCCTTTCATTGCTCTGTCCAGGATCTGAGCCTCGCATATGGGAGACCAAGCGGCATTTTTTTTGCATTCTTCTGTGGGGTGGTGCCAGGGTCCCTCCCTTGGGTCTTCCCAGAATCAACCCAGAATGTCATTAAGGAAGACTGTTCCAACAGAGGCTGCACTGTTTGAGGTCAAGCCTACCCAAGTCAGACTTCTGAAAATCATTACGCAGAGCCTTCTTTGAGGGAATGTCATGGGTAAAAATTTTAAATTCAAATAATACTTACAATAGTACTATTTTGAGTGAATTTTATTTGATTACCATGGTCGTAATGAACTTACTGATTTTTTTTTTCTTAAGATCTGTTGGAAAATTGCAAAACGCTCCTTTTTTACTCTTTCTAGTTCACTTCTCTAGCATCCTTCCAGAAACTTTCAAGATCAGTTAATCTGTCACTTGCAGTTTTATACAAAAGAGAATTAATTTGAAGCAGAATTAAGTACATAATGCTAACAGCTGGAGCCAGAGCCCTGGCCAGTTGAAACGCATTCTGTCCTTTCCACTTGAGCTTTTTCCTTCTTATTCCAAATCTTTATTGAACCGTGATGTTATCTATGTGTCTTAAAATAGGAAATTGAATTAAGTAAATCAGTTCACACTGATGGCATATGCTTTGGTTAATCATTCTCTGCTCAGCAAACAGATTTTGCCTCACTGCTTTGGGCTCTGATTAAGGTTTTATTTTTTTTTTTATCTTTGCACCTAAAAATTTTTTTAGCATGGAATTTGTTTTTAGCATTCTCTATTGTGGTTCCTGGAGAAGGAAATGGCAGCCCACTCCAGTGTTCTTGCCTGGAGAATCCCAGGGACAGGGGAGCCTGGTGGGCTGCCGTCTATGGGGTCACACAGAGTCGGACATGACTGAAGCGACATAGAAGCAGCAGCAGCAGCAGCAGCAGCATTGTGGTTCCACTGCTAAAAGGAAGGACTGGAAGAGAATCGAAACCACCTGTGTTTAAATTCCAGTTTAAAAAGACCTGTCATTTCAATCCATTATCAAGCCAGTTTTTTCCAACGGGTGCTTTCAATACCAACATACTAGGCACATTCACTAATAAGGCAAGCACCGGCCATACAACCCAGTTTCCTGAAACATTTGACTTTTTTCCAGCTTTATTTCCCTTTTTAAAATAAAAGGCAACTTCCATACATTAAAAAAAAAAAAAAAAGACACTCTTCATTTATTTTAAAATCAACATTTTTAAGCAGAAGCTATTTCTGATTGGGTCAAAAACATTGTAAGACTTGGTGAATTTCATGTATAGAAAATGAATTCATGGAAATGCTGAGTTGGTGTAACTTAAAATGACATCACATGCATGCAAGTTGTAGGTGGTCTCAAGGACAATGAATTGTTCTCTGAAATTCACAGAACGGGCAGTCATTTCTGTGAAACCAGTGGGTTGTTTCAGGGTCTGGATACACAACATGATTCAATCATCCCGAGAGTTGCTAGTCGCGAAAGGAGTTTCCACTTGCTTGTGTGCAGGACACAGGAAATATGTCTCCCCGTTTTGGTCTCTTTCTGCCTTCTGTCTCACTCATAGTCTTTGTGATATAGACAAATATGGTATCTCCAAAACAGGAGACCCTTGACAGTTTGCGTTTATGGATCTAGAAGTGGAGACAATTGGTTGTATATTGAAAAGCAGGCAAATCATCCTTCACTGGGCTTCCCCGATAGCTCAGATGGTAAAGAATCAGCCTGCAGTGCAGGAGACCTGGGTTCAGTCTCTGGGTCACAAAGATCCCCTGGAGGAGGACATGGCTACTCACTCCAGTACTCTTGCCTGGAGAATCCCACAGATGAGGAGTCTGGAGGGCTACAGTCCATAGGGTTGCAAAGAGTTGGACGTGACTGAAGCAACTTAGCACGCCCACACGCACGCACACACGCATGTGCACACACACCTTTCATTTGGTAACAAGTGAGGGCCCTGGGAAGACAGTGTCTTGGCATGTTGCTCTCTGCATAGCGTGGCCACATTGGACCAAATGATGATGTGAACAGAGATGGAGAGATGGAGAGACTTCTGCAGACAGTAAACACAGGGCTGTGTGATGTCTGGGAAGGGACAGGCCGGCTTTCACTGCTGTTTGGCTTGGTGGTAGGGTCTTCTGAACAGTCTGACTGTGGACAGTAGTATTGGGTGGGTCTTCCTGCTCCAGTTCCAGAATGAGTGTTCCAAGTACCATTATGCCAACAAAGCACAATGGATAGCACTGATAATTAGCTTTGGAGGTGCCACTTTAAAGTATTTAGAGTTTAAAATAATATTCAAGACTTCCCTTCTTCTGCCCTGTGGGTAAAGCACAGAATTTTGTTGGAGGAAGGTTGTTTAGAGAAAACTCTTAGACAGTGAAAGAATCAGTGAGTTGCCAGGGTGACACTTCTGAATGGGCAGTCTTCCAAAAGGCTCAAATCATATTTAGCAGTAAAGTGTGTTACCCTATGCCCTTTTGTAGTGTGGGATTTTGAAAGGAGAGGGGACAGGAAATGCTGAGCCATCAGCTTTTGGATCCAAATTCAGTCCCACTGTAGAGGTCACAGACATCAGCAGTTTGTGGGCCATTTTGGTGGAGGACAATAACAGTGGATTTCTAACCAGATAATGTCCTGCTACATTTGAATTTTCACTCTCCACTGCCTTTTGTCATCTGAATCCTTTCAGAATCATTCTTGACTCAGATTTATTATTAACTTTTTGAACTCTGACTTCTGTACTAATATCTTGCTGCTCATGTTAAAATGAGAACGTTGCCACGAGAATTTCTTTTTGCATTTATTAATAGAATAGCAAAGCAGCATAATATGAATTAATACTCTTCACATTTCCCCACAATATAAGCTGGATTCGTTATCCCCTGGGGATCTATTTCAAATTCATGCCCTAGTAAGCCATTCCAGCTAGTTGTTGGCTTTCTAGCTTTTTAAAAGCTTCTCCATAATGGGCAAATAGAGAACAATACATAATACATAATTTTGATTTTAAACTTTAAAAACATGTTTGATTGTTCTCATTATAAAGTGAGAAATGAGACAGAACTTCCTCTTCAATCCCCGGTAGTATACATATTTGTAGTTTTCTTTTGGCAAGAACCATCCTGAGGCAATTATGTCTTTTTAATATAGTTTAGACAATAAATTCTATGAGGAAAGGTTAAGGATAGAAACATTATTGAGGATGCAGAATCACTAATAGAGTTTATTCATCCTTTTAACATCTTTCCTTCAGAGGACACATGTATTATCATTGATCCAACTGTTTAAAATGGCAGTATCTGCTTGGGTAATAATTATCTGTTACCAATATTTCAGATTATTCTCTCTCCTCTTCTGTTTCACTTCTTTGCTCTCAAAATTTCCAATTTTGTTTCCAGTCATCATATTAGTGTATGTGTGTCACACAGAGAATGTGACACAGCAAAGGGACAGAGGCAGAAAAAGAGAGAAAGAGCTGAAGAAAGTGACAGAAAAACAAGGGATATTTTGTATTTCCTACACAGAAACCAAAGCAGTATTTGGAGTTCCTTTCCTGCCTCCATCTTATTTATTTTTTTAATTTCTTTGACATGAACGCTACGTGATTTTTTATAAGTGAACAATCAATAAGCAATTACGCAGAACCATATTCTGAGTTAGAGATCTGAAAATAGTCACTCTAGTAGAGCCGTGCTGTCACCCAGACGCCTTTCCCCTTTCAGGCTTAAGATCCTCTTTCCCCAGCGTCTGGGAGTCTTAACAGCTGGAAGCTCACAGCTGGGGTCCCTCCTTGGTGATTGCCCTTAGCTGTCAGCTAAGGAGAGCTGCCTCGCTCAGGATCCTGCCCTTTGCCCCTGGCGCAGCAGCATACATTCAGTGGCTGGTCAACTTGGGGGCACAGAGGCCCTTGCCCCACTTCAGGACAACTCTGTAGGGCCTGCAGGGTCAGATGGGGCTTCTGTTGTGACTGCACTGCAGTCCAGCTTCTCCCCCTGCCTCACCTGCTTTGTTCATGCTCCCGTTTGTGCTGAGTCCAGCAGCACTCACCAGTGAAATTTGCACGTGTAAATTCTCATCTCAGAGTCTGGTTTGAGGACGGGCAGCCTGCAGCCGCCGCCATACCTGGACCGTGCCTTGCGTCCATGTGTGAGTGCACTGAGGAAAGGCACTGACTCGAGGACCATCATCAAGACCTCTGACAGTCTAGTCCCTGCCGTTCCTGTGAAAAGTGGGGATAATTATACCAGCCTCTTAGAGTTGTCGCCAGGATTCAGTAGCAAAGCATTCAGCACCTGACACACAAGAAGCACTCCTTAAATTACAGCTTTTGTTGAAATTATCTACAAATGACCCATAAATAGTGTGCTGCTGCTGCTGCTGCTGCTGCTAAGTCGCTTCAGTCGTGTCCAACCCTGTGCGACCCCATAGACAGCAGCCCAAAGTCTCCTCCGTCCCTGGGATTCTCCAGGCAAGAACACTGAAGTGGGGTACCATCGCCTTCTCCGAAATGATGTACTAGTTCCGACCAATTGATTACAATACAGAATGTACTGTAATGTCATTTTATGACATTTATTTCAGTACAGGGTCAGGTTAATGAAAGAGGCATCATCTGCTTATTTAAATAGTTCTTCCTCATTGTCAGTTTCCATTTATTTAGTGTGTAGAGAAATTGGGAAGGTCTCTAAAGGGAACCGTAAGTCATTAAAGAGGGAGAAGGAAAATGTGATGGGAAAGAATGAAAGGATCTGGAAATAAGATTGGAAGATTGAGGAGTACCTTGCTTTCTATCTTCAAGTAAGTGGGAACGTGTTATGAGGGGAATAGTGGACTTGGTTTGCCCATGTCCACAGAAGACAGAACAAGAGAAAATGGACGTAAATTGAAGGAGGAATCTAGGTGGCTTTGTATTGAGGGAATTCTTCTGTTCTTGGTAAACATGGGAAGGAGCTTGTAATATATATAAATATATATATATATATATATATATGTATTTAAAATCTTCAAAAAAAATAAAATAAAAGACAACATTCAGTCGATCACTGAGATGCTTCCTAGGGAATTTATGGAGGACTCTGAACTCTATGATTCTGAGATTTCAGAAATGATGTTTCCTAGAAACTCAGACACATATGTTCTGTTTTATAAATGGAAACTAACTACTATTTGACCACTTTCATTTTCTTTTTAACTAAATTTCTTATGATTTCTTTGAAAATGTCTATATGCACCTTGTATGTGGTTTTATGATAATGTTAATTTTTTCACTGAATAGGTATCTATTAAAAATCCCTGTGTACGAGACAGCAAAAGAGACACTGATGTATGGAACAGTCTTATGGACTCTGTGGGAGAGGGAGAGGGTGGGAAGATCTGGGAGAATGGCATTGAAACATGTAAAATATCATGTATGAAACGAGATGCCAGTCCAGGTTTGATACACGATACTTGATGCATGGGGCTAGTGCACTGGGACGACCCAGAGGAATGGTATGGGGAGGGAGGAGGGAGGAGGGTACAGGATGGGGAGCGCATGTATACCTGTGATGGATTCATTTTGATATTTGGCAAAACTAATACAATTATGTAAAGTTTAAAAATAAAATTAAAAAAAAATAAAAATACGACAAGTATCATTATCATAATTTCCAATATGTCATCTCTTTATATTATGTATAAAAATAAATTAAAACCTAGCATCCTATGCCATTTATCTATATGTGCTGTAAGTTATTTGGGGACTCAGATCTTGGGATGACGATGTTTAAATGAGCGCTTGTGAGTAATAAATCACTCCGAAGGGCTTTAGAACACCAGCAAGAGGTCTGGAACTTTGGAGAACACTTTTTCAATCAATTAATGGCTTAGAGATAAGATTAAAGAGTGGATATGGGACTAGGTTTTTAATGTTCTTTAAGACCTCAGTGTCAAAAGATAAGAGGAAGCCACTAAGATGTTTCTCAATTACTGGTAAATGTATTGGATTCTGTATTTTCTCCTTGGCATGGCTTATCAAATGAGTCATAGACAAGAAGCAGAATGAAGTGGGTGAAGGAGCCCTGGACCACAAGCCAAAATGCCTGGCTCTGCTTCCATCACAGCTAAAAATGGTCTGTGCTTCTCTTATAGAACTATGCATGGATTTTCTTTGAATCTCTTAATTTCAGAACCCTGTATTAGATGCTCATCACAGCACAGTACCTTATTTGAGAAGACACTCAGCAGACCTAACCTGAGGGCCCCATCACCCCTTGACCTAAAGCAAGCAGCTCTGCTTCTGCTAATTATTTTTCTTCTTCTTCTTCTTTTTTTTTTTTTTAGCAAGCACAGGTAGATAGAGGTTCCATTTAGGTTTTCACTTGACTAAATAGATCCATTGCTAGAAACAAGAGTTCTACAGGCTGATCTCTTGTCGTCAGTTTTCTCCCCAGTATATCTCATTAAAATACTGAATTTCACTGCTTCTCTTACGGCAAACTCTTCCAGTAGCTGTCTGTTTCACGAGGGAAAATGTACGCACTGTTTACCGCAGTATTCCTGGCCGCCCTCACTGCCACAGCAGCGGAGATGACTTAGAATTCTAACATGAGGTCATCTTGATCTGGTTATCAAATGCAGAGTTGGAGACTGGGTGGCCTCTCACAAGCAGCTCATGCAGTCGGCTTCCTGTCTGATTTTGCTCAGCATCATCCTTGCTGTCCTTCTAAGCCGCCCAGGCCATTCTGTTCCTATTCTGAGCATACCTCCTCCATAAGGCCTTCCTTGATTGCTCCAGCCCCTATTAATCTGGCCCATCTCTGAAATTCTCTTACACACATGGGCATTTATGCTAGTCTGCATTCCATTTTATCCAGTTTGACAATAGTATTATGTAGCCTGCCTGTGCACAGCGTTATTTTCACCCCCTCAGGTGCCAGGGAACACTACAGCAGTCTCTGTGACCACCACTTACCTAGAGAAATACACATTCCAGCATCATCCCCAAATGTAAATTTTCAGTGTTCAGTTCACTTTAGTCGCTCAGTCGTGTCCAACTCTTTGAGACCCCATGGACTGCAGCACACCAGGCCTCCCTGTCCATCACCAACTCCTGGAGTTTACTCAAACTCATGTCCATTGAGTCAGTGATGCCATCCAACCATCTCATCCTCTGTCATCCCCTTCTCCTCCTACCTTCAGTCTTTCCGAGCATCAGGGTCTTTTCCAGTGAGTCAGTTCTTTGCATCAGGTGGCCAAAGTATTGGAATTTCAGCTTCAGCATCAGTTCTTCCAATGAATATTCAGGACTGATTTCCTTTAGGATGAAGTGGTTGGATCTCCTTGCAGTCCAAGGGACTCTCAGGAGTCTTCTCTGACACCACAGTTCAAAAGCATCAATTCTGCGCTCAGCTTTCTTTATGCATTAAGATATTCTGGAAGAAGTTTTAGCAACATGAATGGAAATAAAACTTACCTTAAGTTATAACACATTAAAGCTCAAAGCACTTGCCTTGATCTGATGATATAGATTTTAAGCCTAATTCTGCCTCTCACTTTGGGTTCATCAGCAAGTCACTTGTTCTTTAAGATCTTCTTAATAACTGTAATAATAGTGCTATTCTTTGTTCTTTGCACCTCACAGAGTGCTTTTGCATGTTCTGTAATTTGAACTTCACAATGACCCACAAGGTACTGAGGTAAGCTAGTGTCTATCAAACAAGAAAACTGAGCTTGGGGCCATGACCTCAAATCTTTTTAAAAAAAACTATTTATTTTGTACTGGGGTATAGCCGATTAACAAACGATGTTACAATAGTTTCAGGTGAACAACAAAGGGACTCAGCCATATATATACATGTATCCATTCTCCCCCAAACTCCGCTCCCATCCAGGCTGCCATATAACATTGAGCAGAGTCCCGTGTGCTGTATGCTAGGACCTGGTTGATCATCCATTTTAAGTATAGCTGTGTATACATGTCCATTCCAAACTCCCTAAGTATCCCTTCCCCTCCTCCACCCGCCCCACAACCGTGTTTGTTCTCTAAGTCTGTGAGTCTGTTTTGTAAGTAAGTTCATTTGTGTCATTTCTTTTTAAATTCCACATATTAGGAATTCCATAGGCTATTTCTCCTTCTCTGACTGACTTTCCTAGGTATAACAATCTCTAGGTCCATCCATATTGCCCCAAATGCGTGCCCTCAAATTTTTATGTGTTAAGCTGACAGTAGGCACTGAAACTCAAATCTTCTGGCTTCTATTTTATTGTTCTACTAAACTGTTACTAAAAGTGTTATCTGCATGACTTGCCTGATGACCCAGTGGCTAAGACTCTGCACTCTCAAAGCAGGTGTTCCAGATTCGATCCTTGGTCAGGGAACTGGATCCCTTATACCGAAACCAAGAGTTTGTATGCCACAGAGTAAGATCCTGCGTGCTACAACCAAGATCCAGCACAGCGAAATAAATAAGATTACGTCTAAACAAAAGTGTTGTCTACGGACCAGCTGCCAGCTGTGTGGGTGTCACCTGGGAGCTTGTTAAAAATGCAGAAGTTCAGGCCTCACCCCAGACCTGCTTTCTCAGGATCTGCATGTTAACAAGATGCCTAGGGATTCATCCATCATTTAAAGGGGAAGAAGTACTGTAATATCAGAACAGTATAAGCCTCTGTGGTACAAACATGAAAGGGTTTTTAAAATTTTTATCCCTCTCCCTGCCATCAAATCTCCTCTGTCATCTCTCCCTTTCCTTTGAAGAGATTTTGAGCAGATTTGATAGACTTTTAGTTACTTTCTGTTCTTTTTTCTTAGTTTCATATACTCTAATCCAGTTTTAAAACTTCAAACTCATATGGAAGGAAAAGCTTTCCTTTACCCCAGCCCAGCTTGTACCCTTCAAAAGGTTGTTTTTTCTTTTTTGTTTTTGGCCTGTTCTTAAACCAAATGTACTTACTTCCAAGTTCTGACTCTTGATAATGTATCATGATGATGTTCAGTGTTCAGAATAAGAAATTCAGTTGCCCCACTCAGTCTTCAGCGAAACTCAGAAGTAAAAACCAAGCACACACGCCCAACATTAAGTAACCAAGATATTTCAGGCTCTATTCACTGTATTTCACCAGCTTATTGGACCAAGGCTGACTTACGGTTGGTTGTCTCTGGCAAAAACTGAAGTTGTTCAAGTATGAGACTGTACTTCATGAAAAAAGAACATTTTCAACCTCTTGTTCTTAATTTTTGTTTTCTTTTTTCAGTCTTCTTTGACTCGGAAGCCAAGAGTTAGATTTATTCACAGTAGCCAAATGCCTGTCCTTAGATGCTAGATGGAATTCCAGGAGACTTCCCTGTGGGTCCAGTGATTAAGACTTTAGACTTTCACTGCAGGGAGTTTGGGTTCAAACCATGGTTAGGAACCAAGATTCTGCATACCGTGTAGCACAGCAAAAAAATAAAAAATAGAGAGAGAGATGAATTATCCCAGTCCCAACCGCATACTTTGTTGAACTTCTAACTCTGCCCTCCACCCTGAAATGAAAGTTTCATTTTGACTCTCCTGCCACCTTCTCTGTGTCTAGTTTGTCTTCACTTTCATGTGACAAAAAAAGGCAGCTTTTATCTTTGTTTCTGGGTTGCAGATTTCATACATATTCATTAGCAGTTTCCTTTTCCAGCTACTAGTTTGTTATTTGTAAATGAAGTCTGAAATGAAGGACAGCTCCCAGTTCTCACTTTAATACACTTGAGTTGTTCGTCTTGATTTTGGAAATCATGAACCAGATAGGAGTGACTTTTGAAGGCTGTTTTCTTAGGCTGCGTCATTCAGGGAAGGGGTGTATATGTGTCTCTGTGTGTCGTGTGGCTTGGGTAGGTAGACAGGACAAGTGCAGAAGGAGTTTTTCCAGAGTATCTTCAGGGTCATCGTGCTAGGCAGTACACCCACTATCTCACTTTATCTTCACAAGGGCACTCTGAGAGAGGTGTTGTTGTTCTTAGAAGCCTGAAACCAAAGCTAAGGAAAAGTAAGCAATTTGCTCCAATTCTCAAAGCTAGTAACTGAAGGAGTGGTGATGACAGATAATTAAATGTGGAAGTTTCACGTGCTTTTCTACTTGATCCGTAGAAATTGATTGTGGGACGTTTTGGAGTAATTACCTTTAGAGTAATTCTCAGGCTTCTCTGATGGCTCAGAGGGTAAAGAATCCACCTGCAAGGCAGGAGACATAAGAGATGTGAGTTCAAACCCTAGGTTGGGAAAATCCCATGGAGGAGGAAAATGGTAATCCACTCCAGTACTCTTGCCTGAAAAATCCTGTGGACAGAGGAACCTGGCAGGCTTTGGCCCAAAGGGTCGCACACAGTCAGACATGACTGAGTGATTAAGCACACACACCTTTAGAGAGTCAATTTGTTTTTATTTCAGTGTATCAAGTTGTTAAGAACAGTGTTACTAGGCCTGGGCTAGTGGGAGTGGAGCCTGCCGGTCCTGCCCTCACTTAAACCTGAGGCTTGGTGCTGGTCCTTAGGTGCCAGGGAAACTGACTCAGTATTTCCATGGATTGCTCTTTTAGTTAGTGCTTTGTTTACTGGAGAATGCTACAAAACCCTACCATTATGTGTCTGTAGAGAGTTGTTCTTCCCACCTTCAAGAAAGCTCTGGTTTGCAGAAAGCTCTTGTTCTTCCCCTCCCTCTCCTCTGGAAAACAAAACAGATGCAACTCTTAGGGCGGACTTAGCACCACACACTTAGCAATTTCAGGCACCACCTTTGCGCCTCCCATAATTTCTGGAGTGTTAGCAGGCAGCACACCTGTCCTTTTAAGGGCTGTTTTTCTAAATTTGCTCGTCAGGCAGGTAATCTCTTTGTATTGTGAGTCTGTTTCTTGATTGTTGCATCAGATTCCCTCTGAGTCTCTCCTTGTTCAGGTTGGTGGCTGTGGACAGAGGACCCCTCCTGGGTACCCTTCTGCCTTGGAGAGGATTGACATTGCCCTATAAATAGAGGCCACAGAAGCCTGCACATGTTAAGACCAGCCTGAAGCAACTCTATACTAGCTTCTTAAAATTTTTGCTGAAATTTAAAACACTATTTGCCTTCAGATGTAAAACAGAGGCCCTTTTTTTGGAACTCAGTAGCACTCAGAGTTGTCTATTGTCTACCAAGCAAGTTGTAATTAAGTTTCCTATGCAATTTACCATGTGATTTAGGATATGTGATTTTTTTTTTTAAAAGCCAAGGGCAGAAGTATTTTTAAATAATGTTGATTTTCCCCAAATATAAAAGTAATACATATTCATTGCAGATAATTTAGAAAGCGGTGGAAAACATGAAGAAAATAAAATAATACAGGTAAAATGATTATTAACTTTTTGATGTGTATTTCGTGTTATGCTCACATATATATGGATGCACACACAGCATGTTTAGCTTCTTGAAAAACAATTTTAATGGAATTAGCCCTTGGGACATTAATGCCCAGCATTTTTCTCCTTTTCAACTTGTTCTTTTTATTTTTAGATTGGGATATTATACATATAAAAAGAGAGGGAGAATGGCTCGGTATTCAGGAATGTTTACTATGAAAACAGGTTGCCTAGATTCTGGTCTTGGTTTTGCTGTGCTAGCTTGAACCTTGGGAAAGCCACTTAATCTTTCTTTGCTCAGTTTTCCCATATATAAAGTGGGGACAAAATAGAACATGTATCATTCACAATGTAGACTGTTAGCTATTTTTATTTTCTAAAATGAAGATAACATATATGTAATGTAAAAAGAAAAACTATACATAACCTAACATTTTTGTTTGTGTTCTATTCCTTGATCATACCCCTTCCCTCCCTCCAGAGGTCACATTGCCCTAACTCATTGTTTAGCTTTATATAATTTGAACTTCATATAATCAACCTCATACACATTTTTACTTAACATTATGTTTGTGAGATTTCTTCAGGTGATTTTTTTTTCATTGCAAAGAGTATATGTCACATTTTTTAATCCCTTTGGATTGTCTTTAAATTTCATATTATTACAAGTCATGCTGCTGTGAACATTCTCCTACCTGTTTCTTAATGCTCATGTGTAAAATTTGTTGCTCTTGTCCTTCTGGTTTTTATTTTTTCAAGAAGTTTACCTGCTGCGTAGTATTGTATGAGCATCTTCAATTTCACTGGGTATTGGAGAATTGTTTTCCAAAATGATTGTATTGGTATATATATATATATATTTAAGGGCTTCCTTGGTGGCTCAGTGGTAAAGAACTCGCCTGTTAAAGCCAGAAACACGGATTCGATCCCTAGGTCAGGAAGATCCCCTGGAGGAGGAAATGGCAACCCACTCCAGTGTTCTTGCCCAGGAAATCCCATGGACAGAGGAGCCTGGTGGGCTACAGTTCATGGGATTGCAAAAGAGTTGGACATGACTTAGTGAGTAAATAGCAGCAATATATACTTAAACCGGAATGTGCACAAGATGAAAAGTCTCGGCAATGTAACTTTCATTCTGTGTAGATAATATGTCTTTTCTCTTTGACTGTTTTAAAGATGTTTTCCTGTCCTTGGAGAGATGTTGTTTTATTATGTCTAGGTGATATTTCTTATTATTCATCCTTTTTAGTATTAATACATATTGACACCATATGTCAGTGAATTTCATGTCTCCCATCATATCTGGAAAAATTGTTGCTACTACTATAAACATTCCCTCACTTTCATTCTTCCCCTTTGAAACTAACTAGACTTACTTAGACCTCATTTATTTTCTACCACTTAAACTCTTTTTTTGTATTTTTCTTCTGCTCATGCTATAATATGAATCACTTACTGAACTCTATTTTCTTTTTAATAATACTGTCTTTAGCTATATCTACTATGTTTATCATATATTGAGTTAAAATTTTAAATTAATTGATTTTACTGTTAATTTTCAGAATTTTCATGTTACTTTGTAAATCTGCCTGGTCAGTTGTATAACATTTTACCCTTTGTGTTTAAAACAAAATTTTAATTGTGCTAAAATACATGAGTATTTTTATGCCATCTTCACTGTTTCCAAGTGTACGGTTCAGTTAAGTACATTCACGTTGTTATGTAGCTGATCACTGGAACTCTCTTCGTTCTGCAAAACTGAAACTCTTTCCCCGTTAAACAGTGCTGTATCCCTTGCCCCTCCTCCAGCCTCTGGCAAGCGCTGTCCTACTTTCCATCTCTATGAACCTGACTTCTCTAGGGGCCTCAGATAAATGAAATCCTACAGCATGTTTCTGTGTCTTGTTTATTTCACATGACGTGCCACCAGGGTTCATCCACGTTGTAGCATATGTCAGGATTTCCTTCCTTTTTAAAGCTAAATAATATTCCACTGTGTGTATTCCTTTGTGACGCTTATCACCATTTTTGTTTCTTTAACTATTTCAAGTATGATAATTCTTAATCTCTCATAATTATAACATTTGATGTCTTTGGGCATCTACTTCTATTGTTCTGCTGATTTTCCTTCATGGTGGCTGATTCTCCTCAGTGTTTGGCAGTGTTCTTTATGAGGTTGTAATGGAATGAGCTTCATACCAAGAGATCTTGATAGCTATCATGAGGAGGAATTTTTTTAATTAAAAATTTTTTTTATTTGAGTATAGTTGATTTACCATGTTGTGTTATTTTCAAGTGTACAGCAAAGTGTATCAGTGATGCATATACATGTATCCACTCTTTTTTAGATTCTTTTCCCCTATAATAGGCCATTACTGTGTGTTGAGTAGAGTTCCCTGTGCTTCACAGTAGGCCCTTACTAGTTATCCATTTTTTAGTTATCTATTTTATATATAATAGTATTGGAGAAGGAAATGGCAACCCATTCCAGTGTTCTTGCCTTGAGAATCTCAGGGATGGGGGAGCCTGGTGGGCTGCCATCTGTGGGGTCTCACAGAGTCGGACACGACTGAAGTGACTTAGCAGTATGTGTATGTCATTCGCAATATCCTAGTTTATCCTTCCTTCCCCCTTAACCCCGGTAACCATAAATTTGTTTTCTACATCTTAACTACATTTCTGTTTTGTGTATAAATTCATTTGTATCATTTTCTTGTAGGTTCCACATATAAACAATATCGTATGGTATTTGTCTTTCTGACTTACTTCACGCAGTATGACAATCTCTAGGTCCATCCCCGTTGCTGCAAATGGCATGCTTTCATTCTTCTTTATGGCTGAGTAGTACTCCATAATGTGTATATGTTTGTGTGAGTGTGTGTGTGTGTGTGTGTGTGTGTGTAATATACCACATCCTTTTTTAGGGTGAACTTTTTTTCTACTTTACCAAGGGCAGAGCCCTTGGGGATCCAAGTTTCATGTAATTGCCTCTGTTCTGACTTTTCTCTCAATATGGATCCAAGACCTGTACTTCTTTTTTTTTTTTTTTTATTGAAATATAGTTGATTTACAATGTTGTGTTAGTTTCAGGTGTACAGCAAAGTGACTCAGTTATACACATATATGTGTGTATATATATACATATATTCTTTTTCAGATTCTTTTCCATTATAGGCTATTATAAGATTTTGAATATAATTACCTGTGCTATTCAATAGGTCCTTGTTGTTTATCTGCTAAAGCAGTGTGTATCTGTTAATCCCCAACTCCTAGTTTATCCCTTGCCCCCACCTCGGCAGCCACAAATGTGCTTCCCAAAAGTTTGCTTGGTGAGTTCATTGTTGTTTTGTATATAAGTTCACTTGAATCATTTTTCAAGATTTCACATATAAGTGATGGTGAAGACATATGGTATTTGTCTTTCTATTTCTGACTTACTTCACTTAGTATGATCATCGCTAGGTACATCCATGTTGCTGCAAATGGCATTATTTCATTTGTTTTTGTGGCTGAAGAATATTGCATTGTATTAATATCTATATACCACATCTTCTTTATCCATAAGTGTCAGTGGACACTTCAGTTCCTCCCATGTCTTGGCTGTTGTAAATAGTGCTGCTATGAACGTTGGGGTGCATGTATCCTTTCTGATTAATTTTCTCCAAGGTATATGCCCAGGAGTGGGATTGCAGGGTCATATGGTCGCTCTATTTTTAGTTTTTTAAGGAACCTCCAAACTGTGTTCCATGGTGGCTGCACCAGTGTACATTGTCATCAACAATGTAGGAGGCTTCCCTTTTCTCCACACCCTCTCCAGCATTTATTTTTTGTAGACTTTAAAAAAAAAAAAAGATTTATACAACTTTCACACAGCAGCAAGATACAAATTCTGTTCAAATTCCCATATACTGTAAACCAGCAGACAGTGGAACATATCCAGGGACATAAAACAAAGGTTCAAAAATTTCATGGTCTAAAGTTATTGAAATCACAGAGTCTGTTTTCTTATCACTGTAAAATTATGTTAGAAACCAGTATCAAAAGATATTTGAAAGTAATCCACGTATTTTCAAGTGCAATGTGACATTTACCGAGAAACGTACTATTTGTAGACTTTTTGATGATGGCCATCCTGACAGGTATGAAGTAATACCTCATTGTAGTTTTGATTTGCATTTCTCTAATAGTTAGCGATGTTGAACATCTTTTCATGTATCTGTTGGCCATCTGTATAAGACCTGTACTCTTGACACCTCCACCCTCCCTTTCCTTCCCAGAAATTGGTGATAGAAAAATACCTTTAACTACTGATTTCAGTTCTGGCTTAACCTTTTATGATTAATGTTTTTACTTTTCTGTTATCCTCTGATATTTCCCTTTTAATTACTTATAGCTCAGCTTTTCTTTTACAAGCTGTCTTTTATACTTTATCCGTAATATTTTAGTATTTATTTGGATTTCAGAATATGTAGTTTGCTATATTGCCAGAAATGGAAATTCCGAGCGTTAAAAATTTTACCCATTGTCAACAATGTTGGAAACAGGAAGGAAATCTAAAAAAGAGAGGATATATGTATATGTATGTGCTTAATCACTCAGTCATGTCTAACTCTTTGCAGCCTTACAGACTGTAGCCCAGTCCTCTGTCCAGGGATTTTTCCAGGCTCCTATGTCCATGGGATTCTCCAGGCAAGAATACTGGAGTGGTTTGCCATTTCCTCCTCCAGAGGATTGTCCCAACCCAGAGATCAAACCTATGTCTCCTGCATTGCAGGCAGATTCTTGACCACTGAGCCATCGAGGAAGCCTCATGTATATGTATAGCTATTTCACTTTGCTGTACAGCAGAAACTAATACAACATTACAAAGCAATTACATGCCAATAAAAAAAATTAAGAACTGTCAAAACAAAACAAAATTATTATTGGAAACAGGATTGCTCTGATGTTGATAAGTTAGGAGAGAGCATGGCCCTTTTGCTGTGGGGAGGACTGAAGGGCAGCAGTATTGTCATCCATCTGAATTCCTTTCTGACTTACTGAGTCTCTTGGATTTGTGGTGAGGCCATAATAATATTGTGTGAAACTCCTGGGATTGCTTTGGTTTCTGAAATATTATCTCCATTTTTGTAATTTTGATCTCTCCCATTGTTAACTGATACTATCCACTCTCAATTTAGTATTTTCCCAGAGGAAATTCAGCACTCTCATGGAGGATATTTATAGCCACATTTGTTGACACTCATCTCTGATGTCTTTTAATTATTCTTTTCATATGTCTTACTGTTAACAAGACTGTAAACCAGGTTTCCAAGTGTGAAAGTGCTACAGCTGCTCTGGGATTGGTCTTGGTTGAAAAGTCGTGTTGTATTGTTTTTTTTCACTTGGTCCTGCTAGGAGCTTCCTGATGCTCAGATTTTCTTTTGGAGACTCTTTTATGCAGATAGGTTTACAGTCTGTATGTTCCATTCAGTTCCTATTAATGTTCCCATCACTGTTTTCAGTGCACTGCTCCACTAGTGAGCTAGCCCCAGAGGCTATTGCTGTGAGATTCCCTAGTCACATTATTTTGGAAAGAACTGTTCAACAGTAGTTTAGATGTAACTGTTACTTTTACTAGGATTTAAGACAGGTTATAGAAAGAAGTTGGATGGTCTTCTCACCAGATTTCCAATATGAATCTTGCCTAACATTCATCTTTAACTGGAACAGAGGTAGAAAGTGAAAATCAGAAAGGAGAATGAGTCAGGAGTTCCCCAGTAAGGTTTACATATATTCATTGGTAGATTCAAGCTGCCAGATGATTTTAAAGTAACACAAGTACAGGTATCCTGCCTCTCCAGCAGTCTTATACTCAACCTCTCCCAGGAGGGCAGCAAGTACCAGCCCATATTTGTCTTACTCATAACAAAGTGAAAGTGAAAGTCACTCAATCATGTCCGACTCTTTGCTACCCCATGGACTATACAGTCCATGGAATTCTCCAAGCTAGACTACTGGACTGGGTAGCCTTTCCCTTCTCCAGGGGATCTTCCCAACCCAGGGATTGAACCCAGGTCTCCCACATTGCAGGCAGATTCTTTACCAGCTGTGCCATAAGGGAAGCCCCATAACAAAACTAAGTGTAAATTGGGAGCTGGGGATTAACAGATACACACTACTGTATATAAAACAGATAAACAACAAGGATCTACTGTGTAGCACAGGGAACCATTTTCAATACCTTTTGATAATCTATAATGGAGAAAAATCTTAAAAAGATTAGATATATGTGTATATATCTCACTGAATTCCTTTGCTGTACTCCTGCAACTAACACAACATTGTAAATTGCTATATGTCAATAAAAAAGTAAAAAAAAAAAACTTAAATAAGGCTGTCAATAATGTAATGTGAAAATATTAAGAATTTAGAGTAGCAAAAACCCAAAAAACCCAGCTTTGACTGACTTAAAGAAAAAAAAATTTATATCATGGCCACTAGGAGAGCACAGAATTTATGGGATGACTCAGTCACCAGACTTCAGCATGGCAGTAACCAGGTCCCCTCCAGAAAGCAGGAAGCCAGGTGTTATGTTATAGCCGAAGAATCCAGTCGGGGTACTGTGCTGTGTCGCTCAGTCATGTCGACTCTTGACAACCCCATGGACTGTGGCCCGCCAGGCTCCTCTGTCCATGTGATTCTCCAGGCAAGAATACTGCAGTTGGTTGCTGTGCCCTCCTCCAGGGGATCTTCCTAATCCAGGGATCAAACCCAGGGCTCCTGCATTGCAGGCAGATTCTTTACCATCTGAGCCACCAGGGAGGCCTGGGGGACAATGATTAAATGGATGAACCTCAGTCATTTTAATTTCCTCAGCACTCTGCCCAAGACTTGAAT
The DNA here is from genome assembly GCF_029378745.1 of Bos indicus. NCBI lineage: Eukaryota > Metazoa > Chordata > Mammalia > Artiodactyla > Bovidae > Bos > Bos indicus. The sequence continues at coordinate 49,796,560 of NC_091763.1, read as the reverse complement.
CCCAGGCAGGTATTTGATTGATCTGGTGGGGGTTCCATAGCTGCCCCATGGGTGGGGAAGGTGAGGGAACTGGATGCAAAGCCCCTCCAGATTATATCCAAAGTTGAAATGACGTCTGAAAGAAATATGTGGTGCACTTATAAATAAGGCATCCATGTGAGGCAACCAAACATCAATAGATGTCCATCTCAGGTTCACTGTGAATCCCAGGAATGTTTGAGGCAATGACAACTTAAGATCAAAATCAGATTAACCATCTACAATTTATTTTTTTTTAATTTAGTCACTCAGTTGTGTCCAATTTTTTGTGATCCCATGGACAGTAATCTGTCAGGCTCCTCTGTCCATGGGATTTCCCAGGCAAGAATACTGGCGTGGGTTGCCATTTACCTCTTTAGGGGATTTTCCTGACCCAGGGATCGAACCCATGTCTCCGGTATTGTTGTCAGTCCCTAAGTCGTGTCCAACTCTTTGCGACCCATGGACTGCAGCACACCAGGCTTCCCTGTCCTTCACTATCTTCCGGAGTTTGCTCAAACTCATGTCCACTGAGTCAGTGATGCCACCCAACCCTCTCATCCTCTTTCACCCCTTTCTGCTCCTGTCCTCAATCTTTCCCAGCATCAAGGTCTTTTCCAGTGAATTAGCTCTTTATATCAGGTGGCCAAAGTTTTGGAGCTTTAGCTTCAGCATTAGTCTTTCCAATGAATATTCAGGGTTGAGTTCCTTTAGGATTGACTGGTTTGATCTCCTTCTTGTCCAAGGGACTCTCAAAAATCTCCGGCATCAAGTTTGAGGTGGATTCTTTATCACTGAGCCACCTGGGAAGCCCCTAACTGTACAATACATTGCATTAATACAGTCAATTATAAATGTTTGGGGAGTTTATTAATAATTTCTCAGATGTTTTCAGATGTATTTTCTCTTCTTATTTGTTTTGCCCTTTAGGCATTTCAGTTCTCATTATTTCTTCTCTAAAAGATGGGATAGATGACATTTTAAAAAACTTTACATGCTTGTGTGCACCAAATGACACAGAAACATTTGTTTGCAGGACAGTGGCATGAAGAATCTGTTAAGCATAATGATATTTATGGGGTTAACTAATTTTATTTTGTTTTAATTGCATATTGGATCAGCATAGGACTCAAGATAGATTGATTTGCTAAGTTTGAAAGGTCTCCAGGGAGACAGATGTCCCTTTATTCCTTATGTCTTGTTTTCCGTAGGAATTGGTTATCTTAAGGTAGGGAAAAGTGGTGATGTGGTGTTGGAGAAGACTCTTGAGAGTCCCTTGGACTGCAAGGAGATCCAACGAGTCCATTCTGAAGGAGATCAGCCCTGGGATTTCTTTGGAAGGAATGATGCTAAAGCTGAAACTCCAGTACTTTGGCCACCTCATGTGAAGAGTTGACTCATTGGCAAAGACTCTGATGCTGGGAGGGATTGGGGGCAGGAGGAGAAGGGGACGACAGAGGATGAGATGGCTGGATGGCATCACTGACTCGATGGACGTGAGTCTGGGTGAACTCCAGGAGTTGGTGATGGACAGGGAGGCCTGGCGTGCTGTGATTCATGGGGTCGCAAAGAGTCAGACACGACTGAGTGACTGAACTGAACTGAACTGAATGAGTGTCTTCAAGACTATGATTTTTTTTTAATTTCTAGGCTTAGTTTGAGTAGTTTTAAGCCTTCAGAGTCATACAACAAAGAAATATTTGAACATTATTCATCATGTGGAAGAACTTCTGAATTCTTAGAAGTGGTGACAGATTCTCCCCTGCAGGACTTTAAAGATTGGGATTAGTTATTTGCGGGGAGAGAATGATGCTCTAGGTATAAATTTATTTTTATTTATCTTTTGGATGCACTGTGCGGCATGCGAGGTCTTAGTTCCCTGACCATGCATCAGACCCTTGACCCTACAGTGGAAGCATGGATTCTTAACCCCTGGACCACGAGGGAAGCCCCAGTGCTTTAGATGTAGAGTCATTCAGATACAGAGCGACTGCTGTGGCTCACGTTCTGTGTCACTGCCCTCACGTATGGCTTGTCGTCTCCCAGGAGAAGACAGGCATGTAAGTAGCTATGTGTGCCACCAGCTTGGGACTCCACAGTCAAAACAAAGGTGTTGTTTTATCAGTACTGAAAATAAGCTAAACCTCCTGAGACAGGCAGTCTGGGCTGTGTGGCCAGGTTCCCTGCTTCTAAACTTTCTGGAAAAAATAAATAAATAAACTTCCTGACAGCTGGTGTTAGAATATGTTTGCTTGTTTATTTATTTATTTATTTGTTACTAATGTATAGTTGATTTACACTGTTTCAGGTGTACAGCAAAGTGATTCAGCTACACACACACACGCACACGCATTTCTTGCATGACCTTTAAGGGTTTAAGACTACTCAAAATAAGGCTAGAAATTTAAAAAACAATCATAGTCCTGAAGACATTCATTAGGTCACCACTTTTCTCTACTCCAAGATAACCAATTCTAGCTGTCGCTCTGATGATAAGCCGGCCTTGTGTCAAAGTCAGAGATACATATGTGTTGTCGTTATTCAGTAACTGAGCATGTTTGACTCTTTGCGGTCCCATAGATGGTAGCATGCCAGGCTCTTCTGTCCTCCACTGTCTCCTGTAGTTTGCAGATTCATGTCCATTGAGTTGATGATGTTATCTAACCATCTCATCCTCTGCCGCCCCCTTCTCCTTTTGCCTTCAATCTTTCCCAGATCAGGGTCTTTTTCAGTGAGTTGGCTCTTTGCATCAGGTGGCCAGAGTATTGGAGCTTCAGCATCAGGCCTTCCAATGAATATTCAGGCCTGATTTCCTTTAGGACTGACTGCTTTGATCTCCTTGCAGTCCTAGGGACTCTCAAGAGTTTTCTCCACACCACAGTTTGAAAGCATCAGTTCTTTGGAGCTCAGCCTTCTTTATGGTCCAACTCTCACATCCATATATGACTGCTTGAAAAACCATAGCTATGACCTTTTTTGGCAAAGTGATGTCTCTGCTTTTTAATATGCTGTCTAGGTTTGTCATAGCTTTCCTTACACGGGTCAAGTGTCTTAATTTCATGACTGCAGTCACTGTCCGCAGTGATTTTGGAGCCCAAGAGAATAAAATCTGCCACTGCATCTGGCTATATATATATATCTACTTCCAGAGATATATATATATGTATATATATATATACATACATACATATATATTCTTTTTCAGATTGTTTTCCATTATAGGTTATTAAAAGATATTGAACATAGTTCCCTGTGCTATACAGTAGGCCCTTCTTATTTATTTTATATATAGTAGTGTATATCTGTTAATCCCAAATTCCCAATTTATTCCTCTCTCCTTTCCCTTTTGGTAATTATAAATTTGTTTTCTATGCCTCTGTTTCTGTTTTGTAATTAAGTTCATTTATATAATTTTTTTTAGATTCCACATGTAAGTGATATTATGTAAAATCTGTCTTTCTCTGTCTGACTTATTTCACTTAGTATATTTATTTCTTCACACCTACACTAGCCCATGTGCTGACTCAGTAAATATTTGATGTCCAGACTGCATAATTGGCATTCTTGGTTGTCACTAAGGAACAAAATGACAGGAAGATATCACCTGCCTATGCCTTCTGCTGGGAAGTAAACTCATTATGTGTCTCTCTTTGGAGCTCACAGACATAGTCTTTAACCCCTCCTTGGTCACTGACCATGACCTTACCGACGCCCACTATGTTCTGAGTTTTGCTTTTATTAGGGCACCTATTTCATCTCATGGCATCTTTTTCCTGATGGGATAATCCTCCCTTTGGAACAAGGCATTTGTTTGACCTGTGTAACCACGTTGTTTTTCAGAGCATCCTCCACATAGCGCACTCATGGTCTGTTGAACTGAAGTGTCATTTGATAGTTTGGAGACATCATTTTTCTGTGTGCTTAATATCTGCTCTGATGATTAGTATCTGCTGTAATATGGGCAGACTCAGAAACTTACCTCATTAGGAGAGGACTCCATCATAGATTCCAATCCTGAGTATTCATTGGAAGGACTGATGCTGAAGCTGAAGCTCCAATACTTTGGCCACCTGATGTGAAGAGCTGACTTATTGGAAAAGACCCTGATTCTGGGAAAGACTGAAGGCAGGAGGAGAAGGGAGCGACAGAAGACGAGATGGTTGGATGGCATCTCCGACTCAATGGACATGAGTTTGAGCAAGCTCCAGTGCTCTTTTTTTTTTCCTGCAAAACATTATTTATTTTTTTGTTGTTGTTGACTGATTCTCCACTTTATTTTTTTTAATATAAATTTATTTATTTTATTGGAGGTTAATTACTTTACAATAGTGTATTGGTTTTGCCATACATCAACATGAATCCGCCACAGGTATACACGTGTTCCCCATCCTGAACCCCCCTCCCTCCTCCTTTCCCTTACCATCCCTCTGGGTCATCCCAGTGCACCAGCCCCAAGCATCCTGTATCCTGCATCGAACCTGGACTGGTGACTCGTTTCATATATGATATTATACATGTTTCAATGCCATTCTCCCAAATCATCCCACCCTCATCCTCTCCCACAGAGTCCAAAAGACTGTTCTATACATCTGAGTCTCTCTTGCTGTCTCGCATACAGGGTTATTGTTACCTTCTTTCTAAATTCCATATATATGCATTAGTATACTGTATTGGTGTTTTTCTTTCTGGCTTACTTCACTCTATATAATAGGCTCCAGTTTCATCTGCCTCATTAGAACTGATTCAAATGCATTCTTTTTAATGGCTGAGTAATACTCCATTGTGTATATGTACCACAGCTTTCTTATCCATTCGTCTTCTGATGGACATCTAGGTTGCTTCCATGTCCTGGCTATAATAAACAGTGCTGTGATGAACATTGGGGTACACGTATTTTTTTAACATCTATTTATTTATTAATGTCATCATCAACTGAACACAATTTTTTTGCTATTTTTACTCTGTAAGATACACAGAAATACAAGTTTACATGAAAATTTGTGTATTTATTAGTTTCATCAAAACAGAATTGTTCTATGTACATTAATTCGGAAGTTGCATTTTTCACTTTACAACGTCTGTAATGGCCATCCACCATTATAAACAAATAGTTCCAAGTCATTCTTAAAAATAATGGTGTGATATTACATGGCACATCATAATTATTCAACCATTGTCTTATGTATAGAAAATAAGGGATTTCTTCTCCAGTTTTTGCCACCAGAGATGTGTTGAATTAAACATAATTACAATACATGGTATCCTTATATATTAGTGTTTGCATCTCTTTCTTCAGCAGAGCAACCCCAAACCACATTCCTGAATCAAAAGGTATGTATGTTTTTGATGTTAATAAATACTATTATTTTTTTCCAAATGAAATAATTCATTCTCCTATCAGCAACATATGAGAATATCTGTTTCAAGGAAAAATATTTTAGCCCAATTTCTCCCTATCTTTGGGCTTCCCTGGTGGCTCAGATGGTAAAGAATCCACTTGCAGTGCAGGAGATCCAGGTTCGATCTCTTGGTTGGGAAGATCCCTTGGAGGAGGGCATGGCCACCCACTTCAGTATTCTTGCCTGGAGAAATCCATGGACTGAGGAGCCTGGCAGGCTACAGTCTCTGTGGTCGCAAAGAGTTAGACAGGACTGAAGTGACTTAGCACAGACTCCCTTTCTTCTTGGCCTTCTTACCATAACTATTCCACTAAGGTGTTTTTATGACCAATAGGTTTGTATTTGACATCTACTAGGTAAGATTCATTCTCATCTTGTAACTTGTTTGCTTAAGGTCTCAGAATCTCTTATCTTTGGTTTTGCTTTTGTTTTCCATCTGAAAAAACAAATTTTATCATTTTAGGAGGCAGTAGAGAAGGCAGTGGCACCCCACTCCAGTACCTTTGCGTAGAAAATCCCATGGACGGAGGAGCCTGGTAGGCTGCAGTCCATGGGGTCGCTAGAGTCTGACACGACTGAGCGACTTCACTTTCACTTTTCACTTTCACGCATTGGAGAAGGAAATGGCAACCCACGCCAGTGTTCTTGCCTGGATAATCCCAGGTACGGGGGAGCCTGGTGGGCTGCCGTCTCTGGGATCGCACAGAGTCTGACACGACTGAAGCGACTTAGCAGCAGCAGCAGGCATTTCTAGAATTCTCTTTCATGTAAGTCTATCGTCTGTGACAGATTACCAAGTGTTTCAAGGAGGAAGTTGGTTCCAGTGGATAACATCAGTACAAAAGAAGCAAGCAAATCTTTGGAAGTTACAGAAACTGGTTGGAGAAATATCATTAGTGTGATGACAAGCTTATATGGATTCTGTAAGGAGTGAAGAAGCAGTTATGAAAGATCTTATATTTTAAGCATGGAAATGTGGGTGGGCTGCCATCTTGACTACATTTAAAATTAACCACAGTTTTGAAGCTTCAACTTGTGTACATAACGTGGAAGAGGTGTTGCAGAAATACATGCAGCAAATGTTGGACTTTCATGCCGTCTATGTTTGCTGTTACTTTGGAGCACTTAGGAAGAGGTATTTATTATAATACCAAGGGAAGAGAAGGGCTAATGGATGAAATATTTGACTATCTAAAAAAGTTAATAAGAATCTCTTAATGTTTGTAGAAATTGCATGCCGATTGCTAATTTATTGTCCTATAAAATTTAGATAAAATATCCCTCTTATACTTAATTGCTTTTATCAGAATATTTTTTCTTCACCATTCATGCCTATTATATTTCAAAATGTTACTGTTACAGTGAAACCAGAAAACAATGGAAGTCTTTAAGCCACACATGATGATGTTCTCTGATGCCTGACTCTTTGATTTTATTTCTAAGAGATCTGAGATATTTGACATAGCCAGTGAGATGAAAAAAAAGGAACTCCAACTAAACAATCGTATCCCCCCAGGCCCAGACTGTCTAGCACAGCTTTAACTTGAAACTTTGGAAAACATTGGCTCTAGGCTGGATCTTGCCCGAGATTATAATACTACACTGACTTCCTTTCCAGTAATTATTTATATTAATGATGGATCTTATCTTTGGCGTACCTTCAGATAATTTTGTCAGAAAAATAATGGTAAGGTGTAGAGAAATATGATTGAATTCCTTACCAAGTCTAGAAAACAAGGTCACAGTCCCATCAGAATGAATGATTCTATTTCTGAATATTTTCAGACAGCTGGAATGAATTTTTAAATCTTAACAGTCTGTTAGGAAATCTTAAAAAAACCCAACTTACTTTTCATTGCTATAAAATTGTCAAGTAAGATTGCTTATTTATCAGATAGCATGTTCTCCAAAAGATGCCATAGGTCAAGTTCAAGACTTTGAAAAGTTATATACCCTCTTTAAAATTTTTTTCCCCTGAACATCTGAAACATTATGGCTTCACAGGGAAAATTTAGTACAAGTCTATATGTTAAAGTGAACCAGCAAACATTTATTTTAAGAAAATAAGTTCATTGGTATGGGAGAAATCAAAGATGGATAATACATCTTAACAGACATTTTAGGTAAGGCACAGTAATGTTTTGCTTTTTAGGACTTCTTAGGCTACTAGGGGAAAGAATACTTGTCCATAAGTAAAATTACCTTCAGGAAAGAAAAAAAAAGCCTATAAATATAGTATGAAAAAATAACTAAGGAACTATTTAGGGACAAAAAAACATCTGAAGAGGAGAAAAATAATACCTATTGATTTCTCTTTAGGAACAGAATTTAAATAAATCAGTTTAAAATTTTGTTAAAAAATTTTTTAAAGGAAAGTGCTTTCAGAGACTTACATGAACTCTGCTTCATAAAATACTTTAAAACTGCTTCAGAATATATTATCAGTAATTCTTTCTATATAATATCTTGATGAATTTATAAATTTGCTAATGGAAATAATCAAGAATTATAAATTGGTGTGGTAAAATTTGTGTATTTGTGGGTAGATAAGTTTTCAGGCTAGTAGTTATAATCCTATGAACATAAAATTATTCAGATAATTAGAATTAATTGGAATAGACTTAATAGCCTTTGAAAATTCTGGGGCTTTTTAACATGATTTACATTATAAATGTGTGATAAGTTAGATAATTAAAATAAAGCTAAAATTATATTGTCTCTTATCACAGTGTTCTATTTTATTGAAGTATCTTTAATTTGGCTTTTCAAAGTGGGAAAATATATGGAATCAATTTAGTATTTTAATACGGTTTATTATCTTTTTGGTATTTTTAAAATACAACCCTAAATTAGGACCAAAAATGCCCCCCCTTTTTTTAGTTGATCACAGGACAGTTCACCATTTGGATTTATAGCAGATCATATTCATTATATTGTTGAGAAATATATATCATAGGTTGCCTGTGTGAAAGTATATCCCTAAGTAAAGTTCCACCAGTTTTATAAACATTAAGGTGCCTTTTGGAGACTGGGTCTTTCAGAATTACATGGTGTCTCCTGTATTTGCTCTACTGTGTGCTTGTTATTTTTTTCTGGTTTGAGGAATCTGTTCAGTGGGATGTTTGTTAGATCAGCTGGCCCTCCGCACTGCAGTGAATAGTCATGCAAACAGATGGAGAGATTTAATTTTCAGTTAGGAAAGGGTTCCATAGCAACTTCTAAGTAAAATATATGTCTGGCTACATTTACTGGGCTGCTGTTGTTGCAAACCAAACATATACTTAAGTGTGATCTGGAGAGAGACATTTAAAATACATGCTGCTCATCTAGTCCCTAAAAATCTTCTTTTTCAGTGGAGAATATTTATTTCAGAAACATTGAGCATGTGTATGTGTCTGTCTGTGTACCTGTGTGTGTAAATGTAGCAAGTCAGATGGCTTTTAACAAGCTTTAATTAACTTCGTGTAGTAAGTCAAGTCACATGAAAAAGTGTTTTCCCAATATTTTTGTGAGTAGAAATTAATACTTTGGAAACCAGGTTTCAGGGTTTAGGTTCCCGGCTGCTGTAAGAAGGGCCGGTGCTAAAAATACCACAGTGGGATCCAGGCAGACCATCCAAAACCTGGTGAATATCATGATAAAGATAAGAATCCTGTGAAGCCTTCTCTGTCTGGAGGCGAGTCAGCCTCAAAGCTCAAATAATGGGTGTGTTTCCTTTCAAGCTGTATATAGTGATGATGAAAAGGCCTCATAGTGGCACTGAGCACAGTAAGATCCTGAACAGAAAAATGCTAATCTATATAATATGTTCATACTTGGGTCTTTTTAATATAATTGCTTGACACTAATAGATAATCAATGTGTGGTTTATATGGTAACATTTAAAGATTAAAATATTTGATCTAGCTGGATTTCCTCATTTCCTAACCATTTTTGATGAATGGATGTTTTTATGACACCTTGCATTTGTACAGGGCCTTTTTTTTAATCCCTCAAAATATTATCAGCTATAGAATATGGTCCTTCGTGTGGTTCTTTGTTGAGAACCCCATTTTTGGTGTATAAGAAAAGAAAATTGAATTTAGAGAAAGGTCATGTTTTGTAAAAACATTAAATATGAAAAATTTCAGCAAATTCTCCAAATCTAGCTTAACTCTGCTTATGAAATATCTGCCTCAAACTCCTGTAAGGTTCCATATAAATAATTCTATTACTGAACAAACAATGGATGTATTTTTTTAAAATCTTTGTAATGATGGAAGAGCCTTATAGATTGAGCTTCAGTTATTAATTTTGGAATCAGTCCATCTTAAAAACTCAGATGTTTTGTAAGATGCCACATAATAAAGTAAAACCTTCTTCACGATTAAGTCAGGTATAAATTTTAAATGAAAATGCTATGTAAACAATTTCATCTAATATGATTATTCAATGTTATGTGTTAAAAATATGAACCTAGAGTTTTGGCAGGATAGTATTTCAAGACAATTGCTTTTTGGGTATAGTAATCAAAATATTTTACTGGAATCAAGCGGACAGCTCTTATTATGAGCAACTCCAATGTTATAATCTATGTGACTTCCCTGACCTTTGAAAGCTGAGAAAGCTACCGCCACTTTCCTATTTCCCATTCTAGTTAAGGTAACTTACTACAGTTGCTGCTGCTGCTAAGTCGCTTCAGTCGTGTCCGACTCTGTGCGACGCCACAGACGGCAGCCCGCCAGGCTCCGCCGTCCCTGGGATCTCCAGGCAAGAACACTGGAATGGGTTGCCATTTCCCTCTCCAATGCATGAAACTGAAAAATGAAGGCAAAGTCGCTCAGTTGTGTCTGACTCTTCGCAACCCCATGGACTGCTGCCTACCAGGCTCCTCCATCCATGGGATTTTCCAGGCAAGAGTACTGGAGTGGGTTGCCATTGCCTTCTCCAACTTACTACAGTAGAATTAAGTAAATAATATTTTAACATTTGGGATTAAGTTCATGACATCTCTTGCCCAAATTGCTTTATTAGTTTCTTTTCATTTATCCTTGGATATGATTGTTTCAGGTTACAGAAATAATATGGAAGAGAATGCCTTTTGATCTAGGATGGTAAATCTTTAGCATTTTGATCCTGGGTTTACTTAATGATCTCCTAGACTTCATTCTAAGACAATAAAGGATCACTATGGTAAAGCAAGTATGAGTTGAAGTCAGACAGATCTAGGTTTGAATTCCAGCTGTATAAATGTTTAGTCAAATCCAGCTGTTTATTTCTAAGAAATGAAAACTTGGAGAGACGAAATAACTTGACCAAAGAGTCAGAGCAAATATTTTACATTCAGGTTATCTGACTGTGGAATTGGTCTTTCATCTCTGCATTACATTGACCTCTTCTGTTTAGTAAGCACATATATTCATATATAACTTTTAAAAATAAGCAAATATTCAGAATGTGTAATTTCACAAGCTTTTTGCATTATGGCTCAATGATAGGATTATACATTTTGTATGTAATTCTCTTTAAATACACTTTTTTTTTTTTTTAAGTAACCAACACAATGTAATGAATGTGATGGGTCCAGTTGTCTCTCAGTACTCAAGGGAGATGGTTTCCAGGATCCCCATGGATCCAAACCTGTGGGTGGCCAAGTCCTTTGCTGTATAAAATGGCTTAGTATTTGCATATAACCTGTGCACATTCTCCTGTATACCTTAACTATCTCTAGATTACTAAAACAGTGTAATTCCTAATACCTTATACCATGTCAATGCTTTGTAAATACTTGTTAATGTGAGGAAAATTCAAGTTTTGCCTTCTGAAACTTTCTGGAATTTTTTTCTCAAATATCTTCAATCCGAGATTGGTTGAATCCATAGATGCCCCACCTGCTGGTACAAAGGGCCAATGTAAATATTATGCCTAAAACTTTTACATGTTACTTAAATTTCTAGCAATTTTAGGCCGGAAAAAAACCCACAAATAACCAAAGAGAGTGAATTTTCACAGAAAAGAATTAAATCACCTCTGAGTTGGGAAAATAAGATATTTAAACTTGAAGCAATTATGAGTTTTCATAGTACTCTTTTATTCACAGCTTCAGTGTTCACATGTGGGGCGTCTCTTCATGCCTTTATTGCCATTTGTGTAACTTCATTGGAAAAAATGTGTATTTAAATCCTTTGTGTTTTAAAATGACAATTTTCAAACACTTTTAGATTTACAGGAAATTGCTTAGATGGTGCAGAAACTTGTCTTAAACAACCCCCCCCCATTTCCCAGATTAATAACATCTTACATTAGTATAGTACATTTGTTACAATTAATGACCAAAAGTGATATAATTTATTAACTGTACTTAATTACATTTCCTTGGATTTTTACCTAATGTTGCTTTTTTGTTCTGGGATCCTCTTTGGAGTCCACACCTTTTGCTGTTGTATCTCATTAGGCTCCTCTTGACTTTCTCAGACTTCCATTGTTTGTCATGACCTTGACAACTGTGAGCAGTAGTGGGCAGCTATTTTATAAAATGTCATTCTGTTGGTATTTGTTGAATATTTTACTCGAATGGAGTTGTCGGTTTGAGGGAGGAAGTTCACGTTGGTAGGAAACCATTTTCACACATACGCAGAGCGCATGCTACCAGCTGGATCCTGGGGATGCTAACAGTGATGACTCTGAGGAGGTGGTGGTTATCAGGCCTGTCTACCGTGAAGTGACCCTGTGCACCCTCTTGCTGTTACATACTATACCCTTTGGAGGGAAATCTCTACAAGTAGTTCATATTTAAGAGTAGGGAGTGAGACTCCACCTCCTTAAGAGTGGAGTATATACATAAACTACTTAGAATTTATCTGTATGAGGAAATTTGTTTCTTTCTATTCATTGTAAATTTATTCAGTTATTTATTTATATTGATATACACTCATGGATATTTGTTTTACACATTGGATTATAATCCAGTACTGCTTCATTCATCGTATTTCTCAAATTGTTCCCATTTTGGCTATTGGGAGCTCTGCCTTTGTTCCTGTGTCTTTTTGACATAGCTTTATCGTGATGGATTTTTTAAAGCACTTACTTTCTGGCACCACCAGATCCTTCAGACTCATGTATGTCTTGCCCTAGTCCTAGATCCATCCATTTTCCCAAGGAGCCCTGGTTTCTTTTATTAGAAAATGGTGCTGGAAACCAAGACTGGTCACTAGGTGTGCTCATGATCACTAGGATGTCATGGCTTTTAGGTCTTCTCAGCTGACACAGCAAGGAAATGTATAGGCCCATAGTAACTTGTGCCATAAACTGTCTGTAAATATTCTTATGTAACTATGTATATCTAAATGAAGCTAAACATAAGTTTTTACAATGTCTCCCACTCTAATCCATTACCCCAAGGATCAGTCTAGTCTCTTCCCCTAGCCCATCTGTAAACTCAGTCCAGTGGTGAGAAACCAAGGTCTTGCCATCCACCATCCGTTTACTTAATTGTCCAGTCCCTGTATGCATGTGTTGAAGTGTCAGAATTGATAACCCATATTCCCATAGATACAACTTTGTGGTACAGTACCTGGGGGCTTCCCACGTAGCTCAGTTGGTAAAGAATCCATCTGCCAATACAGGAGCCATAGGAAATGTGTGTTCAGTGCCTGAGTGGGGAAGATCCCCGGGAGGAGGAAATGGCAACCCACTCTAGCATTCTTGCCTGGAGAAGCCATGGATAGAGGAGCCTGGCAGGCTACAGTCCATGGGGTTGCAGAAGACTAAGGCGCAACTGAGCATGCACGTACAGTCCTTACCTACAGTTTCTTTTGCCTTTAGTTTATAGACTCATTTCCAAAGTTGCTTTAGTTCAGCACGTTTTTTCTCCTCCCAGTTCACTAAGATTGTTTTACACATTTGTAGTACAGTTAGATTGTTTTGTCATATTCTACATTTCATCCTAGGATTCCCCCAATCTCCTAAATGATTTTTTGAGATTTGCATACATTAAGATTTACTTTTTGTAAATTCTGTTGGGTTTTGACAAATGCATAATATCATGTGTGCTATCCACAATGACAGTACCATACGGAATTAGTTGCACTACTCTAAAAATTGCCTCTGCTTTACTTATTCAACCCTTTCTCCATTCTAACCAGCCCCTGACATCCAGTGATCTCTGTACTGTCACTCTGGTTTTGCCTTTAGAGACGGTCATTTAATTGGAATGTATGTAGCCTTTTCAGACTTGCTTCTTCCACTTAGCTCTATGCGTTTACGTTTCATCCATCACTTTTTGTGACTTGATAGTTCATTTCTTTTTATCGCTGAGTAACATTCCGTTGTGTGCTGCTTTTGGCTATTGGGAGCTCTTTATGTTGGTTCAGTAGAACAGATACTGTTCCTATTGAAGGACACTGTGTTTGTTTCTGGTTTCTGCTATAATTGTTTGCATGTAGATTTTTATGTTGACATAGTTTTAAACTCATTAAGTACCTGGGAACATGATGGCTGAATCACATGGTATAAGACTATATTTATGTTTATAAAAACCTGTCAAACTGTCTTCTGATGTGGCTGTACCATTTTTCATTCCCATTAGCAATGAATGAATCTTCACTGCTCTGCATTCTCACAAGCACTTGATATCATCAACTTTTTGGATTTTAGTCATTCTAACTGGTATATATGGCATCTCTTTATATTTCTAATTTGCAGTTGTCTAACAGCAAATGATGTTGAGCATCTTTTTTTATTTTTGGCTCCTGGTTAAAGAGATTTTTAGACCACAACTGCATACTGTTTTGTGGTTGGACCCATTTCAAAAAGGGTGTGTATACACATTTCTAGTATACTGGTGTTTTTTTTCATACTGTTCTTGGGGTTCTCAAGGCAAGAATACTGAAGTGGTTTCCCATTTCCTTCTCCAGTGGACCACATTCTGTCAGAACTCTCCACCATGACCCATCCATCTTGGGTGGCCCTACATGGCATGGCTCATAGTTTCATTGAGTTAGATAAGGCTGTGGTCCATGTGATCAGTTTGATTAGTTTTCTGTGATTGTGGTTTTCATTGTATTTGCCCTCTGCCGGGTAAGGATGAGAGGCTTATAGAAGCTGTTTTTTAAAATTTCATTTATTTATTTATTTTTGTCTGTGCTGGGTCTTCACTGCCATGAGGGCTTTCTCTAGTTGGGGAGGGGGACCACTCTCTAGCTGCAGTGCACGAGCTTCTCATTGCTGAGCACAGGCACGCAGGCTTCAGTGGTTGTAGACCCAGACTCTAGAGCACAGGCTCAGTAGTTGTGGCGCAGAGGCTCAGTTGCTCTAAGGCATGTGGGATCTTCTGGCATCAGGGATCAAACCTGTGTCTCCTGCATTTGCAGGAAGATTCTTTACCACTGAGTCACCAGGGAAGGCCTTGAGCATCTTTTCATATGCCTACTTTCCATCCATGTGTTTCCTTTGGTGTGATTTTTAGTCTAATCTTTTGCCCATTTAAAATTTGACTTATTTGTCTTTTTATTATTGATATGTGTTATTTGCATATTCTAGATATAAGATGTTTATCAGATAGAAGATTTACAAATATTTCATATTTTGTGAGTTGTCTTTTCACCTTCTCATGTCCTCTGAAGCACAAACATTTTTATTTTTGATCAACTTTAATTTTTCGGTTTTTTTCTTTTGTACTTGTGCTTTTGGTGTTATATCTAAGAAACAGTTTGCTAATCTTTATTTTCTCCTAATAGTTTTGTAGTTTTAGCTCTTTCATTTAGCTCTACTATTTGTTTTGAGTTAATCTTTGTATATGGTTTGAGGTAGAAGTTCAGCTCCTTTCTTTTGCAAGGCGTGTATCCCCCTACTCCAGCACTGTTTGTTTAAAAAAGCTGTTCTTCCCTCATTGAATTGATCTGGTACCCTTGTCAAAAGTCATTTGTCCTTGAATGTAAGAGTCTATTTCTGGCTTCTCAATTCTGAGTTTTATTGATCTGTGTCTCTCTTCATGACAGTATCTCACTGTCTTGATTATTGCAGCTTTGATGGTAAGTTTTGAAATCAGGAGCTTTGAGTCCTTCAACTTGATTTAACTTTTTCAAGATTGCTTTGGCTTTTCTAGGTCCCTTGCATTTCTATATGACTTTTGGCTTGAGAAATATTTCAATCTTCGAAACTTCTCTTTTATTTCTTTTCCTTCCTCTCTATTTTTTCATGTAGTGTTAGTTTGTATTTGCTCCTCCCTCTTCTTCTCCAATCACTTACCTGGGCCCTTTTCCCAGGACAAATCAGGCAGTTATTAATTAATCCTATTGGAAATGTCAGCTGCTTAAACTTGGACCTTGCAGATGTTTGACTGGGGAAGTGATCTTTGGCTTTTTCCTTCCCCACCTCTCCTTTTCCAATTAATTGATAAGTCTGTAGCCCTCCATCTACTCCAGTATCATTTGGGAATTCAATTCCTTGGTATATGTCTACAGATCCCACTCCCCTGAAATATGCTATTGGAATTATTTTACCATTGTTAGCAACTCCCATACATTAGAGAGAGATTAATTATACAAGGTGAGGTTACAATCGTATTATGTTTCTTGCTTGAAAACATTTTGGAACATGGATGATTCTCAAAACATACTGAGAGAAGCCAGACACAAAAGACTATGTATTTATGGACTTTATTTTTATGAAGTACAAGAGTAGACAAAAGTAATCAATAGGAATAAAATTCAGACCATTGGTTGCCACTGGAGGAGGGGGAGGGGAATAGACTTGAATGAGACAAGAGGAACTTATCTAGGGTAATGGAAACATTCTATATCTACATCAGGTCATTTATTATATGAGTGTAGACTTGTGACACAACTTACTGAACTGAACACTGAAGATCTGTGCATTTTCTGTATAGAATTATACTTCAAATTTTTTTAAGTGAAAAACAGAATGAAAACTTTTGGTGATATTTTATTGCCTTCAGCTCAAACTCTTCAAGTTGTCATTTAGAACCTTTGAAAAATCTAAGGTCTCTGTAAGTTTCTCTTCTTATTTCCATCTCACGCCCTGCGATCCAGCAAAATAGAATTTTCATTGTTCTTCACACGCACCACGATTTCCCACTTCTGTGTCTTTACTCTCACCTTTCCCTCAATCAGGAATGTCTTTAAATCCTACTGTATCAAAATGATCTTGTCTCAAATTTCATGTCAAAAGCCAGACCTCTACTCTAAACACCTTACTTGGTAGTGTTTTGTATTTCTTTTATGATAGTCTTGACTTTACCCTGATTTTATTGTAATTATTTAAATCGCTGTGTCTGTAGTGTTTGCAATGTGCCTGGCACTGTTTGTCAACATCCTATTCCCACTTCAGCCTGTAAGTTCCATTAAGGCAAGATTAGTTATATTTGCCTTCTTTCATCCACAGAATTAGGTAAACATTTATTAAATGGATGTATGTATAGATAGAGATAGATGGATGAATTCATTAATTGGAGTGTATAGGACAATGGGGAATACTGGGGAGGGGAAGCTATCTTGGCTTTAAAAAAAAACCCCAAAACCTCTAACATACCTTGTGTCTTACTTATAAGTTATAATGAATGAGACGAAATATGACAGGTGATAAATAAAATTTGGTGGCCATCAGCCAAGTCCGGAGGTTATAAACATACCTATGCAAAGCTGAAAAACATGACAGCTTCTGTAATGACTTTTAAACAGTTTCATATAGTCTGTCAAGTCGTTTCCCCTATTATATTCTTCCAGCTTCTGGGGGTTTTAGACTGTCCTCATTCTGGCAGTGCCTTCAGACTTTGTCTTCAGGCAATAATTCCCAACCAAGGCATCTGACACATTGATGTTGCCCAGAGGTGATACTCAGTTGGTTTTGCTAATAGGATAAATAAACCAACTCCCCTTGACAGGAGGGAGTGACTGTGTTCAGGGAGTGAGCTGAAGCTCAGGCAACAGAGGTCTGGACGGCAACAGAGGTTATTGGACGGTTGTATCAAGAGACACAAGCTTTTAGGAGGAGCCGGTACATTGTGGGTCCTAAGAACCTATCTATAAATGCAAATTCAACATCACCTGGCATTGGCAAAACTTCCCTATAAAACCAACCAAAATAAAGCTACCATCTCCCCCTTTAAAAAATTATTTTATGGGGGAATACTAGGAAGGTGGCAGGAAACTACTAAACCCTTAAAAAGAAAGCATGACCAAAGGACATTTGGTGAGGTGAAAGGAATATTTGTGATTTTCATGATTGACCTGTTAAGATTTCATTTGTAAGATTCTTACACAGACAAGCCAGTTCTTTTGGATGATAGGCTTCTCCACCATTCCTGCCATACTTGTCGTTTTCAAGGGATGGGAGGCCTTGATAGCCAAGGGAAGATAGATATATCTCTATATATTTTTCATTGCTGTCCCACACATCTTGCAAGATCTGAGTTCCCCAATCAGGAATTGAACCCAGACCCTTGGCAGTGAAAGCACCAAGTCCTAACTAGTGGACAGCCAGGAAATTCCTGCCAACAGAATAATATTTTAGCTTCATTCTTTCCTTTGTCAAATAGGCCACCTTAGCAGGGGGAGGGAAAAACATAACTAGAGAAATCTGAATATTTGTTCAGAATCTCTAATTCATTGTGTTGTATGTATGACTTATAGATGGACCTAAGTCAGGTTCCTTTGGCTCCTCTTTTGGCCTGTATATTTATGTTTTGCAGGCTGTAATAATAATTTTTTAAACAATCTTTTTTCAATTCCTGATTAAACAGATTTTCAGACCATGGCCATATACTGTTTTCCTGTTGGAGCATTTGTAAAAAAGGGATATATATACATTTCTAGTGTACACTGTTTTTTTTTTTTCTTTTAATGTACTTATTTCTGTTTGGCTGTGCTGGGTCTTTGTTACTACGTGGGTTTTTGTTTAGTTGCGGCAAGCGGAGGCTACTCTCCAGTTGCAGTGTGCAAGCTTCTCGTTGTAGCGGCCTCTCGTTATGGAGCGCGGGCTCTGGGGCACGCAAGCTTCAGCAGCTGGGGCACATGGACTCAAGAGTTGCAGCTCCCAGGCTCTAAAGCACAGACTCAGTAGTTGTGTAGCATGGGCCTAGTTGCTCCACCGCATGTGGGGTCTTCCAGGATCAGGGATTGACCATGTCTCCTGCTTTGGCAGGCAGATTCTTTACCACTGAGCCACCAGGGAAGCTCTACATTTCCAGTACACTGTTAATTAGCAGTGGTGATAAGGGTTTTTCCTGATTTTTAAAGATGGTGCTTTTAACATGTCACTGTAAACTGTGATATTTACAGTAAGTTTTGGGTAAATTTCTCTTGTCAGGCTAAAGAAGTTTCCTTTGCATCCTAGTTTTCTCAAAGCTTTCTCTTGAGTGAGCAAAGAATTTTATTGAATATTTTTCTGTAGTTGATGACTTGAGCATACAACATTTCTCCTTTAATGTTGTGATAGAGTGAATTGTTTAATATATTTTCTAATAATGAAACATTTATATTCCTTGGAAAATCTATTTTATATTCATACATTTTTAAGCACTGCTGTATGTCTCATTCAGCAGTATCTAGTGGAATTGAGAGCTAGGTTTTGAAGGCTGTCTAAAGTAACTTGTGGCTCCATGATTCTGCGATTTGTTTTCAAGGACTCCCTGATTTATATAAACTTAGAGAAGGATGGGTCCATGATATTTTTCCCTCATGGGAGGAAACTGAAACTGGAAAATATTAAACAACCAATCTAACATCACACGTTGGAAACAGAGTTATGTGAAGTGTTGGTACTTCCTGGGTTTGTACAATTCTGTGACTTCCTAGTTTATGAACCCAGCGTTTCCTCTGGACAGTGGAGATCATAACAGCCCTACCTCGTGAAGCAACAGCTCATGTAAAGTACTTTGTCCGGTGCCTGGCACATGGTGAGAAACTCACTCATTCATTCATTCTTTCAACACATACTCATTGCACACCTGCTATGTGTTGTGAAGCTGAGGATACAGTAGAAAGTAAGACAGAAGAGGTGCTTGTTTCCAAGAAGTTTATCTTCTAGTAGTGAGAGACATCCTAAATTCACATAAAAGAAAATGGAAAGCAGTTATAAGATTTCCAGAATGGAGGGAGCATGATGCAGTTCAAGGAGATGATTGGTACTTGGCTGGGGGAACAGACCTTAGGAGGCAAATATGGAAACTATTAATGTTCTTTGAGGCAGGTAATGATAGTGGCTTGACAGAAATGGTAATAGCAAAGTTGGTAAGAAATGGATCTAGAATATACTTCTGAAGCATAATCAATGGATTTGCTGATGGGTTAGTCATGTAAGTGAATGTTAGAATTTATTTTTAAGCTAACAATTTATAGTTGTGACTACTGTTGATATATGGGTGTGGGAAAAAAGGACAAGCCAGGCTGATTGCTAGTTTTCTTTATTTGAACAGCTAAGCCATTCTCTTTACTGATATCAGAATGTTTAGGGAAACAGAAGATTTTTCCCACAAAGGGAAATAAGAGTTGATTGTCATTAAAAAATTATCCATCATTTTCTCAGCCTTCTGATTATATTCTGACCCACATTGCTTTTTGTCTTTTCTTCTCCAAATATTTATGAATTTATGTTAAGGGGATAAAAAGAACATTTATTTTAGTTAAAAATAAATATAAAATGTAAGGAGAGCTTTATTTTTGACCAATCAACTTTCTCTTTTTATTTTCAATTACTTTTTCATTGTAGAAATATGGAATATTTTTATAATATGGGGGCTGCTGCAAAGTGTGTAAAATATATTTTTTCACTAAAAGAAAATATATGGGGACTTCTCCAGCAGTCTAGTGGTTAGGACTTGGCGCTTTCACGGAGGATTGCCAGCTCTGTTTCCTGGTCAAGGATCTAAGATCTTGTAAGCTGCGTGGCATAGCCAAAAAAGAAAAGAAAACATATGTATGTAAACATGTTCATTTTCTTGATCACCCTCTAGCATTGCTCTCTCTAAGCTGCTTCCTAGTGTGATTTATGTTTATTGTTAGTACCTGTCAAGTAAAACACTGTCAGAAAAAAATTTGCAACATATAAAAAAAGTTATTTCTAAATGTAGTTATTTTTTATAACAGCTTCCAGAAATGTTACATGAAAAATCTATTTCCTCCAAACTGTAAGGATAAAAACCTATATCACAGGCAGGACAGCCTTTCTGACATCCAAGCAGATCTGATACTTTATTATATTTGCTTTCTTGAGTTGTTCTTCTGATGCTGGCGTATCAAGGAAAATTCTCTTTGACTTTAAAACAGACCACTTTTCAGTACTTCTTTGATTAGATTATGCGTAAAATGTTTATGTCTGCCACTCACTGGAGATTAAGTAATTAAGATGCTCTTAATATTGCAAGAGAGACATTACAAGTCTCATTATTTTAATGGACTGGTGGGCTCCAGGGGGTTGATAATAGGCTACAACATCTTGCATTCCAAGTTAGCAAAATTTAGTTTTGCCCGTTTGGCACCCTGAACTTGCAAGCTTTTGATGACTCAAGCTTTCAGAAGGAAGTAGTCTTAGATTAGTTCTTAGGGGGATAGGCCGTTCTTACAAATCATTGTCATCAGCAGTATCATCCACACAATGGCGGCCTTATTACTAGCACCACTCAAGAACTAGCAATTCCACAGGCAGACGGTCAGTGGTCTTCTCATCTGTGCTTTGAGAGGGGTCCCTGAGGCCCTGAGGCACTCTCAGAGCGATGGCACAGCTGTCTCTGCTTTTTTATGAGCTTATCTTTTAGAGCCTTCACGATGGATGACTAGTAGGTCTGTACCGTCTACATAACTGCAAGGCAGTGTTTGCATTGGAAGTGCAAAAAGACAACTATTTTCTTTTGTTAAGTTTATATTATCTGGTTCCAAAAGTACCCATAACTCACTTCTTAAAAAGCCAGAAAATGATGACCAAAGTCTTGAGGTACAACTTCTGTTTCATCTTTGCAAATCTCTAATGAATTGAATTGTTTAAACCTGTCACAGCAGTAAGTCCAGTGTCTCCCTCTCCAGGTTCACCCCTCCTTCTGGGTTGTCAAAAACTAAAGGGAAGCAAATATGAAGTCTCAGGAACTCCAGTCCTAAATCTTTCCAAAATTCTGTGCTCAGTGGAGAGAGCCCTTATCTAGGCGGCCGAAGAGCGCTGCTGTTTCATGCAACTACCAGCGTTGCCTCTTGGTCCCCTGTGGTCCCATGATGAAGCTAGTCTACTCTGTAAGGTACCTGATGTCCCATCTTCCTGGGGAATGCATTATGGCTTTTATTTATTTATTTTTTTTAATCTTTTTGGCTGTGTCTGTGCTATATGTGAGGTCTTAGTTCCCTGACCAGGGATTGAAGCTGCACTCCCTGCATTGGAAGGCATAGTCTTAACCATTGGACTGCCAGGGAAGTCCCACATTGTGGCTTTTAAAAGGAAGTAATGTTATCCCCTCCATGCCACACTTGATCAAGTGTTGTAATAAATCATCTGTTGTATGTCAAGCACTGTTCAGTATGCCAAGAATACCAGTGTACCAGTGGGGAATAAAAACCCAAACAGACAAGCTTCTGCAGGTAGCATGTATTCTACCGGGGGGTCCCAATCAATGAGCAATTGATGAGTAATCTATTTTATATAACACCATGAGAAGAAAGATGTTACTAATTTACATATGGGTGGGGACCCACTAAACAGAGCCTGCCCCAGTGGCCCTTTGTCACAAGTCTAAACCTAAGTCAGCTTATACTTACAGTAAACCCTCTAGGGAATCCGAATGTATACTGATCACAATCCTCCAATTCAACTTACCTAGCTTACTTATTCCAGAGAACAAGACCTGCTCCCCGTGTAAGTAAATGCCCCACCTCCTGGCCAGTCATGCCTTATTTCCAGGTTGCCTCTTAACTCCCTATAAAACTCATTCTTGCCCCCAAATCTATTGGGAACAGTGCTCTACTGCTTGGGAGGCACTGTACTTTCCCAATTCATGGGTTGTTTCCCCTTGAATAAAGGACATCTGACCTGTTACTAAATTGTTTTGGTGTTGTCATTTGATACTACCAAGTAAACTGACAAACCATCTACTGGAAGACTTGTAATTTCAAAATGTTGAACCATAAAAGAGAGCGAGAGAAGAGAGAAGAAAAAAGAAATAAGCTAGGTTATCCCCATAGAAGGCTCTGAGATGAGGATTTGACTGCACCTAATTTATTTGGGAGCTGGCCCCAGGAAGTACCCACAGGGGAGTGGGCCCATGAAATTAGGAAAGAGAGAAAGCCAATTGGGCCATAATGCTGAGCAGGTAACCTTATTACCTGTGGGCAAGTGAAACTCAGTCCCACCATGAGCTTTGGGAGTTGTTTTAGAATATGCCTCAGTGTCGTCACAAGCAC
The DNA here is from genome assembly GCF_029378745.1 of Bos indicus. Lineage (NCBI taxonomy): Eukaryota > Metazoa > Chordata > Mammalia > Artiodactyla > Bovidae > Bos > Bos indicus. The sequence continues at coordinate 49,773,765 of NC_091763.1, read as the reverse complement.
AGGGTAAGGAGGCAGGGAGGTTTGTCTACCAACTCCTATTGGTCACTGAAAGAGTGTCCACTCAGGTCATGTGTCAGCTTCTAGTTCTTAAGCCTGCCCTGTTCAGAGGCTGAGCACCCCTGGGAAACCCTCCTGGTGGAGAATGGCAGATGCTGACATAGGCAGCCGTCTGTGTACCTGGAAGGATGAGTGCCAAGGGGATGTTGGAGGACCACCACCAGTATCTGTTACAGTGAGTATCTCAAGATTGTTGTCGTTCAGTCACTAAGTCATGGCCGATTCTTTGCAACCCTATGGACTGCAGCTTGCCAGGGTCCTCTGTCCTCTACTGTCTCCTTGAATTTGCTCAAACTCGTGTCCATTGAGTTGGTGATGCCAAGCAACCATCTCATCCTCTGCTTCCTCCTTCTTCCCCTGCCCTCAATCTTTCCCAGCATCAGGGTCTTTTCCAATGTGTCAGTTCTTCACAGTACCAAAGTATTGGATCTTCAGCTTCAGCATCATTCCTTCCAATGAATATTCAGGATTGATTTCAAGATGGTTGAATGGTAATTTTAGATTATAATAAATATCATGTTGGAGAATAGATTCATGTGTATGTGTAACTGAATCATGTTGCTGTACTCCTGAAACTAACACAACATTGTTAATCAGTTATTCTCTGATATAAAATAAAAATTTTTTAAATACCTGGCAGAAGTAAAGCGGAAGAAAATTGTGGGGGTGGGAGGAGGGATGCCATTTTAGAGAGTATGGTGAGAAGTGGGCATTTGAGAAAGCGACGTTTGAGTGGAAACCTGAGTGTTGAGAATTGAAGTATGGGTAGATCCCAGGGAAACATCTCCAGTAAAAGCTCTCAACTGCAAGAAGTCTTGTTAAGTCCAGGGAATTAAAGGTGAAGCACAATCAGCAGTGGGGCAAATGATAAAGGATTCATTGGGTCAGGTAGACAAGGGCCTACCTGCACAGAACCTTATAGCTGTGGCAAGGCATTGGGGTCTTATTTTGAATATGAGGAGAAGCTTTTAGAGGGTTTTGGGCAGTATGTATGATCTAGTTTTATTTTAAACCATCTTTGTGATCCTATGTGGGAATAAGAGTAGAAACCAGAGGTGGACTGGGAGACTATTGTAACCATTCATGTGACAGGCTGCTGTGACTTAAAGCATAGAAATAGAAATATTGCAATGAGAGATATTCTTATGGTAAAGGGGTGTGCTTCCTGTTCATGTAGAAGTGATATCCAACCAATAAGAGTCAAAGGATGAACTAGGTAGCAAATAAGATCCAAAAAATATAATCATTGACTGAGAACAAGATTTAAGAGTTAATAACTAAGTACAAACTTACAGAGCAGTACCAAGTACGTGCTGGGCTTCATCGCTCAGTTGTGTCTGACTCTTTGCGACCCCATGGACTGTAGCCTGCCAGGCACCTCTGTCCATGGGGATTCTCCAGGATACCAGAGTGGGTTGCCATGCCCTCCCCCAGGGGATCTTCCTAACCCAGGGATCAAACCCAAGTTTCCTGCATTGCAGGCAGATTCCTTACCGTTGAGCCACCAGGGAAGCCCAGTAACAAGTATAGTGACATAAATATGCAGAAAGTCAAAGAGCCAAGAGGGACAAAGCAATAACAAAAATAAAATGTAACCGAGCTATAACCTGGGCTGGTATTCTTGGCCACTCTCTGGGACATAGAGTAACATTCAATTACATAATCCCAAAATTTCTGAAAAATCATGTTGAGTGTAAATGAGCTTTTGTGTATGGGGATTTTTGCCCATCACGTAGCAAAGCTTTCCCTAATGTTCTTTGCCAATACATCCATCTCCTCACATGGCTCACCCACTCCTTGCCCTCTCCTAAAAACTTGCCTTCCCAGGTCTAAATTTCTAAAAACTCTACCCACAAAACTTAAGCCCGTGGCGCCCTTCCCTCATTCATTATCCTAATAGCTACTTAATTGCTATTTTTTGCTTTTCATCCCCTCCCCCAGAGCCCACTGTTCTGCTGTCAGTCCCTTAGGTGAAATATTTCTGAGTCTTAGATTCCTTTCTTGAGGTTAATAGTCTCTTTAACTCACTCTTCCCTCACAGCCCTCAAGCTCAGCTTAACAAAGCTTGTCATGCTCTGAACATACCTTGTCGCTACCCCCTGAGCCTTTGCTTTTTCTCTTTCCCTCTTCTGGAATTTTCTGTCATGTCTCCTACATACACACACACCATCTCTGCCTACACACACACAAAAATATATTAGGTATCAAGTCTCTTTCTTAAACCTATTCCTTTACTCGGTGCATCCCAGCAGAGATTTAGCAACTCATAAAGTAGCACAGGTGAAAACATTAGCTAAAGATTTGTTCATTTATTGAGTGCCTACTTCATACCAATTTTTGTGCTTGGTGTACAAAGATGAATATGGCATGTAGTTGCTAGCCTTAAGAAGCTCAGTCCAGTAGAAGGTTTGAATGTGTAAATATACCCTCACTGAACATGAGGAGTATGGTGATTGAAATATGTAGAGAGTATGGAGTCTGGGCTGTTCACACAGAGCAAATTAGATGGAGGTATTCAGCTTGCAGGCCCAGAGCCAAGACTAAGCTGAACCAAAGGCAGAGGTCTCAGTACCAAGGAGAGCACCTCACGCACCCAACCTTGAGGCATTCTTCACATTTTTGGAAGTAGCTCGAAATTTTCTGTTAGGCTCTATCCTGACAAGCAAGCATTTCTGGCTTAAATGACCCTGGTTGGACATATACTGGATACCTTTGAGTTAGGAAAATACTCCTTCAACTTATGAAGTTGGAGGGTTTTAAGATTGCAGACAGTTGAGGAATTTATATCCTTAGATGGTTCTCTTGGATCATATTCTCAGGGATAATTCTTATTCTAAAAATTAAGATGGAACCCAGGACTTTATTTTGTTGGGATTTTTCCCTCTCAGTCTTTGGGAGATTGTGGTCTAATGCCTGCCTAATTTAGACAGAATGGATCTCTTCAGGCATTTTGTTTGTTTGTTTTAACATCTGTCTGGCAACATTATTTTCTTCCTTGAGATGTTATACATTTCTAGAGTAGCACAGTTCCAAAGAAATATAATAGGAGCCACATATGGAATTTTAGGTTTTTTAGTAGCCACATTATAAGAAGAAAAATGAGGAAGTTTCCTGGTGGCCTGGAGGTGAGGATTCTGGATCTTCACTGGCCCAGGTTCAGTCACCACTTGGAGAACTGAGATCCTGAAAGCTGCATGGCATGGCAAAAAAAATAAAAACAAACAAGTGAAATTAATTTATCTTTAAACCCAGTGTATCTAAAATGTTATTTCAACATGTAGTGAATGTTAAACAGTGAGATTCAGCACATTCTGGCTTTTCTGTTAATGTTCAAGACCTAGTATATATGCTCTTGCAGCACATTTCAGTGCAGACCAGCTGCGTTTCAAGTGCTGTTTCCACACGTGGTTCATGGCTGCTGCGTTGGACAGCACAGCTCTGATGTTAGGGAGTCTGTCTGTACTCACGCTCCAGCCTTTCTGCCACTTCATATTTCCAAATCCTTGTGTATTTTGGCCAGAAAAACACCATCCCTGTAAAAGATGATATCAAACCAAGTACTTTTGGTCCTCTGTTTACAACTGAGTAGGAGGTAGGAGGGAAGAATGTTTAAGTCTTAAAATAAATTTGTGTATGTTTTAATTTTTTTAATTGTAAAAGTCACACAACATAACACATACTACTTTAACCATATTTAACTGTACAGTTCAATGGCCCTCAGGACATTGACCTTTTTGTGCAATTCTCACCATCATCCATCTCCCGAATTTTCCACCTTCCTAAACTGAAACTCTGTCCCCACTAAACACTAACTCCCCATCCCCCATCCTTACCCCCCAACCCTGGCTCCTGGCATTTACCAAAGTACTTTCTGACTTTTTAAGTCAACCTAATGGAATTAATCATCTAGTTGAGTGGAGTGAGGAGAAAAATGGATTCATGAAGGAAAACAAAATCCTTATTCTGTACAGATCTGTTTCATAATGAGGAAAACTAATACTAAGGAGGATAATATGATTCCTTCCCTTGAAAAACATTTTATAATATTAAACAGTATATTCTGTTGTGGGGTGGGGACAGAGGCAAGAGTGCTGGAAGTCAGACTGAAATTTTAGTTTTAGTTCAGTTTAGTTTAGTTTTAGTTAGATTTAGATTCTTTTTAAAAAATTTATTGTTTTGGAGTATAGTTGCTTTATAATGCTGTGTTAGTTTCTACTATATAGCAAAGTGAATCAGCCATACATATATTCCCTCCGTTTTGGGTTTCCTTCCTGTTTAGGTCACCATAGAGCTTTAAGTTGGAGAAGGAAATGGTAACCCACTCCAGTATTCTTGCCTGGAGAATCCCATGGACGGAGAAGCCTGGTAGGCTACAGTCCACGGGGTCACAAAGAGTTGGACACGACTGAGCAAGAGCTTTAAGTAGAGTTCCCTGTGCTATACAGTAGGCTTCATGGGTTATCTGTTTATATCTAGGACTGCATATATGTCACTCCAAATCTCCTCATTCCTTCCATCCTTCCTTCCCTCTTGATACCCTTACATTCATCCTCTATGTCTGTGTCTTTGTTTCTGCTTTGCAAATAAAATCATCTGTACCATTCTTTCTAGTGTCTACATTTTTGCATTAATATATTTGTTTTTCTCTTTCTAGCTTAGATTTAGATTCTTGAACAAGTAAATTAACCTGTCCAGCCCTTAGTTTTCTCATCTGTAAAATAAAGGGATTGGGATGGATATCTCTAAATTCCTTTCACCCCTACATTGATGCTGCCTCTTAAATAAATTCCACAACCTATCTCCTCCCTACCTATATAATTTCTTACAGAGCTACCACAGCTAGTCTCCCCAGCAATGTCTCAAATCTATCCTGTTCTCTCTATCACAAAAAACCCTTTCTAAATAAAAGTCTTATCATCTCGTGCTTAATGTCCCTCAGTGGCTTCTGGTCCATAGCAGTTAGCATGGCGTGCTTTTATCTGCTCCCACAGACACACTCCATATTCTGGCTTTATTGGACTACTGCAGCTGCTAGGGCTCTCTTTGTCAGCTCAGGTTGTTTTAACAAAATACCAAAGACTGGAAGGCTTAAACAACAGAAATTTATTACAATTCTGGAAGCTGGTAACTCTAAGAGCGAGATATTGGCCAACTTGGTTTCTGGTAAAAGTCTCTTCCTGGTTTGTAGACTGCTGCTTTCTTGCTATGATGTCACATGGCTGGGAAAGAGGATCTCTCTTATGTCTCTTCTTATAAGGGCACTAATCCCATTCATGAAGGCTCCACCCTCATGACCTAATTACCTCCCATCTCCATCACACTGAGGATTAGGGCTTCAATATATGAATTGGTGGTGGTGTTGGGGGACGGTGATACCATTCAGTCTATAGCAGGGAAGCAACGGACCAGCTTTCAAGGAGATTTGGGAAATAATTAGCTCAACCCCCAGTTGCTATTATAAAAACTCAAACATATAATACAGGATTTTATAATGGTGTGCATGTCATTTTTGTACAAGTTCAGTACTTAGGCAGGTTTTCCTTATTTTGAGACAAAATGCTTTCCATGAGATATTGGGAATTTTGTGTTAGTTTTAATCTTAATGATTACCTAGTCAGACACCTCACTGGAATGAGGAAACTGGTATCTAGAAAGGTAGAGTAATTTGTCAGCATCGCACATCACACAGCTCACCAAGATTCATAGCTGAACCTCAAATCCAGGCTTTTTCATTCTCTCATTCTTGTATTTCCATGTATAACATATACGGTAAAGAATCAGTTCCTTATTTGACTGCACCTCTTTACTCCATTTTTTTCTTCTTTATAAAATATAAAATCTATTCCAAGGGTCCACATTTCTCATCCTCAGTTCATCAGGTACTGCTAATTGGTTTCATGACAGCTTCCCTAGATTGGCTCTAATCCTAGTCTCTGGATAGAGTCAAAATCAATCCTTCCTTCTTGGCTTCTTCCTATTCTTGATCCTTGACTTCATATAACTAAAGGCATTAAGAATGGCCCTGGTGTCTAAAATATATATATATTTTAGAAATAAGACTAAGACTTTATTACTCATAAACAGCTTCTGATCATCTCTGTCTGCTTTGGTTTTTCTCAACTATCAAATGAGAAACATAAACTAAATCATTTCAGTGATTTTTCCTGCTATAAAGTTTCTGTCTATACCCAGATGCCACTAAAATGTTACATTTCACACAGTAGTCATTCTGTAAATATTTAGGGACTTGATATTAATGGAGCAAAATGTGGATAATGCTAAAACAGGAATTCCTTGAATTTTACTCTTCATTGGCCCGCATCTGCTGCCATAGGAGAGCAGTACATGCTATGACTTTCCATAACTGCAAAAATGAGTAAATAAATTATGGAAACATCAGATGTGTGGATCAGTCTTTCACTATAATACATAATGTTTATTTTTATTTTTAATAATTCGCCAGAAAAGCCCCTCTGACGATTGTATATCTTACTTAGTTAGTTTAAAAGTGTCTCTTAATTTAAAAAGGAATCCATTTCATGGTTTGTAGGTATTTATTTATAATTATTTAAGGGATTTGAAAGCTGTCATTTTATAGGTAAAAATGATTCTACTTTTAGCTCTTTACTAGCATTTTCAGTGTGTCTGGGAAAATTTTAAGATATATCAGGATGATGAAAGAGCTTGAGTTTAGTGGGCCTGCATACCATTCAGGTGGGTATTTTCCTTATAGAAAATCTTGTAGAACATTGTTAAGCTTTGAGTGAACCCTAGAAGGATCTGGAAAGCTGTGCAATTGGCTGGCACAATATTGAGGGTGGAGAGAGCAAATCAAGAGAGCCTTGTAACTTTTAATATATTTGTAGTCAACACCTAAGATTTTTTAAAAAATCAATGTATTGTTTAAAAAACAAATACCTTTAGCTGTTAGTCCCTACAGATAATTTTAAATCAGCTAATCTCTCTAGTTTGTACCCTTTCCAAAGCCTTCTTATGCTTTTCATTATTATATTTAGTAAACACTGCATCCAGTCTTCTGGGTGCATACAAATGGATACAAACACACCAAATGACAGACGCTCCACCACAGAGAGCTTCAAATTGGATTAGACAGCGGGAATGGGGCACTTGGAGGGTGGAAGAGGCTTAAAGTCTCCTCATGGACTGCCTGCTTCAGTTATGTAAATGAGTTGGGTGGTATCAGAACACCTTTTAAATATGAGTAATTAGCTACAGAAATTACGCTCCGCGAAACTGAACTAGAGAGAGATCATTTGAATGAAGCTGAGGTCATGGACTGCAAGCAGTTCACGTAGAGAGCAGAACAAAATGGGTCTATGGGGTTCCACTTGGGTGTAGGTCATTTCAAATCAAATAGATACAAGAGAGGCATTTTCAGAATTAGTGTTTTGACTGAAAGGTAGGTCATTGAAAGTATGTTTTTGTTCTTAATATTAATCCCCATACATGGTATCCTCTTCTGCTGGTTGGGGAAAACAGAAAGAGGAAAAAGTCTGACAACAAAGGGAAAGAGTGGCCCATTAACAGAGCGGGGTGGAGTCCTGCATCATCCTCTGTGAGCTGGGAGCTTTCCGAGGAGTGGCGTCTGAGGCCTGGAGGACAGTGCACAGGCAGTTTGTAGCTACACTAAGATTTCTGTGCTTCAGAGGAGGAGACGGTAAATCTGAAAAGCACAAAAGAGCATTTTTTCACTCCACCACTCCAGGATTAACTCTACGGGGACAAAACCTTGCCCATGTTTTTGGAGACATCTGGGTGAGGTTAGCAACTAAACACTTTCCACATCCTTTAGGGATGGAAGAGGGATCAAAATAGTTAAATCTGAGATGTCTTGAGCATTCTCAAAATTACTTCCCCTCATTTGGCAGCCAGCCAGCCAGCCCCTTGTCTGTGCAGGGAGGGGGAAAAAAAGGCTGGTGGGACATGAACCAGCCAAATGTGGAATTGAAAAGAGACGTTTCAACTCTCTTGTCTTCTATTTTCTTTATGTTTGGAGGGAAATAAAAAAGAATCTACTATCTGTCCTGTGAAGGAAAGTACCACAGTTGCATATATTTCTTCATAAAGCCAGTTATGAGTTATGATTTGGATAATGTGGTCAATTTGAAGCTGAATGTAAATTCTCCTGTCATGGTACCTGTGGTCTCAAGGAGTGCCTACTAGATTCTACCACTCGGGTGTGTACACTAACCAATCCCAGCTCCACGGTTAGAATCCTAGCTTACACAGTAACATTAGGCGAGTTACTTAACCTCACTTAATCTCCACGTCCCCTTCTATAAAATGATGGTAATAATTAGAAACACATCATTGTATTACTGTGAGGATTAAATTCATTAATAGATGTATGTGTGCCTAACACAGTGATAGAAGGAGTCAAGAAATGACTCTTTTTATTATAACCATATCCTAAGATATAAATAGCAAAAATGGGCCCATTTCCCCAATTTCTAATTTGTCTCTTCATTTCTCATTGCTTGTCTTATCTAAAATATTAAAAACATTGAGGATCTCATTTAATGCTTTCTTGATTACTGGTTATTATTTTGTATTCATTTTGAAATGATTAGAAGAAATCTAGTGGAGTGGGTGATGTTGCTCCAGCAGAGCCAGTGCCCCGCCCAGGTGTGTGAGAGTCACTGACAGGCACAGGCCTGTTACTGCAGTGGGCTTTAGAAATGCCACTAGAACATACATAGTATTTGGGGATATGGTTATGAATAAAAAAGTCAAGAAGCTGTGTAAGCTTTACAGGCGTGGATATACATGTAAACACATACATACATATGAAAGAGAAGATACACAGTGAGCTTGAAAAGAAGAAAACGAATGAGCAGTCCTGGATAAAAGAGATAAAGGCAAATGAAATTGCTTCCAGTTTTGTCTTTCTATTCTGTTCATTATTTCATTTTCTTTACTAAACAATTGTACTTGTTTTCCATTCTCTTTTTCAGTTAATCCTGAAGAAGGCAAGATAAGGTGGAGAGAATTTGTATGATAAATAATAAAAAAATGAGAGAGAAATTACATAATTTTTAAATAAAGAATTTATAAAATAGGCAGACATAGTGATTGTTAGATAAATATATGAAGTGATTGAGATATAAAGTGATTGTTAAAGTTAACATCATTAACCATTTACTAATAAATAAGACAATGCTTTCATGTATGTGGTATATTTCACTATGTGACTCCAGGTTACTACTGTTGGGGCCATGCGCAAATGGAGAAAATGTAGTTTGAAGGGGCAGAAAGACCTCAGGTTATAGACTGGTAAAGGGACAGAGCCAGAGTTTGAACCCAGGACTTTCTGACTCCAGAGTTCTTAACCACCAAACTCCTTTATGAAGAAATAGAAAAAATGAGCTGAAAAGGAAGTGGAGACATGACAGAATAACAGAAGAAAAGGAAAAAGAAAAATAATGGCAGGAGAATTGGAAATGATGGAATGATTGAAAGACTGTTAAAGAAAAGGGAGGAAGAACAAGGAGTGACAACACTGGAAAGAAGGGCACAGAGCCAAGAACTATGATTCATGATCAATATGTGGGGGAGTGAGGATGCTTCTCTTTCAGTTTAATGAATTTTTTCTTACGTCATTACAAGTTCATGCATAGAATCATTAGATAGGAAGGCATAGCTATATTCAGTCACTAAGAGTCTAACAGGTAATAGGTACCTGCAGTGTACAAATACAGTGGTTGGTATTAAAGTTAACAAAATAGTTTATAATTCAAGAAGAGAAGAAGAAACAATTACATTTTTTAGGAGCTAAATCAACTAAAAAATGGTAGCAAATGTAAGATAAGTGCTTGATGATGAGGTCTAAGGGCAGAGAGGCAGTTCTCGGATGGCTGTGTCCCTCAGTTCAGTTATCTGGAGGTAAATGAACTTGAACTTGGTATCGCTGGAAGGGGGAGATTTAAAGAAAGGGAGAGTGGTGTCTTTGCACAAAGGTGTGAAGCTCGAGTGGGCCTGGCATGTTCTGAACATTGGGGTAATATATGTTAATTGGTGTTTGGAGAGATTAGTATGTCTTACAGCTATTGAACTGGCCAAAATATTTTAAGATAACTACCAGAACTGCAAGATACAAAGGTGACCACATACATTTCTGGCTGCCCTAGATATAACTATTATTGTTGTTCAGTTGCTCAGTCATGTCCAACTCTTTGCCTCCCCAAGGACGGCAGCACACCAGGCTTCCTTGTCCTTCACCATCTCCCTGAGTTTGTTCAAAGTCATGTCCATTGAATTGGTGCTGCCATCCAACCATCTCATCCTCTGTCGTCCCTTCTTCCCCTGCCTTCAATCTTTCTTAGCACCAGAGTTTTTTCCAATGAGTCACCTCTTCACATCAGGTGGCCAAAGTATTGGAGCTTCACCTTCAGCATCAGTCCTTCCAATTAATATTCAGGACTGATTTCCTCTAGGATTGACTGGTTTGATCTCCTTGCTTTCCAAGGGACTCTCAAGAGTCTTCTCCAAAACGACTTCGAAAGCATCCATTCTTGGGTGCTCTCACATTCATATGTGACTACTGGAAAAACCATAGCTTTGACTAGACGGACCTTTGTCAGCAAAGTGACGTATCTGCTTTTTAATGGGCTGTCTAGGTTGCTCATAGCTTTTCTCCCAAGGGGCAAGCATCTTTTAATTTCATGGCTGCAGTCATCATCCACCATCCAGTGATTTTGGAGCCCAAGAAAATAAAATCTGTTACTGTTTCCATTTTTTCCCCATCTATTTTCTATGAAGTGATGGGAACAGATGCCATGATCTTAGTTTTCTGAATGTTGACTTTTAGGCCAGCTTTTTCACTCTTCTTTTTCACCTTCATCAAGAGGCTCTTTAGTTCCTCTTCGCTTTCTGCCATTAGGGTGGAGTCATCTGCATATCTGAGGTTATTGATATTTCTCCTGGCAATCTTGATGGAACCACTTAAAACGTAATGTGGAATGGCATTTCCATAAAGATGTTTTCACTTTGATTTATTTTAAGAAAAAATTTCAAAAACTTTCATGACTGGAGATAGAAATTATGGCACAGAAGTTCAACATTTCATATTCTGCATTCACTTGAAATTGCAAGTCTGAATTCTGTTAGCAATATGACAGTGTTTGTGAGATAATGTTAACTTAAAAATTAAAATATCAAGATTGCAGTTCTGTTGAAATTACATACACACAAGCATTCAGATAAGAACTGCAAAGAAATCCTGATTCATTGGAGATGGAATTGTGAAGATTTTTGTTTGTTTGTTTCTTCTAGTTTTGTTTAAGAAAAAGAAAGATGAGTAATGAGTAGGGTGAATTGTGGCAGAAAAGGTAAAAATCAGTTAAAACAGTTACCTTGATCTTTTAGGGATGCTTAACTAGGTTCTTGAACTTCTTATTATATGAACAATAGATTTTTGGGGACTTCTGAATTTTCTTGGGTTAGAGTTTCATAACTTTCAACAGAGTCTTAAAGTTGTTCATGACTCATCTAATACTTGGACTGAGAAAACAGATCTAAGGGAACCTAATTTTTAATGTGTCCAACAAATATTATTGTAATAACAGTAATGAGAGAATTTCTTAAGATTTTTTTTCTTAGAAGAGGTGGTAGATTTTACAGTTCAAACCTCTTTCTATTTTATTTTTATGAATGGATTGCTTCCGTATTATTCAAATAAGCTTTTAGATATCAGAAGTAAAGTCATTTTGAAAAAGGAACTTACGTATATTAGGAGGCACTGAGTCTAGAAAAGGGGTATATGTGTGTGTGTTTGAATATGTAATTAAGAACAGTTATGAAAAATTACTTTGACACTTAAACACACATCAATAATGTGTGGCTCTTTGGGAGGTCATTGCTTCGGCAGCTGCAACTATCAGAAAATACAAATGTGTTGTTTTACAAATGGTGGAAACAGAAATCATTTGCTCTAGAATCTAGGCTATATTTCTATTAAATAATTTGAACATTACTGGAGCTGGAAAATTCAAGGGAAGTAATGATTGAACCATATGATATTACCTTTTTTTTTTTTAACCTCTGTTGACTTACAGAAAGACAATTTCATGTGGTTTGATCCCTAACATACTTCTTATTCCTTATAACCTCTTTTTTCTCTATTCATTTCTATCCCTTCTTGTTTTATCTTTCCCAATTTATTTTTTATTAAAGTATAATTGATTTACAATATTGTTAATTTCTGCTATACAACACAGTGATTGTTATACATATATATATTCTTTTTCATATTATTTTCCATTATGGTTTATCACAGGATATTGAGTATAATTCCCTTTGCTACACATTGCATGCATGCTAAGTCACTTCAGTCATGTCTGACTCTTAGTGACCTCAGGGACTGTAGCCCGCCAGGTTCCTCTGTCCATAGTATTCTCCAGGCAAGAATACTGAAGTGGGTTGCCATGCCCTCTTCCAGGGGATCTTCCCAACCCAGGGATTGAACCCATGTTCCTGTGGCTCCTGCATTGCAGGCAGTTTCTTTACCACTGGTAGGACCTTGCTGTTTATTCATCCTGTATAATAGTTTGCACTTGCTAATCCCAAATTCCCAATCTGTGCCTCCCCACTCCCTTAATTTCAATTATCTAGTTCCCTGATCAGAGATTCATCTTGGGCTGTCTGCTTTGGAGCATGGAGTCTTAACCACTGGACCACCAGAGGAGTCCCCAGATTCATTCTTCATTGTAACCATGCCAGAGTCAGTGGTTCGGAAAGTCTGTATATATTTTGAACAGGTGAGGCAGGAGGAGAGAGATGCAGATTGAGAGAAAGAGAAAGAGCTGAGAATTAATAAATGTTTTGTTGCTATGGTGGTGCACAGATTCAGAAAGAATCTGTTCTCTTTAAATATTTAAAAGTGTACCAATTTACCTCAAAAACATTTTCTCTTGATCTCTCTCCTTAACTTGGCATTACCATGCCTTCCTAGAATCTTGACATTTTGACTTTCTGTAAATTATGGAAAAGCAATAGGCTGCCAGTCTACTGTGCCATCAAGTTATCTGTGGGGTTCCTGGGTCTCTGTACTGTATTTACAGAAACAGATGGCTCTTGTGACACTTTCACCAAATGACATGGCACTTAACTTGTCTCCATCATGTAGATTCACAGCTTTGAGAAACATGCCAGCTGATGCCTGTGAACTTGTGGATCTAGCATAGCATTTCAGGGTGGGAGAAAAAAAAAAAACAGTTAATTCATTTTCCCATTTAGTTTCTAGGCCCACTTTAGCAAAATTCTTCATCTCACATTCAGCCAGCTAATTGGCATCCTTTTTATCTCCTGTAAAGAAATTAAAAAGTAAAGCCTCCATCATTTCTGCACTAGGAGAACTTACAAAATGTTGCAGGAAACTGGCAATGAGTTGAACTTCGGCAGAGATAAGCGCCTGTGCAATAAGATGGTGAGGGCAAAGTAATAGTTTAGGGTAGGACTCTTCCATTCTGGATCTTTTGCTCCTTCATAGGTGGTTTTTATCATATTATCGTTTATTTAGTGCAAGCACTCATGTAGCATTTACTGTGTGCCAGGCATTGTTCTAAGTGATTTACAAATATTAACTCTCTTAATACTCAGAGAAACTTTAAGAGAAAGGTTCTATATTACCCTCATTTTACAAATAGAGATACTAAGGCACAGAGGTTGACTGTTCTGCTTGTGCATTATAATATTTCAAACTATAAAATTTGGATAGAAAGTAAAATTTTTAAAAACTGATATTTTCTTGGGAAGAAGGCTTAAATGGACATTTCTCCAGAGAAGACATACAGATGGCCAAAAGGCACATGAAAAAGTGCTCGATATTGTTAATTATTAGAGAAATAGAAATCAAAACCACAGTGAGGTACCACTTCACACTAGTCAGAACAGCCGTCATTAAAAATTCTACAAATAACAAATGCTGGAGAGGATGTGGAGAAAAGAAAACCTTTTTACACTGTGGGTGAGAAGATAAGTTCATGCAGCCACTATGGAAAACAGTAAAGAGGTTCCTTAGAAAACTAGAATTACCATATGATCCAGCAATCCAACTCCTGGGCATATATCAAGATAAAACTCTAATTCAAAGAGATACACGCACTCTGATGTTTATAGCAACACTATTTACAATAGCCAGAACATGCAAACAAACGTAAGTGTCCATTAACAGATGCATGGATAAAGAATATTTGTTGCATATATACAATGGAATATTACCCAGCCATTAAAAAAGAATGAAATAATGCCACTTGCCTCAACATGTATGGATCCTAGAGATTATCATATTTAATGAAGTAGTTCAGTTCAGTCGCTCAGTCGTGCCCGACTCTTTGCAACCCCATGAATCGCAGCACGCCAGGCCTCCCTGTCCATCACCAACTCCCAGAGCCCACCCAGACCCACGTCCATCGAGTCAGTGATGCCATCCAGCCATCTCATCCTCTGTTGTCCCCTGCTCCTCCTGCCCCCAGTCCCTCCCAGCATCAGAGTCTTTTCCAATGAGTCAACTCTTCACGTGAGGTGGCCAAAGTACTGGAGTTTCAGCTTTAGCATCATTCCTTCCAAAGAAATCCCAGGGCTGATCTCCTTCAGAATGAACTGGTTGGATCTCCTTGCAGTCCAAGGGACTCTCAAGAGTCTTCTCCAACACCACAGTTCAAAAGCATCAATTCTTCAGCACTCAGCCTTCTTCACAATCCAACTATCACATCCATACATGACCACAGGAAAAACCATAGCCTTGACTAGATGGACCTTTGTTGGCAAAGTAATGTCTCTGCTTTTGAATATGCTATCTAGGTTGGTCATAACTTTCCTTCCAAGGAGTAAGCGTCTTTTAATTTCATGGCTGCAGTCACCATCTGCAGTGATTTTGGAGCCCCCCAAAATAAAGTCTGACACTGTTTCCACTGTTTCCCCATTTATTTCTCGTGAAGTGATGGGACTGGATGCCATGATCTTCGTTTTCTGAATGTTGAGCTTTAAGCCAACTTTTTCACTCTCCATTTTCACTTTCATGTCAAAGGCAAATACCATATGATATCACTTATATGTGGAATCTAAAATATGATGCCAATGAACTTATGAAACAGAAATGACTCACATACATAGAGAACAAACTTATGGTTCCCAAAGAGGAAAGAGGGTAGAATATATTAGGAGTTTGGGATTAGCAGGTACAAACTACTGTATATAGAACAGATAAGCAACAAGATGCTACTGTGTAGCACAAGGAGCTATATTCAATATCCTGTAATATACCATAATGGAAAATAATGGAAAAAGGAATGTATATTTTATACATAGATAAGTGAATCACTTTGCTGTCAGCAGTAACTAACACAATGTAGTGAATCAGCCATACTACAATTTTTAAAAATTAAAACTTCTCATTGTATAGATACGTAATTTGGGGTTTAAATGAAGTATATCTGTGAAAAAGCACATCTAATATTTTTATATTCTACAATTAAAATGGGTACCACGTCATACGTGTAGAAAATCAGTTATACACCAGGAATGGCCGAGTCTGGACCACCTGCAGGGTGTTGTTGTTCAGTCATCCAGTTGTGTCCTATTCTTTGCGACCCCTGGGACTGCAGCACACTGGGATTCCCCATCCCTCACTGTCTCCCGGAGTTTGCTCAAGTTCATGTCCGTTGCATCAGTGATGCCATCCAGCCATCTCATCCTCTGATGCCCTCTTCTCTTTCTGCCCTCAATCTTTCCCAGCATCAGGGACTTTTCCAATAAGTCGGCTTCTCACATCAGGTGACCAAAATACTGGAGCTTCACCTTCAGCATCAATTCTTCCAATGAGTATGAGGATTCAGGTTTGATTCAGGGTTGATTTCCTTTAAGACTGACTGGTTTGATCTCCTGTCTGTCCATGGAGGACAGGATAGGGAAACAGAAAGCAGAGTGTAGATTTTGATGCCCAAAGTTACCAACGCCTGGTCCCCAAATTGGAGCCACCATTTTGAGAATGATGTGGTCCACAGGGTGGTAAGAGTTCATCGCCTCATGAGTTTAAAATGAGATATTCCAAAATGACGTTTTCAAAGCCAGAGCAGCTTTTATGGAAAGAGTTGTAGTTGTCAACTTCCACTTTGCTTAATAAAAATATATTGGAAGGTAACAGAATTACTTCCAAGGGCACCCTTCTGTGTAACAGTCCAAATGGTGCTGTTTTAAAATGGGGACAGTACCCACTCTTGTCATAAAAATGACAGATTTGATGATGACTTTGGAGGAGCCTATTAAACCTGGTACCTCCGTTTACCAAAAAATGTTTTGAGAAGCCCAGTGAGTAACCAGTGTGGAAAAGTAGCGGGTCACAGTGGGAGACAGAGCGGGAAGTGGGCCCGCAGAAGCGTTTAGCATTTAATGGGTCCACGGCTGTAGGGAAGCAGTGTGCCGAAATAATCCTGATTAGGCTCGGTCAGTCAAGCCGCATAATCACACTTGTCTCTCCTCCTTTCAGCCCTGACTGTTCAGAACACAATTGCCTTTTAAAGCACCGTTTTATAAGTAGTCCTTACGCTGTCCTTTAAAATAACAGCCTTCTTTCACATCAGTGTGTGAGCCTTTTTTCTACCTGTGGGAATAGCCCACTCGGAAAAGAAAAGGTTATGTTAACATATTCATAGAAAGACATAGGCACATTCTCTTTCCAATGGGAAGGTTTAAATTTTGAGAGTTTTTTTTTTTTTTTTTTTAGGTTAATTTGGGCTTTTATTTGCTGGTATAATTTAACTACAGTGCCCTGCAAACTTTTTTGATCTAAAAACTTCATTTTTATATCACAATCTAATAAACACACACATATGTTTTATATATATATATATATATACACGCATATATAAAAGTGAAACAAAAATTTTACCCAAAACATCTACCTTGGGTGTTATTTTTTTTGAGACCCTTTTAAAAGCAGTTTTAGATTTATAGCAAAACTGAAAGGAAGGTATAGAAATTTCCTGTATACTGCTTTCCCTCACATGCATAGCCATTATCAGTACAGTGATACTTTTTTTTTTTAAACCAAGGATGAACTGTATTGACGCATCACAGTCACCAAGGTCCCCAGTTCATCTTAGAGTGCACTTTAATGAGATGAGTAGTGTTGTACATTCTGTCAGTTTGGACAAAAGTATAATGACATATATCCATCATTGTAATGTCATTCAAATTATTGTCATTGCTCATACAAACTTCTGTACTCTGTGTATTCATCTCCCCAGTCACTCCAAAGAAATGATGGGAAAATACCCAAAGGGAAAGCAAGTAGAAATGCTGCTGTCTAGAGCAGTTTCTGTCCCCAACCGTGTGTGCCGTATATTGACACGTGTAGCTGATATTTTACTGTTTCCTGTCCGCTGGTACCATTAATAACATGTATACAGAGCAGCAGATATGTCATTAGGAAGAAGTAACTTTAAAGGCTTTCCCCCTCTACTTGTTTTATCTTTTAAAAGACTAAGAAAAAAAGTCTGAAAGTTAGTCTATGTTTTCCAAGTTTTTTGAAAGCATAAGTTTCTCAGTTTTTTCAAAGCTCATTAGGGCGTGTTCAGCAGAGAAACAGCTGCACAGAGGTAGACCCCGTCAGGATGCTCTGATGTCTCTACTTGCTTGGGCTTCCAAGCTCACGTGGCCCTGGTTGTTGTTAATCTCCCTGACACTGTGCTTTGAAGGAGACGGTGTTACATGTTGGTTGTGCTTTTGTGAAGAAAAGCATGATTCTAAGCAAGTGTTAAATGTTGAAAAGAGCTTTAAAGATATATATCCACCCATTGTTCACGACCATCACTGTAATAAATGGGGAACAGATTTTTAGGTTTTTTTTCCTATAGGAAGTAAATCACTGTCATTGAAAATCTAGTAAATGGACACTTTCTAATCTTGAACCATAGCTGGCGAATGACTTTTATTGACTTTTTCTTCTTTTCTTGAAGCTTTTTAAGAGAACCTTGAAGCTTGAAAATAGTCTTTAGAAATTTTACCAGAAACAAGGGGCTTAAGGATTTGTGGCAATGCCAACAATGAGGTCATAGCTATAAAAATACATACGACATTTCAGAACACCCTCCATTACTTTCTTCAGGTCTTCTTAACATAAAATCTAACCCTGAAGTATTTAGCACTCTAATGAAAATTCCTTCTATTTATTATTTTTATTTGTGTACTTATGTGTCAATAATACCTGGCTTATAAGAGTAATAATAGTCAATTTTTTTTAAGTTTTTACAAGTCAGATAGGTGAGTACTGATGACCATGGGAGGACTGAAATTGAGAAATAAGTCAGTAGGGGAAAGGAAACAAAGAAAAACAGTTATAGTATTTGTTTTTACTAAGGTCTCACATTGGATTATTTGAAGCACATAGGCTGCCATGGAAGGAGAAAAAGGCAGAAATGGTCGGTGGGAGTCTGGACGACAGGTTACACATGTTTGTGAAGTAGGTCCTGATGCTGGAAAAAAAACAAGCCCATCTTAAGCAGTTACTGTGTCCTGTAAAGAAAAAGTATTTAAGCAGTGACCAGAAAGGATTTCTAAGAGTTTTCTTAAGTTAACAGTAGATTTTATTATTATATGATCCAGCAATCCCACTCCTGGGAATATACCAAGACAAAACTATAATTTAAAAAGGTACATGCATCCCTGTGCTCATAGCAACACTATTCACAATAGCCAAAACATGGGAACACCCTAAAGGCCCATCGAGAGAGGAATAGATAAAGATGTGGTGCATATATACAATGAAATACTGCTCAGCCATTGGCAACAACATGGATGCAACTAGAGATTATCATGCTAAGTAAGTCAGAAAGAGAGACAAAATACCATATGCTGTCACTTACGTGTGGAATCTAAAATATGGCGCAAATGAACCTATCTATGAAACAGAAACAGACATAGAACCGACTTGTGGTTGCCAAGTGGCGGGTAGGAAGAGGGGTGTACTGGAAGTTTGGGGTAGGTAGATGCAAACTACTATATATAGAATGAATAAACAAGGTCCTAATGCATAGCGCCAGAGAGGGCAATGGCACCCCACTCCAGTACTCTTGCCTGGAAAATCCCATGGACAGAGGAGCCTGGTGGGCTGCAGTCCATGGAGTCGCGAAGAGTCGGACACGACTGAGCGACTTCACTTTCACTTTTCACTTTCATGCATTGGAGGAGAAAATGGCAACCCACTCCAGAATTCTTGCTTGGAGAATCCCAGGGATGGGGGAGCCTGGTGGGCTGCCATCTATGGGGTCGCACAGAGTTGGACACGACTGAAGCAGCAGCAACAGCAATGCATAGCACAGGGAACTATATTCTGTTCAGTATCCTGTGATAAACCATAATGGAAAAGAATATTTTTTAAATGGATCTATGTATGTACAAACTGAGTCACTTTTGCTGTACAGCAGAGATTGGCACAACATTGTAAATCAACTATAGTTCAATAAAAAATTGAAAAAGTAAAGAAAAAATAGTAAGTTTTTAAAAATAACACCTTACTTCTCCCATCAGAGGTGAAAATATGGCAGGTACCTTCTTTTTAAATTTTTTAGAATTGAAGTATAGTTGATTTACAGTGTTGTGTTAGTTTCAGATGCACAGCACATTGATTCATTCATACCTGTATATTTATATCTGTTCTTTTTCAGATTCTTTTCCCTTATAGGTTGTCACAAAATACTGACTAGAGTTCCCTGTGCCATACAGTAAGTCTTTGCTGGTAATCTTTGTTATGTATAGCAGTGTGTATCTGCTAATCCCAAGGCGGTTACTTCTTAAAACAATAATATTACCAAACCATCACCTATTGTGCACTTTGCTAAATAACTTGGAGCCACTAAACAGATTTCTCTTGCTTCTCAATGGATATGGGGAAATGTTTAACCCCCATTGTATTGCCACAAAGCCAGGCTGCCTGATCACCCTGGGAGGCCCTGGAGGTCTGAGCAGCTTTGGATCGCCGCAGAGAGGGCTTTACCATTTTACTGCACAGGGTCCAGCCACAGCAGGGATCAGAAGCCAGTGTTTTATCTGCAGAAATATGCTGGTAAGAGCTCTCTGAAATTTTCCTTTTGCTGCTGAAAAGAAATAGGAAGCAGTAAGATAACTTTATCTGTAAGGTAATATCTGGGCTTGTTTCTATACAGAGGGAGCGAGGTGTGACTGTTTCCTGGAAGGGATGGATCTTGGTCCCCTCTCCCAGGTAGCATTTTAATGATCTGTTTAAAACCCAAGCCAAAATTAGAATTGTATTCCAACCGTAAAGGCTGGTCTCAAGCTTTCTGATCTCTGTTCATTGATTTGATTTCATTTAGTGTGCTGATCTGGTGTGTGGAGTTTGTATCAAAAATCAGTGTCCTTCACATGGCTTGTTAAACACTGACAAGAAAGACTTGGATGGGTGCATGACAAATTTAGTTCAAGTATTTTTTCACCGCTCAACTGCAAGCATAGTTCAGGGAAAAGTAAGTACTCGTAGCTTATGTTTGCTCTCAGGCTATAGCAACAGAATGTCAGTGTATTTTGTCATCCTGCATATAGCTATTTATTCTTAATGGTCTCATGGACCATTTTTATATTACCTTGAAACAGTTTTCCAGCCAGGCTTTATCTGCTCTATTCCTGTTGTTCTTTACACTGTAATTATAGTACTTTCCATGCAGAAAATGTGGTATAAACTTTAGCCATTTCCCTTTTTTATTTGAAAGAGAATTCTATTGTCATTCTTTCTGCACTAGCTTGAGAATTTCCCGCAAGTTTTCTGTATTAGTTCTCCTGTATTCCACAAAGGTCAACAGAACAAGAAAAGCTGGATTAGAAGCACATTTTTTTTAAATGCTATAATTGGATTTGTTAGCTTTAGCTCATGAAGTATCTTCAAAGACCACCTGTGAGATTATATTCCACATCTCTCAGTTTTTTGACCCTCATGAGATGAAACATGGTTTAATTACACTAATGCAACAAAGTTTGGCATCCTTTAAAACAGCCCTGGAAATACTTGCTATCTGATTTTATTACAGCAGGACATAGAATAGTGTATTTAAAGACATTCTGCTCTTTTCCTGGGGCAGTTTTTTGTTATCGTTGATACTTTCTATTGACAATCGTAAAATAATGTAAAAATAACTGTAAAAGTAACATTCCTCTAGAGTGCTTTTCAGTTTGCAATGTCTAGTTTGATCCTCTTGGGCATATTTTCTGGAGAGGGCATGTCTTATGATCCCTATTTTAAGGATGAGAAAAGTGAGATTCAGTGGCAGGCTCCAAGCTCTGCAAGGAGGAACGTGCAGGGGTGGATTCTGACTTGGGCATTCGGACTAGTGTTCTCTCCAAAACATTGTAGCCTCCATGTGCTCAATGTTTGCTGTAATGATCAGGCTCTTTGAACTAAGTCCTTTAATGGGAAGACTCTGGCAACAGCTGGTGTTAGGTAGATTAAAAATATTAAAATCAAAGCCCTTGGTTTGAAAGTAGAATAATTAAGAGAGTGAGAGAAAAGAGAAGAAAGATGCCAGAATCACTGAGTGATGTTAAAAGAATTGAAGGATAAGGGCAACATGATTCATGAGGTTCATGCCTCCTTCCTTTTCTCTCTGTCAAAAGAAGTCTCCACTGCTTTCGTGCTTTTCTCCCTCATCACTGGATTCTTTTGAGAAATTTGCATTGCTTTGTTAATTTCATATAGGACTCAAAGAAAAGCACCTTTCTCAAACTTGATATTTATATTTCATTTCCAGAAAAGGAAATATTCAATCAATGAAATTTCCCTTTATATTACACGTGACCTAAGACTCATGCTTCTGTGAATTGTATCAAGAATAGTGTTTATTTCTGGTGTTAACAAGTTGCATTCATTTCCCATGGCTGCTTTCTTTTCATTCTGAGTTTTCCTACTCTTTAAATAACTGTGCTCTTAGATTTTAATTCTGCTACTTGGTCAACACTTCTCTTTGTCATTCTTGACTGTACTCTGCTTTTCATAGTTCCTTTCATTTTTCTCAGGAAATCTCATTATGGATACTCTATTGCATAATAGCCTGGCCCTGAAATTCAAATGGAATCTGAAATGCTTTCAAGCTTTGGCCCCTATTGAAATACTCACTACCGTGTCATTAATGTAAATAAAATTGTGAGGATGCACTCTTATCTGCCTCTTTCAGTGTTCAGAGTGCCCTGATTATTGGGAAGTCCTTGTTAGCTACACTTCTCTTTGGTACCAACATACCTCTCAAGCCAGATTTGTTAATCTTGTCATGTTTGAGACCTTGGAGCACTCAAAAAGTAGAAGAGTTATTTGATATATCTTTGTGTATTAATTTTGCATATCTCATCAAGCACATTAGATATGTTTATGTGTAGTTCTGTACATATATTTGTGATTAATGTTAAAGAAACATTTATTAGTTTTCTTACTACTAAATGTTACAAAAAGAGCTTTATTTGGTTGTTTATAGTTCATTTACAGTGTTAATTTCTGCCATGCAGCAAAAGTGACTCAATTATACACATATATACATTCTTTTTCATATTCTTTCCATTCTGGTTTGTCACATAATAAATGTTGATATATTTATCAGTATATATTGAATATATAAATATATTCAATAAATAGGATACTGAATATAGTTCTCTGTGATATACAGCAGGACCTTGTTATTTATCCATTCTCTATGTAATAGTTTGCATCTGCAAATCCCAAACTCCCAGTCCATCCCTCCCCGACTCCCTCTTCCCTTTGGCAACCTCAGGTTTGTTCTCTGAGTCTGTTTCATTGATAAAGTTGTTTGTGTCAGCTTCCCTGGTGGCTCAGATGGTAAAGCGTCTGCCTACAATGCAGGAGACCCTGGTTCAATCCCTGGGTCGGGAAGATCTCCTGGAGAAGGAAGTGGCAATCCACTCCCGGAGCCTGACAGGCTGCAGTCCATGGGGTCACAGAGAGTCAGACACAACTGAGTGACTTTCAGGTCACTTCAGTATTTCATTGTATACATATACCACATCTTCTTCATCCACTCAGCTGCTGATGAACACTTCAGTTGTTTCCATGTCTTGGCTGTTGTAAATAGTGCTGCTGTGAATGTTGGGGTGCGTGTATCTTTTTGAAATTACAGTTTTCTTTGGATATGTGCCCAGGAGTGGGATTGCTGGATCACATGATAATTCTGATTTTTAAGGTTTTTAAGGAGGCTCCTTACTGTTCTCCATAGTAGGTGCACCAACTTACATTCCCGCCAACAGTGTAGGAGGGTTCCATTTTCTCCACACCCTCTCCAGCATTTGTTTGTAGACTTTCTCATAATGACCATTCTGACCTGTATGAGGTGATACTTCATTGTGTTTTTACTTGCATAGAAATGGAATCTTAAACCAGCCAATCAGGAGTCACCTGATCAGCACTAGTGAGGTCATCTGCCTAATAGACCTCTGCTGCTCGCTAAAGGAGAGTAGCTTTGCAATAACAAACTTGCTTTTTGCCTAGTATGACTCCTTCTTCCTGCTCCGTTCTGCCTATAAAAGTCTTTCATTTCATAAAGCTTCTCAGAGCCCCTTTCCATCTGCTAGATTGGAGGCTACCTGATTTGAATAGATTTTCCCTTGAATAATAACCTCATTTTTAATACACCTTAGTTTATCTCTTGACTGTAATCTCCTTGTTAATTTGACTACATCCAAATGTGGGATGTTTTGACCCTGTCTAAGATGGTCTAATGAGAGGGAAAGCATTATTGTCAATAAGGCGGGTATAGAAGAGAATGTTTTGAAGAAAAAATATTCCCTTAGAGAGTGAAGTAATTCAAGCAACCACAGCACAATGAATAAGAAGGATGTGATTACTAATTGAAAACCATGAAGCTCTACTTACGTGCCACCCACCCCCACTGAAACAAGTCACTAATATGTGCTCAGAGGTGTTGGAATAGCCTTTTGCATGGTCTTCCTGTCTCTACTGTACTCCCCTGCAGCTTGTTTTTCAATGCAGCCTGTTTTACACTTTAAAATGGACCTCAGATCATGTCATTGCTCTGCTCAGAACCCCTCTCAAGGGCTTTCCATTTCAGGCAGAGGGAAAGCCAGAGGCCTTGCAATGATAAACCAGCCCAAGCTCATCTGGTGCCCCACTCCACGTCTACCTTCATCTTCTGCTTTTCTCTCCTTCAGCTACTCTGATCTTCTTGCTATTCTCAAATATGCAAACTCCTGGGACTTACTTTAGCAGTCCAGTGGTTAAGACTCCCTGCTTCCAGTGCAGGAGCTGTGGGTTTGATCCCTGGTCAGAGAACTAAGATCTCACATGTTGCACTGGATGGCCAAAAAAACCCCCCAAAAACGAACAAACAAAAAACTTGTAAATGCCTACCTCGGAGTCTCTGAATTTTCCTAGAACTCTTGCCTTACCTGCAAAACCCTTTCCCAATGGCTCTCACACTCACCTTCCTCAAATCTTTACTGAGATCACACATTCTCAAGGAGTTTTCCCCTGACCATCATATGTAAAATGTCAACAGCTCCCCATCTCTGCCCTACCATCCTCTCACCATACGTTGTTTTTTTCATTCTAACATATTCTGTCTATTGAATTATTTGTTTTGCTTTCTGCTTGTCTTCACCCACTAGAATATAAGTTATATGAGAGCCAGGATTTCTGTCCTGTTTAGTCACTGTTCTCTCCAGCACCTGGGACATGCCTGGTACTTACTAGGCACTCAGTAACTATTTGCCAAATAAACAAATGAATCATGGAAAGTTAACTGGGGAAAGGAAACTGAAAGTCTAGGAATCATACAATATGGGGAAAAAAAAAACCCTTAAAGAAGACTGGTATCTACTCACCCCATGTGTACTGACAGGCATGTTTCCTGGGTGTGCCAGATAGTTGATTCAGAAAGAAAGGCCTTGGATGCCTTCAGTGTCATGCTTTAATGCAAATGATGCTGGGAATAGCGATGAGAATAATGCAAAAAGCGGGGGAACGGTGGGGAGGTGGAAATTGAAAATGGAATTGCTTGTTTTGCTTCCAAAGTAGTGATTTCAAAGCAGAGAACTTGAATAGGAAATAAAATAACAAAAACTGTGTCTCCGAAAATGCAAACTTCATTTACATTCTGATCTGTGTGATTTTTCAAGTTCAGTGATCCAAGGTCAGAGGGTACTTGTATTAGCATAGACTTTGCTTTGTTTATTCACCTCTGACCAAACCTCTAAATTCCTTTTCATGATGGTAGTGTTCTGATGACAATAAAACCAAGCTTTCATAACACCAGTAACATTTATACAGCACTTGGACAACTCTTAAATGAATTGTCCCTAGAGACCTTAGGAGCTAGGTCAGGATTATTAACCCCATTTTGTACACAGTGAGGTAAGCTGTTTTGTCACCTGGTAAGCTATTGAATTCATAATTTGATTGCTTTATTTAGAAATAATAGCTCATTTATTACAGATCATGTTACATTAAAGATGACCTCTTTAAATGGACAGCTTCATATTTGGTCTTGACTTTGGTCAGTGATCTGGAACTAATAGTATTGTGATTTCTATAAGACCAAGAATTTCAGATTCTCAAGTTGAGAGGCTGATTTAGAGACTTGAGACTCCCAGAGCCATTTTGGTATTGATCAGGATTAGGCCACTCTGCCCAGAGACTGCTAGGGAGAAATCTGTACTGGTGGGCTTAAGTGTGATTAGGGGTTCTCCCAGGCCATAATTGAAATCCTGTTAGATTCCTCTGCTTTTTTGTTTTGTTTTGTTTTTTCTTTTCTTGCTCAGAAAGTTCCCTCTGACTAAAAAAAAAAATCAATGTAAAAACTAAAGTGGAAAATTAGTGCTCGCAGGGACTTCCCCGGTGATCCAGGGGTCAAGACTCCCTGCTTCTAGTGCAGGAGTGCGGGTTCGGTCCTTGGTCAGCCAACTAAGATCCCACCCGCCACAGGGCCAGTAGATAGACAGATAGTACCTAATGCCAGTTCTGAAGCTCTTTGGGAAATACAGTTTTAAAAAGAAAGAAAAGAAAATTAGCGCTTGTATAGACAACTAAGAAATGGAGGCAAAAATCCTCATTAGGTGGTCTCGGGTGCCAATCAAAATTATGGGAAACAGAGTCAAAGTCTCTAGAGTGACATCAAAGTTGTATTTGGAACGCATTTAGTTTTGTTTCTGTTGTGGTTCATTCCTTTCCAGAGCAGTATTATGAAAAGACCGCAAATTGAGTTCAGTGAGCGTGGCAACTGCTCAGGAAGCTGTGGGGAAAGTGAAAGTGAGGAGACTGCCTGTGAATTCATGTCTGCATCGAGAAGAGATGAGGAAACCAGAGCAAAAAGGAAATTGGAAACCAAAGGGGCTTGCCAGCTTTGAAAACTCATATCTAAGATAAAGAAAGAAGAAAGAAATGCCTGGTCTTTATCTGAATGTTTGAAAGTTTTTCAGACCTCTTCTCATTTTATCTGTATAGTGAGATAGGTTTAGTGCCAACAACAACAAAAGATGTGCAAATGATACTCTTAATTGTTTAATGCATTCATTGCTCTTTACTGGCCCTAAATCTGATTTATTGCATTTTCATCCCTTTCTTAACAGTCTGACTTATTATTTGTAACATCTGCTAAGACTGTGAACTAGAGTGTTGATAACAATGGACAGCTTAATTGAACACTTAAAACTTTGCCTTAAAAATTAGAATAATTTTGAACATGCAATTTAAAAGTTATTTTTAAATGTGTAGGGCCAAAGTGTAAATTGTTTGAATATAATTTTTTTTTTTAAGTGTTAGTCACTCAGTCGTGTCTGACTCTTTGCAACCCTATGGACTGTAGCTTTCCAGGCTCCTCTGTCCATTCTCCAGGCAAGAATACTGGAGTGGGTAGCCATTCCCTTCTCCAGGGGATCTTCCCAACCCAGGGATCGAACCTGGGTAATTACTAGGCTTTAAATCAAGTCAGATTAAACTTTAAGATATTGTAAGGCTATGTCCCTAAAGGTGATAGATGTAGAGTCCTCTGCAAATAGTCTGTCATTAGTCACTGGGACCTATAAAATCAAGGAGGCTTTGGTAGTTTATAATAAAATGTGGATAAAGCATCCTTGGGAGCATTCTTCTGGCTGTTTACATTGCATTCTTATGGTAACTTAGGCAGAACAATGAATTGACAGATCTGAATTGTATCATGAGTTTGGTGGAAAGATGAATTGTGCATATCATATGGATCAAGTCTATACACCTTTTCTGAACTTTGAGAGATAGTCTGGGATGAACTGTGTTGTTCTAGGGTCAGAGCAGCTCAACGACACAATTATGAGTTTGATGTTTCCTTATTCCTATTTTTTTCCAGAATTTGAAATGCAGAAATTTCTGTCACCTACTTACTGAATGTTTAAATCTGTGCAAATTAAAAGAGGGAGCATATGACAAACCTGATTATATACAAAAGGTAGAGTTTTTCCTTTCCCTTATATATGTGCTCTTAGCACACAGCATTATGCCAATCTGAATGTTTTTCCCATACAGCAGCATATATTAGCATTGACAACCATATTTTAAAGGAAGAAACACTGTGCGTTTGATTCTTTGTTCACGTCCATAAATATTAATCAAGCTAGGACAATATTTAGTTAACTGTCCCGTTTTCACTTTACATGTTAATGAAAGATGCCAAGTAATCATATTTTGTGAAGTTTAATACACTTCATTATTTTTCATCAAATAGTTTCCCTTGTCCCCTGCTACCCCCTGCCCTGCAAAATATCCACTTGAAAGAGTATTAATCAAGTGTGTGCAACTTAATTTGTCAGGCTTGCAAATTCAGGTAACTCACTTTTAATCAAATTCTACTTCATTAATAGAGTATACAGTAGAAATTTAAGAGACTATGTTTTGATCAACACAAAAGAATTAAAAAACAGAGGGCTGTTTCTAATTTCTCATCTGACCATGATGATCTTTCATATGTTAACTACTGCCTTTCATCTGAAAGCTTCAGAGCTTCACCTATTTTTGTAACTGTATAGGAATTCACTTGCTTTTGCCCTCATTTTCACTTTGCTGTTTTAAAATCGCTAAAGCAGCAAAATAAGTATTATTTCTAATGAAATCATTCCTTTCCTACCCTCAGCCTCATTAAAGTGCATCTGGGGCTCCCCATGATGCTTGAGGTAAAGACTGAAGGATCTCCAGGGCTCCACAGGGCAGGGCCTCTGCCTGCTTCTCCAGCCTCACTGGGGCTACTCACCTTTGCCTCTGCTGGGCTCAGGCCACCCTTCTTCCCAGCTCCATTTCTTACATCCCAGCCCAGCCATTGTTTCCTTCAGGAAGACCAGCCTCCTTGACAAAGGCAGTTCCATCACCACACACTAGGACCCCCATGCAGCTCTGCACTGAAGACTTTAAAGAATTGTTATAACATGGTTAATATGTTGTTCAGTAGAATTCTAGGTGAAAAGGAAAAAAAAGAATTATTATTTTCAATTCATTTCTGTGATTATTTGATCAATATCTGTCTCCTGCAGTTGCCTAGAAGCTTCATGAGGGCAAGAAGGGGTTTGGTTTGTGGATGTTTTCATTGTGTTTTCACCATTGTATCTCTGGTGTCCAGCATAGGACTTGGCAAGTCATAGCCATTTAACTAATATTTATTGAGGGGATGAATAAATAAATGCTCTATGATGGTAGGATTTTATTGTGTGCACTACTCTTATCTCCAGTATCTAGAATAGTGTCTAAGGCATCAGTTCAGTTCAGTTCAGTCGCTCAGTCGTGTCCGACTCTTTGTGACCCCATGAATCACAGCACACCAGGCCTCCCTGTCCATCGCCAGCTCCCAGAGTTCACTCAGACTCACGTCCATCGAGTCAGTGATGCCATCTAGCCATCTCATCCTCTGTCGTCCCCTTCTCCTGCCCCCAATCCCTCCCAGCATCAGAGTCTTTTCCAATGAGTCAACTCTTCACATGAGGTAGCCAAAGTACTGGAGTTTCAGCTTTAGCATCATTCCTTCCAAAGAAATCCCAGGGCTGATCTCCTTCAGAATGAACTGGTTGGATCTCCTTGCAGTCCAAGAGACTCTCAAGGGTCTTCTCCAACACCACAGTTCAAAAGCATCAGTTCTTCAGCACTCAGCCTTCTTCACAGTCCAACTCTCACATCCATACATGACCACAGGAAAAACCATAGCCTTGACTAGATGGACCTTTGTTGGCAAAGTAGTATCTCTGCTTTTCAATATGCTATCTAGGTTGGACATAACTTTCCTTCCAAGGAGTAAGCGTCTTTTAATTTCATGGCTACAGTCACCATCTGCAGTGATTTTGGAGCCCAAAAAAATAAAGTCTGACACTGTTTCCACTGTTTCCCCATCTATTTCCCATGAAGTGATGGGACTGGATGCCATGATCTTCATTTTCTGAATGTCTAAAGCATAGTTGTTGCTTATTAAATATTTGTTGAATAGATTAATATTTGCCTGACTTTTTCAAGGACACAATATATTGGTGAGAGAATATAAGGTGTACTTTGAATTTTTTTTTCTGGCAACTATCCTATATTCATTAATTTAATGGAATTAGAAGGAAGTCTGTTTGTTGTTGTCTAGTCACTTGGTCATGTCCAGTTCTTTGCGACCCCAAGAACTATAGCCTGTCAGGCTCTTCTGTCCATGGGATTCTCCAGGCAAGTATACTAGAATACAAGAATACTTGCCATTTCCTTCTCCAGGGGATCTTCCCTACCCAGGGATCGAACTCATGTCTCCTGCAAGTCTCCTACATTGAGGGATTCTTTACCACTTAGCAACCAGGGAAGCCTATATATAATGTAAAAGTTACTATTTTTAAATGTGTAGTTCGGGGGCAGTAAGTCCATTCCCACTGTATGACCATCAGTATCATCTGTCTCCAGAAGTTTTTCATCATCCCAGACTGAAGCTACCCGTTAAACAAGTGGCTCCCCACCCAGCCATGTGGTTTTAGAAAACTTTTTTTAATTTCCCTTGGATCTTTTCTTCTCATCACTTCACATGGAAGTTTGGTATGTAAAATATAGAAAAGTGAACTGCTTTTGCTTCTAGAATAGGGTTGGGTGCCTCTGTTTCATCGTGTCTTGGTGGGTGGTAACGTTATCTGGAGACTGTTCCAGGACAAGGATGCCTTGGAGACACTGGGGAACCAGGGACCATGGTGGGAGACACCTGCCCACCCATAGATAAGCTCTCACCTCCCCTGGTTTAACACGGAATCATCTTGGTTTCCTCTTTTCTCTACACACAACACACACACACACACACACATACACAAACACAGATATACACTCACTGTCACTGTCCTAAAACTGTAAGCTTCTTAAGGATTGGGATCATATCTTAACTTGTCTGGATTCCTGGAGCTCTGTAATGTTTGTTGAAAGAGTTTGTATTCCACCCTGTGTATAAGAAACCTTCCCAGTTCTGCTTTCTTCTAGGAAGGAAATGTGACAACCTCACAAAGTGGCCTCTTTCCCTGTTGAACCATCTTTACCATGTTGCCCGTGGTGTGGCCCAGGGCTGCATCCCCGAGGACTCCCTGGGGTGCCGATTACAAGAGTGGATTTCCATCCTTGCCTACAAAGAGTCAGATTCTCTCAAAAAGTCTGTTTTCTTTTCTTTTTTCAAGAAAGCTTAATTTGCTTTCAATGGATCAGAGAGATGATGAATTTTAAAAGCCGAGGTTTTAACTCAATACTTACTATTCTGCTGTAGCCATTAAAAAAAAATGATTGGACTATAGTTGATTTGCAATGTTGTGTTGGTTTCTGCTGTACAACAAAGTTGTACCAGTTACACATATGCATCTATCCACTCTTTCACATTCTTTCCCCATGTAGGTCATTGCGGAGTTTTGAGAACTAGAAGAGCCCCTGTGCTATGCAGCAGGTCCTTATTAGTTATCTGTTTTGTATATAGTGGTGTGGATATGTCGGTCTCAGCCTCCCAGTTTATCCCTCCCACCATTCCTCCCTGGTAACCGTAAATTAGAAAAACTCTATTTTCAATCTTACCCATGTTCTAGGTACAGTGTTATTTTTTATACCATCACCTTAAATCTTCTGTATTTGTTTGGTTTATATTCAGTGAAGTTGAGAAATAGTTTCTCACTATCTGTGATATAAAATTTTTAAGATTTTATGTTCATTGACATATATTGACAGTTCAACCAGCCTCCTTTAAGCTTTTTCTTCCCTCAATGAAGTAAACAGTTATTTTAATTGTCTTTAAGAGGACTTATTTAATATCCTTTAATCACTCTTGCCCTACTGCTCTGAATACACTAATATTATAAAATTAAATCTGTTCCTCTTAGATTATAGACACAGAAAAGGGATCAACGAGGGAATAGATTTAACTTAAAGTTTCTATTGTGTCCGTGGCATGCTGACTCTATTAGATAGGGCAGAGCTAGCAGTTGTAACAAACCCTTGAACAGTAGAAACACTTTCTTTCTAAAAAAAGTAGAGTTCCTTTCCAACTCCTGTTCCTTTCCAATTCCTCACAGTCCAGTGCTAGTAATATAGACTATCTGCCAGGTGGGAAGGATCTCTGCTTGTCACCCTTCAGGGACCTCCAGTGACAGGGGCCAGGCCATGTGGCTTCCACAGTCACGTTGGGTATTGACATCCAGCCAATGGTGGGGATATGTGATGTGTGGTAAAGACACACTTGCTTCCGAAACATCTGGGCAAAGAAGTGATACATATTAGCGCTCTTACATCTCAAGGTCTTTCTAGAATTCAAGGGGGTCTGGAAATATAGACCCTGGACAGGAGCCTCTTCCACACAGCCCCTCTACATGACAGAGGGAACAATGGCTCTTTGATGAACAGCTAGCATTACTGCCAACTGGATTTCTAGATTTCCACTTATAGTTATTCCTCCTGGAAAACCATGAAATGTGGCATGTTCTAGGTACCGTGAAATGTTCCAGTAATGTATGGGTACAACAGCATGATGGCCAGGGAAACTGACAGGCAGTAAGACGGCATTTATCCAACATCAGTGTGATTTGCTTACTCTTGGTTGTTTGCACCAGTCTACAAGGTAGCAGGTGACAATGTCACTTAAAACAGGCAGAAGCTTCTGGGGAGGGTCTGTCTTCAGTCTGTTTAATTTGATTTATCAGGCTTTATATCTCTGAAAAGCACATTGGTTCACCCAAGAGTTTCCCATCAGAATGGATCTCTACCTCACTCTACCCTGACTTTTAAGAGGTCATGGAGGTGGTCCCAAGTCCAGGTGGCGCAAGTGGTAATGAACGCATCTGCCAATGCAGAAGGCGTAAGAGACGCAGATTCAATCCCTGGGTCAAGAAGATGCCCTGGAGAGGAAATGTCAGCCCACTCCAGTATTCTTGCCTGGAGAATCTCATGGACAGCAGAGCCTGTTGGGCTGTAGTCCATGGGATCACAAAGAACTGTACACGACTAAGTGAATAACACACACACACACACGCAAAAGTTTATTGGTCTTGTAAGGGTAGGCTGAAGTTGACACTAAACTTAGAATTAAAAGTCCAGGCTCTGTGTCCTCATAACCCTTGCCAGCCAGGTTGTGGTGGAGGTGGGCCCCTCTGGGTGCCATCTTGTTGAGGTACTAGTTGGAGAACTTGCTTTATTTCAGACCATACTTTCTGCTTTTGGAATGTATTTTGTTTCATAGGCTGCTGAAATGGGGAGAACTGGGTTTCAAGATGATTTTGGCTTTCTGCCATGCTGAACTGAATTCGGCTGCTGGATGGCAGGCACACCCCAGAGAAACCAAAGATAAATGCCAATTTTAATAGGGTTGTTTATTTATCCTTTTCTCTCTGGTTAATAAGTATGAATGAGCCCCAGATTCAGTCCAAGGATCATGTCAAAGGCAGGAAGTTAAGAAAATAAAGAAGAGTTTGGGTTTTAGTCCATGACTGATACAACTGAAGTTTCATTAAGACCAAAGATTAAAAATAACTTTGTAAATTACTATCATTTCCTAGTGATAAAAGCACAAAACGATTTTGCATGCGACTTAAATATGTAATAGTGCAGGCATATAAATATATTGTTATGTATAACGTTTCCAGAATTGGTGTTCAGAAAACTGTATATTTTTAAGAGTGTAAACAGGAAATAATTGTCACAATTGAAAATATAATTGGACTGAGAAGTCAAATGTTGATATTTTGATGTAATCTACCCCAAAGGGTAGATTATCATCCCTAAGACCAGTTTTTAGAAATCAACCTCACAGAAACCAAAGAGTAAGTATTTTTAATGACCTCACAGTTGTGCTGAAGAGTATAAACTAAATGAGATTTCAAGTATTTTTCCTTGCTGATACTATTTCCTAACAGTGTTTGCAAAATAGATTTTTGGTTGTATTGAATGTTGTGAATTCTAATTTTAAAACAAATTATGCCAAAAATACCAATCAATAATTAAATTTATTTTGGAGCTGTTAGGAAGTTTATTTTATTATTTTTCTATGACTGGCCAAGGCAAGTATCCACTTTCTTGAAATACTGAAAATTTTTAATCTTATGCACCATTGAATTCATTTTTTTTTTGTAATTGTTTTACCTTGTGTACCTTGACCTTTGGATTTGTTACATTTTTCACCTAGATGTTATTCATCTTTCCTGAAGGCAACTTTTAAATTACATGAGATTTTATCTTGACCCTTTGAGTTAGAACTGACTTTCTTTAATAGGATAAGTTGATTGTATTTTGGTTAAGAAAAAATTAAATTGTTACTTTGGTATTGGAAAAATAATCCTTCACAGTGATGTATTACCCTATGCCATTGACCTAAATATGTGTCAGAGTGATGAAAGCCCATTGATACAGTTGTCAAAGCAAGAGTAATGAATGTAACAAGCATTCGTTCTCTAGAAATGTTTGGCAGAATTGCTGACATGGTAATACAGTTAATACATAGTCTTTTGGTGATCTTTGCAAAGGTTTGAGGGTTTACATCATCAGAAAGAGGTTAAAAATGAGGCAGTGCCCCTTTCACTAGTATAGGTAAGCAAGGATAAAATCATTTTCTCACATGATGCTTATGGGAAACCAAACCTGTGGGAAATTACACAGCTGTGCTTTTTTTAGGGCATTTTACCTTGAATTGAATCATACTGAAAATAATGCAAACTTATCAAAAGAACCGTATTTCTTTGCCTCCTTTTTATTTATTTATTTATTTTTTATGTAACAGACTTTAGGTTTTTATTTATTTATTTTTTTGCTTTTGTTCCATTTTCTTTTTTTTTTAATTTTATTTTATTTTTAAACTTTACAATATTGTATCGGTTTTGCCAAATATTGAAATGAATCCACCACAGGTATACATGTGTTCCCCATCCTGAACCCTCCTCCCTTACACTGTTGGTGAGAATGCAAACTAGTACAGCCACTATGGAGAACAGCGTGGAGATTCCTTAAAAAAACTGGAAATAGAACTGCCTTATGACCCAGCAATCCCACTGCTGGCATACACACTGAGGAAACCAGAAGGGAAAGAGACACGTGTACCCCAATGTTCATAGCAGCACTGCCTCCTTTTTAAAATCCATGTTCAGAACATCTTCTATGCCATACTCAGTAGTATTTTCATACCTGCCCCTTTTGTGAGACACTAGAGAATCCCAGGGACAGAGGAGCCTGGTGGGCTGCTGTCTGTGGGGTCGCACAGAGTCAGACACGACTGAAGCGACTTAGCAGCAGTAATTAAAAGCATTCCTGGAAGAGAGGCATAGACATGCTAGTGCATAGGTGTTGCTGACAGCTGGAAAGCTTAGTCCAGCTGTGTTGAACAGGGAGCAGGGCGGAGGGTAGTACCCAGCTCAGCACCTTGGGGACTTCTGTCTGACAGCAGCTGAGATCTCGCCATTTGTCCTTCCTGTAGGTTTTGACCCTATGGACCATCCTTTTCCCTTCCTGACCCTCTTCATTCTCAGCTTCTTTGATGCCATCCTCTCAGTCTGACCACTCTTTCTGAGAATTTCCTGCTCTCTCAGTTCCATCTCAGTAGCATCCCACTGCAACGTTATCCTACCCTCTCTCAAAAGGAAGAAATAGAAAAAGCAGGAGTTTGGGATTCAGACAGAAGTGGTCTTGTGCTCTGAGTGAAGGATTTGCCAGTTGTGTGACAGGGGTCATTAACTTCACCTCTTTGTGCTTGAGTTTTCCGCCCCTGAGTCCAAGCAGTAATGATGCTTCTAGAATTGGTGTATCACCTGTGCATCTGGGACATAGTACAGCCTGTTCCATGTTAGTTCTCTTAGCTCTTCCAGGTAAAAATTACAGTAAAATCAATTTTATTGACCTGTGTCTTTAATGTACTCACTTCCCAATATTTAACTGTAGCCTCTAGTCATCTGTAATACAGATTTTTCAATAGCAGCTCCCCAGCAACGTGATGTTAGTGTTTCAGACACAATGAGGGTGCCAAATAGGTGGGGCAAAGAGACTTTTAAAGGGCTTAGATCAGCAAACTCAGGCACTCTCTAAGTTTCTGTTGATTTCACCATACAGAGAAATTTGTTTTAGAAGAAACTTTAAGAACAGTCTACCTTAAGAAGAACAGTCTACCTTTTGAGTTGCATATCCACCTTACCAAGATTATTTGGAGATAAAGGATTGTGGTTTATTTTGGTCAGTGGACCCAAGAATGCTTACCTTCTCCTCTGCCTGTGAGATTCCCTAATGTTTACCTTCTGCTTGTAGAGGTCATTGCCAAAGCAAGAGGAAATACACTTGCATGAGTAGCTGAAGCCTTGGTCTTGAATCCCAGGGCAGAGCTCTGTTACTCTAGGCTGGAAGAGGTGACAGGCTCCTTTCCCCTAGGTGAGTAATGAACTGGAAGCAGTGCCCTCCATTAGGCAGGGTCTGATTCCCTTAAGCCCAAACCAGTGTCAGATACTAGCACTGCAATGTGAGGATACCAGTAAATCAAGGCTCACATACCATAACAGAAAGAAAGGTCACAGGAGGGGTTTCCCTAGTGTCACACCTGGCACTGGGCTACCCCACCTGCCCCCAGGCAGGACCAGAAGCAGAGCTGAGTTGTCCTAGGGGAGAGCAATGCGGAAAGATGCAGAGAAGGCTGGGTGGAGGGGAGAGAAGTGAGACCCCACATGCATGCTGACCTGATGGAGTTCCCTTTCTAAAGATGCACTCACGTATTAGGACAATGAAGTCACAAAAATCTGTCCATTAATTAAATAAAGATCATTATTTCTTGCAATAATATCAAATGTCATGGCCAAATCAGTGTTCTTACCCCTAAATCAGTGTTCCGTCAGTGTTTCCTGATTCATCTTAGGGTTGGGCTTTGGGAGGATGCACCCAGAAGCCAAAAATCTTCTTTGTTGGTGACTGAAACATTCCCCAGAGTAGCCTCCCTTTCCAGTCTCTACCCTCCTGGACAGTTACCACACTGCTGACAACTGTTCTTTCCTCTTGCCTAAAACCTTCAGCAGGACTGCATTGTGCTCGGGTTCAAGTTTAGACTTGTGAGTTGGTTGGTGCTAAAGGTCCCTTGCTCTCTAGTACCATATGACCTCTGTAGCCTCCCCTCTTGGCCATATTCCCTGCCTCCCACCATCACTGTGCCTGTTGCTCCATTGCTCTACTAGTGGGGACATACCACCCTCTTGGTCATTGCCGTTCCTTCCCTCTACTGAGAATGCCCTCTTTACCCATCTTTAAGTGCTATGTCCTGTGGAAACCTTTCTACCCATCTTTAAGTGTTATGTCCTATGGAAATCTTTCCTTGATGCCCCCTTGTAGAATCAGTTGTTCTTTTGTGGTTTCATTGTTGTTGTTCAGTCGCTTGACTCTTTGTGACCCTTTGGACTGCAGCACACCAGGCTTCCCTGTCCTTCATCATTTCCTGCAGCTTGCTCAGACTCATATCCATTGAGTCGGTGATACCATCCAACTATCTCATCCTCTGTCGTCCCCTTCTCTTCTTGCCTTCAGTCTTTCCCAGAATCAAGGTCCTTTCTAATGAGTCAGTTCTTCACATCAGGTGGCCGAAGTATTGGAGCTTCAGCTTCAACATCAGTCCTTCCAATGAATATTTAGGATTGATTTCCTTTAGGATTGTCTGGTTTGATCGCCTTGTAGTTCAAGGGATTCTCAAGAGTCTGTGGTTTCATAGTATGTTCTATAAATATTGCATTTTATGGTGACTGATGGTAGTTCTGGTTTTCCCATCAGTACGTGGACTAAGATCTCTCATGTATGAAACATGTCGTATTTAATTCTTATCTTCTTATTTATATTTATCCAGTCTTTTGACAGATGCATATCAAATATTCAATGTTTGGTTGAATTATTATTATAGACATAGCTTCAAATACTTGTAGACTCTTTCCTACACACTTGTAGAGATTTTATAAGTGGGAACTAAATGACAAAGAAAGAAAACCTCGTCTATCCTAAATTGATTTTAATTTCAAGAAAGAATTACTAACCTCTGCACCATTAACATTTTGTCCTGATAAAATACCATTGCATCAGAGCCAATGAAAATCAGATGAATGGTTTTACATGTAATTAACATAAAGCTTTTTGCAGTTGAACACAGAAGATATTTTATAACACGTGCCTAAACTACAACATCTGAGACGATGACACATCTTTTTATTTTGGTAAGAGAATCATTTTGTGATTCATAGTTGTCTTCATATTTGAGTTAAGCCAGGAATTCCTGAATTGACACTTGTGTCTCTTCTCTGAAAGGTTTTTCAGAGGTTGATAGTATGACTTCTGTTTTCAAAAGTCCAAAGTCCAAAAAGCCACAGATTCTCTTTTAGAAAACCATGGATGTCCCTGAATTGGTTGTCTTAAAAAAAAGAGAGAGAGACCTAATGTACTCAGCTGTGATTGTTTTCCTCCCGTCTGCACTGTCCTTTGCTGGCTACTTCTCAGCTGGAATATTTGCAAAGGGAACATTGGGAACATTCAGGATGAGGAGAGGAGACTTGAAGATGGTCAGGCTCTGGATTGTCCATAGCTGGCCCTTTGTCAAAGCCCAGGTGGGTCTTCTCTGCTCTGGACTGCTCCTATTATCTCTTTATGACCCTCTTTGATTCTGGCAGCTTAAGAATTTAAAGTGTAGCCAGCTACCCAGATGATTCTGATGCTCATAAAGTTTGAAGCTTGCTGATTAGTAGATGCTCTTATATTCTCTAAAATCCTAGTAAAGACAAAAGCGGAGGCCCAGAAAGTGGTACCATATTCAGTCACACAGCTCATATTGTGGCTCACATGGTAAAGAATCTGCCTGCATTGTGGGAGACCCAGGGTCAGGATGATCCCCTGGAGAAGGGAATGGCAACCCACTCCAGTATTCTTGCCTGGAGAATTCTATGGACAGAGAAGCCTGGAGGGCTACTGTCCATGGGGTTGTGAAGAGTCGAACGTGACTGAGTGACTAAAATGACTAACACTTGAGATCTTGAGGCCTTTCAAACATAGAAGATTTCCTGCTCTACTAAATAAAACATTTCAGTCATCGTCATCCCACAACGAGGAAGTATTGTAGCCGCACTGTATGCATGCATTTTCCGTATCCCCTCCATTCCCATAAACTGAAAAGGCACAGACATGATGCTTTGATTGGGATCCATTGAGGGTATGGTCACCAGAGCTTTGGTCACTTCTCTGATGTCACTTTTGATTGAAACCAGCAAAGATGTGTTTTGGCAAATCTATACATAATTTGTCTTTCCATGCAGGGCTTCCCCTGTAATTGTGTTTCCCATCAGAGTAGTTGGAGTTAATGCATTGACTGTGGTGATGGATGACGAATGTCTTGTTAACACTCTCCCCACTCTTCAACCCACAGAGGAATGCTAAGAAGACTTTTCGTTTAAAGAAGTCAAAGGAAGAACAATTTCTTCAGATAGGAAGATCTTCTTCAAAGGTAGGAGTTTATCTTCTGAAAGGTTTAAATTAGTTACTGGTTCAAAATGGGAATTATACCATAAAATGATGTGATTGTGTAATATTATTGCCATACTGAATACTGTCCATCCAGGGAGTATGATGAAAAACAGAGAGTAGGGATATGGCTGCA
Source organism: Bos indicus (assembly GCF_029378745.1). Lineage (NCBI taxonomy): Eukaryota > Metazoa > Chordata > Mammalia > Artiodactyla > Bovidae > Bos > Bos indicus. The sequence goes on along the minus strand of NC_091763.1, from coordinate 49,734,592 downwards.
AAAACATGAATCATACTGCATGTCAAGAAAAATGGATCAAATACACAGGGAAGAAAACCAGCCCTTTGCATCTGTTCACAGTAATAAGATTTTTGTGTTACTAAATCATGAATCATATCAAGTTTAGAAAGTAGACAGCAGAATAAAGGCACTGCTGGTAAACTATATGTTTCTGATGGAATTAAAGATTTAAAAGGAATTATTTATAAGAAAAGTTTTCTTTTTGATGCAGTCATCTATCAAAAATCTCCTGAGAACATATTATTCGTACATGATTTTTGTGTGTCTCACCGTGAAGTCCAAATAATACCCAAGTCAAGTCTGCTTATGAAGTTTTAATGTGGGACTTCCTGGGGGTTCAGTGGTTAAGACTTCACCGTCTAGTTCCGGCGGTGTGGGTTCTGTCCCTGGTCAGGGAACTAAGATCCCACGTGCTTCATGGCCAAAATACCAAAGCATAAAACAGAAACATTGTTACAAATTCAACAAAGACTTTAAAAAGGGTCCACATCTAAAAAATCTTAAAAAAAAAAAAGTTTTAATGTTACTCTGATACTCTTTCTGCTTTGTAAATCCCTTTCCCATCCACACTGCTCACTTCAGTCTGATTTATATCATTTAGAATTATCAGTTCTAGAACTGACTCTGCCAGGCCAATGATGCCTTCTTCTCAAAGGCCATTGACTTTGATGAAAAATATCTTATTTAATGATCTGGGACACAGTTCAGAGAACTGTACCTCACCCAATAACAGCTTTCTTAAGGAATTTCTGAGAGTGTGATTGTTCAGCATTTAGTTCTCTACCTTATAGGCTTTATTTAACAAATAAACTCCCATGGAATTTATGGATATTGTATGCAAGATTTTGAGGTTGTAAAATTTTCCAAGATACTGTCCCTTGTCCTTGAGAAGTCTGAAATTGATTCATCCATATATTATTTTGTATTTCAGAGGAAATGATTAGTGCCTCCATTGAATTTGCTTCCGTTGTGTTTTCAGACTAAATACATGTGACTAATTAGTTTTTGTGATGTTTCAGAAGCCCACCAGAAATCCCCAGATCAGTAGCCTGAAAATTAAGCAGGTTACTTTATGAATCAAATAGCACAGGCTTTGTTCTGCTTGGAGAGTTCTCAAAAAGTGAAAATTAGTAAGGACTAGCAACATTGCCAGAGAAGGCAATGACACCCCCCTCCAGTACTCTTGCCTGGAAAATCCCATGGACGGAGGAGCCTGGTAGGCTGCAGTCCATGCGGTCGCTATGAGTCGGACATGACTGAGCAACTTCACTTTCACTTTTCACTTTCATGTATTGGAGAAGGAAATAGCAACCCACTCCAGTGTTCTTGCCTGGAGAATCCCAGGGACGGGGGAGCCTGGTGGGCTGCCGTCTCGGGTCGCACAGAGTCGGATACGACTGAAGCGACTTAGCAGCAGCAGCAGCAACATTGCTGAGTTAGGTAATTATGAACAATATCAAAAAGGCTTAATTTTGTATAAATCACCCTTTTAATGGGAAGCTCCCTCATTAATGTAAACTGACTCATTTTATAAAGTTTTGATATACCCAGACACACCCCCTCCAATGACTGTCCATAAATCATAAAATAAAGACACCTGCCAGGTGAGGCGGTGTAAGCTACCTCTCCATTCTGGCAGGGACATGGAAGGAAGTCTGCTTACACTGAATCGCAGTTGTTAAAAACTAGGAATTTGCAGTAATGGTGGTGTTAGTGTGCCCTTTCCACATCCTTAGACAGCAATATCATAGAAATGAGTTTCACTTCCACAGGACTCTTAGGCCAGCAAAGCTTTTTACTAAAAGAGATGGCTTGTGCACGAAGGAGAAGGTGGGGAAAAGTACCAGCTCCCTGAGTAGAAGGGGCGAGTTGCTTTTATAATAAGAGGCGGGGGAGCTTGTCTCATTATCACTGATAATTTCCAGAAATGCTCAGACTTCTTGATCAGCAGCAGGTGGCTCCATGGTGGCTATCAGGTGTAGGGTGTACTTCTGTGAGGAGAAAGGAGTGTGTGAGAATATCCTGCAAGAAAGCACTGGACTAGATAAGGTTTAAGTTTATAGTTGAGTCTTATGGCCATTAGCTATACTTGTGAGTGTAACAGGGGTAAAATTTACTCCAGCGAGCCTGGTTTATGTCTCTGGGCCTGAAGCCCCACGAGCCTTTCTTCTTTAGCTTCCAAGGCCTGTTTCGCCCAAAGCTGTTATTGGTCCTTTTCCTGAATGGCTGCACTCTTGTCTTCATGTCTCAGTAGTAAGTGGCCTACCAATAAAACCCCAGCACCAGCAGTAAGCTCTGGGCAAGTTCTTCTGTAAATAACACACTGTGTGATACTTAGGAGAGGTAGGAAGACCACAAGGCCAGGAGTTTGTTTGTAAATGGTGATTTCTAGTAAAAGGGGGAAATGTGCAGAGATGAGGCAAGCAGAGGGGCTGCCAGGAAGGACCGCCCTGTGCCCTTGTAAGGTGTTAGTGGGCTCAGTAAGCTGGTTCCCAGGGAAGTTTTCCTGGCTGGTTACATTATTTTCTCATTCAGTCAATGCAGGAGAGTAACTTGACTTCAAAATTCTGTCTTTTAGACAGAGTTTAAAGTTCACATTCTACCTTTTGCAGTACATTCTTCTCAGAGGTCTTCTTGGCTGCTCGTTTGTCTGCTGACAGCAGTGAACTTTTCAGTCATCAGGCACTAGTAGAGCCACAAGAATATCTCGCTTTATCTTTGTGGAGGATTTCATCTGGTGGAAACTAAATGCTGTGTGTCTTCCCATGTCTTTCCCTTGCCTCACAAAGACTCCCTGAAACTTCCCAAAACTCTAAAGCACACTTGTATTCAGAACGTCCCCAGGCTATTCAAGAATTCGGCCTCTGACATTAGAATAGAAAGTGTTTTTGTAGCTACTTACAGTTTTCAGTAGCCTTTCCCACGTTCACCAGTGGGCTGTGGTATCCGAAAGACGTGGGCAGTCAGAGCCATGGTTCTTGAAGCCCCACCCCACATCCCTCTCCCCACTCCCCTCTCTACCCAAGTCTGGTTGCATATAAAAAGTGCATTTGCGTTCATCATAACATTAATGAATAAGTTCTCTGCAAGGAAGATCTGCCTTCTGCCTGGCTTGAAAATTTTGAGCTAAAACGCAGAACAGTTAGTGGTGGAATTTCAGTAAGCACCCACAGTTGCAAAGGGAATACCCCCCCCAAATCACTCTGAATATTGGTTTTCTGCTCTGGCTGCATTTGTGGAAGTTTGGTCCTATCATAACCATAATGAATCTGAAGAAGGATTACTCTCATGCTATGCCTTATGGCATGTTCCCTCTGGGTAAGCAGCAGAAGAGGAAAAATCTGACAGTTATTGGAGTTATTAAATGATTGTTTTGGTTGATGGTTTGGAACTTGTTCTTTCCGTTGGACTCGTGGTACTAACTTTTTAAAATGATGTAGATGTCTTGGGAGAATGGTAGTTATATTCTGAGTAGATAATAATAAAACTGTTAACAATAAAAAGACTTTATCTTATAATTAAGTTGACCTGTAAATGTGAATCAATATTTACTTGCAGAGTCCAGCTGGTAGTACTGTTTTTGATACTATTCAACAATAAAGAGATCCATTAGGATTTTGTCCTCCAGAGTTATTTTAAGGCTGATAAGTTTTGTTTCACATTAACTTGATGCCAGACAAACCTAGGAGACAAACATCATCCACAAAAGGAATACTTGCCTATGAAACTAAAGATGAAAAGCTCATTAATAAAAGCAGTTACCCTGGAAAGCCCAGAATTTACCAAAGCCAAGTGCCTGTATGCTAAGTCACTTCAGTCGTGTCCGATTCTTTGTGACCCCATGGACTGTAGCCCTCCAGGTTCCTCTGTCCATGGGATTCTCTAGGCAAGAATACTAGAATGGGTTCCCATTTCTTCCTCCAGGGGATCTTCCTGACCCAGGGATCGAACCTAAGTCTCTTGCACTGACAGACTGATTCTTTATCATTGAGCCACCTGGGAAAACCACCAAAGCCAAGTTCAGTTCAGTTCAATCACTCAGTCGTGTCCAACTCTTTGCAACCCCATGAACTGCAGCACGACAGGACTCCCTGTCCATCACCAACTCCCGGAGTTTACCCAAACTCATGTCCATTGAGTCAGTGATGCCATCTAACCATCTCATCCTCTGTTGTCCCCTTCTTCTCCTGCCCTCAGTCTTTCCCAGAATCAGGGTCTTTTCAAATCAGTCAGCTTTTGCATCAGGTGGCCAAAGTATTGGAGTTTCAGCTTCAACATCAGTCCTTCCAATGAATACCCAGGACTAATGTCCTTTAAGATGGACTCAATGGATCTCTTTGCAGTCCAAGGGACTCTCAAGAGTCTTCTCCAACACCACAGTTTAAAAGCATCAATCCTTCAGCACTCAGCTTTTTTTATAGTCCAACTCTCACATCTATACATGACTACTGAAGAAACCAAAGCCTTGACTAGACGGACCTTTGTTGACAAAAGTAATGTCTCTGCTTTTTAATATGCTGTCTAGGTTGGTCATAACTTTGCTTCCAAGGAGTAAGCGTCTTTTAATTTCATGGCTGCAGTCACCATTTGCAGTGATTTTGGAGCCCCCCCAAAATAAAGTCAACCACTGTTTCCACTATTTCCCCATCTATTTGCCATGAAATGATGGGACCGGAGGCCATGATCTTAGTTTTCTGAATGTTGATCTTTAAGCCAACTTTTTCACTCTCCTCTTTCACTTTCATAAAGAGGCTCTTTAGTTCTTCTTCACTTTCTGCCGTAAGGGTGGTGTCCTCTGCATATCTGAGGCTATTGATATTTCTCCTGGCAATCTTGATTCCAGCTTGTATCTAAGCAAAGGGTATTCACCTCTTTAGGGTTTTATACCAGTTAAAATTGATTAGGTATTTAATCAGCTAGAAAACTGGAATGATCTTTTCTAGTACTTATTAACTTCCTCCTTCTTCCCTTGACTTATGATGAGGGCAAACTCCAGCTTTCCACTCAGTGACAAGATCTCCTAAAACATTGTTGAACATAGACTGTCCCTGCCTGGTTGTACTGGCAAACTTCTTTGTGGAATTACTGCTCACTAAGAAATGGCAGCATTCCCAGAAACCAATTGAGATGAGTGGAGGTTCTGTCCTTCCATCCCAGAGTAGTGCTCAGCTGTTCATTTCTATGTGGAGTCTGAGTAACATTCTGTGACCTGGGGTCAGATGAAAACATACTAAATCTCATAGACAGCGTTTCTTTAGGGAGGTTGAGTTATAATACACGTCCTCATATTTTTCTGAGTCATTGCGACATCCATGATTGAGATGCCTTTGATGATTAAGTCCGTTCTGCCCCTTGCAACTCATCCTTATGATTCTTACGAGACACAACCATTTTTCTTTGGAAACCCACCTTATCTGCCTCCCACTGCTCAAGCTGCTCAGTTTGGTAGTTATCTCAGGAAAAACTGTGGAAAGGCATCTGACAAAAGACATCAGCATCCTCTTTTGGAAGATAGTGGGAGGTGGGTGAGCGAGTAATGAGAAAGGTGGAATCGTCTTCTGGCAGCAGCAGTTAGGGCTAGTAGTCTGTAGAAGGAATTCTGCAACTTGTACATGTTCCTCCCCTCTCCTCCTACTGTGGTCCAGAGGGAGAAAGATCTGCTTTGAAATTGGAGGTAGGAAATCGTCTGTCACTTCAGTACAGGAGGCATATAGTGACTTAGCATTATACACCAAAGGGCTGTGTGGTGACCTTTACAGATTCTTACTGGCTCAACTTTGTTTTACCTGCTGCACTTTGGGCTTGTAGCTTTTACATGATTTGTAGAGTCACCTGAATTAAAGTTGGTGATGAGAAAAGGCTCCATCAGAGGGACACAGACTTTCATTTGGGGGCTCATTGAATGACTGGAATTGTGCCACCAGGGAGGGGAGCCACTGCCCTGTGACCCTTGCTTCCAACAGTACAACCTCTGCTGAAATAACTCTGCCCCTGGAGGTAAGTTAATTCAAAAAGATCATTGTAAATGGCCTCCCTTACTTATTCCAAATCATGATCTTTATGTTCAGGGTTCTCCTGATCAAAATCAATATTTATTGAACTTAGTGCACCCTAACCTACTGAGCGAGGCCCTCTGAGTGTTGATAGTAGTGGAAAGCCTTCAGTGCTCAGGTGCACAGAACTCTGAACAAAAGTAGGCTTGTGTGCCCAGATTCTGAGGGCGTTTTTATCATATCCCTTCTTCCCAGCATCTGGACATTTCATCCCTGGCTGCTTCTGGAGGGGGTCAGATCCTGACAGAGGGTTATCTAGGGAACCACCCAGGAGGAAAATGAAGCCCAGTGTGGAGCAGGAGGCCAGGCTCACGCCCCTGCTGTGGATGCAGTATGCTGCCGTCACATCTGAGTGCAGACACAAATAGATGCTGGGACTTTTTTTTTTTTTTCGCTTTGCTTTGTTGTGGTTTATTTTGCCTTTCACAACAGTAATTCATTTTTTAAGGCAAGGGAAAAAAGAAAAGCTCTTGGAAGGATTCAAGTTTTCATATCTGCAGAAGGCATTTCTATAGCTTTTGTCAAACTTAGCTGGTCTGTAAAGCGCCTTTGTTTATGGTTGACTGTTGCAGAAAGTGAGTCCATAAACTAGTATGCATCCAGGAAAGAACGATTTCTATTGAACGAATTGAGTAGGATATGGTGCATGGGGCCAGTCCTGAAAAGGGTTTTGTTTCTTGCAGCATGGTGGAAATTCACATTGATATTGCTGCTGTGCGTTCGTTAGCAAGCACGGTTAAACAATGGGGCATGCCAGCCGACGTGGCTCTGTTGATTAATGCATTCCTTGAATGTGTTGATTAATGTGTTCCTGCGATGCCTCCTGAAGCTGAGAATGCACCTGAGGCACATGGGATGTGCCTTGTCACTGGTTCTTCGTTGCCCACATGGGCTCATTTGCACATGGGTCTTCTGGGTATGTGGTTCACACCCGCACCTTTGTAAATAAAACCACAGATCTAGCAGATTTTTTTTGCAGGAATATTCTCTGGCAGATGTGTTGTATGTTAAATCTAGCAGGGATTCTATAAGCCATGAAGCTTATAAAAGACTAGCTGTCCAGCTAAGTGTAAACCCTGGATACCATCCATCTTGTGGGTGATCCTGTCCTGACTTTGAGTTTTGTTCTTCTCAACATTTGTGTAAAGAAAAAAAAGCAGAAAATACTTAGGGAGTGCAGCTTTCACTTGAATAATACAGGAAGAGCTATGCAGATAGACTGCCCATTAGACATTTGGTGAACTTGGCATCTCAGTTGGAAATCTACTCTTCCCAGAGGCAGGGATTCCCATCAACCCAGCCAGGGTAATTCTGTTTCCAGTTGGCTTCATTCAGGGTTGTGACATTTCTCCCTGTATTATGAATTTCCATTAAACCACATAATTTTTTTCATAGCTTGTTTCCAAAAAGGCTCATCTTGATGGGGTTTTGCTTGGCTGATGGTTTGATAGAGATACATTTTTGAGAGTTTTTATTTGTTTACTATCTTGTACTTGTTATGTGAGTCATAAAAATTCTATTGCCACTTCTAAAACTTCCCTGACTCCAGAATCTTCAGGAAGATGGCAAAAATGATGAGAAAACCATGTTCAAAACTAGTGAGGAAAGGTCTGAACATAAGAGAAGTGATTCAGTGGTGGTGGTTTGATGGTGTTGCTGCTGTGTCTTGAGGCTCCAACTATAACATTTTAACAGGAGACCAACAAGGCTATTCAGAAAAAATAATTATTTTTTCTTAAAAAAGTGAAAAGTTCACTCTGAAGAAGAAGGAACTTTAATATATTAGAGAATTCATGTATGTAACTATTATATAAAGAGATAGTAGAATCACCAAAATCCTATTTAACAACTGGCATGAAATTAAGGGTGAAGAATGACATTCTTATATTTTCAAGAACAGGACTTGAGTGAAGATTCCTTAATTCCATGTAGAAGATTTAGCAGTGACAAGACCATTGAAAGATCTACTTTGGAATGTTCATAGAATACATGACTTCTATTATTTGATGAATTATATCTAGACCCCCAATTTACAATTACTTAAAAATGCTTAGTGTTATGTGTGCCTCACAAGGAATACTTGTGGGGAAAAAAGTAAAATACTGAATTATTTTCTTGGCAGGCACACATAAGCTACTCCCTTGGAACTTGAGGTACGCAGAAATATGCATTTAAATCATTGTAATGCATATTTGATATGGAAGACGTATTTGGGAAAACTCATGTGATTTTCAGAGAATCTTTAATGATATGATATGTTTAAAAGAGAAATGCACCAAATAACTGCCTAAGAGAGAGTTCACATTTGTGATTAGACATACATTTTCCTGGTTAGCTTGAATTCTGCAAGAATTGAAGGGGTAAACAAAGAGAAGTGGCGAACATGATTAATCCGTTTTTCTGCAAAGCTTTTGATACTGTACTGAATAAAAGCCTTGCTGACAGAAGCTGTTAGCCCAGTGAAGAGAAGGCCATAGGAACAGGTTATGAAAGGAGAGGGTGGAAGGCAGAGAACAATCCACATGGGGAGGGGGTCCAGAGAAAACGGGTCCTGCAAATTCTTGTCAGTAAGCATAGAGAACATGGCATTAATGTAGTTTCTTAACTGGTTTTGTTGCCTGGGGCAAAGAAATATGAGAAATAGAATTAGACAAATATAGCTAGACAGAACTACCATATTAAAATTCTTCAAATGACCTGGAAAAGGTATTGGTCTAAGTTCTAAGTGTCCTGTATTTCTTCATTATGTAATATTTCCCTCTTGGAGAGAATTCAACTATAGATATGCTTTCTTTATTATAAAAAAGGTCTTCAAACTGATTTATTGTGCAAAATAATAGGAAGCTTTCTTACCTAGAGGAGTAGGAAAAAAATAAACACATGCTCTGTAAATATTTGTAGAGTTGAATGAATTCTTGTTATATACCCAAACCAGAAGTCCTCCCTAGAGAGAACCTCACCCCAAATTTTCTCTCTGGGTCTCTCCATGTGTTGCTGATAGTTGTTGGCTACCCGGAGCAGCTTTATGGCAAATACATGAAATAAAATTTTCACTTTTCCGAAAAACAAACAAACAAAAAACCTTTGGACACTAGGGTTTTTCATCCGTAGAACAACCCCGAAGTTCAATGAGGAAGTAGATTTCAACTGTCTGTCTTACAGTGGACTTGCTGATTCTGTCCAAATTATTTTTATTATTGAAATGTAAGTGACTTGATTCAAAACACACAGAAGAAACATGGAAAGATATAAAGGGGAAGCAATGGGAAAACTTTTTTATGTAAACAGATTTCCCTCAACTGATAGTCAAACACAACTTTGCACAAGTAGTGTGCAATCACCACAGAATGACTCATGAGACCGCTGCCCATACTTGAACCTAGAATTTCACCAATATTTCACCAATAAATTAAAGTTTATTCTGAAGTTATTTGGGTTTCATTAACAAATGAAATACTAACTTATGAGACCTATGTTTAGTGCCTGTAGGATAACCATCTTTATTATTAAAGATTGTTGATCGTTTCTTATGTATAGGGAGTTGTGAGTTCTGAAAATGTAGTCTGTGTTGTCGCAAAGAGTCAGACATGACTGAGCAACTGAACTGACTGATTGTAAGATATGACTCTGGCCCTTCCATAGCTCATACTCTTTAGTGACATACGTATAAATCAACCACTCACGTACTCATGTATGTACTAGATATGCACATGTAAAGAAAGCATGGAGTAGCATTAAATGTGTTTGAAATGTGTGAAATAGGCTGTTAAATGTGTGAAATAGGCTGAAAGTGTCCTGGGAGTTCAAAGGAGTGGTGACCTTTACATACTGAGAGGCTGACTAAGGTTTATGGCTGCTTTGAACTTGAACTGATCATTGAAGGAAGAATGATTCTGAAACTAGTTCAGACACACTAAATTGAAAATGGTAGACATTACAGTCGGGGAAATGGCAGTCTTGAGGGGAAAGGGAGATAAGCATGGCATTTGCACAGCCAAAGGACAAAATAAGTTAACCAATTTAATGCAAAAAGTAGACCTAAGATGTGGTTGAAAGTGGCTTTGGACAGCTATTTGTGCTTTTCTTTTTTGTGTGAATGGATAAACATTTATTCACTCATCCATGAGCTGCTGTGTTTCAGACATACTCAGAGTAGCAGGCAAGCTATACTATACATGACATGTATACAGCACAATTATTTTAATATAGTGTAATTAGTCCCAAAAGGGTAAAAATAAGATATACATATACATATATATATATGAGTGTATATGTATATATAAAGGTATGCTGCTGCTACTGCTGCTGCTAAGTCACTTCAGTCGTGTCCGACTCTGTGGGACCCCATAGACGGCAGCCCAACAGGCTCCCCCGTCCCTGGGATTCTCCAGACAAGAACACTGGAGTGGGTTGCCATTTCCTTCTCCAATGCAGGAAAGTGAAAAGTGAAAGTGAAGTCACTCAGTCGTGTCCGACTCCTAGTGACCCCATGGACTGTAGCCTACCAGGCTCCTCCGGCCATGGGATTTTCCAGGCAAGAGTTCTGGAGTGGGGTGCCATTGCCTTCTCCAATATAAAGGTATAGGGTGATGTAAAGGCAAATATGACAACTCTCCATGATGGCATCAGGAAAATCCTAGAAAAGGAACATCAAAGTTGAATAGATGTCTTCTAGGCAGATGTGGAGAAGGACATTCCAAGGAGAGTAGATACCACTAGAAGCCTGGTGGTGGGTACATTTGGAATGCTTGGTTTGGTTGAAGGTGGGGAAGTTGGAGGTGCCATGAAGGCTGGTGGGAGCCAGGAGTTTGGGGTAGGTTGTGGGATTCCACTTAAGGATTTGGAGTAAGGGAGTCACATGTTTAGATCTTAGTTTACAATAAGTGGCTTCCTGGGTGACTCAGATGGTAAAGCGTCTGCCTGCAATGCGGGAGACCTGGGTTCGATTGCTGGGTTGGGAAGAGAAGGAAATGGCAACCCACTCCAGTACTCTTGCCTGGAAAATCCCATGGACAGAGTAGCCTGGTAGGTTACAGTCCATGGGGTCACAAAGAGTCGGACACGACTGAGCAACTTCACTTTACAATAAGTACCCGGTCAACTGTATATGGAATAGACAGGTGATGTTGAAAGCTGGAAACTAGTAAGAAGTGAGAAGAAGCTAGAGAGCCTGACACAGGGTCCTAGCAGAGGAGACAGATTATGGTATATTTGAGTGGACCTGCCCAACAAAGGAGTGAAGAAATGAGGAAAAGCAAGTCCTGACCTCTGGCTTTAGTGACTGGGTGATGGTGGTGCTATTGATCAGAATAGAAAATACAGATGAGATGCTTTTGAAAGGAAGGTAGATGATTCCATTGTGATTATATTGCATCTGATATATGTCTGATGGTAAATGTACTGTACTGAGTTTGAATTATGTTCAGTTATGAATCCATTAAGTTCATGAGTGAGAAGTGAAGTGTGACCACCATTGTTTCAAGAAGGTTAATTTGGCGTCGGAACTTTAGGAAAATTTAATGAAAGCAAATTGAAGGTGAGGAAAGCCATTAGGAAAGTCTCTGTGGTAGATGCATTAGAACTGAGATCCCCGAATGAGGAGAGAGGCTATGTGCTGGTGAGTAGAGAACAGTAGATGCTGCAGAATGGCAGCCCCTTGCCTTTCATGGTTTGGATTAAATGTAGTGGAGTTTTTGTCCCAAGATTCCATGAAGACGGTCTTAACTGAGCCATCTCTGCCCTAGGTGAGGCACAGCCTTGGGCCTCAGAGGGCTGGCAGCAGCGATACCTGATCTTCCCAGGCTGTCCTCAGAATGAATACACTGTTTTTTTGAAGAAAGAACATGGGTAGTTGCCCATGGGCCACATGTGAGGAGAATTAACACCATTAATCACTACCAAGAGATGAACTGGCCATAGAAACCAAAAGGTCAAAAACTGTTATTAACCCACAGACCTAGAATGTATACAACTCAGACTGAAATGACTTTCTCAAAGGCTGATCTGGACAAAGGAAATTTTGCCAAGGGCAAAAATGAAGGAAAACTGTGCAAAGCATTCCCCAGGGTCACTGGAAACAGTTCTGAAGCAGTAATATGGGATAATATGTCATTATTACTGAGCGTACAGATTTGAGTCCAGTGTCGGGGAAAGAGTTCCATGGTTTTGTTCCCGTTGTTGTTATGTTCATGATGTTTCTTTGTTTTGTCCTGTAGTCACCGTTTGTAAAGGGTGACCACTTAGACACATGCCAAATGATTGGGGTGGTATTTACATGAAATATTTCCATTTTAATAATTCTTTCTGATTTCTAGATGAAAGGCAACTTAACCCTGGGGCATGTGTTAAGATGAATCACAAGTCTCGGAAATACGGTCCTAATGCGATGCATTGGCTACAGAGGAAATTCACGTGTACTTATGGACACATTCTGGCATAATTAATGCCCTAAAACATAATTTTAAATGTCAAAATCATAATATGTAGTCATACATTTTTCTTTTGAGCTCCTAGGTGTTTTCTTAAGACTCTTCGCACTTTCCATCCATCTTTTATGTAATCAATCAAAAAGAATTGTAGTTTTTAAAAAATGGAAAAATTATCTAATTTCCCTTCTACTTCTTATGTATAGTTTAAGCAGAAAAAAAATCCCAAACCTGACTTGGTACTCTTTTCATTTATCCCAAAAACATGGGGTGGGCTATTAAGTGGTCATATGTTCATGCCATGGAGTCACCCTTCTTGCTTCCTTCTGTAGCTCAACCACTGCAGTCTTTTGTTGCTAACGACCCCTCAGGTGCCTGTTACCAGTTCTTCTCTTGTTCCTATTGTCTTGTAAGTCATATTGGTCATACATGTGGGCCATAGAATCAATTTTCTGGATAACTATCTAACACTTAATTTAATTTCTCTAAATGTTGTCTGTGAAAAGAAAAAACCCTCTTTTTTTTCCTTATCTTACTTGCATTGTTTTGAATATAGCTGGCATATAATATCATTTGGCATCTGCAATGAAATTACCTTTATCATCTGTCAGTAATTTTCTTCCTGATAAAAGGAATGGGAAATGTTTGTTAGGATATACAATAGCACTCTTTTTGAATTGTTCAAATTATATAGAATTCTGTGCCAATAATGTTAGATAGTTCATTTACAATTTAAATTAATTTTCTTATCAAAATTATCCTTTCTTTTCTTGGCATTACATAGCTGTGCCTTGTATACTTCTTCGTTGTAATTATGTGTTTACCTTTATTTATAGAATATGGGAAGCATTATGCAATTTTCTTTTTATAAAGATTATGTTTTAAACATTTATTTTATTGAAGTATAATTGATTTACAGTGATGTGTTAACATCTGCTATACAGCAAAGTGATTCAGTTATACATATATATATAATACATTATTTTTCATATTCTTTTCTATATGGTTTATCACAGTATACCAAATATAGTTCCCTGTGCTGTATTTATAAACTCTATATATGCTATACATAGACACATATTCATGTATGTTTATATGGATAAACAACAGTAGGAGCTCTTTGTCTATCCATTCTATGTTTAATAGTCTGAATCTGCTAACCCCAAACTCCAAATCCGTCCCTCCCTCTCCCCCTCCCCCTTGGCAGCCACAAGTCTGTTTTCTGTGTCCATGAGTCTGTTTCTGTTTCATAGATAAGTTCATCTGTGTCGTATTTTAGATTCCACATATAAGAGATATCATATAGTGTTTGTCTTTCTCTGTATGACAGACCTCACTTAGCATGAAGATCTCTAGGTCCATTCATGTTGCTTGCAAATGGCATTATTTCATCTCAGTAATTATTTTTAATGAGAATTTATGAGTCTTTGAAACCTCATTCTATAGAAATAGGCATTCAATATAGGTAAAATTTTGTTTCCTGAATACAGTGTAAAGTAAAACACAATTTACTTCTTAAAAAGATTTTCTGTTACTGAGTTAATAGTATTACATTTTGCTCAAAAGTATGTGAATTTAAGAACATTCTTTTTCATAACTGAGCTACTGTTGATTCATAAAACCATTCAGTGCCACGAAATCAGCACCATTATCAAAGTTACAATAAATTAGAAAATTAAGAAATTCTAGGTTGTAAAACTAGATCTGATGCAAAAGTTTGCCCGGTCCCTTTATTATCAACTTGGCCTGGCCTGCATGCCTCAACCAGGGAAGCGCGTGTGGTTCTCTGACCTGCTCCTTTCACCACGTCCTGTCTCAGTACTGCTCTGCTCCTTGTTTAGCACAACATGGAACCAAGCCATCCTCTCCAAGGGTCTCGCCTTACCCAAGGCTGTATTTGTTCTTTATTTCTGGGTTTTATTGGCATATATGTATGACATGAGGGCCTTTATGTAAAATAGATGTTTATTATAAAAATAGCATCTGGGATCCTCTATGCTTGTATTCCATAAAGACAAATTAGTTTAATTTCATATAATATATTTTAATGTCTTCCCAATGGTGCTGGCCCTTCTTCAATATTTAATAAGGTAAAATTAACATAGTGTTATAAAAACAGCTGAGAATAATCAAGATATGCCCTCAGCAGAATTTTTTTATATCAAGTTTCTTCCTTCCTTCCCGCCTTCATTTCTTTTCTTCCTATTCATGCTTATAAAAAATGTTTTGGAAAGGATTAAATTTGTATGTAGACAGTAATATCTTAGCAGTGGAATTGAATATTACCAGTGAGACCTAAGGGCTTCCCTAGTAGCTCAGCTGCCTGCAATGCAGGAGACACTGGTTTGATTCCTGGGTCAGGAAGTTCCCCTGGAGAAGGGATAGGCTACACTCCAGTGTTTGGGGGCTTCCCTGGCAGCTCACATGGTAAAAAATCCACCTGTATTGCAGGAGAGCTGGGTTGGGAATATTCCCTGGAGGAGGGCATGACAACCCACTCCAGTATTCTTGCCTGGAGAATCCCATGGACAGAGGAGCCTGGTGGGCTATAGTCCATGGGGTTGCAAAGAGTCAGATTCGATTGAGTGACTAGGCACAGCATAGCACATTGATACCTATTCTAAAAACCATTATGTCCTACTATTAATAATAGTCACCTTTTATGAAGCTTACTCAGTGCTAGACATGTTCTAAGCACTTAACACATTTTATCTCTTATCATCCTCTCGGTGACCTGGTATTATCCTCATCATCACCCATGGACACACAGCTGGTTAAACAGTAGAATAGGGATTCAAAAACCAGTTGAGTCTAATTCCAGAGCCTATGTGCTTCACCACCATGCCTCTGCTTAGACAAAAGAGGTACCCACCAGCATGCTTGATTAGTTAAGAAGGGATGCCCTTGGCCTTGGGCATTCTGGTCACTGTGCTTTGTGTATAAGACAAGGCCTCAGAGGGAGGTCAAAGCTATTACCCTGCTGCCCATTCTATCAAATAATAAATCTAAAGGCTATCAAGGTTGTTACATTGTACTGCTGTGCTAAATATGCATCCCATGTTCATGCATGTTGGATGGAATATGTGGGTGCTACATTCTAGGCTAAACAGTCTAATATGTTAGGGGTGCTTGCCTGCTTCAAGGTGGTGTTACTGTCTTTTGTGAGGCTGATTATATCTAAAAAGAAGTTCCTGTAACTTTAGTGTCAGTGTGGTTTCCTCACAGGTATGACATTTGTCAACATTAACAGAAATAGTCATAATGAAGGCTTGTTGTCTGTACCTTGTCATCGCCACCCCCAATCCAGCCTCTTCCCTCCCAGAGCTCTTCCACAGGAACCCCAAAAGCCATGTTTTACTCGCAGAGGATTACGAAGGCACTCAGCTCTACTGCTTCTCAGAGATGACCTGGCCACTGCTTTAGATGTGACTTCCTCTCTTTTCCTTGCTCCTTTCCCATCCTAACCCTGTGTTTGCATTTTAATAGAAGGATTTTGAAAATAGCTTGAAAATCTGAAAGAAGGAACAGTTAAACCTTATCATTAGATTATTGTAGTAGAATTCCTTGCATAAGGAAGTTATCTTTTTTTGGCCAGAGGGATCCTGTCTCACTAATCGTGCAATCAACATCCAATAAAACTACCCACTCGTAAACCTCACCCACTTAGATTGTAGTTATCTCGGTGATAACTTTTACAGAATGATCATGATAAATATGCTAACTTTTGTTTAAATAAGACCATTAGTAATAAAGTATGGTGAGTTTAGGACTAATATATACACACTCAGTTCAGTTCAGTTCAGTCGTGTCCAACTCTTTAAGACCCCATGGACTGCAGCATGCCAGGCATGTTCTTCACCAACTTCCAGAGCTTACTCAAACTCATGTCCATAGAGTCAGTGATGCCATCCATCTGATCTTCTATCGTCCCCTTCTCCTCCTGCCTTCAATCTTTCCCAGCATCAGGGTCTTTTCCAATGAGTCAGTTCTTCCCATCAGGTGGCCAAAGTACTGGAGTTTCATTTTCAGCATCAGTCCTTCCAATGAATATTCAGGACTGATTTCCTTTAGGATTGACTGGTTGGATCTCCTTGCAGTCCAAGGGACTCTCAAGAGTCTTCTCCAATGCCACAGTTCAAAAGCATCAATTCTTCGGTGCTCAGTTTTGTTTATACTCCAACTCTCACATCCATGCATGACCATTGGAAAAACTATAGTTTTGACTAGATGGACCTTTGTTGGCAAAGTAATGTCTCTGCTTTTTAATATGCTGTCTAGGTTGGTCATAGCTTTTCTTCCAAGGAGCAAGTGTCTTTTAATTTCATGACTGCAGTCCATCTGCAGTGATTTTGAAGCCCAGAAAAATAAAGTCTGTCACTGTTTCCATTGTTTCCCCATCTATTTGCCATGAAGTGGTGGGACCAGAAGCCATGATCTTAGTTTTCTGAATGTTGAGTTTTAAGCCAGCTTTTTCACTCTCATCTTTCACTTTTTCCTCTTTAGTTCTTCTTCACTTTCTGCCATAAGGGTGATGTCATCTGCATATCTGAGGTTATTGATATTTCTCTTGGCAATCTTGATTCCAGCTTGTGCTTCATCCAGCTCAGCATTTCTCATGATGTACTCTGCACATAACTTAAATAAGCTGGGTGACAATATATAGCCTTGACCTACTCCTCTGGATTTGGAACCAGTCTGTTGTTCCATGTCCAGTTCTAACTGCTTCTTCTTGACCTGTATACAGTTTCTCAGGAGGCAGGTCAGATGGTCTGGTATTCCCATCTCTTTAAGAATCTTTCACAGTTTGTTGTGCTCCACACAGTCAAAGGCTTTGGCATAGTCAATAAAGCAGAAGTAAATGTTTTTCTGGAACTCTCTTCCTTTTTTGATGATCCAATGGGTGTTGGCAATTTGATCTCTGGTTCCTCTGCCTTTTCTAAATCCAGTTTGAACCCCTGGAAGTTCATGGTGCACATCCTGTTGAAACCTGGCTTGGAGAATTTTGAGCATTACTTTGCTAGCGTGTGAGATGAGTTCAATTGTGCGGTTGTTTGCGATTGCCTTTCTTTGGGATTGGAATGAAAACAGAGTTTTTCAGTCCTGTGGATAGTGTGGATATATACACACTGCTGCTGCTGCTGCTAAGTCACTTCAGTCGTGTCCGATTCTGTGTGACCCCATAGATGGCAACCCACCAGACTCCCTCGTCCCTGGGATTCTCCAGGCAAGAACACTGGAGTGGGTTGCCATTTCCTTCTCCAATAAAATAGATAACATTCAAGGACCTAGAATATAGCACAGGAAACTATACTTAATATTTTGTAATAAAAGACAGAGGCTTCCCCGGTGGCTCAGACAGTAAAGAATCTGTCTGCAATGTGGGAGACCCAGGTTCAAGCCTGAGTCAGGAAGAACCCCTGAAGAAAGGAATGGCAACCTACTCTGGAGTATTTTTGCCTGGAGAATTCCATGGACAGAGAAGCTTGGTAGGCTAAATAAAGGAAAAGAATCTGAAAAAGAATATCTATATATTATATATATAATATATGTGTGTATGTATATTTATATATATTGCTCCACATTGCCCTTCTCTTTGCAACACCCTAGACTGTAGCCTGCCAGGTTCCTCCGTCCATGAGATTCTCCAGACGAGAGTGCTGGCGTGGGTGTCTGTGCCCTCCTCAGGCTCGAACCGGCATCTCCTGTGTCTCCTACATTGACAGGCAGGTTCTTTACCAGTAGCGCCACTGCACCAAAATACTGCCAGGCATGTATGTGGTAGGTACTTAATTTTGCTCAGTGAATGGATTCGTGAATGTAGACTTATAAACATTTGAAGATCAGCCCTTTGTCAAAGTATGTCCTTAGCTAAATAAAGCTCACTTCACTTTTCAATTTCCCAGAATTCCTCTGTGTCATGGTTTAGAACTTGACACACAGGCTCTGCTCACGCGACCTAAGGGTATTGTGGCTTTCCATTGTTAAATGCGGAGGTGGAGTTGGAAAACAATCAAAGGAAATGTTCCTCTCGTTTTTTGGAACACATGAACAAATCTAGCATTTGTTTTTGAGAGAACAAATGTTCTTTGCAAAGAATAGAAGCTGTTCCCCAAATCTTTGAAGTATGTCACTGATCTTTAACCAGTAGCCGGAGAAGGAGGAATCCTAGTGACAAACATGGGCTTTGTTGGGATGAAAGCGAATCATAAGTTTACAAAAACTGATTGGGCATTTATTTGGCTTGTGACTAATGCCTGGCAGGGACACAGAGGAGGCTCTTCACTGGCCCAGCCACATATATTTTAAGTAAAGACCCTTGTGCTCAAAGAAATTCAGTTTTTTTGCCTAGTGTTCTCTTTTGGATTAAAATAAAGCATTGCTTGAGATATAAATAATAAGAAGAATCATGCCAAAGTCACAGCAGTTCCTCTAATGGTAGAGGGAAACAGATTACTTGGGGAGAGGGATTATCATTGTTTATTTTTACAGGGTTTTTTTTTTCAATAATTCATTTAATTTCCTAGTTGTAAAACCACTGTAAGAATCGGAGCAGTGTTCCTAACCGTCTCCCAATTGCTGGTTCTGGGTTTTGTGGTACAAATCTTGAAGCCAGTGTGTTTCCTGTCAATACAATAAAAAATCTTCATCATCCCGAGGGCCTACCCTAGATGCAGTATTGACGGAGTGGTTTCAGGATGCTACGAATCTCCCATAATCCCCTTCTCTCTTAAAAACAGTTCCCAGCCTACAGGCTAACACCTAAACTTCTCCTTCTAGAGGTTGGTTACCTTAACTCACTGCTGTATTTACTGAGCTGCTACTGCTTCAATTAAGTATCAGACACATGATGAGTGGGAAAGATACCAGGATACCAAATATCTGAGGGGAGAGGAAAAGTTAGCGCCTTTGTAAGAAAAGGGACACAACTGAAGGTATAAGAGAGAAACTTTCCCAGCCTTAAGGTTTTACAGAGGGCCAGGCTCATCCATTGGTTATAGGGATAAAATATTTTGAGGACCAAGGGTCTTTACTTAAAATGTATGTGGCTGGCCCAGCCTAATCCATTGGTTACAGGGATAAAAGGAGGCCCATTGTTTGAAAGCCCATGGTTCCCTGAGTCGTTGTCTTGTTTTTACCCTCCTTCTAAAGGCCTTGAAGTGTGCCAGGGAGCATCAGGCAGAAGTGCTCATTTCTACCAGTAACTCTGTGAAATGGAAGTAATGTTGCTTCTTGCAAACTACCTCCATGAAGACTGAGCTAGCTCCCTGTACTCCTTCAGCAAGCAGGCTTAGAGGAGCCCCATTCAAGCAAAGTCATGTGCAGAATTCCAGGGCACAAGGCAGAGAAGAACTGAGCTGCTCTGGAGCCCCACCTGCGAGCCTCTCCTCTGAGCCCTGAAGGAGCTCTGTCCTGTGATGCTGGCCCCTGGCGCATGATGCTGACTACAGAGCACTAGGGTGGTTGTCACAGTGTTGTTCTCCATCCATGGAAACAGACAATTCAAGGTTATCTTCAAGTACACAGACTCAGGAGTCAGATAACCTAGTCAGACACTGAGTCCTGACTTTGTCAGTAACAAGTAAGGAAAATGCAGAAGCAACTTAACTACAGTAGGCCTCACTTTCCTCATTTGCAAAATGGGAAAACACTCAGTTTAGGAGGGCTTCACAGGGCTTCCCTTGTGGCTCAGCTGGTAAAGAATCTGCCTGCAATGTTGGAGACCTGGGTTTGATCCCTGGGTTGGGAAGATCCGCTGGAGACGGGAAAGGCTACCCACTCCAGTATTCCGGGCTGGAGAATTCCATGGACTATATTTATAATTCATGGGGTCACAAAGAGTTGGATATGACTGAGCGGCTTTCACTTTCACCAGGTACAGAGTAAGCCCTCAGTAGAGAGTAGCTGTTGTTTTAAAGATAAACTAAACTCAGTCTCAAATTAGGAATTTGGGATCAATGTATACACACTACTATATAGAAAACAGGTAAACAATAAGGACCTAATGTATACAACAGGGGACTCTGCTCAATATTTTGTAATAATCTATAATGGAAAAGAATCTGAAAAAATATTTATGTATATATTTTTGTTGTTGTTCAGTCACTAAGTCGTGTCTGACTCTTTGCGATCCCATTGACTGCAGCATGCCAGGCTTCCTGGTCCTTCACTATCTCCCAGAGCTTGCTCAAGTTCATGTCCATTGAGTTCATGATCCTATCCAACCATCTCATCCTCTGCTGCCCTCTTCTCCTTTTGCTTTCAATCTTTTCCAGCATCAGGGTCTCCTCAGTGAGTCCACTCTTTGCATCAGGTGGCCAAAGTATTAGAGCTTTAGCTTCATCATCAGTCCTTCCAATGAATATTCAGGGTTGATTCTCTTTAGAATTGACTGATTTGATCTCCTTGCAGTCCAAGGGACTCTCAAGAGTCTTCTCCAGCACAATTCAAAAGCATCAATTCTTTGGTGCTAAGAATGGTCCAACACTCACATCTGTACATGACTACTGAAAAAAATATGTATATCTATCTATCTATATATATGTATATATGTGTGTATATATATATGTAACTGAATCACTTTACTGTATACTTGAAACTAACACAATGTTATAAATTAACTAGACTTAAATTGAAAAAAAGAACACCTTGGTCCCAATTGATATGGAATTCTTCAGTTTTAGGGGAGAGAAAAATGAAATTGGTAGATTTAAAAGAGGATGAAAACTGTGAAGGTCTAGCCATCACTGAATCACTTTTCTTCCACTCTCAACCTCTGTTGTAAAGACTAGTTCTGTCCCAAATTATGTATGGGTAGTGATTGTGGCCCTTGTTTGCTATAGACAAAAAGTTGCTTCTGTATGATGATGCAAATGTGGATTTCAGGGATGCTAATGTTCTAATGAGCCAGAAGTTAATGAACAGGAAACTGAACAAGAATGGGGCAAACCACTTGGCACCAGGAATGGTTTCAGGGCAGGAAGTACAGAAAGGAGGAAGTGATTCAGAAGAATATTAGGGTGAGCTGGATACGGGGCTGCTTCTGGACTAGCTGAGAGCAGACTTGACTGCCAGCTCAAGGAAAAACACAAGTACACCTTCTGCTCCTTGCCCCAACAAATCAAGTTCGAGATGAAATACCCAAGGGCTTTCCAATTGCACAAAGGGTCTGAATGCCATTTGTGTGAACCCTTGACTGTATCTCTTTTGTCCTGTTTACTCTTGGTTTAAACATATTAGTTCTGTTACCCAGAGAGATGGCAGATTTCTTCATGGTGGGGGCCATGTCTTTTGCATTTTATCCCTCTCCCAAAGTGTCACCACCTAGCAGATATATTTGTATAAGAGGAGCAAAGTACAGGAAGCCACTTTAGATACTGTAAACAAGGGAATGTATTAGAAGGTCTAGAGCTCCAAAAAGAGGGAGCGGGGAGAGAGAGAGAGAGAGAGACAGGGGTGGTGGAGTGGTGTTGGAGGAGCAAAAAGCAAGAAGAGGTGACTCCTAAGGTCAGAAGTAGCTAACCTGCCTGGGCTGGAGCCCATGAACTTGATCTTGCTGCTGCAGGTGGGTTGAGACACTTGACATTGGTTCTACTCAAGAAGTGTTCTCTCTACCAGAGTTGGAACCCATAAGAAAGCCCAGGGCCTTCCGAGGCTGCTGGAGTCCAGAATTGTACCAGTCCTATTGCTACTTCAGCAGCTGCCATCAGCTGCCTCGTTCTGAATCAGAAGAAATCATCTTCTGTCTCTGTGATGCTTCAGTGTTGCCCACAAGTACCACCAGTAAGGAAAACCCAATGGGAAGACAGTTGGTCAAGGAGCACAGAAATAGTTTGCAGAGACCGAGCAGGACAAAGCGTAACGGGACAGGTGTGGGGCTGAAAGACAGCCAGTGGATCATTAGCACGCTTGTCATAATGGAAACATCACTCAATTTAATAGCAGAAGACCTGAAATCAAGCCCATCTCTAACACTCAATGGTCATGTGCTCTTGTGTAAGATACAGGTTCAGTATCTTGCACCTTTCTGTGCCTCAGATTTTCTGCTTGTAAAATGAGAATAGTAATAGTACTGCCTTACCATGTTGCTGGGAGGGCTAAATGAGATAATGCATACAGAAACCATTTAGAAATGATCAATATCTCTGTGAATATTAGGTACCTTAGACCTGTTATCAAATTCACTGTTTATGAGGTAATCACTAAGGACGTTTTTATAAACTAGAAAAGATTTCAACCAGTCTGGCAATTTGCTGCCTGCATGTAGATTTCCTTTATGATACTGAACAATTACTAAATTGGGGGAGATGTGAGATCAGTGGTACTTGTCAATTTAGCAGATTAAAAAAATTCAGCAATTCTCTTTTGATGGGTCACATCCAAAGATAAGCAGCTGAGCCCTCTTAGCAGCAGGAAGGAAGGGCAGCAAGCCTTGGGTTACACAAATGAACTTATTAAGGGGATTTATAAAGCCATCTAGTTAATCAGAAAGGAGGGGAGTGAAAAGAGCCTTTCTTAGCCAAGCCAGGATCACCCGCTGGACAATTAGAAGCACAGTTTTCATTAGACTGTTGTAGTCCTCGGTTGGGGTCAGGCCTGTGAGCTAGGATACAGCTGGCGGGTGGAGACAGTCCGGCTGTAATTAATCACAAGGGGGTGGAAACCAAGGATGAGACGTTCACACCCTTTGATTTCGAATGGCCCCTGTTCCACTGCATTGACCTGCAGTGCCTATATTGACCTCTGTTAGATTTCTGTGAATTGTGGCATGTTAGGGCCTCACTTACAAGTTGCCAGTGGAGTTGTTTAGGTAGTCCATTGATTTTAGCCTTGACGGGATGAAGATTGGGTTAAATTTCTTTAAGATTTTAGAGTAAAATGCTAAGTCAACCAGTGTAGGAGGTTAATGGATTTAGCTATTAATGTGTTTTACACCAGTAATATCAACAACAGCTAATTCTTTCTTGTGTCAGATGCTTTCTCTGTGTCAGATACTGTTCTAAGCACTACACTAACTCACTTAAACTTTGTAATAACCCTAAGAGGTAGGAATTGTGGTGCCCATTTTTACAGATGAGTAAAATGGCATATAGACCTAAAGGACCTTGTGTAGGTCACAGTAAGTGGGGGACTCAGCTTTGAGCCCAGATGAGGCTGGTTCCGGTGCATTAATATTTTCTGAACCATTAGAAGGTACTGTCTCTTGAAAAATGGAAACTTCTTTCATGTCCCGAATTGTTTGGTGATTGTTCACTCAAGTGAATGTGTCATATTTAACAACACACATTTCTGTAAATAAATCACTCTTGTGAATTAGTGATCAGTTTTCCAAGACTCAAATTGCATCAGCATTTTAAGATTGTTCTTTCTGATGTTATTATTTTAATATTCTAACTTACTGAGAACTAAAGTTCCTAAACTGTTTCTTCACAAATAAAAAAAATGTATTACATAAAAGGACCAGAATAGGCATCTGGTGCCAAGAAAATCTTGGGCATGTGTTTTTTAGGTAAGGAACCAGTGCCAAGGAGACCCAAACGTACTTGGTAGCAGCTCAGGGTCTAGACAGCATGTGGCCTTGGATACCATCTTTAGCCCCAGATTCTTGGGACTACACAGAACTTTTAAATGAGTAAAACAGTTGACGTTTATATAAAAAATTTTATTTCTGCCTTAAAAAATCAGGTGGTCTGGCAACACTGGGTATGTATTTCGCTGACAACAGTCTGCTGGAGTTAACAGGAGACTCTCAGCTGCCCAGAAAGCAGGGCCTGAGTCTCTATTCCTTTGCTGGGCAGATTCACTCTTTAACTACTTGGCCCCATTAAGCATTTTAGTTTGAGACCATTCATTTGGAACAAAGATGTCCTGATTCCAGTCATCTTCTTTTTACAGGACTACATGGATCTTTCAGAAAATTATAGCCATTTACAATTCAGATACTTATAAAAAATACTTTTAGTTTAAGATTATAATCAGGTTTCAGTTCCTCTTCTGGGGTGAAAAGTTACGTCTCTCCATTTCCTCCCATCCCCTCCTTTCCTCTTTAAAAATGTGTGATGATGCATTAATTTCATGCAAGGTCAAAAGGAACTTTGATTATTGTCCTCATTTATACCAAATAAACAGATACATATATAACAAATACATTTAAAAACTGGTGGTACACTGAAGAAGATATGCTAATGACAAACATATGAAAAGATGCTTCACATCTTGTCATCAGGAAAATGCAAATTAAAACAAAATAATTGCATGGACCATATACCCCAAGTAGACAAAGCAATCTCAAGAAAGATGCACAAAGCTGGAGGCATCACACTTCCTCTTTTCAACCTATATTATGAAGCTCTAGCAATCAGTCAGTATGGTATTGATCAATGGAACAGAATAGAGAGCCCAGAAATAAATCCATGCATGTGTGGTCAATTAATTTACAACAAAGGAGCCAAAAATATACATGGGGAAATCACGGTCTCTTCAACAAATGATGTTGGGGAAACTGGACCACTATGTCACACACACACACTGACACACACACACACACACACACCCCTACAGAGAGCAATATTATTCAGCCATAAAAAAGAATGAAAATTTGCAACAACATAGACAAACCTTGAGTATATTATGCTAAATACCATAATGAGACAGAGAAAGGCAAATGCTGTATGATCGCCCATGTAGAATCTTAAAACGTAAATAAAATTTTAGAAGCTCATAAATACAGAGAACAGATTGGTTGCTAGAAGTAGGGGTAGAGGGTGAGTGAAATAGGTGAAGGGAGTTCAAGGTACAAAATTCCAGTTAAAGATGAGTCATGGGAATGTTAGGTAAAACATAGCAACTGTAGTTAATAATACTGTATCGCATATCTAAAAAAACGCTAAGAGACTGTAAAGGTTCTTGTTACAAGAAAAAAAAAAACCTGTAACTATTGATGATCACAGATGTTAACTAGACTTATTGTGACACTGATTTGCAATATATATATATATATACTTATACTGAATCATTATGTTGTACACCTGAAACTAATATAATGTATTTCACTTATACCTCAGTTGAGAAAAAGAAACCAAAAAAACCCATCAAGAGAAATAACATACCACTACATAACTATCAGAATGGCCAAACTCTGGAAAACTGAGAGCATCAAGTGCTCATGAGGTTGTGGAACAACAGGAACTCACACATTGCTGGTGGGAATGCAAAATGGTACAGCAACTTTGGAGGACGGTTTGGAGGTTTCTTACAAAACTAAAGCATACTCTTACTATATGATCCAGCATTTGTGCTCCTTGGTATTTACCCAAAGGAGTTGTAAACTTCTACCCACACGAAAACCTGCACGCAGATGTTTATAGAATCTTTATTCATAATTGCTAAAACTTGTAAGCAACTAAGATATTCTTCAGTAAGTGAATGGATAAATAAACTGTGGTACATCCAGTCAATAGCATGATACATGGCAAAAAAGAAATGAGTTATAAAATTATGAAAAGATATGAAGAAAACTTAAATGCATATTACTAAGTGAAAGAAGCCAATCAGAAAAGGCTACATATTATGATTTCAAGGATTCTGGAAAAAGCAGAACTACGGAGACAGTAAAAGGTCTGTGGTTGCTCAGGGTTGGGATTGTAGAGAAGAGATGAATAGACAGAGCACAGAGTTTTTTTTTTAGGGCAGTGAAAATATTTACTCTTCATATTATAATGGATACATGGCATTATACATTTATCCAAACTTATAGAAGGTACAACACCAGCAATGAGCCCTAAGATAAACTATGGAAGTTAAGTGATTATGATGTATCAATGCAGGTATATCACAGGTAACAAATGTACCATCTTTGGTGGGGAGGGGTGTTGATAACAGGGGAGGCTATACATGTGTGGGGGCAGAGAATACATGGGAAATCTCTGTACGTTCCTGTCAGTTTTGTTTTTAACCTAAAACTGCTCTAAAAAATAAAATCTTAAAAAAATTTTTTTAACCAAAACACTATTGATACTGTCACTAACCAGTTTTTGTGACCCATGTTTAACTATCAATAAAGGCACATTTGAGAAATAAACTATCTGAAATCAACTTATCTTTCTCTACATTGTTATGCCAATCATTAAATTGTATTAATTTCTGATTTTCTAATTATGTATCATCAGGCTTATGACTTCTGAGCATTTGCTTGCTATCTGGCTATATTTAATTCAAAAATAATTTGTATAATGAAACTAATTCTATTTTCCCTTGAGATAATGCATTTTTAATTACTGAGAAGGGAGTCAAATTAAATAATATTTATCCAAAGTAAATGTAGGAGATAATAAAATATTTCCATGGCAAGTTTAACTCAAAACACTCATGTACACCAATTAATTTGGTGTTAGATTAGAGATATATGGAAGAGGGGGTTGCCCAGAAACACAGCTCTTTTCTTTTGATCTTGTGTATTTCATCTGCCAACAGCTGAGCAACTTGATCCTGAATCTGCCAGTTTTCTCTGTGGATCCATTGGAAATGTGGCTAATCCCAGGCGGTTTTGTTCATGCTCATGTACAGATTGCTTTCAGAAAGTGCCCAGATGTGCACAATAAGTCCAGCTTTGTAATGCCATTTATCTGGCAACAGAAGTGCTATTTGCAGTAGTTAACTATCTTTTTTACATTTGCCATGGTCCAGTAGTATTGCAGAGCTTTGTGGCATCCGGTAGCTAGTGACTGACAATCAGCAGATTCTAAAGCCTTTTCAGAACCCTGAAAGAATAGATAATGATAGCGTACAATGCTGAAATGATGAAAGGAATAATGGATACTCAAATGTTGATGCAATTCAGCTTCCTCGAAACGATTACAGTTCATTTTCTTTGATTAGTGTTGTTCAAGTTTTGACTTTAATTCTTTATTGTTTAACTTCTGGAAGATGCCATTCAGGAAAACATTGCCACACAAAATCCATCAGAAATGTTTAGACAGTTGTCATCACAAAGAGTCGAAATGCCTGCTTTGTTCTCTTTTGTTGACCCTGCTCTATCCTGTACTGATGGTTGCTGATTCGACTTTTTAAGGACATAATTGATTTCTTTTTAAATGTTTGAGAGAGATGATTTTCGGCTTTGGGATCAGATAGGAAGGGTGCTGTGCTGACAGAAAGCTGCAGAAGAGTGAGTTAAACAAAGTGGTAGTATTTTCATTTAGGACAGAGAAGTTTGGTGGTTTGTGGCTAAGTGACCTTTGAATGTTGACCTTTGAGACTTTGGGATGAAATGGAGTCTTCAAAATTTGACAAGGTTAATGTACAAGCCTACCTGTTACCTGGAACCTTCCAAGTTTATGTGTATTGTACCATGTGCTCAGTCGTGTCTGACTCTTTGTGACCCCATGAATTGTACCCACCAAGCTTCTTGGTCCATGGGATTTCTCAGACAGGAATACTGGAGTGGGTTGCCTTTTCCTTCTCAAGGGGATCTTCCTGAGCCAGGAATTCAACCCACGTCTCTTGTGTCTCCTTCGTTGCAACTGGATTCTTTACCTGCTGAGCCACCAGGGAAGACCTTATGTTTATTAACACCATAGATTTGCCCCCTATATGGGAAATACATCTCTTCCTCTTCCTGGGCTTCCTTTCAGGAAAGAAGGAGCTCCAAAATACCATTTTTATTTTAGTTTAGTTTAGTTTAAATTACATTGGTTCTCAAACTTCAGTTTGCATCAGCATCACCAAGGGTTTATTGCTATACTGATTCTTCCCACCTTTAGAGCTTCTGGCCCAGTGAGGCTGTGGGTTAGTCACGAGAACTTCCTTTTCTAACCAGATCCCAGCTCATGCTGCTGGTCTGGAGACCACACTTAGAGAACCACTGAGTTAAAATAATTTTACTACAATAGGTCAAAATCCCTGCTAGTGAGGAATTCCCAGGTAAGACTCTGAAGTCTTAATTTCTGTGACTTAGCTGTTGATGCAGTTTAATTCAGCAGTCATTTCTTGAGTGCCCGCTATGTGCTTGGCCCTGACTGACACTGCTAGTCCTAAGAGGAGAAACAAAGATAAGTCAGACGAAGACTCTACAAACATCTGTCAGGTACCTAAATAACTGCACTGAGAGGTTGAGAATCTGTACTTTTTCTGTTTATTGTTGGCAGTATATGTATAATTTTAAGTGGAAAGCCAAATGTCTTTAATTGTGAAGTGAAGTGACATGAAGTCGCTCAGTTGTGTCCAACTCTTTGCAACCCTGTGCGCTGTAGCCCACCAGGCTCCTCTGTACATGGCATTCTCCAGGCAAGAATACTGGAGTGGGTTGCCATTCCCTTATCCAGGGGATCTTCCCGACCCAGGGATTGAACCCAGGTCTCCCGCATTGCAGGTGGACGCTTTAACCTCTGAGCCACCAGAGAAGCTTTAAGTGTACTATTCCAATATTTCCAGTGGTAATTATGCATTTTTATTTCAAACAGAAGGTTATGTCCTGTAACCACCCTAAGTCCTAGATAACTTTTGTCTCAGAGAAGTCCTGGCCCAATTCACTGCAGGTGCTATTCCTGTTACCAAACTGAACTTGCCAGACACACAGCAAAGCCAATCTCCCGACACAGCATTATGGTGAAGGAAATATAGCAGTTATTGTAAGGAGTCCAACATGGGGCCAAGCAAGGATAACAGGCAGCTTATACTCAAAACCCCAAATTCCTCAGTGGTTTTCAGAGAAGGGGTTTAAAAAGGGAGGTTAGGAGCGGGCATTGCAGGGTGCCTGATCAGCTCAAGTACAAATTCTGCAATTGGTGCAGTTTAACAACTGGCTTATGTGGTGTCATAATTGCAGGCATGGTGGGCATGCTGGACACATGCTTAGTTGATTCAGAGATCATGGCAAGTGATTGAACATTTACACATGGGAAATGTATGTGTCTTCATGCATGTGTGAATGTATGCAGTTGGAACCTGGTGCCTGGTATCTGCAGAGACTGTCCAGCCATAAAATGTTATCACCTAACATGGGCAGGTAACAGCGATTCACAGGGGTTAGCATTATCAATCCACGGGCTCCAGCTGTTTATGACCTTCATGTAGTCAGCTTCTCCCACTTGATAGGGGTTTTAAGTGTCTGCAAAACAACCCAAAGATGCAACTCCTCGGAGTGTTATCTATGGCCCTTAAGGAGGAAATAAAGTTCCTTGACTTTATTCATGGCTAAACTGTTATTAATTTGTTTTGCTTGACTATTGTCCTCTGTTTCTCCATTTTCTCACTTCTCTGATTAAATTTACTCTTTGCAACTCAGGGAAGGGACAAGGAGGCCAAAGCTTTTCTGCAAACAAGAGGCAGGGGACACGGAGGTTGGGTGTGTCTTCTTCAGGAAGGCCCCTCAGTGTCCTGGGATTTCATTCCAAGCAGGCTGACCTTCACCACCTCTCATATTGTCTCCCTCCACAATAGAAATGGAGAAAAACCATTACAAGCAATAACAGAGACCCAAGGTCTAAATCATAAGCCTTCTCCTCCCAAAGAAGGCAAGTTATATTTTTATCAAAATCAGTAGTGATGGCCCATATGGTGAGTTATATGGTATCTTTATGGTAAGGGGAAACATTTTCCCAACTGTTCTTGGAAAGACTCATAGAGAACTCTCCCTGGCTCCTGCTGATGGCTAGTTGATCCTGACAATCATTTAGAGAGTGGACAGATTCTAATGTAGTTTAAATTGCCTACTAAACTGAGAAAGGATTCATGTCTCCAATAAATCATGCTATTAAAGATAAATAGGGGAATACAATAAATGTATTTTTTTCTTACTGAATCTATGCAAACTGGCATTAGAGACACATTTCTATTAGCTTACTTATGGTTCTCATAATACTATACTGATGTATGTTTTTCCATGTGCTACTGAGTAACCATTGCTAATTGTTGTTCAATCACTAAGTCCTGTCTGATTCTTTGTGATCCTGTCGACTGTAGCAGGTCAGGCTCCCCTGTCCTCCGCTGTCTCCCAGAGTTTGCTCAAATTCTTATCCATTGAGTTGGTGATGCTATCTAACCATCTCATCCTGCGCTGCCCTCTTCTCCTTTTGCCTTCAGTCTTTCCCAGGATCAGAGTCTTTTTCAATTAGTCAGCTCTTCATATCAGGTGGCCAAAGTATTGGAGCTTCAGCATCAGTCCTTCCAATGAATATTCAAGGTTGATTTCCTTTAAGGATGACTGATTTGATGTCCTTTCAGTCCAAGAGACTCTCAGGAGTCTTCTCCAGCACCACAATTCTAAAGCATAAATACTTTGGCACTCAGCCTTCATTATGATCCAACTCTCACATCCATACATAACTACTGGAAAAACCATAGCTTTGACTATATGGACCTTTGTGGGCAAAGTGATGTCTCTGCTTTTTAATATGCTGTCTAGGTTTATCTAATGCACTGTCTAGGTTTGCTAATACATGCATTTAAAATTGAGGAAATGTACTTAGTAAAGAGTTTGAATGAAAAAAAACCTCTTATGTAGCTACAAAAATTTCTTACTTGGGATTTCTGAAGATTTAAAAACAAACAAAAAACACCTCAATGTACTAGAACCTCACTAAATAAGACATGCCTAAAAGTGATAAAAATGACATATTTGATTCTGTAGATACCACAGTGGAGTGGAATGAGTGTGGGCCATGGAGGGACATAGATCTGATTTTGAATCATGCATCGTCTTGCCACTGAATGGCTATTTGTAAAATGGGAGTAATGTCTACTTCACAGGACTTGGAAGTATTAAATAAGGCACATAAAGTCTTTAGAAGAATGTTTGATACGTTATGCCTTCCTTAGTGGCTCAGATGGTAAAGAATCTGCCTGCAGTGTGGGAGACCCTGTTCGTTCCCTGGGTTGGAAAGATCCCCTGAAGAAGGGACTGAGAATCTCATGGACAGAGGAGACTGATGGGCTTGGAAGTCAATAGAATCAGAAAGAGTTAGACACGACTAAGGGACTAACACTTCCACTTGATACATACTAATCACTCAAGAAACATTTTCTCTTCCACCTCCCATCTTTCCTTTTTTTCTCTGTTTCCTTCTCCTCATCTTTTTTCTTTCCTTCTTCCTCCACTTCTTCCTCTTCCTCCTTCCCCTCCTCCCCCTTTTACTTTACTCTTCCTGTTTTATCCCTGTTACTTTGTCTCAGTGAGTACTGTCCTGCTCAGAGGAACCACTTCACTGAATCTCTAGCATCATTTTCACCCGTTGAGGTTGAATTTGACCCCTGAAATGGTCTAATGTCATTAAGAACCATCATTCTACCTGTGGGGGTAAGCATGGTGAACATTACTCTAAAGCCGTGATCTGTAACTAATGAAACAGCCCTTTGCGTTTTTGTATATCCTGCAAGTTTAAAGATGTTTTATATTTTAAAATGTTTGGAAAAATAAAATGATCCAATTTTCATGACATACGCGACTTTTATGAAATTCCAATTTCGGGGTCCATAAGAAATAACATTTTGTTGGAGCTCAGCCTCCCCCGTTTGTTGAGGATCATCTAATAGCTTCTTTTACACAGTTTTACCAGAGTTAAGTTGTTGGAATGGAGTGGGGGGTTGTGGACTGCAAAACCGAAAATATTTATTCATATAATCTGACCTTTTATAGAAAAAGTTGCTGACCTGTATTTTATTTTATTTTTTTTTTGAAAATCAAACTCCATCCTGTTTATTAAGCTTAAAATACCTTCCTCAAGCAAGATCCAAAACAATTTCATCCTATCGCATAGTTCTGATTCATCTCTACAGTCAAGCACACATCATTTGCCAGCTTGCGCTGACAATAGAATCAATCCCCATTTGGTCAAGGTTGAAGAACAGTAAAGAAATCTGTGCCCATCTAATGAATACAGTGTCTCTTTCATTGTCCAAGCCATTCACCTCAGGCTTTGAGGTTCAAATCCTGGTCTGGAGAAGAGAAAGGTTCATATCCAAGCTTGTCATCTTTCCTTCGGTAGTATATTCGTGTCAGCACAGTGATCAGAAAACTCTCAAGGATGAGGAGGTGGCAGTTCATCACTTGAGACCTGATTTTAGAAGAAAAGGGAGGTGAACAAGCAATCTGCCCGCCACTGGCCAAGACTGAGAAGATGGATGGCTGCAGGGCAGACAGAATAAGGAGTGCCTGGAAAAGGAACAGAACTTGTGTGGGTTTTAGTTTGGTTCTGAAGCCAGTTCTGTAAGGGGAGCTTCATGGGAGTGGCCACTGCAGCAGGATTGGAATGAGTATTGAGCTTCCCAGGGCGGCCATGTGGAGAGTGCTAAAGGAGCTGGATGGAGTTTTTGGTAGAACTGCCGGCACACACAGACAAAAATCCATCTCTGCTCTTCTCATGATATCACTAACTCCTGACGGAATTTATGAGTGATGATTATATACAAGGGAGTTTTGTAACCAGCCCCCTAATCTTTTAGACAGTTTTATCTATGAAGCATCCAGGGCACTAGTTTCCCTGAAGCCATCCCTGTGACCACTTTCGACCTGCATGCATTTCAGAAGATATCTAATGACAGGTAAATCCCTCCCTTTCTCTCAATTACTCTGTTATCCCTGGGAAACCCATTGTCTTTTCTGAGCAGGCTGGGAATCTGTTGTCTCTCTCTAGATGAAGAACTGATCAGCTCACATGTCCACCTTGAAACCCACTGTAAAGCCTTTTTTAGAAACAGATTGAAAGTGATCACATGTTCCGTGATAGTCCCGCCTGATGGAGCCAGTGCTGGCATTTGTGAATAAATGCATATTAGTTTTCAATTCATTGCAAACAGCTATTCCTGGGAGGATTGGCGATAGAGTGTGTTGCTCTAAAGGAACGTAATGGGGTGACTACAAAGGGTGGGAGGCAGGTTATTTTTTGCAGCCATGTGGAAGGCACCACGTGACCTGGTCTCCAATGACTGAACTGAGGCAGGAGACAGAGGAACAGAGCCATTAGGTGGACTTAAAGCTCAGATGGTCGAGCCAGACAAGCCGATAAATTTAATAGGTTAATGAACACCATCTGTCAGTTGCATTGACACTCCTGACTCTTCCTAGGAGCATATCTCTCTTCCCTCAAAGTCTCACCCCAGCCTCATGTTCACGTTGCTGCTTCAGCCATTCAGTGAACAGATGAATGAGCCCTTTTACTGCAGGACCTTGATCAGTCACTCACTTATTCAGTGGAGTGCTAATTATGTGCCAGGCGCCACGCTAAGTGCGTGAGACACAAAGCAGAACAAGGGTTTCCTGCCTTCCCCTGGGAGGCGCTGACAGGCTCCCAGCAGAAACAGATTTGGAAACGAATGTTGTAAAGGATGGTGGGCTTCTGATAGATGCCTGTTTGTGTATGTGAAAAGCTCCTGCTGGGGACAGATCACGAAACGAACAGTTGCAGTTCAGTATAAGCTGCGAGTCAGGTGAGCTAGTGTAGGCTCTTAAGGGCTGTCTGTGCTAAGTGGAACATCTGAACATGACCGTGAGATCCCTAGGCAGCTAAGCAGTGCAGTCTCATGACCAGGATTTTGGAATGATGCTCTGGAAGCTGTGTGGAGAATGGATTGGAGGGTCATGATGCTGGAGGCAGGAGGTGTATTTATAACTCTTAGGGTACCCAGGTAGGTGGTACCACCTAGAGAAGGTGAAAATTAGAGAGATTCAGCTGAACCTGATGGCTTCTTAAGGTGGGGCAAGAAGGAGATCGAATAACAGATGGCACACAACATCCAGCTTAGCGTCCAAGCACCAAAAGGTCATTCAAACACTGCACTTTTGGATGACGAGAAAGGAAAACATGGGAGCAGAATTCTGGGACAAGAGATTTTTAAGAAACGTGATAGAGTTCGGGAAATGAGAGACATAGGATGAATGGAGGAAGAGAAGTCTAAAGGGGACTGGGAAAGGTCATCAGAGAGCTAGAAAGTGAAGGACATGGTGACTCCCAAAGGAGGGAAGCTCAGAAAGGGAGGCGGCGAGTGAACAACAGCGCCACACCCTGCGGAAAGGTCAAGTGAGACCATGGTGGAAGCTACCAGTCCATGTCTCAAGAACCTCAGACAGACATGCACGATCCTCCCAGAAGTAGTCCATTCTCCTTTTCCAAATGCATTGCCTTTTTTCTTTTTACTTTTTCCAAATTGAGCTATTCTGTTTCTTATATGTATCCCTCAGTTCCCATCTCCTGGTCCTTTTCCTTCCTGAAAGGAATGCTGTAAAGTTAACAACAAATGACACTTTCCATTTGGCTGAACTGGCATGGATCGCTCCATTCTTTCTGCCATTCCAGTCCTTGATCCGTACATCATTGGGCCACCAGTCACTTTCTTCCTAATATAATGATTTGTGTCATTGTCCCCTCTCTGCTCAGTTGCAAAGCAGACAAATCATATTTGCACAATAACTAGGGATTCAACTATTAGGTCCTTTAAAAGACATATGATCATCTTTTGCTGATGATTTGGAACGTTACAACCAACCCACCTACCATAAAAACTTAGCTCTTATCAGAAACTTAATTGTGATATGAAATCAGTAAAGCCAAATTCCTTATAATATTGTCATGTTCTTTGTTCATTTGTCATAGACAACTTTAAATTGATCACAAAAAGCCAGTCTTAACTTAGAGAGTCGGGAACAGATGAGCATTTAAAAACACTTATTCTTAAACTTGGCTGCATCAAGCCCTTGCATGGTGAAAGAAAAAAGCTGCCAACTTTATCAAAGCAGTAGCTAGTGTGGGCAGAGCAGCCCACAAGCTGGGCAGCCATTCTAGAATGATCTTTCCTGAATTCTCTAGAGATACCCTCCCTCCTGCCTCACATTTGCCACTGGGGCTCTTTTACATGCATTTTCTGGTGGCAGATAATAACCCCTCCCTCAGCCCCTGGGTGGCCAGCTGGATACCCCAGCATCCTTCCAAATGGATGGAAGCGCATGGGGACCCTGGTACCAGGTTCTACCCCTAAGCTTCTGCCATAACTGACTGGGAGTGTAGTCTGGGTGTTGAGAGACTTCAGATCATCTCAGGTGGCCCTGAGGAGCAGTGGAGTCCCGAACCACTGGTTTTCACTCTGATTTGCATTTGAAGATTGAATCTGTTACTACTGCTGATGACTTTTTGTTCCTATGTTGGAATCTGTATAGTTATAAAAGCAGAAATGTATCCTTACATGTTAAAATATTTTCTTCTCTTTCTCCTCCACTCTGCAACCAGCCCATGAGAGAACGCTCAAGGCTTTTAGCTGACAGAGCTCCTATCTCTACCAGAAGAAAAAACACCCATTTCTTTCGTAAATGCGCCACTTTGGCCAGTTGACAACAAACCACCAAACCTTTAGTATAGAAAAATTCCCATAGAAGTTTCTAGAAATTTTGGCCTCCTTTTCTGTCATAGTAACTTAACAGAAAATACATTTGATTTTATACTGAAATTTGAAAGTGCATTCATGTTATTCGTGGCATGAAGTTGCCAGAGTAGCTTTGTTCTTAATAAGTTCCAGCTAAACAGAAATTCCTAGTAAAAATAGGTTGGTTACTATCTCAGTGTTATTTTTTTCTAGTAATCATGTGTCCAGAAGTAAATGTATAAAAAAGATTTATTTCTTTAAAGAGAAAGAAAAGAAAAGAAGAGAGAAGCATACAGGTATCAACCCATTAGCTCAGACATTAGTGAAGTCCTCCATTTTATGTTCCATGGGACAAATGATTTCCTAGTTACCTTCTCTATTAAAAATCTTAATTTTGGTCATTTCCTTAGAAACAGGGTAGTAATATCTTTTCTTCTTGTTATACTACTAAGTTTGTGTATATATCCACTCTTTAAGGAAAAGTTCTGTTTTTCTGTGTGGGCAGTCGCTCAGTTGGGTCCAACACTTGGTGACCTCATAGAAGTACTTCAAAGCACTAAATAAATCATCACACAGGGCTACTTGTTATTTAAGATATTTGTGTAACAGATCTGTTGAAGAAGTGCAACTGCAGTGACATCGGAACTTTAGTTTTTCCCACAGGGGCCTAGCATTCCTGCTCTGTGGGGCCAGTTCTCCAGCTCCTATAAGAAATCTCTAGGATAAAATCTAGAAATAGGTTTATCCACTCACTGTGTTCCATCAATAGTCTTCCAGACACTGAATCCTGAAACACTGTCAGATCTGTCATCATCATGTCGAGGTTAGTTTATTCATCGAAACTGCCATCTTTGGGAGTTTGGGGGAAGATGGATACATGTACATGTGTAGCTCGGTCACTTTACTATACACCTGAAGTCTCACAGCATTGTCTGTTGGCTAAATGCCAACATATAAATAATTTTTATAGTGTTAAAAAAAGAGGTTCAGAAATACTGAGTGAGTTTCCCAAAGATACATAGCTAGTTGAATGAGGATGTGCTCTTTATCAGGTGCAGTTGATTTATATTGAATTATGTTTAATGAGACCAACCTATAAGCATGTTCATCCTAATAAAGAATGGAAAGCTCTTGCACGTTGAGAAAAAAAGCTGTCAACTTTATCAAAACAACAGCTAGGGTGGGCAGAGCAGCTCCCAAGATAGGCAGCCATTCTAGAATGATCTTTCCTGAGTTCTTTAGAGAAACCCTTCCTCCCATCTCACATTTGCCACTGGGGCTCTTTCTGATCTGGGCATCATTTTCTGATGGCAGATAATAACCCTCAGCCCCTGGGTAGCCAGCTAGACACAGCAACATCTTTCCAAATCCCTGCCAAGATCCAATTCAAATATATTCTAGCCCAGCATCCTTTGTATTCACCATCCCAAGGTAACTGGCCTTTCTCTGAACCTTCACAGATGTAGTGTCCTTCCTGGCCCATTGATCTCTTTAGTCCTTGCATTACAGTTATTTATGGTACAGTCTCCTGTAACATCTCCCCTGCTCTACTCAAAGCTCCTGGAGAACTCCTGTCATTCTTTGTTTTATTGCCCACAATGTAAAGGATAGAAGAAATGGTGAAAACATTAAAGATCAAGGCATTTATCAAATGTACTGTTATGTTATTGTCACATGTAATACATATGTAAACAAGTGTTATCGTTGAAGACATGAGGAAGTTTCTCAAGTGTTTACTTTTGTGGATTTCATTAGGTTAAGGGGGAAAAGGTAGATTTGCATTTTTATAGTTTTTCACATATTTTTAAATGGAAACATGCAATCACTTAAAGCAATTTATCAAGAATAATTTAAGTGGTTCCATGAAGTTATTATCATATTTATTGTATTATGCCAAGGAGCAGGCAGCAAATTACTTGTTTCCTTCAGTAAGGAACCGATTTCTAAAGACTTTTGGGATTTTAGAAGGACAGGTTTTTCATCAATTAATTTTTAAGTATATTTAATTCTTCCATTTTAAGAGCTTTTAGCTTAATAGGCCCATTGCTTCCTTGTCTACTTTCTCTGTGTTCTTGAGGAAGATAATTCATTATTTTATTATCTTTTTGTGACCTAGTGTTAGCAGACACACCAGACTAAAAGACAGCTTATTAAATATTTATGAAATCATATTAAGGTGGCATTTGTGTCCTTTCTATAACAGCTGCTAGCTGTATCGCCAGATTCTTTATTTTATTACACAAAATACAATGATAGTGTTATTGCCATCAATCTAGTTAAAAATGGACAAGGGTCAAACTATTTCCAGGAGCACCAAAGGGACTATACTATATGTAGGAGCTCTGGGTTAGCCTCTTAGTAAGTTTTGAGACAGTTCAGTAAAAAATATTAAGTTGAAAGACAGAGTTGTGTGTGTTCCTTATTGTTCTGAGAGTGCTCCTTTCCAACTCTGACCATTCTGAGATTTCAGTAGTTGTTTTTATTTTTTTATTTTCCATTATGTTTTATCCCACAATATTGAATATATTAATAGTTCCCTGTGCTGTACAGTAGGCCCTTGTTGTTTATCCATTCTCTACATAGAAACCATTCTCTATAGAAAAGGGCTTCCCAGATGGCCCTCGTAGTAAAGAACCCACCTGCCAATGTAGGAGACAAAAGAGACACAGGTTCGATCCCTGGGTTGGGAAGATCCCCTAGAGGAGGGCATGGCAACTCACTCCAGTGTCCCTGCCTGGAGAATCCCATGGACAGAGGAGCCTGGCAGGCTACAGTCCATAGGGTCGAAAAGAGTTGGACACTACTGACTCGAGTTAGCATGCACACATAGAATAGTTTGTGTCTGCTAATCCCAGACTTCCAGTCCATCGCTCTCCCACCTGCTCTCCCCCTTGGCAACCACAAGCCTATTCTCCATAGTCTATTCTCTGTGAGTCTGTTTCATAGATAGGTTCATTTGTGTCCTATTTTAGGTTCCACATATAAGTGATATCATACAGCATTTGTCATTCTCTCTGATCTACTTCACTTAGTATGATAATCTCTAAATCCATCCATGTTGCTGCAAATGAAATTATTTCATTCTTTTTTATGACTGAGTAGTATTACATTGTGTATGTGTGTGCGTGTGTGTGTGTGTACGACATCATCTTTGTCCATTCATCTGTTGATGGACATATATGTCCAGGTCTTGGCTATTGTAAATAGTGCTGCTGTCAATACAGGAGTGCTTGTATCTTTTTGAATTAGAGTTTTGTGCAAATATACACCCCGGAGTGGGTTTGCTGGATCATATGGTAACTTTTCAACAGTTCTTTTTATAAGGGAATCTAGGCAAAACTGAATAGGGTGGACTGGCAGGGTGTGTTTAGGTGGTGGCTCATGGACATCCCACTGATTCTTAGCAGAAAAGAGAGGCCTTTACACCACACTTTAAATGTTTCGTTTCTCCCTCACCTCTGAAGTGCTGGTCTCTTCCTGCCTTATGCAGATTGCCTTCAGCCTGGTGAAAGGAACCAGACTTTGTTTGGATATAAAAATTTCCTGAAAACACCTAGATTTACGTTTGTGTTAGTAAGTGTTGTTGCTCTCATTACAGAAGCTGGTTGAATGTGCAGCTGATCATGTGAGCTGCCTGTGTGCCCCTTCTGCCTCGGGGCTCAGATAACCCCACTTTATTTATTTTTTTGTATATACGAATATGATTTATTATAGCCAAAGGATACAAGAACTTAACAAAGAGAAAAGGCACGTGGAATAAAGTCCAGAGGAAACCAGACATAAGTTTCCAAGAGTCTAGTCCCATTGGAGTCACACAAGATGCACTTAATTACTCCAGCAACAGATTATAGCAACACATGTGAAATATTATCTCCCATGGAAGCTCAGCAGAGACTCAATAGATGACCCCACTTAAAACCACCCTCTGCCCATACTTATCCTGCTACTGTATTACAAATAAAACTCATCTCCTTTAGGAAGCATAAAAATGGTGGTGTATCGGTCTCCTTATGGGGGAGGTCACAAATCTCTCACTCACCCAAATTTCCAGAAAAATTTTGCGTATTTATATATATATGTATATATATATATATGTGTGTGTGTATATGTATTTTACATTTTAAGAATATAAGTATTTAGAAGCATATGAAACAAACAGCAATTGTGAAACGTAAGTCGTTTCTATTTGATTTGTGAACGTTGAAAATTTTCACCTTTTTCGAGAACAAAAAACAAAATTGATAAAAACTATGATTGATCATGAGGAAGATCCTATCATTATCACACTCAAGAAATCAGGATCCAGCATTTTTAGCCATGCTACACTTATGCCAAGAAGCACACCCAGATGAACACCAAGTATCTATTCTCTTACCTTACGTTCTTTGTTCAAGTGTTTTTATTGTTGGTATAATGTAAAGCACATAGGCATTATAAGCTGGCAACCCTCTCTCTCTCTCCTTTTTTTTTTTTTTTTTAACCAAGTCAAGCAGCTTATAGGATCTTAGTTCCCTGACCAGGTATCAAACTCAGGCCCTCGACAGTGAGGGCATGGAGTCTTAACCACTGGACCGCCAGGGAATTCCCAAGACAGCCCTCTTTCATGGCCTCTGCCTCTTACTCACTGAATGACTTTGACAAGATACTGCCACATTTCTGGTCTCAGTTTCTTCATCTGTGAAATGGAAATGTCATTTCATAATTCCTTTTCTGGAATCTTATAATCAGATGAGTTTTAGAGTGCAGGATTTTTAAAGAATATTTATTTATTTTTCAAAGATAATACAGTGTATATACAAGGATTAGATTGTATTAGTATAACAGTCCCAGCAGGGTCTGGAGCAGCATTCTGTAATCAATTTAGTAATTCTGCAGTAAACATGCATAGTCACACTTAGTGGGATAAAGTATATAAATGTGTGAGATTTGTCACCAAAACTTTTGTTTTTCAGAACTTTTGGGTAAATGAGCCTGTGCCAACCCCTGCTTTGAGGATTTTTGTTCAGCAAATTATAGTTGCTTCAACAATGGTAGCTGTTGTTTTTATTTGAATTAATGGTAGGTAATGTAGATTTCATCTCTTACACAAATTGATATGTGAATAAAGGAATTCTATTCAACATACCCCTCTGAATCCCACTGGATTTTATAAAAGGTGATCACCATATTTCAGAAAATGGTGGTGAACTTCACTCTTCAGGAAAATATTCACAAGAGGGCATCAGTGCCTTCTCAAGTAATTTTAGATCCTCATATGTTCCTCTGCTCTGAGATGATGGATAAGCTCAGAATTATAGATTCAGAACAGTAAATGAGATTTCCATTACCTATGCTTAAAATTAGTACCAAGAAATTTTTAGCTTTCTCTTTTTTTGCCATAATTCTTACTCAAGGGGGTAAAATCAATCACTTTACTAGTTCAGCTACTGTCTGAATGCTCTAAGGTGATTGATGGGGATGTGTGCTAAATTTTGCCTGCTGGCTTATGCCTGATGGGTCCTCAGTCTGGGAGTTTTCAGCTCACTGGTGTGCGAGGGTCCGTGTGAGGTGTCTCACTAGTGGTTTACTATAATAAAGTACCAGAGTTTGTAAATTACTTAAAAAATAAATAGGTGAGTATTTCAGGTTACCCTTGGATAATGTCCCTCTCACTTTCTTGGGTTCTAATATTATTTTCTTAAATGGAAGAGAAAAGGAGAGGGTTGTATAAGAGTGTGTCTTGAAATAATGTTATTCATCATGTTCTGGAGGAGAATTTTCTTTTGACCTTTATTCTAGTGTATCTGTCTGTTAATCAAAATATGTGGATTCTGTTTTTTTAATATGTGTGTTTTATGTTATGTTTTCAAAGAGTAATTAAAATTTTTTCTTTTGGTATGGTTGATTTACAACTTGTGTTATTTTCTGCTGTACAGGAAGTGACTCAGTTATACATATAAATTCTTTTTCATTTTCTTTTCCGTTATGAATTGTCACAAGATGTTGAATATAGTTCCCCGTGCTACACAATAGAACCCTGTTGTTTATCCATTCTATAGATAATGGTCTGCACCTGCTAATCCCAGGCTCCCGTCCATCCCTCCCCCTGTCACCCCTGGCAACCACAGGTCTGTTCGCTACATCTGTGAATCTGTTACTGTCCTGTAGATAAGTTCATTTGTGTCATACTTTAGATTCCATATATAAATGACACATATGGTGTTTGTCTTTCTCCCTCTGGCTTCACATAGTATAATAATCTCTAGGTCCATCCATGTTGCTGCACATGGCATCGTTTTATCTTTTTTACGACTGAATAGTATTCCATTCTTTATATGTACCACTTCTTCTTTATCCATCCATCTGTCAATGGCCTACTTATAATCATGTCATGTCTCAGGTATTACAGATAGTGCCCCTGTGAACACTGAGGTGCATTTGTCTTTTTGAATTGGAGTTTTACCTGGATACATGAACAGCAATGGGATTGCTGAATCATGTGGTAACTCTATGTTTAGTTCTCTGAGGAGCCTCTATACCGTTTTCCATAGTAGCTGTGCCAATTTACAGTCCCACCAATAGTGTAGGAGAGTTCTCTTTGAAAGTGTAATTTTTAAAAACACTTACTGGCAGCTTCTTCATCTTTTTGTGGTAAAATGAACATAATGTTAAATTTACCATTTTAACCACTTTTAAGTGTACAGTTTTGTGGTATACGTACATTCACACTGTGGTACAACCATCCTCACCCTCTATTGCCAGAACTTTTGTATCTTCCCCAGCTGAGACTCTGTCCCTATTGAACACTTACCTCCCCATCCCCCACTCCCTCCAGCTCTTAGCAACCACCATTCAACTTTGTCTCTCAAAATTTGACTGCTCTAGGCATCTGGTATAAGTGGAGTCATACAGCATGCACGTTGCAGCATCTGTCATAACTTCTTTCCTCTTCAGGACTGAATAATTTTCCATGCTATATAAATATACGCAGGTCCTTTATCCATTCATCCATTGATGGACACTTGCCTTGCTCCCCTTTCTGGCCATTGTGAGTGGTGCTGGTTCGAGCATGGATGGAGAGAAAATGATTTTGAATTAGTATGGTTACTACTTGTGTATTTAGAGATGGTCATATCATCTTTTTTTTAATAGGCTATTTTATTTGTTTATTTTTCTTTTTGCGGGGGCCCAACCCCACAGCATGTGGGATCTTAGTTCCCCAACCAGGGATCAGACCTGTACCCTCTGCACTGGAAGCTCAGAGTCTTAACCACTGGACTGTTAGGAAAGTTCCCCACTTACATCATCTTAAAAACATGTCTGTTAAAATGCTAACTTGGCTATTTAAAATCTCAATAACAGAAAGTCAGCATAAATTACAATTTTAAATTTAAGATTTAATTGTGCAACCTGTTGCCTACCTGTGAATTATTAGGATGTCAGCCTCTGTATGAAGAGGACTCCAGAAAGGGGGTGCTTGGTCTTGTCTGACCAAGGGACTATGCAAGAGCTTCACCAGCTAGTTTTCTTTGGTGTGTACCTGGTGTCGGGTTCTAACCTCAGAATCTAGGATGTACCAGAAAGGAAAGCGATTGGTTTTCCTATTGAATTATTTTTGAGTCTCAAACTGTTGCTTTTCTTATCTTGCTGCATTTTTCCATGTGACAGTCCCTCAAGTACCCACAATATGAGAATAAGGAAAGACTTTCAAAATAAGAAAGACTATTATTTGCAAAGCTCTTGATAGGTTGTGAAAATAAAAGAGGCTGTGTCTGCTAAAACATTTTGAATCCTGACCAGCACAAAGTAAAGAACCAATGTCTCTTTTCAGTTGTAAAATCAGAAAACACATTAAGTAGAGTATGGTTGATTGCTGTGTCGGGAAACCTTGCTAAGATTTCCAGCACATTCCAACCCTTTTATACAGCTACAAAATTTTATTTATTCCTTCTTACTCCTTAAGTGCTGTGGTGTAATAAAGGCTGGATATTGTAGCCATGGGATGAAATTGTATCTGGGTTATATTTTCAATTTTAATACAAATTCAGATTTGCTTTCAGCCCAGTTTCTTTTATTTTCAGCTCAATTTCTCTTATGATTGGGACAGATAGGCCTTCAATTATTTACCTAATGAAGTGTATTATTTACTCATTACAATTTGGTCTAGTTTTGCATTCGTTATCCTTTCAGGTACATAATTGTGTCATGTTTGAGTGTATAACCTGTAAGAGGCATGTCCTTTCCTTCTTATGACAACATCCAGACCACATCCGCCATCGCACACTCCTACCCTCCCCATCAGATTCTTCCCTTCAGCCTATCTGGAATAAAACAGTGATTCAAGACACACAGGCCCCTACTCTCAGAGAGTTTACCATCTTCTGAAGGGCAGAGGGACATTCGCAAAAATAAGCACAGTACATTTGTACAATTACAAACTGAAATCA
The DNA here is from genome assembly GCF_029378745.1 of Bos indicus. Lineage (NCBI taxonomy): Eukaryota > Metazoa > Chordata > Mammalia > Artiodactyla > Bovidae > Bos > Bos indicus. Next base: position 49,690,321 of record NC_091763.1, on the reverse strand, counting down.
GAGCTGTGAAAAGAAGAGAGATGTTTACAGAGGAGGTTATAGACCACAGTAATTACACAGACCTGGCCAAGCCATATTGGAGACCGAAGCAAAAAGGAGAAAATTAGTAATACTGATCTTGTCTTTACTTCAGCTTTTGGTATTTGTTTAAGTGGATGTTTTGCATTAATTTGTATTTTCAAATACTACTTCAAGATATGATTCATCTTGATTACTGAGTTTTTTGGCACCCCCTGAAATTTTGCATTGAAAGCCATTGCCTCAACTCACCTCACCCTCATCCCAGCCCTGCTCTGAAACCAAACTACCTGAGTTCAAGTCCTGGTTTTGCCATTTACTGGCTGTGTGACATCAGGCAAGTTGCGTATACTGTGTCCCTCAGTTTCCTTTTCTGTAAAAGGGGAATAATAATAGTACTTCATAAAGTCATTATGAGGATTAAAGTAAGTTAACATTTGTAAAGCAGTAGAGCAGTGCCTGGCATAAAGTGTAATTAAGAAGCGTCATAGGGAATGCCGTGGCAGGGCAGTGCTTGGGACTCTGCTTTCACTGCCGAGGGCCCAGGTTCAGTCCTTGGTCAGGAAATTAAGATTCCACGAGCTGAGTTGCATGGCCAAAAAAATTAAAAGCTAGTAAAGGAAGATGCCTCTAGACTGTTTCAAGTACTAAATCACTGATTATGAGCCGATTCATGTCTGCAGTTCACCAGGCCGCCACCAGCAGGCTCCACCCTGCCACCATTTTTGCTAAATTTACTCACATGCTCAGGACAGTCTGATAGCTAGTGTGGTTAGGTTTTTTAAAATGAAAAACTTACTCATTGTGTTTCCTCTTTCCCCTTCTTATTTTTCACTCTGAAACAAGCAGAGAGATGGTGGGGCATAGTGGCCCACCGTCACCCTCAGGCAGCTGCCTGTTCTAGTCCATTTCATGGACATGGAATACTTCCTGGACTTGTTAAGTGTTTTTTCCTCCCACTGAGGCAATGGTCGCCATCTCTGCATGATTGCAGTGTTGCTTTGTGTGCTGTTGACAAGTCCAACTTTAGATTCTTACCCTCACTTATTAACAGATTTCTTGGATAGTCTTTGCAGAGCACCGCACACAAGTAAACAGGCTGCACACAATAAAAGGGGGAGGGGTGGTGGGGAGGGAAGGACTGGGTGTTGGGGATTGGCAAATGCAAGCTAGTATATATAGGATAGATAAACAACAAGGTCCTTCTGTATAGCACAGGAAACTATATTTAATATCCTACAATAAATCATAGTGGAAATAATATGAAAAAATATATATATTTACATATATATGTATAACTGATTCACTGAATGTACAGCAGAAATTAACACAATATTGCAAACCAACTCTACTTCAATAAAATTTAAATAAATAAATAAGCAGACCAGTCCCTTGTCAGGATCCCCTCTTGCAAAATCCACTGCTTCTTTTCCTGTCTTTGGGGAAATTCCTCGTTTTCTGTTAGCATTTATTTTTAGCTCCATTTTACATTCCACTCATGGTGATTCTACAAAGACTAATATGTCGCTTTTTTTATTCGTGTAAAAACACTTTTTTGAAAACAAAATCATCCTCTTATCTTTTATGGCAAGGCTGCTGTGTTTATACTTCAGAAGTACAAAGGGTAAACAGAAAAAATTCCTAATTTAAAAAGTGGAGAAAGGCAGTGTAAATTAATGTTACTTTTTTAGCATCTTAATGCAAAAGTGGCTAAATGCAATTTCAATTTTCTAAAAATTCTGATGTGCACTACTTTGTTCCATAAGTCTGGGGGTAACTCTATGATATTGGCAGGAATTTAATGATCTGTACATATTTCTGGAAAACCAGGTTAATATTTTTGCTAAAGTAGATTCTATGTATGAATATAATAAGCACCCTAGGGAAAAAATTGTTATACCATGGAAGAAGCTTTATCTCAGAGTGAATAAATGGGTTCTTTCCTATTTTACCCTCAAGCTGTGAATTAACAATTTCTAGCTAGAGGGCTGCCAGGTTGGAATTAGTATTCCACTTTGATGAGCTCTATTCATAGTCTGAGATTATATGTAAATGTTAGGATCTTTCTGTCTCTTACAAAAAACCCAAATAACCTACACTTTAAATGCAATGTTCCAGTTGAAATAATAAAGCATTAAGGAATGAAAATGTATCCCTTTAAGGATATATGTTTAGTGGTCACACATATTAAAATGTGGTTAAACTTAAAGTATTTGTAATGAAATCCTCAATAATTAAAAAAGTTTTTTACTTGAATTGTAGTTGTTTTGTTGTGTTAGTTTCTGGTGTATACAGCAAAGTGATTCTGTTTATATATACGTGTGTATATATATATAATTTTTCTTTATGGTTTATTGCAAAATACTGAGGGTAGTTTGCTGTGCTATACACTAGATCCTTATTGTTTGTTTGTTTTATATATAGTAGTATGTATATGTTAATCCCAGCCTCCTAATTTATCCTTACCTTCCCCAGCTTTTCCCCTTTGGTAACCATAAGCTTGTTTTCTATGTCCATAGAAATATGTCTGTTTCTATGTGGGTCTATTTCTGTTTTTTGTAAAAAAAAAAAAAAAAAAAAGCTCATTTGTATCATTCTTTTAGATTCTACAAATAAGCAATAATATGGTATTTGTCTTCCTCTGTCTGGCTTGCACTTCACTTAGTATGATCATGTCTAGGTCCATCCATGTTGATGCAAATGGTATTAAGTAAATGTTGATTATTATTAGAGACTTCCCTGGTGGCCCAGGTGGTAAAGAATCTGCCTGCGAAGCAAGAGACCCAGGTTTGATCCTGACCTATACAAAAGGAACAGTTTGAAACCTGAGCATTTGAACATGAGGAATTTCCAGAAGGAAGCTAGGTTCTGCTGTGTAATTTGGAGAATGTAGAACTGAGTTCAGGTGTGAACCTGTTTCCTTGGAGGTGATGAGGGGAGATTAGGGGAACTCTACCTAGTTGCTAAACTGGGTCAAACTAGGATAGATCTCCACTAAGCTGTGCTATGGAATCATCCATGTCTTCAGAGGGACACTGAGATCCGTCTACAAGTGATGGATCACCATCACCACTGCATCAAGGGCAAGGGCGCTGGTGAGGCCTTCCGCCTGGGTCAGGGCTCTTCCATTAGTCTGCATCTCAAAGCTCCAGGGTTCCCTGCAAGATCCAAGAGAACTGGGCAAAGGAACAGGATTCTACAGGTGGTGAGGGAAGGGATGATTGTGAGTGTGCCCTGGGTACTGTCACACAGGTTTACTTTCTAAACTCAGCTGAGTCCTCTGGAACCCTGGGCAAGCCTTGGCTGCTGCCTATTCAGCTCTGAGCATCTTTCAGGAGGTGAGGCTGAGATGGAACCAGCGGGAGTTGGAGGTTACACAGGTGCCTCCGTGGCCCCTGGGAGCAGCTGATGGAGCTTCTGGGCTGGAGACTTCAGTGCCTCTTGGGCAAATGTAAGGTCAAATGCATTCCCTGTCTGGTACTGTTCCTAATACCATCTGCTGTTGGAAGGAAGAGAAGTATTGAAATTGCTGCTTTTTCATTATGCCTTGCCTGAAGACAGAGAAAAATGTTTTCTTCCCGCTAAAACCCTGTAGAATTAGAAACCTATAGACTGAATGAGGATTTGGTCCAATGAATCAGACTGGAAACAGACTGATTTCTGATTAAAGAGTTCAACCCATGGAAAGTGAATTATGCATGTTTGTTACAGGAACAGAGAAATGGTAATTGTTTTTAGCCTTTACTCTGGAGATGGTAAGAAGCAGTGAGTTGCCAAGGAGACTGATAAAGCTCCTGTCTAACTGGTGCCAATTACAGTAAGTCGCCTACATACAAACCTTCAACTTGCAGGCTTTCAAAGATGTGAACATGCCTTCATATGCACGGTCACCTAAGTTAGTTCATATGCCTGGCCCGCGTTGTCCTGCGCGTGCATCCTCTACAAGTTGTTGTGCTTTTGCGAGCTTTGCTGTATGCGGTACAGAGTACAGAATACAGTATCTTTATTTCAAGCCCAGGGTGTCCGAAGCAAGCGTAAAAGCTGCAGTGACACAGCTGGTACTGCTCAGAAGTGCCAGGAATTGGAGAACCCGAGAAAGGACGAAGAGGGACAAGAGGAAGAAGAAGTAACTGAAGAGCCGAAGAGATCCATGACTCAAGAAATGGCAAGGGGGTTTTCTTTATTTGAGGAGGCACTATTGGTTTTAAGGCATAGGACTCAAACGTAGAATAGTACACAAAGATTGTAGCAGCCATTCAGGATCCAATCCAGTGCTACTGTGTCATCTGTGATGAGAGAACAAGAGCTACTACCCAGACATTCCTGGATTGTCTTTTTGTCGTTGTTGTTCAAGAGGGTAGATAGAACTGAATCTAGCAAGGAGCCAGAAGCTGCACCATCAGTATCAGGCAAGAGTGAAACTGCACTAAAGATCCTTCAGCTCCATCATCTCCCTCCTCCGGTCAGTAAATCTTCTTGCCTTTTCACTCAGTCCCAGCCCCTTGATGCCACTTATTGTACTGTACTACTGTACTTTTCAAGGTACCATACTTTAAATACAATAAATATTTGATTTATAAACCTTTTACAATACAGTACTATATAGCCACTTGTGTTAGTTGGGTACCTAGGGTAACTTTGTTGTACTTGTGAACAAATTGAACTTATGAATGCACTCTCAGAGCAGAGCTTGTTCATATGTAGGGCATTTCTATACAGTGAAGCTCTGTATCATTCAGTATGAAGCATGAATATGTCTCTGAAACATCAGTTTGTTGCAGCTGGTGGGCCATTTCAAGTAAGGTAGGATAAACCTGGTTTGGATGAGACCTAATGACCTTAGGTCATTGTGATTTCCCCAAGAGTCTTAGTTGTTTTGATGACCTTTTTAATGAAACAACAACAACAAAATCAAAACTACGTAATTTCATTTGTAGAGAATTTCAGCATAAGTAGAAATGAAATAATGCAGCATCAAATATCTTCCCAGATAAATGAAAAGAGAGCTTTACACAGGAAGTAGAAAAGAAAATGCTAGGCTGTTTTAGATTTTCACGTATGTAACATTCAATGTGGGCTTCTCAGGTGGCTCAGTGGTAGAGAATCTGCCTGCAATGTAGGAGATGCAGGTTCAATCCCTGGGTCAGGAAGATTCCCTAGAGAGGAAATGGCAACCCACTCCAGTATTCTTGCTTGGAAAATCTCATGGACAGAGGAGCCTGGCAGGCTACAGTCCATGGGGTCACAAAGAGTCGGACTCGACTTAGAACAACAAAAACAAGCATTCACTGTAGTAATAATAGGGTGTGTTTTAGAAACAGCAAGTGACACAATGGGGAAAGATGGCCCAGGGGGAGGCCAGAGTGTATTTTCGGGCCGTGATGTTCAGGAGCTCTTCGGGCTGCTACGAGGCCTGGCTCAGGTCACTTTCAGCTGCTGCACAGGTGTTCCTGGTGGACGGCACCTGCCCAGCACGAGGATGCGCACTTCTGATTAAGTCATCCCGTAGTCCTGCAAGCCCAGCTCTGTGGAGTGGGTCATTTGCGGAGATGAATGACTTATTTCCTAAGTGGTTTCTGTGTGACAGTTGTGCTCATGGCGGGGGTAAGGGCTTCAGAGAAACACCCCATGATTTGAGGCAATTACCCAGCCCAGTGCAAGGCTGGGAAGTGCCAGCACCTGCCAGATGGTGCTGGCAGGAAGCAGGCACCGGTGGGGCCTGGTGGGGATGCTAAGAGTGAGGGCAACGAGCTGCTGTTGGCTCTTGGCCACTTTGCACCTGTTAGCAGAGGGGCTAGACCACTGTGTCATTCACGGGCAGAGGACTGCTTTCTTTGTCACCTTTGAGGTTAATGATATTCTCATCCTCACACCTGGGGAGGAAAGACAGCCATTCTCATTTCCACCAAAAAAAAAATAATAAAAGCAAGGAAATTCAGGAAATTCCCTTCTGTGACAATGTTGAATGAACAGAGTAAAATGAAGCAAATAGATAATATGATTTGGTTTCCTCTCCTGGAGTCTGAGAGGAAATTTGGGAGTTGCTGCCCCAGGGCATCAAGGTGCTCCCTGAGGGGACTATAGAGAAGAAAGAGGTAGTTGCTCTGAGTGCCTCTGAAAAGGAGATGTTTTGGGGGCCCCATGGGCTGGGTGACATTCACCTTCCTTCCAGTGTGTGCCCCCATGTCAAGCTGGGAGCCCAGCTTGCAAAACTAAAGATGTCTGAGAAAGCGGTCCCCAGCTGTGGTTTAGAGAAGGAATTCTCACCAAGGGAGTTTGTAGTTACATTTCCAATGAGACAAAGGAGAATCAAAAACTAAGCCAAGGGGCTTCATGGTGAAAAAATGTGATCCAGAAAAAGAAGAAAAGAGAAAACAGTTCTAGGCAATGAAGCAGAAAGATTTTCTCCCATGGGAGTCAAGATGAGCCTTTGTGAATCGCATGCCCCCTGAGGTGATGGAGAAGAACCAGATGCAGAGTCTCCATGAGAAATGACCTAGGGAATGAGTGAAGTCGCACATCTAGAGATGCGTGTTGTGTATAACACTTGTCCTGTAGATCTTCAGGGAATAAATGGTGGAATAAAAAGGATTCCCGACACTTGTCATAAGGACTTGTCTACTTTGAGCCGCCATAGGAAGGTTATGAGCCTGGAACCCACTGGAGTGGATTCAGATCCTTGGTTTGAATTCTCACTATGAGATCATGGATGAGTCATCTGGCCTTTCTGAACTTGTGTCCTCAGTGTAGAAGGAGGATAGTGTGAACATTGAAACAAGGCAGGGCACATCAGTGCCCAAGGCAGAGCTGTTCCTGTTTCCCCTGTTGGCCTTGGGAAGAAGAGACTCAGAGGAATCCTAGTGTAGGGGTGATGGGGACCCCAGGGAGCCAGTTGTCCTCCTGGAGCAAGAATCCAGAGACTTTGCAAATCAGGTCTAAGACCACCGCCCACTTGTCTTAGCCTAGGGTTCTCTAGAAGCTGAGCTAGAAATGAAAACTTGTTTGTTTGGAAATGTCATCTTAGGGAAGCAGAAATGCAGAACAAAAAGTATGAAGCAGAGAAAATGGAAAAGCCACACCCAGGATGCATAATTATATTGACTGTTGGATGCCCCCAGACCTATGAGGGAGTTTACAAGATGTGCCTCAGAACTGTATGCCAGGAGATGAAAGGAGGCTGGGTTTCCTCACTAGCTGTAGATCCCTATTGACCAAGAGTTCAAAAGTCTCTGGCCCTGCTGGGTTGTGCATCTTGAATGCAGGCGGACTCCTGGGACCATGGAGCCACAGATGCTGAAGGCAGGAAGTGAGGGATCCCTTATGAGAGACAGGATGAGGCTGCTGTCCAGGTGCCCCTGTGCAGAGCTCTCCAGGCCTGAAGAAAAAGAAGACTCAAACAGCTAGGGCTGAAATCCAAGGAGGCATTGAGAGGGTTTCAGAGCCATGCAGAAGAGGGGTGAATACACCAGCTCTCACAAGAATGTCTTTTTTGTCTTTCTGTCTAGAAAGAAGGGGATGAAATAAATCAACAAACAAGCCAGCCTGCCTACCCTTTGACCTTTCAAGTCTATGATTCCCAAAGATAAAAATTACTGAAAATGCCTTGATTAATAAAATGTGAATGGACACAGCAAGTCAGAACAATGGCATTTATTCTCCCGAAGGCAGCTGCCGTATGTAGACAAAATATGAAGCAAAATAGAGCTATAGTCAGACCCAGCTATAGCTTAGAGAACAGAAGACCCAGCGTAGGCCATTGTGATCAACACAGAAAACAGAGCTCTGAGGAAAAGCTGGTGAGAAGCCAGGTTTATTGATCCTTGGTGCCATGACCATTACTTGGGTCTTAAGTGGTTTGTATAGTGATTTAGGAAATCTTATTCAAGGTGAAATGTGAAAAGGGATGCCGGGATGGTTTTATTAGTCCGGGATTTAGAAGCAAAGAAACAACACAGAGAGTCTTTCAAAGGAGACTTGGCACCAGGCAAAATTATAAAAAGGGTCAGGTTAGTTTTCAGCCCTTCTCTGCCCACCAGTCCCCTGAACACTCCCACGCCCACTTCCCCCACATGGCATTCACCCTTTGGGAACCTTATATCCCCATTGGACTCTCAGATGCCTCTCAACTGCTGTCAACTGGTCAGTTTGTAATTGATGCTTACCATGGACCAAGAACCTTGCCAAGAGTCGAGTTTGAGACTCAGTGTTGTAAATCTTCCCCTGCTGTCATCCTCTGCTGCCCAGTTCCCACCCCCGATGGCTAGATCATTTGAAAGATTAACTTATACACACCAGGCCAGACATCTTTCATGCTGCCTTTCAGAGTCTCATGGCTTCTCCATCTCCCATTCCAGTTCTGCATGAATTTTGGGCAACTTGGCACCGGCCCACGTCTCATCTCCTATCAAAGGCTCCTGTGTTGACACCACTACAAGGTGTCCATGCCTAGGAATGGGTTGCATTACAGAAACAAATGTAATCCCACAAAAGAACAAGAGAGAGAGAAGGGAAGCCAGGGACAGAGCCTAAGAGCCGGAGATAGCAGCTGATCTGGGAATACACACATGAGAAGAAGCGAGAGGTCAGGAGTCAAGCAAGTCAGGAACTGGATTAAGAAGGATTAGAAGAAGATTGCATATTAAAAAGCAGAGACATTACTTTGCCAACAAAGGTCTGTCTAGTCAAAGCTATGGTTTTTCCAGTATTCCACGTATGGACGTGAGAGTTGGACTATAAAGAAAGCTGAGCACCAAAGAATTGATGCTTTTGAACTGTGGTGTTGGAGAAAACTCTTGAGAGTTCTTAGACTGCAAGGAGATCAAGCCAGTCAATCCTAAAGGAAATCAGTCCTGAATATTCATTGGAAGGACTGATGCTGAAGTTGAAGCTCCAATACTTTGGCCACCTGATGCAAAGAACTGACTTACTGGAAAAGACCCTGATGCTGGGAAAGATTGAAGGCAAGAGGAGAAGGGGACGACAGAGGATGAGATGGTTGGATGGCATCACCAACTCAATGGACATGAGTTTGAGCAAGCTCCCAGAGTTGGTGGTGGACAGGGAATCCTGGCATGCTGCAGTTCATGGGGTCGCAAAGAGTTGGACTCGACTGAGCGACTGAACTGAACTGACGGAGGAGAGGACTGAGAAATAGAAAAACCAAAACAAGGATATCAGGAGTTCCTTCCTTGTGGGTCTGGGGCCTCCAGGAAGTAAATCCATTTAGCAAACTTACTTAACGAGGTGGTACTTCAGAAAGGTCACACCTCATAGAGAAAAACAATGGACAATCAAAACATGAAGCCATGATTTGAAAGAAAGTCTAACTAGAGCCTGTCTTCTTTACACTTTATCATTTTTACCTGGTCACTTGGTTTCTCCCTTGTTGTTTATCTATTTCTTATATAGTAGTTTTTATCTGCTAATGCCTAATTCCTAATTTGTCCCTCCACCTTTGGTGACCATAAATTTGTTTTCTATGTCTGTGAGTCTTATTTCTGTTTTGTTAATAAATTCATTTATACTTTTTTTTAGATTCCATATATATAAGCAATATCATATACATATATCTTCCCCTGTGTAGCTTACTTCATTTAGCATGATAAGTAGTAGTCCATTGTATATATGTGCAGCATCTTTATCCAGTCCTCTGCTGATAGACATTTGGGTTGTTTCCATGTCTTGGTTATTGTAAATGGTGCTGTTGTGAATATTGGGGTGCAAATATCTTTTCAAAGTAGAGTTTTCTCCAGATATATGCCCAGGAGTTACCACTCACTTGTGTGTGCCCCTTGGGGAGTTTGGGCTTTATTCATTTTAGAGAAGATTGTTCTGAATTGATGTTTAAACACAGGGAGAAAAGGTATTGAAAGGACTGGGCAGAAAAATAAAGAGTGGTCCATGGGACCTAGATTGGAAAGAAAGGAAACACAGATAAAAGAATTAGAGAGTGGGAGAAACAGGAGGCAAAAAACAAGGCTGCTGCTGCTGCTAAGTCGCTTCAGTTGTGTCTGGCTCTGTGTGACCCCATAGACGGCAGCCCACCAGCCTCCATGGTCCCCGGGCTTCTCCAGGCAAGAACACTGGAGTGGGTTGCCATTTCCTTCTCCAATGCGTGAAAGTGAAAAGTGAAAGTGAAGTCACTCAGTCATGTCCGACTCTTAGCGACCCCATGGACTTCAGCCTACCAGGCTCCTCCGTCCATGGGATTTTCCAGGCAAGAATACTGGAGTGGGGTGCCATTGCCTTCTCCGAAAACAAGGCTAGTGGGAACAATTAAGAGAAAGAATTGCAAGTGAGGACATTTTGGTCAGAGGGGATTGGTGCCATTTTGGTTGGCTTCCAGCCAAAGAACGACCAGGAGTATTTTCAGCCCTGGGTGGAATTTTTAGCCCAGGGTGTAAACTGGTGGAGAAAGCCTTTGACAGAGTTTCCATCCAGCACCCACACCACCTCCATCTCTAACAGGCAGAGGCCTAGGCTCCTCCTCTATGTGAGAACACAGATTTCTCAGAAACTGAGTCAGAAAAGTTTTATTTTCTTACATCATAGGAAGATATGGTATGCTTATGAGGGTTATTGATTTGTAATTTCATTTCTGGTAATATCTTTCTCTGATAGGTATTAGGATAATGCTGTCTGAAATTCAGCTGGAAAGTATTTTTTCCTCTTCTATTTTCTGGAAAAAAGGTTGTATAATATAGGTGCTATATTTTGACTATATAAATAAAGGGTGAAGATTGTTGCATTAAAATATTCATTTATAGTTTTGTTTAAAAGCAAAAGTTTTATTTTCTTAATCTCTATTCTGGGTGCCTTATTTCTGCTTTGTCGTTGTTTAGTCATTGAGTTGTGCCCAAATCTTTTGGGGCTACACGGACTGTAGCTCACCAGGCTCCTCTGTCCATGGTATTCTCCAGGCAAGAATATTTGAGGGGGTTGCCATTTCCTCCTCCAGGGAATTTTCCTGCCTGATGGATTGAATCCACATCTCCTGCACTGGCAGGCAGATTCTTTACCACTGAGCCATCCAGGAAGCCCTATTTTTGCTTCAAGAAAGAGAAATGAATAGCACTGATGTTTAAAAAGCCCTCATGAACCTCAACATGCTAAGTGACCTGAGGACAAGGGAACACTGTGGCAGGTACAAAAGAGGACATGTCTCAGCCCTCATCTGAGACTCTGGACCAAACAGATCCTTCCTGTCTGACTCAGGTCTTAAGATCTCATGTACCTTAAGTGACATGGAAGTTAATGTAAAACCAAAAGTAAGTTTGATCTGAAATCAAAGTTATGTAGCAGTGAATCTTAATATATCATAAAAAAAATTACTTTGGTAAGTACTGAAAATTTTCCTGAACTCATGTTAATGAAAATGATTTGTAGATGGTGACAAAAATATTTTTTCATGAAAATGACAAGTGTATTTTATTTTCATTGGCATTATCTATTTTAGTTAAAATAGGCTTTTATCTCCACATTTACCCTCTTAAAATTATTCCTTCAGTAATTCCATTAGACTTTCATAGACTAACATATTGTTTTCCATTTCTTTCAGTATTGTTTTTTATTCAGAAATAAGTATATTTATATTCCACGTGTAAGTGAGGTCATATAACATTTGCCTTTTTGTCTCACTTAACTTCACTCAGTGTGATAGTCTCTAGGTCCATCCGTATTGCTGCAGATGGCATCATTTCATTCTTCTTATGGCTGAATAATACTCGACTGGATATATGTACCATATCTTTATCCATTCTTCTGTCAGTGGACACTCCGTTGTTCCATGTCTTGGCTATTATGAATTGTGCTGCTATGAACATTGGGGTGCATGTATCCTTTCAAATTTGAGTTTTTTCTGGATACATGCCCAGGATTGGGATTGCTGGATCATATGGTAACTCTATTTTCAGTTTGTTGAAGAACCTCTGTACTGTTTTCCATAGTAGCTGCCCCAGTTTATATTCCTACGAACAGTGTAGGAGAATTTTCTTTTCTCCTTCTCCTCTTACCCTCTTCATTATTCATTATTTGTAGACTTTTTGATGATGACCAGTGTGACAAAAACAACAAGGATTTACTGTATAGCACAGGGAACTATATTCAGCATCTTGTAATAACCTATAATGGAAAAGAATATGAGAAAGAATGTGTGTGTGTGTATATATATGTGAATCACTGATGTATTCCTGAAGCTAACACAATATTGTAAGTCAACTATAATACAATTAAATTAATAGGATTATATACTCTCTGGTAGTTGTCAAAATAAAACTCTAAGGTGATAATTTAAAAAATATAGATATGTTTAACTCTTACTGGGGCAAGAATGAGTATAATGTGAGAGCACCTAGCAGGGAAAGCAAAGGTGTGAGTGTACCCTCTGAAGTGTGTCCAGATTTGCAAAACACAGGATAGTCAGGTTTATTTTTCTTTTCTATGACTTTATTGCAGTGTACTTTACATGCCACAGAATTTACCCATTCTAAGTGTAGTTTTGGAGAAGGCAATGGCACCCCACTCCAGTACTCTTGCCTGGAAAATCCCATGAACAGAGGAGCCTGGTAGGTTGCAGACCATGGGGTCTCGAAGAGTCAGACACGACTGAGCGACTTCACTTTCACTTTTCACTTTCATGCATTGGAGAAGGAAATGGCAATCCACTCCAGTGTTCTTGCCTGGAGAATCCCAGGAACGGGGGAGCCTGGTGGGCTGCTGTCTATGGGGTCGCACAGAGTCGGACACGACTGAAGCGACTTAGCAGCAGCAGCAGCAAGTGTAGTTTGATGAGTTTTAGTAACTTTATACCATTGTGCAAGCTTCATCCAAATCTAGTTTTAGATTATCCATCATCCCCTAAAAATCCCTTCCTGCCTCCAGCCCCAGGCAGCCATTAATCTAGTTCTGGTTTTATAGTTTTATCAGATAATTGAAATCTTTTGCATCTGGTTTCTTTCACTTAGTGTAGTCTTGAGGTTTTGTTGCTCATATCAGTGGCTCATCCTTTGTTACTGCCGGGTAGTTTTCCATTAATGAATACACCTTATTTTGTTTATCTTTTCACAATTGATGGGACATTTAGATTGTTTCCGAGTTTTTATTATTATAAAAAATGCTGGTATGTCCCTTTACATTCAAGTTTATATATATATATATATATATATATATATGTTTTTATTACTCTTAAGTAATGAAACTTTGTAAGCAACAGTTAGAACTGGACATGGACCAACAGACTGGTTCCAAATCGGGAAACGAGTATGTCAAGGTTGTATATTGTCACCCTGCTTATTTAACTTATATGCAGAGCATATCATGCAAAATGCCGGGTTGAAGCCAGGAGAAATATCAATAACCTCAGATATGCAGATGACACCACCCTTATGGCAGAAAGTGAAGAAGAACTAAAGAGCCTCTTGATGAAAGTGAAAGAGGAGAGTGAAAAAGTTGGCTTAAAACTCAACATTCAGAAAACTAAGATTATGGCCTCTGGTCCCATCACTTCATGGCAAACAGATGGGGAAATAATGAAAACAATGAGAAACTTTATTTTCTTGGGCTCCAAAATCACCGCAGATGGTGACTACAGCGATGAAATTAAAAGACACTTGCTCCTTGGAAGAAAAGCTATGACCAACCTAGACAGCATATTAAAAAGCAGAGACATTTCTTTGCCAACAAAGGTCTGTCTAGTCAAAGCTATGGTTTTTCCAGTATTCCACGTATGGACATGAGACTTGGACTATAAAGAAAGCTGAGTGCCAAAGAATTGATGCTTTTGAACTGTGGTGTTGGAGAAGACTTTTGAGAGTTCCTTAGACAGCAAGGAGATCCAACCAGTCCATCCTAAAGGAAATCAGTCCTGAATATTCATTGGAAGGACTGATGCTGAAGCTGAAACCCCAGTACTTTGGCTACCTGATGGGACGAACTGACTCACTGGAAAAGACCCTGATGCTGGGAAAGATTGAAGGCGGGAGGAGAAGGTGATGACAGAGGATGAGATGGTTGGATGGCATCACTGACTCGATGGACATGAGTTTGAGTAAGCTCCAGAAGTTGGTGATGGACAGGGAAGCCTGGTGTGCTGCAGTCCATGGGGTCACAAAGAGTCAGACATGACTGAACTGACTCTTAAGTAAATACCTAGGAGCAGAATTGCTGGGTTTATAATAAATGTGTTTTAAGTTTTAAGAGTTGCCAGATTACCGTAAAGCCCGAGACTGTGAACCACGTGGTAAAGCCATCTGGGCACCCTTACCCTCCGCCTGGGTGCCCCTTCCCAATTTAATCTCTTGCTTTGTATGCCAAAAAAAAAAAGAAAGAAACGAGAGAGAGAGATTGGCAAATTATCTTCCAAAGTGGCTACCTTTTTACCATCTCACAGCAACAAAGTGAGACAGTAAGCATTCTCCCCATGCTTACCAACACTTGATATGATCCATCTTTTTGAAAACAGGTATTCAAATGGGTGTGGTGGTATCTCTTTTGGTTTAATTTATCTAATGATAAGTTATATGAGCATCTTTTCATGTGTTTGTTGGCCGTTTGTATATTTTCTTTGGAAAAGTATCTATCCAAACCTTTGCCCAATATTTTTTTTTACTGTTTGTCTTACTTTTGAGTTGAAGAGTTTTCTTTTTATATGTTGTGGATACAAGTTCTCTACTAGCTTTATGATTTATAAATATTCTTCTCATAATCTGTGGCTTAGTTTTGTATTTCCTTATTTATGTGTTTTGGAGCAGAAATGTTTTTCATTTTGATAATGTTCAAGTTATCATTTGTTTCCTTTTATGGTTATGCTTTTAGTATCAGATCTAAAAAATCGAATCCAAGGTCACAAAGCTATTCTCTTACTTGATTAAAATTATTGAATTTCATTCCTTTTAAAATGATCGAGAATGATCTGGATGCCACAACAATGCCTTAGCCATCTGTTTTTTTAGTTTTCTGCTTTAGTGGTTGTGCTAATGATAGGAATCCAGAGACCAGGTATACTGTTGTCTTTTAAGTAATTATAACTTGGCCCCAGAAGCCTTATATTTTCCATTCTGCTGAGCACTGTTCCCAAAAAGTTCCTTCCTGCCTGTTTTCCATCCATTTCCTTTGACCACCGCAGCCCCAAGCAGCCATTGATCTGGACATAATTGAGTCTCAGATTATTGAGTTAAATTTAATTGAATAGTTCAAATTTTCCTGCACATTTTATTCTTTGCATGAGAAGATGGCACTCTTTTTTAAAAAATTTGTTTGCTTGAATTTATTTTCCTGGCAGTGTTGTGCTGGTTTCTGGTGTACAGCAGAGTGATTCAGTTATGTATTATTGTGCCACTCATGTCAGGTGTATTCTTAATTTTGTAGCCTCGCAAATTAAAATGTTAAGCATCTGATGTAGAGACTACTACATTTACTTCCTTCTCTTGAGAAAAATATACTCATAAACCTTGGTTTTGTACTCTTGCAAAGGCCTAGAACACTTTTTAAAAAAATTCTTGAAGGAGACAAAACCCTAAGCTTTGAAAGCCTTCCCAAGATAGGCTAATTGGATATCCATAAGGTGCTGACCCTGGCCTAGTGAGTTTTGGCAAAGGGGTGCCCCCAGTGCTTATCAACTTAAACCTGAGCCCACTGACCTGGCAGGCAGAGAGAGGACCTTTAACAGTTTCCTCTGCCTGTGACTGGGCAGCCCCAAGACTCACAGCCAGTACCCAGTGAAAGCCGTATCCAGTTGTTCTTTTGTGCTCTGGAATGTCTCTGGGGTCCCTTGGTCTCCAACCTTATTCTCGGTGGACTCCCTTGGTCTCCTCTGTCTTACCTGATTTACCTGATTACTCCCTTGGTCTCCTCTCTCTTACCTGATTTACCCAGGGTTTTCATCCTAGACTCTAACAACTGCTCTGCCAGCCTTTTGAATTGTTCTCCAAAAGATGTTCCTTCTTGTAATGCTCAGCTTGGCTCCCCTGGATGCAGAGATCCAGAAACCACTGTCCAGCGTCAGCCGAGAGCCCCAAGCCTTCTCTCTGAGAAAGCACTGGACACTGATGTGCCTTAGCTGCTTCCATCCTTCTGCCCTTTGTGTGAGAGTGCTCTTTTCTCCATTCCCACCTTGCCTACTTTTATCAGAGCCAGTAACCAGCAGCCTTGTGGAATCTGATGCTTTGCTCTCTTTTTCCATTGTCTGATCTTATTTGTTTTTCCCTTCTGGTGTAGCATCTCAGTGGTTTTACTGTGTTGCTGTGTGCTCAGGCCGGAGAAGGCAATGGCACCCCACTCCAGTACTCTTGCCTGGAAAATCCCATGGACCGAGGAGCCTGGTGGGCTACAGTCCATGGGGTCGTTAAGTCAGACACGACTGAGCGACTTCACTTTCACTTTTCACTTTCATGCATTGGAGAAGGAAATGGCAACCCACTCCAGTGTTCTTGCCTGGAGAATCCCAGGAACGGGGGAGCCTGGTGGGCTGCTGTCTATGGGGTCGCACAGAGTCGGACACGACTGAAGCGACTTAGCAGCAGCAGCAGCAGTGTGCTCAGGCACTTCAGTTGTGTCTGATTCTTGGCAACCCTATGAACTGTAACCTGCCAGTCACCTCTGTCCATGGGATTCTCTAGGCAAGAATCCTGGAATGGGTTGCCATGCCCTTCTCCAGGAGATCTTTCTGACCCAGGGATCAAACCCACGTTTTCTGCATTGCAGGCATATTCTTTACCCACTGAGCCACTAGGGAAGCCCAGTTTGGTGGGCTTTTTATTAGATTCTGCTTTATATCATAGCAGGTGCAGCTCTCAGAATTCAGAGTAGGGCTAGAAGAGACCTTAGAGGTATTCAAAGCATGAGCCTTTATAGAGGGACTTCTATATAAATGTTTTCCTTGAAATAGTTATGATTCCTTTCATGTGCTTAAGAAATTATTTTTCATAGGTATTTTTTTTTTGCCCAACTGCTTTGTGAATTACCACAATTTCCACATTTAAAAAAGTGATAATAATCATAGTATAACTTGGAAATTTCTGACATCTGCATCATTTCTTCTTTCATTTTTTTTTGTCTTCATCCTCCTATTTCACTTTTCCACTTACTTCCCAACTCTCTTTCCAGAAAGATTACAAATATTAATTTCTAGGAACTCAGTTTACTCATAAAATTTTTTTTCATGATTTACTCACCTGAGGAGATGCAAAGAGGCTGTAATTCTAGGTTTAATGTTCCTACTAACCAACTTTGATGCAAACCAGAGACTTTTCTCTCCTGATTCTTCCAGGAAGCTGGAAACTTAGACCAAGAATGCTTTCCTCTTAATGATGCTTCTAACTTGCTCTTTGAGTTGGTGTTTCTTCCACACCATAGCAGTGAAATTCCGTATTCCTTCTGTGGAGTCCATTTAAGTAGTGATAGTAATAGAATATGATCTTTTTATAGAAAAGGTGGTTTCTGAGAAGGCATACACAACAAATTATTCTAGAGCTTTGACTCTTGGCTTGATTGAATCTCACATTGCAGAGAACAATGTTTCTAACACTCATATTTCTGTGTGCTTTGCTTCTATGGACTCCTGAGGAGCCCATAATTTAACTTCCTAGAGACTGAATTCTATTCTAAATGCTCAGAAGGAAGATGCTCTTTGAAGTAAATCTGACAAATTCTCTTGGAAGCCTATGATCATTTGCTGATCATTTTTATAAATGCAGATTTTCACATAGGCTGTTTAAAAGAAAATTAAATGCATCAGGAATTAAATATGAATTACTCCCCTGTTTTGTGGGTAAATTCTTTGTAGTAGAAAATGTATATTAGCAAGTGACTGAAATGTGTTCTTTGTATGAAATAGCCTCTAGCTGGAATGAAGGATTTCCAGCTTATGATAATACACCTTCCCCAGCACCGATAACAAGCGGAAAACACAATTCTTCATGTCATGTCAGACTCCATTTCTCATTTTCACGGTCTCATTGTGATTACACAGAGCTTGGATACCTTGGCAAAATGCATTTGGAAATGTTACTGTGAAGATTATAGTCATCTGTGACAAGGCAGGAGGGACAGCCTTGGATGTGATTACTCTGGGTCTTCCGACTGCTCACCCCCATGCCCAGGCCCATGTTTGGGGAAACCCAATAGACAGGAAAGAATGATTCAGAAATGCAGCTGGACGGAAGGCAGAGGAGGTGGCTGCAGCCAACAAGCACCCACACAGCCCTTGCTCAACACCAAAATCCTGCCCCCTGGCTGATCACTGAGAGCAAACAATAGAACAGTGTAGCATGTCACTTCTGAAACTCTTTCCAGAAAGGGACCTTCAGAATTTACTGTGAACTGAGCATGCTGTCTGTGGCAATGATAGCAGTGCCCTATAGATATTTGTAGGCACTAGACATTTCCCAGAATCCCTTGTGGTTAGTGTCATTGACTTCTTCTGGTCCATGGGTTAGGAGCAAAAACTGTCAGCATCACCTCTGGGTAGGGGCAGTTAAGAGCAGGAGAGCACGGGGAATCTGAAAGTCATATGTGGAGATGGCAGCCTCAGGGAATGGTGGAGCCTCTGTCAGCCTAGAGCCTCTGTGCCACCCACACTGGACACGGGCAGGACTCAGGTCTAAAGGGTACTGTGCTAAGCACTGAGACCTCTGAGTTAATTTCTCACAGTGCTTTAGGCTAATTCTCTCTCCAGCTCTTTCTTCTCCCCAAACCCTGACTCCAGGCTATTAGGAGAAGAAAGCACTGAGATTTTGACCCCTGCTTTGCATCCTCAGTGGCTCATACCATTTAACAACAAGAGCAGTTTGTAAATCCTTCTTTCTTATCTTTGAAGTACGACATAAGTTTTTAAAAAGTGGCAAGTCTGCCAGGCCTTCCAAAATGCTATTATCTACTATTAAATGGCTGCCATGTTGCCATATGTTGTTTACTTGACAAACAGATAAGAATACTAATATCCTGCAGGGCCTTTTCTGCTGAAAGTTTTAATAAACTGTTTCTGATCCTTACATCTTTTCAGTGATATTTATAGAAATCTCTGTTTACAAGAAGATAAATAGAGCCAGAACTTGTTTCAGTGACTCGACAAATGTTTCTGAATATATTACTATCAAGGCCCGTATTTCAGATTTAATTTTCCAGTTCTCAGACTTCACCCTTAGAGCTATTCCCTACTTTCCATGTTTAAAAATTGGAACTTTGTTTCTGTTTTATAATCTGAAGAAAATCACCTAGGAAGTGGACCTTGCTTTGAAGAAATAGACCTGTCTCTAAGGCCTGCCTTTTTTCTTTTCCTCCCCCTTTTCTTTGATACCCTGTTTAGTAGGAGAATAAGTAGATCCAAGTAGAAGCCAAGATAGAACACTAGCAGATTCTGGTCTGATTCATGAAGATCAGAAGGTAAGAGAGGCAGACCTTCATGGAGCTCCCTCTCATCCTATTGTCTAGCTTAATTTTGGCGTTTCTGCATTAGAAATAGATTGATAGAACACCTAAAATCCTGAATCAGGCCTTGTTTTTGTTCAGTTGCTCAGTCGTGTCTGACTCTGTGACCCCATGAACTGCAGCGCACCAGACTCCTCTATCTTTCACCCTCAGTCTGCCCAATTTAATGTCCATTGAGTCAGTGACACTATCCAACCACTTCATCCTCTGTCACTTCCTTCTCCTCTTGCCCTCAATTATTTTAGGGTAAAAAGTTTTCTTTGGAGTCTGTGGTAATTATTTTCTATTTATTGAGTACAAGTTTTGTATGAGAACTATAACAAGTCTGTACTCTTTGGCGGTACATACAAGGAAGTATATAGAGGAATTATATATTTTTCTAGTGTTCTATCTTGGCTTCTATTTGGATCTACTTATTCTCCTACTAAACAGGGAATCAAAGAAAAGAGGGAGGAAAAGAAAAAAGGTAGGCCTTAGAGACAGGTCTATTTCTTCAAAGCAAGGTCTACTTCCTAGGTGATTTTCTTCAGATTATAAAATTGGATAATTTTAGAGTCATCACCAGACTATTCATTTAGGATTCCTGTAGCTCCAGCCATGATATTGTAAGGAGATATGTGCATCGGAATCATCAAGCCTCTTAAATGGGTATATTAGCACCTTTCTGGTTGCAAGGAACAGTCAGTCTGAGTTTTATTATTTTGGGTATCTGTGGCTATGTAACAAATCACCCCTAAATTTTGTGACTTGAAACAGTTGATGGTTTTTTTTTTGTAATTCTGAGGCTCTGTTAACCTTCAGGTGATTGACATCTGATTGTTCTGTCTCAGATGGTTCTTCTGTGGCATGTGGTTTATTCAGCTGCTTTCAGCTGGGAGCTCAGTGGAGCCCAGAAAGTCCAAGATGATCTTTTGTCTACGTAAGGTCTCTTTCCACTCTCTCCTCTCATCATCCATAGTCAAGCTAAGCTTCCCAGAAGAAGCATTACAAGAGGAAAGCCCCAGTGTGCAAGTGCTAATGATACCTCTCAATTTGCATAATCCTTGCTAAAATCTCATTGGCCAAAACACATCCTGTGACCAAGCCCAGAGTCATTGTGAGAGGGGGCTACACAGAGGGATGGATGCTGGAGGGGTGCTTCCTGGGGGCCAGCAATATAACAGTCTACCTACCACACTAATGAAGGCTTATTTTAGAATTCGCAGGATGGAAGAAAGATGGGAAGATCTTTTAGCCACAACCACTGTTCTGGCAAACCTCACAGAGAATTGGAACATTGTTCGGGATGCCAAGAATTTTAGAGACCCGGTGATCATAGTACAAATGGAGCAGATCCTTTGTCATCGCCTGAGGTGTTCACCAATACTACGGGCACTCAGTTGACCATTTCCGCTGATTCTGTTACTGCCTACTGGCTTCATTCTGCTCAGGACACCTCATATCCCCTGCTGACTCCCGGTTTCTCATGCTGCCTTGCCTCTGTGTCATCTTTGACCTTTGTTCCTTCTCCTAACTGTGACTTATTCTCCCTTTCTGCCTCATATTCACTCTCCCCATGAAAAAGGAATTTGCTGCCAATTGGTTGGTCACTCTCGAGCCCTCTAAAATCGCCAAGTCATCTCACAGGCACTACGTGGCCTTTGGTCAGACACCCACGCCTGATTCTTCTAGCCTCGGTCAGGGTGGTGGGGTCAGTGCAGAAAGACAGACTGTGAGTAGGGCAGGCATTCAGAGGAAACAGTTTCCCCTCTGGTCTGTTTAGTTGACTGTGATTGGATGTGGAGGTAGGGTGAGGAAGGCTTCCTTTGAGAAACTCCCAGGTGATGCTAGTGGTAAAGAACCCACTTGCCAATGCAGGAGATGTAAGAGATGTGGGTTCGATCCCTGGGTTGGAAAAATCCCCTGAAGGAAGGCTTGGCAACCCACTCAAGTATTCTTGCCTGGAGAATCCCCATGGACAGAGGAGCCTGGCAGGCTACAGTCCATGGGGTCGCAAAGAGTTGGACATGACCGAGCAACTTAGCACACACATGTATACTGTTCCTCTTCCTCTACCCATCCTTCCTTTCTCATCAGCTCTGTCACCCCTGAAGCTAATCCTGACACCTGTCACCAGATAATTGGTGGACACATGTGGGACAGGCGCCACCATTGGTCAGGGTCACCATTAGTCTCACCCTTACGGACTTTTGTGCATTTGTGTATGTTTGATTTTTTAAACTGAAGTATTAGTTGATCTACAATGTTGTGTTAATTTCTTCTGTACAGCAAAGTGTTTCTGTCATACATATGTACGCATGGACTTTTCAGTAACCACGCTTCATCCTTCATCTTAGCTCTCTCAATTAGATCATTCTCTATTTCCTTTCTTGTAATTTCTGTGCTAAATTTAAGGAAGATTGAAAAAGCCTATATCCAAATAATTTTATGTGATGTAAATAACTAGATTTTATTGAAAGACTTGCCTATTTTTGATCTAACTTCAATGGCAAAAAGGATTTAAAGCTGTTTTCTGTATCTAAGAGCCCCTTAAAATATTATTTTATATATTTGTAGACCTCTTTATACATAAAATAGCTCTATAAGAATTCACAAAACCTGGTAATAATAACCTTCCCCAGGGAGAAACTGGGATTGTGTTGCGTACTTTGGATTATATGATCTTTTGTACCTTATGAATGTTGTACCATCTCCTTATATGTTGCATACTTTTTTTGAGCCATTTAGCATCTTTTTATTTTTATTTTTTAATTTTTTAAAAAATGTATGGCCCCTTTTTGTTATAAATTGAAATATAGTTGAGTTACTATGTTTCAGGTGTACACATAGTGATTAGATAGACATGGGTATTAATATACTTTTTTGGATTTTTTTCCACTATAGATTATAAGATATTGAGTATAGTTAGTTCCCTATGCTACACAGTGGGCTTCCCAGGTGACACTGGTAGTAAAGAATCCACCTGCCGATGCAGGAGACATAAGGGACGCAGGTTCGATCCCTGGTTGGGAAGATCCCCTGGAGGAAGGCATGGCAACCCACTCCAGTATTCTTGCCTGGAGAGTCCCCATGGACAGAGAAGCCTGGCGGGCTGCAGTCCATGGTGTCGTGAAGAGTTGGACACGACTGAGCACAACACAGTACACACATACATACCACATCTTCTTTATCCATTCATATGGCAGTTGACATTTAGGTTGCTTCCGTGTCTTGACTGTTTTGAATAATGCTCCTATGAACATTGAGGTGCATCTGTTTTTTCGAATTGGAATTTTTGTCTTTTCTGGATATTTACCCAGGAATAGGATTACTGGCTCATATGACAACTCTATTTTTAGTCTTTTAAAGAACCTTCATACTGTTCTCCTTAGTTACATTGCCTACTTTTAAAATTAACTTTCTAAAAGTCTGTCTTGTCTCCATTGTACTAACTTGCGGTTCCTTCTAAAGGTCAGGGCAAGTGTGTGATACATGTCTAGTGGTCACTATTCATATGCAATCTACTGTGAAGAGGCCCCTGGAGATGTGCTCTAGGAAAATCTTCCGTAGACATTCAGAAACCATTAACACTTGTTTGTTTGTTTTTTTAACATCGGTGACTAAATTTGGTAATTCTGTTTGCTTATTGGCTGAGTGCAAAATAAGAGGATATGAGAGGAAGGGAAATGCTAGAGGCTTCTCAGGGTATGACAAGCTGGAAGCTCCAGAACTTTTCAGAAGCACTGGAGCTTTGGGTCTGTTACTTTACATATCATGTGTGTCCTTAAGCAAATGACTTTACCATCCTGCATATCAGATTCCTTATCAGTAAACTGGGAAACGAAATAGAGTTTCTTGTTTGGGGTTATTGGCAAGATGAGATAAGTTAACACATGGAACAAACTCAGTGTGATTCTTGGCACAGAGAAGGTCCCAATGAATAATGGCCCCATGATTTTTTTTTCTCTCATCTGTTAAATGGGTAAAATACCTGCTTTCCTATTTTCTATGGTTTTATGAATACCTAGCAAGATAATCAGTTATAGTGCTCTGAGGAATGGAGATTTGAGCTATTATCAAGATGTATTCTATCATCTGGAGAAGGCAATGGCACCCCACTCCAGTACTCTTGCCTGGAAAATCCCGTGGATGGAGGAGCCTGGTAGGCTGCAGTCCATGGGATCGCTAAGAGTCAGACGCAACTGAGCGACTTCACTTTCACTTTTCACCTTCATGCATTGGAGAAGGAAATGGCAACCCACTCTAGTGTTCTTGCCTGGAGAATCCCAGGGACAGGGGAGCCTGGTGGGCTGCCATCTATGGGGTCGCACAGAGTTGGACACGACTGAAGCGACTTAGCAGCAGCAACAGAGATTATCATGCTAGGTGAAGTAATCCAAAGACATACAATGTGACATCACTATCACTGATATGTGGAATCTAGAATATCACATAAATGAACTTATGTTTAAAACAGAAACAGACTCCCAGACATAGAGAACAGACTTGTGGTTACCAAAGGGGGAAGGGGATGGAGGAGGGATAAATTAGAAGTTTGGAATTAGCAGACACAAACTACTATATATAAAATAGAAAAACAACAGGGTCCTACTATATAGCATAGGAACTATGTCCAGCATCCTGTAATAAACCATAATGGAAAATAATATGAAAAAGAATATTTATATACACACAGATACATACATCAATCACTTTGTGTATATCAGAAACTGATACAACATTGTAAATGAACTGTACTTCAATTAAGAAACAGTAACCATCCTGAGTTGGCTGCTAAAAAATACCTTTCACAGTCAAGATGATGCCACTTCCAGTTAGCTATCCAGTCAGAGAGGCCAGCTGCTGATGGCTCACCAGAGCAATAATTAGTGTGCCAAAGGGCGTGCAGTCACATAAGCATCTTTGTTTATTGGCTTAGAGAGTAGATCATGTTACATTGTGCAGTCAGCACTGAACCACCCATGTTGGGATGCTAAAAAGTACAAATAGGCTAGAATGAAGTGGTAAGTAATGCATGGCCTCCTGGTTCTGGTAGAGAACTGCTATTTTTTTTTCATTCAAATTAATTTCATTTCTCATTTGAGAAAAGCAAAGATTTTCTTTTCTTTCTAACGACAAGACTTCTTAGGTAAGCAACATGAGTATGAAACCTTTGTTAAAACGTGTGCTTGTATGATTTAATATGAATTTTATACAAAAGAAATAAGGGAACCTTAAGTTTTCTTTCTTTCCTAATGGTGAAAAGTTTACTAAAGAAGGGAAATTTTTTTTTTCTCTTCTGTTTCAGAGATTCTAAAGGTAACGTGATAAGTCGCTTTGAATGGAGTTAAATGAAGCAAAATAGTAAAAGGCTTTCCTGTTTATGATCACTCTGGGTCATTTTAACAATATGTCGTTTTAAATATTGGGGTGATTTGTATTCTGAAGATGAACCTATCATCTTTCTCATTCAAGTATGCTTTAAAATGTCTGTGGCAAATATTTTTTTTAAATTACAAACTATGTTGTGCTAGCATGCCCTATAACTTAACTAAACAAGATGCTATTTCAGATGGGGGTTTCATTCATCTTAATGTAATTGCATAAACCATTTAGTTTTGGTTCATGATTCTCACGTAAAAGAGAGCGACCATTGTTCCAAGGTAAACTATAAAGCAGTTGGGCTCCTGGCAGAACAGGGCTCTGACGTCAGTACTCAGAGTGCAGAAGCAGTGGTTTTCCTCTGTGAGACATGCAAAGTCCATCCCTCTTACAGAGAGAAAGTTCACTTTTCTGTAGTTGTATTTGATTTTCACTGTGACTTTCAGGGACCTAGTGCTGTCCTTAGAGATTGGGTTATTCACCTGTGATGGCATTCATAGGAGAAGTCAGTGATTTTCCATGGGCAGGATTCAGAGGATGGGCTGGGCCATTGCTTTGTCCTCCCCAAACAGAATCTACACTGGAGATGATTTTGTGGCTACTGGTCTAAATGAGCTTACAGCTTCTGATGAGAGACTGCATCTTCATTTATTATAGTTCATGACCTCCTCTCATTGTGAAGATTTACTCATATCTCTTTAAGTAAGTGCTGTCTCAGTTTTTCTTAAGATTTTTATTTTTTTCTTTATACAACACTGTGATTTAATGTGCAGTATTTTATTCCATATATATTCTGAAAAGATAAGCAGGTTGAATGATCCTTTCTTTTATAGGATGTTGTCTAATAGTTTCTCTGTTTTGAAGGATGAATAGTTAAGGCATTCAGGGAAACAAATAATGAATGAAGAACTTAGAAATTGTATGTAGTTGCTTAAGATCTTATGTGCATTACAATTTATTTGTACATCTTCTAGAAAGTGTTTTAGTTCTCTGGCATCTATTCCAGGCACTTAAATTGAATAAACTCAGTTAGTTTGACACACAATTCAGGCAGGTGTTCCCTTTGTTTTCTCAATGTTTGGTTCTATAGTTTTCTCTCAGTATGTGTAGCATGTATCATTGACTTGTTTTAGGGTCATCTTGCCATTTATGTTTTATTTTCCTTGAAGACTATCTATAAATTCACAACTAGCATTTCAACAGAAAAAATCATGAAAGACCTAAGTAAATCTGATTAAATAATGTAGATCTGCTTTGCATGCACAGAAAGACAGTCTGGTTTATATTTTGGTTAGTAATGGTTGGGTGAGCTTCTCTACCTGCCTCTCAGTGTTTAAATCGTGATGTTTATGTATTGTAATATAGAAAGACAAATTTCCTGGCTCTTAAATGAAAGCACACAGTATGGCTGTTTCATTCATAAAATAATATTTATATATGTATAATGTCTATGTTTAGAATTTTTTGCATTTGTTTAGCATATTTTTATATTTGTTTTGCAAGAAATACACAACTACAGTTATAATCATGTTCAAATCAGAACTCAGTTGCTAGCAAAACACATGTTATCAGCATCATTTCATTTCTCTTTTATACATTTAAGCTCTCTTCCACACACAGACGTAATATGACAACTGATTTGACCAGATTGATAAGAGTTTGGTTTTCAAACCAAGTAGTGTAAATATAGGCAGTTATGGTTTCACTCTGTTACCTTTGTAAAAATGCCTCCTCTTCAAGAGGATTTATATAAAGGACTTTTAGATAAATAGTTTTCTGACTTTTAGACCATAATGCTGAATTGAGTAAGAAACTGAAGAATTCTGGTAGGAAACCAGGGATTCCCAGGTGCTATGATGGTAAAGAATCTGCCTGTCAATGTAGGAGACTCCAGAGACATGGGTTCAATCCCTGGGTTGGGAAGATCCCCTGGAAGAGGAAATGGCAACCCACTCCAGTATTCTTGCTTGGAATATCCCAAGGACGGAGAAGCCTGGCAGGCTACAGTCCATGGGATCGCAAAGAGTCAGGCATGACTGAGCATGCATACATGCACATAAGTATAAATATAAATATAGCCTTAGATAGACTGTGGTCAGAGTGCCTCTCTGAATACAACCTCATCTTTCCCCTTTCCATGCCTTTTTTTTTTTTTTCTGCCAATATTATTTACTCCCTACCATATGCCAGACACTGTGATGAGCTCTGGGGACATGATAGGGAACAGGGAAGATGTGGTCCCTACTCTTTGGAGGTTTTCAGTTGAGTGGGAAAGATAGACATTTTAAAATACACAATTACACAAATAACTCAGTAATGAAACTGCATAAATGACCCTAGTTTAAAATAATGGCATCTCTCCTACCTTCTTGAGAGAGAGCCATTGGTCACTCGCATCTCTTAGGGAGAAGATTATACCCATCATTTCACGCAGGAGTCTGCTGTCAGACAGAAGCCTGTCCGACATTCTGTGTTTGTGCTCATGTTTTCTTGTGTACGGTAGACACTTTCATGTGCCAGGTACACTATTTTAGGTTACAAAGATGGGAGAGGCACAATCTTTGCCTGAAGTAGTAGGGGAGAGAGCATGCATATCCCCCAAAAGTATATACCTGTATAATAACGTGATGAATAAAACAAGGAATTTCAGGGGTTCTCAGAGGGTGAAATAAATGACTTTATTTGAGTAGTCAGCTTGTGTTTCCATTTTCAATGATCTATAAAGAAATCCTTTGGACACTGATGAGGGAATTTGATGGAGAGGACATTCCAGGTAAAAGGAGTAGGATAAACCAAGGCAAGAAGTTGGGAAAACTCACAGCATATTGAAGGACTGGCCCAAGAAAGAAAAGCAGAATCAGGCAATCAAAATGACAAACAAACAAACAAACAAAAATAATAACTTATGTCGAAATAGGAGGAAATAAGGTTGGTAGGATAAACTCAGACCAGATCATTGAAGTTTTTTATTACCTGTTTAAGGGTATTTGAACTTTATTGGGTAGGTCCATGAGACTACTCTGATGATTTAACCAAAGACCTTTTGAGAAAATTAGTCAGCATTGTTTCAGAGGGTTGCTGCAGTGAGGAAGACCTGGAACTCAGAGCCCAGGCGTGTCTGTTGCCACAGTCCATGTAAGAGAAGGAAAAGGCCAGTATTCTTGATGGCTCTGCCAGTAAATCGGTGTTTGAGGTTTGAAACAAATTGACAACCACACCCTGAACTTTCACAGAGAGAATCTCTGGAAAAGAGAAGCCATTAGGCCTCCCCTTCAAAGTCACACCTTTTAACCGATTTAAAGCTAAGTTTTCTTGCTCTATTAGAGACATGGTAGCCTCTGATATAAACACAGATATTTAAACTGGGAAAACCAGAAGGATGGCACTAACAGGTTTTGCTTGACATCATTGCAAATATTTCTGACCTAATTTTAGCTGATTTATGAATAAATGATTCTTTCAGTCCTCAGAGTTAAATATTTAAAAGTTAGCTCCCATTTAGAGTTCATGTATAATACAGAACTGATATTCTGAACTACAGACTTCCTCTCTTCATTTCCTTCTTTCAAAAAAAAAAGATTACACTCATTCTTCCTCTATCCT
This sequence comes from Bos indicus, assembly GCF_029378745.1. NCBI lineage: Eukaryota > Metazoa > Chordata > Mammalia > Artiodactyla > Bovidae > Bos > Bos indicus. The sequence goes on along the minus strand of NC_091763.1, from coordinate 49,661,917 downwards.
TTTTCAGTTTCCTGCATGAGAATTATTGAAACACTGCACACAAATCTTTTGTGAAAGAAGAAAAGGAAATTCAGCTTGTGGGGCTCAGCAGGAGCTCGGCTAATGCAGCTTAAAATAATGCCGAAAAAGAAGCACTTATCTGCAGGCAGAGCGCCACTGATGCTCTTCCTGTGCCAGATGATTAGTGCCCTGGAAGTCCCTCTTGATCGTAAGTATTAACATTGCAAAGCTCTGAGCCCCTGGAGCCAGAACCTCCCCGGCATTTACCATCACTCTGAACAGTGTGGATGGAGGACATGTCTGTGTGATTCTGAAAAGCAAATCAAACAGCACCTGGTGTTTATAAAGAATCAGTCCCTAGGAAAAAAAAGAATCAGACTCTAGAAAAGGCCATCGAATGGGTCAGACACATGGTCCCCTCCCTGTCAGTCTTTCCCTCCCTTCAGGTCCTTTTTGGTGTACCTCTGAGGGGGCTGGCCCAAGAAGGAGTGAAGTGTGAGCTGATCTTCCCAACAGGCATCTTTTTATAGAAGCCATCCTGCAGGAATTGCTTTTGGACACAGGCAGGGAAGGAGAGGGAGGGACGAACTGAGAGAGTAGCGTTGACACGTGTCCACTGCCAGGTGTGAAATAGATAGCTAGAGAGAAGCTGCTGTGTGGCTCAGGGAGCTCGGGGCTCTGTGATGACCTAGAGGGGTGGGATGGGGAAGGAGGCTCAAAAAGAGGGAATATATGTAAACATTTAGCTGACTCACGATGTTGTACGGCAGAGACTAACAGAATTGTAAAGCAACTATACGCCAATAAAAAGAATGATCACGGATTACCGCCCACCTCCCCGTTTATCCCCTTCCCACCTCTCCATCTTCTCCCTTCATATGCTGAGAGCAAAATGATCATCTCTCAGCCAACCCCACGCCCCTCCGTATCCCCAGACTACCCCCGACTCATTTCTCTTGACTCAGACAAGGCAAAGTTCACTTTTGAGTTTTGAATCTTAAGTATGAGTTTAGAGCTAGAAAATGTTTCTTATCAAAGCCTAGTGAAAGGTCTTTGTTTTAAAAATGGTGATTAAAGACCAAGATGTCAATGTTGAGAATAAAACAAGTCTTCAGCAAAATTGCTATTTATAATGGAGCAAGTAACAGCTACTATAGGAGCTCACCCTTTCCTCAATAAAGCACCATATATGCTGCCCTGTCCCCGAGCTGGGTGGCATCTGAAAACTTACAGATAATGCTAAGTGCCAACGGGTTCCTTTTCCTGCAATGGAAAGCAGAATTTCAAATCTGGACAATTACTGTACTTCAGAATTGATTTATTCTTTATCCCTAATCTACATGACCTCTTTAAATCCATTAGCTTCTTGAATAGAACATCTGTTTGGCAAGCTTTCCAAGGTGCAAGGAAGATAACACTTTCCTGGGGCAATTCAATTGTTGTGATGTCATTTTTTTTTTTTTTTAACCAAAGAGATTGCAACTGCCAACGGGAAGAAGAGATGTGATGGGCCCCATGCTTTGTTGACTCCCTTTGCTGTGCATCTTTAAAGTATAAGAAAATGCAACATTCAACTTCTTTTCAAAAGATATTCATTCAGTGACTTTAATTTCAATTAAAAAAAAAAAAGATATGATTGGTTAAGCCCATTGGAGTTTGAATGCCTAAGTAAGCATTTGCCCTAGCAGATATGTAGAAGTGAGAGAAAAGCATTGAGAGAAATGCTTTTGTTCTCTCTTGTGTTAAATATATTCTCCCTTAATCTGACTGCTCAATCTAACAATCAGAGGGAAACAGTCACCTACGGCTAACTCAATTATTGCTGCTAATGGAGAAGAGGCAGAACCATGATGAAAAGAAAGTCACAGACAACCCAGGCGCTCCTGCATTAACCTTTGCAAGTAGTAATGACAGGCAGCACAGCGGAATCATGTGAATTGCATGCTAATGCAGTTTCTTCCTGCCCCAGTTCCTTTCACTTCTTCTGCAGCTTGGGGTAGGTACTAGCAGCCCTGGGTGACTGAGGCATTCTGAAGCAAAAATATGTCAACCGTCTGAAAAGTGCAATTACCAACATGGGGATTAACCATGGAAATAGAAAAACCTCAAATCAGTGCTGGATTTGACTTGGATGGAGCACTCTCCTTGTGGCAGTGTCCCATTGTTAGGTATCATTACCATGTGCATAGTGATGTCTGGAATAATAGGATCAGACACAACACAGTATGTGACAACTCAGATTAATTGTAGATTTAGGCTATTTTTCAAATTGAACATAATGACTTGTCCAGCACAACATGCATGGCATGGAATTACCCATTCCTATTCCTGGAAGAATCATTTTTTTGGGCCTATAGCATCTCTTTTGTTCTTCCCTTATGTTTCTGTAGAAATCACTGCTTCAGGAATAAACAAAACCTTTAATGGGGGTTTCTTTCTCTTGCTACTTTACCAGCTCCACCTTTGCTCTACTGGTTTTTTAGGTTAAGTAAAATAGACAAGACGCCCCTATTATCTTCAGGGTGCTAACGTTCCTATTACTAACATCTGGTTTTCTTTAATCCTGTTCGCCCACTCACCTGCTGATATTGATGGGGAAAAAGCAAAACTTCTTGAAGACTGTAAGTGTCTTTCGGTCATTACCAGGCAGTGTGAAAATTTGACTGTGTCTTTGTTTTTGAATGAATACTGTGAATTAAATGCACGCTTTTATTTTCATGGCTAACGTCTTTTTAAGCATGTGTGTTTACTGTGGCTAAGCATTGCAATGAAATTCCAAGAAGCAGGTTGAATATATTCCCTGCATGAATTCTGAACTCAGGTATTACTGTTTTTTTTTTTTTTTTACCAATATTCTGCACTACTAACTTCTGCGCTTCATTCACATCTGATGTAACTCAATGAGAACCACAAAATTGGAAGAGAACTTCTGGTTCTAAATGCTGTTAAAAGCTGGCTGGAATAAAAACATGTCTTTGGATATATATAGGAGTTGGGCACTTGCTGGTACTTCAGCAGAGTTCATTCATATACTTGCTCAATCTGCAGGACTGGGTAGACTAGTGTTTCTTAATGTCATCAGTAAAATGGCCCAGAGAGTTTGAATCTTGTTTGGAAGTGTACAAAAGACAAGCAACCCCCACTCACATCCTTTCTGAGTGGCATGCTCTAATCTAAAACTGCTGCCTCTGACAGCGGGGCACCACCTATCATCTACCTAAAAAATAATAATAATTTTCAAGCATTTGAAAAATCCTTTGGTTTGGATTAACCAGGACAATTGTATAAAATCACCTTTTCCCCTTGTCACTCTATAGCCCTTGTTGGTTGCCCAGTGACCTCAGCACTGTTCAAAGAGTTCCATCTAGATGGTCAGCTCCTGGCCGTGATTTGTGGCAGCTAGACCAGCTCCATTAAGTTCTGGGTCTGAGACCACCACCCTTGCATCTCTGTCACTCGCAGAAAAGCACAAGAAATCAGATTGAATCACTCCTAAAAGTCCCCCTTACCCACAACCTATGCCTGCTGATCCCTTGGTGGGGAATTCTAAGCTTCTTTCCATTATCCCAGACTCTATACTGCCAGAGCCTAAAGGATCTCTGCAAAGTGAAGCTGGTCTAAATAAAAATGACTATGATAATAATCTAAATACAGGTAATATCGCTGAACCATTACAGTTTGGCATGGACTAAGAATTTTGCACAAGTAGTTTTATTTGATTTTCCCAGCAACCCTAGGAGGTAGATACCACTTTCAAACCCTGTTTTCCCTTTACGGAAATGAGGGCTCACAGAAGTTAAGAAACTTGGTTGAATTCTCACAGCTGGTAAATAATAGACAGACTAGTTCTTAATTGTTAGACCAAACTGCTACCCAGCATCGGTAACTGACTGGGCTGGAAAGGATGAGGCTCCCCTGGACAGTGCTAGAGGCCGAAAGGAGCAGCTGGCTTAGGATAAGGAAGGGGATGGATCTTGCTAAAGGGAGTTGAAATTGACACTGTGCAGTATCCTGCAGCTAACAGGTGCACAGTAAATGATGGCAATTATGAGCTCCATTTTTGATCTGTATTTTAGGTGTTCTCTGGATATTTAGTAAGAGCTGTCTGGTCAATAGACACAAGATTGGAGACAAAGAAAACAGAATCATGCCTGCAGATTTATAAGACATTTTTCAGCCATGGAAGCAGTCAGTTTAGTCATGTGCACAGTTCCCGCACAAGAAAGAAAGACAAAGGCAGAGAACAGTTATGAAGCTTTGGGAAATAACTTGATTGGCAGATGGAAGAAGTTTCACAAAGGAAGCCCAGAGCATAGTTGGAGAGGAAAGGGACAGTCTGAAATATGAAAAACTTCAATGAACCAAATACCAAGTCTTCACATTATAAAGATGTCCTGTACCCTGTAAGATGTTTTAGCAGCATCCCTGGCCTCTACCCACCAGATGCCAGGACCACTCCCACCCCAGTGTGACAACCAGAATCATCTCTAGATGTGACCATATTGAGAACCATTGTGGTCTGTGTGAACAGCTGTCTTTGGAGGTGTGCAAGGTAGTTACCTTGCACCCAGGACACTTTGCTTCTCTCTGCTTGCCTAGGAAGTCAAGCTATTTTGCTGCATTAGGCAACAGAAGAAGTCAAAATAGATTATTTCTCCCTTCCCTTCCTGTTCTACACTCTGTGATTCTGATTTCACAAGAAGGAGGGCATGGTAATCTTAGAGTGACTTGAACATCAAATGTCCAGATACCAGGTTTTTTTCAGATTCAGTTGTTCTGAGTCAGAATAGTTTCTTCCTACAATGTGATAATAAATTATCACATAGCACTTTGAAGACTTAAATGAGAATATTGTTTCTTATAACAGAGAGCTTCCCAATTCCTCTTCTAAATAAGCCTGTTTTATCTCTGTTCCTAGTAGCCACCTTCCTCCTGGCTCTAATAAGACATGTCAAGTCTCTAATTTAATCATCTTTTTAACAGTGCTTCTCAAATATATTTGTTACCAGTGTATTCATTTACATGAACCCAGGAATGAACTATAAATCAGTTACTCTTTTTTAATAAAGTTGCAAATTTACCTCGTAACTTAAATTTTATCAAAAAGCATCATTTGAACCAAAGGTCTCAGAGAAATTTCTCATTGTTACATCAGAAATGAAAATCTTAATTTTAAGCTTATATTGGTAATGAATTTCCCAAACTTTCAATGTGGGAAAATGGGCTTTATGAACACATATAAAGTTACCAAAAGGGAGTTATGTCTTGACTCCAAAATTTTAGGAGTCTTTTAGCCAAAAATCTGCCGAGTTGTGTGTTGCCACAAGAGAAATTACTAAAAACGTTTGGAGCATATTTAGTCTAGGGTAAGTGATTTTGATACAGAAAAAAAAAATGATTACTATTACAATATTAAATAATTTATTTCTATCCATTGTTCTTCTTTCTACAATTAAGTGGTGCAACCACCAACCATCACTCAACAGTCTCCAAAAGATTACATTATTGACCCTCGAGAGAATATTGTAATCCAGTGTGAGGCAAAGGGGAAACCTTCTCCAAGGTAGGTGTGCTTTCTGTTATTATAATACTGAAAAGAAGCACTGATAGATCCCTGGGTAAGGACAATCCCCTGGAGAAGGGAATTGCAACCCACTCCAGTATTCTTGCCTGGAGAATCCCATGAACAGAGAAGCCTGGCGGACTACGGTCCATGGAGTCAAAGAGAGTCAGACACGACTGAGCGACAAACACTTTCACTTTCACACTTTCACCTATTATTAAGGTGTCATTTAATAATGTCTGTAGGTTCATTGTTTTGTCTTTCTGCTTTTAATTAAATTCAGTTGATTCTTCCTAAAAACCCAGGTGGTTGCATTTCCATACTGATAGCTTTATGTGTGACATGCTAAAAAATTGTGGGGAGATGTCATGAGAGCCTTCTGACAGCCTGTGACACGGGCAAATTCCTTCTGTATGGGCCTTGGTGTCTTTATCTATAAAATAAAGACGCTGAATTACACAACTTCTAAGATCTCTCCTAGCTCTCTCGAAATCTATAAAATAGCCCCAAGTGGTTTTCCAAACATGGCAGAGTTCAGGACGCTTCATATGTATCTTGGCATGAGCACTGCAGAGCATTTTAGACTTGGGAAAAACATTAAACATTATCTTGTCCAGCCAATATATTTTATAGAGGGAAAACTGACGCCCAATAATGCTAGGTAACCTTATCCAGGTTCCACACCTCCTTAGTGGGTGATCTGTAACTTATCCAGTAATATATGGAAGTTTTCAAGAATTGGATGATTATTATGGACATATAATGTGGAATTTTTAAAGTTATAAAATAGAAAGGAGATTTTCTCAATATTGTATTTCTGAGTTTGTCTATGACCAGCCTTACTAATCTACCACAGACTGGCACAGAGGAAAAAATTAACTGGCAGTAAATACCTAAGGATATCAAAAATTTCCATCAAAGGCTGGCTTAAAACAATCTGTTCTGCTGTATTATTAGAAACTTTTGAGTGCTTAAGCCCCAATGCAATGTCCTTTGATGGACAGTGTCCCCTTCACTTTAACACTCACTTAATACTTCCTATAACTCCCTGTTAGGCAGGATTTCTCCACCTTAGCTCTGTTGATATTTTGGGCTGGATAATTTTTTGTTATGAAGGCAGAGCTCTCCTGTGCATTGTAGGATATTTTACAGCATCCTTAATCTCTATTTACCATAAGCCAGTAGCATCTGCTACCACTGCCTCCTGCCCTAGGAGGTGTGACAACTGCCACTAAATGGATAAACAGTGGGAAGGGAAATCCAAGAGGGCTTGGAAAAGTTTAGAAATTAATACTTGTGTAAGAGCATGGCCATTGTTCATTTGTAACCAGTTACCAAGTCTTTGATTACATGACCTCTGTGGCTTTTATATAAGGCAGTCATTTATTTTATATAAACAAAGCTGAAAAAGAAGGCTTTTAGTTGCCAATTTGAAATACTTTCCCAGAAATTTACAAAATCATCTCTAGATTAAAAATTCTCAAATATATTTTATATAGAATGGGCACTTTTTAAATGAAACCTGACATTTAAAATACCATTGAATTCAAGTGTCTTCCTCTCCTCCCAACTCACACTTTGCCTCGTGGTAACTTGACACTAGTCTGATCACTTATAATATACACATATATTAGTACTTGTAAAGGCCTTTCATGTTACACTTCACCCTGGAGCAAATTTTCATAGACAGGTTATCAATTCTATAAACAATGGAGTTTACAATAAAAATGCTAATAAAGCTCTAAGAAGATGTGCCTTGGTGACCTACTTACAATATTTTCTTTGAAAAATGACAGGCAATTTGTATGCATGGTTTCTTTATTGAGTCAGATTTTGGTACTTCTGATGAAGACATGTACCTTAGTATATATGGTCAGCACTTTTTTCTAAGTCACGATTCAATGAAATTGCTTTTATTGAATATTAAAGTATAATTATTCAGAAACTCATAAAACTACAAGGAATTTGTTAAAGAGCAAGTAATCCTGTTTTTCTGGACTGTTAACAAGCTTAATCCTCTGTGTGCCTGGCAGCTTTTCCTGGACCCGAAATGGGACTCATTTTGACATAGATAAAGACCCTCTCGTCACCATGAAGCCTGGCTCAGGAACCCTCACAATCAACATCATGAGCGAGGGGAAAGCAGAGACCTATGAAGGAGTCTATCAGTGTACAGCCAGGAACGAACGCGGGGCTGCGATTTCTAATAACATTGTCATCCGTCCATCCAGTAAGTCAGACCTGTTCGCTGAACAGGACCCTTTGTAAAGTCTGGCTCCAACACCAGCATCTGTTACATCATCCAAATAACCCTTACAAGAAGGCAGCGGCACCGATGCCAATACTCTGACTTTATTTTGCATGAAAATCGTCACCCTTTTCCACTTTGCCCAATTCGTCAGCCTAATGTTTTGCCAAACCAGTGTGTCTTTTGTAGAAGTCCAGAATAAATCACCAGGGGTAAGAAAAATGCTTCTTCCTCAGATTGATCTAATCATTGATTTCTCCTGAATCTTATGTACAAGCATAGTCCATATAGTCAGATGGAGATAAATTCAATATAAAATGGGTAATTGAGGTATAAGTGTTACTTCTTTAAACATTTTTTAATTGAAGTATGGTTGATGTACTTTATTATATAGGTTATATGTATATAATATAATGATTCACAATTTTAAAGGTTATACTCCATTTTTGGGGGGGGGAGTTTACTTCTTTTTTTATTTTTTATTATTATTATTTTTTTACTTTACAATATTGTATTGGTTTTGCCATACATCAACATGCATCCACCACGGGTGTACACATGTTCCCCATCCTGAACCCGCCTCCCACCTCCCTCCCCACACCATCCCTCCGAGTCATCCCAATGCACCAGCCCCAAGCTTCCTGTATCCTGCATCGAACCCGGACTGGCGATTCATTTCTTATATGATATTGTACATGTTTTAATGCCATTCTCCCAAATCATCCCCCCGCCCGCCTCTCCCACAGAGTCCAAAAGACTGTTCTATACATCTGTGTCTCTTTTGCTGTCTCGCATACAGGGTTGTTGTTACCATCTTTCTAAATTCCATATATATGCGTTAGTATACTGTATTGGTGTTTTTCTTTCTGGCTTACTTCACTCTGTATAATAGGCTCCAGTTTCATCCACCTCATTAGAACTGATTCAAATGTATTCTTTTTAATGGCTGAGTAATACTCCATTGTGTATATGTACCACAGCTTTCTTATCCATTCATCTGCTGATGGACATCTAGGTTGCTTCCATGTCCTGGCTATTATAAACAGTGCTGTGATGAACATTGGGGTACACGTGTCTCTTTCCCTTGTGGTTTCCTCAGTGTGTATGCCCAGCAGTGGGATTGCTGGGTCGTATGGCAGTTCTTTTTCCAGTTTTTTAAGGCATCTCCACACTGTTCTCCATAGTGGCTGTACTAATTTGCATTCCCACCAACAGTGTAAGAGGGTTCCCTTTTCTCCACATCCTATCCAGCATTTATTGCTTATAGACTTTTGGATCGCAGCCATTCTGACTGGCGTGAAATGATACCTCATTGTGGTTTTGATTTGCATTTCTCTGATAATGAGTGATGTTGAGCATCTTTTCATGTGTTTGTTAGCCATCTGTATGTCTTCTTTGGAGAAATGTCTATTTAGTTCTTTGGCCCATTTTTTGATTGGGTAGTTTATTTTTCTGGAATTGAGCTGCAGGAGTTGCTTGTATATTTTTGAGATTAGTTGTTTGTCAGTTGCTTCATTTGCTATTATTTTCTCCCATTTCCATTTAAAAATATTATAAAAATTGGTTATATTTCCTGTGTTATGTAATATATCCTTGTAACTTATTTTATGCACAGTAGTTTGTAGTTCTTAACTCCTTCCCCTACATTGCCTCTCTCCTCTTCCCTCTTCCCACTGGGAGCCACTCGTTTGTGAGTGAGTATATGTCTGTGAGTCCACTGCCGTTTTGTTATATTCACTAATTTGTTATATTTTTTAGATTCCACATATAAATGATATCATCTGTTTGTCTCGCTCTGTACAAAGAGACCCATTTCACTTATCACAGTGCCCTACAAGTCCATCTATGTTGCTGCAGGTGGCAAATTTTCACTCTGTTTTATGGCTGAGTAATATTCCACTGTGTGAAAGGGAAAGTGTTAGTTGTTCAGTCATGTCTGACTCTTGCGACCCCATGGACTATAGCCTACCAGGCTCCTCAGTCCAAGGAATTCTCCAGGCAATAGTACTGGAGTGGGTAGCCATTCCCTTCTCCAGGGAATCTTTCTGACCCAGGGTTGAACCCAGGTCTCCTGCATTGCAGGCAGGTTCTTTACCATCTGAGCCCCAGGGAAGCCCAATATTTCATTATATGTCACACACACACACACACGACTTCTTTATCCAGTCATCTGTTGATGGACACTTAGGTTGCTTCCGTATCTTAGCTATTGTAAATAATGTTGCTATGAACATGAACATTAGAGTGCATATATTTCTTTAAACATTTTTATATCAAAATTTCACTGGAAACAGAGTGGCCTCATCATCTTCATATTATTGTAACTCTTTTTGCAATAGTCAGTACATCCTCTCAACAGCCCAGGAACATGTATTTAAAGAACAGTGGCCATTTGAAAGTCTGATCATTTTTAAAGCTTTTTTCAATTATGTGTATAATATTTGTTCTTTACAGAACAAATCAACTACAAATGAACAAAAAAGAAATGTAAAAATTGTTCACGAATCCTTTCATTCAAGGAAATTACTGTTTTTTATATTTTTACCTAGGCAGATAAGTGTGTACATATTGAAAACAAACTCATTCTGAATTTGTAACCTTTTTGGCTTATCTACATATCATGTTTATTATATTAATCTTATACTTATTGTTTAACTGTCTTTATACAACATCTAACACTATTTTATTCAAAAGTATAGCTTTACCATTATTTCTTTCACAAATCTTTTTACATATATAAATGTTTTTTGTTCTTTTGTGAAAAGTATGCTTTTAACAAAATCATTGTGTATCTTCAAGTATTTATTTAATGTAAATTCTTAGAAATGGACTTGCTGACTTAGAACTTATCCTATGAATATCATTTTTTGAAAAATTTATCTTAATTTCCAAAAATTCCAAGTTACTATTTCTCTACAAGTTTGGTTTATCTTTCTTTATAGTGCTTTTTTTGTTTTCCAGTGCAGAAATAACTTAGAAGTTATTATTTTATTTTATTAGGGTCACCGTTGTGGACCAAAGAAAAGCTTGAACCAATAATACTTCGAAATGGCCAGTCTTTGGTCCTTCCCTGCAGACCACCAATTGGGTTACCACCACCCATAATATTCTGGATGGATAATTGTAAGTTTTAAAAATATGAACTTTCTTCATGAGTCTTATGATTATTGGCGATCCAAGTCAATGATTACCTCCTGTGATTCATAAGATGTTTATACTTTTTTTAGAGATGCTCAGAAAACAAATCACATATCATTTCATTCATTTGCTCTGTTTTATTGAATACCTACTATGTACCTATTTACCTTGATTCATAGACCTAACATTCCAGGTTCCTATGCAAAATTGTCCTTTACAGCATCGAACTTTACTTCCATCACCAGTCACATCCACAGCTGGGCATTGTTTCACTTTAGCTCAGCCTCTTCAGTCGTTCTAGAGCTATTTCTCCACTCTTCTCCAGTAGCATATTGGGCACCTACCGACCTGAGGAATTCATCTTTCAGTGTCATATCTTTTTGCCTTTTCATACTGTTCATGGGGTTCTCAAGGCAAGAATACTAAAGCAGTTTGCCATTCCCTTCTCCAGTAGACCACATTTTGTCAGAACTCTCCACCGTGACATGTTGGTCTTGGGTGGCCCTACACAGCATGGCTCATAGTTTCATTGAATTAGACAAGGCTGTGATCCAAGTGATCAGTTTGGTTAGTTTTCTGTAATTGTGGTTTCCATTCTGTCTGCCCTCTGATGGATAAGGATAAGAGGCGTGTGGAAGCTTCCTGATGGGAGGGACTGGCTGTGGGGGAATCTGGGTCTTGTTCTAAAGGGTGGGACCAAAGAAGAATCCCTTAGAGGAAGTGGAGTAGCCCTCATAGTCAACAGAAGCATCCAAATGCAGTACTTGGGTGCCATCTCAAAAACAACAGAATGATCTCTGTTTGTTTCCAAGGCAAACCATTCAATATCACAGCAATCCAAGTCTATGCCCCAACCAGTAATGCTAAAGAAGCTGAAGTTGAACAGTCCTATGAAGACCTACAAAACCTTCTAGAACTAACACCCAAAAAAGATGTCCTTTTCATCATAGGGGACTGGAATGCAAAAGTAGGAAGTTGAGAGCTACCTGGAATAACAGGCAAGTTTAGCCTTGGAGTACAAAATGAAGCAGTACAAAGGCTAACAGGCTTTTGCCAACAGAACACACTGATCATCACAAACACCCTCCTCCAATAAAACAAGAGACCATTCTACACATGGACATCACCAGATGATCAATACTGAAATCAGATTGATTATATTCTTTGCAGCCAAAGATGGAGAAGCTCTATACAGTCAGCAAAAACAAGACTGGGAGCTGACTGTGGCTCAGATTATGAACTCCTTATTGCCAAATTCAGACTTAAATTGAAGAAAATAGAGGAAAACACTAGAACTTTCAGGTATGACCTAAATCAAATCCCTTATGATTATACATTGGAAGTGACAAATAGATTGAAGGGATTAGATCTGGTAGATAGAGTGCCTCAAGAACTATGGAAGGAGGTTCATAACATTGTATGAGAAGCAGTGATCAGAACCATCCCCAAGAAGAAGAAACACAAAAAGGCAAAATGGTTGTCTGAGAAGTCCTTACAAAGAGCTGAGAAAAGAAGAGAAGCTAAAGACAAAGGAGAAAAGGAAAGATATATCCATCTGAATGCAGAGTTCCAAAGAATAGCAAGGAGAGATAATAAATCCTTCCTAAGTAATCAATACAAAGAAATAGAGGAAAACAATAGAATGGGAAAGACTAGAGAACTCTTCAAGAAAATTAGAGATACCAAGGGAACATGTCATGCAAAGATGGGCACAATAAAGGACAGAAACAGTATGGACCTAACAGAAGTAGAAGATATTAAGAAGAGGTGGCAGGAATACACAGAAGAACTATACAAAAAAGATCTTATTGACCCGGATAACCACGATGGTGTGATCACTCACCTAGAGCCAGACATCCTGGAGTGTGAAGTCAAGTGAGCCTTAAGAAGCATCACTATGAATAAAGTTAGTAGAGGTGATGGAATTCCAGTTGAGCTATTTCAAGTCCTAAAAGATGATGCTGTGGAAGTGCTGCACTCAATATGCCAGCAAAATTGGAAAACTCAGCAGTGGCCACAGGACTAGAAAAGGTCAGTTTTCATTCCAATCCCAAAGAAAAGCAATGCCAAAGAATGCTCAAACTACTGCACAATTGCACTCATCTTATACGCCAGCAAAGTAATGCTCAAAATTCTCCAAGCTGGGCTTCAACAGCACATGAACTGAGAACGTCCAGATGTTCAAGCAGATTTAGAAAAGGCAGAGGAACCAGAGATCAAATTGCAACATCCATTGGATCATAGAAAAAGCTAGAGAATTCCAGAAAAAAACATACTTCTGCTTCATTGACTACCCTAAAGCCTTTGACTGTGTGGATCACAACAAATGGGAAAATTTTTAAAGAGATGGGAATACCAGACCACCTTACCTGCCTCCTGAGAAATCTGTTTGCAGGTCAAGAAGGAACAGTTGGAGTTGTCCAGTCCCCAATTTGGACTGGATCCGAATTAGGAAAGGAGTATGTCAAGGCTATATATTATCATCCTGCTTATTTACCTTATATGCAGAGTACATCATGAGAAATGCTGGGCTGGATGAAGCACAAGCTGGAATCAAGATTGCCAGGAGAAATATCAATAACCTCAGATATACAGATGACACCACCTTAATGGCAGAAAGCAAAGAGGAACTAAAGAGCCTCTTGATGAAAGTGAAAGAGGAGAGCGAAAAAGCTGGCTTAAAACTCAGTATTCAAAAAATGAAGATCATGGTATTCAGTCCCATCACTTCATCACAAATGTATAGGGAAACAATGGAAACAGTGACAGACTTTATTTTCTTGGGCTCCGAAATCACTGCAGATGGTGACTGCAGCCATGAAATTAAAAGATGCCTGCTGCTTGGAGAAAAAGCTATGGCCAACCTAGACAGTATATTAAAAAGTAGAGACATTACTTTACTGACAAAGGTCCATATAGTCAAAGCTGTGGTTTTTCCAATAGTCGTATATGGATGTGCGAGTTGGACCATAAAGAAAGCTGAGTGCCAAAAAATTGATGCTTTTGAACTATGGTGTTGGAGAAGACTCTTGAGAGTCCCTTGAACTACAAGGAAATCAAAACAGTCAATCCTAAAGGAAATCAGTCCCAAATATTCGTTGAAAGGACTGATGCTGAAGCTGAAACTCCAATACCTTGGCCACCTGATACAAAGAACTAACTCATTGGAAAAGACCCTGATGCTGGGAAAGATTGAAGGCAGGAGGAAAAGGGGATCACAGAGGATGAGATGGTTAGATGGCATCATGGACTCAATGGACATGAGTTTGAGCAAACTTTGGGAGTTGGTGATGGACAGGGAAGCCTGGCGTGCTGCAATCCATGGGGTCGCAAAGAGTTGGACACAACTGAGCCGCTGGACTGAACTACCATGTACCAGGTGCCTCTCTAAATAAACCAAAGATCCTGCTCTCACTGAATTTATATTCATTGCAGTGGGAATAAAAGGAAGGAGAGAAAGAAGCAGACTGAAAGTGTATTTGGAAAATATGCATCAGTTGACAGTAAGTGCTATGGACAAAAATAGGCAGAGTTTTGAGCAGAAACTTACAGGAATTAAAGAGTAGGCAGACTTTCACTATCTGGGTGGAAAGAGAAAACCAGTGTAAGCCCCAAGGACAGGTGCATCCCTGGTGTGTGTGAAAGCAGTAGGGAGGCCAGTGTGGCCAGGCTGACCAATCCAAGGGTGACAGGCAGAGAAGAGGTCGGGAAGTCCAGGGACTCAGTGCGTAAGACTTTGGCTTTTGCTTTCAATGAAGTAGAGAGCCATTGAAGGAGCTGCTTCACCTGACACAGAACGGATAGTAAGAACATCACTTCGGTTCATGCCTGGAGAATAGAGAGGACAGAAAGAAGAAAAGAGCAGCCTGTTAGGAGGCCAGTGCTGTGATCTGGACAACAGTTGATGGGAATTCTGACTTGGGTAGTAGTAGTCGAGTGGGTAAGAAATAGTCAGATTCCAAATATAATTTCAAAGTCTCTTCCAGGATTTTTTGGGATCAGGATGGAGGCATGAGAGAGCAGAATCAAAGGTAACCCCAAAGACTAAGACTGAACAATTGGTAAAATGCAGTTGCCCTTTCCTAAAACAGCAGAAGCCCATGGAGGAAAGGAAATAAAACTGTTCCAAATGTTTTGTGTCTTTTTATTGTTTTTGTTATTTTATCCCCAGTAACAGCTAATATTTTTTAGTTAATTTTTTATCTTATATTGGAATATAGTTGATTTGCAGTGTTATGTTAATTTCAGGTATACAGCCCAGTGACTCAGTTACACATATACAAATTCTTTTCCCATTTAGGTTATTACAGAGGATTGAGCACAGGTCCCTGTGCTATATACAGTAGATGCTTGCTTATCATCTATTTTATATACAGTAGTAACTATAGCTACTTAGGCATTTAGTGCCTAAGTGCCTGTCGCTTGGCTAAGGACTACATGAGTTATCTCATCCATTCTTTACAGCAGCCCCAGGAGGCAACTCAGATGACTTCACTTTTTAGGTGAGGGAACTGAGGCACAGGGAAATGAAGTCATTCATTAGTCATTATAACGTCTGTCCACCCCTTCTCTAAACTTAGGGGATTGTTTGTTGCTCTGCTCTCCTACCCTTCCAAGCCTCCCGTTAGCATGTTACTTTGGAGGTAGCATGTGTTTCTGCTTGGAGACTAGGAACCAGGGTTTTGAATGCAAGAAGCCTGGGAGGCATCCTTGTGAAGGTGTCCAGCAAGTTAGAGCTTCATGAATCAGAAGAAAGATTCAGGGCTCTTTCCAGCCATTCGTGGATGTTAGTGCAGAGATGCTTCTTAGAGTCAGAGTCTGGAGAAGAGAATTGAGAGAAGAAATGCAGGTGATGAAGAGCACAGCCTGGGGGCTGAGACCAGGGCCCTCCTGGGGCCAGACATTTAGGGAGCAAAGAAAAGCAGATGAGAAAGAGCAGTGGCTTCAGTAAAAAGAAAACAGAGAAGAGGAGCTATCCCCAGAACAAGGGGAAGAAAAAGGGCCAAGAAGACAGAATATCAGTCGTTTCAAACACTGCTGAGAGATGAGACAGCTTCCAATCTGATCGAGAAATAACTATTGAATTTGGCAACATGGGGGTTGCCATTGTCCTTGACAGGAATCCTTTGGGTGGAATGGTGGGAAGGGTTGAAAATACTTGTGGGGAATACATTCTATTCTCAGTGACTTGATTTCCTCTGAAATCACAAGCTGTTCACATTACAGAAGATAAAATTTAGCTTTCACATTTCATTTCCATTTTCGACTCTTATATGAAATCACTCAGAGAAGGTACCACAGAGAAGTGGAAAATATATATATAAATGGATAAATGGACAAAAATATTTTTCATACGATTATGTAATAACTTTTACAGATTTTGAAAGCATAAGTAACCAATCAAGTAGAACTGAGTGATATCTACGGTTTAGAATAACAGTATCCAACTCTCACTGCCAAAGTGAAGCCCAGTAATTGGCTTTTGCTTCTTATTCAGAAATGATGACTTTTCTGCTTCATAAAGAGATGTTTACATGTGAAGTCTCAGAATCATCTGAATACGAAACTAACTTATTTTCATATCGCACTGCTGGTTATGTCATTTCCATACATTTTAGGCTGTTGACAATGCCTCTGGATTTTTCAAGTGAAATTGCATCTAGGTATGAGAAAAAAATTCAGATATGTGTAGCATTCTCCTGGCAAGATGACCTTACCAAATTATTCCTATCTGCATACATTTTTTCCCCAATGCAGTGCAAAGGAATTCAATGGGGAAAGTGTTCCCACCCTCATAAAATCCCATTCCCTTTCATTTGATCTCCCAACACTAATCCACAATAAAATACAGCAGGAGAAATGAAAGAAGATAAATATATCCCTATCTTTACCTCTTTGCAGTCATAAAATAAACATACATTATTTTTCTGAGTTATTTTTTAAAACAATTCTTTCCCTGGTTAGTGACTTCAAACCATGAATTTACAACCGCCAACCAAACCCCCATCCTGACCACAAACTTGGCTCACATGGTTAACCGGCATCCTTTCAAAGTCTGTCTCCAGATTTCCCTGCCTTCTCCCACCCAAGGGAGCTGCAGGCTTCTACCCATCATTTTGCATTTCATGATGATTGGGTAGGGTACCTGCTGCTGGAGGAACATAGCTGTTTGACTCAGACTGAGAAATCCTCCTCCCAGGAGATGTTAACACTTGGCCGGAGGCAACTGAGAGGTGCGATTTTTCCTAGTTCTCTCACTTCAGAGCTGAAGCACTCTCCCAGTGAACTGAGTCAGAAGCCTCAGGAAGCATGCTAGCCAGCCAAGTGTAAGTTCACACACAGATCAGTGGTCCCACTTCCCTGAGTCCTTCATCTCCTTAGAAAATCTCCCCTCCTTTCTTAAGGCTAGACATTTCCTTGGACCTGAGGGGAAGTCTGTTGTTAAATGTGAAACTGGGAAGTACAGTGCTGCTTGTACTCATTTAATTACAGAGATTCTATGAAGGACCAGGTGCATTTTCAGGGCTACAATAGTAGCCCAAGCAGATGACGGTCTCTGCCCTTCTGGAACTTAAATTCTAGTTCAGGGAGATGGGCTATGAGCCATACACACGACAGGTAAAACACACTGTATGTGAGAAGGTAATTGGTAACACAGAAAAGAAAAGATAGAGGAGGTGAGGCACGCTGGGTGTGCGGGGGCCTCTGAGGCACACATCTGCATCGTTAAATCAGTGTTGCACCCTGCTGTTAATTGCCTATTTGCTGCCTGATTCTCCAGTTAGATCCCTATCCTGGACTCAGACAAGGCAGGGACCTTGGTCCGTCTGACACTTTGTCCAGGGCCTAGGTCATCACCATCAGATGCTCTCACAGTATTGCGTGTCTGACTGTGTATGTAGATGCAACCCAAGTTAACATCCTTATAAGCTTCCATAATGCATTTTCCGAGATATGTGTGTATCTGTGATTAATACTCGTTCAGTTCAGTTCAGTCACTCAGTCATGTCCGACTCTTTGTGACCCCATGGACTGTAGCACGCCAGGCCTCCCTGTCCATCACCAACTCCTGGAGTTTACCCAAATTCATGTCCATTGAGTTGGTGATGCCATCCAACCATCTCATCCTCGGTCATCCCCTTCTCCTCCCACCTTCAGTCTTTCCCAGCATCAGGGTCTTTTCCAGTGAGTCAGTTCTTCACATCAGGTGGCCAGAGTACCGGAGTTTCAGCTTCAACATTAGTCCTTCCAATGAACACCCAGGACTGATCTCCTTTAGGATGGACTGGTTGGATCTCCTTGCAGTCCAAGGGACTCTCAAAAGTCTTCTCCAACACCACAGTTCAAAAGCATCAATTCTTTGACACTCAGCTTTCTTTATAGTCCAACTCTCACATCCATACATGACCACAGGAAAAACCATAGCCTTGACTAAACGGACCTTTGCTGGCAAAGTAACGTCTCTGATTTTAACATGCTGTCTAGGTTGGTCATAACTTCCCTTTCAAGGAGTAAGTGTCTTTTAGTTTCATGGCTTCAGTCACCATCTGCAGTGACTTTGGAGCCCAAGAAAATAAAGTCTGCCACTGTTTCCACTGTTTCCCCATCTATTTCCCATGAAGTGATGGGACCAGATGCCATGATCTTAGTTTTCTGAATGTTGATCTTTAAGCCAACTTTTTCACTCTCCTCTTTCACTTTCATCAAGAAGCTCTTTAGTTCTTCACTTTTTGCCATAAGGGTGGTGTCATCTGCATATCTGAGGTTATTGATATTTCTTCCAGCAATCTTGAGTCCAGCTTGTGCTTCCTCCAGCCCAGCATTTCTCATGATGTACTCTGCATATAAGTTAAATAAGCAGGGTGACAATATAACAGCCTTGACATACTCCTTTTCCTATTTGGAACCAGTCTGTTGTTCCATGTCTAGTTCTAACTGTTGTTGCTTCCTAACCTGCATACAGATTTCTCAAGAGGCAGGTCAGGTGATCTGGTACTTAAGGATTAACGTAAATGTTAGGAAAAGTCACACAAACTCGTTCCATAAAACATTTTTTGGTTTACACTTGTTTTCTAAAACCCTTCACTGGGCAACTTTAGTCTCACCTCTGCCCCCACGCTAGAGAAGTTAGGGTCTGGCGGATACAGTTGGGATTTTAATTCATATGTCTTTTCTTTTGTGATTATTTGCTTTTACTCAAAAGAGCTTTATAGAGGAAAAAAATACATGCAAGTGAAGTTCACAGGACTGTTAATTAGTAGATACAGTTATCTTGCTAATTTGGAAAGTGGCCACTTTGTGATGGAATGATCTAGATACCTCTCTGCCATTCTCCAGCCTTTCAAAGACTTCCACAGAGTGAGAGAGTTTCCCAAGGTCTGAATGGAGACCTGTACTTTTCCAATGTGCTCCCAGAGGACACCCGGGAAGACTACATCTGTTACGCCAGATTTAATCACACTCAAACCATACAGCAGAAGCAACCAATTTCTGTTAAGGTGATTTCAGGTAAGAGTTCAGTTTCCAAAAAGTCTCTTGCAATGATGTTTACAAATGTGTGCAAGTATGTTAACTATTAAATCCCACTAACTTTGAAGTAAACAGATTCATTGATCAGGGAAGTACCTGTGAATAGTCATGAAGGTGTTGGCATGTGTATTATAGGAAGCTTGCCTACTTTACTGTATTTTACAGTTTTTACTGTTATTACCATTCTTGTTTCTATGACAACTTCCTGAATCTATTGGTTTGGCCAGAACATTGGTAAGATGTTACAGAAAAAGCTGAATGAACTTTTTGGCCAACCCAGTTCTTAGTGTTCTGAGCATTTGCTTGTGGTTTATGCTCCACAATGTCATTAACTGGGAGTCCTGCAGCTTCAGTTATATGTCTGCATCTTACTGGTTGGGGGTGGCTCAGTGAATTAATGAAATAGTCATGTACAAGGCAGAGCACTGTTTTTACTAGGTTGGGAGGGCACTTGGTCAGCATAGTGGTTTATGTTTTGTTGCCCAGTATTTTTTTTCTTTTTTTACAATTCTCTCTCCCCTTCTTTTTGCATTCTTCATAATATTCTGTTTATTTCAGTGGATGAATTGAATGACACTATAGCTGCTAATTTGAGTGACACTGAGTTTTATGGTGGTGAGTTTTGGTGATTGATTGTAACTGGTATTTCTTCTTCATTGTAGAATTTAGTTCACTAACTTCACCTCCATGGCTGTTTAACCTTATTTCTTTACGAAATTCCTAGTTACATGTTTAATACCACTAGAATCAATGTATGTTTCATATAAATTTAGCTTTGAGCTCTCAAACATGTCATTAAAACATGTTCCATGTTGTATGTATAATAACAAAAGTTACTATAACTGTTTTCATGTAAAGAATCATCCCACAAAATTTGGAAAAAAAAATCTTTCATATATGTTTAGAATTACATTTTTCATTTTTTGTCTGGCTCATAAACTTTTCTCATAGATTAATAAGAATTGGCAAGGTACCTTAACCTGCTAAAATACTAACATCAAAGTCTTAATAACCTTTAGCAACTAACGTTAACCAGATTTTGACAGAAAAGCATTATATTTTTCATCTGTTTTCACATGACCTTATCAATGTCATATAATTAGAAATAGTATTTCTCTTAATTTAGTTTAAAATCAAGACACTATCTTCAGTGGAAATAATCTTTTAAAAATAGATTTAACATCATTCTTTTAGAAGGAAAAGAATTTTATTTCCTTAAGGGAAACATGGATCTTAAATATAGAGTCTATGAATGAAAATTATGGGTTCTGAATATGGGGTCCTCTTAAATTATCCATAAGCTCAAATTTCTGCTATACTAATTTTTTACCCTTGAGATATGAAGTAAAAAGCACTAAGGTACTATCAATGGCCAGAGTAACATACCATAACTCCTGCCTTACTTTTATTTTATTTTTACCTTATTTCATATTATTTTATTTTATATTAAAATTCTCCTGAAAAATATGGACCTCGAAATCACTTTCAAAGGGATTTTTTAAAGGGATATGATTTCCTCCACCATCTCTAAAATCTAAGGAAAACTCTAATTTGTCTTCAGTAATACCTTTTCTGGTGTTTAGCTTTTTCTTCTGAAAAGTGAGGATAATTTATATATTACCTTTTCAGTTTTTATGAGCATCAAGTAGATAACACATTAAAGTGTTGCACACTCTTAAAGGGCTCTAAGAACATCAAGATGGTAGGATTTCTACTTTAAGTTCTTCTGAGACGCCACCAGAGGATAAAGACACATTTAGGCCAGGTCTCCATATGATTTTTCTTCATGAAACATGAAGGTAGTCTCTCTCTCTTATCTATCTATCTATCTCTCTCTCTATATATATATATACATATACCTCCCTGAGATCTCTGACTTGAGCCCTCTTTATTTTTCCATTGAGGAAACCAACTTTAATTTCTTTAACTTCACCCATAATCTGTGGCACACATTTGCCAGACCTCTGCCAGTCACTTTCTAGTTTTGTTTTGTTTTCTGTAAACCTTGCAATTTTGGGTATCTTGATATATTAGATGTCCACCATGATTTATCTTCATGATTAATTATTGGAATTGACTATAATATTGTCCCTAGGGTAAACCAAAAGACCTTGTCCATTGTCATATCTTTCAGAAAAACCTAACATCTTCCAGAAAATAGATAGCTCATTTTCCCTTTGACCTGAGTACTCATCTTGAGAGGTGGATAATTTGATAACATAATTTTCCTCTCTATGTCTACATTTTGAAACTTTACCAACCCACCAAAAATACATAGAACCCTAAACCCAAATTAGGTAAATATACAATGGAAAATAGTCCTCAATATTAGTTCTTATGCAACCACAATCGTTTCTACTTCTGGCCAGCTGAGTATGGCTATTTATAAGGCAAGGAGTATGTATGTATTTATTTAACAAATTTCACAATCAATAGTAAATTGATTTGAAAAGGGATTAGATTTTTAGACAGTGAATTGTTCTTCTAGAAACCCATATTCTTACTTTGAATGTATATTGATCTTCTTGTTTGCAGCTAAATCACATAGACAGAGGCCACCAACATTTTTAACTCCAGACGGCAATACAAGTCGCAAAGAAGAGTTAAGAGGAAATGTCCTTTCCCTTGAGTGCATCGCAGAAGGGCTGTGAGTTAACACTGTCTGTCTTGATGTCCATTTCTTATATAAACATGGTATATTGGTAGAGAGACATTAATATTGTTTCATAGCAGGAATCATTGATAAAGACTCCATTAAGCAATCAAGAAAAATGTTATGATTACTTCCAAAACAGGCCATGTGTTATTTCGTATTATGAAAATATTTTGTTAAAGTAAATGTTCCTTTAGAAATGTGTCAGTAATCACCTTATGATTGTTGTAATTGTAATTAAGCTTATTATTTTGCTACTGTTGTATAACAGATCATCTCAAAACTTAGAGGCTTAAAGCCAATAGCTGTTTGTCATTGATGATTTGTCTACAAGTATGCAGTTGTGCCGTAACAGGGCTGGATCTGACTGATTTCATTTGAGCCTGCTTACGCATCTTCTGAGCAGCTCAGCCTTGGGTTCACAGCTCTGGGTCTCCTGCTGTTGGCAGGGCAGTGGAGCTCCTGGTCATGAATTTTTCACATCCTTCTAGGCAATCGAGCTCTGGCTTATTCTCCTGACAGCGGAGGCTCATTCAGCCTCTTAGTGCCTAACTTTGACACTGGCATGCTGTCCCATCCTCTACCTCCTAGCGCTGGTCACCAGACCAGCTTCTTTGCAGCTGTCTCATCTATGTGTATACTTAGTTACTCAGTCGTGTCCAACTCTTTGTGACCCCATGGACTGTAGCCAGCCAGGCTCTGTCCATGGGAATTCTGTAGGCAAGAATACTGGAGTGGGTTGCCATCCCTTCTCTAGGAGGTCTTCCCAACCCAGGGCTCGAACCCAGGTCTCCCACATTGTAGGTGGATTCTTTACCATCTGAGCCACCAGGGAAGCCCTGTCTCATCTATGCACACCTCAAAACTGATACCACCCCCAGAACCCATATGCCCTTGAGAGGAGTCCCAGGGAAGCCTCAGCTCAGCTGCAGGAACAGCTGTTTTGTGAGGCAAACGCTGGAGGCAAGCTTCTGAATACTTTCCTCTCATGCCTGGCATAGAGTAAGTACCATTGATAAGGCACATTTGCTGGAACATTGACTGGACTCTCAGAAACATGTTGTGTTGTGTTGTTATCAGTGCTGTCCTTGACCTGGTGACTCAGAGTATCACATTCCTTCCTAGAAGCCCAGAATCGGCCTCCAGGAAAAATTTTATTAATACCTCTGGAGACACATGGAGGCCTCTGCTGGCCATGTCAAGAAATAACACTACTCATGACCCAGTTCATCAAGTATATCTGTTCAGTTATTTTTATTCAAGTAAACAAACAAAAACAATTCTACAACCCATTAATCCCACTAGTATTTCTAACGATAAATATTGTGTTCTTCCTGAGGGCCTGCACCATTCTTGTTTTTTTTTTTTTCATCTTCCCAACACACACCTTAATACTTGGCCTATAGTTTGTGTTTGTGTGTATGTGCTCAGTCGCATCCAACTCTGTGACCCCACGAACTGCAGCCCACCAGGCTCCTCTGTCCATGGGATATTCTAGGCAACAATACTGGAGTGAGTTGCCATTTCCTTCTCCACGGGATCTTCCCAATCCAGAGACTGAACCCCTGTCTCTTGGGTTTCCTGCTTCGGCGGGCAGATTCTTTACTGCTAGCACCACCTGGGAAGCCCTGGTCTGTGTAGTCTGTGCCGAGGCGTGCGTAGTCACTCAGGCACGTCTGACTCTGGGAACTCACCGACTGTAGCCTACCAGGCTCCTCTATCCATGGTGAGTCTCCAGGCAAGAATACTGGAGTGGGTTGCCATGCCCCCCTCCAGGGGATCTATAGTTTAGTGCTTAGTAAATATACTGAATGGATTTTTATTTTACCCTCATGAAAACCTTCTCAGGTCACCAGATCAAAACAAGCATTATTGTCTCCATTAAGGCAATGGAAGAAACTGAGGCCCCAAAAGACCAGAGATCCAAAATCAGAGAGCATTTTAGGAGTAGGGCAGGGATTTTGAAGCAGATCTTTTTAACTCTAAGCCTAAGCCTGACTTTTCATCTGTCTCTATAGTTCTTGATTTAATAAGAAACATAGGTGAGAAATGGTATAAGTAACATGTGAGTTGGGCCTACCTCTATCAATTGATATAATGTTTTAAAAATATCACTAATAATGAAATTAAAATAACTGCATGATTCCTCTAATCACTTCATTCATCTCATCAGATAGCCTGTTATAAGATAGGGAGATTCTTCCATTTGGTATGGAAATATGTATGGAAGTTTATGGGCTTCCTAACTAACCTAAGGTTAGTTAACACTGTTAAAGTGTTAGTTAAAACTAACCTTAGGTTAGTTTTTCTCTAACCTTTCTTTCTCTAACCTTTTTAAGTCTGGCTGATTAAGAAATTGTAACTTGAAGGACTGCCCTGGCAGTCTAGTGGCTAAGAGTGCAGGGGGTATGGGTTCAGTCCCTGGTCAGGGAACTAAGATCCCATGTGGCTCATGGCCAAAAAAAAAGACAAAAAATAAAAAGAGAAGAAATATTAGAACAAAAATTCAATGAAGACTTTTAAAATGGCCCACATTAAAAAAAAAAAAAAGTTTTTTAAAAAATTGTGACTCTGTATCGTTAATTTCATGGTCATTCTTTTGATCGATATAGCCCAGTCATGCAAAATTTTCCAAAAGTGTCTCCTTCCTCAGAACTTTGAAGATAATAGTTAGGTCCCTTCAGTCAAGTAAGTCTCACTGCCATTCTCAACAGATCCCTGAAGTCATCATGGTGTGCCATCAGTTAGCTCGTGTGAAAATGGTAACTTACAGACTGAAATGTAAGGTTTTGAGCATTACTTAATAAAAGTGTGGTGCTACTTAAAATATTTATCTGTTCCTCATGATCTTTATCACGAATGTTTTTTTGTGATGTTATTTTTTGTTTACCTTATCAGGCCTACCCCAATTATTTACTGGATAAAAGAAGATGGAACACTCCCCATCAATCGGACATTTTATAGGAACTTTAAGAAAACTCTGCAAATCGTTCAGGTTACAGAAGCAGACTCTGGAAATTACCAGTGTATAGCCAAAAATGCATTAGGAGCCATCCATCATACCATTTCCGTCACAGTTAAAGGTATATCATTGTCTAAAATACATGGTTCTTGCCTCCATGAGAATCTTTCATTAAATGCCTTTAATTATATTCTTCAGAATAATAATGTAAATTTATATCAGTACTCATGGTACCTTGAATCTCTTCTCATTGCCATTTATAGTGCTTTTAAATCAGGTTAAAAATTTGCTCCCTCAGATCTTCCTTGCAGAGGATTACAATTAATAAATGTTGAAAGAATGAAGGAAATAGAAAATCACCATTAGAATTCCACAGTTGTAACTGCTGTAGGCAAGAGCCAGTGATGAGTGCTAAAATTACTGGATGCCCCCTTGCCTCTTCAGAGCAGTCCCTCAAAGTGATCTGAGAGTCCTGTCTCCTGGGCGTACATTTTAATAAAATATAACTCTCAAAAGTAAATAAATAAAATGATGAAATTACTTGGTCAAACTTTCAAGAGAAACAGGTTGTTTGCATAGCCTCAGTGTTTTTTCTCCTCTTACCCACCCACATCCAGATTAATTACTGAGGTAGGTTTAATATATGTCCACAGATTCTTCACTCCTCATCCTTTAAGGAGATAGAGCTTAATCGCCCTCCCCTTGAGTAAGGGCTGAAGTTGCCTGCTTCTAGTGAACAGAATGTGGAAAGCAAGAAAACAGTAACTTTACAGTGGAGAGAGCTGGCAGGCATCACTCTAACCAAGTGATCGAGGTTCATAAACCAGAATAAGCCATGTCGATGTTGTGTGCTCCCAGATTTAATGCAGTTAGAAGGTTCCATCACTCAGAACCTCAGTTGAATCGTGGAAAATCATCAGGAAAAACTCTAGTGAAAACAGGTGTACCACAGTGGTTACCAGTGGGAGAGGGAAGGAGGGAGGGCAATAAAGAAGGAGGAGGTTAAGAGGTACGAACTATGATTTTCAAAATAAGCTACAAGGATCTATTGTATAACACAGTATTTGATAATAATAACTGTATTTGATAATAACTGTAAATGGAATATAATCTTTTTTAAAAAAGAAGTAATTATGATGATACTAATGATGGTGGTTGAATGGTGATTATAATCTAGCAATTCAGGAATTCTTCACTCAGAAATCACTAAATTTGACCTTAGGTGGAAAAGCTTTTGTTTCACTTAAAACCTTCCTATTGATCTGTATGAGAATTCAATAGTCGCTGGTATAAACATTCTCTAGGAATGAGGGCGTGTTGGAATGTTTCACAAAATATTCTGGTCACAGATAAGAAATGGAGAATGTGCCTTAGGAAAAATGTGAAGATTAATCAATTTAGTAAGCTTGATTTATCCCTGAAAGAATTCAATTGACTAGTACTCCTTTCTAAGTCTAGAAAGAAGTTCAAAGAAAAACTGCTTTATGAAAAAAAAAAAAAAGAGATGATAGAGAACTTATTTATAGAGTTGGGGAAGTAATTAACATTGATACGTTTACACAGCTAACACACATATGATTACTTTTCTCCATTTCTGTCCTGATAATGATAAAGCTAGGATATTGTTCCTGGTTATAAAAAATGAAAAGCTCTTGATTAAAAAAAAAAAATGTTCTACAAAATAACTTACTAGTAGTCTTTAAAAGTCTCAGGTTCATGAAAAACAAAGAAAGACCAAGAAACTTTCAGATCAGAGGAAACGCAGTAGGAAGATGTGACAATTAAATGCAGTGTGATACCCAGGACAGGGTCCTGGAACAGAAATAAGAGGGCGGAAAAACGGGAAAGCCCAGCACAGTGTGTGGTTGGGTTGCTGGTATTGTAGCAATGTTAATTTCTCGTTCTGGTATCTGTACCATGGTTTTGTACGATGTTAACATTAGAGAAAGCCGGTGAAGGACTTACAGGAACACTATACTCACTTGGCAGCGCTTCAAAAACTGCAAAGCTTTAAAAATTGCTTACTAATTTTATAACTGTATATATTCTACAGGGCTTAGAATTTAAATTCCTCTTTCGTATCCCTATCTGTACCTCTAAATTGCTGTACAACTTTAGAGAAATCTGTTACCTCTTTGATATCCGATCCATACAGTGTAGAACAAGATGATGATATTTGAATCAAAAGGCTCTTGAAATGATACATAGATGTCAGTGAGTCTCTTTAAACATTCTTTTGAAAATCTGAAGTGTTCTTTGAAGTAAAACTTAGAAGTCTGTTCACTCTAAAAAAAACATGAAATTAACAAATGGTTTGCAACATACTTATTTTTATCATTAAGATAGTTCAGTGTACTAAATTTCCTAGAATAATTTACTTGATTAAATTTTGTGGTGTTTTTCTCCTTTTCTCGTAAAGCGGCTCCATACTGGATCATAGCACCTCAAAATCTTGTGCTGTCCCCTGAAGAGGATGGAACCCTCATCTGCAGAGCGAATGGCAATCCAAAACCCAGAATTAGCTGGTTATCAAATGGAGTCCCGATAGAAAGTAAGTTTCCTTGATTGGCTCCAGTTGCAGTGTGTTTTTGGAGCACAGTGATTTCTCCACAGGAGACAAATGATGATAAAATAGCTTGACTTAAGGAAGGAAGTCATATATAAGTTACACAGAAGGACCAGATTACCTTTAGATTTTAATTTTGTTGTCTTTAGGTATAATTTATTATGACTCAATTGTTTATGCCATTAACAGAACAGCATGCACTGATTGGAACCTTGCAGTTGTTCTTGTTTTTTGTGTGAGTCATAGGAACAGTGACAGGGTGAGAAATAAACACCCACTGGAAAGTTCACATTATCTTCTTTGTTCAAAATGTCAAGTGATGTGTGGAAACATCACAGGAGTTGGAGGAGGTGTTAGGGAGGCTAGGAATAGAGACAGTGGATATGGCAATAAGAAATACGGCTGTCTTAATTTAAAGAGGTTTTAAATTATTAGGCCCATTCCTAATAGAGCTCAGATGTTCCCAAGTTCTCCAGTCTTGAGAGGTCACTGTTCCATTTAATGCCCAAAGAAGAACACATCTTCTGACCTCAGTCGTATGCTGGATGTTCTGTCTTTGACTTGTCTTCCCTCCCCAAGTATTACTGAGATAATTCTTGACCAATGTTTACATGATCTTAACTGCCAAGTATCACCTCTTCTGCCACCTTCCCTGGACCACTCCAGCTCTCAGCCAGCTTCTCCAGGCTGCCTAGAACAGTCCCCCAGAGTGTAGCCACAGGCTGTCCCTCAATCTTCTAAATCATAGCAAAGACCAGTTTTACAAAACTTGATTAGATGCTTGAGTCTCATAGGAGGGCATCATAGCAAAGAAAAAAAGAAAATTAAAATGGATATTGCGTCTCCCTCCTCTTGGATTCATAAGCATGGCCATCCACAGAGAGCCCACTGCCTCTCCGTTTTCTTGATTCCACCTACCACCAGCTGCTATTGACAGGAGAATCTTTGGATATTTTCCCCTTTTTAGGAGAGAGAGAGAAAAATTGGTTTCTGTTTAAAACCCCGCATCATGTTCACCCTCCCCATCAGTAGCATAATAATCTGTAAAGACATTCATTAAAGACAACCTTCAGAATTAAGATACGATATAGAGCAGCTTGACTCCTCATTCCTTCCAAAGTGAAAATCACTCAGTCGTGTCCAACTCTTTGCAACCCCATGGACTATACAGTCCATACATATATTATGCAGTCCATGGAATTCTCTAGGCCAGAATACTGGAGTGGGTAGCCTTTCCCTTCTCCAGGGGATCTTCCCAACCCAGGGATCAAACCCAGGTCTCCTGCTTTGCAGGCGAATTCTTTACCAGCTGAGCCACAAGGGAAGCCCAAGAATACTGGAGTGGGCAGCCTATCCCTTCTCCAGCAGATCTTCCTGACCCAGGAATCCAACTGGGGTCTCATGCATTGCAGGCAGATTCCTTACCAACTGAGCTATCAGGGAAGCCCTTCATTGCCTCCAAGCCAGAATCAAAAATTGGTTCTACTCTCCCATACCCAAAAGATCCATTAAACTGGCTTTCATGAAATAGTCTTCACCCTAAGATGAATTTGAAAAATACTGGCAGATTTTAAACAGCCCAAGTTCCTGATAATTCTCACCATCAAGGTCTTACTGCTCCAGGTCTAGGTAGAGTGAGATATCCGCTTCTGTGAGTGTTTATTAGTAGTTTGTCACACAACACAAT
Source organism: Bos indicus (assembly GCF_029378745.1). Classification (NCBI taxonomy): domain Eukaryota; kingdom Metazoa; phylum Chordata; class Mammalia; order Artiodactyla; family Bovidae; genus Bos; species Bos indicus. Next base: position 49,632,571 of record NC_091763.1, on the reverse strand, counting down.
CTTTATCAGATGCGCAGAATCAGACAGCCTGTGTTTATTGTAAAAGGGAATATGTTCCTGGAAGAGCACAGACACTAAAGGGTCCAGCCAAATGTGTTTGGATATTTCTACTCCTAATTTTAACTAGGATCAGAATCAGGAAAAACTGCAGAATATTTTGTGGTTGTGCATTGGGAAGCTGTTGCCACTCTCAGGGACATATGAGTGAAAACTGAGAAGTGGAAGGAAGCCCTGAACCAAAAAGTAAGTTTTCTGGTAGGAATGTATTCAGAATGGCAATAAGGTATGGAGCATACTCAGCGCTTTCGGTAGCTGAAGTTTCGTAGCTCAGAGATTCTGTGCCGATTTATGGAAGGTTAAACGTACCCCTGAGATCTGGCCTCCGTGAAACTGACAAGTGGGAGGGGACATCCATCATTTCTCAGTGGGGAAACTAGGGAGCCAGGGAATGTTGAAAAGATAAAGCCTTAAGCTCAGCAGCCAGAATGCAATCAGAAGCAGAGGGAAATTGAGATGTAGGTGGGTCAGTAACACAGGGATTAGGGGAGATAAAATAAGGAAGCTGATCTTTCCTTCTGGTTCTCTCAGCTTGTGATCCTTCCAAACGAGGCACAGGTGGTGCCTCTCAGGGAATCTGTAACTCCAGCTGTATTGAGAGTTTTGCACTATTTGGGTATAACATAAGTAAGACTGAAGGGTGTAATGTCCAGCACAGGGAATATAGCCAGTATTTCGTAAATTTATTTGGAGTATAATCTATTATAAAATATTGAATCACTGTGTTGTACACCTGAAATTAATATAATATTGTAAGTCAACTAGACTTCAGTTTTTAAAATGAGCTTTGAAGTTTCACTCATAGACATTCCCCTTTAAATGAAATATTTGGGGGAAGGATCAACTATGAAAGGCTGGCATTTGGGGGATGGGGTGTAGGTCCCTGGAGACAAGTGGAACCTGTCTGCTATAACCCTCAGAGTGGGCACTCTGGTGGACAGGTAGGAAGAGAAAATGCCATGCAGCCTGGCAGCAGAGCCAGGGACCCAGTGCCGGGAGCAGATGCTGTCTGTTTATACCGAGGTGATGAGAAGTGTATAAAGAAGGCTGAGCACCAAAGAATTGATGCTTTTGAAATGTGGTTTTGGAGAAGACTCTTGAGGGTCCCTTGGACTGCAAGGAGATCCGACCAGTCCACCCTAAAGGAAATCAGTCCTGAATATTCATTGGAAGGACTGATGCTGAAGCTGAAACTCCAATACTTTGGTCACCTGATGCAAAGAGCTGACTCATTGGAAAAGACCCTGATGCTGGGAAAGATTGAGGGTGGGAGGAGAAGGGGATGACAGAGGATGAGATGGTTGGATGGCATCACCGACTTGATGGACATGAGTTTGAGTAAGTTCCAGGAGTTGGTGATGGACAGGGAGGTCTGGCATGCTGCAGTCCATGGGGTCGCAAAGAGTCGGTCATGACTGAGTGACTGAATTGAACTGAACTGATGAGACAACTGGGTTGTCTTCCTTCACATCTGGAGGCCAAACTAAAAATGCATGGATTACTGTTTGTAATCTCAGAATTGAAAGCTGATGGGTTTGAGGCACCTGGTGGGGACTCACAGCTCTCTGCAGGAGGGCACGGCAGGGGCAGTACAGTTCCCCACCCCCACTCTCAGCCACTGGTCCATCTACGGCTTCTGGTGAATGACTTCTTGGCTAGACCCTAAGTCTGTTCTTTAAATTTTTAAATAATTTTAAAAAATTTTCAATGTTCAATTTTTTAAAAAATTTTAATTGTATTCATGAATAGTTGATTTGTAATGTGTGAATTTCTGCTGTACAACAGAGTGATTCAGTTATACATGTATATACATTCTTTTTCATTTTCTTTTCTGTTACGATTTATCCCAGAATATTGAATATAGTTTCCTGTGCTCAACAGTTGGACCTTATTGCGTATCTAATCTAAATGTAATAGTTTACATCTGCTAATCCCAAATTCCCAATCCATATCCCCAGTGCTCCCCACCTGTAAATCTGTTACCTATGTCTGTGAGTCTTTCTGTAAATAATTTCATTTGAGACACTGAGTCTTAAACAGCTAGTTAAAGTGAACTCTATATGCCCCCTCCTTGCACTGACCTCCCTGATCCAAGATAGGGAGTAAATGAAGAAGAAAACTGTCCAAATATCTGTAGAAGTTTGAGGAGCCTCCTGCCTCTCCCCTGTCCGCCCTGCTTGATAATTTACCTGTTAATTCAGAGGCCTCTGAATAGAACCGAGGTTTGGGGACATTCTGGAAACAAGAGACTGTGGCTTGTCATCTATAGTGTGCTGAGTTTGCAACCCACAGATACATTCATCAGTGAAGGATGGCAGAGAGACAGGAGAAGGCAGGAGAGAGCAAGATCTGCTACAGTATATAACACAGAATCCGCATGGTAAGGATTAAAAGGGGAGCCAGAGTAGACCTCAAAAGTTAGCTGGGAGCACAGGCTGGCTTGCTGACACCTTCTCCCTAGGAGGTTGCAGAAACCTTGGCTGGACCAGTTGCTGAGCGACAGGGGCAGGAACAACTGTGCTTCTGCAGCATCATAGTGCGGCATCCCGCCAGGAGCCTGACCTCCCCACCAGGCACCATGCAACAGAGAACATTATCAGAGGACCACAGTACCAGATACCTCCCCACTCCTGATGTGTAGACAGTCACCTGATGTGTCACTCTCTTCCCCCCCACCTCGCCCCCACCTCTGTAGGTTCTGGCTGCCAACAAAAGGAGAAAGTGGGTCAGAACAGGAAAGGGTCAGACTTGGGTTTTGTTAGCAAAATATAGTGTTGCTGGTTTGTGACTGTGCATTTAAGACCTGGCACCTACTGTTTTACAAAACTGGAAGAATTCATTCAGAAAGAGTCAGGGCCCTAATCTCAATGTCTTTCAAAGCTCTATCCCCCTAGGACTGGCCAGGTTACTTTAAACTTTCCTTGAAGCCAAAAAAAAAAAAAAGTATTAAATATGGAATTTGCATAAAATATGTTTGAAACCACCTGCAGAAAGCTGCAGAGATGCTGATGCCAAAAAAGAACTCCTAATTTTTATTGTGTGACCCACAGTGTCTGGGAAAGTGTGAAAATAGAATCCAGGACCAGAAAGAAAATGTCCAAGGTCAAGGCTGTGGACACCAAGATTCCTGACCTTGTCCTGGGAGACAGTGGGAGAGCCTAGCGCTTGTAGATCTTTAATCATCCCCCTTGTGAGTTGAGGTAGATCTCTCGGATTCTTCCAAGTGGAGCATCTGTAAGATCATATTATTATTATGTTAAAAGTCCCCTTTTCTCTAAAAGATGAGAAGGGGATGGAATGAAGAGAATAAGAGTAGACAGAAGGCCTCCTCCTGCCACAGTTACGTATTTTGCTGATGTTGGAGGGAGGGATTGAAAGACAGTGATACATAATAAGCAGTCAGAGGAAAGGAGATGTGGTCTAGGACTCCCCAAGATTCCACCAAGTCATCTTTTTTCCAAAGGGCTCAGTGGCCATCCCTTCACAGGGGATGTAATATCTACATGAAGAAAATTCATCTCTTCATTCAGAGATTTGTTCTACATTATGCACAGCTGTTCAGATTTCGGGAGATGTTTATAGAGGAGACTAACTCAGGAAATCTGAGCAGTAAGTGTACATTAAACAAACCACTAAGTCTCTAGTTTCTCATCTTAGAGATACATATACTTCTCTCTCCTTAGTCTGTTTCATGAAGCTCTTTTTAAAATAAAACTATGCATTAGAAACAAAAAAATATTTAAAAATTTGATAGTAATTTTTATTTGTATAGTGGCACTTATTGTTTTTCTTATTTTCTAAATGTTGGAAACATTCATGGTTTTGGCCAGCCATGTCAGGAAGGGTAGAATAAAAGAAAGTATGATTGGAAGACTGTCAGCCCAGTTCTGAACCTCACCTCTGGGGCTTTGTACGGTGGTCATGTCTGTGCTCTTAAGTGTCTTCACCCAGTATGCATGTATAGCAACCGAAGTTGGTATTCCTGGAATTAATTATTATTTCTTTGGGCAATTTGGGTTTAGATACTGGAGAGTTACTCCCACTCAGTAGCCAGGGCACAGAATTCAAAGGCTTCAAATCTCTCTGCACCAGTGGTTTCATTTTTTGTCCAGTACCTGCTGAGCTCGCGTATGTCACTGTGACGGTCCCGGGTTTGCTGGTGTTTCTTTAGTAAGTACTCAAGGAAAACCAAACCAGCATTTGGCTGGTAGACCAAACCCCCATGGAGAAATATGTGCTTCTTTACTCTTATTACTCTTACCTAGAGGGGTTATTTGATTCCTAAATACATCACCAAAAATAAATATTGGGAGGCTGCTCCATTTAGCAGAAATAAGGCAGATACACTCAGAGGCCTCTCAAGTTAAAGAAAAAAAGAAATTGTAAAGGGTTGAGAGCAGGGGAAAAAACAAGCCGTGGGCTACATAAAAGCTGTTCTAAATGGTGTGCGTTCTGTTTGATGAACCCCCACCAGGGGAAGATGGTCCTACTGGCTTTGTGAGTTGAGCTGGTCTTCCATGTTCGTGGCGAGGTAACTTTTTACTGTGGTTGAAAAAACACATAACAGGTCCTACTGTCAGCACAGGGAACTCTATCCAATCTCCTGGATAAAGCAGTATAGAAAAATTATTTTAAAAAGAATGTATATACGTGTAAAACTGAGTCACTTGCTGTATATCGAGGTTGGCACAACATTGTAAATCAACTATACTTCAGTTAAAAACACACACACACATAACAGAAAATTTGCTGTCTTCATCATTTTTAAGAGTACAGTTCCCTGATGGCTCAGAGGGTAAAGCATCTGCCTGCAATGCAGGAGACCTGGGTTCGATCCCTGGGCTGGGAAGAGCCCCCAGAGAAGGAAATGGCACCCCACTCCAGTACTCTTGCTTGGAAAATCCCACGGATGGAGGAGCCTGGTAGGCTACAGTCCACGGGGTCGCAAAGAGTCGCACACGACGGAGCAACTTCACTTAGTACTTAGTACAGTACTTTCACACTATTGTGAAATAGATCTCCAGAACTTTCTCACCATGAAAAACTGGAACTCTATCCCCATTAAATACACAGTGATGTAGGTTTTAAGAGCTCGATATGTTCAAGGACCTGGGAGGGACTCCCAGCCCTCCACTGCCCGGTGGATCCATGTGCAGTCAGAATGCACAGGGAGCCCAACTTCTGGGCCCAAAACACTGAGAATAATTGATAGGGGAGACTCCAGAGACGCCGCTCTGTCCTAACACGCTGTGCCGAGGCAGTGGGAGGACATTGCTGAGAATGTGTGAGCCAGCAAGGCCGAGATGATCCTAGACTTGGAATGCAGGACGGGGAACACAGGCCTCCCTGAGGGATGCTGCATTCTCAGGGTACCTGACAGCTGGCCACAGGTCTCATCCACTTCCTAGGCCAGTGTAGCATGTCATTCCTCTGCTGAGGAAATCTATACTGTGTCCAAGGAATTGAAACTTGTATTTTTTTTTTTTTTTTTTTTTGGTTGGAAGAACATGCTCCTTAAGGCCATTTTGAAATCATTAGAACCATAAACAGTGGATGTGAGCTAAGGTGCCAACTCAAATTGTTTCTTTTTTTTTTTTTTTTCGGCCACAACACAGCATTCAGGATCTTAGTTCCCCAACCAGGGATCGAACCCATGCCCAGGCAATAGGAGCAGGGAGTTGTAACCACTGGACCCAGGGAAGTCCACCAACTCAAAGCACCATGGCTCACTCCATCACTAGTTGAAGTAACTGGACTGTCTAAGAGAATAGTCTTTCTTCCTTTTTTTTTTTCTTTTGATTTTTTTATTTTTAAAAATTTTTATTTTATATTAGGGTATAGGGCTTCCCTTGTAGCTCAGTCAGTAAAGAATCTGCCTGCAGTGCAGGAGACCCGGGTTCAATCCCTGGGTTGGGAAGATCCCCTGGAGAAGGAAATGGCAACCCACTCCAGTATCCTTGCCCGGAAAATCTCATGGACAGAGGAGCCTGGTAGGCCGCAGTCCATGGGATCGCAAAGAGTCTGGCACAACTGAGCAACTAACACTTACTTACTTACTTTATTGGGGCATAGCCAATTAGCAAACAATATTGTGATAGTTTCAGGTCAGCTGCAAAGGGAACCAGTCATACATACACATGTATTCGTTCTCCCTCAAACACCCCTTGCATCCAGGCTGCCTCATAATGTTGAGCAGCATTCCATGTGCTGTACTAAGGTGATTTTCTAAGTTAGCTATCAATTGTGATTGGAATGTCAGACATACAACTACATACAGAATGGTGTGATAGTAAATGTGTGTAGTTTTAAGCCACTAAGTTTAGAGTAACTTGCTCAGCCTCAGTAATGCAACCTCAACTAATTAGTCATTAGCCTCAACTAATGCAGAATGAGAATGAGTGGGCATGATGCTTTGAATACGTGTGAATAAACAAGGATGAATAACACTAGCGTGATGTCTTTTGTTATTGATCTTCATTAATAATCCACAGATGAAACTTTTTAAAGTGATAAAGGAGTCTAAAGGCAGTAATAAATATGTCTTAGGTGCCCATCCTTTTCCTGTCATCAAAGAGGAGAAATGGTGTTTAGAATGTCAGTACAGGCTAGTAAGTGGCTCAGGTTCCAAGAGCAGTTTAAGAGGAAGGGTGCTATTATTTATTGTTTTAATTTATTTTATTGAAGTATAGTTGATTTACCATGCCACGTTAACTTCTGCTATACAGCAAAGTGATTCAGTTATACATAGATAGACTTTTTTTTCTTATTCCTTTCCATTATGGTTTATCTGGGATATTGCATATATGGGTGCTGTTATTGAGAGTTGTTTTTGATCAGCATGCTGAGACAGATACCTAATACCCCTTTTAGTGCACTTTTAAAGCCATGTAAGGTTACACCCTAAGATTTAGTGTTCACAAAAATAAATATTTGTATAATAGCATGGCATTTCCAAATTGTTGGTCATGCATTGGACTGAATTCTCATATATTGCCAACTTGTTCCATTCCGCTTTAGATACAATCAACTGTGGTCTTAACATTTTTTTAGATACTTGAGAGATTTAGCTGAAACTTCTACCTTTAAGAGAAATTTCACACAGTTTATTTCTACTTTAGCTTCCCGAATTGCCAAAGCAGGAAAATACATATTTTCACATTTGATAATTAACCCTATACTTATTTACATATCTGTTTCAGTAAGAGGCTTTTAAAATATACAAGTTCAGATGATGTAGAGGGTTTTATATTTTTGGACTACCTTTTTGCTGTCTCCTCCTGGTGGCTCAGACAGTAAAGAATCTGCCTGCACTGCAAGAGACCCAAGTTTGATCCCTGGGTCAGGAAGATCCTCTGGAGGAAGAAATGGCAACCCACTCCAGTATTCTTGCCTGGAGAATTCCATGGACAGAAGAGCCTGGTGGGCTATAGTCCATGGGGTCATAAAGAGTTGAATACAACTGAGTGATTAACACTGGATAATTAACTTTCCTTCTCATAAATTACAGTAATTTTTTGTGAACAAGGTAATGTTTTCCTGAATTTGTATTGCAATTTACACCTAACTTGTGGTTTTTTTCTCCTACCTCTTGTCAAAATAATATTGAAAAGAATCAATCCATTTAAAACTGAATGGATATCAAGTGGATACCCATGCTGATAAGTGATAACTAAATTCTGAGAAAGGAAATTGATGGTTGCTGCCTGGTTGTTGGTTTTCTTTCTTACTGCATATATACCTAGATCAGTCTTCTGCTTACTCTAAATTAGACCTCAAGTTGTACATCTTTTAAGTAAATAGGAATGAAAGTATACTTTTTGTTTTTATATCCAAACAGTTGCCCCTGATGACCCCAGCAGAAAAATAGATGGTGACACCATTATTTTTTCCAAAGTTCAAGAAAGATCAAGTGCAGTGTATCAGTGCAATGCCTCTAACGAATATGGATATTTACTGGCAAATGCATTTGTAAATGTGCTGGGTAAGCTCTCCCTTTATTAAAGACACGGCAAATTCAATTAATGACCATTGTTGTTTTTCATTCTTTCAGCAGAAATACATTATGCATCTGCTGTGCAGTGGCATAGAACTTGGAGCTGGAAGGGATATAGGAAGATAGATAAGATACAATCTGATGGTTACATTGTGTCAAACCTCTCAAAAGGAAAAGAGCATTGGTTTGCTCTTAATAACTGAATGTAACTATTGTACCATCCTTAGAAACTGACAAGTCAAATGAAAATTTCATGATTCTGATTTTTGAAAATCAGGCGTTAATCATAATGTTTAGCATTGATCTAAGTCACAGATGTACATTTATTTAGCAATTCATATTGATATGTTTAGAAAACTGTGACATAAATGTTCTGAAGTGGTTGGTTTTTGTGAACATTATATTTCCCTTATGAAACAAAAATGACTAAAATACCAGATTTGTTAGATGTAAAATTTATATGAGAATGGTTTTTATGATACCAAGGAATTATATTTCAACTCTTTAAGTGGAGTAGGCTCCCTTTCAAATAGAATTAAGATCAGGAAGCCAACCAATATATGGTATTTTTTCCTTCATGCTTGAAACGAAGGTCAGTAAAATCACGTGAAGAGCTGAGCCATCACGATGTTGATGGATGTACAGGAAGCAGTTCAGATTCTGGTTGTGTTTTGGGTCATTCAGCATTCTGCTTTTTTCTGCCAACTTGTGTGTTCTGATGGGCCATTCAACAAAAATGTATTTAGTCATTATTTTGTGCCAGATACTGTGCTGATTTATGGAAAGAAGACAGTAAAAAGTTCCATTCCTTGCCTATAAGGAACTCACAGTATAGTAGGAGATATAAAGAAATCAGTTATCACAAACTATGCCTGAGTAAGATGCAAACGTGAGACAGAGGGAGAAAACTTGTGTTTTTCCACCTTGAGTGACCAGGAGGGTCATACCTGCCTGAGAACGTAAGGGGAGAGATACATTGGCTGTGCCTTACTATGAACTCTAATGACCTTAAAAAGATGCAGAAATGCACAGTGGGCCTAAATGTTTATTTTATCTTAATATTTACTTTACCTTTTCACGACATTTTTAGCTGAGCCACCACGAATCCTTACATCTGCAAACACACTCTATCAGGTCATTGCAAACAGACCTGCCTTACTGGACTGTGCCTTCTTTGGGTCTCCTCTGCCTACCATCGAGTGGTAAGTAGTGGTCCTGTCTATTTGTCATATTTACATTTGCTAGAGCTTTCAAATTTCTCAGTATGTAGGGTTTTAGTCAGAGCACAGATAGGAGAAAAAGCAGGGAAGAATCCATCATCTTATTAATTATTAAATGTATTCACAAATATTTATTAATGACTTGCTCTGTGCTAAATACTGTCACATGGATAATCTTCTTGGCAGTATGCTTTGTCCACCCTAGAGGGATATATAAATGTTTTTGAAAAAAAAATTAAAATTACAGTGCCACGATGTCACCTGGGATGTCATGAATGATGGCTGGAGAGATAGGTTGAGGGACATTCCTTGATCATAAAAGTATCATCTGAGGTGAGAGCAGGGTCCGTAAGCTTAAAAACAGAATTTGCTATTAGCAGTGTTCCCCTCCCACTGAGCATGCTGGCTTGCGTCCAGCCAAGCTCCCCCCGTGTCTTTCACTCCCTCTTTAGACCATTCCATTTCACGTATCCCTCTTGGTACTAGTCCTGTTCATCCTCCCAGCTTGCTTTAGCCTGAGCTGAAAGAGACAAGGCCAAGAGAGGCAACCGGTCAGAAAGAATGAGTGAAAGAAAATTGGAACATTCATTTAAGGATCCTCTGTCAGCTGGCAGACACTGTGGGGCTCTACTTCTTACTGTGAGATTAAAGCCAGGTATTGGATTAAAACACAAACATGGATGCTTATGCAGAAAATTTCCTAGCAAAGGAGAAGAGTTAATGCTTAGTCTTACACTTCTTTTCATCCCTCCTCACTTCTTCTTCTGAACTTTTTATTTTGTGCAGGGGGTATGGTCAATTAACAATGTTGTGATAGTTTCCGGTGGACAGCAAAGGGACTCAGCCATACATATACATGTATCCATTCTCCCCCAGACCCCTCTCCCATCCAGGCTGCCATATAACATTGAGCAGAGTTCCATGTGCTATACAGTAGGTTCTTGTTGGTTATCCATTTTAAATATAGCAGTGTGCACGTGTCCATCCCAAGTCTTGTTCGACTCTTTGCAACCCCTGGACCTGTCAGGCTCCTCTGTTCATGAGATTCTCCAGGCAAATATCCTGGAGTGGGTAGCCGTTCCCTCCTCCAGGGGATCTTCCAAATCTAGGGATTAAACCCAGGTCTCCCACATTGCAGGCAGATCCTTCACGGTCTGAGCCCCTAGGGAAGCCCATCCCAAGCTGCCTAACTATCCCTTCCGCCTGCAACCATAAGTTCATTCTCTAAGTCTGTGAGTCCATCTTCACTTCTCTTGATGCTAGCCCAGAAGCTGAATGTAGATGTACTTTACATGTATGCTTGTTTCTTTTTCCTCTCTGAATATTTTTCTATTTATACTCTCAAAAGTACAACCCTTGTAACCTTGATGTTGAAATCTCTGCAGATGGAGTTACAGACACATCACTGTAGGAGGAAAAGGTCAAAGGAGCAGTCTTTATTTTGTCTGTTTTTTCATTTATTAGAGATAAAATAATAATGTGATTATTAAATTATGAATCTCTCATAATGAAAATTATCACTTAAGTATTTAGTATTATCACCCTCATTCTTTAAGCACCATTTATCACTGAGTTCTCCAGTTTGACATCCTCTCTTTGCATTGACCCCCTCACCCCAACCCCCCTGACTCACACGCATGCAGTATGCTTACACAGACTTGAAGTCTGTGAGCATCATCTGGTAATGCAGATCATGATGTGTTGACCTTGAACAGGGCATTTTATGTCTGACTTCAAACTATGATGTGTTTTTCTCATTATGACGGTTTTCATAATGAAGGTTTAAGGGCGCTAAAGGGAGTGCTCTTCGTGAAGATATTTATGTTTTACATGAAAATGGAACTTTGGAAATTCCTGTGGCCCAGAAGGACAGTACAGGAACCTATACATGTGTCGCACGGAATAAGTTAGGAATGGCAAATAATGATGTTCACCTGGAAATCAAAGGTGAGGCAAGGTGGCAAACATTTTTTTATGTATTATGTGTCTTTGAGCAAATTCTCCAGGTTTTTAAAAAAAATTATTTTATTGATGTATAGTTGATTTATAATGTTGTGCTAATTTCTGCTGTACAGCAAAGTGATTCAGTTTTATATATATATATATATATATATATATATATATATATGTACATATGTGTATATGTACATACTTTTTTTCATATTCTTTTCCATTGTGGTTTACCACAACATATTGGATATAATTCCCTGTGCTACACAGTAGAACCTTGTTGTTTATCCATCCTATATGTAATATTTTGCATCTGCTAATCCCAAACTTCCAATCTATCCCTCCCCCACCCTCCTCTGCCTTGGCAACCACAAGTCTGTTCTCTGTATTTTGATTTTGTTAAGTTCTCCAGCTTTGGCAATGGATAACAGTAACTTTCCATTTCAGATCCAACAAGGATCATTAAACAGCCTGAATATGCAGTTGTGCAAAGAGGGAGCACTGTGTCCTTTGAATGCAAAGTGAAACACGATCACACCTTAATCCCCACTGTCATGTGGCTCAAAGACCATGGGGAGCTGCCCAATGATGGAAGGTATTTGAAGACAATGCCTTTCCTTTCTCATCCTTCTCTCTTTAAGCTACTCTTGAACTAGAAGTTTACTGTATAGTGACTTTTTTGGAAGATTTGTTGACATGGACCATTTTTAAAGCCTTTATTGAATTTGTTACAATATCATTTCTATTCCATGTTTTTTGCTTGAGGCATGTGGGATCTTAGCTCCCCAAGCAGGGATTGAACCCTCACCCCCCGGCCATGAAAGGCAAAGTCTTAACCAGTGGACTGCCAGGGAAGTCCCTGTATAGTGACTTAATGATTACGCTTTTAAAGTTTCTGCTCTCTCTTCAAAGTAGATATACATTTTCCTTTCCTTGCTGTATATTGTTCAGACCTAGAAAGGTATCAAGTTATGGAAATAAGACCCTGAGAATGTTGTCTATTTTTGTATGTTGGTGTACTATGTAATTCAGGATGCAAAAATTCCTTTCAGATCTTGGACAATGTCCATTGTTTTCTGCCATGTACAGTGCAGTCTCAACAGATGTTTTCATTCCCTTTTACAAATAAGCAGAAATGTGATCTCTTTAATCATCAGAGTGTGCCTGAATCCTCATCAGTATTTTACAGGACTCTAGTTTTTATTTGGAAGGGGAGTTTTCTTTTCATTTTACCTAAAGCCAATAGAAGGAGGAGGAGAAAAATAAAACAAGTAAAGAATTTGAAAGAGCCTGAGCATGCTGCATTCCTCTAGCTTGGAATGGAGGAAAGGTCATGCCCATTTTCAGGTGGGTTTGATGGGGTACACAGTTGAACGGGAGAATTTGAGCAGATACAGGGGGGCTACAGTCACCCCAGTGGGAAGGAATGCTATCTGCTGGTAGAAATGGTTTCTGTGGCTTTTTTTCAACTGTGCCTTAATGGTGCCCTCTTGCCTGTAAATGTTCCTTAGAAGAACTATGTGGCCTTTTCTGTGCCCAGGGTTTCCATCTAGTTCTGTGCTTCAACTGGTCAGTTTTATCTCTGGGATCTGAATTGATAAAGATGAGAAGGAAGTATGAAGAAATGACCATTGGACTAAGTTAGCTAAAGGTTTAGCTTGGAAATCCCCTGTGAATGCAGTTAATGATTTATGTGGCTTCATTAAAACCATGCATGAATCCTATTTGCATAGATTTTTGACCTACTGGGTAAACTGTCATGCTTACAAGAAACTTACAAGAAACTTCTAGAAAGCTCTTCTTAGTGACTGGTGATCTAAATCTTCCTGTTTCTAGTGATAAACCTGATTGGTATTGTTTGCATTTATTTTCTTCTATTGCAAATCATTTCTCCTATTGTAAATTATGCATATAGAAAAACGATACAAAGTTTCTGCAGTAAATGATGAATTCTTTAGCCATAAAAAAGAATGAAATAATGCCATTTGCAGCAACATGGATGGATCTAGACATTATCATACTAAGTGAAGTAAGTCAAAGAAAAATACCATATGATATCACTTATATATGGAATCTAGAAAAATGATACAAATGAACTTATTTATAAAACAGAAATAGAATCACAGACTTTTAGAAAACAAACTTACAGTTACCAAAGGTGAAAGGGATGGGAGTGGAGTAAATTGGGAATTTGAGATTAACAGATGCACACTACTATATGTAAAATAGATGAACAGCAAGAACCTACTGTGTAGTACAGGGAATTATATTCAGCATCTTAGAATAACCTATAACAGAAAAGAATCTGAAAAAGAGAATATGTATATGTATATATGTATATGGATGTATACCATCTGAGCCACCAGGGAAGTCCCAAAAATATTTCTTTGAGCTCCTTTTTTTTGAGGGGAGGGCAAGAATACTGGAGTGGGTTGCCATTCCCTTCTCCAGGAGATCTTCCCGACCTAGGGATTGAAGCCGGGTCTCCCACATTGTAGGCAGACACTTTCCCGTCTGAGCTACCAGAGAAGACTATATATATTTAAGTAAATATATTTAGTAAGACTAAATATATTTAAGACTATATATATATTTTAAATATATATATTTAAAAAATAAAACTGAATCACTTTGCTGTATACATGAAACATCAAGTATATATACTCCAATGAAAAATAAACAACAATAATTATAACTTTTTAAAAAATATGCACTTTGTTAAAAATTGAGCTGGATGAGTGGTAGTCGCAGAAGCCATAGGAAAGCCCTTTAGTCAGGATAACTGGAACTGCCCCCACCTCAGCCCCTGGTCTTGAGGAAGTGCCTAAAACTCCAGAGGCATGGTTAAAACCCACTGGACCAGAGGACTTGTCATCATTTCAAAACAAGCTTCTCATTCATTCAAAATATTTTCCAACTATAATCATTATCAAAGTGACATGTATTGTACAGGATTTTCACTCTGGTGTGCTGCTAGTCTTTATCGTCTTTCCCTTCTATCAAATTCACTGTTGTTTTCGTGCCAGTAAAATGGTTATGGGGTGTGGCTGGGTGTCCATTTCAGCCGCTCTGAACGTGTGATATTGCAGGTTCACCGTTGACAAGGACCGTTTGGTGGTCGCTGATGTCAACGATGATGATGGTGGGACCTACACATGTGTGGCCAACACAACTCTGGACAACGTTTCGGCCAGCGCTGTGCTTAGCGTTGTCGGTAAGAACTAAAACACGTGTAGTACAACTGGCTGCCCTGTTTTAGGATTGAAAGGAAAAATTGTCAATTGTAACTATTTTCTTGTTACAGTTTTACCGTTTTATAGGTGAGTGAAATACCCAGATCTTTTTTGAAAGAGTCCTTTGAGGAAATAATTCCAGCATAAATATACCCTGTAGCAGCACTGGAATTAAAATGGTGGTTATGCGTATTAGTGATATTTTTATAAGATAGAGCAGTTAATCTACTTTTATTTAAAACTGAAGAGGTTTTACCCCCAAATTGTTCCTGTATGTTTATCAATGCCATGCCTTGCAGCTAAACATAAGGCTCAGTTTTATAATCTTAATCATGTTCAGTCTCTGTCTTTTTGTGCTATCGTATATCTTTCCATTACTAATTTTGATTAAAATCGTTTATATTACTGTCCTTTCTAGCTCCTACTCCAACTCCAGCTCCCATTTACGGTAAACTAATATGAGTCCTTTTTCTCTGTTTTCTTTTGAACAATTTCACACGTGCAGAAAAATTCCTTTACTTTCTTATCTCCATCACGTCCTTGTGTTTCTTTAAGGAAAGGGGCTCTGTCAGATGTTCAGCTGTGTTGTCCATTTACTGCTGTGAATCATTTTTCCATTGTAACCCTGGAACTTCTCACTGCATATATTGCCACTCAATTCCAAGTATTTCATGTGTTATTACAAAGTCGTTGAATTTAATGAAAGTCCCTCTTTGATATCATTTCTTTGTAAAGTAGCATAGTGCTTTTCAAAAGCTATTGTCCACCTTTTACAGACAGGAAAAGCAATTTCATATATCATTCCAAAAATTAGATTTTCAATCTATTAAAAGTTGTTTTGGAAAGCTAAATGTTGTTTGGGGGTTCCCTTTTCAAGAAATTTACGTAGGAAAACAATGGATGTCTAGAACAACATTTGACCTTTGTGTCGGAGAAAACCACCAATTCACTGTGTTCACAGGAGATAAATCACTAAAGATAGACAAAAAAGAGGACACTTCCATATCATGTTGATTTTTCTGAGTTGGAAAAATAAATCAGAATTTTTTTCCAGAAATCTTTTTGACTGAAGAACCCTCATCTTTTTTCAGTGTTAAATACAAAAATTAATTTTGTGGCAGAAACTCAGCTGGATTTTACAGATACCATGAATTATACTATAGAATAGCTGTCCTTTATAGACATTTACTGCTTCTTTACTAATATCAAAGAAGTGCTTACATTTTTATATGGCTTCTGGTTTGTCCAAGAGCCAGAGGTACTGCCAAGAGTAAGGTCAGGAAAAGACCCAAGGGGAACATTAACTCTCTGGATTTCAAGTGCACCATTAGAAGAGGCAGACATGCTTCTGGGACACCTTCATCCCAACAGGTGTCTATACCCCGGTGTCCTCTGAGAATAAACACACCTCCCCATATGCCTGACGAGTACTGAGCATGCACATAAGGTATGCATGCTGAGGGCTAGCTGCATAGCATCAATTTTATAATTCCCTTAAAAATATGAATATTCTTCAAGTGCCCCCAAATCTGTAGTTTAGCATGTTTCAGAAAGAATATTTGCAGCTTCTTTTAACAGTACATGCATTTACCTGTATTTTGTTTTTCAGCGTTTGCCATTCTCTGTTTCCCATTTGCTAGAAATTCAGCTTCCATATTACTGTTTCTGTTTGTGCTCGTCTATGTTTATGAAAAGACACACACTGAGAGTGCTGGAGAACCATACGTGTCCATTCCACTGGCTTTGGTGACAAGGGACTTAGTTTCATTTGAAAAAGATACAAGCAGAGCTCAACGAGGGGTTCTCCTGGATGGTGTGTGCGTTCCCAGCAGCCTCAGCTGTTTTCATTTCCTTTCGGTTGCATGCTCATTGGCCATTACGTGCTCTGTGTCTTTAAGAGTCCACTCTGTGAATAGTAGCACAAGTAACGGAGACCCTCAAGGTCGGATGGTTAACTATGATGTATGTGTTTGATCTACAGATGTCCCAAATCCTCCCTTTGATTTAGAATTGACAGATCAACTGGACAGGAGTGTTCAGCTGTCATGGACCCCAGGCGATGACAACAATAGTCCTATTACAAGTATGTGATGTCATTTGCTTTTTCACTGGTCAACTTTATGATTATTTTCAAAGCATTCTGTCACATGCAATTGAAATTTCCCACAGGGATATTTCCTGGCATCCTCTGCTTCATTTCTCACAGAACCAAAACATTTATTTATGGCTCACCTCTCCTCAGAGCTGGAGTCATTCTTGGTTACAGTTTCTGGTTTGGGACACTGATGGATAAAGATGGTAATTAAGTGAATAGACTGTGCTTTTGTGTTAAAGATCCATAAGAATCACCCTCAGTTTCTACCAAAGTAGGAAGATATATTGCAAGATATTTTGCCCATTAATATGGGAGAAAATAACAGAAAGACCAGTCTAAATCTTAGAATATTGAGGTAAGTAAAGTGGCTTTTCAAACCCTCAACTGGTAACAGAACTCAGTGTAGACATCTGAGATGTCTTTCTTTCCATTAAAGTGAAGTCGCTCAGTCGTGTCCGACTCCTAGCGACCCCATGGACTGCAGCCCACCAAGCCCCTCCGTCCATGGGATTTTCCAGGCAAGAGTACTGGAGTGGGGTGCCATTGCCTTCTCTGGGTATTAGTATTAGGAGACAGGAATTTTGGGGAGGTGATTAGGCTTGGGTGTGTGCATGCTCAGTCATGTCAGACTCTTTGCAACCCCATGGACTGTAACCCAACAGGCTCCTCTGTTCATGGGATTTTCCAGGCAAGAATTCTGGAGTGGGTTGCCATTTCCTTCTTTCCATTAGCCCTTGCTATAAAGTGACACATTCACCAGTGTTAACTCCTCAAACTCCTCACTTTGATGACATCAGCCTAAAGAGATTATTTGGGAAAGAGCCCATGGAAGATAAAAGGGAGAGAAAGCAGCAGTAGGCAGGAAAGATCTTCAGATTGTAATACAGGTCTGATGTCTGTGAAAGGAGAGAGGAAGGAGGGGTGTTTGGGAGAACTCTCAGACTCCAGTACAGATCTTCTCAGCCAGGTCAGCAAGGACCCCAGGGGGAAGTTCTGCAGAGGGTGGGGCTGAGTCTAGGGCCCTCGATGTGCTCAGTCACTGGACTAGCTCAGGTGGAGAGTGGCCTCACGGGAACACCACAGCTGATCCTTGGGAAAGGGGCAGCAGATAGAGCCTGCTGTTGACATTCCTGGTAGTGGGTTCTCTCTCAAAAAGAGATCTGAGTAGTGCGTGTATATGTATGTGTACATATGCATGTATACATATATGTTCATATATACATATATATATGCATAGACACTGTACACAGTAATACAGTAATATTTTTTTTATCTTATTTGTGTCCTTAACTCAAATATACACTCCATATGGGCAGAGATTTTTGACTAACTTGTTTCAGAAGAATGCCTGATATATAATAGGTACTTAATAGATATTTGTTGAATGAATGAATGAAGAGTAGAAATGCCTTGAAATCTGATGGGGTCATTTTAACCTGGGTAAAAAAAAGTATCTAAGCATCCACACCAGCTAAGTCTGGTTAATATACTGGATGAACAGGAAGACTTGGCATGAATGAAATGAATGTTCTGATCAAGGACTGAAAATCCATTGAGAAAGGAACATCACTAAAGAACAGAAGATAGAGGAGAGGTTTTTGCTTAATTTAATTGGAACTATTCTGCTTTACAGCAGGTATAATAAATCAACATGCACATAGTTTCAGAATTATCTTAGTCACTGTAAAGCAATTTAGTCTTCATGCAGCATAAACATATTACAGACTTGTGTCTACTCTCTTAAGTATCTGTTTGATTTTAAAACTTCTAAGCTTATCCATAGTCTAATTTTACTAAGCTCTTCCAGTATCCTTATGGCATGGTCCCTCACCTGATTTTATTCTCTAGGCTGATGTCATCAGGGTGAGGAGTTAACACTGGTGAATGTGTCACTTTATAGCAAGGGCTAATGGAAAGAAAGACCCCTCAGATGTCTGCACTGAGCTCTGTTACCAGTTGCGGGTTTGAAAAGTCACTTTACTTACCTCACCCTAACCCCAACACTAACCCTAACCCTCTATATACATGTAAAAATTGACACTGTACACATTTAGTTCTGTCTCTGCATCTGCTTTCTAGAGGAGTCAAATATAAGCATATATACACACACGGCTGTGTGTGTGTGTGTCCATGTTTAGGCCACACAAAGAACAAAGCAGGAGAAGGAGATTAAAGAATACAGGGGTAAGGGATATAATTACAAACAAGGTTGTTAGGAAAAGCTACATTAATAAGGTAGCATTTCTCTGGAAAATAGTATGGAGTTTCCTTAAAAAAAAACTGAAAATAGAGTTACCATGTGATCCAGCAATCCCATCCCTGTGCACATATCCAGAAAAGATGAAAGCCCTAATTCAAAAAGACACATGTACCCCAGTATTCATTGCAGCATTGTTTACAATCATCTACCAAGACATAGAAGTAACTTAAGTGTCCATCAACACGTGAATGAGTGAAGAAAATGGACTACTACTCAGCCATCAAAAATGAAGTCATGCCATTTGCAGCAACATGGATGGGCCTAGAAATTAGCATACTAAGTGAAGTAAGACAGAGAAGACAAATCTTACATGATATCACTTATGTATGGTTCTAAAAAATGGTGCAAATGAACATACCTACAAAACAGAAGCAGACTCATAGACATAGAAAACAAATGTATGGTTAGCAAAGGGAAAGGCAGAAGGAATAAATTAGGAATTTTGGATTAACAGGTTTACACTACTATATATGAAATAGAAGAACAAGGATTTACTGTTTAGCACAGGGAACTGTATTCAATATATTGTAATAAACTGTAATGGGAAATGATTATAGTTAGATTCTTCTATATATGTATTACCAAATCACTTTGCTATATACCTGAAACTAGCACAATATTGTAAATCAACTATGCTTCAATTACAAAATAATCAATTTAAAAAAAAAGAAGGTAATGTTTGTGTATGTCAATTAAGACCTGAAGAAGGAGGTACTGAACACGCTATGTAGTTATCTGGAGGAAGAATTTCCCAAGGAGAGCAAGAGAAAGAGCAAAGACCCTGAGATAGGAGCGTGTCTGCTCAGAAGCCACTGTAACTGGAGTGAAATGAACAAGAGGAAGTGAAGTAGGAGAAAAGGTCAAAGAGGCAGAGAGTTGGTGGGGGAGTGGGATATGCATGTGTAGGACCCTGCATTCCATTGTGGAGGTTGGGAAGGAATTGAAGGGACTTAAATAGAGGAATGGATGACGCTGGGATTCCCCAATGGCTCAGCAGCAAAGAATCCCCTGCAATGCAGGAGAAACAGGATCAAGCCCTGGATGGGGAAGATCCCCTGGAGAAGGAAATGGCAATCCACTCCAGTGTTCTTGCCTGGGAAATCCCATGGACAGAAGAGCCTGGCAGGCTACAGACCATGGGGTTGCAAAAGAGTCAGACATGACTTTGTGACTAAACAACAGTGGATCACACTGGCTATTCTACTGAAAATAGTCTATAGAGAAACAAGAGGGTAGCAGGGTGGTGAGACCAGGCAGGACCGTGGTTCTCAAATCATGCACTGAAATACCATGCAGAACCTCAGCAAACTCACAGGCGTGCCTCCAGATGTTAAGTTTGTGATTTTTAAATTTTGGGTTTTTTTTAAATACAGTGACATCTGTCAGACACCCCATGAAATGCTAGCTGGAGGTAGTTCACAGCTTCAGTATTAATAGTGCTATGTCACATTGTAACAATGTCATATCTCTGCAAAGCCTTCGCTGTGATAAAATAGCAAATACTGTGTGAAAATCAGTGTGAAACAGGAAAGGAGGAAGGTGGTATCTAATTTGTTGACAAGGTTAGAGAAGTTATGTGGTTTCCTGTTCATTTTAAGTTAAGACATAAACACTTATTAGTTTATATGGACCTAACTCCTTACTACTTGGAAATGTTAGGTATTTCTTTTGACCTAACAGAGCCATGAAAAAAAGTACTGGAACATAAGCCTACTATGACTGAGAAGTTTGGGAACTTGTGAGTTAGGAGGTTATGCAGTAATTCACACAAGAAATCTTCATGTCTTATATTAGCTCATGGGGATGGAGAAGCTGAGAAATGGTAAGCTGAAATTTTGCATATATTTAAAAAATACAGCTAACAGAACTGTTGAGCATTTGAGAGAAAGAGAGGAATCAAAAAGGACTTCAAGATTCTGGCCTGAGTTGTCACTACTAGTTGGGCTGAAGATTGGGATCAGTCTTGGTCACATCCAATTTGAGATGCCGTACTCAACAAACAAGTGGAATTCTTGAGTAGGTGATTAAGTATCCAAGACTGCAGTTCAGGGAAGAGATAGAGGCTAAAGATATAAATGTGAAGGTCATCAGTTTATGAAGCTGGAGATCACTAGCAAGTTAACACAGATTAGAAGGAGAACTCTAAGAGATGAGCTTAGCGCATCACTAAGTGATGTACAGTGCAACACATATTTCTAGTTCATTTTTGTATCTATAATTTGTGTCATGGTACATGGCAAGTAGTAGATAATTAATATCTAAATAACCTTTTTTCCATTTATTTTTTAATTGAAGTATACTTGATTCGCAATATTGTTAGTTTCACGTGTACAGCAGAATGATTCACTTATACCTGTTTTTTCACATTCTAGGTTATTACAAAATATTGAGTATAGTTTCCTGTGCTGTACCATATGTCTTTGTAGGTTATCCCTTTTATACAGAGTACTGTGTTTATGTCAGTCCCAAACTCCTCGTTTATCCCTCCCCCTACATTTCCCCTTTGATAACCATAAGTTTGTTTTCTATGTCTATGGGTCTATTTCTGCTTTGTATATAAGCTCATTTGCATCATTTTCTTTTTAATTAAACATATAAGCAATATTGTATGATATTTGTCTTTCTCTGCCTGGGTTACTTCACTTAATATCGTAATGTCTAGATCCACCCATGTTGCCACATGTGGCATTACGTCATCCTTTTATGGCTGATTAATATTCCATCGTATTTATATGCTGTATCTTCTTTATGCATTCATCTGTCAATGGACATCTAGACTGCTTCTATATTTTGGCTATTGTAAATAGTACTGCATTGAACTATTGTAAATAGTCCTGCATTGAACTATTGTAAATAGTCCTGCATTGTGGTGCATTCATCTTTTCAAATAAATACCTGTTTTTACAAGGATAAAATACACATACCACAAAATTTTAATAGAGACAAGAGAGAAGGTATCCATTAAAAAGTAAGTCTTCCTCCCACCCCTGATTCTCAGTTCCTGCAATGACACCAGTATTGCAGTTTCTGTCCTCTGAGAAGTAACACATGTACATTCAAGCACATGTGTGTGTGTGTACGTCGTAGTAAATCTTTTTACGTTTACACAGCTGTAGTATCCAGCACACACTGGATCATGTTCTGAACCCTTCTTGGTGTCACTTAACAATATATTTTAGAAATCATTCTGTTTCAGTACATGTGGCGCAGCCCTATTCATTTTTTACAGCTGCAGAATATTCCATTGTGGGGATGCATCATAATTTATTTAATCAGTGTTCTACTGATGAACATTTAGTTTGTTTGCAATTAGGTTGTTTCACTTGCAAACAATGCTGCCATGTGGATTCCTTTTCATGTATTTTTGAACATATGCATAAGCACATTTATTCAAAATAAATTGCTGGAAGCACAGTTTCTCAATCAAAGGGAATCTGAGTTAAATATTGTTAGATCTTCTAAATTGTGCTCCATTGAAGTTGTACCAATTCATGCTTCCCGCAAAGTATAAGAACGCTCATTTCCCTATGTCCAAGTCCACAAAGTATGTTAAATGCTTGATTGTTGCCAGTCTATGTAGTGGGAAATGGTATCTTCTTGTATTTAATTTAACTCCTCCTGTTGTGGAAAACAAAAATCAGTCATTTTTTCATTGTTTAAACTTTCCTAGAAATATGTGGGTCACTTCTAAATAATTTTAACTCAACAAGCTAAAGAAAGAATACCAAACATTATTGGATCTGCTTGAGTGTTGAGGACAATAATAGGACTCTGAAGTCAAAATATCCCAATGATTTTTTCTTGAAAGTGAGATAACTCATGTTTGGCTGCTCTTGTTAGATTATCTGGTTCATTATCCTAGTAACCTACCATTGGGTGAATGAGTTCATGTCTTGGGTTTGTTGCATGTATGTGGTATGGCCAGAATTCATCATTGAGTATGAAGATGCAATGCACGAGCCAGGGCTGTGGCACCACCAAACTGAAGTTCCTGGAACGCAGACCACAGCCCAGCTGAAGCTGTCGCCCTATGTCAACTATTCCTTCCGAGTGATGGCGGAAAACAACCTGGGGAGGAGTCTGCCCAGCGAGGCATCTGAGCAGTATTTGACTAAAGCTGCAGGTAAAGCAGGACCTCTGTGATATGAAATAAAATAGAAAAGTTTTCCACTGTTTGCAAAAGATCAAAGCTTACAAGTGTATGGCTGCTTGACTTCTAGAACCTGATAAAAATCCCACAGCTGTGGAAGGGCTGGGATCAGAGCCAGATAATTTGGTGATTACATGGAAGGTGAGCTATGTCTGAAATCTTCAATTTTCCTTGGTATATTTACAGTGGAAAGAAAAGTCGTTTTTAAATTTTTTTTAATTGGAGGAAAATTTCTTTACAATATTGTGTTGGTTTCTGTCATATAACAACTCGAATCAGCCATATTAACACATATATCCCCTGCCTCATGATCCTCCTTCCCCTCCCCTATCCCAGAAAGTTGTTTTTAAATAATATCCATATTAAAAATCCTGTTTCATCCATTTGGGGGACTCTTTATTTATTTATAGTGTAGTAGTTAAAAGCTTGATCCTTGGAGCCAGAATGAATGGATGCAAATCCCAGCTTTGCCACTTACTAACTGTGTAACACTTAACATCTCCATCATGTATCTGTGTGATGGGAATAGCAATGAACCCACCTCATAAGATTAAAGGAGTTAATGCATAGCAAGCATGTAGGACAGTGCCTAACACATATACATGCTCAATAAATGCTGACTCGAATTATCATCCTCATAAAGAACCATCTAGAAGACACGTACCAGTAGTCAACTTCTACTGTTTTCTTTTTGGCCTGTGTGTATTTTCTGGACTTGAAAAATTAATATATATTTACTTGTGGTTTTTTAAAACTTACTTTAGATAGACCCATACAGGGCCATACTTAGATGCTTACACCTTTGTGTATATTTATATACATGCATGGAGAAACAAGACAGAATACGCCAGTATCATTTTTTTTAATAAAGAAGTAGTTGGCAAGTTTCAGTCTCCAAGTAAACTAGAGACTGATGTACTGTCACATAAGCAGAAATACATAAAGGAAATTATGTAACTGAAAAGTTTTATGTCACCCACCCATAACTGTGAAGCCAGAATTTGAGAGGCTTGGGTGGTTTTTACTACTTCAAGATAGAAATTAACTACCTTTGAAGTGTTGATCCCAAACAAGCTATGAATCTCATCACATGTGAAAAAAAGACAAAAAGTTTCCTGGAGAAAATTGTTCATAGCTTATATGTTACTGTCTCAGTGCTCACTGTCCGTAAGTCTGGGAATCGAACTTGCCATTTCAGTATGAGATGTGCAATCTGTTTTATAAGCTCTGATTATCTGGCTTTTCTTGTAGCCCTTGAATGGTTTTGAATCTAATGGGCCAGGCCTTCAGTACAAAGTTAGCTGGCGCCAGAAGGATGGCGATGATGAATGGACATCTGTGGTTGTGGCAAATGTATCCAAATACATTGTCTCGGGCACCCCAACCTTTGTTCCATACCTGATCAAAGTTCAGGCCCTGAATGATGCAGGGTTTGCCCCAGAGCCAGCTGCGGTCATGGGACATTCTGGAGAAGACCGTAAGTGTCTGATGCTATTTTGTGTATATTTTCCCCCAGCAAACAGATTACCAAGGTGCAAGTCAAGGCCATGCCCAGAGGTACTTAGATTGGGAAGGAGAGAGGCAGCAGTTATTTTGCTCAACATTTCTGCATTTAAACAGCCTGCTTATGTAGAAAATCGGTTCAGAATGTTAAAAGTTATTACTGTTTAAAAAGATGTGTTATTATCACAAAGTCAAATGAACAGATACCAAAATTGAAAAATTACTCTCCTCCTTGATAATTCATAGAATAGGGTTGGGGCATGTGTCAAGTCAAAATTATGAGACAGTGACATTTTTGCATGAAATTCAAAATGACATTGATACTTCTTACCCCTCTTTCTCGTCTTCCCCAGTCCCAATGGTGGCTCCAGGGAATGTGCGTGTCAACGTGGTAAACAGCACCTTAGCTGAGGTGCACTGGGACCCTGTACCTCTGAAAAGTATCCGAGGACACCTGCAGGGCTATCGGGCAAGTTAAAGACACTGTTCTTGTTCTTTTCTTAAAACCTGCCCATCTAAGTGAAAGGCATGCCAGATTCACTTTTCTTGGCTGGAGGAAGCCTTGAGAGCTCATCTGGCAAGCCACCTCTGCTGCATCCCAGCTGGAGTCAGATCAAAATCTCACTGTTCACAAAGTGAGAGAAAAGTACTTTCTCCACTTATCCCACATGTAATCTAACAGTCTGCCAACTCAACAGTTAACGAATGCATTAAATGGGAAAAACTATTGTTCAGAAAGCTACAGTGTAATGAAATGCACCTAGCTTTAAAGCAATAGTGACATGTGTCAAACAAACAAAATTATCCTGAGAACAATGTAGACTTTTGTTGTTAATAATTTAGATTGTAGAATGGCACCCCACTCCAGTACTCTTGCCTGGAAAATCCCATGGACGGAGGACCCTGGTAGGCTGCAGTCCATGGGGTTGCTAAGAGTCGGATACAACTGAGCGTCTTCACTTTCACTTTTCACTTTCCTGCATTGGAGAAGGAAATGGCAACCCACTCCAGTGTTCTTGCCTGGAGAATCCCAGGGACGGGGGAGCCTGGTGGGCTGCCGTCTATGGGGTCGCACAGAGTCGGACACGACTGAAGTGACTAAGCAGCAGCAAGATCATGTAGTCCCAACTAGGTCATTCTTATAAACATCAATTTTCTTTGTTCTAGGGAAGGGTAGAAAGATGGATTCATATTTTTGATTGACAGATGGTCAAAGAACTTTCCTAGCGACCAAGAAGTCACTGCTTTGATTTGTTAAACCCTGACATCTAGAGGCCAGTTTTTGCACTGCATCATGTTCAATTTGGCCAGATTCTGTAGATACATTGATTTCTTTTGAAAGTGCTTTTAAACTCCTAAGAGAATTTAAGAGGACTTAATAAATAGAAATTCTGCATTTTTATCCAAAGTTAATCGATACTTTATCTCTTCAAAATCTGTGTCTGCAATTTAATGCCAAAAAATAAGTGCTTTTAATTAAGCAATGCAGTTTGGTTTAGTGAGAAAGCCCTAGACTTTGTAGAGGGTCTTCTTGCCTCTTGATAGCCCAGGGGCTCATCTGTACTATAGGAATAGTCATAATAAAAGTTGTGACACCTTTTCTGTGGGTTTAGGATTAAACTAAATGATATATCGTACTTGAAGTTGTATTAAGTCTGGAAAAGTTTGTAAATATTGGACAGTAATCTGTAATTTTTTTCACGGGGTTGTAAGAGTCAGACACAACTTAGCAACTAAACAACAACAATGATTTTTACTTTTAGACTATTTTATGTAAGTAAAGGACACTTAAATCCTTCTCTATGGGTCTCATGCTGTTTCATTTCTTTAGTTTCACTTAGACTCCTCTAACAAAATAGTAGAGTCCAGCTTCATCAAATATTCTTAATTTCTCTCACTACCTGTGGGGTCCTACTCGCTTGCCTCCAAATCAATATCTGTCCATTGTTCCTCTAGTCTAAAATTTACCCAGGGAACTTTCTGGGGGAAAACACAAAGCTTTAATTTTGTGATCATGAAGATTCCATTGATTCCCTTGTCCATCCCTGACTTTTCTTCTTGCTGTTTCAGATTTACTACTGGAAGGCGCAGAGTTCATTGACAAGAAACAGACGCCATATTGAAAAGAAGATCCTTACTTTCCAGGGCAGCAAGACTCACGGCATGTTGCCTGGGCTGGAGCCCTTTAGCCACTACACACTGAATGTCCGTGTGGTCAATGGGAAAGGGGAGGGCCCAGCCAGCCCTGACAAGGTCTTCAATACTCCGGAAGGAGGTAGGGTGGATGTATTTCTGAGCTCCTAGGAGAATATGGCATATCTCGAGAGGCTTTGGATAACAGAAGGGCCCCAAAGTAAGGTATATTCTGGAAGCCAAATGTGATTTGTCCCATAGATGAACATAGCACACACAGAGCTGGCAAAGTGTCAGCTCATCTATGGCCTGAGGCTGTGGATAAGGCTTCACAGGCTTCCCCAAAACCACCTTTCTCTCAACATTTTTCTCCACCCTTAGTCATACTGCCAAAAATCTTTCTCTGTCTTAGCATAGTACCCTGCAAGTCCATCCATGTTGCTGCAAATGGCAAAATTCCATTCTTTTTATGGCTAACTAGTATTCCATTGTATATAGGTACCACAGCTTCTTTATCCACTTATCCGTTGATGGACACTTACGCAAGGTTCTACAAGGCATTGTAATGAGATGGGAGTTGGGACACTCAGGTGAGTCTGAGAGGCTGCTGGGCAGCTGCCAACACCATGAGCCCTACAACCAGAAGTCAGGACAGGGTTTGTCTGTAAACTCCTTTTATCCATGTCTGGGTTTATGTTTGAAAAAAAAATACTAATTAAAAAGATACATGCACCCAATATTCACAGCAGCATTATTTACCATTGCTAAGATATGGAAGTATCTCATTACAGTGAGATGTACAATGCTCCCATCTTATTACAATGCCTTGTAGAGCCTTGCTAATTTGATGCTGACCTGGATCATTAACTTTCTGACCTAAAGCAAGTTATGTAACTTCTTTAAACCTCAATTACCTTAGCCAAAAAGCATGAGAACAAAAGGTGATTGCCTGAGAAAAACATCTAGAAAGGAAAGAATCCTCTAGGTTGTAGTTTACTTTTTTCTCAGCGTAGCTTCAGAGTTCATGCTAACACAGCATGTGGGATCTTAATTCCCTGAGCAGAGGTGAAGCTGTGCTCCCTGCATTGGAAACATGGAGTCTTAACCACTGGACCACCAGGGAAGTCCCCGAAGGTTGGAGATCTTGACAGAACATGTTGGGAAGAAGTCTCTCCAAGTGCAGGCCATGGCAGTGGGGGCAGGGAGTCGGGGGGTTGCGGAGAACCAAACACACTGATGCAGGAGTTGGGGCTGGAGGAGTCTGGGCACAGTCACCTGGGAGCCTGGTGAAGTATAGTTGCAATACAAATATTATGTAAGTTATAGGTATACAGTATAGCGATTCACAATTTTAAAGATAATACTCCATTTATAGTTATAAAATATTGGCCGTATTCCCCATGTTGTAAGTATACTCCTGAAGCCTGTTTTTATACCTAATAATTTATACCTCTTACTCACCTACCTCTGGATTCCTCCTCCCCCTGCCACTCCAAACTGATAACCACTAGTCTGCTCTCTATATATGTGAGTCTGCTTCTTTTTTATTAAATTCACTAGTTTGTTGTATTTTTTAGATTCCACATATAAGTGGTATCATATAGTATCTGTCTTTCTCTGTCTCACTTACTTCGTTTAGCATAATACCCTCCAAGTTCCTCCATGTTGCTGCAAATGGCATTATTTCATTCTTTTTATAGCTGAGTAGTATTCCCTTGTATATATGGACCATGTCTTCTTTATCCGTTTATCTGTTGATGGACACTTAGGTTGCTTCCATATCTTAGCAATTGTAAATAACGCTGCTGTGAACATTGGGGTGCATGTATCTTTTTTAATTAGTATTTTTTTTCAAGCATATACCTAGACACGGATAAAAGCAGTCTATAGACAAACCCTGTCCTGACTTCTGGTTGAAGGGCTCATGGTGTTGGCAGCTGCCCAGCAGCCTCTGAACGTCACTTGTGTCCTAACTCCCATCTCATTACAATGCCTGGTCCTCAACCTCATTGCTCCTTGGAGGTCAGGACTTCTTACACTAGAGGCTTTCACTGGTGAGACCTTACACAGGTTCTTTAGATAGCTCAGGGGCTGGTGCCATAGAAAAGAGGGCCAGGAAATTGAAGGACAGACAAAAGAGGAAGTAGTATGTCCAAGACACAGAGGTAGGAAGCAGCATGGCTCCTTCAGAGAACCGTAAGTTAGGCCGCCAAGAATGGTGAGAAAAGAGAGGAAGGTCAGTTTGGAAGAACCAGTATGATGGCTGATCTTAAATGCTATGGATATTAACCCTCAAACCAGGAGCTCTTAACCTGGAACTGTAGTCTCTTAAGAGGTTGATGGACGGGTTTAAGGAGCTCCATGAACCCCCTAGTGTTATATACAAGGGATATGTGTTTTTCAGGGGAGAGTTTATGGGTGTCAGATTCTCAAAGGGGTGATGTGAGGAAACCTGGAATTATATGCCAGGACTCTGCTAGGCTCAGTCAAAGGCCAGTGAGGGCCTGAAGGGGACAGCAGCTGAGAGGCGAGGAGGGAAGGGATATAGTTGAGGTTACCACGGTGGATGTTGCAGAATTTCATGTTCCTGAGATGGTAAAAATGAGGCAGAGGGAGAAATTCCAGTTGACTACCTGGTTTCTGGCTGTAATGACAGGAGGGTCTAGGGAGCGTGCTAGGTTGGGTAGAGAAGCTAACGATCATGAGGAGGACTGCCATCATCCCTCATCCTCAGGAGAAAGGGGATAAAAGAAGACCAGGCATGTTTCCTCTGGTAATCTGCCAGCCTCTGCCACAGAGATCCTGACTCCCTGCAGGCCTTCCCCAGAGCCAGGGGTTTGCCAGCAACCGGGCTGTTGTCCATCACCATAAGATGCTGGACATCTGTCAGCTCTTGGGATAAGAGCCCCTCTGCACCTGGACAGGCTGGCTCAGGCCCAGAGCCTAGCACGCAGCGTGTTCTGACTGTTTGCAGACTCCTGGTTTGTTGGGGAAAACAGTCCTTCATGGCCCAGAATGTAACTGCTTCTACTTGCAGGTCTGGTTATATTACTAGTTCTGCTCAGTTACTAGTTTGCTTTTATTAAGACCCCATTCAAGAAACAAACAAGTACTGTCTCTTTAAAAGAACAACAACAATATTAGTTTGAACGTTAGTTTGGGTCCGTAGCAAGGCAAAGTCCTTATGTATTTGGAGAGAATGGTTTTAATGACTTTAGATGGAAATGGTGAGGCAGAACAGGTTTCTATTAACATATTTTCAGCTGAATTATGAATAAGAATTAGTTATAAAAATTTTGATGTGTGGTATAGATCTGATGAAATACGTCACTTCAATGCAATTTGAAACATTCAAAAACCTTTGTGTTGACTATACTTCTCATTTAAAGTCCCCAGCGCTCCGTCCTCTTTGAAGATTGTTAATCCAACGCTAGATTCTCTCACTTTGGAATGGGAGCCACCAAGCCACCCGAATGGCATTTTGACAGAGTATACCTTAAAATATCAGCCAAGTAAGTTATGGGGAGAAAGAAATTGGGGAATATGGCTTAAGAAGGAAAAGATCTTAACGGTTATCTTAAAATACAAACGGGTTGTTTCCTTACAGCTGTAGAATATATATACATATATATATACACTTTCAACTGTTATTCTAGAAGGAACTTCAAATCATACTTTTTAAAGAAAAATGACATATATGCTTTTGAATATAAATGATGTGTAGAATAATACAAACCTTGAGCATGGGGTTTAGGTGGGTACTATCGTTACATATGTGGGCATTATGTAGAACCAGAAAATGGGAAGAAAAGGGGTACATTTGGCACAAGGCCCCTGAAGACAAGTTTAGGGGTTATTTAAGAACACATGACTCCATCTGCAAAAACAGAGATAAGAAATGCTATTGAGATTCAGCTATAAAATTCTCCCATCTTAGAAGCCAATGGAGACTTTATTTCCCCTTGTTGCACCATGTTATAGAAATTTTTTAAATGGTTAATCCCATAGTTTATTTTTTATATTTAAAAGACTTGCAAAAGCAAAATTAAATACCTATGTATGTACATATATACGTATATAGATGTATTTGTATTATAATCACAGGGTAAATCTTGAGATCATTCTCTTTTTGTAATCTTTATTGGAGTATGTTGATTTACAGTGTTGTGTTAATTTCAGGTTTACAGCTAAGAATGATTCAGTTATATATATATATTCACATATATATTCACATATATATATACACACACATATCCACTCATTTTTTAGATTCTTTTCCCACATAGGCCAGTATAAGGATATTGAGAAGAGTTCCCTGTGCTATACAGTAGGTCTTTATTAGTTATCTATTTTATATATAGTAGTTTGTGTATGTCAATCCCAATCTCCCATTTATAGGACTAGGTAAGGTTATCAATTATGTTGGACAAAGAGTGAGTAAGGTTACACAAATCAGTGTAATCCGGGTTTAACATTTTGGGTTGATGCATTTATTTATGATAGTGTTCCTACAGCAGTGAATGGGGAATGACTTGGTTTTTTTAATGGGGGAAACATTGGTTTCCAGCATTATGTAAGTTTCATGTGTGCAGTACTGTTTTGATTTCTGTATACACTACAGCTTCTGTATATACTCTTCCGTATGCACCACTGGAAGTTCAGCTTCTGTCCGTCACCACACAGTTGACTCTTTTACCCATTTCCCCTTCTCCTGACACGCCTTCCCTTCTGGTAACCATTGCTTTGTTCTCTGTCAATGTGTTTGTTTTTGTTTGGTTTGTTCATTTACTTTATTACTTTATTTTGTTTATGTTCTTGTTGACAGTTAATAGCACACATGAATTAGGCCCTCTGGTAGATCTGAAAATTCCTGCCAACAAGACCCGCTGGATTTTAAAAAATTTAAATTTCAGCACTCGGTATAAGTTTTATTTCTATGCGCAAACAGCAGCAGGATCAGGAATTCAAATAACAGAAGAAGCAATAACAACTGTGGATGAAGGTAAGCTGGGTATGTATAAAATCCATGTAATTAGAAGTATCATGAGACAGAAATCATGTTTTTTCTTTCTTACCGTGGAAGTATCCATGCTACCCAACTAATACAAACATGTATTAGTAACTTCTCTTTCTGAAATATATATAAAAAATGATTTAATTCATACTGAAATAATGATTTGCTGTTTGTTTTTTAAGTCCCTTTTAAACGTGTATTAAAATATTAAGGTGAGAGTAGGAAATTACAACATTTTGCCACACTTGAATTCACAGTTCAAGACAATGTGTTTTTCCAGTCTACAACTTTGCATATAGATATACACACACACATATACGTACATATATGTGTCACACACATTCGTGCACACACAGACATGCAGACCTATACACAAATAAATACACGTGATTCTGGTGGTGGTCTAGATTCATCAGAAAAAATTTGCTAGTCTACATACTGATTTAGATTTTCTGGCAAGGAAATCAAAACAGTTATTAAATAATACATTTACTTTTATGTTTGAGCATGGGACTTCATAGTTTGCTATGCCATCTGGTACAGAGAAAGCAAAAGAGCTCCATTAAAGTATTTAGGAAAGGAAGGAACTCTTCCTTTCATACTTTTAAAAATGATTTTGAAAAACTTTAGATTCAGTGAAAATGATTTGATTAAAAAAAAAAGTAAAAGATTTTGCATGCCTCTAAATTATAGAACTGCTTGAGGGTTATTTATTTGATTATCTTCCATAGCATTAGAAATTGAAATTTGGTTTGAAATCTCCTAAGCATCTTACATAATAGGCAAGCATGAATAATGCACTTTGAGTAATGTGGGGATTTGATTCCTGGTAAGTTTGGGAACACCAGCCTACCTTGCGGTGGTACACTGATATGATACACTCCATTCTTCTTGCATGCTTTAGCATTTTAAGAAGTGTTTTATGTAGCTTTACATGCTAACTATATAGTGTCCTGTTTCTGTTTCCCTTCATGGAAAGCTGGTATTCTCCCACCTGATGTAGGTGCAGGCAAAGGTAAAATAATTCATCTGCATGACTTTCTACATGTGTGAAATTTGCCATGTTAACCATGGGGAAGTGCAGCATGGGTTCAAAGTGAAAATAAAATAAGCTCTGAAACACCAACAGAAAGATAATATCCTGCAAGATCTTGACTTTAAAATTCATGTCTAGCCTTTTTTTACAAAGAGAAAGCCGCACATTGAATTTACCTTTTCTCAAGACTTATCCCAGGTCCAAATCCTATTCTTGGCTTTTAATGCTAAGGATTGTGGCTGGATCAGACATGACCCAAACTGTGACTTTGTCACAGCCCCTCATGATGACCATGCTGTCTATGAAGGGCTCAGAAATACTAGCCCTGTGATGAAAACAGCCAGTAAGAAATCAGATCAACTGAGCTTCCCGTTCTAATCCGATTTAGCTGTCCTCCTAAACTCAGTGTACACGTTGCTGGCATCACACTGCACTGTCCACTTGGAATTTTGACTTCGCTGTACACTCCAACTGGCCCAGGACTGAAAGTCTCCCCAGCGGGGTCCCCTCGGAGCAAGGTTAGGCAGCCCACATGCTCTACTCAGCTGTGTTATTCCATTTCTGTCTTCACCGAACTACACCAAGTCTCTCTTCTCTGGGGAAGCACCAGCAGTCACAGGGAATTACTTTTGTTCTCCTTAATTGCTCACAGATCTCTGTGTGAGGAAGATTGTTTGGGAGAATGATGCTTGAATGAGCTGTAGTTATTTCTTCCACCCAGAGATTCCCTCAGTCTTTGACTCTTGGCAGATCCGTCAGCTTTTTAGCAAGCGGTAGAGACCTCCCTGCCTCACTGGGCACTGTACCCATAGAGAACACCCCTGGCCAGGGATGTTCTTGAACTTCGACAGACCAAATAAGTACAAATGGGAATGAAGAACAAGTCAACCAAAATAAATAAGCACTTTGCCCTAAATTGTTCAAATATTAGGAGCTTAGACCTAATCTTATCTTCTCTTTTCTTATACATCTTATGCTCAGAGTCTTGGTAAATTATAAAATGTAGATCAGCTAGATTTCAGATTGATAGAATAAGAACTGTGGCTATTTTCAATCAACTTAACAATGTTTTATAGGTGTTTTTAGACTCCAAAGAACAAAGTTGTAAAAATTCAAAATTTTCACAAGAGCATATAAGGATGTGAGCCTCTCTTTTTTATGCGTGCTTTTTTCCAGGGATGGTTACATGTCCATTAAAATCCTTGGTTGTTTTACAATAATTTGCTGCTGGGCTCCCCTTAGACCCTTTCATGGGACCATTCCAGAGAAAGCCTGGCCTCTTTCCCTCTGCAGCAGCCTGTCACTGGGCTCTGCCTAGAGGCAGTAGCCGAGTAATTGAGCTGTGGCAGGGTTGTCTGTGTTTTCCACTGACTTGTCATATTGGAAAAGGACATGCATGCCAGTGGAAAAAATATCACCCGCTGATTTTAATGAATTAAGATGAACTAAAAGAAATCTTAATTAAAATAGTTGCGGTTTTACCATTTGATGTTACTAAATTGAATTCTAAATTACTTCTTATTATAGAGATGAGCAAAAATAGAGTCTCAGAAGGTTCCTGAAGCCCCCAGTGTTGAAATCTGGTGGAACCTCAGATAAGATTATGGTGTTTAAAATTTTTTTTAAAAAGCTAAATCTAACCTTCTTTTCTATATTGTTTCATTTAATAGTATACCAGTAATTAAACATTGGTTACATAAAGTGATGATATTTAACCATGATGAGACTTTAAAGTGCTGAAGAATAATTTGTATCCCTGGGTTTTCCTTCCTTAAAATATTTCTTTTTTCATTCTAGGAATGAATTCTATTCTCTTCTCTGTTTTCCTTCTTCATTAAGATAGATTTGAAATTTACATTTTAAAATTTTCTTACATATTTTAAGAGATGTTCATGAAACCCAAGCTTTCAAATATAGAATTACAAAATGATTATCAAAATCATGAATTAGAAACCAAGAGAATTCAGTTAGGTGTATTATTCTAGGCTAACCCTTTTTCTTACCACTCTTCTGAGTTTGAGCAAGAGTACTCTTGTACTCTTGAGGTCTTCAGGAGTCACTTCTTTTGGTCTTTGGTCAGAACTCTCAATACTGGTGTAAGAAATTGTAGTCATTTGGCTGCCTTTGTTCAGTTTCGATGTCCCTTTCAATAGTTTCAGGGTCTCTGGGGAAACAGACCTGTGAAGGCATCTGTAGAAATGAACTGAAAACACATGGAGAATGGATTTGACTTATGGTCCCAGTACTGCTGATGGATAGACACTGCTTTATCTATGGATTATTACCTACTTTCTCACCTTGGGAGCAGGCATTCAGAGCATTTGTGTGAGGTGACCAGTTCGGGCAAAGGAATAGGGAAAAACTAACTGGCAAGTCAAGAACTGAATCTAGTTCTTGACTGAATTAGCAGCTGACTGTGGTCAAACAGGACAGAGCAGAGGAGAGCTCTGCCTAAGGGACTGGTGACGAATCCTCTCTGTGGTCAGACTCTCGCTTTATCCGTATACCAGAATCAGTCCCACAGCTACTGATCAGGTCAAGAAACAAGGCCAGTAAGTCAAAAGCAAGTTTAAAGTGCACAACTTTATTTGGCCTGGACCAAACAAAACCAAAAACAAACAAAGGAACAACCCCTCTCCCGGCTCCAAATCCCCAACTATAGAGAAGGTTCAACAGCTTATGTCTACCTGGCCCAGAAAAAGCACCAGCCCTTTTTAAGGCTCTGTGTGTTGGACACTAAGGCAATTTCTGCCTTTGGTGTGCTTATAATCTAGCAGGTAAGACAACACATTAAAAAGGAGTGAAAATAGATGGAACTGGAACAAAACATTATCTGATCTTAGAACAGTGAACCATTTATTTTGCCAAACAGGATCAGGAAAAACTTCCCAAGGAAAGTAATGTTGAACTGGGCTTTGAAGGACAGATGGAATTTGGGCAGATGAATCAGGAAGGTGGGTTGTATAAATTCTTGGGAGGTGGCATAAACAAAGTCACGGGGTTTCAAAACCCACAGGATATTTGGGTTAAACACAGCAGTCCACCTGTGGGCAGAGTAAGCCATCCACATCTGAAACAGGGAAGTGAAGGAATCAGAGATGCAGTTTTGGAAGTTAAAGCTTAGTTAACTCTGCTGGTGGTCTCTGCAGAGAATGACTTACAGTAGGAAGAGGGATTAGATGCAGACTAGATAAAGCCCAGCGGAGAAATGACACCAGCACATGATAGGTCCTCAAGAGTGTTGGTTCAGTAAGTGCGTGACTGGGGATTAAAAGCAAAGAGGGTTAGAATTCTCTGTGATAAGAAGGGCCCAACAGGATAACCTTAGGAAATTGTACTGTCTTCTCTGGGTATCTTTAATAATCAGCAAAAAAAGAAGCAGCAGCAAATTGCTCTTCTGTTGGAAGGTATGGTTCTGCCTTGAACATCTTCCATAATTACACCAAGACTACATTCCTCAGTTCCGTGATTCCAAAGTTTTTTGAGGAAAATTAGTGTTTTGCCTGGATTCTTTGCCACTGATGCTTTAGATACAGGAAATGTTTTAACTGTGTCTCTGTTGATTGATCATATTTTTATTACAATTCCTTTAAAAGGAATACCTCGGACAACTAAAATCAGTTAGGTCCACAGAAGGACCCTGTGTAATTCCATAATCTGTTTTGCTTTCTGCTGCCCCCCATCTTTAGCACAGAGGGGTATGTAATATATATGTGATGGTGAATTAGATCTCAGAGGTCAAATGCATTATTGAATTTGTTTAATATACTTCTCTTTTTGATTCTAAGAAATGCTATTTCATTGAATTTATTTCAGTAGAGGCTTTGGCTTCTAAATTATATAACATAATTTGGAATTTAATTTCAGAGCCTTAATAAACCCATTCCTGCTTTTTGATTTACTATCTTAGGATATTTCCCCTGGGATAATAATCTGATTTATCACTGTTTAACTACTCAAGTTAATATAGCTATAACTATGTCATTTTTCGGAGAAGGCAATGGCACCCCACTCTAGTACTCTTGCCTGGAAAATCCCATGGGTGGAGGAGCCTGGTAGGCTGCAGTCCATGGGGTCTAGAAGAGTCGGACACGACTGAGCGACTTCACTTTCACTTTTCACCTTCATGCATTGGAGAAGGAAATGGCAACCCACTCCAGTGTTCTTGCCTGGAGAATCCCAGGGACGGGGGAGCCTGGTGGGCTGCCGTCTATGGGGTCGCACAGAGTTGGACACGACTGAAGCGGCTTAGCAGCAGCAGCAGCCTGTCATTTTTACTGTAGGCCATTGTGGTAAGGCTGATAGAATTGTCAGGCTCAGGTAGCCAAATAACATCTTTTAATGACTGTAAATGTCATCTTAACTAGGTGGCAAGCATGTAGCATCATGTAGGTTCCATAATCTGATGTTTCAGGAAGCTGTTTAGATTCAGTTCAGTTTAGTTCAGTCACTCAGTTGTGTCCGACTCTTTGGAACCCCATGGACTGCAGCACGCCAGGCTTCCCTGTCCATCACCAACTCCCGGAGCTTACTCAAACTCATGTCCATTGATTCAGTGATGCCATCCAACCATCTCATCCTCTGTCGTCCCCTTCTCCTCCCACCTTCAATCTTTCCCAGCAACAGAGTCTTTTCCAAGAAGTCAGTTCTTCGCATCAGGTGGCCTTAGTTTAGATTACACTATGATTTTCTCAGAACGTGGTATGTAATGAACAGTCGTCAAGGAAGATTGTCTTGCTGTCTGGACTGTGTCAAGTGAAATAGTTCTTATTCATTTTATTTCTTGTTTCTTCACTTCTGCTAACTAGTATTGAGGATTTTCTTTGCAGCTTCTTTTTCAGTGTACCCTAACTATCCAACCTTCTCCAGGGCAGATGCTTCTCACCTGGGGTCCCTGAATTTCCCAGAGGCAGATTCTTAAAGAAATTTGTGACTCAAAACACATCAGAAGCCACTACTCTTTTTCTTATCTAAACAGCAATTCATTAAAGACCTACACTGAGATGATAAGTAGCATGGAAAAGCAGCCACTAGTGTTGGGTTTGACCTTGCAGTCTCATACCCTGTGACCTCTGCCCCCAGCATTGTCAGCTCCCCATCCCCACTGTACATCAGTACATGGAGACTCTGATGTTCTCAGACTGTCCCTCGTGGACAACAGTTTATAGTGTTTAGGACCCACATCATAGAATTCATACATTTTAATACGTGTGTGTCATTATTTCTGATTTCTCATTTATTTCCTAATGCTGTAACTTAAGAAACGAAAACCTTTCTAAAGTGAAGGAGAAATGAACTCTGTTAACAATCAATTTCATTTGACTTGAACAATTTCAGAGTACTTAAACTTATTTTACATTGTGTGTGTGTTTGATTTTGCAATTTGACTTGTCTGTCTATCTGTTTTATTTTTTCTATTGTATATTTATTTTAAGCAGTATACCCCGGGATCAGCAAACTTACTACTGCCGCTGCTGAGACCTCAGCCAATATCAGTTGGGAATATGAGGGACCAGAGCTTGTGAACTTTTATGTTGAATATGGTGTAGCTGGCAGTAAGAAATGATTTCATTACCTGGGTTTTAATTGGGGGGCTATATTTGAAGAGATTGAGAACATCTTCAGGATGTACTGTGGATCGTCTGGAAAAATAACTTGATCTAAATGAATCCAATGTATGTGAAAAAATTAGAGTGAACCATCAACCTATATATTTTATACATAACTAGGAGTCTCGTTGGTTCATGTTATGAAATACAAGGGACATAATAAGTTCCATTGCATTTGTTATTTTTAGATTGTGGTACTTAAAACTCCTTACCCATGACTTGTAAGTTAGAATAATAAAAAATAATTTTATTTCTATGTTTAATATATTCCCAAGTCAGGTACTCTACTTATATCCTGGCCACATCTACTAGGAGATGGGGCAACTTTAATTTTCAGAGTGTATGAGAACCCAGTCCTCCTCCTTAATACAGTGCTCTGCACTTAATGAGCTGGGTGGCCAGTGAATGTTTGTGACAAAATGTTGAATATAGTTCAACTTTCTGTTTAGGCCCTTATTGTGCAAGTAAATATAAAAAAAAAAAAACACAAAACTATGAGTTTAGAAACACCAGTACTTGAGAAAGGTTGAATCTATAACTTGGGTAAATTTTAAGGCATTTAAGTTTACTGAAAGATTTGTCTTGTGAATAAAAAAAAACAAAACAAAACAGTTCTTTCCATAGTTGGATCAAGCTGTTTAATGTATTACAGTTCTTTTCATAAATATCGTTAGAGAAATTCAGTAATTTCACAAGGCAAGGTAAAGATCAAGAAGTTTCCTTTGTGTTAAAAAGATTTAATCCAGTGGGTATATATGCAGTTAAAATGTCATCTGATATCCAGTTGATTTTTCTTTGAGGACGTTGTCATGTAGCTGTTCATTTTCATTGATTTATTTGACACAACTCAACTTATATCACCTAAAATGATAAACTGAAGCACCTTACATTTTGTCTTTTGCCTATAACGTGTATTTTCCTTTCTCGAAGCATTAAATGACTTCCGTTCCCTTAAAACATTCCAATGTGTTGTTTTTGCAAAATTTCCATAGGCAAAGAAGAATGGAGGAGAGAAATTGTAAATGGTTCTCGGAGCTTCTTTGGGTTAAAGGGTCTAATGCCAGGAACAGCATACAAAGTTCGAGTTGGTGCTGAGGGGGACTCTGGTTTTGTGAGTTCAGAGGATGTGTTTGAGACAGGCCCAGGTGAGGTGCACACCACACCAGTTCTGGCTCCCAGTCAGAAGTGAAGCCACCCAGTGCTCCAGTTGGAGATGGGAGGCTGATGGAGCCGTATTGTGGGTAGGGCTGAGAATGTCTGTGGGGCCCAGTTGGGTGGCGAGTTGGGTTTTTAATTGTCTTTGGCCCTTTATATCAAATTAATTACAGAATTGAGGAAATCACCTTCTAATCACATTTTTGCCAAAACCATTACAAAACCAGAGGTAAATATGATTCTTAACCTACATGATTTAGGTGACTCAATTTTTCACATCATTTATATGTCTCAACGTTCCCTCAGAGTTAGAACAGAATTTTTGAATGCTTTAGAGCTGAAACAGCTCATTGATAAAGTCACAATTTTTAATGTCAAAATGGACTGTAATCCAACTGAACTCTGCAGTTTGTGTGACAACTGATTTGAAGAATATTAAACTGCTGTAGAACAAAAAATTATTAAATTCGTGTACTTCATTATCATACCATATTTGACTGCTTGTATATATTTTAGTTAGGTGAATATTATCAAAATACACAAGAACATTAAAGTCTCTAAAATAAATAAAAATGTTCTTGTAAGGTGTAAAAATATCCATATTTCCTCATAAGATGGAAAATAATCCCCATTTGCTTCAATTTAAAGGGTTGTGTGGTATGTGTTCATTTTATGATTCATAAAATCATGTTATATTCACTCATTTCATGCATTCTTGGGGAAATGTTGCATTTCCTGTAGAACCCATAGGAAAATATGTATTTTTTTGTGTGTCTTTCCTTACCCAAGCCTCATGATTTTTAAACTCATTTCTTCTAATTTAGAAAAGAACATGAGTGGTTTGAAAAAAAGAAAAACTATAGGTAATATTTAAGAACATATTAAATAAATGTAGTATTAAAATACCTTATGAAAATATTCATATGCTAAAATCATAATGCTTAAGGAAAAATATTTTTCTGTTATTCTCTTCTTTGTACTTTCATATCCATAAGTGTACAGAGTTCTAGGAAAATTCCGTTATTAAAAGAGGAATTGCCATTCACAGCCAGCAGGACAAGGTGTTTTTTAT
Organism: Bos indicus; assembly: GCF_029378745.1. Taxonomy (NCBI): domain Eukaryota; kingdom Metazoa; phylum Chordata; class Mammalia; order Artiodactyla; family Bovidae; genus Bos; species Bos indicus. Next base: position 49,592,091 of record NC_091763.1, on the reverse strand, counting down.
TACTGAGAATTTTTAATTTCAAAATACTAAAAGCTCAATTATCTATTCTGTCCATATAGAGTTAGGAGGCTAATAATAGTAACAGCCCTAGTATTAGCATTCATTCAGTGCTAATCTCAACTAGGTGAATGGTTTTCTTGGCTTTTCTCATTCAGTCCTTACAACAATCTTGTGAAGGAGACTGTTATTACCCACTTCCACCCCATGTCAACAACCAGTAATGAGAGGTGAAGGGCCTGCCCTATCACCCAGCTAGAATGCAGGAGAGCTCATATTTTCAACACCAAGAATAAGCTCTCTCTACACGCATGTGCTGCGATTCATGGGGTCACAAAGAGTCGGACACGACTGAGCGACTGAACTGAACTGAACTGACAAACACCCACCATTCAAGGCCACAGAGGCCCACATCCCAAGGGGAACAGGTTGTCTGCAAAGTGACCACTTCAGGAACTTCCCTGGCAGTCCAGTGGTTAAGAATTTTGCCTTCCAGTGCAGGGGGCACTGGTTTGAATCCCGGTCAAGGAACTAAGATCCCACACGGCCAACAAATAAGCAAAAACAACAGCAGCAAAAATGACCATTCTGTTCAGCTCTTGGAACGTCTTTCCATCTATTCTGGACCCTTCATGGCCCCAGTGTACTCCTACTTTGCAGATCTAGCTAGAATTAGATTCCATCCACAAAATCAAGTTACGGCATTTTCTAGGACAGAGAGCAGACAAAACCCATTAGAAAACAGTTTGTCTTTGATGTGGTTATACCTACAATAATAGCAGCAGCTGGCAAGTAAGTTTCAAGATGAGCACTCAGGGGTGGGCCATTGTTGTGTGTCAGCAATGGAGAATAGGATAAGGCCACAACCAGCTATTGTCACCTTTGACATGTAAATGTAACTGTTAAGAGAATCAGTTCAGTTCAGTTCAGTCACTCAGTCCTGTCCGACTCTGCATGGCAACCCCGTGGACTGCAGCACACCAGGCCTCCCTGTTAAGGGGATAAACATCCATTAAACCGCAGTGACCTTACTTAACATGTTAGCTCTAGGATGCCAGCTGCTGTTAATCCAGCTTGCTGGTCCTCCTAGTTTCTCTGTCTATCCTGTAGGGCTGTGGGATGAACTGTAGAGTTCATGATCTGCTACTCTTGATTCTCACTCCTCCAGCTAGATTTCAAGGTGCGAATGCTAGTGCCTGGCATGGAAACATAGCACCCTGGCTGAATTCTTAATTCTCCATATGAATGAGTTGCTTCTCTCTCTGAGTTCTGTTCATTTTAGAAACCTAGACTCAACTTTCACCTGTGCTTGTTTCGTGACTCTTCTTAGCGTGACACCGTCTCTTTCTTTGATACTGGTTTTTTAAGATCTATTTCTTTGATTATTTGTCTGATATGAACCATTTTTATTAAGTCTTGATTGATTTTTGTTACCATATTACTTCGTTTTATGTTTTGGTTTTTTGGCCATAAGGCGTGTGGGATCTTAGCTCCCCCACCAGGGATCGAACCTGAACTCTCCTGCATTGGAAAGTGAAGTATTAACCACTGGACCACTAGGGAAGTCCCTAAGGTCTATTTCATAATTTCCTCCTATGGCACACACTGAAAAACAAGGCTAGAGATGATATCCTGCTGTTGTGCTTCTTACCTGCATGTTTGTTAAGACTCCTACCTCTTTTTCTTGCTTTCTCACCTCTTTCCCCCAATCACTGAGTCTCTTCTCTTCTTTCACAAAAGATTTAAAACAGATTGAAATTTACTGGGCCCAACAGTTTGGTTTTTTTTTCCCCCAGTGGGTTCTGGTTTTTTGTTTGTTTGTTTGTTTGGTCAACTGCCTCCAAACTTTGACCAAAGTAATTTTTTTCCCTTTTTAAACATTTCTAACTATTTTAACTCTTAAGCAGGTCACTTTTATACATAATGGATTCTTCAAAAATAGCCATTTATCTCACTCTTTTTCTTTCATGTTTTAAAAAAAATTTTTTTAATTTTATTTTATATTGGAGTATAGTTGAATTAACAATATTGTTTTAGTTTCAGATGTACAACAAAGTGATTCAGTTGTACATATACATGTATCTATTCTTTTTCCAGTTAGGTTATTACAGAATGTTGAGCAGAGTTCCCTGGGCTATACAGTAGGTCCTTATAGGTTATTTGTTTTAAATATAGTAGTGTATATATGTGAATTCCAAACTCCCAATCTATCCCTCCTCCCATCTTTCCCCTTTGGTATCCATACGTTTGTTTCCTAAGTCTGTGAGTCTGTTGTCTTCCATGCTTCTTTTATGATCCTAAGTACTCAAGGACATTTTCCTCAAAGACCTGCTCCCAAAGAACACAGGTTAAACATGAGACAACAAGCAAGGTGATAGAGAAGACTGTTGTTAAGACTAACTTCTAGGAAACAAAGTCAATTTCATGTATCTGGTTTCTTTTCTGTTTTCATATTCTTTAGGTCTATTTGTTTAATGTATTGCTATATGGCTTATTCAACTAATACATGAATAGATTTTTACTGTAAATTTTTTAAATAAAAGGACAATCCTCTGTTGCTCTCCTACCCAATCCTACTAACTCTTATTCAAGAAGAAAAAAACCTCACAGTCTTCATTGTGTATATGTGTGTGTGCAAGAGAGATGCACAGTGGTGGCCATGACTTGGATTTGTAGTAATATGTGCATTTTAGTTAAGATGATTTTGGAATGTCCTGTAACATTTAAAGTCTCTTATAGTCATTCTGGACTTCATATTCCTTTTCATGTGGATGGGAAATCAGTAGAAGCTCTTTTTACTTACATAATTTTTATTTTATGTCAACTTCTGGTACACTTGAATGTGTGTGTGAGCATACACACATATGCACCTCTTAACATCCTGTATCTGCCCAGTCTTAAATAAATGGGGCAGTGAGACATACTTTTTTTCTTTAGACACAGGGGCAAAACACAAAGTCAACTTGGAGGTTCCTTTATCAGCTGTCAAGAAACATTTCCACTTTGTGCATAGCTGCGTAGCCACAAACCACCAATTGGCAGTTCAGTTTTGACAGTCAGTATCTTCCTAAGACAATGTCTGTGCTGATACTTCAGTATCTTCTTGCATTTTGCCCTCATCAGTTGCACATAATTAGATGAAAAATGTAAATGTAGATAGTATTTATTACAGGACTGTAAAGCATTAAGCATATTACAAACAAACACTCTGTAACTTCAAGCAAAGGCTCCATAGACTTACATCAGTTAATTTTTGGTTCAGCTTTGAAGAAAATGTACTCAATCAGAGACCATGTGTAAACTGACAGAACTATGTTGCCAGAGTATGTGTAATGATGGACTTTTAAAATATTTAAAAGATGCAAGTCCCTACAGCGTTTTATTCTTTGTAAAGACTTCTGCAGAGTTAATGCCCGGACACCAGTGCATTATAGCAGTAGTGAGCAATGGCTGGTACCATATTCTTTGGAATCCACAGTCTTGGGTGAAGCTCTGACTCTCAGACAAGGTCTTTACCCTTCCGAGCCTGAGTTTATTCCTCATGCCTGCCTCAAAGGATTTTTGTGAAGACTGAATGAGATTTTGCCCTCAGTACAGTGCCTAGTAGAGTAAGTTTCAAAATGTTAGTTCTCGTTATCATCATCCTCATCTTCATCCTCCCCGTGGTGGTTATGGTATGTGTATGGAAGGGGAGCCCTGCCCATCCTCCTGCTTCAGTTGTATCTAGTGATGATACAACTCAAAAGCCCTCCACGCAGTGAGGCCCAAGAGGCTACTGGGACCGGCTACCTGCAATTTGATTCATATTCCAAAGAATGTATTTCACTTCTCATTTTATTTCTTCAACACACATCCACATAATTTTTCACATTCCTCTTCACACTTGATTTTAAGCATTTCATTTTTCTCCCTATCCTTTGAGTGGAGAAAAACGGCAATAAGGTGCTGTTTTTGCAATATACAGTAGCCTGGGATACTTGTCACCATGCTTCTTTCTGCATCCAGCAATCACATTCACCTAACCCAACCATGTTAATGGATTCAGAAGAAATCCAGTCAAATTAAAAGAATGATATACAGGCATTCTTACCAATAAAAAGAAGAAAACCCTTTACCTTGATTAAGGTAAAAAGAGGGGGAAAAAATCAAGGTTTTAAAAAAATTTTATACCAGTGTCTTGAAACAAATTCTCAAGGGCTTTTCTGATTAGCCATTGATGCTGCACTTTGTCCCATTTGATTGACACTTTTGAACAATACTGGAAATGCTAATTATTCTGTGTTTTTCTTAGGAGATTTGCATACTGTGATTGGTTGAATAAAGGGCTTCACATTATTTGACTCAGAGTAGATGAAAACTTAATCTGTATACATGTGATTGAGTATTATTCTCTTTAAACTGGCCACTTACTCCAGTAATACCACTGATAAAGATAGACCTAATAGTTTTTGGATTGGATCCTGAGTGATATTGAATATTACATGTTGATCCTTTTATGGTAAATAAGATTTTTCAGAAATTTCCCTAGAGCCTTCAGAACTCTGGCAAATGAGATGAAAAATAAATCTAAGAAATATTTTGTATACAAATCAAGATGTTATATAAAGTAATAAGGTTGGTTATCTTATGTGGACAGGTTTCATGTGTGAAAAGTTTTCTTTTTAACAGTTTCTAAAACATTTGGGGGAAATGGCAACATTATTGTAATGATATTTTAGCCTCTGAAAGTGGTTCCTTTGAAAGAAAAATACTCCATTAGATGTATACATTCTGTTCTGTTTAAAATGATCTTCTATTCTTATCATCATAAATACAACTTATCCTGTAAACAGTAAATGTTTTAATTGGTTTGGGACTATGTTTCTGTTGAAAATATATAGTGAAAATAACTGAATGCAATGCTCAGCAGGGTTTGTTAGCATTGAATGTGTTAGCAGTCAGATTTCTCTATTTGAATTTTCTTAATTGTTGAAGATTTTTCACCAGTTGAATATTTATGTAACTCCTGATTGGTAGTTGGCAGATTCCAATGTGGGGCCACATGTAAAATATAGAAAAGCTCATGTACATGGCAGTTTTTTGCTGCAAGAAGCTACAACACTTCTCACCTCCTCCTTAACCCATTGGCACTGACACCATTGACTTGTTTTCCAGCGATGGCAAGCCGGCAAGTGGATATAGCAACTCAGGGCTGGTTCATTGGTCTAATGTGTGCTGTCGCTCTCCTGATCTTAATTTTGCTGATTGTTTGCTTCATCAGAAGAAACAAAGGTGGTAAATATCCAGGTAAGAAACAGAGATTGAAATTGTCCTCTAATGCTGCATGATAATCCATGAAACTAAGATCATGAGAGTCATCACGGAGACTACAATAAGTAGTCTTATTATACTACAATATACTACAATAATATACTACAATATACTACAATAATATACTACAATTATACTACAATAAGTATCTTCCCAGAGCCATACATTCGGACTTTCTGTTCAGACACTTGCTGATCCCTTTGTATGTAATAGAAGCCTAAAAATTGCCAAGGATCAAAAGACAATTTTGGAGGAGCAAATGAATCTGTCCTCTGAAGATATTAGTGACTCTGCTTCCTTAGGCTTCACAGGAGTCACAGGTACTGAAATAGCATCTAAAACCAACAGGCAGTAGTAGAAGGAAAACGTGAAGTTTTCTAAAGGAGGTAATGCATGAACTGGATCCTGATATGATGTGTAATAGTGCTTTCCCTATACGGTTAATGTTTTGTTCAATTTAATAGATCCAGTGAATTTCTATTTTCTTTTTACCTGGCCATTTCCCTTTCAGTGACAGGGGGGAAAATCTACAAAAGAATAGATTTCCAAAGCAACTTGTACCCATGAATATAGTTAACAGATAGATTGGTAAAATAGGGGGAAATCTTAGAATCTTAAGACTTATTCTTCTATCAAGTGAGTAAGAAACTTGTGCCAAAATGCTTTCATGAGGTTAACTTTATCTGTTAACAAAATATTCTAGGTTATTCTAACCTGCTCTGATTTTCTAGGTTACCTCCAAGAGACTAATACATCAAAATATATGCATAGGGAGTTCCCTAGTGGCCTGGTGGTTAAGATTCTGGGCTTTCACTACCGTGGCTTACATTCAATCCCTAACTGGGGAGGTTGGGCCAATAAATAAATGGATGGCCACATGATACATCTGGTTGCGTATCATCTGTGGCATATAGAAAAATTTCCCCACTGCTATATGTCTCATAGAGTGTGCTCTTAAAGACTTTGAATAAGGAAACACAGGATCAGTAGATAATAATGTTTTTTGGTAATTTTTTAGTTAAAGAAAAGGAAGATGCCCACGCAGATCCTGAAATCCAGCCTATGAAGGAAGATGATGGCACTTTTGGAGAATACAGGTGAGCCCCCTGCTTCTTAGTCGCCCTTCATTCTCCCTGCCCTGCGCAGAGACCATACTCAGTCATGCCTAGAATGGGATTCAGCCAGGAACATGCTCTGCCTGGAATTGCTTATTTATCTCAAAAATTAGTCAAGAAACACTTCCGGGAATAAATGTTTACACATCCCTCACAGTTAAAGTAATCTCACTTTTGGTTAGGACTTGGCACTTTCACTGCCAGGACCTGGGTTTTATCCCTGGTCAGGGAACCATGTTCTCACCAGCTACATGTCATAGACCAAAAAAAAAAAAAAAAAAAAAATCCTACTTTTTCACTATAAATGTCCTTTGTATTAATAGGTTTGGAGATGGAGCGTCTCCCACTCTGGCCTATTTTCCAGAAACCCTTGCTATAATTGATCAACATAGAAAAGCTCAAGTGTTAGAATGAGTTAAAACAATAGTACTCTACAAACCTGCATTATAAAGCAAACTATCCCTGTCATTCTCCAAGCAGTGCTTTTGTAAAACTGATGTTACTCTTTTCATCTTGGATTAGAAGGGTTTTTTTTTTTTTACCAAAACAGGTTCCTGTACACCTTCCTATTAATCATAAAATGATGGCTAGGAGGGCTTCCCTGGTAACTCAGCTGGTAAAGAATCCTCCTGGAATGCAGGAGACCCCGGTTTGATCCCTGGGTTGGGAAGATTCCCTGGAGAAGGGATAGGCTACCCACTCCAGTATTCATGGGCTTCTCTGGTGACTGAGATGGTACAGAATCCGCCTGCAATGTGGGAGACCTGGGTTTGATCCCTGGGTTGGGACGATCCCCTGGAGAAGGGAATGGCTGCCTAAACCAGTATTCTTGCCTGGAGAATTACATGGACAGAGAAGCCTGGCAGGCTACAGTCCATGGGGTCACAAAGAGTCGGACACAACTGAGCAACTTTGACTTCACTTCACTTCAATGACCACTTCAATGGTGGTTTTAGAAGCTCTTAATTATTAAGAAATATCACAGCCCTGGAGGCAGTGTGTTAATTCACAGGGTTTGGTAAATAAAATGTTCTTAGCTTGGCTCCATCATTAAGGACAAATGTAATGTAACCTATGTGCTAAATATTTTTTTAAAAAACAAAAAGAAAGATTTCTTTAAACAAAGATTTTCTTGCCTAGGGGTATAGGTATTTAAGAGAGATAAATTATTGTTTTAGATATGTTTAAAAGCAGAAACAAAAGATATATTTATTCAGTTAAAACATTGGGATTTTGGTATTCCAAAAAGAATGTATCTATTAATCAAAAATGCTTTTACACCTTGTTCTTTCTTTCTGTAAGCCTCTTGATTATATAATCTTTTAAATATGCACGGGGCCAGTATTGAGGTTCTCTCTTGCCAGAAGAAAAGGCTTTTAGGTAAAATAAAATGTGTCACTATTTGTGACTGCCAGATGATATTTATAAATAAGATATGTGTATTCATTTTTACTTATCTCTAGAGCTCATTTTTGGTATGACCATGTCAACATCACGAGGGGCAAAATAAAGCCAAGGGTAAGAAATATGAGAACTGACTGAGAAAAACTATGTATTTTTTTTTTTTACAAAGTTGGATTCACACCAGTCTCCACACAGATATAAGTGCTTTGCCTGTGTGTCTCAGCACCTCATCTTTCATTGTAATCTCCTTTCCAAAAGAGGTGACTATGATTTTTAAAACTCTTCAGAATTCTGGATCTTAGGATACAGAAAAACATCTAGTGAGGGTTGTCTTGATGTCAGATGTTGCCTACAAGGCTGAAAGGGTATGAAAACCTCATTCAGCATCCCCACTGGTCCATCCACAAAGTAATATTAATGCATTAAAGCAGCCTGCAGAGGGTCGCAGCCAAGGGCAGCCAGGCCTTAACACTGGATGAGTTGAAATCTTTGCTGATTTCATTCACTCTCCTGCATATTTCTCCTGTAAAGTAAGAGAGTCCAGAATTACTAAACAACTTGTTATTTTTAGTGTTCCTATGACTAGAATTCTACCCAAGATATGTGTTGCTGCTGCTGCTGCTAAGTCGCTTCAGTCATGTCCAACTCTGTGTGACCCCATAGACGGCAGCCTACCAGGCTCCCCCGTCCCTGGGATTCTCTAGGCAAGAACACTGGAGTGGGTTGCCATTTCCTTCTCCAATGCATGAAAGCGAAAAGTGAAAGTGAAATCGCTCAGTCATGTCCGACTCTTAGCAACCCCATGGACTGCAGCCTACCAAGCGCCTCCATCCATGGGATTTTCCAGGCAAGAGTACTGGAGGGGGGTGCCATTGCCTTCTCCACCACTGTTTATTGTAATAAAGCCAAATTTTTGATATAGTCTGAAAAAGTTATGTATCTGCACAAACCAAAAACAAACTATTGCTCTCCATATATTCTTCACATGGTGATGGATTTCTGTTCTACATTATCATGCCCAAATGAATCTGGCAACATACTGCTCACTCTGTGCATCTCAAATGTCAGCTTTCTCTTATAGTTATGTGAAACCATGATCGATTGTAGTAAGGCTTTCTCAGAGTCCCTCTTCTGCCTACTCCATTAAAACATGATTGAAATCTAGGTTGAATGTGAACTCATCTGGAATCAAGAGACTTAGTTTTGCTGTCAACTTAGCCCTTACCTTTGATTTATTTAGATATGACATTTAATCCAAGTGTCAGTTTGTTCCATCTCTAAAATAACAGAGTTGTTCAAGTATGAGATAATCTCTGAAGGTTTCTAGTTCTATGATTTCTGTGCTCCTTTATAAACCATCTACCAATGAGTTTTAATGTGATTTGGGGTTTCAGAGCAGAACATAGTGAGTATTTAGTTACTGGCCTCATTATCACTGTGTTTATATTTCTTTGGTCTGTTTCTTTGTCTTGGTGTTAATTCATATGTGGTATGTTTGTAAAGCATTTTCAAATAGCTGTTTTTAGCTAATGCCTTGAGTTTCTCAGAAGACAAAGACTTTCCCTTGGGTTTATTAAAAACAAACTCATTGGTTCATGTGTGAAGAAAAAAAACTTGAAATTCTATAGATCTGCAAATTGCCAAAGGAGATAAGGTTTTGACAGGTGTCTTAAACCTGAAACACAACTCAGTGATTTTTTTTCATTGAAGCTGAAAGTTCATAAGGACAATCCCACAAGTGAAATCACTTCCCAAAACACCCAACCACCCTTTGCTACCGATGTGGCTTTGTCTTATAACTTCCTGGCATGACCTGAGAATTTTTTTCCTTTGGTTTCTTTTCTACTAGGAGAAACTAAAAAACCTTTCATTCCTTAGATGTCACATGAATGAAAATGGATTCAACTGTTTATTATAGAATTTTAAATAATACACTTAAATGTTACAAGAGTGAAAATCACGAGTCCCTTGTCTACTTTGCACCTTCTAGAAGTTTTTGAGCTCTGTATTATTTATTGATTCTTATTCTTTTTCATTCTGAAAATAAATTAATATTCTATCACACACAGACACACACAAAATCAGGACTATTGCCTAAATGTTAATGAATTCTGTTGATGGTTTGCTTATTCTCATGCTTGAGGATGAAGCCATTTCTATGTGATTGGCTCTGAGCCAGGGAGTATTTCATAGTCCAAAAAGGATGGAACTTCAATGGCCATATTTGATGGGGTTTTGTGTTTTTTTTTGCATATGCTGTAACCTTGTACTCTCACTCCAACACTCACCCCCAAACAGTCACCCTCTGGTGGAAGCCTGCAGCTTTCTTTGTTTGTTTCTTTAATTATACAGACAGTAGGATCTGCATCCTTACTAACATATAGAAAAATCAGAGAAACAATGCAACCAACTGTGTAAGTGTTTTTTTGTTCTTTAGATCCATCCCTTTAAAAACCAGAATGAACATAGGTCATGAGCCATGGGACCATGGTATTTGATGGAGGCTCTTGGCATGGAAGTCTTGACATGTGAACATGAGCCTGTTGCACGCATGCTAACCCATGTTCGTGAGGCACGGATGATGTGCACATATATTGCATTTGATATATACTTTAGATTTATTCTGCTCAGAGACGTAAACTGATCATGAGCAGTATAAACAGTGACAGACTTTTAGAGGGAGTGTTTAGTTTGTGAACGTCAAAAATTATTGCAGTGTGATTTGACCATGGTAGGGTGGTGACCACAGGAGAATCAGACCTAGTGATCACAGATGTATCCATCATTGCTGCGTTTTTACTTTGCAGGCATTCAATGGATACTTTCTGTGTGCACAGCTATTTTTAAAAAGTGAACTCTCTAAAATTGATTCTTTAGGGTAAGAGAAGGAAAGAATTGGTTCCAGTGCTTTGTCTGACATCATAAAATTGATGAAGAAAAAAAATGAAAAAAAAAGTTAAAGTTGGAATTTTGAAGAATTTCTAAAATGCACTTATTGTTATTTTTTATTGTTATTGTTATTTTACAATGAATTCATTCAGCCAGTATTTATTGAGTGCCTACTGTATTCTAAGCTGTGGAGATTTTAAAAACCAATAGACTCTTATCTCACTAGTTAATGGTCGAGGGAGGGATGCAGGGAAGTAAAAGGACAATCTGGGCATAGTGTAAAGAGTGCGCTGGAAGGGAAGGGATACAGCCAAGGTGCCAAGGGAGCAGGGACAGGAAGCCAAAGCCAAGTTCATGGCCTTGAAGGAGGTGGCACAAGAAGTTGTCCCAGAGGGAGTAATGCAGGAGCTGAGTTTTAAAAGTTCCATTCCATTGCACAACTTATAAAGATAATCATTATCCATGACTGATATGATTATATGTATCAAAAACATATTTTGTGGCTATATGTACTATTTTATGATGATTTTATTACTTTTTGGGGAACTTGTTCATCTTTGCCATTCCAGGCTAAGAATTAACATCTGATACCTCCTATCCTTAAAAAATTCTCATAAAAACATGGATGGATTTTTTTAAGCTTTAAATACCACATAGCTAAATAAGGATATGATTTTTCAATGATCTTCTGTAGCTTCTAAATTCCTCTTGTTTGGGAAACTACCCTTTCATACTGAAACTTGACCAAGCAGCTTCCCTTGGCACAATGTCAAAAGCAGTTGACTTACTCTGTCATTAGAGAATTCATCTTTGAGTTGAAAAGAGGCAGGCATTCATTCAGAGCTTCATCACAGACTTGTCACCACCCATCTCATCTGGAAAGTTCTAAGTGTATGTGTTATACAAGGTATTTCCTAGGAAAAAGTCTCTCTGAGGCAGGGAGTCTGGAGTGGAGCCAAGAGGTGTGATGGCAGGTGGATGGGCACTCTGATTTGTTAGGTACTGTTCACAAGGCAGGCACTGTGCTGGTGCCTCATAAATACTTTTCTCATTTAACCAGATTCTAATTCCTGAAGTAGGACATTATATCACATGTCTTTAAAAGATCTTGAGCTGCCTCTGAACAGCTTTTCCTGGAAAGACTCTGTGAGTAGAATATCCCGTTTCCTTCATGTCTTTTGAGCACAGCCCATGTTGCTATAGATTCTCGCCCACTACAGCAGCCCACTCCAGTATTCTTGCCTGGAGATTCCCATGGATGGAGGAGCTAGTCCATGGGGTCACAAAGAGTCAGTCACGACTGAGCAACTAAGCACACACGTGTGGCCTTTAAACTGGAAAGGATGTTTCTGGGGAGCCCCTTACTGGCTGGCCGTTATTCATAACTGATGCAATTATGTGTGTAAAAATCCAAATAAATCTGTAGGAAGATATTAGAGTTCATAAGAGAGTTCAGTAATGCTGCCTAAAAAAAAATAATGTAAAAGTCAATTATATTTCTTGCTACCAGGAAATAGTTGGAAAATAGGAGTTTAAAAGTTGTCCCAGTTAAGATAGCATGATTCATTTTGATATATGGCAGAAACCAACATAACATTGTAAAGCAATTATCCTCCAATTAAAAATAAATAATTTTTTTAATGAAAAAAAAATGTTGCTACAAAAAAAAATTGTCCAATGTGTGTGTGTGTTAGCAACTCAGTCCTGTCTGACTCTTTGTGACCCCATGGACTGTAGCCTGCCAGGCTCCTCTGTCCGTAGAATTCTCCAGGTAAGAGTACTGCAGTGAGTAGCCATTCCCTTCTCCAGGGAATCTTCCCAACCCAGAGATCAAACCAGAGTCTTCTGCATTGCAGGTGGATTCTTTACCATCTGAGCCAGCAGTGAAGCCCAGATTTTCCAATAGGATAATGTCAAAAATTTTTTGATGTAGGAATAAAACCAACAAAAAGATCTTCCTGTATTTCCATTTCAGGGTCTGATATTCTATTCCACTCAGAAGTTTGTCTATCTCTGCACCAAAACTAAACTGTCTTAATATAGTAGCTTGGGGTGAGTCTTGATAGCTAGTGGGTCAAGTCCTCCAACTTTGTGATTCTTCCTCAAGAAATTTTAAATATTCTTGACTCTTTTCATGTTCTTATATATCTTAGAATCAGCTTGCCAAGATCCATATAAAAGCCTGCTGTGTTTTTACTGGAAATAAACTGAATCTAAAGAGCAACGTAAAGAAAGTGAACACAGTTACCAGAGGTCTTCCTATTCATGGTTATGATATATCTCTCCATTTATTTACCTCTTATTCAATAGCTTTGAATGCAGGTTTCATTTTCTTCATGGGACTCTTACACGTATTTTTATTGGATTTGTTCTTATCTACTTTATATTTTTGTGGTATCCTAAATGGAATTATTTTTAAATTTTCATTTTCCAATTGTTTGTAAGTACTTAGATCAAACTTACTCTTATGCTAATATGATACTAAGCAATGTTACTAAGCTCTCTTTTTATTCTAATGTTTGCCTATAGGTTCTTTACAATTTTTTATGTATGTAATCATACTATTTATGAATAATGATGGTTCTCTTCTTCTTAATATATATGACTTCTATTTCTTTTTCTCATCATGTCACTTAGTATTTTCCAATTCAGTTTTTATTAGAATTGTTATTTCTGATGTTAAACAAGAAACTTTCAACATTCACCATCAAGGATGACATTAACTCAGGGTTTCTTATAGACACATTTAAGAAAGACACTTCTGTCCCTAGTATATTAAAGTTTTATTGTGAATGAAACTTTTTTCCTAAATCTTTTCTTCAGATTTTACCTTTATGGTAAAGTTTTACCATAAAACTTTTTTTTCTAAATCTACTGGGATAATCATAAAATTTTTTCTTTTGCAAAAATGGTGAATTACATGAATTGGTGTTTTTTTTTATTTTTTTGTTTTTTATTGCTCTTTTTTTTAAATTTAACTTTACAATATTGTATTGGTTTTGCCATATATCAAAATGAATCTGCCACAGGTATACATATGTTCCCCATCCTGAACCCTCCTCCCTTCTCCCTCCCCATACCATCCCTCTGGGTCATCCCAGTGCACCAGCCCCAAGCATCCAGTATCATGCATCGAACCTGGACTGGTAATTCGTTTCATATATGATATTATACATATTTCAATGCCATTCTCCCAAATCATCCCACCCTCTCCCTCTCCCACAGAGTCCAAAAGACTGTTCTATACATCATGTTTTAATGCTACAATAAGCTTGCATTCTTGGGATAAACCCAACCTGGTCATGCTATATTTTCTTTTTAGCCAATTGCTAAATTCTATTTGCTCATGATTTCTTTGAGATTTTTCTCATCTATGTTCCTAAGTGAAATTAGCCTGTAGTGTGACTTTTACTTTCTCAAATTGTTCTTGTTGGTTTTAGATATCAGTGTTATATAGTGTTATACTATCTCACAAAATGAATGGTTCCTCTGACATGTCAAATTTGAACATGTCCAAAACCGGACCACCAGTCTTCTAGCCCAAACATGCTGCATTCCAGAGTAAGGGTAATTCCATCCTTCATGCTACTCAAACCAGAAATGTTGGTGTTGTCTTTTTCTCTGTTTCTTCCATATCTAACCCATCAGGAAGTCCTATTGGTGCAGTCTTCAGAATACGTCTGTAATACCACTTTGTAGCAGCCCAGTGTTCCACTCTGTCCCGAGTCACAGTCCTCTCACTCTTGAATTATCACAGTAATCTCCCTGGCCCCCTGGAGCAGGAGTCGGCTAACTTTCTGTAAAAGGTCCAACGATAAGTATTTTAGACTTAACAAGTTGCATGGTTCCTGTTGCAACTCTACAATTCTGTTGTAGTACTGAAGCAGCTATAAACAATACGTAATAAATGAGCACAGCCCAATTTCGGTGTAGTTCACCAACCCCTCCCTCTAGGGTAGGCTATTTGCAATACTGATGACAGTAATCCTTTAAAAATGTAAATCATATCAGGTCACTCATCCATTGAATTCCCTCCATTGACTTCCTGTCTCAGTGAGACAGATCCTTACATGACCTGATCTATCACCTCTTTAATCTCAGTCTCTCTCTCCCCTCTCTTCCCCTCTCCCCCTCTCCCACCCCAAGCTGCTTTTCCATTCCTAGAACAGGCTTGCCCTCCTACAGGGCATCTGAACTATTTACCCGTCATAATGGCTCTCCCTCCAGCTGTCTACCTGACTAACTCAACTCTTTTTAAGTCTTTGATCAGATATCACTTCTTAACAAGGCCGTCTCTGGAAATCCTACTTGAATGTCAACTTTCCACCCCCTCCCCTGACACCCTCCATTCTCTTTACTCACCTCTGTATTTTCCATAGAACTAATCACCTTCTGACACACTCTGTGACTAATTTTTGAAATATGTTGATTGTCTGTATTTTTCCCTTCAAAAAGTAAACTTAGTGAAGGTTTTAGTCTGTTTTGTTTATTGCTATATCTCCAGTGACTCAAACCTGTCATAGAGTAGGCACTAAATGAACATTTATTAGATGTATGGTGGGTGGGTGGATAGATAGATGGGTGAATGGACGAATCAAAGAAATGTCATAGACTAGAATTTCCTGGAGTGTACACCTTGGAACATTAGTTCTCTAAAGCAGAATAATATTAATAGTTGGGATGAAGGTAACAAAATTCTGCTCATCATTAAATTCTTCAGTGGAATTTTCTCACCAAGTTATGGGCAATAACTCACAGGAAGTATTCAAGCACAGCTTAGAAGCTAATGATTAAATTCCAAAAATGTGCAAGTCATTCTTGTACCAGGTTGGAGACTGGCTGCTATGTCCCCTGACATTTCCCAGACACAGGCCATTACAAAATTCTGTGATTCCTCCCTGGTTATTTACTAACAACAGTGATAATATCATTTATTCAGTTTGTGACAAGCACTTGTGTGTTGCTAACACAGGTAATTTTCAATAGCATATATCAATGTCATGTAAAGCCAATACTATTTTCCAGTCTTGAAATTTTCTTCTTGGCGAAAAACTGGAGACCCTAGTAGGAATTATTGGCCAGAATATCCATATACCATGAAATATTTGTATCTTGGCTAGAAAGAAGTTATTTTTCAAAGGAAAGGGAATAGTAAAGTCCTAGCACAAGTTGCTAGGTGAAATATTACAGCTCAGGGGCCTCTCTTTTACATGAAATCTTTCAATTTTTTTTAAACTAATGTTTATGTTTCCCACTTTTGTTCTTTGAAAGAATACAAAATATGTCATTGCTTTTTTTTCCTTTTTATTTTTAAACCAAATATTACCTGTTAAGGACTAGGTCAGCGTGCATACCTAGTTATATGACCATTTGAGTGAATGCTCTTAAATATAGTAATTACTCTTCTACTTCCAGATGTTATACTTAGGGGTTTAACAGAGACATAAGCAGATATATAGAGAGTCCTACACATGTGTATTAAGTTGCACTCCTCAGATTACCATCTGATATGGATCAGCTGCATAACACACTGGGGAGAAGGGAATAGTGGGGTAAAGAAGAGGGCAGGAGATACTGGCTTTTACATTTGGGCATCACTCACACTTGTCAGAATATATTAACACACTACTAATAGTACAGATGTAATGCCCTGAAGTTAAATTATGTTTCTTTCCAAATTAATAAATCTTTACCCATTAACTAATAAAAATAATACTGTATGCAATCAGTATAAGGATTTTGCTTTTTTTCTTAGGCTATTTTCATTTGTTTCTTCTGCATCCCTTTAATGGAATGTGTAGGTCTCTTGAAAGGTAAGGTTCAAGTTTACAAGTCTGGCCTGCACTCAATAACACAATGATTTGAGATGCAGGATTTTGCTTCTTGCTCAGAAAAACAAAAATCCATATTTCACACTTAACCAAAATCATTCTCCATTCATATCCAAAGAATCAGAGATATTATGCAGTTTAACATACTAACTTCTCTACCATAAACTTTTACACCCTTTTGAATTCTAGTAAAATAGTGATGATTTTCAACTTTTTTCAATTATTATTTTGGTAATGCTTGTGACAATTTCTGAGTTGCTTCCAAATCAGGGGCCAGAATCTGTCATTGATATTGACATCACCCTGTGAAGCCATCCACCTGTCGAAGACTTCATGATTAAACCATTTCTGCACTCTACTTTCATTCCAACCACATTCCGGTCATTGAAGGCCACCTGGCGATTAGATTGGGCTAGAGAAGCTCAGGGCGCCAAATGCTTCCTCATAATTTGCATGCCTGATCTTTGAGAACCAAGCATTTTACCTAAGGGCCCATCTCGACGAACATGTTTTATCTTTCTTTTTCCAGTGATGCGGAAGACCACAAGCCTTTAAAAAAAGGCAGTCGAACACCTTCAGACAGGACTGTGAAAAAGGAAGATAGCGATGATAGCCTAGTTGACTATGGAGAGGGAGTGAATGGCCAGTTCAATGAGGACGGCTCCTTTATCGGACAGTACAGTGGTAAGAAAGAGAAAGAACCAGCTGAAGGAAACGAAAGCTCAGAGGCACCATCTCCTGTCAACGCCATGAATTCATTTGTCTGATTTGTGAGCTCTTTGCCAGTATCCAACTTTTCTCAAATGTTTATCTTAATAAGCACTTGTCTGTCCACCTTCTCATACTATGAACATAGAGGCAGAAAGTCTATGTGCTGCTGGGTGTTCATATGATGAGAACTGTCAAAGCAAGAACGTAACTCAGTCAAATGATATCTTAATGTGAACTGCAGTGCAAAGTGCATACTTTTTCATTCAACATAGGTCATCTTGATTTCCTAAGAACTGATAAAAAAAAAATGATACAACGTCATCAACAGATCACCTTCTACCCACTTTGGGATACAGTTCAATAGGTTGCATGAAAAATGCTACACCTTTAAAGGATATACCTGTGTATGTTAATCAAACATGGGTTGATACTTTGTTTGATACTCTCCTCCACTGAACCCCTAAGTAGGAATTCCATTTTCATTGTCAAGAGTGTTACTGTAGTATTCTCTAGAACTTCAATGTCTTTGTGGACATTGTCGTGAAATTGGTGACTCTATGTCTAGCTGTCGTTAGTCTTTTTGGGAGACTGTAAGGAACCATATGTACAATATATACTTGCTAAATGAGTTAATTATGACAGGTACATTTGCTGATGCTTACTGAGACTCTCTTACCTGCTCTTTGCTCCTCTTACTCCATTGACCTCTTAATCATCAAGGTATTATATTGGTACAGTGTTCTACTTTTTACATCCTCTCTCCATTCTGGTCTGTGATTTTTAGGCATAAACGATGTGTATCGCAATGCATTTTGGCACTTGTGCCAGACCAAGAGAATCTCAAACAGATCACTCCAATTAAATTTCCAAAATTATTCCAGAAAGCACAGGGCAAGACATATGCAGTGCCTTCAGATGATAAGCATTCCACAACATACCGCCTTCTATATCATTTGGTACAGTCAACTCGGAGTCCTAGATTATTGTCATTGTCTAAAAGTCACTTGGAAAAGGCAGAGTTCATGAAGATGGCAATGTTGGGGTATAAAAAGGAACTGTGACAGTAAAATGAAGACAATTTATTTTAAGGAGCATTTTCCCCCATATGTCTAAAAAGAAAAGTTTTATCACCAACTGGAGCATATGATGATTTTATGGTCTCTTATGGTTTCTATTAAAACAAGTCACATTCAGTAAGAAAGATGGGAACTTGGTAGAAAATTTTTTTAAGTTATTTCAAAAAAAAAGCACATAAAGCAAAGCAACAGGAATATATTTTTCTCTAAGTCATTACCTATGTGGCAGCTTTTGAAACTCTGCAGCATTAAACAGTGTGTATGCAAATTACATGGATGCCTTGCAGAATCTAAGAAAACTGATAAGTGCTAACAAGGCCAACAGTCAAAGGGATTACATCTGTGGTTTTGAAAATAAGCATATATATTCTACCAGCTTCATAAATAATATCTATCAAATGGTTTCCTTCCACATATGAAATTCTATAACAACCTATGGTTGAAGGAATGCTCAGTTTCATTTGCCAATAAATTGGTTTCTCATAACTTGCATCAAGTTTAATTTTAAGTAAAGCTTTTTATATGTAGATATTTTGTTGAATTTGTACATACGCTTAGAGTGTAGATGCTATATGCTTAGGGGTGTTACATACAAATAAACATGCCAACAATGTTTATGTTGTACTGTATAAAATGTTAGCTAATTAATACAGTGCGTGGGATTGGAAAGCATTTACTTAAATGCCTTCTGGGGTTTTATTTTCTCTTTTTGCTGTGAAACTGAAAGAGTGAACTATTTTCCATACAGACAGCAGGTTTCTAGAAGAAATTTTCAGAGCTTTGCTGAAGCACAGTTTGAAGTAATCCCAGGTAAAGATGGCTCTACATAGTTTAATGTCTCTAGTCTTCACTTTTCACAGATCAGCCTTTCTTGTGGAAATCCAGAAAGACCAGACAGGCTTGCCTTGGCATCAGAGAGCACAGAGATAAGTTACTTCAAATTTACCAATGTATGGGGGTGGGGTAGGGGAGACAAGAACAGTATAGTTTTTCCTCTTCCACAATGGCAGATGCTAAATTTATCTGTGCATGAAGGGGTTATTTCTGTACTAGTGCAACAGAGTTTGTATTAAAAGTTAAATGTGGTTTTAAAAGTCCTTCTGTCTCTTGTAATATATCATGTTCCTAGTGGAATATGAATGTCCGAGTAATGGTATATTTAACAGTACAGGCAGATGTGACTGGATTTCCATCAAAAAAGTAACTGTTAAAAAGTCATGATCTCTTTGTGATTCTTCTTCAAACCTAGAGTTCCTAATGTTTTGTTTTATTTTATTTATTGGCTGCATCACATTGCTTGAAGGACCTTAGTTCCCTGACCAGGGATGAAACCTTGGCCCCCGGCAGTGGAAACTCGGAGTCCTAACCACTGGACAAACAGGGAATTCCCCCTAATGTGTTTTTTCCCCCCTAATGTTTTAAAATATAATACAGAGTTTGATTTTTGCTTTTAAAAGGCAGAGAAAAAGTTAAATGAAAAGCTAAACAATATGAAAAAGAGCTAATAAAAGAGGGGCATATCAAACATTGTAATGCAAAGCAGGAATAGATATTAACCAGCCTTTGGAGAAACAGTCTGAGAAGTTAGATGCTGCTTCCTTTCCTGAAGCCCGATCACCACGAGCTGTTCCCTGTTGTCATCCTTTCTTCTACCTGCCTGGACATCCGCCATCTCCAGCTATGACAACTGGATTCCTTAACTTTTCCTGTTTGATGAAACAGCTTGAGTGTGAACAAGTAGCACTGACGGATGTGTCATCCACCCCCTTCTCAGCAGCCCAGTTCTTCTTTTGTCTCATAACTGTCCAGCTCTGCAAATAGCCAAGACCTGGCTTGTTCCTCCATTTGCCCTTGGTCCCAGCTTTCTACCCGTAAGACCTTGTGCTGGCACAGAGCTCCCCCTCCCTACACAGTTACTTGGATACCAATGTGATACATGCGTCAACTGAATGATGCTAATAGACCCTATGTAGACCTTAGTCCTTCTACCATGGAGAGCATTCACTTTTGAGCAGCAAGTCAGGGTCTCCAGTCTATACCATGGGCCAGATTCAGTCGACGTCCTCGGACCACATCATCAGTCACAGGTCAGTTTAGCAACACAGCCTGGCCAGCTGTAAGCCTGACCACAAAAAGCACTGGTTTGCTAATGCCTTCTTGTTCAGATGGTTTATAATGGCCCTGCTTTACTTTTTTGTCCTCTCTCTTTTTTTTTTTGTAAATTTAAATTTTATTGAAGACCTAAGATGTGAAAATTAAAAAAAAATGTAATTAGTATTTCTGTAATTTAAAGTATAATGATTAATTTTACTTTTGTAATTTAAGTAATTTCAGCAAGCCTTTTTTTAATTGTTCAGTTCTTTAAGATCTATGTTTATAAATTGACTTCACAAGTTGGAGAAGACATTAGATAATTGATATAACCCTGTGTAACCTGGTTTACTTTTAATGTCTGATAAAATAATTGGAAATAGCTTGTGGAGGCAAAGGAAAGAAATGTGAAGAACTGAGACTTCTCACC
The DNA here is from genome assembly GCF_029378745.1 of Bos indicus. Lineage (NCBI taxonomy): Eukaryota > Metazoa > Chordata > Mammalia > Artiodactyla > Bovidae > Bos > Bos indicus. The sequence continues at coordinate 49,571,237 of NC_091763.1, read as the reverse complement.
CCAACTAAGCATCTCTCTCCTGCTCATGAGATTTTTCTACAAATTGCCACCAGAGGGCTCCCGTACCTTATTCAATGGAAAACAGAACAAAAAACTGGGAAAACAAAGCCTCTGGAGAAATAGTGCCAAGGACCTTTGATAATCAGACTGGATCTGATCGTGCAGAAAATGATTGCCTGCTGAAACTGGGAGAAGCGGAGTTAGCAGCTTTCTCTGAGGAGTTCACAACCTCCAGGGCGTGCATCTGTGTCACCATGAGCCTCATCAGTATCTGCTTCCTTGTATGGTGGCCAGGTGGCTGGTGGCCCATCAGCAGAGCGAAAGGAGGAGGAGTCAGCCTCCTGGCTCCCTCCAGACAACCTCACCTGCAAGCTGGTGGTTGTGAAGGAGGGGCAGGATCCTAAAATGGTCCCTCTCCTTTCTCCCCATCATGCCATCTTGTCTGCCACAAGTGGTTTGATATTCTGTGGCTGGTTAACACAGTAAGCACAGTTTAAGCAGAGACAGCTTTTCTTGTTCACTTTAGAAAAAGCAGGAGAGGGAAAGAATACTCCCAGGATATTTATATTAAAGAAGCAAACTGAGGTATAAATGCTGCAAGGGGAAGGCACGGGGTCCATGAGAGCAAGTGATGGAGGAGACTGAGCTGTGCAGGGTGGTCAGGAGGCTTCCCTGAGAAGCTGGGAGCTGGGGGACAGTGGGACCCAGGAGGAGAAGGCAGGATAAAGCCACTGCCGAGGAGGGGCCCTGCGTCAGGAGCAGATGCCCGGGCCAGAGCATACTGGGCCCTGAGCACCAAAGGGTAGGTTTTTGAATTTAGTCAAGGTGCAGTGGAAAGTGAGGAGTAATTAAAAAGGTTAAAGAAAAGGGTTATATGACCAGATCTGTTTGTGAATGAGGTGGAATTCTTAGGATTTAGTGTCGAGAATGGGCTGGAAAGGAGCCAGGAAGGTTGATAAGAAGCCACTTGGAAGCTTCACAGTTGTTTAGATAAGAGATGATAGAGGTTGAATCCAGATCATATCACTGGAGATGGATAGAAGTGGGTGGATTCTAAAGATATTTAGGAAGGAAGTTAATGGGAGTGATAGATCAGATATGGGAGGATGATGGAAAGGGAGAGATCCAAGATGGTGCTTAGATTCCTGACTTGTCTAACCAGACGGTATATTCCTTTTTATTTCTATAGCCTTCAAACCTCTCCAGTCTCACTCAATGTGTTCTGGAGACACTGTCTTGCTTCAGCTGTAGCTATTTAGCTATTATCTCAGCGAGTGACTCAACAAACTTTTTTTTAATCAACAAACTTTGTGCCTGTCTTTGTGCGCTTGAGTAGGAGCAGACAGCCTGCACGCTGGACTCACTTGGGGAGCACTGAAAGTCCTCATGCCTGCCCACTCACTCCACTGTGTCTCTGTTCTAATTGTCTGAGACATAGCCTGGCATCAGAATTTTTCAAAGCTCCCCAGATGATTCTAATGTACAGACAAGACTGAAACCGGCCTCAAGAAACATGTTTCTACACTCTTGTATGTGCATTTAAAGTATTTAATGAACAGTGTTTTGAATACATTTCTTCGTACGGGTTGATCTCAAATTATCTTGTATTTGTCCCAGTAAAAAACAACGATAACATATCTAGGGAAAATGGACTCTGCATCATTGGTGGGATTATAAAATGGTACTTTGAAACACAGTTTTGCCGTTTCTTAAAATGTTAAATATAAATTTACCTTATGACCCAGACATTCCACTCCTGGTATGTACTGAAAAAGAAATGGAAAAATATGTCTATGCAAAGACTTGTATACAGATATTCAAAGGAGCATTCATCATAATAGCCAAACAACAACCCAGATGTCCGGGAACTAAGGAATGCATAAAGACAATGTGGTCTATCCATGGAATTAAACAATGAATCCATATAATTAAATAAGATACTATTTAGTAGTTTTTTTAAAGTACTAATACCTACTGCAACATAGAGGACCAAGGGTAGCATTATGTTAAATTAAAAAGCCAGACACAAAAGACCACATACTGCATGATTCCATTTATTTGAAATGTCCAAAAAAGCAAGTCTATAAAGACAAAATAGGTTGTCTGGGAATGGGAACAGGGATTACTGTAAATTGGCCGGAGAGATTTTTCTAGAGTGATGTAAATGTTCTAAATCTAGACCAGTGCTGACAATGGCACAACTGATAAATTTACTAAAAATCACTGAATTGTATACCTAAGTGAATCTGTGGAATGTAAGTTATACCTCAATAAAGCTGTAAGACAAACCATCCTAAGCTTATGTGTGTCTGAGAGTGATCAGGGCTGTGTGTAAATGAGCCTTGTGATGAGTACAGCACCACAGGATGGGTCACTCCCCCTCCCCGTCCTCCTGATTTTTTCAGGAGACCCCACAAGATCAGTGGTTCTCCAAGTACGGTCCCTGGAACAACAGCATCAGCAGTCCTGGAGAGCAGTGCAAATTCTGGACCCACCCCAGATCTACTGAATCAGTTCTGGGAGTGGAGACCAGCATCTGTGTTTTCACAGCACTCTAGGCGATTCTGGTACATCCTAACATATGGGCAGCGCTGGAGTCAACCTCCACTCCAATCTCTCCTCTCTCCTGCCTGTAAGCATAGAAAGGATTTACCTTCTGAGATGAAAAGAAGAAACTTGGCTCTTTTCATAACAGCAAAAAAAAGTTGAAATAACTGAAGTGTTCATCATCAGGTAATAGAGGAAACAATTCTGTTGTATCAGACCAACATTTATAGTAATGAAATACTAACCACAGTAAAGAGGAATAAACTACTGATACAGGTCATTCATTCATTCAACTTGCAAACAAGTTTCATTTATGTGAAACACTGGAACAAGCAAAACTAATCTACAATGATGGAAAGCATATCTGTGGTTGCTTGGGGCTGAGCTGTGGGGAGGGATTTACTACAAAAGGGCTGAGGGAGCTTTTAGGGGCAATGGAAATGGTCTATATTTTCATTATGGTGTTGTTTACAGGGGTGTGTTCATTTGTCAGGACTATATACTTAAAATGGGTATACTGTTAAAAAAAAAAAATCAACAAATTTGAGAAATCTCAAATTGAGTTGGAAGAGCAGAAGGGGATGCTCTCACATCCTATGCTGATAGCAGAGCCCAACAGGAAAAAGACTCCTTTCCCGGCAGGGACTCAGCCAATGAGAAGCCAAGGGCTCTTTGTTTGCTCCTGCCCTCCCAGCTCCCCCTGTAAGAAGCCTATTTCTTCCCATGCTGTGGGCAGGATTTGCTCATGGCTCACCATGGTTGTAAGTCAGGGATTGCAGTTCTGGTCTGATCCAGAAGAAACCCACCTTTGCTGGATAAGTAATTGACAGTCGGTTCGTTTTAAGTCCACCATTATATCAATAATGCTGTTTTTTTCTTCTTTTTAAATTATCTTATTTTTCAAAAGTTTTATTGAGCTTTGATACTGCTGTTTTTTAAAGGGAAAAAAGAAAAAAGAGTTGGGCCTAAGTGACTTGTCTCTTGGTTCTTTCTCATTCTCTGGTCAGCTGGCCCAAGGAGATTAGGGCGCAGGGGTGGGGAGGTGGGGAACCTTTGGCCCTGCTCTGGTCTCCATGTGGTAAATGCAAGGGGTTAGGATTCAACCTGACTTCTAGAGGAAGGTCGGCTGGAAGCCATCTCTCCCTCACTCCAGCAGGCCATGAGGTCAACGCCTGACTTGTCAGGCATCTGAGGATGCATGTCAGCTCTGGTATCCACCCAGACCTCCCAAGCCTTGGGAGGCAGTCTCCCCTAACTTGCGTCTCGGTGTGGCTTTTTTGAAACCCCGGCTTGTTGGCGTCTCCAGCTCAGTGCTTCAAGGTATCCTTCTCTTTCTTATTTTTCTCCCCCAAACTTCTCATGACCTTCCTTTTTCCTTTCTGCTGTCCCTCATGTTTGCTCTCCTGGGCTAAACAGCATCTGTTTCCTAGCTCTCAATTCTCCATCCTGATGAGGTCACATTGACATCTCAGAATTAACTTGTTGAAATGTAAATCTTGAGTTGTTTTATATGCTAACTCTTCTCTGCCCAGTGCACCCAGTCTCAGTAAATGGTCCCACGTTGGCTCAATCAAGGCAGAGTCGGCATTTTCTCCTCTCCTACCCAACAGCTGGTTCTATTTTTTCCAAACTTTGTGTTGAATACATGCAGCATCTCTTTATTTCTAGCCTCCCAACTGTACTGCCTGCCCCTCTTGCCCTCCTGCAACCCAAACGCCACACAGTGGAGCAGGGTTGTCAAACCTTTTCTGTAAAGGCCTGGATAGCAAATAATTGAGGCTTCTCAGGCCAGGTGCTCTGCATTACAGCTACTCAGCTCTGCAAGGACATCAACCACAGGTGTGTCAGACACTTAACAAAACGGGTGTGGCCACGTCCCAATAAAACTGTGTTTATAGATGTGTTTTGTGCTGGCCTCAGCCTATCAATAGTGATGCTATTGGTTAGAAATACCGGGACAAGAGTTTGATCCCTTTTGGGGACACGTGCCTGAAAGTAATTTGAGTGTCTCTTTTTTTTAATGTGTATTTTTGTTGTGTTGTTGCTTAGTCACTCAGTCATATCCAACTCTGCAAATCCACGTGTAGCTCACCAGGCTCCTCTGGCCATGGGATTCTCCAGGCAAGAATACTGGAGTGGGTTGCCACTTCCTTCTCCAGGAGATCTTCCCACCCAGGGATCAAACCCTTGTTTCTTGCATCTCCTGCATTGGCAGGCAGATTCTTTGCATATATCTATATATATATAATTGCATTTATTTAATTTATTTTATATTTGGCTGTGCTGGGTCTTCGTGGCTGCGCACAGGCCGTGTCTAGTTTTGGCGGGTCGGAGCTGCTGCTTGTTGCAGTATGGGGCTTCTCATAGTGGAGCACAGGCTCTCAGGTGTTCAAGCTTAAGTAGTTGTGGTTCACAGGCTCTGGAGCATGGGGTCAGTAGTTGTGGCCCACAGGCTTAGTTTCTCCATGGCATGTGGGATCCTCCTGGTCCAAGGATCAAACCTGTGTCCCCTGCATTGGCAGGCAGATTCTTATCCATTGTACCACCAGGGAAGACCCTGAGTGTTTCTTTAAGAAGGTCATTAAAATGCTCCGTGAGACCAGCTGCCTGCAGGCCTAACGTGAATGGAAGATCCAAAGAGTGTTAGATTGCAGAGGCCACTGTGGAATCTCCTGAGAGGTCTCCTGGTCAGAGTCTGTGATGTCTGTCCATCCAAAGCGAACAGGCATAAAGAAGAAAGAGAGAACCTATTTAGAAGAGGAGTTCTGGTTGGGGGTTGCCAAAAGGAGGCTCTGGTAAGCATTGGTGATTGGAACACCCTTTCTGGAAGCCCCAGCAGAAAAGGGCAGTGGGCCAAGGAAGCCATTCTGCCCGCAGGCGTGTGGTGGTTTCTCTAGGAATGTGTCCCAGATCTGGATGATCTCTGGTGTTCGATTTGGGAGCAGAGAAGGCACTTTGTTGCAACCTTGGCTGCTCCTGGAGGGGAGAGTCCTGCCCCCTTGTAGTCAAGTTGATAGGTGCAACTCCCTGGTGACCTGAGGTTGTGCAGCCTATTTGTCGAGTTGATGGAATGATAGGTACCCTGAGCCCTGTACCGGGCTGAGTATGGAGGGCTTATGAGAGGGTCTCCTGGATTGTTGACAATGGCTTCTGATGAGGTGAAGTTAGTGTAAGCAGAAATGTGGGTAGAAATGATAGGACCTGGGGACTCAACTAATTCCTTTTATATTTGGGTCTCCTGGGTGGGCTTGCCTCCTGTGAGAAAATTGCCCCTCAGCCCATGGTCAGACCAAACCATAGGTCATTAGTGACAACCCAAGAGTCTGACTATGTGGCTCTGCAAAAGGTTGTGGTATGGCCTCCTTGAGGGCTGGGTGCACAGTCACGAGTTCCATCACCTGGGCTGAGCGGGAGAGCCCCTCCCCTCCTCCAGGGAGGTTCCCGAGGAGAGGTGGGTGGAGCCGCATCTTCCAGCTGCACTGGAATGGTGCCATCTGTGAAGACCACAGACTCCCCATCCATCCCAGACATTTATTCCCAAGGGGCTCCCCAAGTAGCCACAGTGGGGGAGAGGAGGCACCGTTACCTCCTCAAGTCTCCCAGGCAAGGGGCTGAGCACGGGGAAGCCACAGCTTCCTGTAATCCAGAAAGGGCTTTGACATCAGGTGTGGCCCTATCCTAAAGGTACATTTCCATTTTACCAAAGGGGCACTGGGAGCCATGCTGGACTTCCATTGGGAGGCATCTCTAACCCAGGCCTTTATCGGGACTTGGATTTGGAGTAGTGGGGTGGAGGCTACTTAGGGCCTCAGTTTCTGTAAGAGCCTAAGAGGATGCCCGCAAACTGCACTCCAGGTGGGTATTTTGGGGCTCCTACTGTGGGTAGGTGCTTCTCCAGGGAATCTTCCCAACCGGGGGATCAAACCCATGACTCCCACATTTCAGACAGATTCTTTACTGTCTAAGCCACCAGGGAAGCACACTGTGGGTAGGTGCTTAGTCTAAAAGTCTGTAAGAAGCCAGGTTAACTCCTGTTTGGTCCAGACACTAACAGGAGGCATAGTCAGATGTGGCCAGGCTCTTGACTTGGAAAGTAGGGTCAGAGGGCATTAAAGGTAAGGTTTGTTGGACTGTCTGCTGAACTGCTTCTGAAGCCCACTGTTGGGCTTCATCTCAACAGAAGGTGGCAGAATCATGCATGTGATTGCACATATGGGCAAACACAGAGATGAGGGGTGTGTTCCTCCAGAACATGAAAAGACCTAGTTTGTGTTTTGCCTAAGTATGGGGGTGATGTAATGTGAGTAACTGATGTTTTGACTGTTGGGGAGGTTTCTCGGCCCTTAGAGGACCACGTGATGCCCTGAAACTTGTCAGGTGAGGAGGGCCTTAGGTCTCAGAAAGGGTAATTGCCCAGCCACATTGCTGTAACTGGTGCGGGAGGACATACAAGGCTGCCTGCTGCTTCCTCAAAGGGACTGTCAGTCTAAGGTCATCAATATGATGCCAAGAACTGCACTTTGCAATTGTATGGTATTTAAGTCCTGGCAGCAGAGGTTATGTAACCTTGCAGAATTGTTCACATATCCCATTGGGAGCCTCAAAATGTATGTGGAACCCCTTCCAAAGTAAAAGCAAGTTACCCCTGGGATTCCTGTGTAATAAGAACAGAATAGAACGTATGAGCTAGGTCAGCGACTTCAAAGGACTCTCCTTGGGCCCATTTATGACCTCACTCAATCCTGTATTAGGAACTGCCTGAGCATTGTGGTTCCAATGGTCAGTGGTGAGGTTCCATTAGTCAGTAGGGGCTTAAGTACCAGCCACATGGATATTAAATATAAGGGCCTGCTGACTCCCATCTCAAGCATGTGAGTAATGCGGGGCATAAGCCTTCAGTGCTCTGTTAACGGTGGTGCTGGGGGCTGTTTACCATCCTGACTGGAGAAAGAGGAGTCCCTGGCATCCATTTGGCATGTTCCACCAGTAAGTCAAGAACCTAGGCTTGTTGCAGGTGGCGTGGTGTCATTCAGGGCATCCATGCCCACAGGAGGGAAACAGGAGTGGGAGAGGCCGCCCCCAGAGGAAGCCCTTTGAGGTGAATGGCCAAATCATGGCATTGAATGCATTTATGCCCCTGTGATGGTTTAACCAGCAGAGCCCTGTAAGAGAAGGGCTCCTGTTTGGGGAATTTAGAGGGATTTCCTGGAGTGACTTGAGCTCTGGTGTCTAATAGGACCAAAAAAGGATGCATAGTTACTGTCCCAGTGGACTCTCAGAGTGGTACAGGGGCGATTGTCCCGGGAGGTGAGACAAAGCCTGGATAGGTACCTAGGTTAGGGAAGGGGCCTCTGCCAGCCCTAGAGGTTAGGGAAGGGGCCAGGAGGATGGAGGGCAGCTGGACGCTAGAGGATGGCTGGCAGGAGGGGGCTGTAGCAGGGAGAAGGCCAGTTTCAGGGCCTGGAGTCAGAGGCTGGCTATCCAGAGAGTAAGTGCCCAGAAATCTGAGGTGTCATGACTCCCAGGGCAGTTTTGTCCATGATCACCTTCCCACTCAGCTCGGGAAACCCGGGAAGCCTCAGGAGCAAGTTGAATTCCAACCACCCAAAGATTGGAAAGTCTCTGGATGTGTGAGGCTGGTGCTCAGCTAACTGGGTAATCCTTGACCTTTCAAATGAAAAGTCATATTCTCCTTTCTCCTTTTCCCAGACAATAGGGCTCCCAGAAAATAGGTAGCATTAGAAGCCCTATTTCTCTGTAATGAGCCATAGGAAAGCTTTCCAAAACTGTTTCTTTAAACTTTTTATTTTGTATTGCGGGATAGACGACGAACAATGTTGTGATGGTTTCAGGTGAACAGTGAAGGGACTCAGCCATACATTTACATGTATCCATTCTCCCCCAAACTCCCCTGCCATCCAGGCTGCCACATAACCTTTAGCAGAGTTCCCTGTGCTAAACAGTCAGTCCTTGTTCATTATCCATTTTAAATACAGGTGTCTACGTGTCCATCCCAAACTCCCTAACTATCCCTTCCCCCATCCTTCCCTCTGGCAACCATAAGTTCATTCTCTACATCTGTGAGTCTGTTTCTGTTTTGTAAGTTCATTTGTATCATTTCCTTTTAGATTCCACATATGAGGGATGTCATGGGATATTTCTCCTTCTCTGTGTGACTTACTTCATTCAGTATGACAATCTCTAGATCCATCCATGTTGCTGCAAATGGTATTATTTCATTCTTTTGATGGCTGCATAATATTTCACTGTATATATGTACCACGTCATCTTTATCCATTCCTCTGTCAATGGACATTTAGGCTGCTTACATGTCTTGGCTGTTGTAAACAGTGTTTTCTCCAGATATATGCCCAAGAGTGGAATTTCAGGGTCATATGGTAACTATTTTTAGTTTTTTAAAGAACATCCATAATGTTCTCCATAGTGGCTGTACCAATTTACATTTTACCAACAGTTTAGGAGGGTTCCCTTCTCTCCACACCCTCTCTAGCATTTATTATTTGTGGATTTTTTTATGCTAGCTATTTTGACTGATATGAGGTGATATCTCATTATAGTTTTGATTTGCATTTAACAATTAGTGATGTTGGACATCTTTTCATATGCCTCTTGGCCATCTGTATATCTTCTTTGGAGAAATATCTATTTAGGCCTTCTGTTGTTTTTTCAATTAGGTTGTTTTGATGCTGTTAAGCATCATGAGCTATTCATAAATTTTGGAGTTTAATCCCTCATCAGTCATAGCATTTACAAATATTTTCTCCCAATCTGTGGGTTGTCCTTTTTTTGTTTATTGTTCTCTTTGCTGTGCAAAACCTTTCAAGTTTAGGCTCCATTTATTTAATTTTCATTTCCATATTCTGGAAAACAGATCAAAAAAGATATTGCTGCGATTTATGTCAGAGAGTGGTCTGCCTGTGTTTTCCTGTAGGAGTTTTATAGTGTGTGGTCTTACATTTAGGTCTTTAATCCATTTTGAGCTTATTTTTGTGAATGGTGTCACAGAATGATCTAATTTCACTTTTTTATGTGTACTGTACAATTTTCCCAGCACCATTTGTTGAAGAGACTCTTTCCAACATTGTGTAGTCTTGCTTCCTTGCTTCCTCACAGATTAATTGACCATGGGTGCATGGGTTTATTTCTTTTTTTAATGTGTTAATTTTCTTGTCTTTATTTTATTAGTTTTTTGGCTCTGTGGGTCTTCATTGTTGCATAGGCTATTTCTCTAGTTGTGACAAGTGAGGACTACTCTATTTGCAGTGCCCAGGCTTCTCGCTATGGTGTTGTATCTTGTTGTAGAGCATGGGCTTCAGTGGTTGCAGCACATGGGCTCAATAGTTGTGGCACATAGGCTTTACTGCTCCATGGCATGTGGGATCTTCCCAGATCAGGGGGTGAACCCGTGTCTCCAGCATTGGTAGCCAGATTAGTACAGGTCTTTTGTCTCCTTTGGTAGGTTTATTCTGAGGTATTCTTTTTGGTGTGATGGTAAATGGAATTGTTTCTTGAATTTCTCTTTCTGATCTTTTGCTGTTCAGTCAGTTCAGTTTAGTAGCTCAATCATGTCCGACTCTTTGCGACCCCATGAAGTGCAGCACGCCAGGCCTCCCTGTCCATCACCAACTCTCAGAGTTTACCCAAACTCATGTCCATCGAGTCGGTGATGCCATCCAGCCATCTCATCCTCTATCTTCCCCTTCTCCTCCTGCCCCCAATCCCTCCCAGCATCAGGGTCTTTTCCAATGAGTCAAGTCTTTGCATGAGGTGGCCAAAGAACTGGAGTTTCAGCTTCAGCATCAGTTCTTCCAATGAACACCCAGGGCTGATCTCCTTCAGAATGGACTGGTTGGATCTCCTTGCAGTCCAAGGGACTCTCAAGAGTCTTCTCCAACACCACAGTTCAAAAGCATCAATTCTTCAGTGCTCAGCTTTCTTCACAGTCTAACTCTCATATCCATACATAACCACTGGAAAATCTTTTGCTGTTAGTGTATAGAAATGAAACCGATTTCTGTGTATTGATTTTGTAACCTGCAGCTTTACCAAATTCATTGATGAGTTCTAATAGTTTTCTTATATCATCTTTAGGATCTTCTCTGTACAGTATCGTGTTATCTGCAAACAGTGACAGTTTAACTTCTTTTCCAATTTTTATTCCCTTTACTCTTTTTTCTCTGCCATAGATAGACCTCCCAAACTATGTTGAATAAAAGTGATGAGAGTGGCTATCCTTGTCTTGTCCTTGATCTTAGAGAAAATGCTTTCAGTTTTTCACCATTGAGTATGATGTTAGCTGTAGATTTGTCATATACATTGGTCTTTATTGTGTTGAGGTATGTTCCCTCTGTGCCCACTGTCTGGAGAGTTTTTAATCATAAATGGGAGCTGAATTTTGTCAAAAGCTTTTTCTGCATCTATTGAGATGATCGTATGGTTTTTATTCTTCAGTTTGTTGATGTGGTGTATCACGTTGATTTGCAGATATTGAAAAGTCCTTGCATCTCTGGGATGAATCCACTTGATCATGGTGTATGATCTTTTTAAGGTATTGTTGGATTCAGATTGCTAGTATTTTGTTGAAGATTTTTTGTCTGTGTTCATCAGTGATATAGGCCTGTAATGTGTGTGTATGTGGTATCTTTGTCTAGTTTTGATATCAGATGGTGGCCTCACAGAATGAGCTTGGAAGTTTTCCTTCCTCTGCAATTTTTGGGAACAGTTTCAAAAGGGTAGGTGTTAACTCTTCTTTAAATGTTTGATAGAATTCACCTGTGAAGCCATCAGGTCTTTTTTTTTTTTTTAAGGTTTATTTATTTATGGCTGCACTGGGCCATTGCTGCGATTGGGTTCTCTCTACTTGGGGCCATCCGGGCTTCTCTTGTTTCGACGTGTGGGCTTCTCATTGCAGCGGTTTGTCTTGTTTTGGAGAACGAGCTCTAGGGCACTCAGGCTTAGTAGCTGAGGTTCCCAGGCTCTAGAGCTCAGGCTCAGTAGTTGTGGCGCACTGGCTTTAATGTCCCTCGGCAGGTGGAATCGTCCCAGACCAGGGACTCAACCCGTGTCCCCTGCATTGGCAGGCAGATTCTTTACCACTGAGCTACCAGGGAAGTCCTGTTGGGAGTTTTTAAATCACAGTTTCAATTTCAGTGCTGTTTCCCCAAAACTATTATGTTAAGCCCCAACCCCCATGTGAGAATATGGAGAGAAAGCAGCCATCTACATAGAAGGCAAGAAGTAGCATCTCACCAGGAACTGTGTTGTCTGGCACCTTGACCTGGAACTTCCAGCCTCCAGAAACTGAGAAAATCAGTTTCTGTCATTTAAGCCACACATTCTAGGGTATTTTGTTATGGCAGCCCAAACAGACTAAGACATAATCCTTTGCAAATTATTTTTTCACATTCCATCCCCCAGAGGCAAACAATCTTTGTGGTGTTTTTCTACTTTATAGATGTTTTCAGCAGTTAATCCTCTTTAGTTAGCTAGAATTTCTTGTATTAAAATAAGGAAAGAGAATAAAAGAACTAACCTGCCTTTAGTGCCTATGAAATGCCAGTTACTCTAGGAAGCAGTGTCCATCCCCACTTAATATTCTCATCGGTCCTGTGAGGTGGCACAGCTTTTCTTGCCAGAGATCACACAGCCATAGAAGAGATCTAACACGTAAACTCAAGTGTATCTGATGCCAAAATACTAGCCCCATCCCCCTTTAAATTATTTCTCCTTAAACCTAAGCTACATTCAATAAAACCCTGATATTCAAAATGGAGAGAGGGAGAGTTGGCCAAGGACAAAGGTCTCTTCAGTTATGGAAAACTATTGAAAAATATAAGCAAAGCTTTGCTCTTTATAAAGGTCAGTAGGTTCTCAGTCCAAACGCTAGGAAAGGGAAAGACATGGTATCTTTCCTAAATACTTAGGGTTCAATTCAGTCCAGTTGCTCAGTCATGTTCAACTCTTTGTGATCCCATGGACTGCAGCATGCCAGGCTTCCCTGCCCATCACCAATTCCCGGAACTTGCTCAAACTCATGTTCAGCGAATTGGTGATGCCATCCAACCATCTCATCTGTCATCCCCTTCTTCTCCTGCCTTCAGTCTTTCCCAGCATCAGGGTCTTTTCCAGTAAGTCAGCTCTTCGTATCAGGTGGCCAAAGTATTGGAGTTTCAGCTTCAACATCAGTCCTTCCGATGGACACTCAGGACTGATCTCCTTTAGGATGGACTGGTTGGATCTCTTTGCTGTTCAAGGGACTCTCAAGAGTCTTCTCCAACACCACAGTTCAAAAGCATCAATTCTTTGGTGCTCAGCTTTCTTTATAGTCCAACTCTCACATCCACACATAACTATTGGAAAAACCATAACCTTGACTAGACGGACCTTTTTTGGCAAAGTAATGTCTCTGCTTTTTAATGTGCTGTCTAGGTTGGTCATAACTTTTCTTCCAAGGAACAAGCATCTTTTAATTTTATGGCTGAAGTCACCATCTGCAGTCATTTTTTAAGCCCCCCAAAATAAAGTCTGTCACTGTTTCCACTGTTTCCCATCTATCTCCCATGAAGTAATAGGACCGGATGCCATAATCTTAGTTTTCTGAATGTTGAGGTTTAAGCCAACTTTTTCACTCTCCTCTTTCACTTTCATGAAGAGGCTCTTTAGTTCTTTGCTTTCTGCCATAAGGGTGGTGTCATCTATGTATCTGAGGTTATTGATATTTCTCCCAGCAATCTTGATTCCAGCTTGTGCTTCATGCAGCCTGGCTTTTCATATGGTATACTCTGCATATAAGTTAAACAAGCCAGCTGGCAATATACATCCTTGACGTACTCCTTTCCCAATTTGGAACCAATCTGTTATTCAAGTCAGGTTCTAACTGTTGCTTCTTAACCTGCATACAGATTTCTCAGGAGGCAGGTAAGGTGGTCTGGTATTCCCATCTCTTTAAGAATTTTCCACAGTTTGTTGAAATCCATACAGTCAATGGCTTTGGGATAGACAATAAAGCAGAAGTAGATGTTTTTCTGGAACTCTCTTGCTTTTTCAGTGATCCAAAGCATGTTGGCAATTTGATCTCTGGTTCCTCTGCCTTTTCTAAATCCAGCTTAAACATCTGGATGTTCACAGTTCATGTACTATTGAAGCCTGGCTTGGAGAATTCTGAGCATTACTTTGCTAGCATGTGAAATGAGTGCAATTGTGTGGTAGTTTGAGCATTCTTTGGCATTGCTGCAGGTCTGTCTAACCAGGCTTGGAACCACATTTATGTAAGAATAGAGATCCATGTGTTACTGTTTTCTGATATTAGAACATAGGACAGCCAGTTTTTAAGCACTGTCCAGCTCTGCTTGTTGTGAGGCTGCCAGATGCTCCAAGGCAGAACCAAAGCCTCCTCAACTTTCCCCACATTTATAAGAGCTTCATAAAGTTCTTTAAACATTGTTGGTACTTGAGATTGTTAGCTGTGTCATGATTATTATTTTCTACAGAGAAGGAAAGGACACAAAATATGAAGGCCATGCTAACTGCTTACCAGATCTACTCTGGAGTAAAGTTCACAGATAGGTGATGATTTGGGGGTCTCAGCTCCGCTCAGCCAAGCTCAGTCCTACCTCCATCTTAAGTGAGCAACATGAGAAAAAAGAGGGGAAACTTGGAGACCTGGATTTGCTGCTCTACCTCTTGTTGCTCCAAAGAACAGTGGATCAAGGACTTCCTTGGCAGTCCAGTGGGGCGCAGATTCACCAGTGGAACCAAGATCCCACATGTGGCACAGTATGGCTTTTAAAAAAAAGAATGGATCCTTCTGCCAAGCAGTTTTTACATCTTTAGGTACATGGCCAGTATCCAGTGTTGAAGGAGAGCCAGAGGAGTGTATACAACAGTCTGTACTCAAGGCATATTCAGAGCAATTTAGAGAAACCAAGTGACTTCGTGTCCAACAATTAGGGATCTAGGACCAGGCCCTGTGGTGGTATATAAGCTATCATTACAAAGACCGATGTCACTGTGGACTGAGGAAGTGAAGTCCCAGGAGAGGACCTTGAAAGATGAGTGGAATTCGGAAAGGATGAGGATGGAAAGAGGCATGGTGATCAAAATAATGGATCCCTGAACAGATCCACATCCTAATCTCTGAACCTGGTGAATATGTTACCTTACATGATGAAAATTACTTTGCAAATGTGATTTATTCAAGAATCTTGAGATGGGGAGATAATTCTGGATCATCTGAGTGGGCCCAGTATAATCACAAGGTTCTTATAGAGGGAGGCAGAAGTGTCAGAGTGAGCAGTAGGAGATGTGACATTGGGAACAAGAGATTCGAGTACCAGGGGCTGCAGGAAGTAGGCAGCTTCTAGAAGATGAGCAAGTCAAGGAATGGAATCTTCCCACAGAACCTCAGGAAGGAACTAGACAGGCTGACACCTTGACTTGAGCCCAATGAGACTAATTCTGAATTTCCAACCTCAGAACTGTAAGATAAGAAAGTGTTTTCTTTTTTCTTTTAAGCCACTAAGTTTATGGTGGTTTTGTTACTGCAGCAACTGGAAACTAATACAGGGGGTGGAGTAGAGGGCCTTCAATTTTGAAAAATAGCAAGGTCAACAAACCCCAAAGGCAGTGATTTCTAGGTGGTAATAAATCCCCAGCCCCAATACTGGGGGTCAGGGGAAAAAAAGGATGCAGAGTGTGCTGCCAGGATGTATTCATTTGCTGGGGTTGCCATAAAATGGACCACACACAGGGCAGCTTCAACGTCAGGAGTGTATTGACTCACAGTTCTGAGAGGTCAAGATCTAAGACCAAGGTGTTGGCAGGGCCATGCTCCCTCCCAAGTCTCTAGAGAAGGATCTGCTCCAGGCCCCTCTCCCAGCTTCCTTGACTTGTTGGCAACATAACTCCAGTTTTCATGTGGTGTATTCCTCTGTGCTTGCTTCTGCATGTCCAAATTTTTCCTTTTTTGTAAGAACATCAATCATGTTGGATTGGGGGCCCACCCTACTCCAGCATGACCTCATCTTAGCTAACTATGCAGTTCCCAGATAAGGCCACATTCTGAAGTAAAAGGAGCTGCTGCTGCTAAGTCACTTCAGTCGTGTCCGACTCTGTGCGATCCCATAGACGGCAGCCCACCAGGCTCCCCGTCCCTGGGATTCTCCAGGCAAGAACACTGGAGTGGGTTGCCATTTCCTTCTCCAATGCAGGAAAGTGAAAGTGAAGTCACTCAGTCGTGTCCAACTCTTCCCGACCCCATGGACTGCAGCCCACCAGGCTCCTCTGCCCATGGGATTTTCCGGGCAAGAGTACTGGAGTGGGTTGCCATTGCCTTCTCTGAAAGGGAACTAAAACTTCAAAAAATGGATTTGGGAAAAGGGAGGGCAAATTCAACTCATAGCACAATAAATAGGAATTGTATCCTGCCAATGCCTCCTATAGCTTCCACAATACACTATATAGATGAGAGTTGCAAAGGGAACAAAAAGTCAGTGCTTTCAAGGAATTGACAATTGTGCCTTGGCTTGTAGTAGACTGAGATGGCATTAAACTCCTCATGGTCTCAGAATTTTTAGGTCATCTGAGACAATATATCCTGTAACAAGACAAGGTGAGAAATCCATGCCAGAAGCTGAGAAAGCAAATCAGCAGATTGAGGAAAGAATTTATGCCAGTGTGGGGATGGTACTTGAAACGCACAGTGCTTAGCTCCTTGAAAGGACTTAGAATTTCCTGCAAATCTTGCTCCTAATCATATTTTCATGGACCCCCTGGCTCTTATCACTAACAGTGCCTTCTGAAAGTGAAAATTCAGAGCAGTAGAAAGAGCTGCCAAAAAACAGGATTGGGCTCTGTAGAGTATTTAAGCAAACTGAGTGATACGGGATGCCTCAGGTGTTCCGAAAAAGCTCCTTGACAGGGCAAGGGCAAGGTAGAAAAACCAAAGAATGAATGGAGATGGAAAAATGAGCAGGAGAGGCTTCGAAACTCACGGATAAGGATAAGATAGTCAAAGACTTAACTGTCTAATCACAGTATCAAAGTATAGTGTAAGAAATACTGAGGTATTGTTGAGTATTGTTACTACTACAGTTGCTACCATTGTCACTACAAACAACTAGCTGGCTCTGATTTATCGAGCCACTAATGTGCACTGGAACTGTGATTAGCATTTATACAACATATCATTTAATACTCAGAACATTGATGAAAGAAGGTGACACGGTTAATTTAGTTTTACATATAAAGTACTCAGGCATGGGTATGTGTGTGCTCACTCGGTTGTGACTGATTCTCTGCAGCCCCATGGACTGGAGCCTGTCGGGCTCCTCTGTCCATGGGCTTTCCCAGGCAAATACTGGAGTGAGTTGCCATTTCTTACTCCAGGGGATCTTCCTGACCCAGGGATTGAACCTGTGTCTCTTGCATCTCCTGCATTGGCAGGTGGGTTCTTTACCACTAGCACCACATAAAGCCGCTGATGTGTACTGGAATTGTAACTAGCATTTATACATCATTTCATTTAGTATTCAGAACATTAATGAAAGAAGGTGACATAGTTAATTCAGTTTTACATATAAAGTACTCAGGCATAGAAGCATGAAATAATTTATACAATGTTACACAATAACTAGTACATTTTAGATTTAAAACTGAGACCAAGACCTTTTAGATGGCATTCTCATAGCTAGCAAACTGGATTGAACAGGATTTTTTTTCAGTGAGAAATGGTGTACCCATTAATGAATTTGGTTAATATATGTAAATATACTTTTTTTTAGTTTCTTTTTCATTATAGGTTATTACAAGTACTAACTAGAGTTTCCTGTGCTATATGGTAGATCCTTGTTGGTTATCTATTTTAATACAATAGTGTGTATATTTTAATCCCAAACTCCTAATGTATCCCTTCCCACCCCCATCATTTTATCTTTAAAAAGTAGATTGGTCCTTATTGTTAATTCAGCCCCCTCAAAATAAAAATAGGTTGATAACTAATTATTAAGTATTCAGATGCTGTGATATTCAAACACACTTGTTATCCAATCCGTGTCCTCAAGGGGTTAGCAGAGGAGGAATGACAGCGTAGAGAGAGTCAGTTATCGTAACACAGATGACAGTAGCTACAGGAGATACACCCATACGGGTGTTACGTGTACCCAGTGGGGGAACCAGAGAGCTCAGACTGAAGAGTTAGGAAGTGGTTTAGCTGTAATGGAAGTTGAATATAGTTCCCTGTGCTTTACTGTAGGACCTTGTTATTTATCCATTCTGAATGTGATAGCATATGCCTAGCCTGACCTCCTAGTTCATCCCTCTTCCCCGCGGCACCCACAAGTCTTTTCTCTTTGTTGTGTAGGTAGGTTCATTTGCACATTTTAGATTTCACATATAAATGATATCACATGGTATTTGTCTTTCTCTTTCTGACTTACTTCACTTATATCTCTAGGTCCATCCATGTTGCTACAAATGGCATTATTTCCTTCTTTTTTATGGCAGAGGAGTAGTCCATTATATATACGTACCGTATCTTTATCCATTCATCTGTGGATGGACATTTAGGTTGTTTCTGTGTCTTGGCTGTTGTGAATAGCGCTGCCATGAACATAGGGATATATGTATCTTTTTGAATTGTGGTTTTGTCTGAATATGTACCCAGAAATGGGATTGCAGGGTCATATGGTAGCTCTAATTTTTAGATTTTTTAAGGAGCTTCCATACTGTTTTCCAGAGAGGATGCACCAACTTACATTTCCACCCATAGTGCAGGAGAGTTCCCTTTTCTCCACACATTCTCTAGCATTTGTTATTTGTAGACTTTTTATTGATGGCCGTTCTAACTGGTGTGAGATGGTACCTCATTGTAGTGTTGATTTGCATTTCTCTGATAATTAGTGATGTTGAGCATCTTTTCACATGCCTGTTGGCCATCTATTCCTCCTTTGAGAAAAAGTCTATTTGGAGTTTCTACCCACTTTCTGATTGGGTTGCTTCTTTTTGCTGTTGTTGAGTTTTATAAGCTATTTGTATATTTTGGAGATTAAGCCCTGGTGGGTCATATTGTTTGCAAATATTTTCTCCCATTTTGTAGGTTGTCTTTTCATTTTTTTTTTTTAGTGATTTCTTTGCTGTGCAAAAACTTGTAGTTTGATTAGGTCCCATCTATTTTTTAATTTTATTTCTGCTACCTTGGGAGACTGACCTAAGAAAACATTGGTACAGTTTGTCAGAGAATGCTTTGCATATGCTCTCTTCTAAAAGTTTTATGGTGTCATGTCATCAGATCAGTCGCTTAGTCATGTCCGACTCTCTGCGACCCCATGAATCGCAGCATGCCAGGCCTCCCTGTCCATCACCAACTCCCGGAGTTCACTGAGACTCACGTTCATCGAGTCAGTGATGCCATCTAGCCATCTCATCCTCTGTCCTCCCCTTCTCCTCCTGCCCCCAATCCCTCCTAGCATCAGTCTTTTCCAGTGAGTCAACTCTTCGCATGAGGTGGCCAAAGTACTGGAGTTTCAGCTTCAGCATCATTCCCTCCAAAGAAATCCCAGGGCTGATCTCCTTCACAATGGACTGGTTGGATCTCCTTGCAGTCCAAGGGACTCTCAAGAGTCTTATCCAACACCACAGTTTAAAAGCATCAATTCTTCGGCGCTCAGCCTTCTTCACAGTCCAACTCTCACATCCATACATGACCACAGGAAAAACCATAGCCTTGACTAGATGAACCTTTGTTGGCCAAGTAATGTCTCTGCTTTTGATTATGCTATCTAGGTTGGTCATAACTTTCCTTCCAAGGAGTAAGCGTCTTTTAATTTCATGGCTGCAGTCACCATCTATAGTGATTTTGGAGCCCAGAAAAATAAAGTCTGCCACTGTTTCCACTGTTTCCCCATCTATTTGCCATGAAGTGGTGGGACCGGATGCCATGATCTTCGTTTTCTGAATGTTGAGCTTTAAGCCAACTTTTTCACTCTCCACTATCACTTTCATCAAGAGGCTTTTGAGTTCCTCTTCACTTTCTGCCATTAGGGTGGTGTCATCTGCATATCTGAGGTTATTGATATTTCTCCCGGCAATCTTGCTTCCAGCTTGTGTTTTTTCCAGTCCAGCGTTTCTCATGATGTACTCTGCATACAAGTTAAATAAGCAGGGTGACAATATACAGCCTTGACGAACTCCTTTTCCTATTTGGAACCAGTCTGTTGTTCCACGTCCAGTTTTAACTGTTGCTTCCTGACCTGCATACAGATTTCTCAAGAGGCAGATCAGGTGGTCTGATATTCCCATCTCTTGAAGAATTTTCCACAGTTTATTGTGATGCACACGGTCAAAGGCTTTGGCATAGTCAATAAAGCAGAAATAGATGTTTTCTGGAACTCTCCAGCGGATGTTGGCAATTTGATCTCTGGTTTCTCTGCCTTTTCTAAGACCAGCTTGAACATCAGGAAGTTCACGGTTCACATATTGCTGAAGCCTGGCTTGGAGAATTTTGAGCATTACTTTACTAGCGTGTGAGATGAGTGCAATTGTGCGGTAGTTATATGTTTAAGTCTTTAAGCCATTATGAGTATTTTTGTGCCTGGTGTCAGGGTGTGTTCTAACTTCATTGACTTACATGCAACTGTCCAAGTTCCCCAGCACCTTGCTGAGGAGACTGTCTTTTTCCTTTCGTATATTCTTGCTTCCCTTGTGGAAGATTAATTGACCATAGGGGTGTGGGTTGTCTCTGGGCTCTCCATTCTGTTCCATTGATCTGTGTCTGTTTTTGTACCAGTACCACACTGTTTTCATTACTGTGGCTTTGTGGTATTGTCTGAAGTCTGAGAAGGTTTTGCCTCCTGCTTTTTTTGCTTCAGGGTTGCTTTGGTAATTCTGGGTCTTGTATGGTTCTATATAAATTCTTGGATTATTTGTTCTAGTTCTGAGAGAAATATCATAGGTAATTTGACAGATATCACATTAAATCTATAAATTCCTTTGGGTAATATTGCCATTTACCATTATTCTTTCTTTGAATCCTCTTTAGTTTCTTTTATTAATGTTTTATAGTTTTCAACTTAGAAGTTTTTCAGCTCCTTGGTCAGGATTATTCCTAGGGTTTTTTGGGGGTTTTTTTGGTGTGATTTTAAAAGGCACTGTTTTCTAAACATTCTCTTTCTGATATTTCATTGTTAATGTAAAGAAATGCAACTTATTTATGTATGTTAATCTTACATCCTGCTACTTTGCTGAATTTATTTATCTACTAGCTTTTGTTTATAGTCCATACAGTTTTCTGTATTTAGTATCATGTCAGCACGTACATCTTCCATTCCAGTTTGGATACCTTTTGCTTCTTGTCTGATTTCTGTGGCTAGGACTTCCAATACTATGTTGAATAGATGAGGTGAGAGTGGGCATCCTTGTTCCGGGTTTCATTGGGAAGGCTTTCAGCTTTTCACCTTTGAGTATTATATTGGCTGTGGGTTTATCATAAATAGCTTTTATTATGTTGAGATATGTTCTGTCTAAACCCACTTTGGTAAGAGCTTCATCATGAATGGATATTGAATTGTTTTCAACTTTTAATTTTGTCCTGGAGTGTAGCCAGTTAGCAATGTTGTGATAGTTTCAGGTGGATAGCAGAGGGACTCAGTCATACATACACATGGATCCATTTTCTCCCAAGTCCCCTCCTATCCAGGCTGCCAGCTAACATTGAGCAGAGTCAAATGCTTTTTCCTGCATCACTGAGACGATCGTGTGGTTTTTGTCTCTCCTTTTGTTAATGTGTATTACTTTAATTTGGGTTGTTATTGCTGCACACAGGGGCTACTCTCCAGTTGCAGTGCACGGGCTCCCATCGTGGTGGCTTCTCTTGTTGCAGAGCATAGGCTCTAGAGCATTCAGGCTTCCGTGGTTGCAGCACATGGGCTTAGTTGCCCGCAGCATGTGAAATCATCCTGGACCAAGGATTGAACCTACATCCCCTGTTTTGGCAGGCGGATTCTTAACCACTGGACCACCAGGGAAGTCCGTGTAATATTCTTTTTCAGTGGTTTCTTTGTTTGGTTTATGTATCAGACTTCATAAAATGTCCTTGGGAGTATTCCCTCCTCTTCAATCTTTCGGAAGAGTTGGAGAAGGGTTGGTATAAATTCTTTGTATGTTTGGTAGAATTCATCTGTGAAGTCATGTAGTCCTGGGCTTTGTAGGTTTTCTTCTTTATTACAGATTGTATTTCACTTCTAGTGATCAGTCTGTTCAAATTATCTGTTTCTTCTTGATTCACTTTTGGAGGGCTGTATGTTTCTAGAATGGAGAAGGAAACGACAACCCACTCAGGTATTCTTGCCTGGAGAATCCCATGGACAGAAGAGCCTGGCAGGCTACAGTCCATGGCGCTGTGAGAGTCAGGCACGACTGAGCCACTAAACCAGCACCATCACCGTGTTTCTAGAACGTTGTCCATTTTTTCTAGGTCGTCAAGTTTGTTGGCGTATAATTGTTCATAGTACTCTTTTGTAATTTTTTTGTGTTTCTATGGTATCAGTTGAGATTTCTCCTTTTTCATTTCTTATTTTATGTCTTTCCTCTTTTCTTGGTGAGCCTGATTTGAGGTTTGCCAACTTTGTTTACACTTTCAAAAACCAGCTGTTGGCTTTATTGCTTTTTAACCTCTATTTATTTCCTCTCTAATCTTTGTTATTTACTTCCTTCTGCTGACTAGGTTTTGTGTGTTCTTCTTTTTCTAGTTCTTTTAAGTGATAGGTTGTTACTTGATGTTTTTCTTATTTTTGGAGAAAGGCCTGTATCACTTTGAACTTCCTCGAAGAACTGGGAGTATCTGTTTTGCTTTTGCTGTATCTCATAGATTTCATATGGTTGTGTTTTCAGTGTTCATCTCAAAGTGTTTTTTAATTTCTTTTTTTGATTTCCTCATTTACCCATTGACTTTTTAGTAGCCTGTTGTTTGGTCTCCGTGTAATCTTGTTTCCCCTCTCTTTTCCTGTGGTTCATTTCTAGTTTCATGCCATTGTGGTCAGGGAAGATGATTAAAATATACTCTTAAATTTGTTGAGGTTAGTTTTGTGCCCTAGTATGTGGACAGTCCTAGAGAATGTTCCAGGTGCACTTGAAAAGAATGTACATTCTGGGTTCTTTGGATGTAATGTCCTGAAAATATCAATGAAATCTAACTTGTATATTTAGGATCTCTGTTGCCTTATTTATTTTCTCTCTAGAATATCTGTCCATTGATAAGAATGTGGTGTTAAAACGTCCTATTATTGTGGTCGCATCAATTTCTCCCTTTATGCCTGCTAGTATTTGTTTTATGTGTTTGAGTGCTCCTACTATATTAGGTGCATATACATTGATGAATGTAAAATCCTCTTCTTGTACTGATCCTTTTTTCATTATATAATGTCTGTCTTTATCTCTCTGTATGGCTTTTCATTTTAAAGTCTATTTTGTCTGATAGGAGTATCACAACTTCCACTTATTTCTATTTGTATGTAACATCTTTTTCCAACTCCTCATTTTCAGTCTATGTGTGTCCTTTGCAGTAAGGTACATCTCTTGTAGACAACATATTGTAGGCTCTTGTTCTTTATTCAGTCTGCCACTTTGTCTTTTGATTGGAGCATTCAGTTCATTGACATTTATGGCAATTATTGATACATATGTATTTGTTGCCACTTTAAACCTTGTTTCCAACTGATTCTATGTTTCCTCCTTTTTCCTTTCTTTTTCTTTTTGTGGTTTGATGATTTCCAGTTCTGTTTCTGGTTTTTGTGAATCTAGTGTATATTTTTGATTTGTTGTTACCCTGTTTTTCAGATGTTAAATCTGTTTGCTTTAGACTGATAGTCATATAGGCTCAAACACATTCTAAAAATAATCTACATTTTTACTCTCCTTGAAGCATTACTTCTTACTCTTGTTGAAACATTAAACATATGCTAAAGATTTTATCTAACTTGTTAATTAATGAGGAAACCAGCAAAATGTTACTACCAGTTACAACCAGTCCAAAGGGGAAATTTCAAAAGCACATGTATATCAGCCATCAGAAATGCTGAATTCAATTAGTCAATATTTATAAGGCATCTTACAATTGCATCTCCTCAGGATACAGTTTTTAAAGGAGTTACTTGTTATTTGGCTGTGCTGGGTCTTCATTCCTGCGTGCAGGCTTTCTCTCATTGCAGAGAGGAGGGGCTCTCTTCATTGCAGTGCCCAGGTTACTCACTGTGGCGGCTTCTCTTACTGTGAAGCATGGGCTCTAGAGTGCAGGCTCAGCGGTTGTGGTGCATGGGCTTGGCTATTCCGCAGCATGTGGGGTCCTCCTGGACCAAGGATTGTGCCTATGTCCCCCTGCATTGGCAGGTGGATTCTTAACCACTAGACCATCAAGGAAGCCATCTTAGAATACGTTTTGCACCTCTATGGACAAGTGTTATTTGCATTGCTCTCGGTAGTACTCTAAGACTTAACAGAGTTATAAAGTAACTCAAAGACTATGGAAGACACTAATAATTAGGAAGAACGCAGTACACATGAACACTAGTAATTTTATTCTCATTTCTACGATTTTCACAATTTCTCCTGGCACAGTTAAGTGTGATTGGAGGGAAGGGCTCTAAGAGGATTGGTTCTGTCTCTTGTTACCCAACATCCTGGTCTTTATTACTTCTTCCTCTGCCTCCTTGTTATGTCAGTTTATTTCAGGAGAATCAGAGGAAATGTTGATATCTGTGTAACCATGGGCAAGTTGCTTCTTTGTGCTTCAGTTTCCTCATCTGTAAAATGATAACTTGGTACCTAGTGAAGGCAGTGGCACCCCACTCCAGTACTCTTGCCTGGAAAATCCCATGGACGGAGGAGCCTGGTGGGCTACAGTCCATGGGGTCGCGAAGAGTCGGACATGACTGAGCGACTTCACTTTCACTTTTCACTTTCCTGCATTGGAGAAGGAAATGGCAACCCACTCCAGTGTTCTTGCCTGGAGAATCCCAGGGATGGGGGAGCCTGGTGGGCTGCCGTCTATGGGATCACACAGAGTCGGACACGACTGAAGTGACTTAACGGCAGCAGCAGCAGTGCACAAAGTGAATATGTGAATTCAATAACTGAGTATGCCTCATTCTCCTTCAAAACACTTCCGCATCTTTGCGCTCACTGAAACCCTAAAGTATGCTAGTGTGACACCTTGCCACAAAGGCACCCACCAAGGAGTGAAGTAAAAGAAGCATGAGCATCACGCAGAGCTGATAGAGTAAGGATGGAGGACGACTGTGGACCAGTATATGCTTTAGCCGAGTAATTTTATGCTCTGGATTTTAGTTTCCTCATCTTGAGGGCAAAGACTTGGGACTGTAATTATCCATGACTCTGTGTTAACCACTTGTGCATAGGAATGACACAGCTGTACACATTTATCAACAACTTAACACTTGGTCCTTTTTAACACTTTCCCATAAGTACTGAAATACATTTTAGAAATTCCGATAGGACTTATAAAGGTACATGGATGAAGTTGAGTCCCCTGGCTTGCTCTAAAATGCCCTGTAAGCTCCATCTGCCATAGTCTGGTAACTAGAACATTCCAAGGCAGGTTCTGAGGTGGGAGGTGCCAGGATTACCTCAGGCTCAGGTCACTGTGGACTATATGAATTCTCCCTTCTTCCTCTATGAAGACAAGAACAGGAAAGTTGGTCTTAAAAGAGACCAAAGAGTAAATCTACTCTTTGTAAAGAGTGAGGGTTCTCTCCAGGTGCCTATGGGCTCTGCCTTTGGTGACTCTGAGGTAACACAGGGCAATTGACATCAGTCCTCTCGGGGAGCTTTGGCCGCCTCCTTTCTGCCTGAACACTTTGCGTATGCCCACACCCATCTGTCCTTTCAGTTTTGGCAGCATGTGTCAGCTCCAGGGAGCATTGTGATCTTAGCCTCCTTTAGGTTCACAGAATCTTCTGAAAGGCCATTTAGCTGTTGCAATATCTCCTGAGACTTTGTAGCCCTCCACACATCCCGTCAGGACTTGCAAGCCTCCTTGTACCCAGGGAAGACTCCTGAGCCCTCACAAAATCCCCTTGAGTCTGGGAAGGATAGTGAGGTGAGTCACCAAGGAGCAAAAGGCCGGCCAGGCCACCAGCAGGACAACGATCGCCTGGCTGAGAGAAGGCTGCACCAGGGAATTTCTCTCCAGGCTGCCTTCAAAGGAAATATCTTATCCCAGAGGTGTGAAACATTACATTCTCCCGCATTTGAGTTCAACCAAATGTATTTAACTATACACTTAGGTGGATTTTATGGTATGTAAATTATACCTAATGGAATTTACCTGCTTCAAAGGTCTTATGAATAGAGAAGTAGAGCTAGGACCCCACACTGCTAAGTCTGGGAGCTGCTTCTGCCCTGCAGCCTGCCCACCCTCTGTTTCTGGAAGATGACAGAGCAGGAACGAGACGGGGAGACATCTGGAAAGATCCCCACCAAAAGACTGTGGGCTTTGAGGTGATTTTTATTTTCAGCTTCTTTATGTTATCTGATGTCAGGTCAATGAGCATATATTGTATTTCAGGGAAAGCACTAAAGCTGTTTTCTTTTTGGAAAAGAAAATGAGAGAAGCCAAGCCCTTGATTAAGAAGAGCTATACTGTGGGACTTCCCTGGAGTCCAGGGGTTAGGACTCCACACGTTCAGTGCAAGTGGCACAGGATCAGCCCCTGGTCAGGGAACATGCTGTGTGACATAGGCAAATATATACACACATATATACTGTACTGAGAGGCTGGGCTTTCTAAGTGGCGTAGTAACCCATGCATGGTTATTTGAAAGTAAATTTATGAAACGTAAATGATGCTGTCTCTTCAATTTTCATTATAAAACTCTAGATACATATATCAGGCAAAAACCCCTCGAGATATGATAAAATCACCCAAGAATGCAACAAGCCTTTTAAGTTTACTTATTTCAAAAGGAAAACACTTTTTTGTGAAATCCTTGATGTTTGAAACAACTTTTAAATATACACCAATATTTAGTGTTTAGGGTTTCACATTTTGCACAATAATTTAAAAGACTAAAAGGGGAAATAGCATTTGATTAATAAAACAGATCACCAACCAATCAAATGAACAAACAGAAAAATCCTTTTATTTCAGTTAACCCCTGTGGATATTTCTACCTAAAAATCAAATGCTGCTCTCTGGTCTCTTACTCCATGGTGCTTTGTGGGAGCTGTTGGGTTTTAAAAAGAAATAAAACACGTTAGTTCAGCAGATACTGTCCACAAGCTTCCTCTCAGTCCCAAAGGGAAAAAGATGTGATTCCAGTCTTTGGAGTTTGCTTTTCAGTCTGTCAGAAGTGAACAGATTCATCTGGCCTGTAGGGAACAAAATTGAAAACTACCATGGCATCAACTTAAAATATAGCAATAAATAAAAACACAAGTAACAAGAACCACTGAAAAACTATTCTGAAAGAGCCTAAAGGCCTACAGAAGTAGTGTCAGAGGAACATTTATGGAATCTATAATCTGTCAATGTTGTATAAAAAATGAACAGTTTTGGCTTAATTCATAACTATCATTCTCCATGAGCTTGTAGGGATCCCAAATATGTCCTTTCAAGCAGCTAACAAACTTATCCATGGAAACTGCATAGGAGATTTTAAATGGGGAGTTTAATATACACGTGAGTTTAATGACGCGTGAGTGAAATTTAAGATCTGCCTTAGTTTTATTCCTATTATATAAGCCATCTTTGGAGGAGAATGCAGTTCCAAACCACATGGAGTCCTGAACCACTTAAACCTGCAGTTTCTGCACTGGTTCTACTTGGTGAACCACAAGGCAAGGGAAGCAATCATTTAGGACGAACCCGAGTCAACTGGGACTTGACCAAGTGTTGAGAACCAAAAAGGAAGGATTCTGCTTGGTCCCCCTGGAAGTAGATTGGAGTGGGGTTAGGGTCTTTTCTGTCCAATTCAGCATGTTTTATAGCTGATAAGTGTCAAGCTGCCTGAAAATGATTACTGAAGCATGAACTAGAAAAAATGAATCAATAAAGAAAGGGAACAAAATATCCCTGCATTTTCCCTGGCAATTAAAATTGGCTTTAGAGAAAATGATAAGAGAAGAAAACAAAGAAGGTCTAAAAGATGGGGGGAGAAGAAAGGAAGTTACATTTTGTGAAGAAAGGCAGACGGTGATTGATTAGAGAAATAATAGTTGACTTAAATTACCACAGGACCTTATTAGGGCATGTAGGAGAATGTTCTAGCTGTTCTAAATTACTAGGCACTAGAGAAAATTGTCCCTCTCTTGTCTTGAATGCTCTACTCCCTGAAAATTTCATTTGATTACTTTCTGGGTCCATCCACTCTGACAACTTAGGCTGAATGAAAGCTGACACAGAGAAGTTCAAATCACATGCCCCATAGTTTAGAATCTAATTCCATATTAAGAGATTGAGACTTTTCTCATCTATAGATTTCTCCATATGTTATTTTAGATAATTTATGTATTCATTTTTATTTTTGGCTGTGCTGAGTCTTCGTTGCTGTGCTGGCTTTTTCTGCAGTTGCTGTTAGCAGCGGCTACTCTCTAGTTGCGGTGTGCGGGCTTCTCATTGAAGTAGCTTCTCTTGCACAGCACAAACTCTAGGACGCACATGGGCTCAGTAGTTGTGCTACGTGGGCTCAGTAGTTGCAACTCCTGGGCTCTAGAGCACAGGCTCAACAGTAGTGGCACACAGGCTTAGTTGCCATGCAGCATGTGGGATCTTCCTGGATCAGGGATCAAACCCGTGTCTCCTGCATTGCTAGGCGGATTCTTTACCACTGAGCTACCAAGAAAGCCTCTCATTATGATTTTGTTGGTAGTTTCAGCAATTTAATGCTTAGTCCATTCAAAAAGAAAGCATCCACCGTGTGCTCTGAACTAAACTTGACATGTGGGAAAACAGCATGTAATATCTTTTATATCCTTGACCAAAAACTTTGTAGGGTAGAAGATTATGCCCAAGTGACTTCATCACAGAAAGATAGATGACAAACTGCCATAGTTCCAAAAACTGTCCAGGATAGCAACTTCTTAAGGAGAATCAGTTCATTCCAGGGCTAGAGTAGGAAGCAGAGAAGAACAGGCCAGATGTGTCTGAATTCTGCTAATGGTCCCCTTGGTGGAGATTAAGCAAAAACCAGCAGTGGAAAATCCGTAAGATTTAAAATATTGATGATCTGTCCCCTGAGGCAGAGCCATGGAAAGAAGCTAATGTAAAGAGGGACCCACCTCAAAGGAGAAAACAAAGTGCTTGGATCCCAGTAAAAGGAGAGGCTCAAGGTAGATATGGAAAGGGCAGATACCTAATATTAGGCCAAGCTACCTGCTAGGAAGAGACCCTAGACCAACCCTGTAGAACGGGAAGGGAAGAGAAAGCCTGCTTGGTGGGTGAGGAGTGCTGCCCCCTTGTGGGCACTAGAATACCCAGCACTGGGCCCTTGGTTACTGGATGGTGAGTGTGAGGAGGATGAAGGAAGATCAGAGGATATGGAGGAGTTTACCTGCCAGAACTGAACCTTTGGCTTCTTGGAAACATGAGCAGCCCAGTTCATGGAGTCAGAGGAAGAGCAACAAGGATGGGTCTTCCCTGTGGTCCGTGCCATCACATTGTAAAAAAGTAATTAGGGGGAGACTAAGAGCGATACTTCACCACCACAGAAAGGCTGTCATTTCATTGTGAAGAAGATGGAGTAGCCAGCTCTTCCTGGAGGAGAGAAGAAAAGCTTTACACAGGGTGAAAGCTAAAGGACAAACAGCGATGGCAGAATGGTGTCCTGTGCAAAGGCATAAGGCATAACAGCACATGAATAGTGGGGGCAGAATGGGTGGTGCACAGCCACTTTCCTGCAGGGAACGTGGAGAGTCTGGGGCCAGCTTGGGCACATGTGTGGTTCTCCCAACTAAGAAACTCCTGCCAGTAAAAGGGACCCGATGCAGGTTTGTAAGCCAGGAAGTGACAGGTATAAGTCTGTGTTCTCTGGTGATGATGAGGATGAGGCTCAGAAGGAGTAAGGATGAGGCTTAGAAGGCACCTGGAGTCTGGGTCAGAAATGAGGATATCCCTGCTTAACGTATTGATGTAAGGCAATAGAAGAAAGGATAAATGCAGTTGTTGTTGTTGTTTTAAAGCTGGCTTGACAGCATTTGGAAATCAGGGGATTTCCTTCATAAAAATTATTTGATGATCTCATCTTGAGAAAAGCTAAGAACCATACTAAAAATGTAATGTTTTAAAATTTCTGCCTTGAGTCAGTGAGGCACACAACTTTGTTTGGTCATCAGGACCTTGCCCCCAAAATACTAAATTTGGTCTTTCTAAGCAAAATAAAACAGTCAGTAATAGCCTTCTCTCCCCACTTCCCAACACCAACTCCACTTTCCTGCACCACACTGTTCTTGAAAGGATCTTTGGAGTTAACAGCCAGTGAAAGGTAAGACTTCCTAACACTCTTGGGGGAATAGAAATGGCGAGGATCAGGTGCTCTTTCAAACTGTGCCTTCAAGTCTTGCAGGTGGGTATTGTCTGGGACCCAGTCTAAGCCCCACAAGCTCCCTCTGAAAGGACAAGAGCAGTGTCCTAGTGCAAGCCAGGGCCCAAGGACAGTCACTGACGCTGAGCTGAGGGGAAAACAGCAGAAGGAATAGCTCTGGCCACTTCCCTCTTTGTCACTGGACCCCATCCATTGTTCAGAGTTCACGCTCAGATTTTGCCTCTATGTCTAAGGAGAATGGAAGGGAAAGGAAGAAATTAAGCATAGCTGTTACCAACCAGTGTTCTTGGCCTTCCTTAATCAATAGAAATTGAGTAGAGGCCATACAAGAACTTCAGGCAAGGCTTTATGGGGATCCCTGCTGCCGCAGTGGGGAGTGAAAACAACAAGTTCTTTGCTCGCTTGGTCCCTGCTCAGGGGCCAGCCTGCTCCTTATATGGGATGAGGGTAGGGGTGTGTCCAGGGGTCAGGCTGGAGGGTGGCTTAGGTGTTTTGCCCATCCCTTAGGTGGTGGTGTGTACAGGGGGCGTACACAGTACCTTGTTTTTGTTCCAGGCTCTTCAAAAGTGGCAACTGGGTTTTTTTGTTCTCTTTGTATCTTGTGGGTCCAGAATTTCCCCAGCTGCTCATGCACACAGGTATTTTTAGTCCCATATAGTTTCTTTGGACTTTGTTGCTCGATGCAACATTTGTCCAGGGGCAAGCATTGCAGCCAAGGATCCCAGGTGCCAGGCCTGTCTCATAACTGAGGTTCCTGGCTTGAACAAATGGGCAGATAAAGATGCCATTAACTGAGATGGAAATGAAGAAGATGGACAGGTTTGAACAAAACAAGAGTTCGCCTGTAAACATCGTATGATTGAGGTACTGGTGAGTCATCCAGATAGAGATGTCCATAAGTGATTAGAAACAAGGAGCTGAAGCTCAGGGAAGTAGGTGGGTTAGAGAAGAGAAAGAAGTGGATTAAATCACTAACCTGTCTGATTGAGTTTTTCTGAGAAATGCACATAGGAAGAGACAGGGGACTCTCAGATGATAAAGCCAGAAGAAATACCAACATTAAAGAAAGTGAAAGTCGTTCAGTTGTGTCCAATTCTCTGTGACCCTGTGGACTATACAGACCATGGAATTCTCTGGGCCAGGATACTAGAGTGGGTAGCTGTTCCCTTCTCCAGGGGATCTTCCCAACCCAGGGATCGAACCCAGGTCTCCCACATTGTGGGTGGATTCTTTACCAGCTGAGCCACAAGGGAAGCCAAAGAAGAAGATAAAAGAAGAGAATATTTTCTGTTTTACCTATTTGGTATCTGAAAATATAAACATTGCTTGGTGACATTGATTTACTCAAATTCAATTAAATAATGGAGCCCATAAACCCATCATTTGCAATCTAGAAGATACTGAATAACATCATTTCCAGAACTTCTATATTAGAGCATGTACTGCCAAAGTCTCTGGGTAAGGGTAAAAATGGGGGGAAGTCTTTCAAGGCTGAGTGGATCCTGAAAAACTGACCTTTTGTGCCCTGAGGGTGAACACACGTTGTGTCATGGGCAGCAGTTATAGGCAAGAACAGCAGAGGCCGTGGCCCAGCCGTGAGCTAGCCTTCTGGATTTTTAATTTAATCTTTTTGTTCAGAATGAACCAATTCTTCTTTTTGATATTTGCCACTCTAAATTGGTAGATGGGTTAGATAATTTTGTCTTAAAGTCGTATTTGTAAAGGGTGCGTTTACTACTTACATGCTAGGAGCCAGAATATTCCATGGACTGTCTCACTCTTTCTTTGTAAGTTTCATCCGACACAGCTTCTTTTCTCCAGGCCACCAGAATCTTGGTTTTTGAAGGCAAAGTTGGATGTACAAGCAAAACACACTACTACTTAGTGAATAGTGAAAACATCTGCACATGTCAACCACTCTCTTCCAGGTTCAGAGTTTACTTTGTAAAACATTATTGCAAGTAGTAATTAAACATTATTTGAATAGGCTCATACCTTTCATCCATACCCCACCTCACAACAAACAGTTCATTTTCTCAAACACCCGTGGCGGATTCATGTTGATGTATGGCAAAACCAATACAATATTGTAAAGTAATTAGCCTCTAATTAAAATAAATTTAATTAAAAAAAAAAAAAGAGGGCATGGGAACTCACTTGCTATTGAATGAGCTTGTGTAAGCCTCTGATTTTTTGTGAATCTATCTCCTTAATATTACAGCAGCTACGCATAACTTAAGAACTTATAAATTTGGTAGGAATGTTGCAGTTTGTTCCTGTAGCCCTGATATCCACTCCTAGTCATTGCTTTCTGAAGTCTAGCACCTAAATCAGGGTGAAGGACATTTGCCATGAAGTCAAGCTCTTTCCCTCTGTATTGAGCGTGTGTGTGAGAGAGAAGGAGAACCTAAGACACGCGACTCCACAGTCACCTTTTCTGGCAGGTTTCGGTATACCGCTCATCTGGTTTTCCTCCCTCTGGTGCCTCAGGGAAAGCGTTTTCTGCTTCAATTGACTCTCACTTTCAGGTATGCCTTTACACGCCCTGTTTGCTGCCTGCGCCTCTCAGTGCGAGCTCTGAAATCCAGGTAAGTCTCCCTTTCGGTCTCACTGGCAAGTTGACATTTTTTGGATTAAGTGAAGGCAGCTGCAAATTTAAAAGTTGTCAGGTAGATGGGGGACCAGCATAGAGAATAATCATTCCTTTTTCAGAACAATAACATTTATATATAGAGCTTCCCTGGTGGCTCAGCTTCCCAGGTGAATCTGCCTGCAGTGCACGAGATGTGGATTCTATCCTTGGGTCAGGAAAATCTGTTAGAGGAGGAAATGGCAACCCACTCCAGGATTCTTGCCTGGAGAATCCCATGGACAGAGGAGCCTGGCAGGATGGGGTTGCAAAGAGTTGGACAGAGCTCAGCGACTAAGTAACGATAATAACAACAACAAATTTGTACGCAAGACCTATATACTTAATACAGTATCCAGTGGGATGGTTGATACATAGTTTAGAGAAGGGTGCAGCCAATGACCTGAGCTTTTCTGTTCCTTAAAGAAAGCTTCCAATGATACAGTGTTGAGCTGCACGATTTAAAGTTATGTATTAGGGGGATACTTATTTTATCATGGTGATCTACGTTGTGACAGTTTAGAGAAAGTTCAAATTCTATAGAGCTGTCCATATCTTCAAAATAATATCCTAGGTGTATGTAAATGATAAGTTTCAAGGAAAACATGTTGTCTGCTGTCATTGAAAGAAAAGTTAGCTTTAAAGCATTGCATTCCTCATGCTTATGCCATTTAGGTGACACAGGTGAAATAGTTCGTGATTCCTGATGTAATGTGAAAAATAAAATGTGTTAAATAAGCATAAGGTTTCTATGAGAATTGTGGTTTTAAATGTATACAATAACTCAGGTGAGTCAAAAAAGAAGTTGAGTAGTAGTGTCAGTCGCTCGGTCATGTCCAACTCTTGAGACCCCATGGACTGTAGCCTGTCAGGCTCCTCTGTGCATGGGATTCTCCAGGCAAGAATCCTGGAGTGGGTTGCCGTTCCCTTCTTCAAAGCATCTACCTGACCCAGGGATTGAATCCAGGTCTCCTGCATTGAATCCAGGTCTCTGAGCCACAAAGGAAGAATATAATGTTATAAAATTATTAAAATTATCCCCTGTGTTAAATATTACTGTGCCATTTTCAAAAGAAAAGAACAGTAGTAGAAACAAGAGTGGAATGCAGGACTATCTATGGAGAGGCTGTTTACCGAATACGATTTGCACCCACACTGTGGTTGAGGGGCTGGGCACTTTGACATGATATGCCCCCCGTGTTTTCATTTATTTTCATCCAAACTGGACAAAAAAAAATGAGGAAACTCTTGGACAAGATATAGGCCTGAGCACAGTCTTCAAGTTGAAGGCAAATGAGGTAAAGTTAGTACACAATCAGCAATGAAAACCAGTTAGCGAGGCCAGAAAATTAGTTGTCAGTTTCATATATTTTACTGTTTATCACAGCACGTCCTCATTTTAAGACCAGCATAATCTAGCAACTTTCATGAAACAATTACCAAAATGCATCCAGTTCCTTTGTAACTATATTGACATGCTTTTCATCCCCAAAAGCAATAATATTATGTTAATTCCTGCTGATTCAGTTCAGTCACTCAGTCATATCTGACTCTTTGTGGCCCCATGGACTGCAGTATGCCAAGCTATTCACCACCAACTCCCGGAGCTTGCTTAATCTCACGTCCATCGAGTCAGTGATGCCATCCAACCGTCTCTGTTGTCCCCTTTTATGTGATTAATACATAGATCACTAAGATTACCAATGAGTTTATCAAGAGAAAAAATTTCATGTAGCCCCACTGAGGCTTTGCAAATGTCAATGTGGTAAACCAACCAGAAAAGCAGGACCAATTAAATGTGTAGCCTGATAAAGGAAGGTATGGATGAGATGACCACAACACCTGGAACTGGGCTTTATGTACACCGAGGGGTTTTATCATGACTGGGTAAGTGATTGCAAATAACAGAACTTCTAAAAAGCTGATGGACTTACTATACATGATTAGTCTCTCAGTTGTATCTGACTCATCGAACTGTAGCCCATCAGGCTTCTCTGTCCTAGGCTCTTCTGTTCATGGGATTTCCCAGGTAAGAATACTGGAGCAGGTTGCCATTTCCTACTCCAGGGGATCTTCCAGACCCAGGGGTTGAACCTGCGTTTCCTGTGTCTCCTGCATTGCAGGCATATGCTTCACCCGCTGAACCATCAGGGAAGCACAGCTTACTGTAACACTCTTATAGTTTGAAGCCAATCACCTAAAATGGGAAACAGAAAGCTGGGAGTAAGACTACGGCTGAACCACTTAGGGAAGGAAAGGTGGGGTGGCGGGCCCTCAGCTAGGGGTACTGAAGCCACCTGCAGGGGTTCAGAACTCAGTATTGTTGATACTTGAGGCTGATAGTTCTTTGTTAAGGGGACTGGGGCTGCCCTGTGCATTGTCAGATATTCGTTTAGCAGCATCTCTGGCCTCTACCCACTAGGTGTCAGTAGCATCCCCCTCCCCTGCTGTGACCAGGGGAAGCGTCTGCAGACACTTGCCAAATGTGCTCTGCGAAGGGGAAGCGGGGGAGGCGGAAACCAATCCTATGAGAACCCCTGTGCACGTGAGAAGAGGCAAGCTGCTATAGGCTTAAACATTTCAGTGTAATTGCAGAAATCAGCCATCATCCATGTTCACTGAGAAGGAAGGAGACTCAATTCCAGGAGGTAGAATTGAGTGAGGGGGAAATACGAGGAAATCAAATTGGTAACAGGAAGTCCAAGGTCCACTTGCTATATAACACAGAGAAGTAAGAGAATCAGGGGTAATTTCTGTCCCTTCATCATATTTTATTGGTTCATTTCAGGGAGAATGTTTTTAGTCACCTGAATTAACCAGAACTAACTCACATCTGCCTCACAGATTTCAGAGAGCTGAAGGATTTTAAACCCCCATGTTGGCAGTCCTTTGGGGCCACTCCCATTATCTCAGTAGAGGAAAGGGAGCCGGGAACCCCAGCCGGGTTCTACTGGGCCCTGGAGAACCCCACAGGATGAATGCTTCGAGCTCCAGGCCAGTTCTTCTGACCTGAAAGCTGTAAATCCTTCACAGGATGTGGTTCAGGGTTGTTTCACAAAGCATAGTTCTAAGATCAGTTCTAAATGGAGACAAGGACTGTCTTCCAGCTGTGATATAAAAATACGTAGCACTGTGTAATCATCTCTAGCCTTCTATACCATCCAAGTACTTCCTATTACATCATTTAAATCTTCAGATTAAAAGACAGCCCCGTTTCATAGTGGGGCTCTGGAAAACAATATTTACATATATAATAAAATCAAGAACTTGAAGCCACAGAAAGAGACTGTGGAGGAAGAGGCAGGAAAAAGTTTAGCACCAGGGAACACCCAGGGTTGACAATTTACACCAACATTTTGAAACCAAGATGAAGGGGCACTTCTAGGGCACAGCTGAGGCCTTCCAGTGAAGGCAGAGAAGCTGAAGTTAATGGAATAGCCAGTAAATAAAAATCAAGCTAGAAATATCATGTCACTTAGTGCTGAGGTCAGAGACTGGCATATTTTAAACCCCAAAATGAAAGCTGCAATGAATTCAAGTCAGCAAATATTTTTGATATTTTTCTAGGTACTACCAGGGGCTAAAAGATGAATATTTGCCTTTAAGGGTTTACAATCTAATAGGAAGGTCTAGACAAAATCATATTTTTAAAAAAAAAACAAAACAGAATGTTTCCACTCCTAGGTATCTACTCAAGAGAAATGGAAGCATGCATCCATACAAAATTGTAGATAAATGTTAATTGCAGCATTATTCATGATAGCCAAAGAGATTCATTTTGATATTTGGCAAAACTAATACAATTATGTAAAGTTTAAAAATAAAATAAAGATAAAAAAAAAAAAAAGAATAGGAAAAACCCAAATGTCTACCCAATGGTGAATAAATAGAATATGGCATATCCCTATAATGGAATATTACTTAGCATAAAAAAATAGTGCATTATTGATTCATGCTACAACATGGATGAATCTTAGAAATATCATGCTAATTGAAAGAAGTCAGTCACAAAGGACCACAAATTGTCCACAATGGTTTTATTTATTTGAAGTATGCAGACTAGGCCAATGTACGGAAAGAGTAGATCAGTAGTTCCCAGGGGCTGCAGAAGGAGGCAGATTGTTGGGGGGAAGGGGGCAGGGGTGGTGACTGCCCAAGGGTGTTGAACTTCTTGTTTGGGTCCTGGAATGTTATTTTTTTAATGAACTTTTATTGGAGTATACTTGATTTACAATGTGTTAGTTTCAGCTGTATAGCAAAGTCAATCAGTTATACACATATCCACTCTTTTTTTTTTTTAGATTCTTTTCCCACCTAGGTCATTACAGAGTATTGAGTAGAGTTCCCTGTGCTATACAGTACTCTCATTAGCTACGTATTTTATATATAGTAGTGAGCATATGTCAATCCCTCCACCCCCCTTTTCCCCCTCAGTAACCCTGTTTGTTTTCTACATATGTGACTATTTCTGTTTTGTAAAGAAGTTCATTTGTACCATTTTTTTTAGATTCTATCTACAAGCAATATCATGATATTTGTCTTTGTCTGACTTACTTCAAACAATATGACAGTCTCTAGTTCTATCCATGTCACTGCAAGTGACATTATTATGTTCATTTTTATGACTGGGTAACATTTTCTCATATATATAAAACACATCTGTATCCATTCATCTGTCAATGGGCATTTAGATTGCTTCCATGTCTTGTCTATGTAAATAGTGCTGCAATGAACATTGGGGTGTATGTGTCTTTTCTTTTCTTTTTTTTGTTTTTTGTTTTATTTATTTATTTATTTTTTTATTTTTTGTTATAAAGCAATTTTTTTTTATTTTATTTAATTTTTAAACTTTACATAATTGTATTAGTTTTGCCAAATATCAAAATGAATCCACCACAGGTATACATGTGTTCCCCATCCTGAACCCTCCTCCCTCCTCCCTCCCCATACCATCCCACTAGCCCCAAGCATCCAGTATCGTGCATCAAACCTGGACTGGCGTCTCGTTTCATACATGATATTTTACATGTTTCAATGCCATTCTCCCAAATCTTCCCACCCTCTCCCTCTCCCACAGAGTCCATAAGACTGTTCTATACATCAGTGTCTCTTTTGCTGTCTCGTTCACAGGGTTATTGTTACCATCTTTCTAAATTCCATATATATGCGTTAGTATACTGTATTGGTGTTTTTCCTTCTGGCTTACTTCGCTCTGTATAATAGGCTCCAGTTTCATCCACCTCATTAGAACTGATTCAAATGTATTCTTTTTAATGGCTGAGTAATACTCCATTGTGTGTGTCTTTTCTAATTATGGTTTTCTCCAGATATATGCCCAGGCATAAGATTGCTGGATCATATTGTAGTTCAGTTTTTAGTTTTTAAAGAAACCTCTATATAGTTCTCCATAATGGCTGCACCAATTGGCATTTCCACTGTGTAGAAGGGTTTCCTTTTCTCCATACCCTCTCTAACATTTATCCTTTGTAGACTTTTTGATTATGGCCATTCTGATGGGTATGAGGTGATACCTCATTGTAGTTTTGATTTGCATTTCTCTAATCAGTGATGTTGAACATATTTTCATGTGATTTTTGGCCATCTATATGTCATCTATGGAGGAATGTCTATTTAGATTTTCTGCCCATCTTTTGATTGGGTTATTTGGGTTTTTTGGATATACAGTTGCATGAGCTGTTTGTATATTTTGGAGGTTAATCCCTTGTTGGTGGCTTCATTTGCAAATATTTTCTCCCATTCCATGGGTTGTCTTTTTATTTTGTTTATGGTTTCCTTCACTGTGTAAAAGTTTTTAAATTTGATTAGGTCACATTTGCTTATTTTTGTTTTTATTTTTATTACTCTAGGATGTGGATCGAAAAAGATCTTGCTGTAATTTATGTCAAAGAATGTTCTGCCTGTTTTCTTTTAAGAGTTTTATAGGTTCTGGCCTTACATTTAGGTCTTTAATCCGTTTTGAGTTTATTTTTGTGTATAGTATTAGAGAATGTTCTAATTTCATTCTTTTACATGTAAGTGTCCAATTTTCCCAGCACCACTTAATGAGGATATTGTCATTTCTCTATGTATATTCTTGCTTCATATGTCACAGATTAATTGACTGTAGGGGTCTGGGCTTATTTCTGGGCTTTATATCCTATTCCATTGATCTATATTTCTGTTTTTGTACCAGTACAATACTGTTTTGATGTCTGTAGCTTTGCAGTATAGTCTGAAGTCAGACAGTCTGATTTCTCTAGCTCTGTTTTTCTTTCTCAGGAATGCTTTGGCTATTTGGGGTCTTTGTGTTTCCATACAAATTTAAAACGTTTTGTGAAAAATGCCATTGGTAATTTGATAGGGAGTGTATTGAATCTGTAGATTTCCTTTGGCAATGTAGTCATTTTGACAATATTGATTCTTCCAAATCAAGAACATAATATATCTTTATCCATCTATTTGTGTCATCAGATATTCTGATTTAATTTGTGTGGAATACTATGGGCAGCAGGATTTTTAAAGCTCCCCAGGTTTAACAATCCTCTGAGAATGGAATTCAAGAGGCAAGCATGTATATGGGACAAACTAATGAGTTTTAGATGTTTTGGTTTTAGATATTTAGATAGAGCTTATTTCCAAATAAGTATGCCACAGTGGGTACACTTCTCAGTGAGTGATTTCCGTATAGCATTCAAGATGGCATTCACCACTGGCTACATATACAGAATCCTCTGGGGAGTGTCATAAACACATTGATGCCTGGATCCCCACCCCTAGCAATTCTGATGGAATTGGTCTGAGGTGAACCTGAGCCTTGACTGTTTTAAAAAAAAAATCTCCTCAGGTACACACAGTGAAATATCATTCAACTTTAAGGAGGAAGGAGATTCTGACACACGCTACAACATGGATGCGCCTTGAAGGTATTATGCTAAGTGAATAAGAGTCACAAAGACAGCTACCACATGACTGCATTTCCATGAAATGCCTAGAGTAGCCAATTTCATAGAGTCAGAAAGCAGAATGGAGCTGGGGGACAGGGGAATGACAGGTTGATACTGGGTACAGAGTTTCAGTTTTATAAGCTGAGAAGAGTTTTAGAAATGGGGTGTGTAACAATGTGAGTGTACTTAGGACTACTGAACTGTATACTTTAAAATAGTTAAGATGGTAAATTTTATGTGTGTTTTATCATGAAATAAATATTTTTTAGAGAACTCATTAAAAAAGAATCTCCCCAGGTGTTTCTAAGGTACAGCCAGGGCTATGACCTGCTGCTCTAAGTGGAGGCACTCAACAGGCAGATGATCAGATGTGTGTGTGTGTGTGTGCACGCGTGCACGCACATGTGTTCAGTGGTGTCCCTTTGTGACCCCATGGACTGTGGCCCACCAGGTTCCTCTGTCCATGAGATTTTCCCTGCAAGAATACTGGAGTGGGTTGCCATTTCCTTCTCCAGGGGAATCTTCCTGACCCAAGGACCAAACCCACATCTGTTGCATCTCCTGCATCGGCAGACAGATTCTTTACCACGACCACCAGTGACCAGATAAGTTCTGTGATTCTGTCATTCATTCCCTCACTGAGAAACTGATGAAAATCCATAAGCAATTATTG
Organism: Bos indicus; assembly: GCF_029378745.1. Taxonomy (NCBI): domain Eukaryota; kingdom Metazoa; phylum Chordata; class Mammalia; order Artiodactyla; family Bovidae; genus Bos; species Bos indicus. The sequence goes on along the minus strand of NC_091763.1, from coordinate 49,530,875 downwards.
ATAAGAGAAGGGTATCTATTCTGATCCAGTCTGGATCTGCTTCCACTCCTCCTCCTCTTCTTTGGGGCAAGTCACTCTTGAACCAATTGATTTATGCTTGGAAGTTCACTTCTTCCTATCATGGCTTTGTTAACACTTAATGATAACTCTTGGACGGAGAAAGTTCCCAGAGGTTCATTTTCATCACAGAGGAAGCTCTGTTCCCTCCAGATGCTCTACGAAAGGTATTTCATGTGTTCTTTTCCTCCTGCCATCAGCAATGCAGTTCTGCCTCCTTTCTCTCTAAATCTTGAGTCCTTAGAATTCTGCAATCTGCATCCCTCCCATCTTTGCAAAGGAGGGAAATTTTAGTCCATGGCCTGTAGTTGGAAGCAGTCTTTCAGTTTGGAATCTGCTCTGTGAATGGATTCCCACCGGGGAGAAACAGGTATGGCATTATATTTCCTATGTGGCACTTTAATTACCTTCATCCACTCAGCCTAGAATATTTCAAGCCCTGAATGTAGGCTCGTAAATTATTGTCTCACTTATTTTGATTTATTTGATTATAGAGAAGAATATTTTCAAACTTTGTTTATATTGCCCATTCCTATTAAAAGGATAATCACTCTTAATGTTTGTGCATATCTAGAATGAAAGAAGCATGTAGGCCGGAGTACTGAATGCAGGAGGACATCAGATTTGGGAATTTCATGTTATCAAAAGTGTAGCTGGGTAACTGACTAAATGAGAAAAAAAAATAATAATAAAACAATAAGAAAGTACCACCTAAAAAAAAAATGCCCAGATTCAGGTGGCCCACAGCAATAAACCTTCCTAAGGCTCCATTCTGGATTCTCCTATAGGACTTTGCAAGGTTTTGTGTAAGATCATTAGTCCAAAGTTGCAAACTTTTTTTAAATCAGGTAGTGCTTATTTTCAAATAAGGATACAGCAGGGAGTTTGCTGCTCAGTGAGTGATTTCCGTATAGCGTTCAAGATGCAAAATGAACCCAAGCCACGTTGCCTACAGTCAGTCATTTCAAAACACCCTTAAAAAAACTTCATAAGGAGGCTGGCATTGAAGTTCAGGTGAGTGGCATTCAAGGCAAAGGAATCTGCATGAGAAAAGGGTTCAGGAAGTAGGAAAAGCTGTACTGATGCTGCAGGGTAGGGAGTGAAAGATTAGAGGTATTGAAATGTGGGACTCGCAGGAGAAACCAAAATCTCACTAGGAAAAGCCTTGAAGAAGAGAATGTCAAAAGAAAAAAAAAATCTCTTAACACAGGGAGCTATATTCAATATCATGTTCAGTTCAGTTCAGTTCAGTCCCTCAGTCGTGTCCAACTCTTTGCGACCCCATGAATCGCAGCACGCCAGGCCTCCCTGTCCATCACCAACTCCTGGATTCACTCAGACTCACATCCATTGTGTCAGTGATGCCATCCAGCCATCTCATCCTCTGTCGTCCCCTTCTCCTCTTGCCCCCAATCCCTCCCAGCATCAGAGTCTTTTCCAATGAATCAACTCTTCGCATGAGGTGGCCAAAGTACTGGAGTTTCAGCTTCAGCATCATTCCTTCCAAAGAAATCCCAGGGCTGATCTCCTTCAGAATGGACTGGTTGGATCTCCCTGCAGTCCAAGGGACTCTCAAGAGTCTTCTCCAACACCACAGTTCAAAAGCATCAATTCTTCAGCGCTCAGCCTTCTTCACAGTCCAGCTCTCATATCCATACATGACCACAGGAAAAACTATAGCCTTGACTAGACGGACCTTTGTTGGCAAAGTAATGTCTCTGCTTTTGAATATGCTATCTAGGTTGGTCATAATTTTCCTTCCAAGGAGTAAGCATCTTTTAATTTCATGGCTGCAGTCACCATCTGCAGTGATTTTGAAGCCCCAAAAAATAAAGTCTGACACTGTTTCCACTGTTTCTCCATCTATTTCCCATGAAGTGATGGGACCAGATGCCGTGATCTTCTTTTTCTGAATGTTGAGCTTTAAGCCAACTTTTTCACTCTCCACTTGCACTTTCATCAAGAGGCTTTTTAGTTCCTCTTCACTTTCTGCCAGAAGGGTGGTGTCATCTGCATATCTGAGGTTATTGATATTTCTCCCAGCAATCTTGATTCCAGCTTGTGTTTCTTCCAGTCCAGCATTTCTCATGATGTACTCTGCATAGAAGTTAAATAAGCAGGGTGATAATATACAGCCTTGACGTACTCCTTTTCCTATTTGGAACCAGTCTGTTGTTCCATGTCCAGTTCTAACTGTTGCTTCCTGACCTGCATACAGATTTCTCAAGAGGCAGGTCAGGTGGTCTGGTATTCCCATCTCTTTCAGAATTTTCCACAGTTTATAATAAGCCATAATGGAAGTAAAATTCTCTCCTGTAAGTACATGAAAATATTTTATATTCACTGCTCTTCTAGCAAAAACATTAATAATGATGATGAGGTATAATTTTTTGCTTTTTAAATCGACAAGGTTTAAAAATTTCTATTCAGGCCAATGGTTGTTCCCATAGTCTGTTGGTGAGAGTATAAGTTGGGACAAACTTTCCATGTGGCTGTTGATAACAGCATCAACATTTCATTTACACACGAGCACAGGTACACTCTTTGATCCAGGGCTTCCACTTCATATCCTGAGGAATAGTTAAGGATCTGAACAAAGACTTGGCAACAATATTTGTAACAGGAAAATATAAGAAAGGAAGTGCATGTCAACCTGTAGAGCATTCGTTAAACTCTGGTTCCTGCATTCAGGAGTATACCGTCCAGTCATTTAAAATACTGGTACAGGAGAGCATTTCACTTCCTCTCTTCTCTCACAGAGGCCCATGGGTACTTCCATCTGTGTCAAGGTCCCTTACAACAGGGACTTGTGGGGGCCCTCTGTCTAGAGGGGCATAGCTGAATCTACAAAGAGGGACACAGCTTGGGTTTGTGGAAGCCCCTCAGTGGTCCTGATGTCCTTCCGTAAGTGGAAATTCCCTGATGTAAAAATGTTTTTCTTGGTACAGAAAGATGCCTGGGATGTATAGATTGAAGCAAGCATGCAGTATTGTACTACTTCTGGGAAATATTTATATGCAAGCAAAAAAGTATGGAAAAACAAAGAGCAAGATATTAACTACTTTTCTCTGGATGGTAGTTCAATGGTTAACAATTCAACTTTGCCTTCTGATTTTTCTACTTTTTCAACAGTAAGTACACATGTTCATTGTATAACTAAAGTTTTTTCTAAATAAATAAAATGGACAAAATAGATTAATGATTACATTCTGTGACTTCAGAAACTATAAAACAAATATTTGCAAAAAAGTGTATACCCTTATTATTTAAGGAGTTGGGCACTGTGGGTATTTTTGTGTCTCAAAGAATCATCAGATATACTTGAAACTAATGAAACATTGTAAATTAACTATTCACTTAGGTTTTTAAAAGGAGAGAAAAAGAAGACTAAAGGATGATAAGTACCGAAAGAAAGACCATCAGACAAATTTTCAAGTCACTTAAAATTGATGACAATTTTTGATTCTATCAGTTACTGACTTTACCTTCCTTTTGTTTCCCCCCTAAACCTAGCAGAACTGAATTTAATTTTTTCCTGGCAAAAGAATGCAATTTTAACTGAACTTTCTTTTGCACCTTGATGAGTAATGTCAAAATCCATTTTCTGTTTGAATTGAATTGTTCTAAAATATTTACTGGAAATAGGTTTTAAACATATCCACCCCTTTTTTCTATACTAACAAGATATTCGCATGACTCTTCTGTTGTATAACTGTGTCAAGCAACCAGAAAGTTTCATTCAAACATGGCTAGTATCCCCACATAGCTATTTCTGTCAGTCTTTAGTGGAGTATTCACAGCAGCAGATAAAGACACTTAAAAGAGCAAAATACTTTCAGATTCTTAATTTACAAATACAATGCATTTTAATTTTTAAAAATAGCTCTGCTTTGAATGTAGCACTTAACCTAGTGATGAAATCTCATAAAGAATTTATAGGCAAAATTCTCTTCTGAGTAAGTAGCAGCTCTGAGCTAAAAGGCCAAATTCTCCATGACTGAGCAGTCTTTAATAAGCTGAGAATCACTTACATTAGTCATAGAGAAGAGGTTGCCAACAATTACTCTCTTTGATCCTGAACTTTTTGTGTCTATAACAGCCCTGCTTTGGGTGAGTACCATCTAAATTGCTTAGAATCTTCAAAGATTCATGCTGAATTTCTTCATGGCAGCAGACTCGAAGAATCTCTTTTAATTTTACAATTCCCAAGTGAGTGAGTGATAGTCGCTCAGTCTTGTCTGACTCTTTGCAACCCCATGGACTGTAACCTGCCAGTCTCCTCTGTCCATGGAATTCTCCTGGCAAGAATACCAGAGTGGGTTGCCATTTCCTTCTCCATACAATTCCCCAACACTGAGACAAATTCTCAGTTGGCTTGACTGGTCATGATGGGAAGAACAGCTGTAGATGGTAAATGTTCATTTGTTCTCTGTAGAAAGTTTTCTGCCTCAGAGATGAGCCATTAGCCACTGGAAGAGGAGACTCACTGGTCTGTACTTCCTCAGAACTAGGAAGGCTAGGTCTGGCCTCAGAGAGGCCGAGAAGAGTTGGTTTCTTCTACATCTGTTTTACTGTTGTTCTGTTTTCTTTGTTGTTTGAGGGGAGTGGGGTTTTATTGGCCACTCTATGGGCATGCAAGATTCTTAGTCTCCTGACCAGGGATTGAACCCACACCTTGGTCAGGAGACGACGCACAGAGTCCCAACCACTGGACCACCAGGGAAGTCCCCATCTACATCTGCTTTGGTTGTTCTCTTAGGGATTAAACCAGTGTTCAAAACCAGAAGCAACCAATCACAGCATCTTCTCCCAGCCCCTCCACAGGGTAACTTACTCACATCTTGCCAATGTTCTAAACCTCCCCACAGCATCTCAGAGAGGCCTCCTCAATCAGGAGACACTTCCTCTCCCCCAACCTCTACTCAGCCTTCCTCCAGGGGATCTTCCCAACCCAGGGATTGAACTCTTGTCTCTTGCATCTCCTGCATTGGCAGGCAGATTATTTACCACTGAGCCACCTGGGAAGCCCATAGTTCAACCACAGGCATTTATAGAAATACCTGCTGCTGCTGCTGCTGCTGCAAAGTTGCATCAGTCGTGTCCGACTCTGTGCGACCCCATAGACGGCAGCCCAACAGGCTCTTCCGCCCATGGGATTCTCCAGGCATGAGTACTGGAGTGGGGTGCCATTGCCTTCTCCGACATAAATACCTATGCTTATTTAAACCCCCTGTCTTGCATTCTGGCAAAGGAAGATAAAGAATCATAAAATTGGTCCCAGGCTTGGGGAACTGTTTACAAAGCACACATCTTAACCAATCTGCATCCTTTGCATGTTTTCTCACTCCTAGTAATGTATGTGAGTATGTAAATGAATGTGTATGTGTAAAGCTTCTGAACTCTGAAGTGAATTCTAATGTAGATGAAAACACTGTGTGTGTTTAATAACAGTGTAACAATGTGCAGTTACTGAGATCATATAGTAATGGTTATATCTATAAAATGACCCTCGACTTTACAGAAAACTTACTGTATATTTTCTTTAAATCACCAGCTTTCCAAAATTCATTTTTAATAAGATCCTGTCCTCAAATTGTATGTAATTTTTTAGCAATACATTGGTTTTCTAAAGACTGAAACATCATTATTCTCTGAATCATTTCCAACCTAATGCTCATGTAATAACTTGGCAATTGAAAGCTTTAATCCAGGAAGGATATTTCTGAGTCTATCTATGTTCAGGCATGAAGCTTTAACTACTTAATGTTTCTAGCCTCTTTCTGCCAAGTATTTTAGATCAAAAGTTCATATTTGACTGTAGAATATTACACGAATAATAGTTCCATTTCCCAAAGTCTTGGAATACTTTTTATTTCTGAAAAGTACATACCTGATTAAAACAAGTTTGGCCAAGTCAGGTTATAAAAACATGTTTAATCTTTAAGGTAACAATTCCAGTGAAATAATTCAGGATGAAACTTGTCTAAAAGAATAAATCCCTGGGAGGGAAATCTTAGCTAGTCCACATGTAGCACTAAGAGATTTTATACCTGACCTTTTTGAAAAAGCCTCTGTCTGTTAAGTCCAAACTTCAAATTAGGTGTTTATCCTTAATGTCAATTCTAGGAAATAAAAGGAACTTTGGGTTTGGATTGTTGGGTGAATAAAAAGAAAAACTCCATGTTAACCAAACTAGAATCATTTATTATACAATAAGATTTTTAAAGTGTATGAGGGGAACTTACCATATCTCAAAGAGAAAGAAATGTCATGCTTTGTTGTAGTATAATAATCTTTACAAGGAGATGGAAGATGGAAAATTCCCAAAAGTGACATTTGGTAACCTATGGGGAAGGAGACATTATGATCATATTCTTAACTGTAGAACCATGATCTACATATGTTTGCTGCTGCTAAGTCGCTTCAGTCGTGTCCGACTCTGCGACCCCACAGACGGCAGCCCACCAGGCCGCCCCATCCCTGGGATTCTCCAGGCAAGAACACTGGAGTGGGTTGTCATTTAATCACAGAATCATCAGATGAACAGAATAGATGTGGGAAATGTGTACACAAGAGAGAGAGTATTTTTCAATAGCCTGTATTTTTGGAGAGCAAGTTGAAGGAAAGTAATCCATTAAATGCAAAACAAATCCATGAAGAAAACTCTTACTTTTACCATCAAAAAACCTGAGGAGAAAGCAAGCTTATTCCACAGTATGGTAATTATTTTTCCTTTTAGGCTTATCCCTCCCACCTCTGTCTGCTTAAAACAGAATTTGCCATAAATTCTCTTGTCTCAAAGGAATAATATATAGGAGCAGCTGGAACCCATCCTGTGTGTATTATTTTAGAGTGTGGGATTTACATGATTCACCATCCAGAGGCCGATGGGGATGATTTTTGAGGAGAGAGAGAATTGTTTGGTTTTTAGAAATTTTTTTGCTTTGAGATAATTGCAGATTCTCATGCAGTTGTAAGAAATAATACAGAGAGATCCCATTTTACCCAGTTTCTACAAATGATAGCACTTTGAGTAACTACAGTACAATATACAACCAAGAAACTGACACTGAAATAGTCCATTAACCTTATTTAGAGTCCCCCAGTTTTACATGTTCCCTTTCGTGTATGTGTGAGTGTGTGTCTGTATATTTAATTCTATGCAATTTTATCAAAAGTCTAGATTTATGAGCCCATCACCACAGTTAAGGTATAGAATAGTTCTATCACTTCAAGGATTCCCCCCAGTTAGTTCAGTCACTCAGTCGTATCCGACTCTTTGGGACCCCATGGACTGCAACATGCCCGGCTTCCCTGTCCATCACCAACTCCCGGAGCTCTATCAAACTCAAGGATTCCCTAGTAATACCCTTTTATATCCACATCCAGCTCCCTTCCTCCCTGCCTCTATCACCCCTGGCCACCATGCATCTGTTACCCATCTCTATAATTTCATCAGTAAAGAAATGGAAATATGCAGTACATACTTTTTGAGGTGGGCATTATTTACTCACTGTAATTCCTTGGGTATTCATCCACAGTGTTGTATGTATCAATGATTCCTTCCTTTTTTTACTGCTCGTATGGACAGACTACACTTTACTTAGTGAGTGATAGTCTCAGTCATGTCCAACTCTTTGCGACCCCATAGACTGTAGCCCACCAGGCTCCTCGGTCATGAAATTCTCCAGGCAGGAATACTGGAGTGGGTTGCCATTTCCTTCTCCAGCAGATCTTCCCGACTCAGGAATTGAACATGGGTCTCCTGCATTGCAGGCAGATTCTTCACCATCTGAGCCACCAGGGAAGACTTAACCATTTACCCATTGAAAGACATCTGGGTTCTTTCCAGTTTGGGGCTATTAAAAAGATGCTGTACAGTTTTTTGTGTGAATATAAGTTTTAATTTTTCTGGGATGATTACCTAAGAGTGTAAGTGCTGGGTTGTATGATAAGCACATGCTTAGCTTTATAAGAAACTATCATACTTTTCCCCAGAGTGACTGTTCCATTTTATATTCCTACCAGCAGTGTATAAGTAATCCAGTTTTTCCACATCCTCTCTAGCAGTTGGAGTTACCAGTTTTTTTGTTTGTTTGTTTGTTTTGTTTTTTAGCTATTCTGATGGGTATGCAGTACTATTGTGATTTTGATTTGCATCTCCCTAGTGACTAATGATGCTGAACATCTTCTCAGGTGCTTATTTGCCATCTATGTATTTCCTTCATTGAAATGTCTATTCATGCTGCTTGCCATTTTCAATTGGATTGGTTTTTTAATGTTGAGTTTTGAGAGCTCTTTATATATTCTCTGGAGAAGGAAATGGCAGTCCACTCCAGTATTCTTGCTTGGAAAATCCCACTGACGGAGGAGCCTGACGGGCTTGGCGGGCTACAGTCCATGGTGTTGCAAAGAGTTGGACATGACTGAGGGACTAACACTATATATTCTAGGTCAAGGGGTTTGTCAGATATGTGATTGGTAATTATATTCTCCTTGCTTTTTTACCTCTTCATAAAGTTTTTAATTTTGATGAGGTTCCAGTTTACCAGTTTTCCTTTTATGAATCATGCTCTTATTGTCAATTCTAAAAATGCTTTGCCTAGCCCTAATTGCCCAAATCTCCTATGTGTTTGTAGGAGTTTTATATTTTACTTTTTAAGTCCATGATCCATTTTTGTTAATATTTGTATACAGTGTGAGGTTTTGGTTATAGTTCATTTTTTTGCCTCTGAATGTCCAACTGCTTCAGCACTGCTTGTTGAGAGACTGTCCTTCATCCACCTTTGAACCTCAAAAATCAGTTGATCATATTTGTGTAGGTCTATTTCCAAGATCTCTATTCTATTAATCTATGGGTCTGTCTCTCCACCAATATTACATTTTCTTGCTTACTGTGGATACATAGTAAACCTTAATATCAAGTAGAAATATTATTTAAATTGTTTTAGCTCTTCTGGGTCCTGTGTCTTTCAATCCAGAGGCTGTTTGATTTCTGCAAAATTATCATGTCTGCAGTTTGAGTTGCAATCAAGAGAAAACTAGTTCCTAGATTTTGGCTTTAAGAAGCAAAAAAAAAAAAAAAAGAATTCTAACCATTTAACTGAATTTTTAAAAATACTGTCCTGTTCAAATATGCTTTTAAAAGAAGTATGAAAGTGAAAGTTTCTCAGTCGTGTCTAACTCTTTAGACCCCATGGACTCTACAGTTCATGGAATTCTCCAGGTCAGAATACTGGAGTGGGTAGCCTTTCCCTTCTCCAGGGGATTTCCCAACCCAGGGATCGAACCCAGGTCTCCCGCATTGCAGGCGGATTCTTTACCAGCTGAGCCACAAGGGAAGCCCAAAAAAGAAAATAAAAGTGAAACTATTTCTATAAATAGCTATCAATAAAATAGAGGACTCACATTATAGCTTTAGCATAATGTATTTAGCTTTAGAGTGTGTTCAGTTTAGACCTTATTCCCAGTAAGACTTTTGCTTTCTTTTATTCAGTCCAACAGTAAACAAAATCTACTAATATGTTAAGGGTTATAAGTGTGTAACTTAAACATTAAGGAATAAAGCAGACAAGCTGTGCAGGCAGGAAATAGTGTGGATTGCCCACCCTGTCTTCACATATAGAGATTTAAGTTATATTAACTCAGAATTTAACATTTTAAGACAAACAGACTTTAAAAATCATTTTTAAACCAACATTTAAGGATATTATCTCAGAGGTTTCTCATGAAAAGTAGAGAATTGTGACAATTGAGATAGAGCTGCCCTTTAATGCTCTGTGATTGAACCCTTCATGACAGATCTGTTGCCTGGCAGGTACCAAGGGTTAAGTGTACTATACAGTCTGGAATTCCATCTGTACCATCTTTTATCTCAAAGAAACATGATCTGTTCCATGGTGTGTCTGAATCCAGCACTCCAGGTTGTAAAGGGAGGTCAACTGAATTTACATATTTTAAGAGAAAGTTATTTCCCAAGGATTTCTTAATTTCTCCAGTTGAATTTCCTCCAGGTTGGAACAACAGATATAAGAGGCAGGATTAGGACTCTCCTTCCTCATGTCTGTGTATTTGTCTTTATTATTTGCCCTAAAAGGACACACAGAGAATTTCCAGTGAATGGAGGTTGTTTAAGGTCAGGTTTCCTAGAAGCAGAGCCTGAGACAAGGATTTGTGTGCAAGTAATTTACTGAGGGAGTGCTCTGAAGAAGGAGGGAGTGCTCTGAAGAGGGAGAGAGTGAGAGCAGTAGAGCCAGAATGGGGTCCCAGCAGGAGTCCAGCTTCAACCTCCTCCCAGAAGAGACTTTGAGCATAAACTGCATCACAGAGTGGATCCCACCTGAGGCAATGGCTGAGAAACGTGCATCCATAGGTCACTGGCTTCAGCTGATCCAGGTGGGGACATGAGCACAGATGGCATAACCGCCTAGGCTAAGAGATTTCCATCAGGTTGCAGTTGCCAACAGTATCCACCAGCAGGGTCCTCATGATCACAGAACTAGTATTAAAAATAGGTGGACTGTCAACTCTCCCACTTAACCAGTCACTTCTTTAAGCCTTCTACCACCCTTAGACTGTCTCATGTGTTCTGTTTCTATCATGTTTTCAAGGGTTGCTCAGTTACGTGGAAGCTCAAGATGAATGCAGCAGAGGTACCTGTCAGCCCCCAACTGGCGATCTCCCGGTGGGTCGCAGCGGGCAGCTCACGGCTTCTTCTACCTGTGGACTGGACAGAGCCCAGAAATACTGCATCCTCAGCTACCTCGAGGTGGGTTGGATCTTTGTTTACTTGTTGGGACATGATTTCATCAGTGATGTAGATTTTTTCCAAGTACATCTAGGGCCATCCAGACAACAGGAGAAAAAAGGAAACAGTCCACCTTCCCAAACATCAGAGACACAAGTGATTCAATTCAACATCTGGGAAACCATCACCAACTGGGGAATAAGGAAGACAGGCTTCATCTATTTCTTGTTACCTTCAGAATTAAACAAAAAAGGTGGATTTTCTTTGTTCAGTCTTTGAAGGGACTACTATACAATATATGTTCTAATGGGCTGCTTTAGTGACTCCAGTGGAGTGGACTTATTAAATAATTGATGAGTTGGATGAAGATGGAAGATCCTCAGGGTTCAGGGTTATTATGCTAACATGGGCTCTTACTGCCCTACTTTAGATGGAGATGGACAGAGTGTAGACTTGAATTGATTGTCTGCCAGTGTCTCAATGCCACTTGGAAATTGTCTTGTTTAGAGACTATCAAGTCCCAATTTGAACATCTTTTTGTACCTTTTATTCTTAAAGACCAGTCTTATAAAAGGACAAGTTGCTTTTTTTCTTCCCTGGGCTCTGAAACAAGCATCCAAAGTCATCTGAATATCACACCTGCTCAAAAGCCTCAGGCAATTATGTCAACCCCTTAACTGAGAGGATGTGCAGGAAGGAAGCTGGGTGTAAGCCTAATGTTAGTGACCCAGGTTTTTCCATGTATTGTTTGTGTAAGCCAACTCCTGGAGGCCTCTGGGAAGGCTTTGTGTTCTCATTGGTTTTAGTAAATGAGGGTGATTATAAATAAGTGGAGACAATACTTGAGTGCTTAGCCCTGGTCTAAGTTTAGGAAGTACTTGTATAAGAGAGCAAATTCTCTACCTGGGCAAGAAAGTGACACTGTAGAAGTTTTGCTCAATTTTAGGTCAGGTGGGATGGAAGGCCCTTCAAGTAGCTTTCCTAAGGCCAGGTCCCCTGGACAAAGCAGTGGTTCCCAACTCTAATATTAGGAACTTTGCAACACTGGCATCACCCATCTTGTCTTTCCACTATTGGCATCTGCTTACATTCTCATGAGCCTAATCATTTGAACTTGATGTTAAAATAATTAGAACTTGATATTCCTATATGGCAAAGTTACACCAAATAGAAGTAAAACAAACTCCAGAACTTCTTCAGTCTAGGGAATCAGAAATCTTAAAAATCTTAGAACTGGGGGAAAAAAATCCCACAATATCTTCCAGCTGACAAAGCATTACAGGTGAAACTATAAGCATTAGTTACATAAAATTCATGTGGCATGGAGGATAATTTTTTTTTCATCGATCAACTAGAAAAGAGCTCTCAAGCAAAAGATTCTCTTCCAAATGTTTAAGTCAGCATTGACTCAGAGTGTTACCCAGGTTGGGCCTCTCATATCTATTTGCCACAACTAAGCATCCTCTGTAGCCAGTTCCATCAAAGACTGTACTTCTAACATGTTTACAGAAAAAAAATAAACAGCCTGAAGTTAAACATTTTCCCCAATATTTTCCATAGTATTGGAAATATTTTCAAGTCTTGGCAACTTTTGGTGGAATCATTGGGCTCCTGTTGCTCTATTAGGACAGATGTGGGGCAAATCTCCCCATATGCAGAACTGATCTAACTTGTACTGGTCCTTAATTTCTAAAGGGCATTTTGGTTTTCTTCAAGTATAAGGGCTTACGATGGCCAGTGAATATAAGAAGATTATAACACTCTCTTGAAAGTCTGGTTTACTTTGACAATCTGTAGCTGAAATAGTCATTAAAATCATCATGCATTTGTTTAACAAAAGAGGTGCGACTGGTCAGATTACCTAGGCCCTTGTAAGCCATGGTCAAGCATAAAATCCAGCGTTTGCTGAATACCTACCAGCATATTTGCTGTTTGGGGCAATTTCCAATATGGAGGATTGTAAGAAATCACTCCTGCTTCCTGGAAGCTTTGCAAAAATGCTCCTCCAGAGTCCCACAAATATTAGCCAGAACAACTATGCAGGCCATTGACAGGCCTTTGGGAGAGTTGCTCAGGAGTTGTAAGTAAATACAGCTACAAGTGGATGCAAACTCAAAAGGCCAGTCTTGACTGTTAAAACCTTTGAAAATCCATCCCAAGCAAAATTAGTTCCAATTCACAAAAACCTTCTACCTGGCAAGACAAGAGGGTGGGTCTCTCTGTAATGAGTTTAATGAAATTCTTACAAAATCCACATGTGCATAGTAAAGGTTTTGGCTCTGGAAGCTTTTATGCCAAAAATAATATCTGAGAGAGAAAGGATGATGGTTGCAGATAAACTAATGGCCAATTGTTTCATTAATTTCTTACTAATTTTTTTTTTAACTAAAGGAAGTTATTCCAACTCGAGTATATCCTAGTTATTTTTCTATAAAACAAACTCTAAACCCTCTGGTCCTTGTATGAGAAAAAAATTATTAGTTCTACAAATTTGCAATTTTGTCCCAAATGTTTACATTTATAAAATTTCTAAGTCAAGTCTTAATTTTGTTTGTTTTGGTAGTCAAGCACCTATTGATGGAAAAATTTATGTCTTGTAATTTCCTCTGCTTTTTATTTTTAGCTAGATTGAATGACAAATATAGCACATCCAGCTTGTTTTTAAATTCAGATCAACAATAAGTAATGACGACTATTTATTTTTAATTTTAATGATGTGTTTTCCAGGGGGAACAAAAATGCTTCATCTGTGATCCCAGATTTCCATATGATCCACACACCCAACCCAACAGCCACACCATCGAGAACTTAATCACAAGTTTTGAACCAGAGAGAGAAAAGAAGTGGTGGCAATCTGAAAATGGTATGACCAAGTTTCTGTTCAATTTTTTATTTCTTCACATTTTTGTAAGGTATCTTTCTCTCTGTATGATTTTGGCACTATCACACAAGGAGTTATATTGAAGTGCAATAATATCCACTGAGAATGTAAAACCCTGTATAAAAGCAAAATTCAATTTTCATTTTAAGAAAGAATATTTTCCTCTTGAGAAATAGAAGTATTTTTTAAGCACATACCTGAGAATGTTTTACTTTTTTCATGTGGGGAACAGTTCTGTATGCTCTTGTTCTTTGGGAAAATAAAAAGGGGGATGGGAGTAGTTTATGAGGTATTGGTAAATTAAGCCTAATAAAAAATACACTGATGTAAAACAGAAATAATAATGCCAGGAGAAGTCTGAGAGTTAATGCCATGTGCTTTTTCCTTCTTCAACATATGAAGGCAGAAAGAGAAAGGATATTTCTTTCTGCAAATCAAAAATTTTAATGTAAAAATTTAATTGAAGGGCTAGTTGGCTACTGACTGCAATTCTTTCCTTCCTGGTTTTTGCCCTTCCCTGTTCATGACATTGTGATCCTGAACCTCACACTGGCCCTGTTTCCTAGATGCCCCTGTAAATTTGGACCTGATCAGGGATTTCCTATTTCCCACCCCAGCTTTATGTGTTTAATGTAGCTTGTTCACTCGTATGGACCCTCTTCAACACTGGTCTGGAGCTTTAATCCCCCCAGAGGATTCCATTTGCCACATCCCTGCATCTCTCACCTTGAACTACAATTCCTCTATTCTGTTTGGACTCTAAGCATATTTCCCTAAAGGGATCCCAGGCCATAAGAGGGGATAATAGGTAAGATCATTGATTGGTGCCTATTAAATGCTAGTTCATTTGGATCCTAATGATTGGTCTCTTGTTGGACTCTCCTTAGTTAATGTTGGCAGTTTTTACCACACTGATGAATGGGACCATTTTTGCTTCACAGTTGCTTTGATCCACATGCCCAACATTCATTCCATGTCTCCTTAAGAGGGAATGCCCTTTTGTCAAAGCTGACTGCACAGAAGATGTGTTCTCAACTGAGTGCTTGGTTGAGAACAAGAGGGAACAGGTGATCTCCTTTCCAGAAAGAGCTGGGAGCCTTTGACACAGAGCCTGGGATGTGGCTGCCCTCTCAGCAACAAACCCTTCCCCAAGCCATTCACCCTAGAACACTAAGCTATATCCCAGTTCACCACAGTCAGGTCATTGTTCTCTGGAGCTAGACTTTCCAATATTGTGGCTCCACATATGGCTACTGAGCACATAAAACATGGCTAATCCACCTAACAGAAGCAGAAGATACTAAGAAGAGGTGTCAAGAATACACAGAAGAACTATATAGAAAAGATTTTCATGACCCAGATAACTACGATGGTGTGATCACTCACCTAGAGTCAGACATCCTGGAATGTGAAGTCAAGTGGGCCTTAGGAAGCATCGCTATGAACAAAGCTAGTGGAGGTAATGGAATTCCAGTTGAGCTATTTCAAATGCTAAAAGATGATGCTGTGAAAGTGCTGCATTCAATATGCCAGCAAAATTGGAAAACTCAGCAGTGGCCACAGGACTGGAAAAGGTCAGTTTTCATTCCAATCCCAAAGAAAGTCAGTGCCAAAGAATGTTCAAACTACTGCACAATTGCACTCATCTTACACGCTAGCAATGTAATGCTCAAAATTCTCCAAGCTAGGCTTCCATAGTACATGAACTTAGAAGTTCCAAATGTTCAAGCTGGATTTAAAACAGACACAGGAACCAGAAATCAAACTGCCAATATGCGTTGGATCATCAAAAAAGCAAGAGAGTTCCAGAAAAACATCTAATTCTGCTTTATTGACCACGCCAAAGCCTTTGACTGTGTGGATCACAACAAACTGTGGAAAATTCTTCAAGAGATGAGAATACCAAACTACCTGACCTGCCTCCTGAGAAATCTATATGCAGGTCAAGAAGCAACAGTTAGACATGAAACAACAGACTGGTTCCAAATATGGAAAGGAGTATGTCAAGGCTGTATATTGTCACCCTGCTTATTTAACTTATATGCAGAGTGAAACTGAGAGTCACTCAGTCATGTCTGACTCTTTGCAACCCCATGGACTATGCAGTCCCTGGAATTCTCCAGGCCAGAATACTGGAATGGGTAGCCTTTCCCTTCTCCAGCAGATCTTCCCAACCCAGGAATTGAACTGGGGTCTCCTGCATTGCAGCAGATTCTTTACCAACTGAGCTATGAGAGAAGCCCATATGCAGAGTACATCATGCGAAATGTTGGGCTGCATGAAGCACAAGCTGGAATCAAGATTGTCGGGAGAAATAACAATAACCTCATATATGCAGATGACACCACCCTTATGGAAGAAAGCAAAGAAGAACTAAAGAGCCTCTTGATAAAAGTGAAAGAGGAGAGAAAAAAGTTGGCTTAAAACTCAACATTCAGAACACTAAGATCACGGCACTTGGTCCCATCACTTCATGGCAAACAGATGGGGAAAGGAAACAGTGAGAGACTATTTTGGGGGGCTCCAAAATCACTGAAGATGGTGACTGCAGCCATGAAATTAAAAGATGCTTGCTTCTTGGAAGCAAAGCTATGGTTTTTTCAGTAGTCATGTATGGATGTGAGAGTTGGACTATAAAGAAAGCTGAACACCGAAGAATTGATGCTTTTGAACTGTGGTGTTGGGGAAGACTCTTGAGAGTCCCTTGGACTGCAGGGAGATCCAACCAGTCCATTCTGAAGGAGATCAGCCCTGGGATTTCTTTGGAAGGAATGATGCTAAAGCTGAAACTCCAGTACTTTGGCCACCTCATGTGAAGAGTTGACTCATTGTAAAAGACTCTGATGCTGGGAGGGATTGGGGGCAGGAGGAGAAGGGGACGACAGAGGATGAGATGGCTGGATGGCCTCACTGACTCGATGGACGTGAGTCTGAGTGAACTCCGGGAGTTGGTGATGGACAGGGAGGCCTGGCGTGCTGCGATTCATGGGGTCACAAAGAGTCGGACACGACTGAGCGACTGGTCTGAACTGATCTGATCTGATCTGATTGTCTATCTAGGGTTTCCTAGGTGGTACAGTGTTAAAGAATCCACCTGCCAATGCAGGAGATACAAGAGACGTGGATTTGATCTTTGAGTTGAGAAGATCCTCTGGAGTAGAAAATGGCAACTTACTCCAGCATTTTTGCCTAGAGAATCCCATGGACAGGGGAACCTAGCAGGCTATAGTCTGTGGGGTTGCAAAGTGTTCGACATGACTGAGCACAGCACACAATATATTATCTATAATATATATATATTTTTTTATATATTTATTACCTGTAGTGTGTGTTATTTATAATATGTCATGTTATTTATAATATATGGATAAATATATTTTATAGATATATAAAATACATTTTATGTATCTGTATATATATAGAGAGAGAAGGCAATGGCAACGCACTCCAGTACTCTTGCCTGGAAAATCCCATGGTCAAAGGAGCCTGGTAGGCTGCAGTCCATCTCGAAGAGTTGAACATGACTGAGCGACTTCACTTTCACTTTTCACTTGGAGAGAGAGAGAGAGATAATAAATATAAATAATTTCTCCTGTTTCTTTTTACTTTGTAAAATATGCCTGCTGGAAAATTTTAAATCACCCATGGGACTCATACATCCATGGGACAGTTCTACTCTAGAAAGCAGCTTCCATCATGTCTGGATTGGACCTGATACTTCACATCCCTGCTATACCTGGATGGCACCAGGCTGTCTCAGTGCAAAGTCCTGGCCAGGATGTTCGGGCTATAGTCCCTCTATTGTCTTTGGATACCTAAATGTATTTCCTGCAGGGGACTCTAGACCATGAGAAGGGAGTAAGGAAATCATCATCATCAGTATATAAGATGATTTAGGGCAAGCATAGTATGAAGCTTTTTCAGTGTCGTCCATTGGACAGGAACATGATGGGTCGCCACAGAGGCGCCCATAGACCCTCAGTCCCAGGAGAAAAATCCAAGATGTGTTTTGTGCTGAGTGACAATACAGCTAGGTCCAGTGCTTCCCTGTGGCTGTTGGAAGGAGAGGGTGTGGGTGTTTGCCATGTGCTGGCTCCTAGCTTATATGAAGTCAAGATTTAAGGTGAACACGATGAGCCCTCTCTTTCTACCTACAGGGACCATCCAGGAACTCCCTTGGTGGTGTGCCATACTGCCACACTGTGGCTGTGCGTGTTGTCACTAAAATATAAATGTGGGCGCAATCAGGGAAATATTACCCTCACATAGGCCTTATCCTGAGTGTGAATGGCATGGAAAGCCACTCCAACAGACCCGGCAAGAGTGTTAATCACCAGCCGTAAGACTCCAGAGGGTTTCATTACAGACAATTGAGGAATTAGCAAGGTAAACAGTTGTCTCTCAAAATCACTGATTTTCTTCTTTCTGGATTTTCCTTTAGGTCTTGATCATGTCAGCATCAGACTGGACCTAGAGGCCTTATTTCAGCTCAGTCACCTTATTCTGACCTTTAAGGTACAGATGAGTAGACTGCTGCCCCCTTATCTACTTACCAAATGCTTGGCATACCTTAGATTTCACTTCCTTGCTCCCCTGCAGAGAACAAAAAGCTGTTAAAAATCCAGACTGGAGCTTTGTTATCTGGGCTTTTTGCTCTTGAAAGAAAAACAAAAAAACACCAGTGCTCATTAAATAATAACTTACATGATTAACAAAAAAGAAAAGACAGAGTGAGTCTTAGAAGAAAGATACAGGAGAAAGAAAACCTCCACACTCTGGGGTGCTAGAGATGACAAAAACTAGAAAGATAATTTGGAGGATAAAAGGCCAGGCACTGGAAATTATTTAAGGAAATTAAAAAAAAAAAAAAATGTGATCAAAAGAGGAAGAAAATTTAAAGGCTCTTTACTGAGTTAGATGCCAGAGAAAATCTGTGCTATCGTCATTCTTTAATCATTCATCAGAATTCTAATTTTGTCAGGCCTGGTGCTAGGTTTTAGCTATAAAAGATGAACATAAAATTAAAAGTTTTAAAAATTTAAGAAGTAGTCTTTGATTTCAAAGAACTCACAGTCTAGTCATAGGTATAAACAGATATATAATTTTGAAATCACAATGCAGAGTGACAAGTGCAGAAATAGATGTACGATTATCTGACATGGCTAAGGCAACTCGGGGAAACGGTAAACTTCATGGTAGATTTTGAAGGATGTATAAGCCTTTGCCAGAGAAAAAGTATTCTAAGTGAAGAAAACCACATGCAGATTGCTATAAAAATGTCAACTGCATTGGTTTTTTTAAAAAAAGTACATGCCATTTTTCTTCAATTAATTTATACAGAAACAATTTTAAAATGGAATTTGATTCTGAGACAAAACATATGCTCATAAATAGTCACCCACTTGATAGAAAGATTTTGGTGTGTTCATGGTAGAGTAGATTTTTTTTTTTTCTTTTCCTTTTCTTGGCCTTGCTGCATGGCATGGGGAATCTTAGTGGCCTGACCAGGGATCGAACCTGTACCCTCTGCAGTGGAACCACCAGAGAATTCCTTAGAATAGATTTGAAAAAGATACAAACAAAGGTATTAAAAATGAAATTCAAAAATATTGTCAATCTGGAATGAGTTATAAATTCTACTTTTGCGAAGCATGACAAGTTTAACTGATTTTTCTTCTAGACTTTTTGGCCTGCTGCAATGTTAGTTGAACGCTCCACAGACTATGGACACACCTGGAGAGTGTTCAAATATTTTGCCAAAGATTGTGCTACTTCCTTCCCTAACATCACATCACATCTGGCCAGGCCCAGGGAGTGGGAGACCTTGTTTGTGACTCCAAATATTCGGATATTGAACCCTCCACTGGTGGTGAGGTAGAATTTCCTTTCTTCGGTTTCTTTCCTAGAAATGAAATCTTTTTGTTGTTACCGTGGTTAATCGAGATGAAAACAATTTAGGTAGTGTCTACTGAAACAGAACATGAGCTGCTGCTTGTTTAGGAATGGCAGTGTCTAAATTGAAATGAGTCCTGAATTCAGCTCATATTCACATAAATTACAAGTATCTTACAAGAAATGATCCTGTACAAGAGTGCCCCTGCTGAAGGTAAACAAGGGCTAAAACGCAAGTTGGACACTGTGGCCAGGATGCCAGAGGTAGGAATATCTTTTTCTAGTCCTTTCAAAGGAACCATAAAGGCTAATGGCAGCCCTCCATGCTCTGCAAGCCCCCCAGCTGGGTGGAATCTGCCCAGAACTTCCTGAAAGCAAAGCTGGTGATGGGCAGAAAGTCAGGGGATAGGAGTAGGCTTGGGAGATATTACCTTATCAGGTAGAGTAGTAGGAATGGTTGACAGAAGGCAGCTCCAGAATCCCCCAGGGCCAGATCCACACTGATGAGGGCTTGCTGAACCATGAACCCATCACTCCACCCCAACCAAGCGTGGGAGTCCTTTCCACCAGTCGTATGAGCACTTCTGTCTACATGGACCACTTGTGCATAAAGAGCCAGGATGACTGTTTAACAACCTTCCTTCACTTTCATTCTTGGTGCTTTTATTCAAATGAGAACCCAAATGATAATCTACATTCTACACCAGGTGGGAAATAGTGGCTCAGCCTTCTTGTAAGGTCAGGATATATTCTTTAAGAGTATATTGAACACTTACGTTTTGGGGATAAAACACTCTAAATTTACCTACCTTTGTTTTACAGGTTGTTTTAAAGGTGTTGGATCCCAGGTTTGAAATAGAAAACCCTACAGCCCTTACATCCAGGGTATGAATTGCTTTATATTTTTCACACTGACTTCTTTTGTAAAACTTCATGTGAGGGGGCTTCCTCGTCATTGCATGTCTATAGGATGGTAAGAGAGTATCGGTCAAGGAGGGTGCTGTGAACCCATCCAACCTAATGCACTTTGATTTATTAATTTCATTATTTTCCTTTCTCTAGACCTTGTGACATTAACAAACCTGAGGATAAACTTTACCAGGCTCCATACTCTCGGGGATACTTTGCTTGGAAGAAGGCAAAATGATTCCCTTGATAAATACTACTATGCTGTGTATGAGATGGTGGTTCGAGGAAGCTGTTTTTGCAATGGCCATGCTAGCGAATGTGGTTCAACACAGAAGACGCGCGGTGATGTTTTCAGCCTTCCAGGCATGGTGAGTTACAAACTCACCTGAGAGCAAAATCGGCTCTCCTATCTTCCCTTCACTGTCTTAGTGCTGAATGTATGTCAGCTCTGTATGTGGGGATCAACAATCCAAGAGCCCTCTTTGTGCCAGGCAGATATCATTCAGTCTGGCCCATCAGGCCATGTGGGGGCCTTTGGTTCTCTGGACAGAAGTTCTTGTGAATTCTGCCACATGTGGCCATCATTGAGCTAATGGGCAGAATTTGTAATTTATGATTTCCAGATGGTCCATCTTATCTCTCTCGTTTATTGGTTTTTTAGGGAATGGAGATTTGATGGGGAGGAACCATGTCACATACATTGTCTCATAAAAATGTATTGATGGTCTATTCATGTGAGAGCCTGGGCTCAGTGCCAAAGTGTTTGAGTGACATCTGATGCTGTTGAAAGCCGTTACCTCGAGTGACACGCTATGAATGACTCTGTCCTAAGCAGTGCAGATCTTCTCCACTCCTGGGACTAATCTTAAAGGAATAATACAGTAGAAGAATTTGATTTTGTGCAGAGTCTTGGGAGTGTGTCTAACTAAAAATAGTTTTGAAATATTGGTCATAACGGACAATGTGGGAGACTATAGATCTTTCCAATTAGACATCTCATATGTTTCACCAGAAATGGAACTTTTCCCTGGGAATGTGGGCACTGAGGGCATTTTGTGAAAAATCAAGAGAATCCCACACCTTTTCCAGTTTTAGTTTTCTAATTCCCTGAAGTTCCTAAATCATCCCCCACAGACACACACTCGTGCACACACATACACATTCTCCATCCTGGCCCTCAGTTTGCCAAGGGCCTGTGTTCAGGCCATGTGTTCCCTGATACCAAAATTCAGAAAAACAAAGAATTCCTTGTAGATGTTCACTTACACATCTTAAAATTAAAAAGTTTTTAAAATTAAAAAGTTTAAAAGCTAATTAAGCAAGTAATAGTAGACAGTCAGGGTTCGTATTGTAACTAACACGTAGAAAACTAAGACCCAGAGAGACCCCCTCGGGCTGGTATTTCATTTTCCATTTAAAGAACCCCAACGTCCTCAAAGTTCAAAGATGAGCCCCGTGTTCTCACTGTTCACGTTCCTCACGCATGCAGGTTCATGGTCGATGCATCTGTCAGCACAATACAGATGGCCCAGACTGTGAGAGGTGCAAGGCCTTCTCCCAGGATGTTCCCTGGAGACCAGCTACGGGCCTCCTGGACAGTGCTTGCCGAGGTGGGTGGACCTCAGTTCTTAGCATAGACTGAGTTTCCTTATACGAAACTCCTTACACAGTCTCTGCTTTCCCTTCTTTTGGAGAACATTTAGCTGGTTTCTGCTGGGCTTCTGGCACCACAGGGGGTGAACTTGTGACTTTCAGCTCCAACTGTGTGATATTCTCGTGCCTCCTGCACAGAAGAACACCAGCTTCTCCAACCCTCACACCAAAACTGAACATTAATTTGAACAACTAGATTATATGTTGTGTGGCCCCTTCCATAGGAGGGGCACAGCCATGGGGGGGGGGCGGGTAATATCAGCGGGGATGGTGTCACTCCAGCAATCTGGTGACCACTAGAAGTTGTACAGAGAGCCCCACTGTTTTCCTGAATAAATATACACTCAGTGAATGTGACCTTAAACCCATATGTCAGATAAGATATGGGAAATGAGGCCCAGGATGGAGTTTGACAGGCTATTGTGTTTTTTAATAAAATATTTAGACTTAAAAAGATAGGAGGGAGTTTAGTCATGTGTTTTCTGCCTCTGAATTTTGATGCATTTCTAAAGCTGTTATTCAGTTTCTTTTCCCAAATGTGGGAAAAACAGGATTTGACAAAGAGGTTATTAGATGAGCTCTTATGAAAAATCCCCATCCATGGGTGTCACAGTGGACATGACCCAGCAAAATGTGGCCCAAGCTTATGCTGTTTACAGGGAAAAACCCAACCAGGCAAGTAGCATAGATATTACCACAAAGATACACAGATCCCTTTAAACAGACAGCCTTTCCTTCTGATGATCTGGGTGAGCACCTGTTGGGAGGAAAATGACATTTAGCCCTGCTTCCAGCAGTTCTGCCCTAGAGAAGGAGAGGCTGGCTGGACCCAGCTCTAGCATCTTATCTGGAGAATCCAGTACTACCATACTACCAAACAGGTGATATAAACCTTCAGATTTACCAGTCTGAGTCAGTAAGCATATTCTTTGTGTGTGCTGTGTGCTCAGTCTAATATCTAATTCTTTGCCACCCCATGGACTGTATAGCCCATCATATTCCTCTGTATTTGGGATTCTCCAGGCCAGAATACCAGAGGGGGTTGCCATTTCTTCCTCTAGGGGATCGTCCCGACCCAGACAAACCCACATCTCCTGCATTGGCAGGTAGATTCTTTACCTCTGTGCTGCCTGGAAAGCACAGAGGTAAAGAATATGTTTATATTCTTCATTGAACAACAGCAACAACAACAAAAAAGTATTAGATCCTATGGCTTTTAGATCACCCAAATGATTTGTATTTCTCTGCTTGATTAAAAAAAAAATCTAAATAGTGAACATTTCGAGAACACATTCTATAGAGTATATGAGCAGAATTGGAGTGCTAAAAAGATCCTTGAAAGCAACTCTTTTAAGCTTCTGTGTACTGGTGTAAGGAGTCTGAAGAAAGTGGAGGAGGGGGAAATGGGTGATGGAGCAGGGAGCCACCATCCCTGGGATGCTCACCATGGGGACCTTGGCAATCTCTCATAACTTTGCTGGGTTTTCAGCTTGTCACTGTAACGGCCACTCTGACCGCTGTCACTTCGACATGACTGCATACCTGGCGAGCAGGGGCCGCAGTGGGGGCGTGTGTGACGACTGCCAGCACAACACCCAGGGCCAGCACTGTGACCGCTGCAGACCTCTCTTCTACAGGGACCTCCTTAAAGCCATCTCGGATCCTGACGCGTGCATTCGTGAGTCCCCAGCCTCTGACCCATCCTCGCACCTCATCTGAGCAGGGGATGATGGAACTGGCCCCCACTGGGCTCAGCAGCATCTCCAAACTGCTCTCGTAGTGGTAGGAATTGCAAAATCACTTAGGTTCTGAGCTTTTCTCTCTCTGAACAAGTTGGGCCAGATAATCTAGGTCCCGCCCTGTGGTCTCGCAGCCATGGCTGTGGTGGTTTAGTCGCTAAGTTGTGTCCTACTCTTGCAACCCCATGGACTGTAGTCTGCCAGGCTCCTCCGTCCATAGGATTTTCCAGGCAAGAATACTGGAGTGGGTTGCCATTTCCTTCCCGAGGGGATCTTCCTGACCCAGGGATTGAACCCAGGTGTCCTGCACTGCAGAGAGTTTCTTTACCCACTGAGCTACCGGGGCTAATACTGATGAATTAGGAAACTGGTCTGGATTCAACCAGAAGGGGGCGATAGTTTCAGAAGCTGCCACAAGCACCTGCAGTGTTAGCTCAGGGAAATAATTAAGTACGGAGATTGGCTATATCATTTGGCTGTAGATGGTTCAGTTTTGCTAAGCTAATTTACCTTGTTTCATTTTTCCTTTAAAAAAAAAAAAAAAGCATCTTTATGGCTACACCAGGTCTTGGCTGTGGTATGTGGGAACTTAAATCTTTGTTGTGCTGGCACGTGAGATCCTTAGTTGCACCGTGTGAACTCTTAGTGTGGCATGTGGGATCTAGTTCCCTGACCAGGGACTGAACCCTATCCCCATGAGTCTCAGCCGCTGGACCACCAGGGAAGTCTCTCATTTTTCTTTTTTTAATGTTTACATGTTTTTCATGTTATTAATCTCAACTTTTAAAAGATAATATTTTAGGCATAGATAAAAATAATAGAAAATAACATTTTATATATATAATATAAATAATATACCCACCACTAGCTTTGTCAGAACATAGTATCTTGCCCTTTCACCTTCAGAACATTACTACAACACCACAGCACACTGAATGGGATATTCTAGCTACCCACTTCTCTTTGTCTACCCTCCTTCCTATGGATAAACTATCATTACCTTGCTTCTTTTTACACTTTCACACGTTTTTCACCAACAAATGATACATGTTGACGTGTTTTCAAACTTGAGATAAATGATATTACGCTGTGTGCTTGCTCACTCATGTCTGACTCTTTGCGACCCTATGGACTGCAACCCGTCCTGCTCCTCTGTATGTGGGATTCTCTAGGCAAGATTACTGGAGTGGGTTGCCATTTCCTCCTCTAGGGGATCTTGTTGACCCAGGGATTGAACCCATGGCTCCTGCATTGACAGGCAGATTCTTTACCACTGTGCCACCTGGGAAGTCTGAGGCATTTGCTATGAAACTCCAGTTTCAGACTTTACATAATCATAATACATAAATTGAAGTCTTATGCCACTCCAGTACTCTTGCCTGGAAAATCCCATGGACGGAGAGGCCTGGTGGGCTGCAGTCCATGGGGTCGCTAGGAGTCGGACATGACTGAGCGACTTCACTTTCACTTTTCACTTTCATGCGTTGGAGAAGGAAATGGCAACCCATTCCAGTGTTCTTGCCTGGAGAATCCCAGGGACGGGGGAGCCTGGTGGGCTGCCGTCTCTGGGGTCGCACAGAGTCGGACACGACTGAAGTGACTTAGCAGCAGCAGCAGCAGCAGCATGCAAAAGTAAATCAGCATTCACCCCAAATACATACAATGTCCTAGATTTTAAAGTTTAAATCATCATGATATGGAATAAGCATAAATGAAAATTTTTTGCTCAGATTACTCAGTAGGTAGCTGATTGTATAAAAGTTTACCTTAAAAAAAAAAAAAAGAAATTTATCTTACATGCCCTGTTTAATATAAAGAATTGCTGCTGCTAAGTCGCTTCTGTCATATCCGTCTCTGTGTGACCCCAGAGACAGAGACAGCAGCCCACCAGGCTCCCCCGCCCCTGGGATTCTCCAGGCAAGAACACTGGAGTGGGTTGCCATTTCCTTCTCCAATGCATGAAAGTGAAAAGTGAAAGTGAAGTCGCTCAGTCGCGCCTGACTCTTAGCGACCCCATGGACTGCAGCCTACCAGGCTCCTCCATCCATGGGGTTTTCCAGGCAAGAGTACTGGAGTAGGGTGCTATGAATTGGGTCCTCATAAAACATATTTCTTTAAATTGATGTGCTAAGTGCCCTACATTTTTTACCAGAATCCATAATCCACTTCTCTCTCCCTCCCTGTCCTTCTGCCCCCATCTTTCTCTCTCTCACACATACACACACACACACACATGCAAACACACACAACTTTTATTAATGTTTATAAAGCTCTATATTTGTAAATGAAGATGAAATTTCTTAGATAAAATCAGGAAAATACAGTGTTTAGAAACAGATAATCTGGGAATCTGAAAAGAGGTTAGAAATAACTAATCCAAATATTTCAAATAAAGTTCATCAACCAGAGTCTTGCTCTTTAAGAGCACTTAGTATTAACTTAATGGTGCTTTTGGAGGAAAAGAAGGAAAGAAAATTAGTACCCTTGATTTGAAATTTAAAAACCATTCTTTGTGAATAAGGAGTTTCTCGAGGAAAGGCAAATGAGGAGCTTGTAAAAAAAAACAATTTTGAGACTTCTTAGCTTCTCTAAGCACATATTTATGTGTTTGTAAGTGTGTGTACACAGATGATGTGTATTTGACCAGCATTCTCATATAAGTTTTCTCTAAGCTGTCCTAGTTTGAGCCTAAATATTTACATGATCAGATTCCAGGCCTAAGAGTTGACCAGTTTTAAGTCTTCTATGATTTAAGACACAGTTGAATGTGATACAGAAGAAACAAATATTTGGTAGACTCCACCAATAATATGTTTGCTGAAATTTAATTGTGTGACCTGAAAAGATTTTATTGGACTTCTACTCTAAAGGCCACAATGAAGGATTATTTCAAACTTACTAGCCATTTACCCATTTCCCTTTCCCAAAGGATATTTCTGTGTATAATTAAATTATACTCTGGAACTCATTGCTGACCCTTTGGAGTGTCTCCCAGATAAAGATGAGTTTTTTTTCCTTTTGGCTACTTCTAAAATGAACCTAGTTTGTTCCTTCCTTCCTAGAAGCAACTGGCTTTAATTAGAAGAAAACTGTGGGTTTTTTCCCCAAACTAAACAGAAGTCAGTGCTAGTTTTCCATAGTAAGATTTTATCACCAGTCACAATCCAGTAATAAACAACTGAAAATCAAACAAAAGATTTTGTCTGACAACTGTTTGCTTCAGTGATTCCGAACTGACTGAATTTTTTCCCCTAAATACACTAACCTAAATGGTGGTTAGGTAAACATTGCTTTAGACTTGAGGGTTTTGTTTTATTACTCCAAAGCAAACATGTATAAATCTTAACATAGTTGTTTCTTAGAATCCAGATATTCATTTTTTTAAAATCTTTATTGATTTCCTTAAAAGTGGAATCCCTTGAAAACACAGGTCCACGAAGATACAAGATGACCTTGTTGGTCATCTCATGTCTACTAATGAATACACTGTCCTCTATGCCAAAGTCACAACCAGACCTCCAGTGATAAGAAGGCTGCTGCTGTATCGGGCAGCCCCAACTGTTCTTTCTTATACTCAGTCAAGCGCTACATTTCTAGCTTTTACCCACTGGAATTACTCATATTATCAGCATCCTTTTTCATATGACATTCCTTCTTTTAATTGTTTGAATTTCTACTGGAAAAAAAAAAGGTGGAGGAGGTTGTTACTTTTGTTACATAGGACTGTTTATCTCATTTTCCAAAATCTCTTCATCTAAGCTTTTGCCCCACCAACAGATTTCCAAAATTAAAACAAAGATTTGAACATTTCTTATTCTCTCTTTTTCTTTCCTGAACGTGCTCCTTTCCAAGAAGACTCAAAAAGAATGATAGCTCTTACCTTTGTAACATATTTTTCTGTAATGGGAAGGACAGATTTACTTTCTAAACAACCATATTTCAGAGACTTGGTAAACATTTTATGTGATTTTTTCCCCTCTTTATCATGTCCCTCGATGCCTTTATAGTGTATGAAATCAAATATATGATACATGTTTCATTACACCATCCCACTCTTACTTATCTCTTGACCTTATTTTCACCTTTAGAGTCTTTTAAAAATCTTTTTAAAAATTGAGGTGAAATTCATATAACATAAAATTGACCATTTAAAAGTGAACACTGGCACAATATTTTGCAACCACTACCCCTACTTAGCTCCACAACATTTTCATCACCCCGAAAATAATCAATCTGATGTTTAAACTGAGATATAATTGATATATGGCATTTTATCAGTTTCAGGTATAGAATGTGACTCATGTTTGTGTATATTGCAAAATTATCACTGCAATAAGTCTAGTTGGCATTCATTACCACACACAGTTACAATTTTTTCCTTGTGATGAGGACTTTTAAAATCTACTGTCTTAGCAACTTTCAATGTAGGATACACTATTAACTATGTTTGCTATACTGTACATTACAGTAATGATTTATTTATTCTGTAACTGGAAATTTGTGCCTCTTGACTACCTTCACCCATCTCTCTCATCCCCACCTCTGGAAACCACCAATTTATTCTGTGTAACTATGAGTTTGCTTTGGGGATTTTTTTGAGATTCTATATGTAAGTGAGATCATGTGGTATTTGTCTTTGTCTACCTTATTTCACTAAGCATAATGCCCTAAATATCCACCCATTTTGCCACAAATGGCGAGAATTCATTCTTTTGTGACTGTATAATATTCCATTTTGTAAATATACACAGTGTGGTATATTTCTTTATTCTATCTATTGATTGCTTAAGTTGCTTCCATGTCTTGCCTATTATAAAGAATGCTGCAATGAACATAGAGTTCATGTATCTTTTTAAATTAGTGTTGTCATTTTCTTCAGATAAGTACCTAGCAATGGAATTTCTGGGTATTTCATATTTTTTAATTTTGGGGGAACATTGATATTGCTTTCCATAGTGGCTGCACCAATTTACATTCCCATCAACAGTACAAAAAAGTTCCCTTTTCTTCACATCCTTGAGAACACTTGTTATTTCTTGTCCTTACCAGTAGATTGCCTCTTCATTTCGTGGGTGGTTTCCTTTGCTGTGCAGAAGCTTTTAAGTTTGATATGGTACCACTTGTTTATTTTTCCTTTTGTTTGCCTTTGATTTTGATTTCAAACGCAAACAATCATTGCCAGGACCAATATAAAAAAGTTTGCTGCCTGTGTTTTCTTTCAGGAGTTTTCTGGTTTAAGATCTTACATTCAAGTCTTCAGTCCATCTTGAATTAATTTTTGTGAATGATGTAAGAGAGGGATCCAGTTTTTTCTTTTGCACATGGCTGTTCAGTCTTCCCAACGTCTGTTATTGAAGAGACTGACATTTCCCCAGCATACAGTCTTGACTCCTTTGTCATAAATTAGTTGACCGTACATGTGTGGGTCTGTCACTGGCCCTCTGTTCTGTTCCACTGGGTTATGTGTTTATTTTTATGCCAATACCATGCTCTTTTGATTGCTATTGTTTTGTAATATAATTTGAAATCAGGAAGCATGGTGGCTCCAGCTTCATTCTTTTTTTAAGATTGCTTTGGCTATTCAGGGTTGTTTGTGATCCGTATAAATTTTACGGTTTGTTGCTTTTTTTTCACCAATCTATTCTTAACATCTAGCTTTCATAATAGACTTTCTCTGGTCCTCTTCCTTTAGAATCACTTAAAATTCTTTTAAAAATATATTTATGTGTTATTCAACATTTTTCTAGTTCTGAGATATGGGAGACATATCTGAGCAGCCCTTGCTCACTGGTTTAAGTATTCAAACATATTTATTGTATTTAAACAACTAAAGCAGTTATAGTGAAGGTAAAGCAATATGCTTCTATTTCAGGATTTCCACAATTAATTAAAATAATGCACATCTGTGTCCCCAGCTTGTGAGTGTGACCCTGATGGGACCATTTCTGGTGGGCTTTGTGTGAGCCACTCTGATCCTGACTTGGGGTCTATGACCGGCCGATGCCTGTGTAAGGAGAATGTGGAAGGCGCAAAATGCGACAGATGCAAGCCAAACCACTATAGTGGACTGAGCGCCACGGACCCCCTCGGCTGTCAGTGTAAGTCAACAGCAGCTGGATCATCACCTTGAATGCATTTTGAGGCTTGGAGCTGCCCCTGTCAATGCTAACATTTGGTCATTGTAAATACTTAAGTCCCAGCATTCTCTGATTTTTTTTTTTTTTTTTTAGTGATACAAAATCTCTCGCAAATTTTAGTGAATTAGTGGAGAACTCTTTTAGGTGGTTTGCTCAGTTTATCACCAAGAACCAGCAGGGGGCGCTCACATTTTCACTGCTGGAGCAAACGCAGGATACGGGTAAGTCGGCTAAGTCACTTCAGTCGTGTCCGACTCTGCGACCCCATGGACAGCAGCCCACCAGGCTCCCCCATCCCTGGGATTCTCCAGGCAAGAACACTGGAGTGGGTTGCCATTTCCTTCTCCAATGCATAAAAGTGAAAAGTGAAAGTGAAGTCGCTCGGTCGTGTCCGACTCTTAGTGACCCCATGGACTGCAGCCTACCCAGGCTCCTCCGCCATGGGATTTTCCAGGCAAACGCAGGGATAGCTGCCAAGAAATTTAATGCCCTTATGAAACCTTTAAATTAAAAAAGAAAAATCCTCTACCAGGATTCTGTTCCACAAATTTGTTAAATTACATTATGCATTTTTGCATAGATTGATGACTTCTTAGGCAATTTTCAATTGGGGGGAAAAAGAAGCAAGGAAGGAGTCATGGGAAAATAGAAATAACTGCAGAGTTTTTGAGGGCCAAATAGGAAGCCCCTTGGCTCTGCTGCTGCTGCTAAGTCACTTCAGTCGTGTCCGACTCTGTGTGACCCCATAGACGGCAGCCCACCAGGCTCCCCCCGTCCCTGGGATTCTCCAGGCAAGAACACTGGAGTGGGTTGCCATTTCCTTCTCCAATGGATGAAAGTAAAAAGTGAAAGGTAAGTCGCTCAGTCGTGTCCGACTCTCAGCGACCCCATGGACTGCAGCCTACCAGGTTCCTCAGTCCATGGGATTTTCCAGGCAAGAGTACTGGAGTGGGGTGCCATCGCCTTCTCTGCCTTTGGCTCTAGGATCACAGAAATTTAAGGCTGCCTGGGGTCTCAGAGAGCTGCTGATTCCTCAGAGAGTCTGGGTTAATTATTTCCCTTTAATCACAGTGTCATGCTCTGTGTTATACCCATATAAGGAACTGTGGATTATTTGCATGTTTAGAAAGCAGCATGATGAATCATTCTATTTTTTAAATGCTCTTCTTTTTGGATTTGATGTAAAATTTAATTTCAGGGTAAATATATAGGTAAGCCAATTTCCCAGTATACCTCTCAGTACTCCAGGCATTTACACTGGTTCACTGACTAACATTATGCCCTCCAAGAAATGGGCCAAAACTGGGTTTTGTTTTTTCTTTTGTCAAAGATTTAGTTACATATAATTCACATGCCATACAATTCACTTTTTAAAGTATACAATTCAGTGATTTGTAGTATATTCAGAGTGTGTAACCATCACTACAATCAATTTTAGAACATTTTCATTACCTTAAAGAAACCCCATACTCTTATTTCTGGTTATATATCCTCAAAATTGAAAGCAGCATCTTAAAGATGATTTGCATGCCCATGTTAATAGAAGTACTATTCACAACAGTCAAAAGGTGGGAGCAACCCAGGCATCCATTGATGAATGAATGGATAAACAAAATGTGGTATGTATGCATGATGGAATATTATTCAGCCTTAAAAAGAAGGGAAATCCTGATCCATCCTACAACATGGATGAAACTTGAAAGCATTTTGTTAAGTAAAATCCATAGAAACAGAACATAGACTGGTGGTTGCCAAGGGCTTGGGGGAGGGAGGAGGGATAGAGAGATGGTATTTAATGATACAGAGTTTCGGTTTTGCAAGATGAAGAGTTCTGGAGACTGGTTGCACAACGGTGTTAGTGTACGTAACATTATTGAACTATATGCGTGAAAATGGTGAAGATGATAAAGTTTATGTTACAGGTATTTTACTATAAAGAAGAAAAGAAACACTAGCTACCACCTCCCATCCCACCAGCCCTAGTCAAGCACTGATCCACTTTATGTTTCTATGTTGTTTGGTCACTGAGTCGTGTCTGACTCTTTGTGACCCCGTGGACTGTAGCATGCCAGTCTCCTCTGTCCTCCAGTATTTCCCAGAGTTTGCTCAAATTTACATCCATTGAGTCAGTGTTGCTTCTGTTTCTATAGATTTGCCTATTGTGGACATTTCATAAAGGGAATCATATAATGTGTGGTGTTTTGTGTCGGGCTTTTCTTGCTTACCACGGTGTTTTCAAGGTTTATCCATGTTGTAGCAACTTCATATCTTTTCATTGCTAAATACTATTCCATCGTTTGGATACACCACTATTTACCCACTCATCAGTTGAAGGACATTTGGGCTATTTTCAAGCACATTAGCTTTTCCTGTAGCAGATTCAGCAGGGAAAACACCTATCTTGCTCTGGTTGCACAGTTTCTTAGCCTTCACAACATAAACAGAACAAAACAATACCTGTGAGTGCAAGAGAAAGAGACAAAGAATAAAAAAGAAAAAAGTAAAGAGGCCCTAAAAAAGAGGAGAGAAAGGATTATAATAGATGGCATCTGCCAGAGAGGGAGCCATTAATAATAACCACGATGCTTAGAAACCCTTGCCCCTAGTTACTTGATCCAGCCAGCATCACTTAGGAGAATTGTGCCCCACTCCCCAACATGCATGACCTCTTGTCTCCTCCTAATTGGCACCCAGTAGAACCACAGGATGGAGAAGGCAAGGCACCCCACTCCAGTACTCTTGCCTGGAAAATCCCATGGATGGAGGAGCCTGGTGGGCTGCAGTCCATGGGGTCACAAAGAGTCAGACACGACTGAGCGACTTCACTTTCACTTTTCACTTTCACACATTGGAGAAGGCGATGGCAACCCACTCCAGTGTTCTTGTCTGGAGAATCCCAGGGATTGGAGAGCCTGGTGGGCTGCTGTCTCTGGGGTTGCACAGAGTCGGACACAACTGAAGTGACTTAGCAGCAGCAGCAGAACCACATGAGGGCTCTGAGAGTGTCTGGCATTGGCTTTCCTGGGGAAAGTTGAATGAAGTGCAATAGTGGTGCAGCCAGGCAGACAGTGAACTTGGCAGGGCAGGCTGCTCAGGGTTCTCATGGCCATGTTTTGCTCAGTGTAAGCTAATAAGAAGGTTTACCAATGTGAAGAAGTCAAAATGAGATTGACTATGTATGATGTGCTTTCAGCCTGCGACTGTCACCCCCTTGGGAGTCTGCCGCTCTTGACCTGTGATGTGGATACAGGCCAATGCTTGTGTCAGTCGTTTGCTACCGGACTACACTGTGAAGAATGCACTGTATGTATTTGCCTCTGATTCCCCTTTTAGGGGGACTTCTCTGGTGGCTCAGACGGTAAAAGAATCTGCCTGCAACGCGGGAGGCCTGGGTTTGATCCCTGGTTTGGGACGATCCCCTGGAGGAGGGCATGGCAATCTAGTCCGGTAATCTTGCCTGGAGAATCCCCAGGGACAGAGGAGCCTGTCGGGGTTACAAAGAGTCAGACACAGCTGAGCACAAAATCCCCCGCTTTAGGGAGTGATGTGGTCTTCTACTGCCATTGCCTAGAAGAGACTTGGTCTTGTTGATCACTTTCCTTACTCTGTTGTATTTCAGTATTCCTGTGGTAAAAGTATTTACGCTGCAGAAGTCAGCAAACACTGGAAATCAGCCCCTATCTTTCTGCAGAAAGCTAGTTGTTAAACATTTACCAGCATAACATTTACCCAATGGATCTGAATCCACCCAGACAATAGTTTTTATCTATTCTTCTCCTGAAAGTGCAAGCAATAGAGTGTAAGAGCATTTATTTGCTGCCGCCCCCTGCCCCTCCACCACCCCTTGTTAAGGCCACCAGATCATGGAGTCTTTTAATATACAGTCAGTTTCCCACCCCTACCACTCCTTGCCCAAAATTATTTTTGGATGAGCTCATTAAAAAAAAAAAAAACAAGTTTAAATGTATTGTAGATTCCTGTGGGAAATAAACCCTTGGATTTTTCGCAGACTCGACTACACACATGAGCATGTATGTCTCAAATTAGCAAAATAAAACATGTTCCCGCCATAAGAAATGTGTCATGCATTTAGAGAGTTAAAAATCCAGCTCTTTCCTTTGTCCTCCAAACTTGGCAGCCCACCGTGACATTTTAGAAAGAAAAAACAAAAACTTAACCTAATAAAAGAACAGTGACCTTGATGTGTCTGAAGAAATGTAGCTGATAAATAAGAAACATATGTCTGTTACAACATAGTTTGTGCTAATATTGTAAGTCGCTTTACTGAAAACACATGGGGATGAGGCAGAGGAGGAGGGAAAAGACAGCAAGGAGAAAATATGAAAAGGGAACTCTACCACAGGACAGGTAATCTAGAAGTTTCTTGTTGGAAGGTGAGCTGGGCCAAGTTCCATGACCATGAACGGGCAACACAAAATAGTGTAGAGCTAGTGAACAGGTCAACAGAGACACCGCATCAGATCATTCCAGACAAACCTTAGACTCGGGCTGACTTTTTTTCTTAGCTAGTTAACTGCCATTGTTCTTGCAAAAAGAAACTAACTGAGCGGGGGCCACTATTGGGGAATCTTGTCCATCATGGCTGAGCCAAGGCCTCTGCTTGGTACCCCGTGCAGATCCATCGATGGTGCACCGGGGGCCAGCATTACAACAGCATATGCTGCCTCGTGGGGGTTCTCACAACCCCAGCCTGAGTAAAGCAGCTCAGTTCACATTGCTTTTGCCGAAACTGAAGTTTGGTTTGTGGAAAAAAGATTTCAAAAGCCCTTAGCTGTGTTACATAACAAATTGTGCCAACTTTTAATGTTTAAAATAAATCTGAGTAAAACTGGGCATAAAATTGTACCAAGATAACAACAAAAAATACGGGTACTTAACAAACCCATTTCAAATGAGAATTCCATCCCAACCTAGATCTTAATTTCACCTGAGCTTGTTAAATAGGTATTTGAGCAGGGGAGTCTTTTTCTGAGTTTTTTATAGTAAACGTCAGAATTGAGAGGTAGTTGTTTGTATCTCACCAGCTGTTTATATCGAATAAAGGTCAAGATGTTGCAATGATGAGAAAAGTCTTGAAGAAGAGAGTTGGATCTCTCACATGGGGAGAGTTTGTTATGCCAAAACAATTATTTATAAGTAAGTGATTCTACTGAACGGTGATAATTCATACAAGATCTCACTATCAGCTGAATAATTTTTTTTTTTTTTAACTCACAAACATTGCTGTAGTGTGGAAGTAAAAATCCCTAGGGGTTTTATAGTCAGGGACTCCATTGGTTTTATGCAAACAGTTGCAAGTAGGCTAGTTGAAGAATTTCTCCTGACTGGCCTTAAACAACCCAGCTTGAAGCTAATATTTGTGCTATCAGAAGAACAGTGAGATTTCTATTGCATTTCTTTTTTTTTTTTTTAATTGGAGTATAGTTTATTTACGATGTTGTATTTTAGGTATACAGCAAAGTGGTTCAGTTATACCTGTATCTGTTCTTTTTCAGATTCTTTTCTCATTTAGATTTTCACAGAATATTGAATAGACTTCCCTGTGCTATGTAGTAGGTCCTTAGTGATTATCTGTTGCAATTTCATTCGAAGCAATACATAGACAACCTACCTACCCTCTTCATGAGAATAAGAGATGTTTACTTTTAGAAGATCATTATCAAGGGTGTAGGCAAGCAAGCTGCTGTGTGATTGTTCGGGCCCTGTGGCTGTTTACTGTTGACAATTGACTTGTAGTGCTTTTAATATTAATGCCATACTTCAGAGAAGCAGGTATCTTCACAACTGGACTCACCTGAGCATTTTCTGTTTGTAGGCTGGATACTGGGGACTAGAAAATCACCTCCATGGATGTTCTCCCTGCGACTGTGATGTTGGAGGTGCTTATTCCAACAAGTAAGTCAGTAAAATGAGTGAGTTTTGTGGCAGTGTTCCTCAGCCCCATTTCCATAAAATAAGCAAAAGCACACTTATTAGGACATGCTGACAGTTGGAAGTGAAGTCATTCCACGGCAGGCAAAGGGCGTTGAAAAGCAGCAATCTTGAGACATTAAAGATAGCCCACTTGATTTCTTTCACTTCAGGTATTTCTGAGGCTGAGAAAACAGTTCTGTTACTTGGGAATCCCAAGGTGGTGGGAAATATCACTGCTCATGTATGACCTGACCCACCTGAAACACCAGCCTTTGTCAGCCTGTAAAGAGAGGTCCAGCATTCTCCTTTGGCAGTTTTTAGAGGAGAAGCAGAGAGCCACTGAGGTGTGGCTCAGAGCCACTGTGGTGACCAGGGTTTCATGGATCTGGGTTGGTTTGTCAAGATCAGACCTGTAGAGCTGAGAGAATGAGCTTATGGTTACCATAAGGAGAGAATGGCTAGGGGAGGGATAGATGGAAAGTTTGGGATTGACATGAACATACTGCTGTATTTAAAATGGATAACAAGCAAGAATCTAGTGTATAGCACAGGGAACTATATTCAATATTATGTAATAACCTAAATGGGAAAAGAATTTGAAAAAGAATAGATACATGTGTCTGTATAGCTGAATCATTTTGCTGTATACTTGAAACTAGAACAACATTTTTAATCAACTATACTCCAATATAAAATAAAAAGTCAATAAAGACACCAGACCTGTAGATCCCATTGCCTCTCCACATCTTCCCCAGGATGACTGGCTGATGGACTCAAAGAATGGACTCAAATCCAGAGGGCACTTACCCCAGCACCCCTAAGCCCTTATCTTACACTTGCCCCCCACCTCCACTTTTATTTCACGAGGTGGGTTTGTTTCCCCACAGGTGCTCACCCAAGAATGGGCAGTGTGACTGTCGCCCCCACGTCACAGGTCGCAGCTGCACTGAGCCAGCGCCTGGCTATTTCTTTGCTCCTTTGAATTTCTACCTCTACGAGGTGGAGGAAGCCACACCGCTTCAGGGCCTGGCACCTTTGGTTCGTATTTCACTGACTCTCCTTACAGACTTCATCTGGTGGAGTGTAGGTAAATACATAAAGCACACCCTTGAGATTGTGGGTAAGGTACCCAGAAGAGAGTGGTTTTGCCCACAAACACGGAGCAGAGTTGATTCTATTACGGAATTGCAGATTCTATAAAGTCTTAAGGGCAGAGTTTGCATTCTATTTTATTTTTATAGCCCCATTCCAACACAGAGGCTGGCACAGAAGTGTGAATTGGATTAAGTTGTGATGACACAAACTTGACTCTTGCTCCTTCAAGGTACCCGTCAGATAGGGAACGTTTATTGAGCATTCCCTGATGACACTATAAACCGTGAGAGGGAAGGGAGGCTGTGTATTATTCCATCACCACTGTGGCTCTAGTGCAGAGCACTGTGATTGGTGCATAACAGAAAGCCGTGAATCTCTGCTACTGAATGAATGAATCTGGTACCAAACCAAGTGTAAGATGTGCTCACCAACCTCCTGAAGCTGATCTTTGATTAGCAGTCCTCAGTGCTGGTTGTAGGGGTGTGTGATTGAAAATGCCCCTTGGTCCCATTCATTACAAGTCACAGTCCTGTGGGGCATGCTCCCTAAAAATATTTATCTCAAAGTCTTATGAGGGGGGCAAACACAAGCATCCAAACCCAAAAGAGAAAAGTTAAGTTAGACTCTGATAGCACTCACATGCCTGTAACTCCAGCCACAAGCAGGAATCTGACACAGGAAAAGGCAATGTGAGGTGAATGACTTTAAGGGGAGAAGGCATATGAAAGTTGACTCTAGAGGCAGGGTTGGATGGAAAACTGGGAACTCATCCCAAGTTCCAATGACTAAGTCATTTCCTGAGATCTCTTCCTAATCTGGACATGACTGGTGGGAGGGATGAAGATACTCCTGAAGAGGCTTGGAATTTGCTCTCTTCCTGACTAAAATTGGGGCAGGAAGAGAAGGCTTGCACTGTCCTGACCTCGATTCAGCACTGCGGTGGGTAGAGTCAAGATAAAACAATCCCATGTCTGGATTCTTCTTCATGGTTTTTAGTGTTGCAGGTTTATGAGGGTAACTGAAAAAAAAAAAAAAAAAAAAAAAAAAACTTTGGGAAGAGAATATTGATATTTAGGCTCCAACTATCATGAAATAATAGAAAAAAATATACCTAATGATGTTGGTCCCTGGTTCCCGGCTCAGAGCTCCTAAAACCTTTGAGTTTTTCTATGGGATAAGAGCACCAGGAGCATCCTTTGTCCTAATGTTTGGTCTTTGACCCTGGCTGCTGACACAGAACTACTAAATCCTTTTGGACTTTCCTGGGTGAGAGGAACGTCGTTTGTCCTGATGAGGTAACTCTGGATGGCTTCAGGTCAGTGGTTGGTCACCAGAATTAGACACTTGAAACTTTTAGCCCCACACCCCATCCTCCAGGAAGGGAAGGGGTGAGGGAGATTGAGGTAACGATCTGTCATGTCTGTGGGCTGAAGCCTCCATACAATTCCCGCAAGTACTGGGTTCAGAGAACATTCAGGTCAGTGGCCACATCGATGTGCTGGGGGTGGTGCAGCCCAGCTCCAAGGAGACAGAAGCTCCTGTGTCTGGGTCTCTTCCAGTCCTTACCCTATGTACATGTTCATCTGACTGTTCATCTATATCCTTTCATCATATCCTTTATTATACAAAAAAAAACAGTAAGCATAAATAAGCGATTCTGTGAGCTCTGTGAGTCATTCTAGAAAATGATCTAATCCAGGGAAAGTGTCACGAGAACCCCAGTTTACAGCCAGGTGCATAATGCTGAGACCCAGGCTGATTGGCATAGAAAGGGATTAGTTAAGGTCTATGCCCTCCAGAAGTTTTTCACCACAGCTAATACTTTTCATAAATAGCTCAAGATGGGGACAGTGCCGTAAAACAAGAAGAGTCCATAAGTGCTTCAGGATTTTAGAGCCATGACTGAATCTTTATGAGTGGACTTAACACATAGGTAGAATCATCTGGACTGAGACTTGAAACTAATTAAGTGTTTCCATTGGTGGACTTGGGGAAAAGACAATCCAGCCAGAAAAGTTCCAAGTAATAACTCAGAGGAGAAACAACGCAGGTGTATTCACAGGTAGAACAGAAAGTTTACATAGAGAAGTACTGGAAGATAAAATTAGATTTTCCTACTAAAGAGGCTGGGCTTCCCTGGTGGCTCAGTAGTGAAGAGTCTGCCTTCAATGCAGAAGACTCGAGTTTGATCCCTGGGTCGGGATGATCCCCTGGAAAAGGAATGACCACCCACTCCAGTATTCTTGACTGGAAAATCCCACGGACAGAGAAGCCTGGTGCACTACAGTCCATGGTGTTGCAAGAGTCAAACACAACTTAGCAGCTAAACCACCACCATTAAAGAGGCTAAATTTTGAATCTCTCTGAGCAAAGGAATGACATGATGAAGACTGTCCTCTGTGTCCTCATAGACACCATCCAGCGGGAGTAAAGCCTGGTTTGGAGCAGCACTATCTGCAGTAGTACAGACAGGGATGGAGAAGGGGCCAGGTTCAGGGAGAAGAAAGAGGATGGAAAATGGAGACATACAGGGACATGAATCCAAAACCCATCTTACAAGTAGTTGTTTTAATACTCAAATTGGAGAGCTAAGAAGAATGACAATTAACTTTCTTGGTAGGTCTTCAAAAAGATATCTATATATTTACATCTATCCATCCATCCATATCTACCTACCTGTCTATCTAATCTGTCTTAGTCTGTGCGGGGTGCTAAAAGTACCATAGACCAGATGGCTTATAAACAACATGAACTTATTTCTCACAGTTCTGAAGGCTGGGAAGTCCAAGGTCAGGGTACCTACCGATTCAATGTCTGAGACCCTCTTCCTGGTTCTTAGATGGCTGTCTTTTCACTAAGTCCTCACATAACAAGGGATTTCTCTCAGGCGTCTTTTATAAGGGCACTAATCCCATTCATGAGGACTCTGCCTTCATGACCTAATCACCTCCCAGAACTCCTCCTCCTAAGACCATCACAATGGGGATTGGATTTCACATAGGAATTTAGCAGGAGGACACAAGCATTCAGTCTATGGCAACATCCTTGCTACTCAAAATATGGTGGGCAGATCAACAGTAGTGGCATCATCTGTGGATTCATTAGACTTGGAGACTCTCGGCGCCCATCTAGACCTACTGAATCCAGTCTGCGTGTTAGCAAGATCCCCACGTGATTTGTACACAGTTTGGGAAGCACCTGACTTGTTTTCTTATAGAAATTAAACATGGCCACAAAAGTTAGTATTGATTGAATTTAACATAGTATGGCATTTATTATCAGATCAGATCAGTCGCTCAGTCGTGTCCGACTCTTTTCGACCCCGTGAATCGCAGCACGCCAGGCCTCCCTGTCCATCACCAACTCCCGGAGTTCACTAAGACTCACGTCCATCAAGTCAGTGATGCCATCCAGCCATCTCATCCTCTGTTGTCCCCTTCTCCTCCTGCCCCCAATCCCTCCCAGCATCAGGGTCTTTTCCAATGAATCAACTCTTCGCATGAGGTGGCCAAAGTACTGGAGTTTCAGCTTTAGCATCATTATAGTATTCCATAATATGCTTTCTGTGTAAAATTAGTAAAATAGTTTATGATTTTGTGTTGTAAGATGAACATAATTCGTGAGAGGAAAAAATGAAGAGGACAAATAAACATAATCCTGGGGGTCCTGTCCAAAGGAGTTGACTGAACAGCCTGGTCAAGAGTCTGAACAGTGACCACTAGAATAGAGGGCTCAGGGCTTCCCACTCACAATGAACAACCAGAGCATCTGTGAAATTAAAAACTTTGTCTGTAAAACTCACAGTGAAACATCCAGCAAACATATAGGGGCTTCCCTGGTGGCTCAGACAGTAAAGAATCTGCCTGCAATGCAGGAGACCCAGGTTCAATCCCTGGCTTGTGAAGATCCCTTGGAGAAGGGAATGACTGCACACTCCAGTATACTTGCCTGGAGAATTCCATGGACAGAGGAGCCTGGCAGGCTACAGTCCATGGAGTCAGAAAGAGTTGGACACAACTGAGTGATTAATACACAGGGTACAGCGAAAACTTGGAAATGAACAATTGGAGATTCTAACAATTGGAGATTCTAATTCACACATTCAGTTATGTACACAACTGAATGACTAGGAGATAATATAAAAGTGAGTCCCACAAAACCCAGGATTTTAAGGAAACTGCAGTTGTATAGACGCAATTCTGCTGTTTTAGTTTAGTTGGTGGAATTTTGCTGTCCTGATATAATCTCTTATGGAAACATTTAAAGCCAAATTTTACAGACCATGAGAACTAAGAGAAATTGATCTGGAGGTGTCAAAATTACAACATCTAATAAATCTTTGAATTGGTATATCATGCATATTGTTAATGTTCAAAACACCATAAAACCTAATAGCAAAGAACAAATGTTTTCCCAGTTTAGAATTACACTAGTATAATAGCCCTTGAAAAGAAAACTCAACACATAGCCTTATAACCACCTAAAATTTCACATGTTCACAGAGAAACAAAAAATTTTAAGCTGCCTCCATGACTTCCTCCCGAGGCTATTAAGTGAGAATCATGATTCCCTTTTGGAGAAGGAAATGGC
Source organism: Bos indicus (assembly GCF_029378745.1). Classification (NCBI taxonomy): domain Eukaryota; kingdom Metazoa; phylum Chordata; class Mammalia; order Artiodactyla; family Bovidae; genus Bos; species Bos indicus. The sequence continues at coordinate 49,489,241 of NC_091763.1, read as the reverse complement.
AACCCACTCCAGTGTTCTTGCCTGGAGAATCCCAGGGACGGGGAAGCCTGGTGGGCTGCCGTCTCTGGGGTCGCACAGAGTCGGACACGACTGAAGCGACTTAGCAGCAGCAGTAGCAGCATGATTCCCTTTTAAATTATGGTAGAATCTGAAACTCTTCAACTATGGTAAAATTGAAACTGTTGTTCGTTACTTAAACTACCATTTCTTTTCTTTTTAACAGCTTTTCTTTTAGCAACAGCTTTGCCTACATGCGGTGTGTATTTCCAGCAACAAGGAGATGATTTCATAATTGACAAAGGAAATATAATACTGAGAAAAAGTCAGCAAAGCATACAAGCAGATGAACAGAATGAGGTAAACCATTTCTTCAGGGTCTTTGTCTATTCTGCTAGAAGCAAATAATCTGGGTAATGCACTTAGAACCATGCCTGGCTCATGTAAGTGCTCAAGAATAGAGTGCTCTAAGCTCTTATTATCCTCAAGAATAGAGTGAAGGAAAGGAAGAAGCACACTCAAAGTAACTAGAGCCTTTGGGGAAAACCTCATTAGCTTTATTTCTCTACAGAGTGAAAACTTTGGGAAAGTAAGATTCTGGAGAGTTGAAGAGTCAGACCGTGCATTCATATTTTCTTGTCTTTTTAAAAAGGAGAGGTACAGTGCTGAGAAATGGCTGTCTTCCTGGTTGAAGACAAAGGACATGTTGGTGACCCTGAGGATGATGTGTGACTATGCTCCTGATTCTGAAATGGCTATAGTTGATCAGTGCTGGTATGAGTGACACGGTAATGCTGCCTCCTCAGGGCCCTGCTGAGGGCCAATAGCTTCTGCCAATAGCTTCTGCAGGCTACAGGAGACCAGAAAACCCTGTGGCCAGTCAACTACTATTTAATTGAAGTCAGGATAACTTTAGGTCTATTTGTTCATTCATTATGCCAGGGTCTTTACTGAGCATTCCTGTGTGTTTGCACGAAGGGACATGTTGGAAAAGCAAAAGAAAGCAGATATTGGCTGTCCTGTTCATACAACTGGCATTTGAAACAGTTCTTTATGCCTAAGAGACTTTCTTGATTGAAAGAATGAAAACAGAAATACCTAGACATAGAAAGCCTGCCCTTGAGATTGTTGTGGAAGAAATGAGGCATGTACACAGACAATGATTGCATTTCAGGGTGGGGTGCGTGAAGAGGTGCACAAAACGTGTTATGAATTTCCCTTAAGGAAAACCACCTCCAGCCGAGAGGGTCAGAGAGGGCTTCGTGAGTGGTGGTCCTCCGTTCAGGCCCATGTGCACGCCAAAGCAGTTTTGCTCTTCTACTTGTCTCTGTCCCCATGCCACCTGTCCAGAAAGCCTTCTCTGACTCTAGGCATCTCAAGCTGAAGTCTACCTGAAAAAGAAGGGTTGGGGGTGTTCTTGTTCCCAGTGGCCCAGATCAGTGAACTTCCTGATTTTACTGCACAGAAGTATCACCCAGGGAACTTGTTTCGAATGCAGATGCTAGGGCCTTCCACTTGAGATGCTGAATCGGGGAATCTGACTAGTGTCATGAAACCTGCATATTTTTTCAAGTAACTCCATAGCCACATTGGACTGCTGTACTGGGTAGTGCAGATAAGGAACATTTTCACTGTTGCAGGAAGTTCAATTAGGCAGTGTTGCTCTAGAGCAGTGAGGCTCAATTTGGAACCTGCAGAGACTTTAGGGAAACATAGATACATTTTGTAATCTTCAATTGGATTTAGATATTTGAGATGTTTGGCATATTGATTTTTTTAATAAATACTTTTTGGATCATTTGGGGAAAAAAGAAACCTGCATTTGCCAAGCACCCCTAGTAATATGAGTGATCCCTGGAAGCACTTTGAGAAGCACTGTTGTAAGCAGCCATAGACTCCTCTCCTGACTCTCACCCGAAACAACTACTTCTGTATTACTCACTTGGAAAACTTGTAGTCATCCCTTAAGACCTAATTCAGATTGATCCTTCTGTGACATTCACTACCCTAACATCCGGACATAGTAATTGTTTCCATCTCTAGGGTCCCATAGGTCAGTAATTTTCAAACTGCAGGTCATGCCTGTTGGTAAGCAGGTCATGAAATCAATTGACTGGATCAACTTAGTACAATAAAAGACTATAAACCAAGGGCATATTTTTTGGTGCAACTTTTACATAAGTGTGTGTGTGCATATACGTACACCCTAAATCACTGTCTTAGGTTGGGTTCCCTAGAAACAGAGACTGCAACAGAGATCTGAATGCCTGTGCTTTGTTGAAGGAGTGCTCATCAGGAGAAACCTGTCAGGAAGGAGGGCAGGAGGCTGGGGAGGGGGGAAAGTGAGGCAAGGATGGCATCCAGGGTAATCTAGCCTTGCCTGCTTCCCTGGGGAAACTCTGAAACACACGTTGCACCACAGAGTTGTCCTCCACTGAGGCCTCAGGGCTAGCCTGTTGTATTCTCATGTCAGGCAGTCATGGCTACAAACTGCCAGGGCAGACCCAGATCACCTCCCAAGTGAGGCAGCCCCCTTCAGCCAAGGGCAGTTCTCAAAAGAAGGGAGCAGTGGTGAGACATAGCAGCTAACAGTCCCAGGAACTGGTGGCAAGATAGAGTGGTCCAATAAGGGGATCCAGGCAGTGCACTAACAGCGTCAATTCCAGCTCACTCCGGGCATGCTCGGACCCATGGGCAGGGCCAGGGCAAAATAGAAAGTAAATGCAGAGCCCCCTAATTGAGAAATTAGGGGGACTCCCCTTGTCGTCCCGTAGTTAGGACTCCATCTGTCTACTGCAGGGTGTATGGGTTTGATCCCTGACAGGGAAACTAGGATCCTGAATGATGCACAGCCAAAATAGAAAACAGGGAAAGGGCCCCTTGAAGATAGTAAAATTAAAATTTACTTTCTTCCATAGTCTCTGTCTCTCAACTTGTCAAAATATTTTATATGCTATTTAATGTCATTCTAAGTAAAGAAATATATAAAAATTTAATTATTAGCATGAATTATACTATTCATCTCCATAGCATGCAATGCCAATTTTAATTGCAAACATAAGAGCACTCAATTTATACACATAATCATTGAAATTACACAATTTTTATTTTGGAGTCATATACATATATATGTATGTATGTGTATATATAGGAGAAGGAAATGGCAACCCACTCCAGTAATCTTGCCTGGAAAATCCCATGGACAGAGGAGCCTAGCAGGCTACAGTCCTGGAGTTGCAGAGTCAGACACACTTTAGTGACTAAACCATCACCATGCATATATATTTTATTCTTCCTAGAACAATGGGAATGCTGCACAAAACTAACTCTGCTGTTATTTCATGTCTTAATATGTGTTTGACCAACAGTACCTTCAGCTTACTGATGAGTAAGGAGGGACTGAAAGGAAAAGAAACTCTGAACGGCCTATTGTCCTTTTTCCTTCTAGTTACCATTTTCAGCGTAAGTAGTTGGCTGACACAAGGAAGTAACATGAATAATGTGTTTCTTAGAATGTCATTCCCTTCTTTCTGCTTTCAAAGAAATTTCTGGTTGGAACAGAAAAGGCAGCTTCTTGGAGCTGTTGGCACCCCTGCTTACTTGGTCATGGATGTAACACACTAACTTTGTACTACCTCTGAGTCTCCTGAATGCCTAAGCGTAGTAGGTCCATTTGAATCCCATGCTCATGGGCATTGTGTGCCCTGCATGCAAACGAGGCAGCAAGGAAGCAGACATACGCTGTGCATATGTCTTCTGTCCTTGTGCATGCTCCATTGTCCCAGGACATTTCACTTAGGAAACAGCTTCTTAAATCCTAATTATTTCAAGATGATAAGAGCAGAGCATTAAACCAAGCATGGGGTCCTTCTAAGCATGGGGTCCCATGCAGCTGCACAGGCTATATGCCCGTGAAGCTGACTCTACCCGCTTGCTTCTTAAGGTCACTCTGTGCAGGAGTGTGACCATCCAGCAGCTTTAAAGTAGTGGAATTCTTTGTCCCTACCCAAGAATTAAGACGTCTAATCCCATAGAGCCTGGAGTAGCCAGCACAAGAAATTCATGGTCACTGGAAATGACAGTGAATTTGGATACTTCCACTTCATTCCCAAACCTGTACTTTCTCCCTCCTGGGGACATAGTATCACATAAAGACCATTGGTTTATGTACTCCTTAAATAGCCTCTAGAAGAAAACTTCCCCGTCTCATAACATGTCATTTCTGAGCCAGTGGGGCTGATGGATCTTTTAGGGGCCCCATCCCACCGCTATCTCAAGTTAGCATCTTCTGGATGCCATGGTTTGTGGAGGAACAGTGAATCCCTAAGTCACATGACCACGGATAGACTTTTACTGTAAAGTGGATCCTTTGGGCTGAGGAAGTTGTGTTTTCCCACACTGGTAAAATAGACATTCTGTGAGCCATCAGAGAGTAGGGGTGCTGACCAGGGCCATAGAGTGTCTGATTCTCACCGATGTTATGGGAGACCACACAACATTGCCATAGACCAAAGAATCCTCTTCACTGTCCTTCAAGATAGGGGATCAGTATGATATTTTATAGAACATCTGGTTGGTCCAGATTCTTTTGGACTATGCTGTTACAGCAAGCAAGAGAATTAACAACTTTGGGGCAAGACTAAATATATACAATACACACTACTGCTCATCCCAAGCAAATACAAATTGTTTCTCTTCATTTCAGTAGCTGCATATTATGTACCAGAGTGTACACACTGGTGTTGATACACCTGGTCATGATATTCCATCCATCATCATATCTGCAAGTGGGGCTGCAATTTGGTTACATTTGTATTAAATTTGTAATGCAGATGTGATAGGGGACCCACCAAGTCTTGAGAGTGGCTCTTTGAGGACACCTCTAATTTGCAGTATTGGTTTTTATTTACTGTCTTGGCTTGGTGTGTGGGATGGGCAATGGAGGGTGGGCATTTCTCAAGCTTTTATTCGACATTTCCTACCTTAAGAGCACTAACCCTACTCATAGAATCAATGAGTAGAATCAATGCCAACTGCTAGACCATAGAATCAATGCCAACTGCTAAGCAGGTACATTCCAACAGTTCAGCTTTCTGTCAGTTCATACTTGATAACTTTTTAAAAAAGCTCTTCAATTGATTTTTTTAAAACTTCATGTATTTGTTTTTGGCTGTACTGGGTTTTCATTGCTGCACACAGGCTTTCTCTAGTTGCAGCAAGCAGGGGCTGCTCTCTAGTTGCAGTGCACAGGATTCCCATTGCAGTGGCTTCTCTTGTTGCAGAGCACAGGCTCTAGGTGCATGGGCTTCAGTAGTTGAGGCACATGAGCTTAGTTGCCCCATGGCATGTGGGATCTTCCCTGACCAGGGATTGAACCTGGGTCCCCTGCATTGGCAGGAAGATTTTTAACCACTGGACCACCAGGAAGTCCCTTGATCACTTTCGATTATACATATTAAGCAATATTTTGCTGACTGCTCATCTGTCATGCTTCTAGGAACATCATGTTCTACTAATCATCTTCATAGAAGATTCCCATAGGTCAGGCCACCTTGTCTCCTATTCCAACTTTGCTACGCATTATATTTATACTCATCTTGCTTTTGAGAGTTAAATATTCCCCAGCCTTTGACAGTCTGTGATTGTGTCCTCTGCACTGCTACTAAGGAGCTCAGATTTGTGATGTTTTGTCCTACCACCCTACAGAGGGTATGCAATCCTCAGCTTCTCAGCGATCCTGGTGGCCCCCTCACCAGTTCATTCCTCACTCTCTTGGTAAGTGGAGCATGGTCAGCAGATGGGTTTTCCAGCCTTGGACTTGATGTCCATTCCAGCACCCATAGTTCTTTGAGCCTTGTGGCCCATCCTCCCCAGCCTGCTACAGCAGTTCTGGCAGCTCTGCTTCATTACTCGGAACCACAGCTTTTGCCAAGCTTCTAAGAACTACTCCAGCAACATATTAGATTCATCTCACAGGGCTCCAGGGCCCTTGCCAAGTAGCTAAAACCTATATCACCAGTGACCCCAAACAAGCAAGCTCTCCTTACCTGGTTTCATAGTCTGCCCCCTTGGTCTGGCACCCCTCATGATCCATGCCCAGCCATCCTCTCCCAGTTGCTACTGGTTCATGTTAAGCAGGTCTCTCTAGGAGAGCCAGCACAACATGCTGAAATTTGACCCCGATTATTAGGCAAGTGCTCAGCGGGGCAGGTGCTGAGGAATATACTTGTTTTCTTTTAAGGCACCTGCATCATTTGAGATTTGTGGATAGTCTTCAAATGAGGCAGGGATGGAGGCAGATTGGGGGAGGACTCTTTTCTAATAAGGGTGAGTAGACTACACATATAGTCCAAGAGTGCTCAGGGGAACCTCAGGGTTCATGGTTCTCATGTACAGACCCCCCTGACTCCCTGCAAAGGGAAGCTCTGACTTTCGCATAGGTGATTTACCCAGGCTGAGAAGTGAACCCTCCCTGAAGTTCTACAACTTTTTCAATAAAGTATCATGCCTGGTCTTGGATTTTTCCTACCCGCTCACTAAAAGAGATGGGAATCTCTTTATTTTATTTTAGGTTGTGCCGCTCAGCATGTGGGACCTTAGTTCCCCGACCAGAGATCAAACCCACGCCCCCTGCATTGGAAGTGCAAGGTTTTAACCATGGTCTACTAGGGAAGTCCCAAGAGTCTCTTTAAATGCTGCCAAGGAGCCCGTCTGATTCTCACATTTGACTGTAAATTGCCCTGAGGCCTCCATCTTCATCAAATGTACCAATGACAACCAATAGCAGCCATCCGGGCCCACAGTCCTTATAACCCGTATCTGTCGATGCCAGAAATATTGCTCATGTCAGTGCCTCCCCTCCCCTCTTTATCCTGGCCCAGTTCGCCCCAGATGACAGTTTTAGCAATGGCTCTGCTGCTCCACAAGGGGCATCAACACGTTACCCACTGAGGACCTGTTGCCACCTGAACAGCAAGTGATTCCCCTCCAGGAATGCATCTTCAAGTCTACTTTTAGGCACACTCGGTTGGTTGTCTGCTACCAACTATTTCAGGTCAGGGGCCCTAGAAACAGAGCCTGAGACTGGAGTCATGTGCAAGTGATTTACAAAGGCAATCTTCTTTGGGAAAACTCTTTAAGAGAATGAAGGAGATAAGATGGAGGAGGAGAAAGAGTCAGAGGTGGTCTCAGGCAATCTCTATGGATTGACCCATAGAGAAAGTCAGAAACATAAACTGCAGATAAAGTTTTCCTACCTCTTGAGACCACAGGGCCAGCCTTTTATACCCTATCAGGCAGTCTTTGGTGGCTTCCCCAGTGGCTCAGAGAGTAAAGAATCTGCCTGCAATGCAGGAGACCTGGGTTCGATTCCTTGGTTGAGAAGATCCCCTGGAGAAGGAAATGGCAACCTACTCCAGTATTCTTGCCTGGAAAATCCCATGGACAGAGGAGCCTGGCAGCTACAGTCTATGGGGTCACAAAGAATTGGACACGACTGAGCCACTAACACACAGGCAGTCATTGGCTGTGAGCTACCCTAGGTGTAGGGGTGGGGATGTAAGAGGGCAATTCTCCAGAGAAGGGGCAAGTGTGAGCTGTTAGAAGTCACACTTATACAACAAATGGGGGATGGGTGTACCAAGTAAAGGGGATCCTATGAGGCACCTACACTGTCTGCTGCAATTTCCAAGATACTTTTTAAAATTTTATTATTTTACTATTTCTAAAATATTTTTATTTATTTGACTGCTCCAGGTCTTAGAACAGGTTCTTTAGTTACAGCATGTGACCTCTTAGTTGCAGCATGTAGGATCTAATTCCCCCTGCTAGGGATCAAACCCAGGCCCCCCTGCATTGGAAGCATGGAGTCTTAGCCAGTGAACCACCAGGGATGTCCCCAGAGTACTTTTTTGAAGTTTGAAAATGTTGCAGAATGAGTTTACACACACCTCCATCTCATTTCTTATTTACCTTAAACTCCTCCGTGGCAGGGATTCTAGTCTATTCATCTTTGCATCTGATTCAGAGGCTGGGATTGAATTGTTCCTAAATAAACATTTGTCAAGTAAAGAGCAGTTTGTGGGAGATCACAGAGCAACTTGAACTTCAGGCTAAGTAATTTGGGCGTGAGGTTGTTGGCAGTGAGAATGCGTTTGAAATGCTCGTTGGCAGCAGTGTGTGGTATGTATTGGACTAGAGGGACCACAGAGAGAACAGCCAAGACACTGTTGCAGCAACACAGGCAAAAAGTAAGAAAGAGGCAGAATTCCAGTGGAGGCTGGAAGTGTTGAGAGGCAGATGCAAAAGTCATCAAGGAAGTATTATCTACAGGTCCAGATGGTCCCAGGCTGACGTCCAGCATCGAGACCAGCAGGGCTGCTAATCAGCCAAGCGTGTGAGCAGTTTTGTACTCGTGCCCCCAGGCAGATGGGAAAAGATCATTTCTCACATTTGCATGAAATAAATATCTAGAAAAAACAAATCCATGTGGTTTTATCATTGTCATGCACAATTAGGCAAAATCCATGAAGTAGGCATGGGAATATTTTCTTACCCTTCATATTTTGGCCAGAACTCCATAGTCACATCTGAGAAAAGCCAAGGTCACTAATGTGGAATCACTCAGTTTATGACACATGGGGTACTTCACGTGCTGGCCAGTGATCTTGCTTTCCAAGTGGTCATTCTATACAGTAACATATGTTCCACAGCTGCAGAATCAGCACTTTATTCTCCGTGGTATTCTGGAATGTGTCCTGGTTGGAATAATTTATCCGGGACCCAGATGGATCATATACACATCAAGAAATACATGAGGTTTTTTATTTTCTCTTCCAACCCTTCACTCTAGGCAAAGTTGTGTTCATTCCTCTCCTATTTTAGGTCTCAGTGACTTCTAACCAACTGCCTGCTGTTTCCATCTTTCTCCGAGAGCCAGTTCCTGGGATGCCTGTTACATGGACGGGAGCTGGAGTTGCAAGGGTTCTCCCTGGGGCTGGTTTGAGATTTGCTGTAGGGAACGTCCCTGTTCCCATGGATTTCACAGTTGCCATTCGCTATGAAACTCAGGTATCCTTCAGCTCCCCTTCTGTGCTGGTGGTTCCAAGCTGAACGAAACACATTCTCAAGCTAAGTGTTTCCATTCCAGTCTTGCCTAGGTTCATCATAACAGGATTTACAGAAAGTTGAACATCTGGAGAGCATTGTAAACCAAAGTGTTTCCTGAAGATATTAAAGCAACACAGGGAGCCATATGTACACACACACTATTCCATGGAGAGAAACTAAAGCCGGAGCTATAGATTTAAGATACTAAGTCTAGGGAAGTGGTGATGAAATATTTGTATAAGAATAATAAATAACTCAAATAATGCAAATCCTGCCCTCCTAGGACATTTTCCCCCCTAAAAGTGTAATAAGCAACATATGTGCAGAGATTTAGACTCATGGGGATGCAGAAGAGGCATTTATTTGCACTTGGATTTTACCAGGAGACAAAAAGAAAGCTCAAAGCAACCTGGTCCTCTTGCCTTCTCCCTTTCGAGCCCTTCCCCTGCCTTTTGAGAAATATCTAAGAAAGAAGAGAAACCAAATTAGAAAAACACTTGATCTAGAGTTTTCTTTGCATAATCTTTTCTTTGGTGGTCTGAAACTCCATAGACCATCTCCCCTGGAAAATATTTTAGGTGGCTGGGGGTGGTCTCAGAGCCCCCAGAGTCCCTCTGGGGACCACATTCTGAAAGGGCTCGTTGTCTGTTGTTTGACCACCAAAGTGGATGATCTACTTTGAAACTCTTAATATGACATACTTCTTAATTTCTCACTTAACAAATTAAAAGCAAGGGACTTGAAGGCACTTTGACATGGTATGACAAGAACGTCATTTTTAAAAAAGATACGTGTATATAAACGTGTATGTATAAATATAAATAAATTTTTGTATAGACAGAACATATCTCTGACAGCTTTAAAAAGCTTTTCCAGATTGTGAGACTTCTAGAGTTTAGATAATTAACATATATGCACTCTCTCTCTCTCTTTCTCTCTCTCTCTCTATATATATATTTATACACATATAAATATATCTGGTAATATAATATTAAAATTATTTAATAATAATTATATAAATAATAAATTTATATAAGAATATTTATACAATGGTATGAAAGAAATATGTATCCTTTTGTAAAAGATTCCTTTTTTCCCCTTTGTGCTGTGATCCAAGAACATGATGAATTAATTGACTCTTTGGGAGACAGATGTTAAAGATTGGACCTTCAGGGGATGTTTAGGGAGTTTGAGATGGACATGTGCATACAACTGTATTTAAAATGGAAGACCAATAGGTTCCTACTGTTGAGCACAGGGAACTCTGCTCAGTGTTAGGTGGCAGCCTGGATGGGAGGGGAGTTTGGGGGAGAATGGATACATGTAGAGGTATGACTGAGTCCCTTCACTGTTCACCTGAAACTATTGCTACATTGTTTGTTAATTGGCTATATCCCAATACAAAATAAAAAGTTAAAGAAAATAGAAGATTAGACCTTCAAGAGTCCCAGGGGTTTTCTAGGCCCAGGAATTACATCTATGGCCATAAACAATATTCTTTCTACCTGGATCATAATTCAAATACCAGAAAGTTAGGCCTGAGGGTGACTCTCTTCTCACAAATTCAAAACACCATTTTCCAAGCAGACTTTGGGTTGCAAATTTATCCTGAGCACTATCCATTAGAAATATGTTGGTGCGTGCATCCTCGCAGGAACATGCCCTTATGTGATGCCTGTCTAGTCTGCAGATGACTGGACCATCCAGGTGATTAACCCCATTGGAGCAAGCAAGCACTGCACACGCGAGACCCCACAGCCAAAGCTTCAGGCTTTACCAGCAGCTTCCAGGTATGCATGGGGACCTGGCCTCAAATGCTGAAGATTTCTTAGAATGTTGTTTTTCTATCAGTATTTTGTAACCAGGAACTATGTGGGAGAAGAGGTGTATCAAAGGAGACAGTAATGTTTATTAAGTGTTTACTATATGCTTCACCCGGAGAAGGCAATGGCACCCCATTCCAGTACTCTTGCCTGGAAAATCCCATGGACGGAGGAGCCTGGAAGGCTGCAGTCCATGGAGTCGCTGAGGGTCAGACACGCCTGAGCGAGTTCCCTTTCCCTTTTCACTTTCATGCACTGGAGAAGGAAATGGCAACCCACCCTAGTGTTCTTGCCTGAAGAATCCCAGGGACGGGGGAAGCCTGGTGGGCTGCCGTCTGTGGGGTCGCACAGAGTCGGACACGACTGAAATTACTTGGCCGTATATGCTTCACCTGGTGGCTCAGACGATAAAGCGTCTGTCTACAATGCGGGAGACCTGGGTTCGATCCCTGGGTTGGGAAGATCCCTTGGAGAAGGAAATGGAAATCCACTCCAGTACTCTTGCCTGGAAAATCCCATGGGCAGAGGAGCCTGGTAGGCCACAGTCCATGGGGTCGCAACGAGTCAGACACAACTGAGCAACTTCACATTCACATATGCTACACTATGATTTACATTTAATATCACGTTGAATTTTCCTAACAGCTCAATCAGGTAGATCTTGTCTTCATCAGATGGGGAGGAAACTGAGAACATTTCCATGACTTGCTCGAGTTTTATAGCTGATGTATAGCAGAACCAGGGCTCCAGCCCAGACAGCCTGACTCTGATCCTGAATGTTTGTTTTCTGTTCCCCCAGATGCCTGGAGATGTGAACAAATGAAATGCTACAAAAATAAGAGTACAATGTTCAGTTTGAGTTATCTCAGCAGCCAAAAGTCTAGTTTTCAGGCCAGTAATTTTGCATTGGAGATTTGTGGCTGAATAAAACAGAAACCTTGTTAGTATTAGCCTGATAGATGGGAGGGAGTACATTTGCTCCATCCTTTCCCCAGAGCAGTCGTGACACCCCTTGGCCAGTTCCCAAGGTTTTGCTATTTAGCACAATCCTGTGATAGAACCACAGAGAATCTGAATGTGAACCGACCACCCAACCCACCTGAGCTGGTCTAGATCTAAACCAAGCCTCCATCCGGCAGTGGAACCCACTTCACAGCACACGTGGAACTCACCAAATGCAATGGCTGCTTAGCTTATATAGCTGTACTTTTGACACTGAGTTTTTGCTTTATTTCTTTTAATACAGAATCATGCTGCTTCCCACACCCATCTGTTTAGAACCAGATGTACAGTATTCCCTTGATGTCTATTTTTCCCAGCCTTTAGAAGGAAGGCTCAAGGCTCATTCACACATCCTGGTTGATTCTGTAAGTACTACAAAGCCTTGTGGGTGCTTCCTTCTGAACTGAGTTCCATTCTAATTGTACATGTCGGGTTGTACTTTGCAGTGTTTCGTGAGAAATAGAAATCTATTTGTTTCATTATGAAAATCATCTCCTGTTTATGAAGGTCATCGCATAACGATGGGAAATCTTCCATAACAGCACTTGTCAGCCCCAGTTTGAAGTGTTTTCGATATTCTGTTGTTGAGACTTCATGACAACTCTGTGAGGGAAGTCTTTGTTTATTCCCATTTTACAGACAGAATTGAAGCAAAGGGTCACAGAGCTAGTGAGTGAGGAGTGAGAATTCAGAGCCAGAAGGCCTGACTCCAGCATCTCTGCCTGGAGCCACAATTGTGTACTTGCATTATAGAAAGTCTGGGGAGACAGTCCACCAATAATCAGTTACTTATTGTCATCTTGTAACTTCCCATTTTCTACCTATTATGCTTTTCTATCATTGTAATCAGAGTGCTCAGACAAGACTTTTTTCCATGGGTTTTTTTGGCACTTATATTACATCATAAGCATTTTCTTCTGGTACTTCTGTAAGCTTACCATTTTTAGGAACCATGCATAGTGTTTCCTTGAGTAACTTCTTTCATTTTTTTCTCCTCTAAATTTGGGCCACAGGTATTCATTCCAAACCTTTCATTCAGTCCACAACTTTAGGCTCAGCCTGTCACTGGGCAGAGTTTAGACACTGAATAAATTTACTTAATCTACTTACCTATTCCCTTACTTGGGGTCATTTAAGTCGCTTCTATTTTTTATAACTCTGCATAGTTGGTATATTTTTTAATATTTTAAAATGCAGTCCTACTTTACCAAAATTTCATGGCTCTTGAAATCTGTCAAATTAATTTTCTGGTATGTATTCATCAATTAATTTTCAGGATCATCAGTAATGCATGAAAGTGCCAGTTCCATCCCACCATTAGCAGAATTATACAGAATTGTGTGAGATTTTTAAAAATTTTGTGGATAAAAATCAAATTGCTTTGTTAAAGTTTATTTTTAAATATCTGCGAGAATCTCCTAATATCGTGATTTAATTGTCATACTACAACCCTACCAAGTTTTACTGGAACACAGACATGCCTGTTTGTTTACATATTATCTATGCTGCTTTCAAGCTCCAAAGACACCACTGAGTATTTGCAGCAGAGACCTTATGATCATAAAGCCAAATATTAACTATCTGGCCTTCCTGGGTTTTTAAAGAATTTTTTTAATTGGCAGAAAATTGTTTTACAATGTTTTATTGGTTTCTGCTATGCAACAACTTGAATCAGTCATTCATATATATACACATACACATACATATATATATGAATATGAATATATATCCCCTCCCTCTTGAGCCTTCCTTCTGTCCTCCACTATCTGATCTTTTATAGGAAGTTTGTCAACCCCTGATTTAAGTAGCTATATATAAGTATATTCATATGTATATATCTCTCTCCATATTTTGTGTATTGTGTCTTTAAACTTAAGTTTATAACTATTGAACACTTTTAATTTATAAGCTAGAGCTTCTTAATTTCATTATCTGTTATAGAATTTAGTATGGGGCAGGTATATCTTGGATTTTTATCCAGTAAGTTCAGCTATTATAACATTTTAGGCAGTTATTCAAGATTACTTTATCAAAGATGGGATTGCAAGTTTTAGGAAAGAAAGAAAGGAAGGAAGGAGGGAGAGATGGAGGAAGGAAACGTACAGGACACCCCGTTAAATTTGAATATGACGTAAATATGTGCCAAATATTGCCCTCAAATATTACTTGAGACATACTGAAAATGTATTCATTATTTCTCTGAAATTCAGTATAATTGAAATGGAAAGTAGAAACCAACTCCTGAATGGGAAATGTAAACTGTCATGATTTCCCTAACCCATATAATTCATATTCTGACGAGGAACTTTAAATAGAACTGGGCTCATGAACCAACATGTGAGTTACAAAGAAAGAGAATCAAATCCAACAGGTTTAATGAAGGGGGAAAAAAACCTGACAGGTGGGAACCCAGGCAGAGAAAAGAAAGGGAAAGAAGAAAATAAGGATTCCTCGTAACAAAGGGATGTTATTATTGTAATCGTAACAGTCGTGAAACTTAAATTTATGAGAGCCAAGTTATTTCTCATTTTAAATCCATGTCCTAAATATCTCTGAAGTTTATATTCCAAAGTAATCACTGGATGCTGTGTTAAATGCATCCATCCAAATTGTCCATTCATCACCCATTCTCTGAGGGTAAAACCAGGCACTGTGCTGATTCCTGAGGGGAAAAAAATCTGGTTCTTGCCTTCAACACATCCTCAGCCTGATATAGAAGACAGCCGTGTAAACAAAACCACTGCAATGATGTTTGATAGATGTAGAATATACATGGACAATTTGAAATTAACTAAAAATATGTCCATTTGGTCAATTATCAAGTGACCATTCTCTTACATATAGCCATGAAAAATCCTAAACCAAAATAAAAATTAAGAGAGCCACCAGATATTGGCAAACTGTCCAAAACCCCAGAAGAGGCCTTTGGTCATCATTTTACAGTGAGATTCCTTATAAGCAGAGATTCGGTGCTCCTGATTTGAGGTGCTCATTGGGAAAGAGGAGTGAGGAGCCAGCAGAAGGAGCTCAGCCAGGATGGCTCGGGGAGCTCTGGGGCATGAACTGCCCCATGGGTTGGTTCCACATGGAGCTGAAGGGGTAGGGTGTCATCGTCAGCTACAGGCTCCCCACCCCGCCCCCAGGCCCCCAGGGAGCACACTCACTCCTGGACACAGTGACTGAGTCCAGTTCTCTGGAGAAGGGAACAGCTGCGAGCTTTCAGCATCCAGTGCCACAGCAGCTGGTGGGTGGGGAGATCTGAGCAGGGCACCTGCAATGTCCCTGAGAGTCCCTGACCCAGGACGACAGTAGAAGAAAATCCTTGCACATTATGATTTCAGACTAAAGCAATTCTGCTGTTCTGGGAAATACTCAATTGCTTAGAACTTGACCCTCTCTAAGTTCATTCTCCTCTGTAGCCTGATTAACTGAGATGCATTACCAAGAAAACCAGAGGAAAGCTGTGTTCAACCCTTCTGCACAAATATCTTTTGTTTATGAGTCAGTTCATTTTTTTTCAATCACCCTAATTACATGATAGATGCATCCATAAAAATGTGCTGAGACTCAAACGTAGAAAACGCATTCTAGAATATAAAACTGGCATTCTTCTTTTAAACCATGGGATGGACTGTAGTTGGTAACATAAAATCCTTAGAAGTTTCTAGGAGAAGTGAGTTGGCATTAGAAACCTCTGTAGCTAATAGGAACTCTTGTCATCTGTTCCATCAGCTTGGTGCCAAGAATGGCCAACTCTTAAACCAACTCTGACCAAGAACTGTAAACAGTAGTCCTGGATTGGCTACCCTCACTCCTAAGCCTAATCCATCTGGCTTCCTTCTGAGTGTCACCCTGCTTGGTTTGTGTTTGCAGAATGCAGAGTCATTTTAGTATCAACTTAAAGATACAATAATACTAAGAATGCATGTATACTTCTTTACTGCAGAATTTTTAATAAGCATTTACTGAAAATTAGCCACTGGGATAGGCATAGGTGTAAATAAGACTAGAACCTTCCCTGCCCTCACCAGGGCTGACGCTCTAAGAAGGAGATGTAGGCAATTATGGAGGAAGTGACAGCACAGTCGTGACAGATACTAGGAGTTGTGACAGGTCATTTGGTTTGGCTCAGGCAGTGGCTCTAAATGTCATCTGACACAACCTTCCCTTCTTATTACAAATGTTTTGTATTACTCTTTCCTATCCTGCAGAGAAATTCACAGGAATTATAGCCTACCTGAACACACAGCTTCTAAATACTATCAGTGTTAGGTGCAAACACAAAGGAGAAATAAAAGGGAAGTAATTTATGGAGATATAGTATGTACTTCAATATGTACATGCATGGACATGAACACACTGGGAGACAGTGAAGTGTGGAGATGCTCATACGTGTAGAATCACTACATATGAGACAGCCATGCAAACAGGTGTGTTGTAAATAAGTTTAACATGTTTTAAAATCACAGGGTAAAGCTTTCACCTGATAACTATAAACATAAACCTCCTTCATGGATCTTCAGTGAAACATTCAAAAGCTATCAGAGACATGAGCTGATTTTCCTTTTTGTGAGAATGTCTAGCATTTCTGATCTCCACCCAGTAAATGCCAGTCACACACCTCACCCAATTACTTTGACAGCCAAAATTACCCCTTGGAATTTCTAAAATGCCCCATGCGGGGTGGGTACCTCCCACATAGAGAACCAGTGAGCTGAGAGGTCAAGGAGCAGCAGAATGAAAAGAGATGTGACTTAGATATCCTGAGGCGATGGGAAGTCACTGAAACTTTGAAGAAGGAATGTTATCTGAATAGACTGCCTTTTATTTTTTTTTTTTATTTATTTTTTATTTATTTATTTATTTTTTTCCCAATAAAAATACACTGAATCTTTATTCTAATCACAATTGTAGGCATAGGACAAATTGTAAAGAAGATAAACTTTATAGCATTTATTCACTTTAAATTACAGTGTCTCCAGCTCTTCCCTCTGCCTTTTAAAAGATCGCTGTGGCAATAGCATAGAAAATTGATGACGGAGGGGAGACAAAAGTGGAAGACGGGACATCTTTGGGGCTGTCCCCATGGTCATCTGGGTGGCCTAGATTAGGGAAGTGATGGGAAATGAAGAGCAATAAACACATCCTAGACATATCAGTTGGTCAGATTGACCAGGCTCGTAAAGAACTTGATGTTGGGGGTGGGAGCAAGTGGGATGAATTGGGCGTGTTGATGATGAAGAGGCAGGTATCAAAGACGGCCTTCAGTTTCCTACACCAAGCAGCTTGGCAGATGGTGGCACTATTTCCTGGCAATAAGCACTGAAAGGAAAGCAGGTTGTGGGTGTGTTTGATTGGCAGTACCTGTGGGACAACCGATAGGCTCGTCTGTGCAGAGCTGGGACCCAGGACTGAGATGCAGCAGCAGACATAAATGCAGATGAAAACCAAAGACACAGCTTCATTACAATCACTTAGGAAATGGATGTGGGGTAAGAAGAGAGCCCATGAGAGAACCCCAAGGAGCCCCAACATTTAGGGGAGAGCTGTTGCGTTGGCGTGAAGGGTAAATGGGAGAGGAGGTAGTGAAGATGGCAAGGAAACAATTGTTAAAGAAATGTGACTGCCAAGGAATCAAGAGACAAGGCAGCAGCAGGAGACACATTTGAGATCAAGGAGGTGACTTTACAGACGGGAGAGATTTAAGCACATACAGATGTCGACTGAAAGGAAAAGATTGAAGAAGGAGGGCATTGTTGTTCAGTCACTAAGTCATGTCCAACTCTCTGAGACCCCATGGACTGGAGCACACCGGGCTTCCCCGTCCGTATTCCACAGGAATGTCCCCTAGGGCACAGGGCGTAGCTGCCGGGACATCTCTTCCCCTGGGACACCTCTCCTTCACCAGCTCGCAGAGGTGAGGATGGCTGTCAGTCCCTGTGAGACAGGAGTTTGGGCAACAGGAAGTAGGAGACTCCAGTCCCTTTTCTGTTACCTGTTTTCTCTATGGAATTTTGAGGAGTGAGAGGCAGTGACATGCTGGGAGGATGAGGTTAGAAATTTGAGGAGTAGAAATAGTCTGGATTATTGAAATCGTCATCCAAGTTTGAGATTGCAGCCCGCGGTGTGGGTGTGTCAGAGGACAGGAAGGAAAAGACTGAAGAGGGTTGAAGTAAAACCCATGGAAACTAACGTCAGTGTAGACAAAGCAAAAGGATCAGGGGAGATTTATCTGAGCCATCAGGTTCACCTCCCAACTTGACCTGTTGAATTCAACCTTACTTTCAGTGCTGTTTTTTCTACCATTTGTTCAAAATGACAAACTTGGTGATCAGTTTGCTATACCATTCTTCACTATTTCAACCAAGTCATTAGGAAACATTTTGAACAGTATTAGGTTATAATTTAGATAAAATCTCAAGAAACCTAAAGAGATAGTTATTCTTCATGTAACTATTAAACTATAGATCATTCCTCCTTGAGAATAAGCTTGAAAACATGTCCTTGTCCCCATAATAGCTGTGTGGTTTTAGCCAGCAATTCCCAAAATGCATCTGTGAAGCACTAGCATACAGGATGTTAATAAATATTATTTGGATATAGGACCAAGTGATAAAATAAGTGTGGAAACACTGAGTTTTGAAAGTATTTTTCTATCAGATCAGAATTTTTCTATCAGATCAGATCAGATCAGTCGCTCAGTCGTGTCCAACTCTTTGCGACTCCATGAATCACAGCATGCCAGGCCTCCCTGTCCATCACCAACTCCCGGAGTTCACTCAGACTCACGTCCATCGAGTCAGTGATGCCATCCAGCCATCTTATCCTCTGTCGTCCCCTTCTCCTCCTGCCCCCAATACCTCCCAGCATCAGTCTTTTCCAATGAGTCAACTCTTCACATGAGGTGGCCAAAGTACTGGAGTTTCAGCTTCAGCATCATTCCTTCCAAAGAAATCCCAGGGCTGATCTCCTTCAGAATGGACTGGTTGGATCTCCTTGCAGTCCAAGGGACTCTCAAGAGTCCTCTCCAACACCACAGTTCAAAAGCATCAATTCTTCGGTGCTAGGCCTCTTCACAGTCCAACTCTCACATCCATACATGACCACAGGAAAAACCACAGCCTTGACTGGACAGACCTTTGTTGGTAAAGTAATGTCTCTGCTTTTGAATATGCTATCTAGGTTGGTCATAACTTTCCTTCCAAGGAGTAAGCGTCTTTTAATTTCATGGCTGCAGTCACCATCTGTAGTGATTTTGCAGCCCAGAAAAATAAAGTCTGACACTGTTTCCACTGTTTCCCCATCTATTTCCCATGAAGTGATGGGACCGGATGCCATGATCTTCGTTTTCTGAATGTTGAGCTTTAAGCCAACTTTTTCACTCTCCACTTTCACTTTCATCAAGAGGCTTTTGAGTTCCTCTTCACTTTCTGCCAGAAGGGTGGTGTCATCTGCATATCTGAGGTTATTGATATTTCTCCCGGCAATCCTGATTCCAGCTTGTGTTTCTTCCAGTCCAGCATTTCTCATGATGTACTCTGCATAGAAGTTAAATAAGCAGGGTGACAATATACAGCCTTGACGTACTCCTTTTCCTATTTGGAACCAGTCTGTTGTTCCATGTCCAGTTCTAACTGTTGCTTCCTGACCTGCATACAAATTTCTCAAAAGGCAGATCAGGTGGTCTGGTATTCCCATCTCTTTCAGAATTTTCCACAGTTTATTGTGATCCACACAGTCAAAGGCTTTGGCATAGTCAATAAAGCAGAAATAGATGCTTTGCTGGAACTCTCTTGCTTTTTCCATGATCCAGCGGATGTTGGCAATTTGATCTCTGGTTCCTCTGCCTTTTCTAAAACTAGCTTGAACATCTGGAAGTTCACGGTTCACATATTGCTGAAGCCTGGCTTGGAGAATTTTGAGTATTGCTTTACTAGCGTGTGAGATGAGTGCAATTGTGCACTAGTTTGAGCATTCTTTGGCATTGCCTTTCTTTGGGATTGGAATGAAAACTGACCTTTTCCAGTCCTGTGGCCACTGCTGAGTTTTCCAAATTTGCTGGCATATTGAGTGCAGCACTTTCACAGCATCATCTTTCAGGGTTTGAAATAGCTCAACTGGAATTCCATCACCTCCACTAGCTTTGTTCGTAGTGATGCTTGCTAAGGCCCACTTGACTTCACATTCCAGGATGTCTGGCTCTAGGTCAGTGATCACACCATTGTGATTATCTGGGTTATGAAGATCTTTTTTGTACAGTTCTTCTGTGTATTCTTGCCATCTCTTCTTAATATCTTCTGCTTCTGTTAGGTCCATACCATTTCTGTCCTTTATCAAGCTCATCTTTGCATGAAATGTTCCTTTGGTATCTCTGATTTTCTTGAAGAGATCCCTAGTCTTTCCTATTCTGTTGTTTTCCTTTATTTCTTTGCATTGATCGCTGAAGAAGGCTTTCTTATCTCTTCTTGCTATTCTTTGGAACTCTGCATTCAGATGTTTATATCTTTCCTTTTCTTCTTTGCTTTTCGCTTCTCTTCTTTTCACAGCTATTTGTAAGGCCTCCCCAGACAGCCATTTTGCTTTTTTGCATTTCTTTTCTATGGGAATGGTCTTGATCCCTGTCTCCTGTACAATGTCACAAACCTCATTTCATAGTTCATCAGGCACTCTATCAGATCTAGTCCCTTAAATCTATTTCTCACTTCCACTGTATAATCATAAGGGATTTGATTTAGGTCATACCTGAATGGTCTAGTGGTTTTGCCTACTTTCTTCAATTTAAGTCTGAATTTGGCAATAAGGAGTTCATGGTCTGAGCCACAGTCAGCTCCTGGTCTTGTTTTTGCTGACTATATAGAGCTTCTCCATCTTTGGCTGCAAAAAATATAATCAATCTGATTTTGGTGTTGACCATCTGGTGATGTCCATGTATAGGGTCTTCTCTTGTGTTGTTGGAAGAGGGTGTTTGTTATGACCAGTGCATTTTCTTGGCAAAACTCTATTAGTTTGCCCTGCTTCATTCCCTATTCCAAGGCCAAATTTGCCTGTTACTCCAGGTGTTTCTTGACTTCCTACTTTTGCATTCCAGTCCCCTATAATGAAAAGGACATCTTTTTTGGGTGTTAGTTCTAAAAGGTCTTATAGGTCTTCATAGAACCGTTCAACTTCAGCTTCTTCAGTGTTTCTGGTTGG
The DNA here is from genome assembly GCF_029378745.1 of Bos indicus. NCBI lineage: Eukaryota > Metazoa > Chordata > Mammalia > Artiodactyla > Bovidae > Bos > Bos indicus. Next base: position 49,468,119 of record NC_091763.1, on the reverse strand, counting down.
GGCATAGACTTGAATTACTGTGATGTTGAATGGTTTGCCTTGGAAACGAACAGAGATCATTCTGTCATTTTTGAGATTGCATCCAAGTACTGCATTTCGGACTCTTTTGTTGACCATGATGGCCACTCCATTTCTTCTGAGGGATTCCTGCCCGCAGTAGTAGATATAATGGTCATCTGAGTTAAATTCACCCATTCCAGTCCATTTCAGTTTGCTGATTCCTAGAATATCGACATTCACTCTTGCCATCTCTTGTTTGACCACTTCCAATTTGCCTTGATTCATGGACCTGACATTCCAGGTTCCTATGCAATATTGCTCTTTACAGCATTGGACCTTGCTTCTATCACCAGTCACATCCACAGCTGGGTATTCTCTTTGCTTTGGCTCCATCCCTTCATTCTTTCTGGAGTTATTTCTCCACCGATCTCCAGTAGCATATTGGGCACCTACTGACCTGGGGAGTTTCTCTTTCAGTATCCTATCATTTTGCCTTTTCATACTGTTCATGGCATTCTCAAGGCAAGAATACTGAAGTGGTTTGCCATTCCCTTCTCCAGTGGACCACATTCTGTCAAATAAAACAGAAAACAAGCTTATAGTTATCAAAGGGGAAAAGGATGGGGTGGGATGAATTAGAAGATTGGGATTAATGGATACAAACTACATGAAACAGATAAACAACAAGGACCTCCTGTGTAGCACAGGGAACTAAAGTCCGTATTTTGTAATAACCTGTAAGGGAAACGAATCTGAAAAAGAATACATATGTATGTATATATATTCTTGTGTATGTGTGCGTGCACTCAGTCATATCTGACTCTCTATGACCCCATGAACTGTTGCCTGCCAGGCTCCTCTGCCCATTGGATCTTCCAGGCAAGAATACTGGAGTGGGTTGCTATTTCCTACTCCAATATATATTCTTTTATATATATACAACTGAACTACTGTACTGTACACCTGAAACTAACAGAGCATTATAAATCAACTATAAATCAGTAAAAAGAAAGGTAACTTTCTTGCAGTACTTCTCAGAGGTCTAAGATGTTAATCTGCACTGCAAGTCACCCAAGAGGCAGATTGTTTGATGTAGAATAGCACTGTTCATGTGTAACTGAAAAAGACAAAACTTTCTCTTCTTTAATGTGTTTATTTTTAATTGAAGGATAATTGCTTTAGAGTATTGTGTTAGTTTCTGCCAAACATCATCAACATGAATTAGCCATAGAAAAAGACAAAACTTTCTAGAGGAGAGTTTTGTGAAATTAGAGTTCCAGAGTAATACTACAGAGTGCACCATCTAAGTCATAATTTTTTTAATTATTTATTTTGCGGCATGTGGGCTCAGTACTCGCAGTTCTTGATCTCCAGAGTGCAGGCTCAGTAGTGGTGGTTCACCGGCTTAGTTGCTCTGTGACATGTGGGATTTTCCTGGAACGAGGATCAAACCTGTGCCCCTGCACTGGCAGGTGGATTCTTATCCACTCTACCACCAGGAAAATCCCTAAGCTGAACTTGACATTACATCACAAGTAGTCTAGTTAGCAATCTTTCAAATCTAAGACAAATTGATTAGCACGTAAAAAATATAATAATAAAAAGGTAAAGGCTTATTTTCTTTGCCATAAGTCAACAAATGTAAATATTTAGTTGAAGATTTCTTAAATAAATTGAAAATCTTAAAATCTTCAGTTGCACGCAATTAAAAGGATGAAATTGAGTCTCTTTTCAACCATGACTCTCATAGATCTAATTATTTTAATAACTGGAATCTTGAACAGGATCCTACTATGAACAGAAATCTTTTTTTTTTTTTTTTCGTTATTTTAAAAGCTTGGTCTTATTCCACAAATCAACTCACTGAAGAATTTCTGCAGCAAGCAGGATTTAGATGAATATCAGCTGCACAACTGTGTTGAAATTGCCTCAGCATCGGGACCTCAGGTGCTCCCTGGAGCATGTGAAAGGCTTATAGCCAGTTTGTCTGCCAGGCTGCACAACGGGGCCGTGGGTGAGTATCTGTTCAATGGGCTCCGCTGAAGCACCGTTGCAAGGAAACATGAGTGAAATGGTTTAATATGTTTTAGCTCAACAGCCAATGTAAATACCAATTGCTAAGTGATTAGATATACAGTGCATTCTCTCCATGTGTTGAAATCATAACTTATAGTACAGAAAAAGTATATAAAAGAAGGGCCTGGCAGTCACTTGGGGAATGCCAGATTTCTGGAACAACAGTCCTAAAATATTTCTTTGGAATCCTGGGATGTTAGAGCTAGAATGAACTATAAACAACCTCTTTCATCCCTCAACCTTCATTTAATAAATGAGATTGAGTCCAAAACATGAGGTGGCTTGCCCATTTCACCAAGCTGTAGAACAGGGTTTAAGCACTTTTGAAATCTAGGTCTGAGTAACACTTCGCTGGGAAGGGGGCACTATCCTCTGCATTGTAAGATGTTTAACAGCGACCCTACCCTCTGCCCACCTGATATCAGCAGCACCCTCCCCCTAGGTGTGACATCCACAAATGCCCCCAGACTTTATCATATGTCCCCTGGGGATCAAGATCTCCCCTCTAGCTGGGAATCAGTGCTATAGAGTGATAGCCACAATGAGAGCCTGGGCTTCCTCAGTTCCTGTCAGATGCTTCTTCCATGCAGGATGCCCACCATTTCATGAAAGATGGAATAAGGGAAATGAAAGGCATAATCCAGCATCAACATGGAGCATGAGGAATTGAAGAAATAATAGCATCAATTAGAATTACACTGGAACAACTAATGATTGAAGTGATCTATTTCAAGCCTTTCAGTAACTTGTTAAGTAATCTTTACTGCTAAGTGATGTGTATTACGTAGTGTTTATTGAGCACTTACTTTGTGCCAAACACTACTTCACAGGCATGATTGTCTTTAATCCTTATAATCCGAGGAGGCAGAGGTATCCAATGAGACAGATCAAAACTAGAGCTACCAATGGGCCGAGGTGCTTTGCTGTCACTTCCTTTCCCTCTAACTTCCTTTGTTCCTTGCAGCTTGCAGGTGTCATCCACAGGGCTCGAAGGGACCCAGCTGCAGCCGACTGGGGGGCAAGTGCCAATAAAGCCTGGTGTGACTGGCCGCTGCTGTGACACGTGCTCAACGGGAAGCTATGGTTTGGGGCAACATGGCTGTCACCATACGTAGCAAAACCCAGACGGGGAAAACGCATGTGTTCTCAACCTTGGCGTTTTAAAGGCAGGAAAATCAATGTGGGGAGTTTAAAAGGGGTGGAATTGGGAATTTGACTATATTATTCAGACTATCAATGTAGGTAAAACACTGAAAATTTTTCTGCCATACTTTATTCTTTCATGCAGTGGGCACTAACTGGTCATCAGAGAAATGCAAATCAAAACCACAATGAGATATCACCTCATGTCTATTAGAAATTCTATTACCAAAAAAGACAAGAAATAATGAGTGTTGGCAAGGATGTGGAGAAAAGGGAACCCTGTACACTAGGAATGTAAATTGGTGCAGCTACTATGAAAAACAGTATGGTGGCTCCTCAAAAACTTAAAAAGAACTACCATATGATCCAGCTGTTCTACTTCTGGGTATTTATGCAAAGAAAATGAAAATACTAACTTGGAAAGATACTTGCACCCTCTTGTCCACTGCTGCATTATTTACAGTAGCCAAGGTATGGAAACAACCTAAGTTTCTACCAACAGATAAATAGATGAAATGTGATGTATATATAGATATGTATTTCCATGATATAATATATGATATATAAATCTGAAAAGATGATGCTGTGAAAGTGCTGCACTCAATATGCCAGCACATTTGGAAAACTCAGCAGTGGTCACAGGACTGGAAAAGGTCAGTTTTCATTCCAATCCCAAAGAAAAGTAATGCCAAAGAATGCTCAAACTACCACACAATTGCACTCATCTCCAATGGCACCCCAATCCAGTACTCTTGCCTAGAAAATCCATGAATGGAGGAGCGTGGTAGGCTGCAGTCCATGGGGTCGCTAAGAGTCGTACACGACGGAGTGACTTCACTTTCACTTTTCTGTTTTATGCATTGGAGAAGGACATGGCAACCCACTCCAGTATTCTTGCCTGGAGAATCCCAGGGATGGCAGAGCCTGGTGGGCTGCCATCTATGGGGTTGCACAGAGTTGGACACGACTGAAGCGACTTAGCTTAGCTTAGCATGTGTTAGTAGAGTAATGCTCAAAATTCTCCAAGCCAGGCTTCAACAATACATGAACTGTGAACCTCCAGATATTCAAGCTGGATTTAGAAAAGGCAGAGGAACCAGAAATCAAATTGTCAACATCTACTGGATCATCGAAAAAGCAAGAGAGTTCTAGAAAAACATCTGCTTTCTTGACTATGCCAAAGCCTTTGACTGTGTGGATCACAACAAACTATGGAAAATTCTTCAAGAGATGGGAATACCAGACCACCTGACCTGCCTCTTGAGAAATCTGTACGCAGGTCAGGAAGGAACAGTTAGAACTGGACACGGAACAACAGAGTGGTTTCAAATAGGGAAAGGAGTACGTCAAGGCTGTATATCGTCACCCTGCTTATTTAACTTATATACAGAGTACATCATGAGAAATGCTGGGCTGGAAGAAACACAAGCTGGAATCAGGATTGCCGGGAGAAATATCAATAACCTCAGATATGCAGATGACACCACCCTTATGGCAGAAAGTGAAGAAGAACTAAAAAGCCTCTTGATGAAAGTGAAAGAGGAGAGCGAAAAAGTTGGCTTAAGACTCAACATTCAGAAAACTAAGATAATGGCATCTGGTTCCATCACTTCATGGGAAATAGATGGGGGAAACAGTGGAAACACTGACAGACTTTAATTTTTTGGGCTCCAAAATCACTGCAGATGGTGACTGCAGCCATGAAATTAAAAGACGCTTGCTCCTTGGAAGAAAAGCTATGACCAACCCAGACAGCATATTAAAAAGCAGAGGCATGACTTTGCCAACAAAGGTCTGTTTAGTCAAAGCTATGTTTTTTCTAGTAGTCATGTATGGATGTGAGAATTGGACTATTAAGAAAGCTGAGTGCCAAAGATCTGATGCTTTTGAACTGTGGCATTGGATAAGACTCTTGAGAGTCCCTTAGACTGCAAGGAGATCTAACCAGTCCATCCTAAAGGAAATCAGTCCTGAATATTCACTGGAAGGTCTGATGCTGAAGCTGAAACTCCAATACTTTAGCCACCTATTTGAAGAACTGACTCATTTGAAAAGATCCTGATGCTGGGGAAGATTGAAGGTAGGAGAAGAAGGGGATGACATAGGATGAGATGGTTGGATGGCATCACTGACTCAATGGACATGAGTTTGAGTAAACTCTGGGAGCTGGTGATGGACAGGGAGGCCTGATGCGCTACAATCCATGGGGTTGCAAAGAGTCGGACACAACTGAGTGACTGAACTGAGCTGAACTGATACATATATCTATAATATAATAATGGAATATTATTCAGTCATTTAAAAAAAGGGAAATCTTGACATCTGCAGCAACTCGAATGGACCTAGAGGGTTCACGCTGAGTGAAATAAGTCAGAAGACAACAAATTCTGTGTGATCACATTTTCTCTATTTTTATTTTTTTATTTTATATGAGAGGATAGTTGATTAACAATATTGTGTTAGGTTCAGGTGTACAACAAAGTGATTCAGTTATGTATGTACATGTATCATAGTAGTATGTACCTGTCAATTCCAAACTCCCAGTCTATCCCTCCTGTCTACCCTTTACCCTTGGTAGCCATAAGTTCGCTCTCTAAGAGTATGATCTCATTTATGTGTGAATCTAAAACAAATAAACAAAAATCAAGTTCATGGATATAGAGCACCAATAGATGAGCAGTTGCCAGAGGTGAGGCAGGCAAAAAGAGTGAACAAAGTCAAAAGGTACAAACTTCCAGCTATATAATAAGTCGTGGGAATGTAATGTACCGCATGGTGACTTTAGTTAATAATACTGTATTCTGTGTTTGAAAATTATAAGAGAACAAATCCTAAAAGATCTCATCGCAAGACAAATATTGTAACTGTGTGTCGTGACAGATATTAATTAGACTTAACGATGGTGATCATTTTTCAATATATACAAATATGAAATCATTATGTAGTACACTTGAAACTAATATTATGTCATATGTCATTCCACAATTCAAAAAAAAAACACTGCAGTTGTCTACAATATACTGTTGATCAAATGAAATCAGTGAATTCTTATTAATAAGTCATATGTAACTGGGTGCAGGAGACACAAGAGACACAGGACTGATCCCTGTGTTGGGAAGATACCCTGGAGTAGGAAATGGCAACCCACTCCAGTTTTCTTCCTGGAAAATTCCATGGACAGAGGAGCCTGGTGGGCTACGGTCCGTGGGGCTGCACAGAGTCAGATATAACTTGCCAACTGAGCACATATACCTGGACCCAGTACATGCAAGGCTCTATTCTAAGCATTGTATGGAATCAAATTTATTTACCTTCATCGGGTTGATACAGTAAATTAAAGATTATGATATCAGAACTGTGACTCTCTCACCAACCCACCACTAGCCCCTTGACCCTGACAGGTCTCTCTTTGTTTTGCTCAGCTTGTCACTGCCACCCTCAAGGCTCAAAGAGCGCCATATGTGACCAAGTAACGGGACAGTGCCCCTGCCATGGAGAGGTGGCCGGCCGCCATTGTGACCGGTGCCTGGCAGGCTACTTCGGATTTCCCAACTGCCGTCCCTGCCTTTGTAATGGGTTCGCTGAACTTTGTGATCCAGAAACTGGGTCATGCTTCAACTGTGGCGGGAGAAACTGTGAAAGGTATGGCATTTATATGCACTTTTTTTTTTCCTTTTGTTCTGATTTCACAACATTCTCTAAAGGACCACTGTGTAGAGAATCAGTTGTATTGAAGTGTAGAATGATGGCGACGGGCAGGGGAAGATAGAGCGTCATTTCATCATCCTTCAAAATCTTGTTATGAACTGGACTTTGTCTGATAAATTAGTAACATGCATTTGGCACCTTTCTTTTTATATCCCTAAAATATGCATGTAAATTAGATGCTGTGATATCCAGTTTAATGACTAAGCTGTGGGACTTTCAATATGAAGCAGAAAACCTTTCTACAGAGCAAATGAGCATCTTCTAAAATGTTGAGTTTTAAGAGTTGCATTGTCCTCAGTTCAGTTCAGTCGCTCAATTGTGTCCAACTCTTTGTGACCCCATGGACTGCAGGGCGCCAGACCTCCCTGTCCATCACCAACTCCCGGAGTTTACCCAAACTCATGTCCATTGAGTCAGTGATCCCATCCAACCATCTCATCCTCTGTTGTCCCTTTCTCCTTCCGCCCCCAATCCCTCCCAGCATCAGGGTCTTTTCTAATGAGTCAGTTCTTTGCATCAGGTGGCCAAAGTATTGGAGTTTCGGCTTCAACATCAGTCCTTCCAATGAACACCCAGGGCTGATCTCCTTTAGGATGGACTGGTTGGATCTCCTTGCAGTCCAAGGGACTCTCAAGAGTCTTCTCTGACACCACAGTTCAAAAGCATCAATTCTTCGGTGCTCAGCTTTCTTTATAGTCCAACTCTCACATCCATACATGACCACTGGAAAAACCATAGCCTTGACTAGATGGACCTTTGTTGGCAAAGTAATGTTATTGTCCTAAAGCATAGCAAATCCACGTTGGCTAACGTGAGCTTTTCCTAGGAACACCTTAGTAAAAAGAATTTGCCTTGACAGATGCATCGATGGTTAGTTTTATATATTGATATATATATATAACACAAAAAAATTTTAATAAAAATCATTCAAATGCTTTCTTTATATAATGTCAAGTAATCAATTTGATTGATATTTCACAGATATAACTGATTTTTTTCAGATGTCTTAAAGCACCAATTTGGGTAATGTACAGATACTGCAAAAATTAATTCAATATCTATGTCTGTCCCTCAATCAAAAATTTTATTTAAGGAGCTTAAGCACAAGTGCAAATATACAATACAAACAAGGAAAAAAATCATGACGTCTGTATGAGTTAATGATACTAAAAGTGTGGCATTATTATTTTCTTTATTATAATTACCATCATGATATATCATATGGCCATTGTTTTTCTTATTTCTTACCTCTAAGGTTACATATGTCTCTAGTTAATCTTACAGCCTCTTCTCCATGTACACTCTGGTTTGGTTGGTCAGTTCTTAAGAGCTGAGACCGTGGTTGAGCTATGAGACCACTTCTAAATGGAATAAACCAAAAAATGGAAGGTGAACCCAGGGTTTGGGCACCTAAACATTGGCAGTTGCCTTTGTGATTGAAAGAGTAGAGTGTAGGAGAGATGGGATGGTTTTCCACTATCTTTCATGGAAATACCCTCAAAGTGTCCTATAAAGGTTATTAAAAAAAACCCTCAGAGGTTCACATGTCAGGAAACTACTCACCTCTCTGCACCTCCAGGCATGTTATCTCAGGCTGCTGCTGTTTCACCTCTAAGATTGGGTAAGTGTTGGAGTGCCGCATGGAGAACATGGGCTGAGATTAGTTTTGGATCCAGAGGCATATTTGAGTGGTTTTGGTTATTTGAGGACCCAGGAATCCTGAACTCACAACTCAGTGGTTTTTTAAGAAAGACTAAAGTCTGTTCTTCACCAAGAACTTTCTATATTCAAATAACCTTTTTATTCTCTGAATGGATAGTGAATGAAAATGGTTTTAATTTAGAACACTTTCTCTTATTCATCCCAAATGTGTGACCTTTCATAATCCCCAGAGGAGTCCAATTATCCACATCACTCTCCACACACATGCACACATGCACACACACACACTTCTTATCTCATTCTCTTCTCTTCTCCCCTTCTTTCAGGTGTGCAGTGTGAAGAATGCTCTGCTGGTTTCTATGGAAATCCAAGAATTTCCGGAGCACCTTGCCGGCCATGTGCCTGTAACAACAACATTGATGTAACTGATCCAGGGTCCTGCAGCCCAGTCACAGGGGAGTGCCTTAAATGTCTGTACAACACTCAGGGCCCCAACTGCCAGCTTTGCAAACCAGGTTACTTTGGATCGGCCCTCAATCAGACCTGCACAAGTAAGTCTGCAAAGCTCTTGGCAGGAAATGTGGCAGCTTGAACTGTGGTAGCAACTCCTGTACTCATTTAAGTTAGGTCTGTAGTGCCAGCACCCACAGAGATTGGGCTAATGTCCTGAACTCAGCAGCAGAAATGGGTGCAGTGCACACGCAGCTCAGTGTCATTACAGTAATAACTCACTGGTGTTGTAAGTTTGCCTTTTGTAACTGTACACTTCAGCATGTGCCCTGCAGGATTTGAAGTCTTCTTTCTCAGAGTGTGTACCCCTGTGCCCTCTGCCAGAATAAGAGGTGGAGTATCATTATGCAGATTCCTGGACTGTGCCTCAGACCTCAGAGAATTGGATCTCTGTGGGGTGGAGCCCAGGAATCTGCATTGTAACCAGCTCATCAACCAGACTTTAATGTATAAAGAGGAGAATTGCTGATGTAGAAGAGGACAAGAGTTTAATTCCATGATAAAGAAAGGCAAGGAATATGCTATTCATTTTTAGGAAGTATTTTAATTTATTTCAGTTCACCCAAGTCAATTTAGTAAACCATTTGTTTTCAGATCATTGGCTTAAGTGGAACTTTGGTGACTGATGTGAGGAAACAGTGATACTTTTATTCATCCTGATTGTGAGCTCTTGGGACATAGTTGGCTGAACCATAGGAAATTATAGTTGAGGGAGATCAAAAACAGTTGAATGAATTCAACCTACTTAGATTCTTTGATAAATTATGTTCTTGTGAAACGCTTCTTCCTCGGGCCTTTTAAAGAAATGATGCCTTCACGCTAAAAAGCTATTTGTATGGGTTGTTGACTGCCAGGGTTATCGTGGATTCACCCCAATGATGGCTCTGTGCTTCTAGGGTGCTCTTGTCATCCCTCTGGCGTGAGTCCCACTGAGTGTCCCCCCAGTAGGGAAGCTTGCCTCTGTGACCCTGACGCTGGCATGTGCCCATGTCTGCCCGGCATCACAGGCCGGACCTGTGACCATTGTGCTGATGGATACTGGAATCTGCTCCCTGGCAGAGCATGTCAGCCATGCGATTGTGACCCCTGGACCTCGCTCAGCAGCCGCTGTGACCAGGCAAGAAACTTTCAACTTCCTATGGTGTCAGAGTGAGACACAGTGGGGAGACATGCTTTCTAAACACATAAAGAATGTTTTCTTTATGTATTGCTGTGAATCAGTGTTTTTAGATAGGATTGGCCTTTTATGGGCATAGAGTCTGCATTTATCAAGGAATGAAAAGCACCAAAGAAGAGAGAATAAGGGTCTGAAAGTTAAGCTCTGCCCCATTCAGCTTTCTCCAGTCCTCACTGGGACTGGGCAAGTCAAGATTCAAATCACAATCTTCTCTTTCACTGTTTTGTACATAGAAGCATAGGGAAGCCCCAAGAAATCCATCATTAATCAGAATTGACTACTAACCAGAATGAAAACTGAGTGCCTTCAGAATCCATAATTCCATCTTTAAAAATCAAGCTGTCATTCCCATGGTTCACCAGTTGCTTTATGTATGGTTAAAAAAGATGTCCTCTTATTTTGTTTATCTTCAAGCTACCAGACCAGCAGCAATTGTCTCTAGAGAATGCAGTCCAGGAGTAAATCTTTATGGTTTCATGTACAATTAACTCTACACTTAACTGCACATATGGTTTTCAGTCAATAAAACAATGAGAATGAAAAATTTTTAAAGAATATTAACATTATTTAAGGAAAAAACGATCTCATGATAAGGTTTTTTGCTTAGTAAATATATTCTTTGAAACACTTTTCACATTAATAGAGATGTGAAAAGAAGGGTAAAACAATGATGAGAAGTTTTAGAGTCGAATCCACAGTATAGGGATTAGGGCTTAATTAGAATCAAAATGCCCATTTCAGAAGCTGGAATCTTCCCAATTAATAAGTATGTCTCACCTCCAATTTCAACTCCACTGTTCAACTTATTAAATGTCAAATTTTGTAGAAGTAAAGTTTTGAAGTAGTTCTTATATATAGAATGGGTTTCCCCTTCTCTTTTTCTTTATCTCTGAGCTTCCTTCCTCTAACCCATATCCACACAAATGCACACCATGGCCTTTTTTTCCTTAATAACTTTTTATATTAAGATAGACTTAGGTTTACAGAAAAGTTATGAAGATAGAGAAGATGTACCCCACACCAAGTTTTCTCTATTATTAAATTTACTATATATTAATATGGTGTATTTCTCATAATTAATGAATTAGTGTTGATACATTATCATTAACTAATGTTCATAATTTATTCATATTTGATTAGTTTTTTATCTGATGCCCTTTTTCTGTTCCAAGACTTCAGAACACCACGTGACATTCAGTCATCGTATCTCCTTAGGTTGCTCTTGGTTGTGACGGTTTCTTAGACTTTCCTTATTTTTGATGCCATAACAGTTTTGAGTATTTTGTAAAATGTCCTTCAGTTCACATTTATCCTGTGTTTCTCTCATGGTAAGACTTGGATTATGGATTTTGAGAAAAAGATGACCCATGGAGGTCAAGTGCTGTTCTCATCACATCACATCAAAGCTATACACTATTTACATAGCTTGTCACTGCTGCCCTGAACCTTGACCTCCTGGCTGAAGCAGCGTGCATCAGGTTTCTCTCCTGCAAAGTGATCCTTTTGCTCTTTTCCATACTGTACTCCTTCGGAAGAAAGCACTAAGCACAGCACCACACTTAAGGAGTAGGGAGTTATGCTCTGTCCCCTTAAGGACAGAGTATCTCCATAAATTATTCTATTCTTCTGCACTGGAGTTTTGTCTGCTGTTTCCCATTTCTTCATTTATTTAATCATTTTTTATATCAGTGAACTCAACGATATTTGTACTATACTTTGAGTTATAAATCAACACTACTTAATTTTGTTCTTCAAGTTGTTCCAGTTTTGGTCATGGGAAGCTTTTTCAGTTGGTTTCTTTTTTTTTTTTTTCCAGTTGGTTTCTTTAGGCCTTTGACATACCTCAATATTGTTGGTGTGTTTTTGTTTTTTTTAAGTACCTCCCTACTTTTTGCACTGTAAGATGTTTTAAGCTCCTTTTGTATATTTCCTGCCTCTGCCCTAGAATCAGCCATTTCTTTAAGGAGCACTGGTTCCTTCTATTGGAGAATGATGTTAGAAACCAAGATCTGGGCACTAGAGGACCATGACTATTTTATATGCTCCTCTCCACTCATCACACCTGCAGCCACCAACCACAGAACATGTTGAACAAATTAGCAGATTGCCATACACTGCTTGGTTCCTTAATTCATGAGGAAGTCCTCATGCTCATGACATCACTGTCTGGTATGCTTCTTAGACTTTTGGGGAAGCATATTTGTAGGAGCACTTGGCAATGACCACAGTTCAGCCATGGAGGCTAAGGGAAGCCTCCAGAGCTGAAAATCAGATGGTGTTGGTTTAACCAAAGACCTGCTTATGACAAGGGTATTTGGGGTAATCTGGTCCACAGGGGATTCCTTGGGGAAGTTCGCTCTTTACAATCAGAAACACTTTCATTGGAGTATAGAAGAGCCACACGATCATTGAGATTTCCAGCTGTTTAAACAACTGCTGATAAATGTCTCTGTGTCGGCCTGTAGGTGGTCCCTAGTGCATTCTTAGAGAAGCAAATATGCTCTGCAATATTTTCATCAGCAATTTTGATGGAGAAACATATGTATCAAATTTGTGGATACTACAAAATTATAAGTTAATATGATCAAGACAGAACAAGAGACAAGATATTTTACAACTGTCTTATTGACTGGAAACAGGATGACATGTCAGTGGAATAAAAATAAAGTTTTGCAATTGGGTTTTTTAAATTCATTGCACAAATACAGAGAGGGAGCAATAACTTGGCACCAGTTTGTGTGAAAAACATCTGGGAGATTTTCTTTGTGTGCTGCAAGTGAACCAGTGGTGCGGCTTGGGGATGCCCATTCAGGCAGGAGTGGGAGTGCCACGCCCAGCTCCAGGGCAGCCTCTCTCCTCCCACTTGTCCTCTGTACTGGTCAGATGACTCCCAGGAACATTGTCGTCATTTCTGAGTACCACATTTTAAGGACTGAATTGACAAACTAGTGTTTGTGGATAGTGGAGAAGCACCATGCTATTTTGTGATGAAGTCTTAGGGGTGATTGATTTAAAATAACGAAGCATATACAAGTTGAGAACGGCCACCTCTAGTTGAGAGATGGACTGTACAAAGGAAGAGGGAAGCTATATGTTTTGTGCAATTTCCTTAAGACTGGGCTTAGAACAACGGGAGCAAGTTACAAGGAGCAGATTCTGCATCAACATATGGAAAGCATTGCCCAGCAGTCAAAGACAATGTGGCAACGTGACAACTCTTGGGACTACAGGCTCCTGCAGTTCCCTATATTTAAGCAAAAGCCAGTGGTTACTCCAGAGATGGGTAGAAGTTTTAGTAGTCCAGTCGCTTTAAGAATTCAGCTACTTCTGGAGTCCTCTTTGGGTAAGCAGATTTGGTCAAGTATAATGTAGGACCACAATAGTGATTGGCTTTGTGTTTTTTCCCATTAATTTTCTAATCTCCTCAGTGTTCAGAAAATCTGGTCAAGAATCCAGTTGGGAGGATACAGAGAAGTTCAGCCCTCTCTCCAAAATACAGTTAAATAATTGTCACTAAATGATTAAGCTTCATTTACCAAAAAAAAAAAAAATATTTGTGGAGGAAAAACACTAGCCCAATTGGGAAAGACTCCAATTTACATTTCATAATGGAAACATTTGCCAAACTTATTGATGGATGTTAAAACCAGGTCTTTGGTCTCTCTCTCTCAGGGGAGAACTCTCAGAACCGTAGAGGAGAAGAATGTGGCCCATTTCCTATTATGTATTTTGTTTTCATTTACATCTGTGGCCGTTTACCAGTTTGGGGCCACCTGTCCCTGAACAGCTGGAAGCAGGCGGTATATTCAAGAGCCCTCAGCCAAAACGCATTAACTCTTGATCCTTGGTGTTGTCGGGGGTGGTTGCTGCCATGGGAATCCTCCTCCTGCCTCTGCACAGCTGTAAGTCCTAAATCACTGGAGGGAAAAGTTGTTTTGTATTTAATTTGCATTTTTTTTTTTTTAGATCATAAAGCTTGCCAATTTCTTACCCATGACCATTCTCACAGCTTACAGGCCAGTGTCCGTGTAGATTAGGCTATGATGGGAAACGCTGCTCTGAGTGTGAGGAATCATTATGAGGATCCCCTAGGGCAATGCATTCGTAAGTATTGGTTCTAAAAATGTGAGTACAGTCAACCTGGTCCTACCACAGGCTTGCTGTGAACCAACTGAATTTTAAATTCCTTTATTTGGTAGAAAATTCACAAACTTAAAAAAAAAAATTTCTATATTAATAAAATGAAAGCTGTATAAACCAATTAGATTTCTCTTTCTTCTTTTCCATTATGGTTTTTCACAAGATATTAACTGTAGCTCCCTGGCTATATAGTGTGGGCTTCCCAGGTGGCCCTAGTGGTAAAGAACCCACCTGCCAGGGCAGGAGACATCAAGAGACTCCAGTTCCACCCCTGGGTCGGGAAAATCCCCTGGAGGAGGGCGTGGCAATCCACTCCAGTATTCTTGCCTGGAGAATCCCATGGACAGAGGAGCCTGGAAGGCTATAGTCCATAAGGTCGCACACAGTCGGACACAACTGAAGTGACTTAGCACACACACATGTGCTATACAGTAGGATCTTGTTGTTTATCCATCCTATATATAATAGTTCGTGTTTGCTAATCCCAAACTCCCAATCCATCCCCTCCCCCTTGGCAACCACAGTGTGTTCTCTGTGAGTCTGTCTCTGTTTTGTAAAATAAATTCATTTGTGTCATGTTTTAGATTCCACATGTAAGTAACATCGTATGGTATTTGTCTTCCTCTTTGTAACTTCCTTCACTTACTATGGTAGTCTCTAAGTCCATCCACATCGCTGCAAATAGCATTATTTCATTCTTTTTATGGCTATGTAGTGTTCCATTATATATATGTACCATGTCTTTTATCCAGCCATTTAGGTACATTTAGGTTGTAACCATGTCTTGGCTATTGTGAATAGTGCTGCTATGATCATAGGGGTGAATGTATCCAGCCATATGCCCAGGAGTGGAATTGCTAGACCATATGACAACTCCATTTTTAGTTTTTTGAGTAACCTCCATATGGTTCTCCGTAGTGGCTGTACCAATTTACATTCCCACCAACAGTGTAGGAGGGTTCCCTTTTCTCCACACTTCTCCAGCATTTGTTGTTTATAGATTTTTTTATATATAATTTTATGTGTTATTTTTGGCTGTGCTGAGTCTTCCTTGCTGCAGGCTTTCCCCTAGTTGTGCAGGGTGGGAGTACTTTCTAGGTGCGGTGCTCGGCTTCTCATTGCAGTGCTTCTCTTGTTGTGAAGCACAGGCTCTAGGGTGCGAGGGCTTCAGCTGTTGCAGTGCTGGCTCAGTAGTTCCAGTTCCTGGGCTCAGAGTACAGCTCAATAATTGTGGCTTATTTGCTTTGCGGTATGCGGGATCTTCCTGGATCAGGGATCGAATCCATGTCTCCTGCAGTGGCAGGCAGATTCTTTACCACTGAGCCACCAGGGAAGCCCTAGACATTTTTATGATGGTCATGTGACCAATATAAGGTGATACCTCATTGTAGTTTTGATTTGCATTTCTCTAATAATTAGTAGTGTTGAGCATCTTTTCATGTGCCTGTTGGCCATCTGTATGTCTTCTTTAGAAAAATGTTTGTTTAGGTCTTCTGCCCTTTTTTCAATTGGGTTGTTTGGTTTTCTTTGTTTTGTTTTGTTAGTTATTGAATTGTATGAGCTGCTTGTATATTTTGGAAATTAAGCCCTTGTTGATCATGTCATTTGCAAATATTCTCTCCTAGTCCACAGATTGTCTTTTCATTTTGTTTATGGCTTCCTTTGCTGTGCAAAAGCTTATAAGTTTGATTAGGTCCCATTTGTTTATTTTCATTTTTATTTCCATTGCCTTGGGAGACTGACCTAAGAAAACATTAGTATGATTTATGTCAGAGAATGTTTTGCCTAAGTTCTCATCTAGGAATTTTATGGTATCATGCTTTATATTTGAAAATTCACAAACTTTAATCTTAGTTTTGAAAAAAAAAAAAGTATTTTTAGCCCTTAAAAGTTTTTTCTCTTATATTAAAACTTTGCACTATATTGAATGTTAGGTTATATTAAAATTCCTCAAAGTTGTTAATATGGAACAGATTTTTGAGATCATAACTTGTAGCCAGTTTTCTGCCATCTGGAAGCATGCTGATGAAAACAGCTAATTTGGATCAAGGTAGAGGCTGGGAAATGGATCATAAGAAGCCAGCAGAGCAGATGTTTCCTTAACATGGCTTTCATAACTTGGGGTTTATCACAGATTCACTTATATATTTATTTAAAAACAGTCCCAGAGTGTCTGCTGGGTCCTCAGGGTAGTGAGCAAAGAAGGCAAGGCCTCCAAACTTGAGGAGTTTGTGTTCCTACTGCCTTTCATTCCATTAGCACTAGTTATAGGATTTAAAGCGGGGCTGTTTATTTCTATTTATTTATTCTTAATACACAGCCAGTGCTCCTGGCATCTTTAAAAAATAAGATTGTCTTTTTATTTATTTTTAGCTGCGCCTCACAATATGTGGGATCTCAGTTCCTGGACAAGCGATCGAACCCATGTCCCCACAGTGGAAAAGTGGAGCCTTAACCTCTGGACTGCCAGAGAATTCCCAGGGCAAGGCTGTTTCCTACTACTTTCTGCAAACATGGAACCATTTTACATCCGAACTATCCAGTGCAGGGACCACTAGTTGTATTAAGCACTTGCACTATGGCTAGTGCAAGTGAGAAAAACAAGTGTTTATTTCATTTAATCCATTTATATTTAAACAGCACATGTGGTTAGTAGCTACCATATTGGACAGTGCTAATGTAGAGTCTGGGTTGGTTCTAGGAGGAGGGATTTTTGAATCCCTCTTTGAAATCCACTTCCAAAAGAAGTCAAACTAAAGAAATATCAGATGTGATGGACTTACCGTTGCGGTCATTTCTATTCTGTGTAGCCACATATGGGAATTCTTTCTTCCTGTCCATTCCTTTATAAATGTGCTTTTGTGGTTTAAAAAAAAAAAAAAAGCCTTTGGTTTTTTGCCGCATTCAAAGATGCAATTTTCCAAGTGGAATTGCTACTTTAAAAACCAGGAAGGAATGTTGGCTCTTAGAAAATCTTTCTTAGAGAGCCTATATTCCTGTGTCCCTCTAATATTTTAATAATCTTATTTTATAAAAATGCTTTCATAGAGGAAACTTTGCAAATGGACAGCTCAGGCTACAGACCCCACTAGTGCTCCTGCAGAAGAACAGATAATAAGGGGGAGCCTTGGCCTCTAGGTGGTGAAATGCACAGAGTACCCCCAGGGGTTCCTGCAGAGGCCTCTGGACCAAAACGAATGCGCCAGACAGATGATGTCTATTGGAGGAGCCCAGTGTGTTAATCAGTTTTTATTTGTAATTGGCATTATTCCCACTCAGGCTGCCGAATGGATTTTTAAATCACTTGTTCCTTACACTTAAGCCTGTGGCATAGGCTAGTGATTCCCTGACCTTTCGGAAATTGCTTCAATAATAATAATAATTGCTTCAAATAACTCCAGTAGCTCTCTTCATCCTCCATCCTTAGCTGTAATCAACAACCTACTCATCTGAAGTGCATATAGTATCCGGTTTGGGGAGAGTTTTTGTTAATTTTTTGGCTACACTGCATGGCTATGGATCTGCTCCTAGACCAGTGACTGAACCCAAGCCCTCGGCAGTGAAAGCATGCAGCCCTAACCACTGGACCACCAGGGTGTCCTAACCATTGGACCACCACCTAACATCCAAGGTGTTTTTTTGTTTGTTTGTTTTTCTTTTAATTAAGATGGTAAACTTAATGTTCCCCGTTTTTTGAAAAGACTTTTTTTTTTAGAGCAGTTTTAGGTTCACAGGAAAATTGAGAGGAAGGCAGAGATTTCCCATATGTACTCCCAGACCCTACATATGCATGCGCTCCCTCATTATCAACCTCCCCACAAGAGTGGTACATTCATTACAATTGATGAGCCTATATTGATACATTGTAATCATCAAAGCTCATAGTTTATATTAGGGTTGACTTGGTATTGGGTTTAGACAGATGTCTAATGACATGTATCTATCAGCATAGTATCATACAGGGTATTTCCACTGCCTTAAAAATCCTCTGTGCTTTGCCTTCTATCTATCCTTACACACCCCTTAACCCCTGGCAACAACTGATCTGTTTACTGTCTCTATAGTTTTTTTGCCTTTTCAGAATATCTGTAGCTGGAATCATATTACAATATTTAACTTTTCCAAAGTGACTTCTTTCATTTAGTAGTAAGCCCCTAAGATTCCTCCATGTTTTTTTATGGCTTAACACTCATTTCTTTATAATGCTGAATAATATTTAATTGTCTGGATATATCACAGTTTCTTTATCTATTCACCTAGACATCTTGGTTACATCTAACTTGGCAATTATGCATAACATTGCTATAAACATCCATTGTAGGTTTTATGTGGACGTGTTTTGAATTCCTTTGGGTAAATACCAAAGGGAGATTCCACACACACACTTTTTTGAGAACAGAACAGTCTTTCTTATGCAAGGAAGACACCACATCCAGGCTGGGTTTCACTAAGAAAAAGTGTGATCATGGGCCTTCTTAGAGAGTCTGTGACATGCCTAAACCACCCTGCAGGAACAATAGCAGTTGTCCACAAGTGTGTCACTCGATTGATACTCTTCACCCACATAGGTGAAGAACCCAGATGTGAACAACTCACACACTTGCAGTAAAAATGACATCTAATAATGCCCATGTAAGAACCAAGACCTGGGACTTCCCTGGCAGTCCAGTGGTTAGGACTCCACACTTGCACTGCAGGATGCACGGTTTCCGTCCCTGGGCAGAGAACTAATCCTGCAAGCCAAGTGGCGTGGCCAAAACAAAAACAAAAAACAGAACAAAAACCCCAGGAGCTGATTTGTCTGGAGTGAAAAGAGGGATGCTATGTTTTAATGGCCATTGCAAAGATCTCTGAAATTATCCTGCTTTAAATGTTCACCTTAGAAATGGGATTTAGGAAGTTTCTCAGGGAAGAGGAGGGGACTTTATTCTTGAGCTGGTAAGGAGCCAAAGGCCAGGTGACTGACATTCTCTGCTCCTTCTCCCATCTTTTTCAGCATGTGACTGCAACAAGGAAGGTTCCCAGAAGCCTGTCTGTGACCAGGACACAGGCACGTGTCGATGCCAGGAGGGCATTTGTGGCCCTCGATGTGATCGCCGTGCCCAGGGTCATGACCAGGAATTCCCCACTTGTCTTCGGTATCGCTTGTGCTTTGATCAATGGGACCACACTATTTCTTCCCTCTCCACAGTGGTGCAAGGGTTAATTAGGCTGGCTGCTAACATGGAAGATAAAAGAGAGACCCTGCCTGTCTGTGAGGCCGACTTCAAAGGCCTCAGAGAAAACATGTCTGAAATAGAAAGGATTTGGAGACATCCTGTTTTCTCATCTGAGGAATTCTCAAAAGTCAAGGATTATCATGACTCTGTTCGGTAAGGTTTGTGCAAAAGTAATATGTCGCCAAGTTCTTGATTTACCTTAACTCCCGAGAGCTTTAACCACTTTCAGCTTAGAAATGTACCTTTGTTAACATTAGGAGAATGATCATTGTTCAATTAGTAACCAGGCTGATGATCATATCTGTCTGTCTCTTTCCTATCTAGTTAAGATTGCATGTGATTTTTCAGAATGTCATTGATTATAACAAAAAGGCAACCACAAGGTTAATCGGGAAGCCCAAACTCAGCAGAGCTGAAGGACACAAAATTGGAAGTAGGAAGGTTTCTAATACACAATTTTTTTTCAACCATGTACTCAGGGAAATTTGCTTAATGTTCCCAAATTCCTCAGTTGTTTACACGCCCATACATTACTGTGAAGTTGTATAATGAGTACAATAGTTCTTTCAAAATGCAGTATCATTTTTTCATTCATCACATTGTTCTAGAGATGATGTTGATTGCTGTGGCCCAGGAGTCAGCAAGACATAGTTCACAAGCAACATCCAACCCATCATATTTTTTGTAAATAAAGTTTTATTGGAACACAGCCATACCCATCATTTACATCCTCTTTGGCTGCTGTCCCTCTGCAATGACAGAGTTGAGCAGTTGTGATAAGGATGCTATGGCCCCCAAGGCCTGAAATATTTACTTTCTCACCCTTTACAGAAGAAGTTTACTGACCTGATCTGGGCAAATGAGGATGAGTTGGGTATAGTTTCTACCCATCTAGGAGCACACAGTCTACAAAGAAACCAAGAAGATTATGGTTCTATAAAAAATATTCCTCCTCCCCAGAAAAGCTCATGGATTAAAGAATAGTTGAAGCTACAAAGTTTCATGTTATATAAAACACAAGTGTAAAATAAGGCCATTCATTTTGTCAGTTTTGTCACCAGACAAAAATTCCAGAAGTATATAGTAATTGCTTAAAAGTTAAACAGGGAGGATGATGCAATTCACCTGGTTAGTTCAGAGGACGGGCCACTGGCATCATAAACATAGCTCTAGGGCCCATGGTGGTAACATATTCAGATCAAGCTGGCAGGTGAGAACAAGCACTTCCATACCCTAGTAAAGACTGTGGGTCCCCAGAGCTCCCCACTTTTTAAGTGATGTCAGATATCCAGATTTCTATGGAAATGTCCCCACTTTAAAATATAGGCAGCTAATTCAATAGCACTTTTTAAAAGTGCTGTATAGGCCAAAGAAACATGGCTGAGAATGAGCTTGTCCCACGGACCACTAGTTTGTGCTTGTCAGACCCAGCAGGTAAAACGGAACTGAGAGAGCAGAAGGAGCCAGTCCATAGTGGATGGTCCAAACAAAGAGTGCAAGAGCCCAGAGCAGAGCCAGTGAGAACAGGAGTCCCAGTGCCGGGTCTGAAATGGTAAGGGACGCCTGCCCCTTCCTGGTCCACCTGTTGAACTCCTGTTCCTCTGTAACAACCACCCAAACACCGCCCCCTCTCTGAAGCCTTTCCTGACGACCTCAGAGAAAGGATGTGTTTCCTTCTCCATCTTTCCATGTCTTGGTAGTTCATTTGCCACTACCTCACTGAGGACCTCCTGTGGGCAAAGCTGTTTTCTCTATGAATGTATTCTCCAGGCCTGATTTAGTTAAATAATAAATGTTCGCTGGGTAAATTACAAATCAAAATGGCAGTAGGGGAAGGACAGAGCACTTAGGATGTCCATAAGCATAGATTCAGAAGTCAGACTACTGCAGTTGAAATCCACCCGAAGTATGAGGATACTTAATAATGAGGGCAATTTCTTTGTGTGTGTGTGTGTGTGTGTGTGTGTGTGTTCCACCAATCTGTCAAATGTAATATAAGCTTTGCTACATTTACTCTCATTTCCCCCTATAAGAAACAAATCATGCAGCTAAGTGAACAGCTGAAAACAGTGGATGAATTTGAAGACCTGAAAGAAACAATAGTCAGAATGAGGAATGAAACAAACCTCTTACTTGAAGATCTTCAGGAAGGAAATGATCTGCACTCCAGTGCCTGGAATGCAAACCTCATGGGTAAGAGAGAAAATGTACCCTAACTGTCTGTTTCTGGACAAGTTGATAAAATCCTTAGTGCATTCCATTAGTGAATCACCCTGTGCTTATTGCCACAGCGCCCAAGCACTTTAAAACATGAAAACATACCCATTAAAGGTAGTATTTGTGCACGAATATTTCAACTTCTTAAAACATTGCAGAGACTGGATAGCATTTGCGCAAAAAAAATGCTAACAATTATGCAATACTAAACATATACTAAAACCCAAAGTATTCAGATGCCAAGCCACACAAGGATCTTGTGTAATCATCAGCTTGGAAATTCTAATGTGGCCATAAGAAAATGAGAGAGATATGTTTTGATACCTTCCTGAATATAAGCCTCTCAGATTCCAGCAATCATAAACACAAAAGAATATGAATCAAAAAGAACTTACATATTTCTTGTAAGAACTTTGTAGGAATTTGGAGACATGTAACATACTAGAAGGCTGTAGTCCATATTGCATAGTTTTTAAAAATGAATGGGAGCCATGCCAAAGCCAAGAGGAGAAACAAAACTTGAATTAAGTCATAGCCTCTTTTCCCATGAGATCCTTGTTATGTTTGGAAATGGACAGACATCTTGTTAACTACCAGGAGAGGTAGCACTGATCTTATTCACACAGAACCCATCTAGTTGAGAGATGAAACCTATCTGAAGGCAAAAGCATCATCTGATTTTCCTTATCCTATGTCTGTGCTCCTGTTTGTCATCTGATCTTGAGCTAAACGAGAAAAAAAAAAAAAAATAGATGGCAACTATGACGCTAAAGGAAGGCCTGGATTTAATGAAATCACTGTTGATGATGCTTAATAAATGCCATATAAAGAGTAAGGAATTTGCTCTGATTCCTAATCTGGAAGAAGGTGCCCAATGAAAGAATTGAAAATCCATCAGCAGTCACCCAAGCCAGATAGAAGAAAGCAAAACTGACCCATGCTGATCCTCTCAAACTTGCATTCCAACAGCAGTTACTGGGCTTTTTCTCAATGCCTGACACTGTACTGGGCATTAGAGACAGGCAGTAAATTCAGCCAGTCCTCACCCTGAAGTCACCCCAATCTCATGTGGAAAAGCCAGGCATATAAACAACCCCAAACAGTGAACAGACTCTGTTAGAGCATCTTCAAACTGCTTCAGGAACATAATAGAGAGAATGGTATTAGTCCTGGGTGTATTAGAAAAGGCTTCATAGAATAAAGATAAATTTGCCAGATAAATCAAGGCAGAAAATCATCACAAGCAATAGAAAGATGAGTTTTATTTGTTTAGGGAAGTGGTTCATGGTAAATAAAAATCATGATATGTTAAGAATTCAGTTCAGTCACTCAGTCGTGTCCAACTCTTTGCCACCCCATGGATTGCAGCAAACCAGGCCTCCCTGTCCATCACCAACTCCCAGAGTTTCCTCATACTCATGTCTATTGAGTCAGTGATGCCATCCGAGTATGTTAGTATAAAAACCAGGAATGTTTAGAAGATAAAGAGTGGCTGTCATGCCTGGACTCTGGTTATGTATGGAGTAAAGATCAGAATCATGAACCTTTGGTTCCTAAAATAGTCTAAAACCCTAATATGCTATCATTTACATTAAAACATCACATTATGCTTACAGGAATTTGTATTTCTATCAAAATATAGAGAAGTGTTTAAGAACACAGTCTCTAGAGTCAAACTACTTAGCTTCAAATCCTTGCTGCATCTCTTACTATCAGTGAGAATTTACTGTCATCAGAGCCTCGTTTTTCCACTTGTAAAATGGAGTTTGGGCTAATTCTCAGTGTTTTGTAAAATTAAGGATGAAAATTGATCAGAAGTACCGGTATATAGAAAGCACTTAGCACCGTTTGGCAGCTCAGGCAGTAAAGAATCTTCCTGCAATGCAGGAGACGTGGGTTTGATCCCTGGGTTGGGAAGATCCCCTGGAGAAGGGAACGGCTACCCATTCTTGCCCGGAGAATTCCATGGACAGAGGAGCCTGGCAGGCTACAATCCACGGGGTCATAGAGAGTCTGACACGACTGAGTGACTTTCACTTTAGCACAGTAGCTGTCGTCATCAGCTTCAACATCAGTTCAGTTCAGTTCAGTCGCTGAGTCGTGTCCGACTCTTTGCGACCCCATGAATCGCAGCACGCCAGGCCTCCCTGTCCATCACCAACTCCCGGAGTTCACCCAGATTCACGTCCATCAGGTCAGTGATGCCATCCAGCCATCTCATCCTCTGTCGTCCCCTTCTCCTCCTGCCCTCAATCCCTCCCAGCATCAGAGTCTTTTCCAATGAGTCAACTCTTCACATGAGGTGGCCAAAGTACTGGAGTTTCAGCTTCAGCATCATTCCTTCCAAAGAAATCCCAGGGCTGATCTCCTTCAGAATGGATTGGTTGGATCTCCTTGCAGTCCAAGGGACTCTCAAGAGTCTTCTCCAACACCACAGTTCAAAAGCATCAATTCTTCGGCACTCAGCCTTCTTCACAGTCCAACTCTCACATCCATACATGACCACAGGAAAAACCATAGCCTTGACTAGACAAACCTTTGTTAGCCAAGTAATGTCTCTGCTTTTGAATATGCTATCTAGGTTGGTCATAACTTTCCTTCCAAGGAGTAAGCGTCTTTTAATTTCATGGCTGCAGTCACCATCTGTAGTGATTTTGGAGCCCAAAAAATAAAGTCTGCCACTGTTTCCACTGTTTCCCCATCTATTTCCCATGAAGTGATGGGACCAGATGCCATGATCTTCGTTTTCTGAATGTTGAGCTTTAAGCCAACTTTTTCACTCTCCACTTTCACTTTCATCAAGAGGCTTTTGAGTTCCTCTTCACTTCCTGCCATAAGGGTGGTGTCATCTGCATATCTGAGGTTATTGATATTTCTCCTGGCAATCTTGATTCCAGCTTGTGTTTCTTCCAGTCCAGCGTTTCTCATGATGTACTCTGCATATAAGTTAAATAAGCAGGGTGACAATATACAGCCTTGACGTACTCCTTTCCCTATTTGGAACCAGTCTGTTGTTCCATGTCCAGTTCTAACTGTTGCTTCCTGACCTGCATATAGGTTTCTCAAGAGGCAGGTCAGGTGGTCTGGTATTCCCATCTCTTTCAGAATTGTCCACAGTTTATTGTGATCCACACAGTCAAAGGCTTTGGCATAGTCAATAAAGCAGAAATAGATGTTTTTCTGGAACTCTCTTGCTTTTTTGATGATCCAGCAGATGTTGGCAATTTGATCTCTGGTTCCTCTGCCTTTTCTAACAGGTCAGCAAACTACAGTCTGCCTGCAGATCCTACCCACAGCCTGTGGTAGATTTTTTTTTTTTTTTCCCTTTTTTTAAAAAAAAAATTTACTTTTAATTGGAGGATAATTGCTTTACAATACTGTGTTAGTTTCTGCCATACATCAATATGAATCAACTACAGGTATACATATTTCCCCTCCCAGTCTATTTTTATAAATAAAGTTTCAATAGGAGACAATCTCACCTATTTATTTGCATGGTTACTGTTACAGTGGCAGAATTGAGTAGTTGTGACAGCAATGTAATGGTTGCTGCTGCTGCTAAGTTGCTTCAATCGTGTCCGACTCTATGCGACCCCATAGGTGGCAGCCCACCAGGCTCCCCCGTCCCTGGGATTCTCCAGGCAAGAACACTGGAGTGGGTTGCCATTTCCTTCTCCAATGCATGAAAGTGAAAAGTGAAGTCGCTCAGTCGTGTCCAACTCTTAGCGACCCCATGGACTGCAGCCCACCAGTCTCCTCCATCCATGGGGTTTTTCAGGCAAGAGTACTGGAGTGGGGTGGCCTAAAACATTTATACTCTGGCCTTGGTAGAATGAGTTTGTCAACTTCTGTGCTATGTAGTGGGATAAACTTGGTTCATCATCTTAGAGTTCATATAGGTAGTCAAAATTAATACCTTACATATGTGAAACATTTCACAGAGTATTTTTATATTATTTCCCTTAATCTTCACAAAGTATTATCCCTAATTTACAAGAAACATACTCTAAGAGACTAATGGGTTTGCTCAAGGACATACCCTCACAGTAAAGGGAGAAGCCAGCATTCAAATCTATGTCTGCAGACTTAAACCTCAGTGCTCTGTAGGTATTCCATCTGTATCTATGACAGGACTTCCAACTTTTCCCCATGAAGTGCAAACTCAAGGGAATGGATGTTGAGTTTTTGTATTGATCATTGAGAGCAAGATAGTCTAGTCAAGTTGGAGAATAATTATGTTGATAGCCCATGTATAATTTCAGTTGTTTCCACAAAATTTATCTTACCTCAATTGGTGTTGATGTAGATTTTTCAAAGAACATCAAGAAATATTATCAGAGTTCTTTATCTACTGAAAAGAAAACTAATGAAACTACATCCATCATTAACAACTCCAAAAATACCAGGAATGACTTCCTTCGTATCTTAGACACACTAACCTCAAAAGAAGACTTGTCATTGGAGAAATTAAAGCAGATCAAGATACCAAATATTCAAATATTGCAAGAAAAGGTAAATGTTCATGACAGTATAGTAAAAGTATCTGTGGTTTTTACTTGATATGTGTGTGCTTGATCACTCAGTCGTGTCTGACTCTCGGGGACACCATGGACTGTAGCCAGGCTTCTCTGTCCATGGAATTTTCCAGGCAAGAATACTGGAGTGGGTCGCCATTTTCTTTTCCACAGGATCTTCCCAACCCAGAAATCATGCCCACATCTCCTGCCTTGGCAGGTGGATTCTTTACCACTGGACTACCTGGGAAGCCCAACTTGATATACAAATCTTTTCTATTTCCCTGTCTAATGTTTTATTTCATTTTTAGTTTATATTTTATAAGTATAGGAATAATATATAAATAATATAACCTATATTTAATCTAAAAATAATGTAATTTTTTAATTTCTGAAGTCCAAGTTTGAAAAAAATCAAAAAGTAAAGATTGTGGCTTAATTTTATTATTTTATACTATTTACTCTTTTCCAAATGGTACAGACTGTGGACATTTACTCCTCCTAATTCATAAGTGAAAGGTAGTTTTTATTTTTAAAAAGATGAAATTAACATGGAAATGCTTAATATTTTCCAAAGAAACCATAAGTATGAAAGTGTTATTGATTGCCACCAGTGCTAGCAACAAATAAGTTAGATACGTATTCAGTTAACTAGGAAACATTTAATGGGTCATATCTACATATTAAGCATGAACAACTGTTGAAAAAACACACACGAATAGAGCAGGGTCTTGCCTCAGTGAGCCTGGATGACGTTAGAAAAACCCTCTGCCAACAAGTCACTTTTTCACATAGATCCCTTTTCCTCTCAGGTGTGTGGAGCAGAAGAGGACACGGCCTGCATGCTCTCATCCTGTGGCAGCCCGAGCTGTTACGGCTCCCCAGCCCTCTCAAGGAATGCCCTGCAGAAAGCTCAGGGAGCAGAGTCTGTGGTTCACAGTTTGAACAGCCAAGTTCACAGGTTGAAGAAACAGGTAAATGATGTCTTCTCATGCTTTATTTGCAAAGCTATAGCAATTTTAAAAAAGCAAACTGCTTGAAATTTTTAAATTTTCCATTTATTTTCTAAGTGAAAGAATAGATTCTAGATGTTAGGTGTTCTTTTGCCTGGAAATACAGAATAAAATTTTTAAAAAGTTATGAAAGTGTTAGTTGCTCAGTCATGTCTGACTCTTTGTAAACCCATGGACTGTAGCCCGCCAGGCTCCTCTGTCCATGGAATTCTCCAGGCAAGTATACTGGAGTGGGTTGCCATGTCCTTCTCCAGGGGATCTTCCAAACCCAGGGATCGAACCTGGATCCTCCTGCATTACCATCTGAGCCACCAAGGAAGCCCTAAAAATATAGACGTGACTATAAACGGTGAATAGAAGGAGATGAAAATATTGACATATTTTCTCATATATATGACATATAAAAATGTGTATGTATGTGTGTATAACATTGTGTGTGTGTGTGTATGGAAAGAAAAGAGAAAAACAAAGTATATGTTCATAGAATATACATAGACGTTTGATTATGATTCCTTTATAGCAAACACTGCATAGAAATGTGTAAATTCCTAGCCTTGGAGGTTTGAAAACTATAGAAATCTCCAAATAAAGAATAATTTTTCATTAATTCAAGAATGTGTTTGAAATTCTACTAAATAGACAAATTTTAATGTTAGAATTTAATGTTAGAAAATGTTTTTAATAGGATTATACCCTTACTTCCTTAAACTCCTTCCTAGGTTGATATGATAAAGTTGTTTTAATATTTAAGTACCTGATAACAGAATCTCAAATAATTTTAAACGATTTTAAAAATCATTTCTAAAAAATGAGTATAATTTTCAGTTACCTAGTTTTCTTCAGGCTTTTGATCAATACATTATATTTATCTTGAAAGGATAAATATAAATTTAAGAGTTTTGTGAGTACATTTTGTTCATCTTGAAAATAAGATGGTATGCTCCCTAGTTTCCTTTTTTTTTTTTTGGCAATATACATAGAGCCTTTGAAGAAGAAAAGCTGAAAAAAGCTGCATTTTTTTTAATCAATATAAGATAAATATTATATCAGTCAGCCCTCTTGTTTGCAAGCGGCAGAAACCAACTCCTGAACAGAAAGGAAATGTACGTGCAGACATCTGGGCCTCAGAATTAAAAGAAGGATACAGAGCCAGACTTGAAAATGGGGTGAGAACCAAAGCTAAGATACACACTCCTGCACGTACACCCTGCAGAGCAGCCATTTGTTCCATGAGCCTCGTCTCCATGGACCTGAGCCCCAGCTGGTCCAGAATCCAAGTTCTGGAGCAGGTCTCTGATTAGTCAGGTTGAAGAACATCCCTACACACCCTAAATGTTGACATTTTTTGTTTACCTAGGCATCTGTGGCGCTAGTGGTAAAGAACCTGCTTGCCACTGCAGGAGACATGAGACGCAGGTTCAATCCCCGGGTCAAGATCTCCTGGAGGAGGGCGTGACAATCACTCCAGTATTCTTACCTGGAGAGTCCCATGGACAGAGAGCCTGGCAGGCTAGAGTCCATAGGATCACAGAGTCGGACATGACTGGAGCGACTTAGCATTCAAATTTGTATTGCCATCTAGTTTTTTCACTTATATATTATCCTTCAATGCTTTAACAAATATTCTTTGAGTACCTATTGCATGCTGGGCATTTATCTACATGCTGGGAATTCAACAGTGAGCAAATACGAATCCTGGTCTTGCATCCCTGTGTTTAAATCAACCCTTAACCATTTCATGCAATATTAAACTACTATTGTGTCCCTCCTCAAAAACCAGAAATCTCACACCATTTAAATAAGTCCCATGTTAAGTGATTACTTTTAAAAGATAACCCCTGAAGTATATAATAGTAGAATCTTGCTTAATCAACATATAAATGGAGAACTAGAAAAGGATGAAGGTTGTCATGTTGATAAAATGGTGTGCTATTTTCCTCTTGATTAGAAGGGGGAAGCATGCCAGAAGAGATTACGAGAGAATTCTCAGGAGTCGTGACAGAGGATGGATTGCAGAGAGATGTTTTAAGAGTGAAGTAATTTAGCATTCTTGTTCTTTCTGAATATGGCATCAACTCATCTACACTGAGATTTCATCTGTGTAATTTAGTGCTTCCTGACCAGAGTATTTATTTCTGAAATTCTCATCTTTCTTCTATGTATTCTTACTCACAATTTCTCCACTTTATTTTTTATTGAAATATAATTGACATAGGAAATTTGTATTAATTTTAGGTGAACAACATAATGATTTGATATATGTATATATTGTGAAATGATTAGTACAATAAATTTAGTTAATATCCATCCATCACCACATGTAGTTACATTTTCTTTCCTGTGATAAGAAATTTTAAAATCTCTGTTAGCAACTGGTATCCATTTTAAAGTTTAAAAAGTTCTAGAGAATTAAGGAACAACTCCAAAAAATTAAGGTACCTATTTTTCAT
Organism: Bos indicus; assembly: GCF_029378745.1. Lineage (NCBI taxonomy): Eukaryota > Metazoa > Chordata > Mammalia > Artiodactyla > Bovidae > Bos > Bos indicus. The sequence goes on along the minus strand of NC_091763.1, from coordinate 49,438,290 downwards.
CATGTAAATATTTCTGTTTTGTATCATTTGCCAGTGACTACCATTAAAGCCTTTTCCACAGAATCTGTATGGCTTAAATTAAGCTGGCTTTTTTATGGGGAAATAAAGGGAGATTTTTTTCCCCTAACTATGCTTGATCCTAATTAGCCCTGCTTCTGTCACAATTAATTTATTCAGTGCAGCTCAACTTGTGGGTGATATTGTTCTATTGCTCTCCATTTTTTTCTCTTTCTCTCATTTTTTGGAATCCAAGAAAAAGTCCATGACCTTTTTCAAATCATGCAGTTAAGAATTTGCACTTCTAAGTTGTAAGCATTTTTTAGTCCTTATCGTTTCTCCAAGTATACACAGTATTTGTAATTTATTTTTGTAGCCTGCTCTGAGTTCAAACTCATTTATTAAAAGAAAGAGTGCTTCCCTTATACGCTCAAAGAGAGTATATTATTTGAATTTGAAGAATGTTTAAAAGAGTAACGATTTTAACTTATGTTAAACTTATTAAAATTAATATTTTAACTTATATTAAAGAAAATGTTCTCAGCTTCCTAAACATGATGATCACTGTAATTCTGTGAAATTTTTTGATACCCTAAAGTACTAACATTTCATAAAAAGAAAATTTGTATTTTCAATTTATATCAGGAAAAGTCATTGTTTTCAAATAGCAATTTTGATCACTAATAATGTTTTAAGAGAGAAGTTTACATTATTAAGAAAACAGGATTATTAAAGCAACCAATATCACCTTTTAAAAGAGTCCTTTAACATGAATCTATTGTTTAGTTATCTAGACTTCTATTTTAGTTTTAGTGAGTTCTATTTGGTCAGCTAAGTAACGAGACATCACAAAATATGCCTGATTGTTATGTTTGCCTCTTTTTTGTTTTTTTCTATTCCAGATTAGAAATATAAGTAAACTGGCAGAAGTTTGCAAAAAGAGTACACTACAGCTAAGAAAGAAACTGAGGGATATGAAAAGCCAAAGTGAATCTGAAGAACAAAAAATGAATCTTCTAATAAAAAAACTGAAAATATTTTTGTTAGGTAATTGTTTTTAAATATTAGGACTAATTTTTGTTCCTCCTTCTTCCCCCCCCCCCCATCTTCTCTTCCTTTTTCTTCCTTTTCAATGTATACTGAAGCATCAACCAATTCCAAATTACATTAATTGGAAATCACATGCCTAAATCCAAAATAAGACATACTCGTTGATCTTAAATTTCTTAATGAAAACAATTGCAAAATACTAACTGTATCAAAAAATATGGTTCTTTATATAAGGTTAATTTAGTAATAAATCCTAGAATTTAGTTAAAATTCCAAACAAGTGAACTTAGCGTTTAAAATTATATTATTTTTTTTAAAGGAAAATCTAACATGAAGACTCTGTCAGATTCCACAATCTGACAGAGTGAGATCAAGGTATGCCAATTGCTGGTTAGTATATTAAATACTGAAGTAAAGTGGCATCTAAAATACTGATTATTTTGGATAACTGTTATTGACTATTTTCCAAGACTCATGTTGGCTTTCTGTGACTGCCAGAGGGAACTATTTGATTCATTATTATTATGATTATAAACTTAATATCCCTCATAGTGCCTTATTTAAGAGAGGTTTGTTGTTTTGTTTTTGATCACCCCATGCATACGGATCTTAGTTTGCTGACCATGGATTGAACCCATGCCCCCTGCAGTGGAAGTGCATAGCTTTAACCAATGGACTACCAGTGAAGTCCCTGGGAAGGGTTTGTTTTAAACTCCAGAGAATTATCAATTAAAGATAAAAATCAAATAGTACAGCTGGAAATTGACCTGAAAACCTCACTTTCTGCAAATAATGTCATTTGGGTACAATACTACATGGAATTGATCTGAGAAAGCTTTCTTTCCCACAGCCATCTTCCAAATTCAGTAATTTAATATCTCCACATGAATTAATAGACAGTTAGGATGTCGGTTTCACTTTATTAAATCTCTTTGCTATTGATTTTTATAAGAGACCCCTGTGGCCAAGTTCTATTTCACTGTTTCTAGAAATTGTATTAGCAGCTCTAATACTGATTTTCAAAATAAGAAAAAAATAAGGAGTGAAAATAATCAGTAAAAATGACCAAAATAATCTGTGAAAGTGACTGGGTATGAAATCAGTCAGATGGACATTTGTTCAAAAGCAAATTTTCAATGAGAAGCTAGATGGATTGATATTTACTAGGCATATATCCTAGTAGATCTGTGATTTAATCTAGTAGATTTAATCTCATAATCAATGTCAATTAATGTGAGGAACACATTAGCTATTTCTGCAGATACAAGTTAATTCAGACACCAAAACTAAATATCAGAACTACCACCGCTGTTGTATGAAAATGGTAAAATACAGTCCTGAGCTCAAGCAACAGATCACAAAGCAGTTTCTGCCTGTTTTCCTCCTAGTTCACTGGATCATAGAGCCTACTGCTATACTGGTCCTGGTTCTCATTGCTACTAGAATGTTACTTTAAATAGAGTCACAATAAAAATGTCACTTTAATTAGCCGAAGGAATTGGGGGCAGGGGGGAACTGTGTTCAGATTATTACAACAAAAATTAGGCTAGGCATCAAGAAAAATCGTGTTCCATAAAAGGAACTTCCCTGGTCAGAGTCCCGAGATTCTTGGTCACCAGGAAGTGGTGCCTTTCGCCCACCCAGTTTCTTCATTTTTCTTGGCTGTAAAGCCCAAATAAAAGTATTACATTTATGGTGACCACACTATGCAGCTCTTTTTTGACCATCTTAATATTTTCCTTGTGATCTGAATTCCTTATTAACAGAGTTTTGTGTCACTTTTCCTGAAAGTGAATTTATAATCATTTAAATTTTAATTTTTAATCTCATAATCAATGCCAATAAATGTTTCATGACTGAATGTGGAATTAAGCTCAATTCACTTTTTATTAGCACTTTTCTTTTTAACAAAACAGTTACCATTTCTATAAAGAGCCAGATCCACGGTTCTGTTTAAAATATGGCTTTAATTTATTCATGAAAAATTCTTGTTGCATTTTTTCAAAAGCATTATAGGAAGTAAAGCATTCACTTTGGGAATTTGCGGGCGGTCCAGTGGTTAGGACTTGGCACATTCACTACCAAGGGCCCAGATTCAATCTCTGGTTGGGGAACTAAAACCTTACAAGCTACGTGGCACAGCTTTTAAAAAAAAAAAAAAAAACTAAGTAAAATAGTCCTTTTATATTAAAACTAGCTAAGGCAAAATGACTGCAAAGAAGGTATATACTTAGGTCGTGTCACTCAAATACTGAAAGCCATCGATGGCTCCCATTGTCTCTTGAATGAAGTCCAGTTTCCTTAGCCCCACGTTTAGGGACTTGTGTGATCCAATCCCAGCCTTCCTGAACTTCAGCTCTTTTTATTTTAAACTTTTTAAGACACTTTTTAACTTTTTCACATACTTTTTACACACCCCCTCCACTGGCCAGCCAAACACACTATTTATCTGTTTCACCCTGATCTGACAATGCCCTTACCTGTCCCTTCAACCCACATCTCCACAGATTTAATCTGTGTGGGCTTCTAAGGCCGGATTTGAATGTCTTCTTAAAGTTCTTCCTGAAATATTTTCTCTTCCCTCTGAACACCACATCATTTTGTCTTACATTTATTCCTTCTCCTCTTATGAAATATCAGTAATCATCTGGAATGACATAATTTCCTGACTTGATGTAAACCCCTTGGAGATCAGATCTGTATCTAATTCATCTCTAACTTCCCCCATGGGACTCAGGATATGTGCCTCAGTAAGGAGCCAGAAAGAGACAAAGAGTTATTACCCCAAACACCAACAGTACATCTTCTACTTCAGTTCTCAAAGGAGGCCAATTCTATTTTCTGAAAAGCAGGGCATAAATGTATTTAGAAGTTTCTTCATAAGATGTTGCTCATACTATATTTTGTCATATCCCTTCTCAAAATAGGCTTTTGAGAAGTAGTATCAGATATAATTACCCTGTTATGCAGATAAGCAAAAATTGTTAGCCTTTTTATTATTTTAAATTAATTTATTTTAATTGGAGGATAACTACTTTACAGTATTGTGGTGGTTTTTCCCATACATCAACATGAATTAGCCATGGGTGTACATGTGTCCCACCATCCAGAACCCTCCTTCCACCTCCCTTCCCACCTATCCCTCTGGGTTGTCCCAGAGTACCAGTTTTGAGTGCCCTGCTTCATGCCGAACTTGGACTGGTCATCTGTTTTCCATATGGTAATATACATGTTTCAGTGCTATTCTCTCAAATCATCCCACCCTGGCCTTCTCCCACAGAGTCCAAAAGTCCGTTCTTTACGTCTGTGTCTCTTTTGCTGCCTCGCGTATAGGATCATCGTTACCATCTTTCTAAATTCCATATATATATGTGTTAATATACAGTATTTGTGTTTCTCTTTCTGACTTAATTCACTTTGTATAATAGGCAATTGTGAGCCTTTTTAATGTCATGGGAGATTAGAGTGGAGTTTTGTTGAGTCCAAACCCAGGGCTTCCCTATTGTCTCATTCATGGTGTTTGAATCTTTTGTTTTAAAATTGAACTAGAGTCGGACACGACTGAAGCGACTTAGCAGCAGCAGCAGCATAGCTGATTTATATTGTTGTTAATATCTACTACATAGTAAAGTGATTCAGTTATACATATATTTGCTTTCTTTTTTATATTCCTTTCCGTGATGGCTTATCACAGGATATTGAGTATAGTTCCCTGTGCTATGCAGTAGGACCTTGTTGCTGATCCATTCTATGCATAATAGTTTTCCATGGTTTTGAATCTTAGAGACAGGCATCTAAACATTTTAATTGCTTTTGAATCTGTACTTACAATAAGCAATTATTGTGAAGACATTATGTAGGTCACAAAATATCCCAAATCTGTTACTTTTCTAACATTTGTACAGGTTGTGTTCATCATTACACAAACAGTGTTTCTTTCACAGAGAAGGGAAAATTGAGGGTGCAGAAGAGTCTATGGGACACTTACAGTCTAGTTCCTATATTCTAGGGACACTAATCAAATACAAATAGATTTAGCTTAGAATTCATTGTGATGCTATTGACAAGATAGAGTGATAAGGAGACACAGTTATCTAAAATGCATCTTCTTATTTAAGAGGAAAACGTGCCTCCAGAGGATGTAGAGAAGGTGGCAAATCGTGCACTTGACATCCACCTACCAATAACATCGCAAAATCTAACCCGTGAACTTGACAAAATATAGAAACTTATGCAACTCTGTGAGGACTACAGGACAGAAGAGGACGGGCTAAACAAATCAGCAGATGGAGCCCAGAAGGTTTTGGTGATGGCAGAAGCAGCTGAGTAAGTGCAATTAATATTAATATTCTCCTCCTGCTCTAACAGGCAATCTGCTGAAAGGCCATCAGAAAAATATTTGCCTAAGGAGCTATAGCATTCAAATGAAATTACCCTCTGATAGTTCATTGCCCAAAATGAAGGCTAAGCTGTCTGTGGAGGTGCCCCAGAAAGCTGGGAAGCTGGGAGGCAGTGCATAAAGATGCTGGTTTGCCATTTTCCTTAGACTGAGCGCCCTTCCTGTGGTCTGTTACCTCTTTATACCAATATACGCCAGTAAATGCCATATATTGCTGCTGCTGCTGCTAAGTCGCTTCAGTCGTGTCCGACTCTGTGCGACCCCATAGACGGCAGCCCACCAGGCTCCCCCATCCCCGGGATTCTCCAGGCAAGAACACTGGAGTGGGTTGCCATTTCCTTCTCCAATGCATGAAAGTGAAAAGTGAAAGTGAAGTCGCTCAGTCGTGCCCAACTCTTAGGGACCCCATGGACTACAGCCTACCAGGCTCCTCCTATATTAATTATATGCCAATATCTTATTAAGTGGTGGGGATATCTGTGTATTTCCCCCTTCTTTTACACTGATTTTTGGTTCTTTCTATATTTATGGCAATAAGCAGTACTTTGAAAATCTAAACTTAAAATATATATATATATATATATATATATATATATCATGTTAAAAAGATATGATAGTAAGGAAGAGAAGAAAAGGACTCTAGTGCCCCTAAAGTAGTACTGGAGTAGAATGATATATACAGCACACAAAGTCAACTAATTCTTGCTTCCTTTTGCCCTTGTCAACTTCACTAACCAAAGATGAGAAGCCACCTTGATGTTTTTATGATCGTGGGGTACTGTGAGTCAAGGTCATAGGGTCACTGGATAATGGTACCATCATCTACATCCACCATCATTTTTGGATGCCCTGAAGCAGAGTTGAGACCTGAACTATCTCACCATCCACTTATACATATAAGGTTCCTCAGACTCCACTGAAAGCCCAGCCCCACCCAGTTTTACTATTTACAACTAGGAAGATTAAGTAACTACAGCACGATCATACTGCTGTTAAAAATGATGCTGATGAAGTAACATGCAAAGATTCTTACAGTGTAATGGTAATACTCTTAGAAAGAAGATAACACATTATACACAGAAGAGGCTCTCAGTCATGAAAACAAAAATCTTATAAGGACAAAAATGTTAGAATATGCCAATATCATAAAAGGTGGTAGAATTATTGGTACATTTTCTCTCCGATATTTTTTTCTTTCTTCTATTTTGGGGAGTGCTCTCTAAATGTACTATAATGAGCAATACATTGAAAATCTAAGGGAAAAAGGAATTAAAAAGATACAGGGATAGGGGGAGTTATGAGAAGGCAAGACTCAGGAACCCTCTTCTGTAACTGTAGAGAAAGAAGTGTGGAAAAGGAAAGCTACATACTGTATGATTCTTACTCTAAGACCTCTGGAAATAGCGCAACTATGGGGACAGTGAAAAAAAGATCAGTGGTTGCAGAGATTGAGAAGAGGGATGAATAGGCAAACACAGAGGAATTTTAGGACAGTGAAAATACTCAGTTTGATACTATAGTGATAAATGCATGTCATTATACATTTGTCCAAACCCACAGAATGGACAACACTGAGAGTGAGCCCTAATGTAAACTGTGGCCTTTGGGTGATTATGATGTGTCAGTGTAGATTCATCAGTTGTAACAAACGGACCCTCTGGTGTGGGGTGTCAATGACTGGGGAGGTTATAAGTGTATAGGAAATCTCTGTACCTCCCTCTCAATTTTGCTGTGACCCTAAAACCGCTCTTAAAAAAAATAGTATTTTTCTTTAAACAGAAAAAAAATTACCACTGGGAGGAGAGGATGGGTTGATTGGAGAAGGGGATGTTTTGCCATTTAGCTATATACAAACATTTCTAACTATGCCTCTATTAAGGTCAGTCAGCTATCTCCCTGACTTTGTACATTCTTCCAAAGGTTCTTCTGAGCCTGTAGATCTAAGTATCTGGTGAATGTTGACTTGAGGTGAGCTCATTTCTGTAAAATAGACTATCACTTGGAATGCTTGTGATTTTAACCTCTGACTGGGCCCCTGGGCGGCTGGAATGTCAGTGAAGCTTAAATAAACCTGAATAAACACAGCCTGTAAATGCAAAGCCTTTCACTCTCTTTGCTCTCTGTGGAGCCTCTTGACTTGCCCACCCCCCTACCCTCCAATAAGAATTTCAAGAGCATTGCTTAAGTTTGAGGAGTCAGGAAAGAACTGGCTGAAGATAGTTTTTTGTTGTTGTTGTTCCGAGCTTGGCACTTTTATTACCCAAACAGCTCTGCTTATGACAAGTTAAGAAATGATATCTATGTCTTTGATTTCCATACCTGGCAAAATCTGTACCTATGTAGGCATATACAATATAAGTGTTTTTATTGACATTTAAATATACCTGCTTCTCAAAATGAAAACTTCAGTGCTTTGCCTTGCTTGAGAGTAATTTAAACAGACTTTATGAATAATTCAGGAAAGTTTTTGGTTGAGTCGAATGAACTCTCAAGGTGAAATAAATGAATAATTGTATATTTATCTAATCTGATATGTTAATATCTTACCTCAGAAAAGCAGAAAATGTCTATCAAATCTCAGCAAAATGTTGAATAAGTTGCAGCAAGTTCAAATCACTCAAGGACAGGCAGATTCTACCATCACACAGCTGACTGCCGAGATAACAAAATTCAAAAAGAACGAACTTCAGGTATTTCTTTATCTTCTTTGAAACTAACCTGAAATAAACTTCAACTGTAGAGACAGCACAGGTTTTATGTCTGCCAATGTCATGCTTGTCGTACCTGTTCAATGGGATTATTATGATGATAAATTAGGCTATGATAGTATTATATGTGTAATTAATGTTCTACAGAGCTCTCCCAGCATTATCTCTTTTCACTGTTGGCCAAGCCTGGGGGACAAAGCAAGTGCTACCACCAACTTGTAAATGAAAAAACTAAGACCGGGGAGACTAAGTCACTTGCCTAAGGTCACACAGCTAATTAGTGATAGATTTGAGGACAGTTTATCCCTTCTTTTTTTTAAATTTGTTTAATTGGAGTGTAGTTGATTTACAGTGTTGTGCCAGTGTCTGCTGTTCAGCAGAGTAATTCAGTTTTACACATACATACATTCTTCTTAAAATATTCTATTCCATTATGGTTTATCCCAAGAGATTGGATATAGCTCTCTGTCCTATAGAGTAGGACCTTGTTGTTTATCCGTTCTAAATGTAATACTTAACATCCACCACCCCCAAATACCCAGTCCATCCCTCCCAGCCCTCTGCCCCCATCCCCCATGTTGGCAGTCAGAAATCTGATCTCTATGTCTGTGAATCTGTTTATGTTTGGTAGATAGGTTTATTTGTGTTGTATCTTAAATTCCACCTATAAGTGATGTCATATTATCCCTTCTTATACCAGGGAAAGTCATAGAGCTTTGAATGCTCACCAACCAATGAAATTAAGTTAATTGTTGCCAGACTTTTATAATGAAGTTTACATAAAATCTCACCAGCATGTCCTAAAACTGAAAGATAACCCAAAAGAAAGGGTTCCATCCAGAGTTTGGCAGGAATAAAGCCATGCTTTAACCCACTTGATGGGTCTGGAAGAGGAAGCCTGGCAGTTAAAGGACAAAACAGGTCCTAGTCTGAGAGTCCATGGCATCTCTCCTCCAAGACTCATCCCCTTCCCAGCAGACTGCAAGCTCCTCAGTCTCTGTTCTTCAGCTCATTTTAGATATCTAAATGCAGGCATCCTGAAAAGAAAAGCAGAAAGCACCAGAACAGGATTAGTACACCAGGAAATTAAAAAAAGGTTAGATATGAAGAGGAGCAAAAAAATAAAGAAGGCCTCCAGGTTTTCTCCTTCTGTGCATCTACTCTAGAATAGGGGTTGGCAAAATACAGCCCGGGGGCCACATGCACCCACCAACTGTTGTAGTGTCCAAAGTCACACAGTTCAATTGGAATTCAGCCACATATTGTCCATAGATCATTTGTGCAGCCACAGCACTGAGTTGAATATTTGAAATAGAGATTTTCTGGACCGCAATGTATAAAATGTTTACTGTCAGGCCCTTTACAGAAAAAGCTTGCAGATTCGTACTCTAGAAAAACTCCCACATATACTCGAGGGCACAGGAAAGGGCTTCTCTGTTTCTAGCAGCATGATGGACCAGTACACAAAGGAAAAAAGAAACCTGAAAATGTTATTTTAAAACATTTTTAAATGCATTGCTGAATAGGTAAAAAACGGAAGACAGCTTCAGAGGCCAAAAATGACGGACAAGCATGATCCAGAGAGGTAATTGATCAGGAAGCCGACAGCACGCAGAGGGCAGCTGCCAGTCCCTGGGGTATCAGCACTGCTGGTTTTCATAGCTGCCACAAGTAAGAGAAAAACCCATCCAAGGAGGCCATGAGGCCCCTGCAGAGAGTAGGGACCTTAAAAAGCACACCCTCAAGGAAAATGTTAGACCATTACACACAGAGAGATGGTAAAGACACTAGCCTCTGTGTGGAGGGGGATAATCTTCACTGAGAATTATTAACAAGCTGGCTCTCAGGTAAGATGCGGCTAGAATCCATACTACCTGGGTGACCCCCATAAACCAAGCTAAAAATATCATTTAAAGTGACCCTGAGTTGTCAAGGCCCTCAGATGCCTGACAGAGGCCATGAGAAATCCTTTCCAAAGGACTGTACCTTAAAACCAAGCCTCAAAGGGTTCCCTTAAAACACATAATAAATAAACAAATTGCCTTAAGCAAGAATCATCAGAAATAGCAAACAAGAGAATCAGAATGCAGGAGACTTCAAATATAACCATTACTGGATATCTGATGCAAAATAAGAGTGTTTATTATGCTTAAGAAAAATCAAAGAAGGTAGGAAACTTTGGCCAAAGAACAAAAGAGATAACAAATGACACATCAGACTTTAAGACATCACAAGCATAGTCACCAAAATAAGGAATAAGGGTAGTTCAGTTCAGTTGCTCAGTTGTGTCCGACTCTTTGCGACCCCATGAACCATAGCACACCAGGCCTCCCTGTCCAAATAAGGGTAAGGGGTTTGTTATTATTTATAAGGGAGAAAAAAATAAGAAGCCACCCCCACATCACCAGAGAAGAGAAAAGTCAACTTTTGTACAGTCAAACTGTGAGACACTTTAAATTGGTAAAATTGAATACACAAGAGCTATGCAAATTGGCTTAAATGACCTGTACAAGCATGATTTAAAAATTCAAACTGCAGAAAAACACAGGATGCTATATGTATAAAGTTTAAAAGTAGAAAATACTGTATTTTGTTAGAAATACCCCAAAAGACAGCTATTATATACATACATACACACACACACACACACACACACACACACACACACACACACACATATGGAATGAAGTGGAATTATGTGGAATGAGAAGTGTTAGATTCAGGATAGTGGTAACCTTTGAGGGGGTGGAGGGAGGTAGGGAGAGGAGGGTGGTATACCCAAGGCCTTGGCTCATGGCATTACTTACTCTTAAGCCAGAGGGTGGCTACATTGATATGTGCCATATTTTCTTTAGACCCTATTATCTGAAGCATCTTATTATAACATTGTTTTAATAGAACAGAAAAAGCAAAGGAACAGTTTTCTTTCCTTTTACACCTAGATTATTTGTGGAGGGATCATTATATCATTTATTTTCTTAAGGAGACTTTTTTCTTTTCTGGTGTTTCAATCAACAGCAGGCTGAAAATCAGGCCCAGGAGATGAAGAATAAGCTGGACATAGCAAAGCACCAGTCAGTGTTGGAGGGTGGACTTGCCCAGCTGCAGACCACGTTGCAGAGGGATCGAGGCGAGGCTGTCCGTGCATGAGCTCAGGCTGAAGCAGCCCGGCACCAGGCTGGGGGCCTTGAGGAGGTCATTGATCCTACCTCTGCCACCAAGAGCAGACAAACAGTGCTTCTTTGAAGGATAATCCTTAAGCCCAGATTTTTGTGCCATTTGTCAGCATTTCCTTTAGTGCTAGTCCATGTTCCATAGTGTGTGTGTAGGGACCCCGCTGGGCATGGAGACGCTTCTGTACATGGAGGGCTGTCTCCCAAGGAAGAGTTTTGTGACTATATTATGTTAGACTGTTTACCCCCATCTAGTTGAATTTTTTCCTAAACTTCCAAACGTTCACAATTTATGTCACGGGTCTAACTGTACGTCTTTGCCCTTTGCTCTAATTAAATCACATAGCAGATAAAGAAGTACAAGTCACCTGCCAAAGAGAATAGATTGAGTTACAAAAATCAGAGTGAGTTCATGAACCAGTTGTGGAAAATGGCCTATTCATTTCGGTTGCTGAAAGAGGCTGTCAACTCATTTTCTTGGCAGGAAATCTTTGGTTGGTCTCATTCATAATAGCAGCTTAAGCAAAAGAAAGAGGTTGAAGTGTTTTTTATAATTGGTGTATTTTCTTGCTCTTAATTCCTAATATGCTGGGTACATTTTCCGCTGACTTGGGAGCTGAGGGTGTTTTCTTGAAACAGAGGTTGAGAAAGGTGCTCCCTGCCCACCTGCTACCACTTCCATAGCCCACTCCTGGGTCGGGCCTGTATTCATCTGTCTAACGTGCTAGGTCGTCAGGCACTCAGGCTGACCCTGAAGATTTCCCTTCTAATACTGAGGGAGCGCTTCATTACCTTCTGCCTCCCTTCCTACCGCGTTCCTATCTCACCTTTGTACCAAGCAAATCCTGTGTCCTTGCTGCTTCGGAATGTTCATCCACTCTCTCTGACCTTCACCTTGCACTTGTAGGTGTTCAACCCAGCTGAACCGAGACCTTTGTCCAGGGCAGCACTGAGCCAGTTCTGTCCTGTGTAGCTCTGACCTTATACTTCAGGACAAACGGGTACCTCATAAACAGTTGCCATCACATAAAACAATGTTTGATATTTTACAACAGGAAATTTTCATTTTTAATTCACTAAAGCTGAGAATTTTTGCAGCCTGTAAACAAACAAACAATGCCAATGAAAGCCATGTTGGACATCTCAGAATGACTCAAGCATGTTGAGTGGATGAGGGTTGCCTCTTACTCCTTTTACGAACAGTATCAGGCAGACATCACATGTGTGCGTGCTTTACAAGTATCTTCTGATAATGAGAATGTTGCTCTGTTGTAGAAGTTTGTTGAGCTACAGAATCAATATGCTGTTCTCCAGCATAAGATGAGCGTGTCAGGACTGACGAAGGAAACATTAGGAAAAGTGAAACAGCTAAAAGATGCAGCAGCGAAACTGGCTGGAGACACAGAGGACAAGATGAGAAGAATAGCGGGTACCTCTTCTTTATATGTTCCCAGCTTTCTTGAGGTATAATTGACAAATAGAATTGTGTGTATTTAAGTGTACAATGTGATGGTTTGATGAATATGTGTGTTGTGAAATGACTACTACAATTAAGTTAACACATCCACTGCTTCACATAATTACCTTTTTGTGGTGGTGGTTTAGTCACAAAGTTGTGTCCAACTCTTGTGACCCCCATGGACTGTACCGTCCAGCCTTTCTGTCCATAAGATTTTCCAGGCAAGAATACTGGAGTGGGTTGCCATTTCCTTCTCCAGGGGATCTTCCCAACCCAAGGATTGAACCTGGGTCTCCTGCACTGCAGGCAGATTCTTTACCGACTGAGCTACCAGGGAAGCCTGTGAAGTTGTTCAGTCATGTGCAACTCTTTGTGATCCCATGAATGAAGCCTACCAGGCACGTCCATCCATGGAATTTTCTAGGCAAGAGTACTGGAGTGAGTTGCCATTTCCTTCTCCAGGGAATCTACCTGACCTGGGGATTGAACCTAGGTCTCCCGAATTGCAGGCAGACTCTTTACCCTCTGAGCCACCAGGGAAGCCCAGCCTTTTTGTATATGTGGTAATAATGCTTCTGATCTACTGGTGTGCACAGTACAATCTGAACGATCCACAGAACCATTCATCTTACAACTGGAAGTTTGTATTCTTTGACCAACATCTGCCCAATGTCCTCTACTCCCCCAACCCATGGCAGCCACAATTCTCCTCATTCCGTGTGTTTAGATCCCACATATGAGTGAGATCATGTAGTATTTGTCTTTCTCTGTCTGGTTTATTTTCACTTAGCATGATGTCCTCTAGGTTCGTCCATTGTCGCCTATTGGCAAGATTTCCTTGTTTTTTATGGATGAACTATATTTATACATATATATGTATATATCTGATACATGTATATATGCCTCTCACATTGTTTCTATCCAGTCATCCATGGACAGACACAGGTTGTTTCCGTGTCTCGGCTATTGTGAAGAGTGCTGCAGTGAACACAGGAGAGCAGTATCTCTTTGAGATACAGATTTTGTTTCTTTCAGATGAATACACACATTGAGGATTCCCAGATCATGTAATAGTTCTATCTATCCTTTTATGCACTCCCCCAGTTTGACAATAATGTCATATTAATAATATTCCACCTTCCTAGTAGGACAAATACTGGTTTCAATTTATTGTTGACACAGTTTAACCACTTATGAGTCCACTAAGTTGAGACAGATGTAGGAGCTGGGTTTGTGACTGAAACAGAACATGCCTTGTGCCTGGTCTTACTTCAGAGAGTATTGATGAACTCTGACCTGTATTAATTGGAGCACACTGAAATTGCCTTTAGTCACCTTGAAATGCCCTTGTCCTAACTTGGTGCTTCTGTTATTTCTTTGGCTGTGCTAGGTCTTGTGCTGGGTCTCAGTTGTGGCATGCGAGATCTTCAGTTGTAGCCTGTGGACTCTACTTCTCTGACAAGGATTCAACCCAGGCCGTGTGCATTGGGAACACAGAGTCTTAGCCACTAGACCACCTAGAAAGTTCCCTAATTTGGTGCTTCTTAATCAGGGGTGATTTTCTCCCCTCCCCTGGAGATAAAAATGTTTGAAGACATTCCTGTTTGTCACAACTAGTGGTTCAACTAACGTTCTAGTGGATGGAGGTTAGGGATGTTGCTAAATGTTCTATAATTCACAGAATGTCTCCCCGACAGTGAACAGTTCTTCTGCCCAAAATATCACTAGTGCCAAGGTGGGGAACCCTGTCCTAACCTATGCTGCTCATTGCTGCTCATTTTCTCTTCTCCTTCAAATTACTTTTTTGGAGTTAGTATGATCTAGACTCTAGAGTGCTACTTTAGCACAGGTCTGTAGGTAGCAACTCGGAGGGAAAAACACTCTGAACAAAATGGAAATTTTGATGCTCAAGAAGTGTAGTAAATATTGATACTATATGTAATATAGATAACTAATGAGAACCTACTGTATAGCTCAGGGAACTCTACTCAGAGCTCTATGGTGAACTAAATTGGAGGGAAATAAAAAAACAAAGAAGGAATATATGTATACATATATAGCTGATTCACTTTGGTGTACACAAGAAGCTAACACTACATTGTAAAGCAATTATGTGCATGTGTGCTCAGTCGTGACTGACTGTTTGCAACCCCATGGACTATAGCCGGCCAGGCTTCTCTGTCCACGGAATTTTCCAGGCAAGAATACTGGAGTGGGTTGCCATTTCCTACTCCAGAGGATCTTCCCCACCAGGGATCGAACTGGTGTCTCCTGCATTGCAGGCAGATTCTTTACCACTTGCACCACCTGGAAAACCCAAAGTAACTACATTCCAATAAAAATTAACTTAAATAAATAAAAGCCAAAGAACCATGAAAAACATAGACCAATTTGGCTAAAGAATTAGTTTCCATCAGACATCAGAGGTTAAGTAAATAAACAGTTATGTAAACACAGAACACATATACTTTAAAAGTTAATCAGTCTACTTTTCCCACAGCTGATACTTGTGATTGTTCTGGGCAGTCGTCATGTCCTGAACCACCTCTAAATCATCAAGAAATATCAAATGATGAGTGGTCTAGTTTTACTTCCAGTTGTGTTTATTGTTTCCCAAAGACCCTGATGCTGGGAAACATTGAGGGCAAGAAGAGAAGGGGATGACAGAGGAAGAGATGGTTGGATGGCATCATCTAATCCATGGGCATGAGTTTAAGCAAGCTCCAGGACATAGTGAAGGACAAGGAAGCCTGAAGTGCTGCAGTCTATGAGATCACAAAGAGTCAGACAGTGCTTAGCAACTGAACAACAAGAAATGCTTTCAAGTTAACCAGATTCATTTAGAATATAAGTAACTCTCAAAATATTAAAATAACTGAAACTCCTCACTTATAAGGACTTCTTTAGTATAAAATGGATTCCAAGGAGAAATGTCACTAACCTCAGATATGCAGATGACACCACCCTTATGGCAGAAAGCAAAGAAGAACTAAAGAGCCTCTTGATGAAAGTGAAAGAGGAGAGTGAAAAAGTTGGCTTAAAACTCAACATTTAAAAAACTAAGATCATGGCAACTGGTCCCATCACTTCATGGCAAATAGATGGGGAGACAGTGGAAACAGTGAGACCTTTAATTTTGGGGGCTCCAAAATCACTGCAGATGGTGACTGCAACCATGAAATTAAAAGACACTTGCTCCTTGGAAGAAAAGTTATGACCAATCTAGACAGCATATTAAAAAGCAGAGTCATTACTTTGCCAACAAAGGTCCATCCAGTCAAAGCTATGGTTTTTCCAGTAGTCATGTATGGATGTGTGCGTGTGTGTGTGTGTTAATCGACCAGTCGTGTCCAACTTTTTGTGACCCCATGGATTGTAGCCCAACAGGCTCCTCTGTTTATGGGATTTTCTAGGCAAGGATACTGGAGTTGGACTATAAAGAAAGCTGAGTGCTAAAGAACTGATGCTTTTGAACTGGGGTATTGGAGAAGACTCTTAAGAGTCCCTTGGACTGCAAGATCAAACCATTGAATTCTAAAGGAAATCAGTCCTGAATATTCATTGGAAGGACTGATGCTAAAACTGAAACTCCAGTACTTTGGCCACCTGATGCAAAGAACTGACTCACTGGAAAAGACCCTGATGCTGGGAAAGATTGAAGGCAGGAGGAAAAGGGGATGACAGAGGATGAGATGCTTGGATGGCATCACTGACTCAATGTACATGAGTTTGAGCCAGCTCCAGGAGTTGGTGAAGGACAGGGAAGCCTGGCATGCTGCAGTCCATGGGGTCTCAGAGTCAGACACAACTGAGCAACTGAACTGAACTTATTATAAAATGAGTCTTTGGCCCTATAACCATTTATATCACTGCTGTGACATGAAAAAATGAAAATGTGACATCAGTGTGGGCCAAAGTCAGGAAAAATAACACCATACTCTTACTGTTGAATATCTCTGGGGAAGGGATGGGTGAAGAGGAAAAATACTACTTTTTACATTTGTAGAATTGTTTTAAAAATAGTGAGCTTCTTTTCATTTTCAGTATTTTCCTAATAATTTTAAAAATACTAAGATTCAAAAGGACAAATGTTTTTTTACCTTGAACCCCAGGGGTGATACCATGAAGAATCAGTTTTTATTATTCCCAGACCTTGGTCCCTGTTATGGGAACAAAAACACAAGGAGAATCCTTTCTGTCTTATATTTTATGTCAGGGTCCACATTGTTTCTACTTTCCCGCATAGACTAAAACTTTCACAGTTCTTGAAATTAAGTTGGAAGAGAAGTTTAAGTCAGGGGACATCTACTCAGAGAGACCGAAAATAATGCCTTCTACTTCTTTCTCTCTTCTCACTTTAAAGCTGTTTTCACAACTCAACAAGATAGGAAAATAAGACAGTGGTTTGGCCATCTTCCCAACTCTGCCACTTGGGAACAGGCTGAACCACAAGGGTTGTATTCTATTCCATCTGTTAGGAAGAGAGGCCCATGGGATTCCAGAAAGGAGCCCTGACTTAACTTGACGAGGTCAAAGTGAAGAGAGTGGAGAGTGGGCCCCAGTCTATAGCCAAGATCCCTCTGCAGAGCTTTGTGTCAGTCAGGATCCTAGCAAGAAATGAAAACACACTTGGATACAATTCTGGATCATGTGTTTATAAGCAGAGTTGTCTCACTTATCTATTCAACACATCACAAAGTGTTCCCCAAATTTAACATCTTAGAACAACAAGCATGAACTGTTTTTCTGTGGGTCTCTCCTGGGGTGTTGCTCAAGCAGCTGCATTGGCTGATGGATCAACTGATAGGTCTGCCAGGGCCCAGGATTGGCTGAGGTACTGTGCCTCTCTCCACCGGGTCTTTCAGCTCAGGTTGCTTGACAGCCTGGTGGTTACAGGGTTCCATTAGAGTGAGTAGAAGGCCCAAGGCTCTTGAGGT
This sequence comes from Bos indicus, assembly GCF_029378745.1. Classification (NCBI taxonomy): domain Eukaryota; kingdom Metazoa; phylum Chordata; class Mammalia; order Artiodactyla; family Bovidae; genus Bos; species Bos indicus. The sequence continues at coordinate 49,420,567 of NC_091763.1, read as the reverse complement.
CCAGCAACATCATTTCTTCCGCTTTCTGATGGTCCAAACATCTGACAAAGAAAGCTAGACCTGGTTTGAGGGGAGAAGGTAAATAGGCTGTATTTCTTGTTGGAAGGAATTAGAATAGAAGCACAGGAATTAAGGGCATCAACCAAGGGCATGGAGGTCATGGGTGACCAGCAGAGAAGCCATTAGCATCCCTGAAGGAGCCACGAGAAGCAGGAGTGTGAGTGCTAGAAAGCAGCCCTGGGAACACCAGGGCAGAAGGGAGGAGGCCGCATTGCAGGAGCTGGACTCAAAAGATGGCAGAACTACCAGAACCCTGCTGATCCCCAGGGATGCAATCTGCTCACTCCCCTCCCCCGCCACCCATCACTTCTCAGAACCACCTGGCCGCCAAGTGTGAATGAAAGCCAGAGGTCAAGGGAGCCCCAGGTGATATCATCCAGGGAGGCTGGCTTTCCAAGACAGGCAGGATGGGGAATGGATCTGGTGGGGCAAATGAAGAGTATCTAGCATGCTCTTATTAAATTACTTGGTAGAAACACCAGGATCCATTAACATTTTTCTCTTAGTACAAATAGTCTTCTAATGCTAAAACCCCTCTTCAATCCCACATGGCCTGTATGTGAAAGTTTCTAGTGATTGATAGAATGCTCATCACCTACCATAGCAACTTCTTAGTCTTTGAACTGCTGTGACTACTGGAAAGTTGTTGTTTTTTTTTTTTTTTTTGGTTGTGCCTTGCAACATGTTTGATCCTAACCAGGGATCAGACCCATGCTCCCTGTGTTGAGAGTATGGAGTCTTAACCACTGGACCGCCAGGGAAAATTCTTTATATTCAGACAGAATCTTCCTTCATGGAGCTTTCATGTGCTGGTTTTATACTATGTCCTCGGGATGACCAAACATGTACATTCTGCTTTTCTGCCCACAAGTACTTGAACATAGCTATAGTACATATCCTGAATCTTCTTTCTCCATTTGAAGCATAACCAGTTAATTCAACTTTTGTTCACAAGACAGTTTCATATTTCTTCAGCAGTCTAGCTTGTTATGCTACATGCTACATGCTAGTTTGACAGTAACCCCAAACCAACTGAGTATCCACGTGTGATACAACCAAGTGAAGTGAAACGCTTACTTCTTTCTTTTAGAAGTTCCACTAAAGAAGGTCAGTTTCGTTTCTAAAGGCCACCTCACACTGTTGACTGTAGCTCTCTCTACCTCTTTCATCCACTACTTTATGAGCTCCTGGTTAGGGTTTACTATAATTCCCAAGTATTTGTTGGATAAAGAACAGATAAGTAAATGCTTGGATGGATGCATGCATGGATGAATTCATGGATGGGTGTGTGGATGGATTTATGCAGTCATAGATAAGAAGACAATGGCACCCCACTCCAGTACTCTTGCCTGGAAAATCCCATGGATGGAGGAGCCTGGTAGGCATCAGTCCATGGGGTCGCTGAGAGTCAGACACAACTGAGCAACTTCACTTTCACTTTTCACTTTCATGCATTGGAGAAGGAAATGGCAACCCACTCCAGTGTTCTTGCCTGGAGAATCCCAGGGACGGGGGAGCCTGGTGGGCGGCCGTCTATGGGGTCGCACAGAGTCGGACACAACTGAAGTGACTTAGCAGCAGCAGCAGGAGTAAGACCAGATAAATCCATGCACCTATGGTCACCTAATCTATGACAAAGGAGGCAAGAATATACAATGGAGAAAAAAACAATCTCTTCAATAAGTGGTGCTGGGAAAACTGGACAGCTACATGTAAAAGAATGAAATTAGAACATTCTCCAACACCATACACAAAAAGAAACTCAGAATGGGTTAAAGACCGAAATGTAAGACTGGATACTATAAAAATTCTTAGAAGAAAACATAGGCAGAACACTCTGTGACATAAATTGCAGCAAAATCTTTTATGATCCACCTTCTAGAGTAATGGAAATAAAAGCAAAAATAAACAAATGGGACCTAATTAAACATTTCCTCCATTCTCTTCCTTAAGATTTGGAAAAGAAGATCCAAGCTTTGAATCTTAGTAAACAAGAAAAAGCTGATCAGCTGAAACAGTTGGAAGATCAAGTCATTGCCATTAAAAATGAAATTGTCGACCAAGAAAATAACTATGCTACCTGCTACAGTTAGGTGGAGTTAAAATGCAAAATCATGTATGCCTTCATTTCTGCCTTCTGATAAGCAAACCTGAGGAGCTGTGCTGAAGCTGAGAAGCACAAATGACCAGCCTTTTCTGCCTCCTCCTCTGAGCCCTGTCCTTGCCCAGCGTGGCTGGGGAGTGAAGTCTGGCCAAGAAAATGCCACTTCATATGGAATAGAAAAGGAGTAGTAAAGAGATCATCTCTAGTTTCAGAAGACTTTGCTTTTGCCTTCCTTTCCTTTCATAGCTTACAAATAATGACTTGCATGTTACAAGTGTAAATCTATAAATAAGGATGTATTTATACTCATTTCAATCTAATAGCCTAAGTGTTAAATAAGTTGCCAGCACTTGGGGTTGGGAGAATGGGGAGTTCTAATCAACAGGCAAGATGTTTCAATTAAGCAAGATGAGTACATTGTAAAGGTCTACTACATATTATACATATAGTCAGTGATAACATATTATACACTTAAAAAGCAATGAGTGTAAATCTCATATTAAATGTTAACACAGTAAGATAAAAGTAAATAAATTTAAACAAATTAAACCAATATGTCTAATACTAGAATGGCATAAATATGGATGGCATATACTAGATTGTGCTATATTTTATTTGGATATGCTTTGTCTGTAAAACTCTTATTCTATTCTGAGTAAAATGCATACAATTCAAAATGTAACTCGTTTTTACACCCACTTTCCTATGTATTCATTCTCTCAACCAAAGGATTCTGTTTTCCCAAAATGACACTAGAACAATATTCTAGTGTTGGAATATTGAAGAAGGAAGATAAATACTGAGCTACTTTTCATAAGTTGTCCGCAACCACATTTGCTGTAAAAATCTGCTTATTTTTAAAAGACTAGTGATCATGTTACTGTTTAGTATAAAAGATCAGATTGTTTCATTTCAAAATGGATCTGTTATTTCATATTAACCTGTTGCATGTATGTTATACAATAGAGCACATTGTGAAAGCTCTCCTTCAGAGGGATTATTTTAAGGGAATTTGGCCCCACATTTGTGAATAAGAAATAATATACATCAGTATGAAAGAGAAAAAGCAGCTGGAACCATTTCCATTAAGGGCTGACTCTTAACAGATGGACTTAAAAACTCAACAAAGAGGCCTTATGATCACATATAAATATGAAATTTCTTTAGATGTAGGTTACCAAGGAAAATCACAGTTTCCCTGGTGATTCTGAAGAATGGGATGAAACTTTTCTACAGAAACAACCATCCCAGAAATCTCTCTCAAAATATATGATTATAATCCTTCACACATTTAGCACTTGGACTTTTGGAAATTTCCACCAACAGCACACAGAATGAGCCAGAGTTGAAGAACACAGCTATCATATTTCTATCCAATATAGAGAGTGGAACATGCTCCAACTTTCCCACTGGGATACTGACTTTCAACTTGGTACAAATGATAGACTTAATTTTGCAAGCATGGTGATCTGTTTGCAATAACCATGTCAATTACCTTTTCGGTGGGCAGACTGTACAAGTAATAGGCCACAGAGCAAAGAAAGGATTAAAGAGGGAAGAGTTTCTATCCTCTGACTGGGGATGCTATTGAGGTCTGGAGAGAGTGAAAATTCCCCAGTCATGACAAAAGCACTGTGATCTGGGGAACCAAGTGTGAGTGCAAAGGCAAAGATAAACCCATCATCTCTGTGGGCCTCCAGGGATTGCAGCTTGATGAGGTTGGGAATTATGTGATGGACTTTGGACAGATTGTGATTAAAAAGTGGTTATGCTTTCAAAACTTTGGTGTTGAAAATAATCTTTGGTTATCTTTTTTTAAATGTACATTGGTGGAAAATCTCGTTCCTCAGTAATGTCGGGTAAATCATCTTCACTTCTATTACTTGCTGTATCCATTGTTCAAGATGTGACTAAGGCAAAAATTCAGTGAAAACAGTATCTCTTATACGTTGCAAAGTAATTTGAGCAAGATCTAACCTAAGACCAGTTAAACTTGTACATTAGGAAAAAATTCTTAAACACAAGGGTGGGAGGGGGAGTTTTGTGGATAATCCACTGCAGCATTGCTGCTGCTGCTGCTGCTAAGTCACTTCAGTCGTGTCTGACTCCTAGCGACCCCATGGACTGGAGCCCACCAGGCTCCCCCATCCCTGGGGTTCTCCAGGCAAGAACACTGGAGTGGGTTGCCATTTCCTTCTCCAATGCATGAAAGTGAAACGTCAAAGTGAAATCGCTCAGTCGTGTCCGACTCTTAGTGACCCCATGGACGGCAGCCCACCAGGCTCCACCATCCCTGGGATTCTCCAGGCAAGAGTACTGGAGTGGGTTTCCATCGCCTTCTCCACTGCAGCACTACTTATGGTAAAATTAAAGAAATCCAGTAATTAACAGCAAAAAACCCCTAACACTATGATATTTTCCAGTCTGAGTTGCCTTGATTGCAAATGCTGAAAACCAATGCTAGTTTATCAAGCAGGAAGGGAATTTTACCAAAAAAGATATAGCACAGAAAAATGAAGAAACAGCTGGAGAAAATGTACCCAAGGACAATTATGCATCTGGACGTATATTCAAGATCACACCTCAGGTGACACTCAGGTAAGGATGCTCAGGCTGGTCGTGATAGACACTCTCCGCCATCCTGTTTATTTCCAACTGTCTCTGCACCCTGAGTCACTTTCTCATGACTCAGCATCCCTGGTGGAAGTGTCCAATTGGCTGAGCCTTTTCATGTGCCCTGGCTGCCAGGGAGCGAGAAGAGAAAAATGTCTGTCCCCTTGGGCTTTGGTAGTAGAAAAGGAATTTGGCCTCCATCTATCTTTGAACTCTTCCAGAGTAAGAAGAGTTTTGCTGCCAGGCAACAAAGAATCACAAGTTTCCGTTCTAGCTTACCTCTTTGGCTTTCTAATACCATAATACATTCTTCATCCCATCTTTTCTTCCAGAACACAAGCATTTCCACCAAACACAATGTTGTATTCACTCAGCCATCTGGAATTACATCCCATGTCTTCAGAGGAACCAGCCGAAGGTCCCCCATCGTGCATTCAGTGCATCCAGCTTTCAAGTTGGGTCTCCAGCTGAACTCCATTTCTTTTCCACTTCTGTTATAAGTCTGTCTTGATGTACTGAACTCATAATCAAAATAACAAATTTCACCACCAACATATACTAAGTACAGAATAGCAGGGGTTGGGGAATAGATGAAAAAGTTAAATATATTTTGTATTTTATAATACAAAATATAAGTATCTATAAAACATCACAGATTGAGAAATACAGATTGAGGTAACAGTTTTCATTTTTATAACTGCTCAAGAAGTTGTAGTTGGGGATTTCTGATTTTTCTTTATGTTCTGTCTTCACCAACATCTCTTTGCCAGGTAGAATCCCCAAACCTTCTTTCCTGAGGATTCTGAGTCTTGGAAGGTCCTGCATGAATTGGGGAGAATGTTCTTATGTTTTTCCCCGGGAAAAGGCAGGACTAAACTGTCCAGATTCTAGCCACTGTGTCCCAACAGCTCTATTTCCCTTTAAAAATCAAGATCCAATTGAAATTATTATATAATCCACCCCCACCCCACCCCCATTTTTTGCAACCTGTTTATCATTTAGCATGAGGAGCCTGAAAAACTGGAAATTGATATGCATTGCAATTCAGTAGAACAACTATTATGTCATTAAGTGAAAACATACTTCCTTAGAGACAAGAGCCTAATGTCATGGGTACAGAAAGTAAAATTTTGCCTTTGAGTCATTTAGGCATAATTGTGAGGAGCATCACATATATTTCCACTCTTGATTTTAGATCCATGGATTCTGCCTAAGCAATGCTTCATCAACTTTCCTGGTAAAAGGCATGGCTCAGCCTCCTGTCTAAGAAAGATAATTCGATGTAAGTAACCAAAAAAGAATTAGAGTATGTAAAGCACCCATAGGTGATAGTCAACTGAAAATATGATTAGAAGAAGACACATTTTAATTCTTCTTATAAAATGCTTACAGGCATCACTATGTATCAATTTGCTTTGCCTCATTATAATTTTTTCTAATACTTTCCTAAATCATCCACCCAGCACTTGGAGGTCTGTTGATGTATGAGGGCCAACATAGAGAAAGCTAAGCTAAATTCTGACATCAAGAGGAGGGGTTGGGGGAAGGGCAGGAGCCGGGAGCCAAAGTTCCTGGGAATAGTGCCCAGGTCGATAGAGACAGGCTGGAAGATTCAACAGCAGCGGCGGGCAGATAGCATCTAAGACGCTGGATGTGGGGTGCGGCAAGGTGCTGAACCATGGGCTGGGTGGGTCACACAGGACGTGGGTGCGCCAGTAAGTGTGAGGAAACCCTGTTACCAAAGACCAGCTAGAAACATTTACAGCTCATCTACGAGTTCATTATGAAGATCACGAAAATCATTATGGCGATCAGGAGATAACTGGTGATGATGTATCTGATATGGTCCGTTTAGGAAATAGTTCCATGTCTTCTCCTAAATTAGAAACTACAATTCCAGGTAAAGCCTGGCTCGGGGCCTGTAGGTGAGTGCAACTAGCCAAAGCACCAGGGGGCAAGATGAAGTGAAGGGAAACAGACAGTAGAACCTGGCAAGAACAAAGGAGCCTGATATAGGGCACCGGCTAGAAAGTGCTGTTCATTACCCCACTTCTTTCTCTTGGTAATAGAACTCTCCATGGTTTAACCAGACCCAGGGCTGCCTACTTAGACTATATTTCTCAACCTCCCTGGGACTTCAATGTGACCTTTGGACTAAATTCTGTCCAACAGGATGTTGGTCAGCTGAGTGTGATTTCAAGGATACAACCGTAAAAGGAAGCTGTTTAGAAATAGACTCACAGACATAGAAAACAAATTTATGGTTACCAAAGGGGAAAGGGAGGGGAGGATGAGATAAATTAGGAGTTTGGATTAATAGATACAAACTACTATGTATAAAATTGATAAACAGCAAGGACCTACTGTATCACACAGGGAACTATATTCAGTATCTAGTAATAACCTACAATGGAAAAGAATCTGAAAAAGAATAGACGTATACATACGTGTATAACTGAATCACCCTGCTATATACCTGAAACTAACACAACATTGTAAATCAACTATAATTCAGTTTTTTAAAAAGGAAGCTCTTCATCCACTGATAGGCAGAATAGGTTAGGTTAGTTAGTGAAGTCGCTCAGTTGTGCCCGACTCTTTGGGACCCCATGGACTGTAGCCTACCAGGCTCCTCCGTCCATGGGATTTTCCAGGCAAGAGTACTGGAGTGGGGTGCCATTTCTTTCTCCAGGGAATAGGCAGAATAATGACCCCCAAATGATGTCCACATCCTCATCTCTGTAACCTGTAATACATATATGGCAAAGAGAAATTAGGAGTACAGTTGACATTGAAGTGCTAGTCTGCTAATCAGCTAATCTTGACATGGGGCAAGCAGCATGGATAACCCAGGTGGGCTCAATGAAATCATAAACACTCTTGAGCGACAGCTGGGGAAGGTCTCGGGTGACGCTGGTGGTTTTGAAGCTGGAGGGAAAGTGCCCTAGAAGCTGGAAACAACCAGGAAGGGAGTTCTCCTCCACTGGTTGCAGAAAAGAATACAATCATGTGACACCTTGACTTTAGCCCAGGGAGACCTGTCTTGGACTTTGAACCCACAGAACTGCAAGGTAATGTCATGTTTTAAGCCCTGTGTTTGTGGTGATTGGTTACTGCAACCATAGGAAATGAATACAGCTTCTGTTTATTTTTTCATTTGGGCCAGAATATGGTGAGTCAGAAGTAACCATGTAGATGAGGATAACACTGGTGAAACACGGTAGAAGCAGTGCAGGTTCCTGGAAGATTGTGCTGGTCAGGGTCCCAGCAGGAGACAAGGGCATGAGCCAGACAGTTTAATAAGAAACTGCTGACAAAGATGTGGACAGGGAGGAGGAAAACCATAAAGGACAGCATCCCACATCCAGCACCAGTCAGGGGGCTATAGCCAGCTTTGGACAGGGCTGAGGGACAGAGGGTGAAAACTATAGACTAGAATGGAGTGTGTGGAAGGGGCACTCAGCATGACCTATAGGGACTTTCCTGGTGGCCCAGTGGTTAGAAATTAGCACTTTCACTGCCCTGGCCCAGGTTCAGTCCCTGGCTGCGGAACTAAGATCCTGCAAGCTTGAAGGCATGCATCACCACCCCACCCCCTAAAAAATCAAAAAAACAAAAAAGGACCTGTAATCTTTGATTAAAGGATGCAGCCAGCTGTGACAATCTGCCGAGGGTCTTGGGGGACAAACATGCTGCAGCCACACTCCCCTCATCCCAAGTCTAATCTGTTGCTAGTGCTTCCCATTAGCTAAACCAAGGGACCAGGTTGATGTGTCCAGATAGCCCAGCCTCCTGGGGCACAGAGAGGGCCAATGACCTTGTGGATCACATCTGCCTGTACCTGACTCGCCTGGACTACCTGCCAGCATGAACTTGTCTGCAATAGAAAAGCAAACTCCTATTTATAGCACTGGGGTTTTGAACTTGGTTAAAGCAGCTGAACCAACATCCTTATTAGTATCTTAAGGGTCCTAAGTGAAAGTGAAAATCACTCAGTCATGTCCAACTCTTTGTGACCCCATGGACTATACAGTCCATGGAATTCTCCAGGCCAGAATACTGGAGTGGGTAGCCTTTCCCTTCTCCAGGGAATCTTCCCAACCCAGGGATCAAACCCAGGTATCCCACATTGCAGGCAGATTCTTTACCAACTGAGCCACAGGGGAAGCCCTAGGTGAATTCTTTACCAGCTGAGCCTCAAGGGAAGCCATAAGGGTCCTAGTTCAGTTCAGTTCAGTCGCTCAGTCGTGTCCGACTCTGCGACCCCATGAATCGCAGCACACCAGGCCTCCCTATCCATCACCAACTCCCAGAGTTCACTCAAACTCATGTCCGTCGAGTCAGTGATGCCATCCAGCCATCTCATCCTCTGTTGTCCCCTTCTCCTCCTGCCCCCAATCCCTCCCAGCATCAGGGTCTTTTCCAATGAGTCAACTCTTCGCATGAGGTGGCCAAGGGGACTTTAAATTCTGTCTAAACTGCTACAACTGCCCCCACTGCCCTGTATTATGAGGACAGGGGACCAAGGGTCAAATGATAGATGCAAATCCTGATATGTCCCCTACATGACCCTAGGTGATTCATAGTCTCTTGTATCTCAAGTCCTAATTTCTTTCATCTTTAAAAAGTCAATAAATAAACCAGGCCTACCCCACCCCCAGCCCCTGCCCAGGGTCACAGAGCCAGTTCACATGAAAGGGCTTTGAGAAGAGTGAGGTGTGACTGAAATCCTCTAAGACTGCAGTCCCAAATCTTTTGGGCATCAGGGACCGGTTTTGTAGAAGACAGTTTTTCCATGGACTTGGGTGGAGGATGGTTTCGGGATGATTCAAGTACATTACATTTATTGCACACTTTGTTTCTGTTACTATGGCATCAGCTCAGATCCTGAGGCATTAGATCACAGAGGCTAGGGAGTCCTGCTCTAAGGCAATCTCTGCCATGTTATGTGTGCTACATTTCCTGTGCCCTTCTGGTCTTTGCTCCCGTACTATTGCCGGCCTTGAAACATCAATTGTTCTCTCTCCTCCAAACCTGATGCTGCCTTAAGGGAAGCTCACTTTGCCCTGAAGGTCTCTCTGTCTCTAGTCTGGTTCAAAGCCCTTTTTCTCAAGTGTTCTCTTATTTTGCCGATTGGCTGATAAATTCTACCTGTCTAGCCAGAGAGTAAGTTCCATAAGAACACAGTATATCTTCAGTCACTTCTATGTCCCTTATAGAACTTGGTATAATGCGGAACACACTAATTTGTCCACTTACATGTTAGTTCCATGAACTGACTCCAAAACGTTGCGAGTCAGGCATTCTGTAGACCACTGCTGAATTATAAATTTTTCAACCGTTATATGAAACCAGCTCACCATATAGTTCAACTCTCTAAACATGTATTGAGTTGGCCAAAACATTCGTTCAGTTTTTCCATGCTGTCTTACAGAGTATAATTCAAATCTTTGCTTCCATATTTGGAGGGGAAAATGTCACATGGGAATAGAATACATAAGACAAAAGAAATCTTTTCCGCATCTCTACCACTCTCATTAGGTAACCCAACTCCAGAGCAGCTATTGAAAATGCTCTGCAAACTCCTCCCCCATGCCAAACTCACACGCTCTCTTATGTCCCCTTTTCTTGCCTCTCAAAATCTAGTCTCTTTACTTTGCAGTTGGTCACGCTTCTTTTCCTCCTACCATGTACGTGTGTTTACAAGACTGTTGCCATTTTCCAAGTCACAGGGCCTGAAATGAGGGTGAGCCACTCCCAAAGGAAGGTCATGGCCTTGCAGACAGGCAGCAGGGCACTTCCCAGGCACAGCCCACTGAGCCAGGGAGAACGACAGCCTCTCCTTTTCACTTGTTCAGGCTTTGCCCAGAAAAATCGATTGCATTAAGTGACTAAGCATAAAATGCTAAAGGACACATTTGAAAACATAATTTTATAAATATCAAATACTTAAAGGTTTATACATTTATATATGCTTAAGACATATGCAAAATCTATCTACTAATAAATACAACTAGAATTGGTAAGTTTCTGAGTGATCCTAATCAAACGAGTTTAATCAAACTCTCCTGCATACAAACCTTTCCCCCTGCCCCCATTACTCTCTGACTCCTTATCCCCACTACTCCCTGAAACCCCACACTCCCACACACACATACAAGCCCATGCATGCTTCTTTTCCCCTTGCCACACTCCTCCCCAAACAAGCTTGAATAGAACTTTTAAAAAATTCACTGTGTTTCTAACTAAAAGTTCTTTCCCAGCCTTGATTCTGGTGCTTCAGAAAGTGAGCAGTTTTTAAACTTTGATCAAATTGCTTGCAGGCATTTTCCATTATAAGCTTTAAGGTTTTTGGTAAGGCGCTGCCAGCTTACAGTTAATCAGAAAAAGGCCCCCTGTTTCTCCTTTCATGTTGCCTGCCCTCAGCCCTCTGCTCTCTTGTAAGGGTGAAAGAAGGAGCACTTCATTTTTTTCCTCTCCAACACAAAGCAGCCAAAGCAGAACTTCTCTTAATACCTGCTCATCTGCCAGCATCTAGCTTTTTCTTCTCTGGGGAATAACTTGAACCTATATATAATCTTTTTAAAAAATGAAGTATAGTTGATTTTACAGTATTTCAGGTATATAGCAAGTAAGTTACACATATATATATGTGTGTGTGTGTGTATATATATATATATATATATATATATATATATTCTTTTTCAGATTCTTTTCCATTATAGATTATTATAAGATACTGAATATAGTTCCCTGTGCTATACAGTAGGTCCTTGTTGGTCATCTATCTTATTTATAATAGGAGTGTATATCTGTTAATCCCAAGCTCCAAATTTATCCCTCCTTCCTCCACCTTTCCCCTTTGGTAACCATAAGTTTTTTTTCTCTGTCTGTGAGTCCATGTTTTGTAAGTAAGTGCATTCAAGCCTACATATAATCTTTAACCTTCTCATCAAATTCTATGAGTGCCATGCTAGAAGGTTTCTACTGCTCTACCAACATACTTCTGAGTCAGCCTGATAACTGAAAACTGTTACATGAAGCCACTTTCCACAATCTATATTAAACACATTAATCAGAAAGTATAGAAATGTAAAGTGTTTTCCTCATGGTCATAGAATTTGTGATTTTTTTATTAACAGCCAAGATGATTTGCAGAGATATCTCACTTAGTCCCATGCCCAGCCGTCATAGTTCTGTTGATGATGGTTGGTTGCATTTTATCTTATGTTTACTATGTAGTAATAGATTAAGGATAATGCATGTCAAAGCTCTCTCTATTCATCCCAATGTGACACTAAGAATTAATATCTAATCTTTAGGACTGGTACTTTCTTGCAATGAAGACTTTGAAATATTTAGCCCACAAAACGTTGACAGTAGTGTTAAAAAATGAACCAAACCAACAGCAGCAAAAAAAACCAAATGCTCAAACAATGAAATCTACCAGTGGAAGAGATTACCTCTTATGGAGAAAGATGGAAAATGACTGTCAGGGGACTTCCCTGGTGGTCCAGTGGTTAGGACTCCATGCTCCCACTGCAGGGGGCATGGGTTCAATCCCTGGTCAGGGAATTAAGATCTTACATGCAAAACATGAAAAAAAATGTTCTGTGATATATATTTTAAGAATTCATTTAATTATGTAGGAAAATAAAGTAAATCTAACTACTAAAAGAACAACTTGTTTGGGAGCACTAGTTCTATGTGATATAAAATTTTCTAGAATTGTATGGTAACCAAATAGCCATCCAGATGATTACCTCTGCCAAAGTGACTATCTAAATTAGTCCATGTGTTTTCTTTTTTAAACTTATTTATAATGTCGTGTTAATTATTGCTATACAGCAAAGTGATTCTGTTATATGTATATGTACATCTTTCTTTTTTTATATTATTATCCATTATGATTTGTCATAGGATATTGGATATAGCTCTCTGTGCTAAACAGCAGGACCTTGTTTTTGTCCATTCTATATACAATAGCTTACATCTGCTAACCCCAACCTCTCACTCCATCCCTCCCCAAACCCCTGCCGCCTTGCAACCACCAGTCTATTCTCTGTGTCTGTGATTCTGTTTGTTTCATAAATAGGTTCATCTGTGTCATATTTCGGATTCCACATATAAGTGATACCATGGTATTTGTCTTTCTCTTTCTGACTTCACTTACTATGATCATCTCTAGTTGTATCCACGTTGCTGCAAATGGCATCATTTCATTCTTTTTATGACTGAGCAATATTCCATTGTATATATATGCCACATTTTTCTCCACTCATCTGTCAGTGGACATTTAGGTTGTTCCCATGTCTTGGCTATTATGAATGGTGCTGCTGTGAATATAGGGGTGCATGTATCTTTGAGTTATAGTTTTGTCTGGATATATACGCAGGAGTGGGATTGCTGGATCATATGATAATTCTATTTTTAGTTTTCTGAGGACCTTCCATACTATCTTCCATAGTGGCTGTACCAACAGTGTAGGAGGGTACCTTTTTCTCCACATCGTCAGTATTTACTTGTAGACTTCTTAATGATGGCCATTAGAACTGATGTGAAATGGTACTTCATTGTAGATTTGATTTGTATTTCTCTAACAATTAGAGATGTTGAGCAACTTTTCATGTGCTTACTGGTTGTCTGTATGTCTTTAGAGAAACATCTGTTTAGGTCTGCCGGTTTGGGGATCCAAAAGCATTGGATATCTTTCCATTTCTTTTTAAATTTTTATTTGTTCATTTTTGGCTATGCTAGGTTCTTGTTGCTACATCTGGGCTTCCTCTTGTTGCAGAGAGTGAGGGCTGCTCTTTGTTGGGTTGCTTGGGTTTCTCACTGCAGTGGCTTCTCCTGGTGCAGAGCGTGGGCTCTAGGCACGCAGGCTTCAGTAGTCGCAGCACATGGGGTCAGTAGTTGTGGTGTGCAAGCTTACTTGCCCCATGGCGTGTGTAATCTTCCCAGAGCAGAGATCAAACCTGTTTCCCCTGCATTGGCAGGCAGATTCTTAGCCACTGGACCACCAGGTCCATTTCTTTGAATCATCTTTAATTCTTTCACCTCCTTGGTCCAGTTTATTCCTAAGTATTTTAATGGGAGGGGTGCGATTTTTATTATTATTATTATTTTAGAATATTTATTTGGCTGTACCAGGTCTTCGTTGTGATATGAGAGACCTTCACTGAGGCATGCAGGATCCAGTTCCCCAACCAGGGAGCAATCCCAAGGCCCTTGCGTTGGAAGGTAGATTCTTAGCCACTGGACCACCAAGGAAGTCAGGGTGCAACTTTTAAAACAGATTGTTTTTTATATTCCATTTCTGATACTTTATTGTTGGTGTTAAAGATGCAACAGATTTCTATATGTTAATCTTATATCCCGCTACCTTGCTAAATTCATTTATCAGTTTTAGTAGTTTTAGTGTGGAGTCTTTATGGTTTTCTCTATATAATATAGGTCATCTGCACGTAATGACATTGTTGCCTCTTTCCTTCCAATTTGGATACCTTTTATGTCTTGCCTGATTGCTGTGGCTAAGACTTCCAATGTTATGTTGAATATAAGAGATGAGAGTGGGCCTCCTGGTCTTGTTCCAGATTTTAGCAGGAGGGTTTTCAGCTTTTCTTTTTCTTCTTTTTAATATTTATTTATTTGGCTGAGTTGAGTCTTAGTTGCGGCATGCAGGATCTTCATTGCATTACATGCATGCTGAATTGCTTCAGCTGTGTCTGATTCTTTGTGACCCTGTGGACCATATCTCACCAGGCTCCTCTGTCCATGGGATTCTCCCAGCAAGAATACTAGAGTGGGTTGCCATGCCCACCTCCAGGGGATCTTCCTGACCCAGGGATCGAACCCACATCTCTTATGTCCTTTGCATTGGCAGGAAGGTTCTTTACCACTAGTGCCACCTGGGAAGCCAGGCAGGATCTGTTGTGGTGGCACATGGACTCTCTAGTTGTGGCACACGGTCTCGGGAATGTGTGGGCTCAGTAGTTGGTGGTGCGTGGGCTTAGTTGCTCCGTGGCATATGGGATCTTAGTTCCCCAACCAGGGATCAAACCTGTGTCCCCTGCATTACAAGGTGGATTCTTAACAACTGGACCACCAGGGAAGGCCATTTTCAGCTTTCAACACTGAGTGTTACGTTGGCTGTGAAAGAAAGTGAAAGTTTAGTCACTCAGTCATGTCCGACTCTTTGGGACCCCAAGGACTGCAGCCTACCAGGCTCCTCCGTCCATGGGATTTTCTAGGCAAGAGTACTGGAATGGGGTGCCATTTCCTTCTCCAGAGGATCTTCCCAACCCAGGGATCAAACCTAGGTCTCCCACATTGTAGTCAGATGCTTTACCATTTGAGCCACAAGTGAAGTCTTGTTGGCTGTGAGTTTGTCATAAATAGCTTTATTATCTTGAGATATGTTCTCTTCTATACCCACTTTGAGAAGAGCTTTTATCATTAGTGAAGGTTGAATTTTATCAAATGCTTTTTCTGCATCTACTGATGATTATGTGGGTTTTGCCTTTTCTTTTGTTGATGTGGTATATATGTTGATTTTGGCATATGTTGAACCATCTTTGTGAATGTGGGATGAATCTCACTTTGTCATTGTGTATAATCTTTTTTATGCATTGTTGGATTCAGTTTGTTAATATTTTGTTGAGAATTTTTGCATCTATTTTCATCAAAAATAATGGCCTATGATTTTCTTTTTTAGTTCTATCTTTGTCTGCTCTTGGTATCAGGGTGATAGTGGCTCCATCAGTGTTTGGGAGTTTCTTCCTCTTCAGGTTGTGGAAGAGTTTGAAAAGAATTGATATAAGTTCTTTGTATGTTGGGTAGAATCACCTGTGAAGCTATCTGCTCCTGAACTTTTGTTCATAGGCAGTTTTTTAAATTACAGATTCTATTTTGCTTTTAGTGATTGGTCTGTTCAAATTATCCATTTCTTCTTGATTCAATTTTGGTGGGTATATGTTTCTAGAAACTTCTGTATTTCTTCTAGATTGTCAAATCTGTTGACATTTAATTGTTCATAGTATTCCCTTACAAATTTTTTGTATTTCTGTGGTATCAATTATGTCTTTTTTGTGTCATTTCTTATTTTATTTGGGTTCTCTCTTTTCTTCTCTGTGAGCCTGGACAGAGATTTTCCATTTTGTTTACCCTTTCAAAGAACCTACTCTTGATTCATTTTTTTTTAAAACTATGGTTTTTATGTATGCGTGTACGTATGTATTTCTTTTTGGTTGCACTGGGTCTTCGTTGCCGTGTGCTGGCTTTCTCTGGTTGTGGCAAGCAAGGGCTACTCTTTGTTGCGGTGCATGGGCTTCCCACTGTTGAGGCTTCTCGTGTTGCAGAGCACAGGCTCTAGGCACACAGGCTTCAGTAGCTGCTGCATGTGGGCTCAGTAGTTGTGGTGCATGGGCTTAGTTGCTCTGAGGCATGTGGGATCTTCCCAGATCAGGGATCAAACCCCTGTCTCCTGCATTGGCAGGCAGATTCTTTACCACTAAGTCGCCAGGGCAGCCTCTATAGTGTCCTTCTTTATCTTTCTTTATGGCCTTTCTTTAGTCTATTTTGTCTAATATGAATATTACGACCCTCACTTTCTTACCTTTTCCATATTTGCATGAAATATCTTTTTCCATCCTTTCATTTTCAATCTACGTGTGTCCTTTGCGCCAAAGCGGATCTCTGTGGGCAGCATATTGTAGGCTCTTGTTTTTCAGTCCAATCTGCCACTCTGTGTCTTTGGATGGGAGTATTTAGTCCACTGACATTTAAGGTAATTACTTATAGATAGCTATTTATTGTCCATTTAAACCTCATTTTCCTATTGATTTTATATGCTTCCTTGTCCATTTCTTTTTCCTTCTGTGGTTTGATAATTTCCTTTTGTTTTATACTTATGTTCTCTGCTTTCAGGGTTTTTTTCCTCTGCCTTTTTATTTTTGTGACTCTATTGTATGTTTCTGATTTGTGGTTACCATTTCAAGTATGTTCACCCCTTCCTATCTCTAATTGCCTTCAACTGGTAGTTTTATAGGCTCCAACTGGTAGTTTTATAATTTTTCACATTCTGGGGGAAAAAAGTCTGTATTTTCTTACTCTTTTCCTCCACATTTTATGATTTTGATGTCCTCTTTTACATCTTCATATTCATCCTTTTACTGTTCAATGTTTTTTCTTGATCCTCAGTTAACTGAGACTGTTAAAGTTATCACCATTCTGTGAAAATTCTAAAAAGAGTAGAATTGGAAGTTAAGTGGAGCCTGAAAAATCTAGCAAGCAAACTCGTGTGTGAGAATTCCAGGGCTTTGTACCATGGGAAGAAGCTCAGATCTTGGAGAAGCTGTATAAACATTGCATATCTTAAGATAAACACTTAGGGTCTTATGACCTTCAGGTTTAGGTTTGTGTTGGCCATTACTGCATCATGACTCATCTAGGGAAGGCAAAATATGAATGGGAAAAAACAGATATTCAGGATTAAGGGAATAATTGCTTTCACTTGAAAAGATGACATATAACATTTTATATGAATAAAATAAATGTAAAAAGCCAATCTATATTGATATGATTGATATGTTAAGTTACAAGTTTTTCTTTTTAAAAATCCCAGTTTGGGGAACTTCTCTGACAGTGCCAGTGGTTAAGACTCTGTACTTCCTCTGCAGTGGGCCAGGTTCCATCCCTGGTCAGAAAATTAAGATCCTGTATGCTATACAGAATGGCCAAAAAACATTAATTAAAAAAATGTCATGTTCTGTTCTTCAATCTGATACAGAAAAATGTGCATCTAAATTTTCTCCTTATACTCAGTTTCTTTAAACCTACTTTGGGAGGCATATTTACTATGCAGACACTTTTAAAGATTTAAACTTTGATGTAAACAAAGTTCTGATTTTTCTTTAAGAAAAATCAGCTTATAATTGGTAACACAGTTTACCATACTTTGATTAGAACATAGAAGCAAAGGAGTGGGTTAAAAAAGTCATCCTGGCTGCTGTAACACTGCATTCAAACCCAGACAGACCATGACACTTCCTACGGAACTCGAACTCAAGTTTCTATCAAGTACCTGCATATTTTAAGGGATATCCACAAGGTTGATTTGTTTTTCCTCATTCTAGGCTGGTCAGAAAACAGGCCCTTTTCTTCGATGCGAGCATTGTCCAGTATCTCCATTTAGGTTGGAAAGTCTTTTAACAAGAACTTATGTCTAAACGTATAGTCACTCTTTCTTCCAACCACAGGAATGCGACTACTGTAAACTATTTTAAAAACTGAGTTTTTAGAACAAAGGCTATGCATATTAATAATGGAGACAAAAGAGGAAGCTATCATCTAATATTTGAGGCTGTATACACAGATAATTCCTAATGATAGCTCTTCTTAATCTCAAGAAATAAAGCGTATGTATACTTTTTTCATAATTGGAGCCTAGTTTTTCCTTCAGGTATAAAAATAGGTCCCATCTTTTTAGGCAACTGAGTATTCCATTACAGGGATCCATCATGATTATTTAACTAATCCCCTAGTGAGGACCATTAAAGTTATTTCCAGTTTTTCTTTTGTTACAAATGGTGTATGCTTAATTTGAAATATTTTTCCAGAGTTAATTTGAAATATATATATAATTTTAATACACATTTCAAATATTTATTTATTTGGCCCCACTGGATCTTAGCTGCGGCATGCAAGAGCTATTTCCCTGACCAGGGATCAAACCCAGGGCCCCCTGCAGTGAAAGTTCAGAGTTTTAGCCCTCAGACTATCAGGGAAGTCCCTAATACATGTATACTAGCGCTCCAGAAAGGCACAAGTTTACCTTCCCAATAATCGCTTATACTAGTGCCCTTATGAGCTTGACGATAGATAAGACTGGGGGACATTAACTCAACCATGTATATAATCACCACCTTGCAGCTTCTTGTGAAAGTTGCTCAGTTGTGTCCAGCTGTTTGCAACCCCATGGACTATACAGTCCATGGAATTCTCCAGGCCAGAATACTGGAGTGGGTCGCCTTTCCATTCTCCAGGGGATCTTCCAAACCCAGGGATCGAACCCAGGTCTATCCACATTGCAGGTGGATTCTTTACCAGTTGAGCCACGATGCAGCTTCTTACATGATTGTGAAAGTGCAGTCACTTCTTGGTCATCCTGATATAGATTTACACTCTCCACATAATGGTAGAGAGCAAGTTAATATTGAGTTAATACTATACATTGATTAATCCTTCATGTATCTAAATCACAAACCACTCACTTTTGGATATTTCCCATGGAAAATGAAACATACTACATGCTCTTTTAAGTACAAATGTGTATTGGATATGATTCATTTTGCTAAAGAACTACCTGTGAATGATTTGTTCCCCACCTCCCAAAACACCCTGGACATAATGCCAGGTGTTTACTGAACAAATACATGCAGCAAACGCCTGCTGCCGTCTGTGCTCAGTGTTAGGACAATTAAGATGCTCTGAGGGCATTTGGACTTCAGTCTACACAGAATCTATTCATGCACTAACCAGTTACTTCCTTAATACTCTTTATGCACCTACTGTGTGCTCTGTGTGGTGCTGGTATTGGGGGTACAGTAGTGAGTGGGAGAGAGGGTTGCATGACCTCAGGTGTGGCACACCTATTCTAAAAATCTAGAAAGACCTCCTCCATCCACTAGGCATATGTCTGAGTATCATACCTAGAGAATAGAATGGAGAAACTTCCACAGGTGAGCTATCATCACGTAAACTTCGAGCATAAGTAAAAGCTGGCTTGGCAGAGAAGAGGGAGGGGCATTCCAGGCAAAAGGAATGGGATGAGTCATAAATTAGGGTCTGGGTTTGGGGAATGGTGTATCTATGGAGGCTTAGTGGGGGTGGGAGACTGATAGGCTGAGAATGCAGAAATGAGAGAGAGTGTATAGGAGCCAGATTCCAAAGAGCCTGAGTAGTGTGTTAAAGCATCTGGACTTTTTGGGGTTTTTTTCAGTCTATTTGTTTGGCTGCACCAAGTCCTAGTTGCTGCATGGGGGACCTTTGGTCTTCCTTGCAGCATGCAAGAGCTTTCAGTTGTGACTTGTGGGATCTACTCCCCTCACCAGAGACTGAACTCAGGCTCCCTGTATTGGGAACATGGAGTCTTGGCCACCGGACCACTAGGGAAGTCCTGGCACCCAGACTGTTTCAAAAAAAATTTTTAACTGAAGTGTTTTTGCTTTACAATGTGTTAATTTCTGCTATACAACAAAGTGATTCAGTTATATACAGATTCTCTTTCTTAGTCTTTCCATTATGCCTTACTACAGGATATTGAACATAGTTCTTTTTCCCTGTGCTATGCAGTCAGGCCTTGTTATTTACCTAATCTATATATACTAGTTTGCCTCTAACCCCAACCCCCCAGTTAAGTACCTGAACTTTGTACTCCTTTTACAGATAAGGAAATTGAGGCACACAGAAATGTAATTTATATGGTCCCAATTTAAGAGCCTTGTAATGTCATTTGGTAAACCCATTTGTGAGAAACAATTTTAATTCTATGGGTCTTTGAATTTATATTTCAAGATAAGAACTCTGACTTATTCAAAATTTATAACATACTTTATTCAAAATAATAACACTTTGTATGTCAAAAAAGACTTTTGGTTAGGTCTGTTTTTTAATTATGCTATTAATAGTTGTAGACAAATAGTCTCCTTATTTTAAAAAAGAGTTAAAATATTACAGATAATGCAGAAATTCTCTTTAACTCCCAAACCAAGTACTTGGCATCAAATTACTCACTATTGTCTGTTTGCTTTGCCTCCATCTATAACTTCATCATTGTCTATTCATATGTATATATTTATAGAAACAGAGAACTATAATGTTCTTCCTAGACTTTATCCCTTGCTGATCTTTACCAATAGTGTATATAATTTAGACAACCCTGGCCTCAGAATGTAGAATATGTACCATTAATGCATAGTAGTGCTTAGCACATACTAAATGCTCAAGAAATCTTAAAGAATAAGAGATATATGTTGCTGCTAAGGTTTAAGGTACTAATTAGGCAGATGGGGGGGTTGCCAAAGTCAGAGGTCAGCCAATTAGTGGGGATTATCACCACCTGGATTAAAAAGTCCTATGAGTTGGTAACTCCATTGTCAGCTCCATATTCCACAATTTCCAAATAGGATCACTGAGAAATCCATGCAGTCCTAGAGGTTAATAGCAGCATTTTATTAGCGATCTTGAAAAGGGCAAATGCATGCTGCAACTTCTTTGTCTGGCGAAAAGCCCAATTTGTGAGACAGCACCTAATCCTAGAGTGAAACCTAGTGCTAACTTGTCTCTGATGTGATAAAAACACAGCCACTGCTCTGGGTGGGCTGGCCTTCATAAATCTGATTAGCTGCTTTGTTGTGCAACAGCACAACAGCCATGATGAGATAAATGCTCGCTTTCCAGAAGAGCAGGCTTATTCCTTTAGAGGAACTACAGTCGTGTTAATGCTTCTAGAAAGCCAAGGGCACTGGGGTTGGAGAGATGAGGCAAGACTGCATCTCTTGGAAAGTAGAGATGGCTTTTACTAGCATTTCCATCACTTCTGAAATGTGCTCAGAGCAAAGACCCCATTTTCCCAGGGTGAAAATACTGAATTGAGAACTCGGAACCGTTCCTAGTACAAGCCATGAATATTAGTGGAACATTTAACTAGCTAATTAAATCTAGTTTCTTAGATCACCCTATGTAATAATTAACAACCCAAAACTATGAGATAGGTTTGCACCCAGGGAGTAGATCAGGCTATTGGTTCAAACCTCTGGTACAGATGTTGCCTGAACCTGCTAGGTTCAAAATATAGGTTAAATAAGAAGTGCTTTTTCTCATATTGATGTTTGGCAGAAACCAACACAATTCTCTAAGGCAATTATCCTTCAATTAAAAAATAATTTAAAAAAATTTTTAAAAAGCATTTTTTCATTCCATAAGCATTTCAGTAAGGACCCACAAAATCCCAAGTATAGGAACTCATGGGGAAATGTAGCAAGGACTTAGGCCCATTAGCAGCTGAACTTTACCTTTCTTTCTTTTTTAAAAAAAGTTATTTATTTATTTGACTGCATTCAGGAGCTTTCATGGCAGCACACAGACTCTTCAGTTCTGGAGTACAGGCTCTGTGCAAGCACAGTAGTTGTGGTGATCCAGCTTGGTTGCTCGGCAGTGTGTGGGATCTTAGTTCCCTGACCAGGGATTGAACTCCTGGCTGCTGCATAGCAAGGATGATTCTTAACCACTGGACCACTAGGGATGTCCCTGAACTTGACCTTTCAAATAGAGAAAGAATCTGAATTTTTTTTTTTTCTGGCTACTCTTGATTTAATGTTTATGTAAAATGGATGTGGGTTTGGATTTCTGAATTATCGGATACAATTGAAATATTGAAGCAATTCAGCCTCTCAAAGATCCAACCACGAAGTCTGATATACCAGTGTTCTCAGAGCATCAGGATTAGCAGCCTCTACCTTCTTAATGAACTGATATTCTGTATTTTCTCTGGGATAAGTTCTTTCCTTAAGCTAATATGATTTTGTCTCTTTGAAACCCAAAGCTGTGGTTGTATTCTATTTCAGGATACAACACTGGAGCATGCTTAGTCGCTCAGCCATGTCTGACTCTCTACAATCCCATGGACTGTAGCTGGTCAGGCTCCTCTGTCCTTGGGATTCTCCAGGCAAGAATACTGGAGTGGGTTGCCATTTCCTTCACCAGGGAGAACCTGAATTTTTTTTTTTAAAGAGTAAAGGAGAAGTTAAAAATTAAAATATTGTAATACAGAAAGTCCTTTTTTCCTCCTCTGGCTACTGGTGAATTTCAGCATCTTTAAAAGGCTGAGGAAGTAATACCACCAGCTGAAATAAAAGTTTCAAAATAATCTTTAAATATGATTTTAGGTGGATTGCTAGAAGAGATGAACTTTCAGTTCAGTTCAGTTGCTCAGTTGTGTCTGACTCTTTGCGACCCCATGGACTGCAGCAAGCCAGCCCTCCCTGTCCATCACCAACTCCCAGAGTTTCCTCAAACTCATGTCCATTGAGTAGGTGATGCCATCCAACCATTTCATACTCTGTCGTCCCCTTCTCCTCCCACTGTCAATCTTTCCCAGCATCAGGGTCTTTTCAAATGAGTCAGTCCTTCACATCAGGTGGCCAAAGTATTGGAGCTTCAGCTTCAGCATCAGTCCTTCCAATGACTATTCAGGACTGCTTTCCTTTAGGGTGGACTGGTTGGATCTCCTTGCAGTCCAAGGGACTCTCAAGAGTCTTCTCCAACAACACAGTTAAAAGCATCAATTCTTCGGTGCTCAGCTTTCTTTATAGTCCAAATCTCACATCCATACGTGGCTACTGTAAAAACCATAGCTTTGAGTAAACGGACCTTTGTTGGCAAAGTAATGTCTCTGCTTTTTAATATACTGTCTAGATTGGTCATAACTTACCTTTAAGGAATGTTTTTCTAAATCTTAGTAACCATCAACCACTGAGTGTTAGTTGCCTTCTTAACTTGACATTGATGACTTTCAATACAAATTTATTTTAAAGCACATTTCTATTGGTGTGCTGGGTCATTGTTGCTGTGTGTGGGCTTTCTCTAGTCGCGGCAAGAGGGGGCTACTCTTCCTTGGTGTGCATGGGCATCCCATTGTGGTGGCATCTCCTGTTGCAGAGCACAGGCTCTAGGGCTCCTGGGTTTCAGTAGTTGCAGCACACAGGCCCTGCAGTTGTGGTGTGCAGGCTCTAGGATGCGAGGGCTTTAGTAGCTGTGTTGCATGGGCTCAGCTGCTCTGAGGCATGTGGACTCTTCCCCGACCAAGGATCGAACCCATGTCTCCTGCATTGGCAGGTGGATTGCTGTCCACCATACCACCAGGGAAGTTCAAAAGCACATTTTAGATGGCAGAGTATTTTTGTCTAAGTATCTAATATAAGATATCTTAAGTATTTCTATAGTAAATTATTGTTGTTCAGTTGCTAAGTCGTATCCGACTCTTTGTCCATGAACTGCAACACACCAGGTTTCTCTGTCCATCACTGTCTCCTGGAGTTTCCTCAAACTCATGTCCATTGAGTCAGTGATGCCATCCAACCATCTCATCCTCTGTTGCCCCCTTCTCCTCTTGCCCTCAGTTTTCCCCAGCATTAGGATCTATTCCAATGAGTCAGCTCTTTGTGTCAGGTGGACAAAGTATTGGCGCTTCAGCATCAGTCCTTCCAATGGATAGTCACGGTTAATTTTCTTTAGGATTGAGTGGTTTGATCTCCTTGCTGTCCAAGGGACTGTCAAGAGTCTTCTACAGCATCACAGTTCAAAAGCCTCAGTTCTTCTGTGCTCAACCTTCTTTATGATCCAACTGTTACATCCATACATAACTACTGGAAAAACCATAGCTTTGACTATACGGACCTTTGTCGGCAAAGTGATGTCTGCTTTTTAGAGCACTGTCTAGGTTTGACATAGCTATTCTTCGAAGGAGCAAGTGTCTTTTAATGTCACGGCTACAGTCAAAGTTGTAGTCATTTCTTAAACTTCCACTTATACAAACAAAAATGTTTGAATGTATCTATTACAAGTGACAAAAGCTGACCAAAGAAACAAAAGCCTTTACTTTTGATAGCCTTAAATCATATCTGTGAATTGGCAAATATTTGCATTTTTAAAATTCCTACCACCCTTCTTTTTTTTAATTAATTTTTTGGAGTATAGTTGCATTATAATGTTGTGTTAGTTTTTGCTGTACAGCAAACTGAATCAGCTATATGTTTACATATATCCCTCTCTTTTGGACTTCCTTCCCACTGAGTTTGCTCTGCTGAGTAGTTCTCATTAGCTATCCATTTTATACATAGTATCAGTAGTGTGTATATGTCAATCTCAATCTCCCAGTTCACCCTCTTGTTCCCCCTTGGTATCCGTATGTTAGTTCTCTCTGTCTGTGCCTCTATTTATGATTTGCAAGTAAGATCATCTATACCAATTTTTCTAGATTCCACATATTTTACTGCTCTTCTTTAGCTAGGGCACTCATGAATGAAGGTAAAGATAAGATACACCAGAAAAATGAAATTTGAACTCTTGACTAGTATTCAAGTCTTAAGGTGAACTACACTGAAGTTAATCCTGCTATAAATCTGATTAAAAAAAAATTAAGAGCTTTCTTGAGGCTCTGTAGCTTTCCCTCAGACATTAATCTCTCCTATTCATTTTTAAATGAGGTTAGCATCCAAACATTAAAATCCACAAACAAAAAACAGTGACCTGAATCATCTTGCTCCGTATTAGGAGGTAAAATGCAATATGTGTGCAGCCTTGCAGAGAACCTGTGATGAGCATGGATGAGGCCTTCTTACACCTGTTTTAGTGACTATCTTAAAACACTCAAATATTGACCTGGGTCCTCTCTCACTTGTGACATTTCTTTTGCTATATTTGAGAGTAGATGATTATTTTTAAGACCATATTGATAAAGACCCGCCTGAACCAGTCAAGATAAACTAGGCTATGTTACAGTCAAAACAAAAAGACAAAGACCTCCCAACTCTCAGGCTAAAAACAACAAAGTTTCCTCTTATACTACAGATCCAGAAAAAATTATTGACTAAGGTAATATCTTCTGGCTTCAGGCACAGCTGGATCAAGAAACTCCAATGTGGCTTTTTTCTTTGGTTTGTTTTTTATTTTTGACCACATCAGGTGTCAGTTGCAGTACGTAAGATCTTTGTTGCGGCATGCAGGATCTTTGGCTGTGGTGACTGGGTTTCTGTCTAGTTCTGGTGCACAGGCTCCAGAGTGCAAGGGCTCTCTAGTTGTGGCACATGGATTTCAGAGCTCCAGGGCTCTATAGTTTTTAGCACGCGGGCTTAGTTGCCCCACAGTTTGTGGGACCCTAGGTCCCTGACCAGGGATTGAACCCGGGTTCACCTGCATTGGAAGGCAGATTTTCAACCACTAGGCCGCCATGGCAGTCCCTCTAAGGTGGTCCTTAAGGATTTGCCCTACGACTTCCCTTCGTTTTGCTTTCCTCTGTGTTGGTCCCAGTTTCAAGCAGCCTCTACTAGTTCTGGGCAGATGTCTAGAACTCCAGGTCCGGAAGAGGTATTCTTCTCTTCCATGAAAATCCCAGTAATTCCCACAGAAATCCCCAGAGTCACCCTAACTGGAAAACTTAAGTTCCATACCCATCCCTAAACCCATTAGTGGGAAAAGGGAAATGGGAACTTACTGAAATCCATGCAGGGATGATCACCATCCAGTGATGTGGGCTGAAAATATGGACAGACGAGTCACCTCAGATCTAGGAGCTGTTTTCTGATAAAGGGATGTTACTGTAAGCCTAAGCAACAGTTTCTGTTGTATGGGTCCCAGACTGAAAATACCTGACTCAGGCCCTGATGTTTTCCATTTTACATTACTGGTGACAGTGATGACTCCTTTGTGCTCTCTTAATGGTTATTCAGTTTTAGTTACTTATCCAAATTCCACTAAAATACAATCTTTACCCTCCAGTAGCTGGTGGGGGATGGGGATGGAGTACACTTAAAACTATTGATACAAATTACTATCCTGTATGTTATAAAAGTATGTAGAAAATACTGTGACTTTTGTCCTAAAGTTTACTGGTCATTGAACTTGCTTTTCTAGACGAATTCTGAAGCTTATGTTTCAATACAGCAAAAACCTAGTAATTTTCATGAGAATAAGTGTTAAATAGCCAGGTTTAGGACTTAACGATGAAAGTCTAGAATGTGACATCCTTGTTACATCACTGTCAACTCGAGGATTTAAAATGATACACATAGGTGGCATTCTAAGATGATAAAGGTGATCTTGAAAGCATGTCTTGGATTTTCTTGAACAAAAATAATGCCTCAGGGAGACAACTGTCACACATTCTTTTGAGATGGAACAGCCAACAATTGGCAGTCCCATCTGTCATTCAGAATGCTGTAGAACTCTCCAGAGAAGCCTGCCTTAGGCTGAAGCAGGTAGTGCCAGGTACATACAGGTACAGGACAAGAGGCTTCTGTCAGCAGGAGTAAAGCATTGATGGGCTTCACTAGCAAAAGGGATTCATTTGCCCTAAACTTATAAGATCTTCAGAAAGCAGAGGAAGTTGTCTGAAATATAACAGAGAAGAAAATTTTGTTCAGGAGTGAGATTGGGAAGCGTTCAAGTCTGGTCATGATTATTCTTTTTGTCTTGGCCTGGAAATTTGTTAGACAAAAGTAGACATTTAAGATTTAAGACGGTTTTTAAAACATGGAAACAAGTCTTGATTTACTTTGATTCAAGAAACATTTATTGAGCACCAAAGACATCACATGAGACAATGTTTATGCACAAAGGAATGTTACATAACACTGGTATTTGTCTTGATGTCTATTGGGGGAGATAAGGGGGTAAACAAATAGTCACAGGATTATGTCATGTATGCTGTAACAGGCTTTTACAAGGTGCCGGTAGACAGACTCGGGTTTGCAGAAGATGGAGAGGAGGAAGTCATGTTTAACTAGAGGTGTCAAAGATGTGTGACAGCTCTCTAAGTTGAGGTCAAGGAGGGCAGAGAAATGAAGGTATAAGTAGTATGTCATGTCTAGGGCTTCCCTTGTAGCTCAGCTGTAAAGAATCCACCTGCCAACGCAAGAGACATGGGTTTGATCCCTGGATCAGGAAGGTCCCCTGGAGAAGGAAATGGCAACCCACTCCAGTATTTCCAGTATCCAGGAAATCCCATGAACTGAGGAGCTTAGCAGCTTACAGTCCATGGGGTCACAAAGAGTTGGACATGACTTAGTGACTAAACAACAACATATCTAGGGAACCTCAGGAGGCTAACATGGGCAGAGGGAAACCATCGAAAGCTTTTGATGTGATCAAAGCTATGCTTCTGGAAAATCCTTCCAGCCATGTTATGGGGGGTTAGACTGGAGTAGGGTAGAGTTTGGCAGGTGGAACACCAGGCAAGTGGGTTTTCAGGTCATACTAGAAGAGAGATGACTAAGGCAGGATGATGAGGTTGGAGCCATGGGGCCATGAGGGTTAGTTGCTAGTAAGTAGAAATAATGGCCCAAGTGATGGTAAGAGATGAAGATGGAACCATCCAGTGTGTTTCCCAGGCTGAGCTGGCTTCAAGGGTATTTATGATCTGTGTAGCCTCACAAAGCCTCCCCCTCAGAAAGATCCCATGATTGGTTCAATGCTCTATTGGCATCATCGTGAAATCACTGAATTTGTAAACAAGGGGCCCAACATGCTCATTTTCATTTTGTATTGGGTCTGCGAATCATACAGTTTCTGTATGATTCTGTATGAGCTAAGGGGGGGAAATCAAGGTACAAGTAACTGCAACTAGAAACAGAAGAGATGGGTGGAGCGATAAGTTCAGTTTTGTAGCCCATGTGTCTATAGTCATAAAGTAGTGATGTTCAATAAGCTGTTAGAAACTGGGTATAAATTCCAAGCAGGGTATATGTTAGAGTTATCGATGTGGGGAATAGCAAGTCCAAGGTGGTAGAGCCCAGGGATGTGGATTATAGTGAGTAGAGAGGAAATCAGCTGGAAAAGAAGCTTAATGCATAAGGGATCAGAGAAGGCAGAGAGAAATGGAAGAGTGGGGAACTGAAGTCCTGTGGGACTTTTTAAGAGAGAATCGAGTCCTGGAAGCCAAGGAAAGGTCTCAAGAAGGGAGGAATCATGAGGAATCATGCCACAGAGTAATCAAATACAGAGAACATCCATTGCATTTGGCAATTAGAGGATGGAAATGAGAGCTGCTTTCCAATGGGATAGAGGAGAAGCCAGGAGGAAACAAGAGTGCAGACTATCCTTTCAAGAAGGTGGGCTATGAAGTCAAAGGGAGGAATGGAGTAGAGGGTGTGCAGAATAAAGCTTCTTGGTTTTCTTTTTGTTTGCCTTTAAAATGGGGGACTTGAGCAGGTTTGTGTGTGAAAGAGCATTGCTCTCAGGAAGTGAGAGCAGGACACACTTTCCAGGGCAGAAGCACAAAAGATAAAAGTGAGAATGAAGACAGACACATTCATAGATCGAGTGGTCAGAACATACGCCTGCAAAAACAAACAAAACCCAACAAATCTATTTTTTTGAGTAAAGGTAAGTTTCCTACTGAAAGTGTAGTAGTAAGGAGCACGGGGGGCTTTAGAGGAGTGTTGAAGGTGTCTGCCCTCTAGCAGAGGACACTGACCAGTGACAGATAGAACCACCAAGTAACAAGGAGGGCTCCCAGAAGAGGCAGAACCAGAGATGCCTGCAGTTCCTACGAATGAAAAACTAATAAGCAACTTTGGCCCAGGGTATCCAAAGTTCCACAAAGGGAGAAGGCATTTACCTGTGAATCTTTTTAAGTTCTGAAGACCCTCCATCACAATATTAGACCTTCACAAGAGGACTAGCTGTCTGGGTGCTCAGGGCTGCCCAGAAAGCACCAGGGATCCTGAGCATCACGTAGAGGCAGAAATCTCCAGAGGCTACAAGCAGGGCAAAGTGCTGATTTGGTGAATAATTAATGTAGCACCACAACCTAAGGCTCCCCCACTCCCTCAGTGGAAAAGGATGTAGATAAACTCACAAAGCAACTTACTCTATGGTCTAATGATTAAACTTCCCGGGGCCCTATTTCATTTCAACCAAGTTAAAAGCTGACCAACTGGCCACTTAAACCCTTCTGCTGGGGTGATTAATTAGAAAGTAAAATCTCTTGACTGGACTAACAACTAACATACTCCCCTCATTTCAGAGGGCACTTTTGCCCAGAGGACTAAAGAAAGCTCAAGCTTTGATTCCAGTCATTGCTAAGGCAGCAGAACTGGGCTAGTTTACCGAAAGGGGGGCACAAAATGACACCACCGGCTTCTGTTCCCCCCTCTACTCCCAGGAGCTGGGTGAGGGTATATTTACGCCTTATATAACCAGACAGGTCACATTCAGGGCTGCTAGAGACCGGACATTAGAGGCCCTCTCTTCCACCCCAGCATTTGTACGCCATGTTATTCCTCCCGAGAATCTGCGAAGTTGTGCTTTTGTGGAGATTGTTAAGTGTGTCTCGAGAGACTTCCTCTCACGGTGAGATGAAGAAAAGTGTCAATAAACTAACCTACAACGTTGTTTGAGAAGTTACCTGAATTCGCACCTTACGTCTGGATTTGGATTTAAAAGTCGATTTTAAAAAAACAATTAGATGGGTAATTCAATGCTGTGGCCACCTGGGTTGCAGGCCCCCCAGGCAGGTCCTGAGTTGGTGCGCAAAGGCAGCGGAGCGAAGAGCACTTTGCTTCCTTGGAATGAAGACATCCGAGGTCGCGCCGAGTCCGGGTTCAGCAGGACAGGGGGCTTCCCCGCTTTCTCGGAAACAACCTGCCAGGTGACCCTCTTTCTAAAGGGTTAACCAGCCCACGCCTAGCGCTAGAGTTTACAGCCTTGGGCACCTCTTCGTGACTCACTCCTTATAAATGTAAATGCAGGAGCAAGCGGTAGGTCCCGACCAGCCCCCTCGCCCGCCAGGCGATTTGAACACCTACCTCCCAGACCCGCCCGAACGCCTCGGGGACCCCAGCGCACCGCTCAGGACACGCACCCGGCGGTCTCCCAGCAGCCCCGCACGGAACTGGAAGACCTACTACCCCATCGCATCCGCAGATGCAGCCTTAAAACAAAGGAGGGGCGGAGGGAGGGTGGGACCTGAACCTCACCCCCTCCCCGCCAAGCAGGGGCCGCCCGGCTCCCTCCGACCTGACTCCGCGTGTGCGCATGAGCAGAGGCGCCTCCCTTGGTTCCTCCCAGGGCGAAACTTTCTAATTCCCTTCTTTGGGCTCAGGGGCTGCCAGGCGCCGAGAGAGCGCTCGTCCCGCCGGGTGAGCAGGACACAGTGGCGGCGCGATGTTTCCCTCCCCACCCTCCCACCCTTCGCTTCCGTGGGAGCGGCAGGAAACGCGAGGGCCCCCTCTTCTCTGAATATTTGCCTTTTTCTCTCCACCTCTCTAGAAAAGAAGACTGGGAAAACAGCCGGCGGCTCGGTGGCCGTGTCCCCTGGGCTGCAGGGACTGGACATGGGGCGGCTCCAGGTGTTCGCGTTCAGTTTCTTAGGTAATTCAGAGGAAAGGGGGCGCGGGGTGTGTGTGTGAAGGGGTGGGCTTGGAGGAAGAATAACCAAACCTTTGGACTCAGCTTTGGGGGAAGCCTGTGGGAAGAGGGACTTGATAGAAATCTGCTTTGGGATTAATCGCCAGCGCCCTCGGTGGTGGCCGGGGACCGCATCCTGGGGTGTTTGTGCCCAGAGCTCCGGGTGCTCCCGCAGCTCCCGCTCTGGGCTTTGTGTCTCCGGCCCTTTTTCGGTGGGACTCTCCATCTCTGGGGTCAGGCTTCCTGGGCTCTGGGGTCAGGCTGCGAGGGCTCCTCAGAAGCCCATCCGGGAGAGTGCCTGAGCTGAGTGCAGGCTTCATCCTGGGAACAAATTGGGGCCATGTGGCTTTAATTAACCATCGCTGTTTGCCCCCGGATGGCGCCAGAAACAGCTAGATCGGGAGCTTCTCTGGAATGACGAATCGCTGAAGCCAGTCAAAAGCCTCAGGGATTGACCACTCGCCCCTTGTTCGGGACAGTGGTGTTCCCCGCGAACCCCATGATCCCCCGTCCCCGGCGAAGCGTAGGCGACCTCCGAGTGTGTGGGCACACACACTCACGCGTCCCCACGCTTACAAATTTCCACGCACACACTTGCACTGTCACCCAAGGATGCACAGGCTACCGTGTGCGTGCGAGTTCACATACTAGTGGGTGTGCGGCGTTTGGCCGCCTGCGTCCGGGTCCAGGAACCTCGTAGTGACCGGAGCTGCTTCCCAGGGCTGATCAGGGTGGGCGCGAGAGTAGGTGGGCTTCCTAGGAGTGATGCTCTCAGTTACTGGACAAACCTGCTGTATCTGTTTCTTTCTGAATCCTTCTCTCCACGTTCTGCCTTCCCGGCCTCACTCCATTGTGTCTCTTTCCTGTGTATCTTGCTTTTTTCCCCGAATCTACTCTGTCTCCGCCCCCTGCTTATTCTCTTTGCATGGGCCCGCTCCCTGCTTGTGCCCTACGCTGTCCGCCTGCCCCTTCCACAGCCCTGTGCGGAGTCGGAGTGAGCGCTCAAGAACCCGATTTCAGCTACGGCTGCGCGGAGGGCAGCTGCTACCCGGCCACAGGCGACCTTCTCATCGGCCGAGCGCAGAAGCTCTCAGTGACCTCGACCTGCGGGCTGCACAAACCCGAGCCTTACTGTATCGTCAGCCACCTCCAGGTGAGGGCAGAGAGATGGCTCCGCGCACACCTCTTCCAGTCCCCACCGAAGGGGAAGGCCTAGGAGACTCCATATCCTGCCAGCTATCCGGATAGGAAGCTCGGCAGTCAGGGAGTCCCGGGATCAGGCTGGTAGCTCACCCTTTTCCCTCATCTCAGTTTGCACAGTTGCATCCGCCAAACGTTTCCTGCCGCCACTGTATAGAAAGGCAGAGCTGCAGACAGATCTTAGGGCCCGTGCGCAAGCCCTGACCCAGGGTCTCCAAAAGCCCATGTTTTTTTTTTGTTGTTTTTTTTTTTTTTTAATTTTGTTTTTCAATCTTTCCTCTTTGGAAAATGTATGTAAAAGGTGGTTTGTCCTCTTCATTTTTTATATACTGAGTGGTGATCTTGGGTTTTCCCCAAGTCTTTCACTTGGATAAAGGGTATTCCAGCCCTAGCAAATACCTTGCAAGGTCACTCCAATCATGGAGAAAAGCACTCCAATGTTTTGCTCTCCTCATTTGGTGCTGCTCCCATCCACCTCCATTAGCTATCAAGATCAGATGCTTGCTTTTTCAAAATGCCCTGGTTGCCATGGTACCCTGATAGAGGAAGACCAAAATGAAATTTCAGAGTGTTTTCTGTTTCTAAAAGTGGATCCAGATCGTAGATTTCAAAGGTCACATTTTTAATAAGACTAATTTTGAAAGAAGGTACAAAGCATAAACTACCCAGAATCAGAATCCATTTCCTTGATTTTTTTAAGAGACTGATATCTCTGGCCTGTAAAGCAAACATAAGAGTTTAGGCTCCTGTACAGGGTAAGTTCCAAGTCAATTGCTCTAAATTTGGTCACTCCCCCTACATGTAGATCTGCCCTTCAGGAGAGGGACGGGATATTCTGTGGTTTGCATGCAGATGCCTTCAAATGGAGTCACTTTTAAAAAACAGAAAGAGAGCCCTTTCTGAAAACCTGATAAATTAAACCAAAGGAATGTGGTAAAGTAGATTCCACTTATTTGCTTCCAGGTTTATACAGAGATGTCTAGACTGCTTCCTCCTGATTAGAAGGGAGGCTATAATTACACTTTTTTAAAGTTCTGGTAATTGTTCTCTGGTATTAGTTTCCTTGACTACAAGTCACCAAAAGCAGTTGATGTTACCTTTTTTAACATTAGCATGTAAATTTCACCTAAAATATTATGCTAACATTTACCTCCAAGGCCAGGACATCCTGTAAATGAATTACCAGATCCTGAAAAATCCACCAGATCCTGCTTTGACCAGAATGAGAATTGGACTGTTTGTCTAAAAGCAAGTAGAGCCAGACTCTCTAGTTTGTATGATTAGCCATGAAATTGTGGGGCGCTTTTCAGATATCAGGGCTTCCCAGTGGCTCAGTGATAAAGAATCTTTCTTCAGTGCAGGAGACATGGATTCCATACCTGGGTCGGGAAGATCCCCGGGAGGAGGAAATGGCAACTCACTCCAGTATTCTTGCCTGGAAAATCCCATGGACAGAGAAACCTGGCAGGCTATAGTCCATGGGGTTGCAAAGAGTCAGACATGACCGAGCACACATGGAGGCATGCTATGCTTCAGATACAGAGCCTAGAGAAAGGAACTGGGCATGTAATTCTCTCAAACATTGAACAGGTGTAAAACTTGAGGCAGGAATCAGAATTATTGTGTCCAGGGTTCCCCTGCATTCCTGATTTCTGGTTTCTGTTTTCTAGTTAGTATATCTTGCCAGTCTTAAAATCCCTTTGGGAAGAAGGTGATAACCAATAGCTAGCTAAATACATACAAATGCAGTATCGTAGGTTGATACTGTCCTTACAAGGATATCACCTTTGCTTAATGACTTGCTGACCGGAGGACCAGAGACATATTAATCCATCCTTCATTACCCAAACATTATTGACAGGAGTGTTTCAGTATTCACTTACGTAACAAATTGCCAACCACAGGCATTACTTTCTGCAAAAATCCATAGGTGGATAATGTGTTAAATGTTGTTTGTAAGATGTGTGTGGGGTCTCAACAGATTTCTGCCTCGGCATCATTTTCAGACCTAATAAGCAGTTCAGAAAAACTTGGGTAGAGAGCCCAGCCTCATGTGGAAAAGAGAACCATTAAGTGATGCTGCTGTTTACAATTCACCATGATGGAGTGCAAAGAAGGCTGTTTTGGCCGTGGCTCACATTTTAGGTAGAAGGCAAATGTTAAGCCAGGAGTTTAAAGCTGCTCTAAAACTGAAAGTAGTGGTAGATTTTTCAGTTCAGGTCCTTGGCATTCTTTGACTTGGTCCCAGTTGTCAGTGCTCCCAACTTGACAGGGCAGCCTGGTGTCCCCTTCCTGGATATTCTGAGCAGTTTGTGAGCTAGCCTGCATGCTGCTGCCACGAATTCGCTGTCGGGGCAGGAGAGAAGCTAAGAAGTCTTAATCTGTCGTTCCCAAAGCTTCTTAAATATATCTGACTAATGAACTGTGGTGTTGGAGAAGACTCTTGAGAGTCCCTTGGACTGCAAGGAGATCCAACCAGTCCATTCTGAAGGAGATCAGCCCTGGGATTTCTTTGGAGGGAATGACGCTAAAGCTGAAACTCCAGTACTTTGGCCACTTCATGCAAAGAGTTGACTCGTTGGAAAAGACTCTGATGCTGGGAGGGATTGGGGGCAAGAGGAGAAGGGGACGACAGGGATGAGATGGCTGGATGGCATCACTGACTCGATGGACATGAGTCTGAGTGAACTCCGGGAGTTGGTGATGGACAGGGAGGCCTGGCGTGCTGTGATTCATGGGGTCGCAGAGTCGGACACGACTGAGCAACTGAACTGAACTGAATACTTGGTTTCTGCCTTATATAGGTTTTGGAAAATCAAGCCAGTTGAATTGTTCTCTTTTTATTTTCAGTTTGCTTTATGTCAGCAAAAATTCTCTAAAACCTCCTCTGCATTTTGCCTCAAGAGTAAGCTTTTCCAGCTATTCATTGAGATTAAGGCTTAAGCCTAGAAATTTCATTTTGATTAAATTAATAGCTTGTGGAAACAATGCCTTCTTTTACTTTTGACCTTGAATTTGCTAGAGAAGAGGAAAATTTCAGGAGTATATCATACTCCGTTAAGTTAAAAAGTGAAAGACATGTGCTAGGTCATTTAAGTAATTTTGGCACATTCGTTTTTCTTGAAGAAAGTAGGTTTGATTTTTGTATTGTGGACTTGATTTTTGGTGTGCATATGAGTGTGTGATTGCTTCCCAGACTCGTGAAACTATCTTTGCTTTCAGGAGGACAAAAAATGCTTCATATGCAATTCACAAGATCCTTATCATGAAACCCTCAACCCTGACAGTCATCTCATTGAAAATGTGGTCACGACATTTGCTCCAAACCGCCTTAAGATCTGGTGGCAATCCGAAAATGGTATGTGTGGTGTGGGAATAACTTCCATGGAGTGTGATTGGTTACCTGGAAAGTGTTTACAGGCGCCTGGGTGTTTGTAATTACGATTGGTTTCCCTATCCTGGAATTATGGCCTTCGACAGATTTACTGCCCAGAGCACTGACTTCTCTTGGTAAAATCTGATCCTTCTTCTTAAAGTATGCACTTCCTGTAAGAAAGAAGTCTTTCATGTGAAACCAAAGGAGGATTTCGTAGTCTTCATCCTGAGGGGCCCTTGGGGAGTGTGGCAATGTGCTGGGGCAGTCTGGGGAGGGCATGGGAAGGCCTTGCCCCACTCAGGCCCTTATCCTTCTGCAAAACAGCCATCTTTCATTTTGATCAATCCCAAAAGAAAGGGCAAAATCAGCGCCCACCACCTTCCTCCATCTAGAGAACATTTAGTAATAGTACTATGAATACACACTAGACATAATTTCTCAGACACTCAACATGGATGATGACCCTAAGTCAACTTTTCTAATGAGTGTGTGAATCCAACCCTTTTTCCTTTCTTTGCCATTTGGGTTGGGATTTAATAAATTCATCCAATATGATGTTACTATTGTGCTGCAACTAAGCTCAACTTAGTTTTGCATTTGTTTCCAAGTCAAATGCTGAAATTTGGCAACTAACAGTAGAGTTAATGTGTTGTTAATAATGAGTTAACTTTATATCTTTTTTTAAAAAAGCATTTATTAGAAAGGACTCTCAAAGAAGTGAATCTAAGCTTGGCCAGAGGAAGCCTGGGCACTACTAGATCCCTTTATTATGTATTCTATGCTCAGGAAGCTTTGGGCTGCTTTGCAGTTATTTATCAGTCTGTAAAAAGGAAGCATTTTTTTGCGCCACAAGGCTTTCAAGATCCAATTCTCGACCAGGGATCAAACCTGGGCCCCCCTGCAGCAGAAGCATGGAGTCCTAACCACTCTACCGCCAGGGAATTCCCAGGAGGAAGTCTCTTCATAGACTTATTTCTAATTGATTATGAAATTGTGCATGCTTTCTACTATTGATTTCTAGGGAAGGTTGATTATTCATTGGTAAGCTTTGGGACTCCATTGGTTATCAGCTTGATTGAGATAGATTAGATGTCAAAAAGCAATTTATCAGTTAAAGCCTTGTTAATTATTATAGGAGGGTATCTAAGTTGAGAGTTCGGGGTAAAAGAGAAGTTTCTGTAAGTCGGCACTTGAGTCACAGGGGACTTGTGAAATAGCATAGATCTGATTACAAGTTTGGGACCTATCTCACTGTCCACATTTTTCCAGTGAGACCAAAAGACAATTAGAAGGATGCCTTGGGAATTCCCCTGCAGTCCAGTGGTTAGGACTCCATGGTTTCACTGCTGATGGCACAGGGTTCAGTCCCTAGTCAGGGAACTAACATCCCTGCTAACTAGGTGCAGTGCGGTGCGGCCAAAAAAAAGACAGAAGGGTGCCTCAACATCAGTATCAAGTTAATACTTGATACAGACAGTAAAATAGTTCATCAAATTCTGTAGTTCTCGAGGAGGGTTTTTCTTGGTTACGTCAGGTGTTAATCAGTTTCCACAACTCTGAGTTTGTGGGACAAGAGAGGACAAAGGCCCGAAAGAAGGGATTTTCAAACCAAGAGTCTTGAGAGCTCTGTCTCTGTTATAAGAGATTAGATAGGATTAGATGGATGGAACTTCGTCTTTAGAAAGTCAGACGGATTGTTACTGTCTCCTATCATCTCTCTGCTGTCTGATAGTTCACAATTGAAGTTTCTTGATGAATGTGATTTTTATCTATTTTCTGTGTGTTTTATCCAAGTTGAGCTTTACATGATGCATTAAATTATCAGTGCTCAGGCCCAGAAACGGGCTTGGAATGTGCAACTGCTTTTAACTTAGCCCTCATGCTTTATTCCCAGGTCTGACCATACACCATACACCATAGAAGAATGATCTTGGTTCTTTTCTCCATGGATTTTTCTTCCCATATTAAAAAAAAAAAAAACCTGTAGCACTTTATCAGGTTAGGAATCTAAAATGGAATGTGCTTTTCAAGCCCACATCAGCAGATACATTCTTATGTTACAGAACTGGTCCTAGTCTTGCTCTGACTTTACATTATTTCGTTATCTCTTCATTTTAAACAAATAGTTCAGGTACTTAAAAGCCTGGGAAGGGAGAGACGGACAGTTGCTTAGCTAACATGTTGCTCAGAAAGAAACCTTGAGAGTCGGTTTGTAATATGGCTCTTTTTCAGAAGTTAGATAAGGTTTGTAATATGGTTCTTTTTCAGAAGTTAGATAAGGTTAGTTAGCATGACGATACTGTTTTTCTTTAACATTCCAACTAACTCATATCCGTTCCAGTGACTACTTTCCCTCCCTCCCCCACCCCCACCCCCAATTGACTTGGCTGTTTTCCAGTGGGAGAGTTTATTTCAAAAGTCTTACTGATTTCCTGAAAATACACCAGCCTGTGACATGATTCATTCTGACACATTCCTGTCTTTCTGCATTTAAGACCTCTCTTGGTCCGGAAGCTGAACCCCCAAAAGCTCTCTGGAGCACAAGAAACCTGGAAAGGTCTCCTTTACCAAACAGGCAGGCTCGAGGGCCCAGGGGATTGTGGAGGAGGTGCTTTCCATCCCTGGAATTCCAGTGGCCTTTTTAGCCTTTTAAAGTGGGATGACTTGACCCCCAGGGCATAGTGCAAAGGCTCATTTGTTTGTTCAGGCTTTCCCCTGAAAGGGAAGATGTTAGTATTTGTTCTGGGGCAGTTTATTTATTTGACCCATTCTTTGTCTCTTTGGCATTATTTCTCCATTGTGGCAATGCACCCAAAGGCTTCTCCAACGGGGATAGGTTTTTCTAAATTGGAGCGTAACTCACATTCATGATGGACTCCTGTTTTCTTTGCTGCTGCATAGAAACAAAAAGGAATATTTGTGTTTCGACTGGATTGTGTCCCTGTGCTTTAGACTGCAGAGCTGAACCCCTACTGTGCACAGGAAATGCCCCCTCTCGTTTCCCCTTTGAGAGTCCCTTGGCTTAGAGAGTTGGAAAGACTTTTAGTTTTTGCTAAGCAAAGGATGTCTTTCTTGACAGCAACTAAAAAGGCCTTCTGCCAGATGTCTTGTTCCATGGAGCACATTCAATACGTTGAACTCCAGAATGATTTATGACCAACCAAAGAGTCATTCTGAGATGTGCTTTATCACCTCAATCAAGTCAGGGCGTTATTGTTATTATCTTATCTTCAGATTAAGGTGGACTGCAGAGAGAATTTCTATGAGGAGCATAAAGATAGTTGAAGAAAATAGACTCAATTGTTCACAGATGTTCTTGTTTACCTTGCTATTTCCTTTTGTCTTTTTTAAAAATATCCTATAGGCGTGGAGAATGTCACTATCCAACTGGATTTGGAAGCAGAATTTCATTTCACTCATCTCATCATGACCTTCAAGGTAAGGAATCCTTCTCTTTCTCAGAAATGAGAGCATTGTGTAATTCCCCCTTTCAGAATGGATGGCTGTTGTGAGTTGGGCTAAGTGGGAACCTAAACATTATTGTTGCTATAAATTAGGATAATTGAGCAGCTTTTAAACATGGGCATGGATAACTACACTTAACAGATACTCTATCTTTGTGGCAATAAGTAGAGAGAGCCACTGTTCTATGATTCGACTGTAAACTTTTAATTAGATATCTGTTAATTTCCCCATGGAAAGAGACAGCTTTGACTCACTCCCAAACCACAGTAAAACATCTGGAGAATAAATCCCTACCCCCTTGGGTTGATGTTTTAATGCTGACTTTGGTAACTGGAAAGGAAGTGTGTTATCTTTAGTTTTCAAGGTTTTGCAAAATTTGTGGGAACGGTTTTACAGTTCTTTAAGAAATGTGCCTGCTTTCTTCAGTGAGGATGTTTTTCCCATCCTTTTTCTTTGAGAGATGTAAAATGACTCCAGGACTAAGGAATGGCCCTGTACAAAGTCTCTTTGTTTCTTCTTAAGCAGCTGCCTGGAAATGACAGGCTTCATATGGCTTAAAGTACATGTTGGTGCACACAAAACCCATAATTTACTTATTGCTTCTCAGATTAAAATCACTTTTGAATCGTTTTCTGTTGGGCATGGGGGCCTTATCTCTACCCTTGCAGGTTTTAGAAAAGGTGCCCAGGGTAGATTTGATTTACCATGTGGGCAGGTAACCACTAAAGTCTTGCTTGTGTCCTCTGCATGAACCGGGGAGGCCTAGGGTCAGGGGTGGGCATTGAGGTCAATGTGACTAGGGGAGATGCTGGGCTACCTGTCCCCAGGCCTGGGTTCATCCCCTTGCTTCTCCCCAGGAACCCACTCTTGCTGCTTGGAGAAAAGGTAGGGGGAAGGTTTACACTGTGACACCTACTCCTATGAGGCGGGGGAGGACTTTCTCTAAACCACTTTGTTTCTTCATTGGCCATGAGCTCAACCTGGCAGTTAGAATTAAGACTCAGCCTCAGATGTTGTCTGCCTGTTGTTCAGTTGCTCAGTTGTGTCTGATTGTTTGCAACCCCGTGGACTGTAGCCCACCAGGCTCCTCTGTCCATGGAATTTTCCAGGCAAGAATACTGGAGTGGGTTGCCCTGCCCTCCTTCAGGAGAATCTTCCCAACCCAGGGATTGAACCCGTTTTCCTGAATTGGCAAGTGGGTTCTTTACCACTAGTGCCACCTGGGAAGAAGGTGTACTTGCAAATAACTCGATACAAGGCAAGGTGTGTTCACTGCTATAGCAGAAGTTCGGATAATGTACATCAGCATGGAGGATGGGGAGATTCATTTTAGCCTGGAATAAAGGAGAAAGCTTTACAAGGAGAGGACTGTGATTGCGCTTGACCTGGGTCAGGAAGAGTGAGCAGGATTTTAGGAGGAAGAGGTAGAAGAAAAGGCCTTCTTGACAGAGGAAAAGGCCTTCTCTCTCTCTCTGTCTGTGGGACAGTTTGGACAGAGTTTGTTCAGCATGTACTATGTAGACATGCCTTGAATGTCTACACTTGGGCCAGTGAGGGGACCAACAGGAAGTAAGACTATAGCCAGAAGGACCTTGCTTCCTTCCTGAGGAGTGTGAACTTTATAGGAGATGGGGAGCCATGGACAGGAAATGAGACCTGTGTTTCAGGAAATGAGGGAGCCAAGAGGAAAAGCAAAGGAGGGCCTGAGGCATGGAGAAGAGAAGGCATAGAGGCAGGGGCTCTCAAGGTCCGCGGTAAGGGGGAGCTGACTTAGGCAGGGCTGTGGTTCTCAACTAGGAGGGAGCCACCTCCTGTAACTGGCGTCCTGGCAGTCTGACGTGGTGAGCTTTTTCTAATCATACATCACCCCTTGCTGCCATACTCTGCTACCCTCTGCGACTGCTAACTTTGAGTCATTACCCAGAGGAGGAGCCTCTGTTTGTTAAGGGAGTCAAAGGTTGAACCATGAACTGAAGAAAGATTAGAAGCAGAAGAGCAGAAGGCAGGGTTAGGAAAGGGATGAATCAAAGATTCCTGAGATGTCCGAGCTGGGGAACCTGGAGGCTGCTGATACCATTAAGAGTGGTGAAGACAGGAAGGGGATGAGGATGAAGAGTGTGTTTCTTTTTTTTTTTAATTTATTTTATTCAGCTATAGTTGATTTACAATGTTGTGCTATGCAACAAATGACTCAGGTATATATATATGTATATACATATATATACACATTCTTTTCCATATTCTTTTCCATTATGGTTTATTGTGGAATATTGAATATAGTTCCCAGTGCTATATAGTAGAACCTTATTTATTTGGGTAGCATTTCCCTTTTCCACTGGCACCTTCCTGACCCAGGGATTGAACCTGGGTCTTCTGTACTGCAGGCAGATTCTTTACCTTCTGAGCCACCAGAAAGTGTGACAGTGAAAGTGTTAGTCACTCAGTTGTGTCTGACTCTTTGTGACTTCATGGACTATAGACTGCCAGGCTTCACTGTCCATGGAATTCTCCAGGCAAGAATACTGGAGTGGGTTACCATTCCCTTCTCCAGGGGATCTTCCCAACCCAGCAATCGAACCTGAGTCTCCTACACTGCAGGCAGATTCTTTACTGTCTGAGCTACCAGGAAAGCTGAGCTACCAGGGAAGCCCATATAAAAGCTACATCTGCTAATCCCAAACTCCCAATTTATCCCTACCCCCTTGGCATCCAAAAGTCTGTTCTCTATATCTGTGAGTCTGTTTCATAGATATGTTCATTTGTGTCATATTTTAAATTTCATACAGTAAGTCACATATGTACCAACAAGTTCTGTTTTGAGAGTTCATAGGTCCAGTTTATTCGTAAGACCGACAAAGTTAGCCTAGGTACCTAATTAACACAATCAGCTGTGTAGTACTGTACTATAATTGGTGTATCATACTTTTCACACAAATGATACATAAAAGAACAAGCCAACACAAAAAATAAAGAAAACATTTTTAATCTTACAATAGTTTGGAAAGTACAGTAGTACAGTGCAACAGTTGACATCTGGGGGCTGGCATCAAGGGAACAGCGAGAAGAGTTACCAACTGGAGGAGGGAAAGGAGGTGGGAGATGGTAGAGCTAAAGGGTCATCAACAAGGAAGACGGAGGGCAAGCTGGGATTTCACCCACGCCTGATGTTGATGGCACAGGTTCTGGTTCCTTGCTGGATCCAATTCTATCTACTCTCTTGAAGAAAAAAGATCCAGTGATGTCTGGGTAGTAACATGTTCACATCTTTGAAAATTCCGAACTTGAAAGTTCATATGTAGGGGACTTAACTGTGTAAGGGATATCATATGGTATTTGTCTTTCTCTGTTTCACTTAGTATGATAACCTCTAGGTCCATCTGTGTTGCTACAAATGGCATTCTTTCATTCTTTTTATGGCTAAGTAGCATTCCATTGTATATATGTACCACATCTTCTTTATCCATTCGTCTGTAGACTGACATTTAGGTTGTCTCATGTCTTGGTTATTATAAATAGTGCTGATGTGAACATCTTTTTGAATTATAGTCTGGATACAGGCCCAGGCTTGGGACTGCTGGATTATATGAGAATGTTTTCAGGCAGATAGATGCTTACT
The DNA here is from genome assembly GCF_029378745.1 of Bos indicus. Classification (NCBI taxonomy): domain Eukaryota; kingdom Metazoa; phylum Chordata; class Mammalia; order Artiodactyla; family Bovidae; genus Bos; species Bos indicus. Next base: position 49,377,949 of record NC_091763.1, on the reverse strand, counting down.
AACTGGATTGGATTTTCTTAGGCTTGCATAATCTAGTTAGCATATTGACAGTCTGTTTTTGTACATAGCCAGACATTTCCAAGCTCACAGCTTTTTTATTTAGTATAAATTCAGAAACAGCCACGCAGCAATGTAAGGCCTGAGAAGGTCAATGACTCAGCAAACAGCATAGAGAGACTTCCCTTCTGTAGGTAAAATGCATTGTCCTGGTTTCCAGCAGCTTCCTAACCTCACAGGAATTTGGCCTTTTGGGACTTGGAAGGTTCCAGAAGGGAGGAATAAGGAAGCACAGCCAGGATAGCTGTAAGGCTCCCTTGCAACATAGAGACATCAGGCTAGTCTCTCTCCAGGTGTCACCACCCAGGAGGTGTGTCCCGTGGGAGGGTTTGCCATGGTTCAGTTAGTTATTGGGGTTTTTTCCCCCTTATTTTAAAATTCTTAGCCTAATACTCTCTCAGGTTTAATATAAAGTATTATTTCCTTATATTTCTGAATAGGTAAAAAATAAATTAAGCCTGAACAACTAGTAAATGCATAAGCCAAAGAATCTATCAAAATATGACTTTCCATTTCCTTATCCTTGTCTCCTTTTATCAGTGAGAAAGACCGTCAAGATTATTAAGGAAGGTGTGAGGAGATCTGGGCATGTACTGCTTTTCACTTCAGTTGTCACCCAGATTTCTATCAAGTTGTCACCCAGATTTTATTTATTTTTTTATGATATGAAGTGTTTTTTATGATATGATATGTTCAAGTTCTTGGTCATCTTGGCCTGCAACATTTGATCTCTCTGAAAAAAATTTTCATTTTTATATAATTTTTAAAGGTCACTCTCCAGTAACAGTTATTACAAAATATTGGCTATATTCCCTGTGTTGTCCAATACGTCCTCAAGCCTATCTAACACCCAACAGTTGTTCTCTATGAGTCAAGCACTGGTTGGAATTCAGAAGTGCCTTTGTTCAGATTCTGTTGGCTGAGTCAGCTTACCTTTCATTCATCACTGTTGAAGCATTTGCTTATTCTTAGAGTTCATTTTGTTTCATCTCATATTTCCAGTTGTCCCTGTTCACCACAACCTCCTATATCTGCGTCCTGCTTGTTTCCAGAATTCTTGTCCTTTTCCTCCTTCTGACATCCATTTTTCAGGCTGCTATTACACCAGAAACCAGAGGCAGAAAAGATCTTCATTCAGCCTGGATTTGATAGGTCTTCACTCAGCCTCAATTGAAGCCTCTCTGCGAATAGCTGGCGAGTTAGGTGATCTCTCTGAGCCTTCATTTCCTCATCTGTCAGACAGATGTGTTGGGAAGGTGTGTTAGTGTGCTAGGACTGCCGTAGCAAACTGCACAGACTGGGTGACTTAAACAACAGAAATGTATTTCTCAGAGTTCTGGAGGCATGTAGTCTGCGATGAAGGTGTCAGTAGAGGTGGTTTCTTCCGTGGCCTCTTTCCCTCCTTGGCTTTGTACATGACTGTCTTCTCCCTGGGTCTTTACCTCTGTACCTGTCTATGTCCTAATATATCTTCTTCTTTAAAGACATCAGTCATATGGGATTAGGGCCCACTCCAATGACCTCATAATTTTACTTTCAGTTCAGTTCAGTCGCTCAGTTGTGTCCGACTCTTTGTAACCCCATGGACTGCAGCACGCCAGGCCTCCCTGTCCATTGCCAACTCCCTTAGCTTACTCAAACTCATGTCCATTGAGTAGGTGATGCCATCCAACCATCTCATCCTCTGTCTTCCTCTTCTCCTCATGCCTTCAATCTTTCCCAGCATCAGGGTCTTTTCAAATGAGTCAGTTAGTCACATCAGGTGGCCAAAGTATTGAATTTTCAGCTTCAGCATCAGTCCTTCCAATGACTATTCAGGAATGATTTCCTTTAGGATGGACTGGTTGGATCTCCTTGCAGTCCAAGGAACTCTCAAGAGTCTCTTCCAATACCACAGTTCAAAAGCATCAATTCTTTGGTGCTCAGCTTTCTTTATAGTCTAGCTCTCACATCCATACATGACTACTGGAAAAACCATAGCTTTGACTAGATGAACCTTTGTTGGCAAAGTAATGTCTCTGCTTTTTAATATGCTGTCTAGGTTGGTCAAAGCTTCTCTTCCAAGGAGTAAGCGTCTTTTAATTTCATGGCTGCAGTCACCATCTGTAGTGATTTTGGAGCCCACGAAAATAAAGTCTGTCACTGTTTCCACTGTTTCCCCATCCATTTGCCATAGTTACCCTTTTAAAGACCCTTGTTATTGTTCAGCAGCTATGTCCAACTTGTTGCGACCCCATGGACTGCAGCACACTGGCTTCCCTGTCCTCCACTATTTCCCAGACTTTGCTCAAACTCATATCCATTGAGTTGGTGATGCCATCCAACCATCTATTCTCTGTTGCCCCCTTCTCTTCTTGCCATCAATCTTTCCCAACATTAGGGTCTTTTCCAACGAGTTGGCTGTTCATATCAGGTGGCCAAAGTAATGGTGCTTCAACATCAGTGCTTCCAGTGAACATGGAAGGTTGATTTCCTTTAGGATTGACTGGTTTGATCTCCTGCTGTCTAAGGGACTCTCAAGAGTCTTCTCCAGTATGACAGTTTGAAAGCACCAATTCTTTGGTGCTTAGCCTTTTTTACAGCCCAACTCTTACATCCATACATGAATACTGGAAAAACCATAGCTTTGACTAGATGGACCTTTGTTGGCCAAATGATGTCTCTGCTTTTTAATATGCTGTCTAGGTTTATCATAGCTTTTCTTCCAAGGAGCAAACGTCTTTTAATTTTGTGGCTGCACATACCATCTGCAGTGATTTTTGGAGCCAAAGCAAATAAAATCAGACACGGTTTCCACTTTTTCCCCATTATTTGCCATGAAGTGATGGGACCAGATGCCATGATCTTAGTTTTTTGAACGTTGAGTTTTAAGCCAACTTTTTACTCTCCTCTTTCACCCCCATCAAGAAGCTCTTTAGTTCCTCTTCACTTTCTGCCACTAGAATGGTACAATCTGCATATCTGAGGTTGTTGATATTTCTCCCAGCAATTTTAATTCCAGCTTGTGAGTCATTCAGCCTGGCATTTAGCATGACAAACTCTGCATATAAGTTAAATAAGCTGGGTGACAATATACAGCCTTGACGTACTCCTTTTCTAATTTTGAACCAGTCCATTCAGTTCTAACTGTTGCTTCTTGATCTGCATACAGATTTCTCAGGAGACAGGTAAGGTGGTCTGGTATTCCCATCTTTTGAAGAATTTTCCACAGTTTGTTGTGATCTACAAAATCAAAGTCTTTAGTCTAGTTAATGAAGCAGAAGTAGATGCTTTTCTGGAATTCCCTTGCTTTCTCTATGATCAGATATTTGCAGTTTGATCTCTGGTTCCTATAGCTTTTCTAAATCTAGCTTGTACATCTGGAATTTCTCTGTTCACATACTGCTGAAGCCTAGCTTGAAGGATTTTGAACATTATGTTGCTACCATGTGAAATGAACACAGATCTACAGTAATTTGAACTTTCTTTGGCATTGCCTTTCTTTGGTATTGGAATGAAAACTGACCTTTTCCAGTCCTGTGGCCGTTGCTGAGTTTTCCAAATTTGCTGGCATATTGCATGCAGCACTTTAGCAGCGTCATCTTTAAGATTTTAAATAGCTTAGCTGGATTTCCATCACCTCCACTAGCTTTGTTCAGAGACATGTTTCCTAAGACCCACATGACTTCACAGTCCAGGATGTCTAGCTCTAGGTGAGTGACCACACCTAGCAATGTTTCCAGAGTTCATCTGTGTCATAGGAAGTATCTGAATTTCAGTTCTGTTTATTGCCGAGTAATAATAGTCCATTGCTTATGTGTATCACCTTTCGTGTATCCAGTATCCGTTGATGGACACTTGAGTGATTTTCACTTGTTGGTGATTATGAATAATGCTGCTCTGAATGTTTATGTATGAGAGTCATCTGAGTCTCTGCTTTCAGTTACTTTGGGGTGTGTAGCTGGAATTTCAGGGTTCTCCAGCTTCTTGCATTAGTAATTCCTTCCCCTTGTTTTTCCAAAGCACACTGCATGTGACTCTACTATACAGTGTGATGGGTATTTTTGCAAATGATTTCTACACATTCCTGGACCTTATTGGACGAGTTACAGCACTTAGACCATGTCTGGTACTGAGTAGCTGTCGTTACACATCTACTGAATGATTAAATGATGGCATGAAGGAACAAGCACTCAACCTCAGCTGCACGTCATGGGCATGGTGGCTTAATGTGCCAAAACTTGTCTGCACTAAGGCCTGTTTATAATCAGCTTCTAAAGAGAAACAGCTTACTAGTCTCTAATAGGGTGGGAGAAAGTGCAGTATTTAGAGGTGCGACACTGCTGCAAGAAGAGGCTCCGTGGAACAGCTTGAAGTATTTGAAATCCAGCCACAGTGAAATACCAACCACATGCAGTCAGGGTTTGTAGTACACAGTTGAGTGATATTTTCCTCTGGGATTTAAAAAAATATAGATAACCAATAAAAGCATGCAGTGAGTCTCTTCTACCCTGCCTTTAGACATTCCGTCCAGCTGCTATGCTGATAGAACGGTCGTCTGACTTTGGAAAAACCTGGGGTGTATACAGATACTTTGCTTATGACTGTGAGAGCTCATTTCCCGGCATTTCCACCGGCCCCATGAAGAAAGTTGACGACATAATTTGTGATTCCCGATATTCTGACATTGAGCCCTCAACGGAAGGAGAGGTTTGTTTATACTTTTTATTTTCCATGCTATTTACAAATCCAGTTTTTGATCATAGCAAAAATATCAATTGCTCTTATGTCTATTTTTAGGTGATATTTCGTGCTTTAGATCCTGCTTTCAGAATAGAAGATCCTTACAGTCCAAGGATACAGAGTAAGCCTGTTTTCAAATAAAAGCTTGGATGGAAAACAGCAATCATGGGAGAAAGTTTACCCAGACCACTGCTACCCAGAATCTAAATACTCAGTGCTAAATCCACCCTCTTCATTTCCTTCTTTCTCTGCAGTGCTCTACCAGAAGCTCTTGAAATTGGCAATAATCAAAGTCCTCACTGACAGGAACATATTTTGATAAGAGTAAAAGGTTGATGTCATAAGTCCTCAAACCATTATGCTGGTCATATAATACTTTATTTACTTTTTTGTTATATATATGTATGTATGTATGTATATATGTATATAAAAATAACATATGTGTGCTAAATTTCTTCAGTCATGTCTGACTCCTTGCGACCCTGTGGACTGTAACCCACCAGGCTTCTCTGTCCATGGGATTCTCCAGACAAGAATACTGCAGTGAATTGCCATGCCCTCTTCCAGGGAATCTTCCCGACTCAGGGATCAAACCCAAAGCTCTTAAGTTCTCCTGAATTGGCAGGCAGGTTCTTTACCACTAGTACCAACTGGAAAGTCATATATGATATTTGTGTGTGTGTGTGTATGATACATTAATATATATCCTATATATTATGTGTATACGTATATAATTATGTATATGTATAATTAAGGCTTCCCTGGTGACTCACCTGGTAAACAGTCTGCCTACTAATGCAGGCAGACAAGAGACATGAGTTCAATCCCTGGGTTGGAAAGAGACCCTGGAGAAGGAAATGGCAACCTGCTCCAGTATTCTTACCTAGAAAATTCCATAGACAGAGGAACCCATGGGTTTGCAAAGAGTTAGACATGACAGAGCTCACATGCATAATTAAGGTACAGGTTAGCTTCCCTGGCAGCTCAGTCGGTAAAGAGTCTGCCTTTAATGCAGGAGACCTGGGTTCAAACCCTGGGCTGGGAAGATCCCCTGGAGAAGGGAATGGCAACCCACTCCAGTATTCTTGCCTGGAGAATCCCATGGACAGAGGAGCTTGGTGGGCTATAGTCCATAGGGTTGCAAAGAGTCGAACACAACTGAGTGATTTTCACTTTCACTTTTAGGATGTTGCTAACAAAGTGTCCCCCAAAATGCAGCATCTCAAACAAAAAAGTTTATTTCTCTCTTACAGAATTACCCAGAGGGATTTCCAGATAAAGTACTTTTCAACCTGCCACAAGCAAGCAGTCTTACCAGATAAAATACAGGCTGAAACCCTGTTCAATATGAATTTTCAGACAAATGATAAACTATTTTTTAGCATAACTATATCCCCTGTAGTATTTGTGACTAGTATGAGCATATTTCATGCAATATTTGTGGGTGAGGAAAACCATGTCTCATGTGGTATTTGGGGCATATTTGTACCAAAATGATTAGTTGTTTATCTGAAATTCAAATGTAACTGAGCACCTTGTATTTTTATTGCTAAATCAGGCACTTGTAGCCATTAGATCACCTAGGTTCCCAAGTTTCTTGTGGCTTATAGTCTGTGCCCACATGGTGAGACCTGGAAAAACCTCACCTTATCCTTGTACCAACCTGCAAGAGGGGGCAAGTAAAAGGCAAGTGGCTTAGAAGCCATACATCACATTTGTTCACACGCCATTGGCCAAAGTAGTCCCCTGGCTACACGGCAGGAGATGCTGGGAATCCTCTCTGGCTGGTGGCTGTGTGTGTTCTCAAACTCTTGGCCAGGGCTCTTATTGTCAGAGGAAGAAGAAAAGAAAGAATCCTGGGGGAAATCATGGGTCTCAACCTTGCTTAATATGATCAATGAGGGTTGTAGTTCCATTTTCCAGATGAGTCAACTGAGGCTTAGAGGGTTGGACTAACATGCACAAAGTGACTTGGCTATTTAATGTCGGATCCTAAGTGTTCTTGTTATGACTCTCAGTTCAGAGGGCTTTCCATTGTTCAGTAACCATGCTTATGTCCTCACAAAAATACAATTTGATCTTGGGAGGCAGAATGTGCACTAATTAAAAGAATGGGCTTTGGAGTCCAACAGAGCTGGGTTTAAGTTCTAGCTCCAGTATATTCTGTGATCTTAGGCAAGGAATTTATTTAAAACTTTTCTTAGTCTTTATTTTTTCATCTGTAAATGGAGATAATCATATTGACCTTTTGGTTGTTGTGGAAGGAAAATGAGTTAATATATATAAATGACTCACCAAAGCGCCCGACACATAGAAAGTGCTGGATCCGTGAAGCTGTTGCCACTCTTGTTGCTGCCTTCAGCTGTCACTCAGACCTTTTCTAGACTGGGTCCCACACCTCAGAGCGAAGGTGAGGCTCCCTCTCTCCAGCTGCTGAGGTGCAGTCAGCTGAGCAGAGTTGGGGCAGGGTCTTGCTGGTCTTCCCCTAATTTGAACCAAGCCCCCATGGCGCGCACACACATCCTTACCCCCCAGCTCACAGCATGAAAGAGTAGAATTGAAGGACTCCAGGGAAGATTGCCATGAAAGTACTGTTTCCCCACTTAAATTAATTTTTCAAGTGGCCCAGATCATCTCTGGTCCAGAATTTATTCATCCTATCATCAAACACATTTTTTACATGTTTAAATTTTATTAAAAAAATATTTTTATTGGAGTACAGTTGGTTTACCTTGTTGTATTAGTTTCAGGTGTACAGCAAAGTGTTTCAGTTATACATATATTCATTATTTTCCAGATTGTTTTCTCATATAGGTTATCCCAGAATATTGAGTAGAGTTCCTTCTGCTGTATACAGGAAGTCCTTGTTGATTATCTATCTTATATACAGCAGTGTGTGTACGTTAATCCCAAGCTCCTGATTTAGCTCTCCTTCCCCCCACCCCCGCCCCGCCATGTTTCCCTTTGGTAACCATAAGTTTGTTTTCAAAATCTGTAAATCTTTCTGTTTTGTCAATAAGTTCATTTGTATCATTTTTTAAAATTAGCTTCCACATATAAGCGATATTCTGTCTGACTTCACTTAGTATAATATCAAATATTTAATGGCACGTTCAGCCTTGTGCCATTTCTAAGTGTGCTCTGGGAGACCTGTGCTCCCTGCTCTCAAAATCCAGTTGCGAGAAGTGTCTGCACACGTTCCTTGACCAACACTTCCTGGGTCTCTCAATGGACTCTTAAGTTTGTTCCTTTTGGGTGGTACTTGTTTTACTTGGGGAATGTGCTGCCATTAGAATTCTATTGTGTTTGCTGTTCAATGGCATCAGAAAACCTATTTCTATATTAAACAAGCATCCATTGTAACAGATCATGCTTTGGATTTACTTTGTGATCAAGGGAACAATATCTCTTTAGCTGTCCCTATTGTTCTGAGTCCTCTGAGACTCACTTCAGAAGTGATTGTGCCTCTTACAACAGCAATCAATTTGAGGCTTAGATGTCGTTAAATATGGCAGGAGAGCTCGAAGGGAGCACAGTTGCTCTTCTGAGGACTTCCACAGAGATCAGCTCAAGGGTTTCTAAATACTCCAGCTGCTCTTCAAGTTTGTTTTTTGGCCTCTTGTCAATAGGCACTTGTGCTCGTTCTGTGCAGGAGAAAATGCTGGCATTCAGAAATTCCATTCAGCGAAGTAGTACCACAATTTCTCTGTTTAGTTTTTGCTTTTACAAAGAGCCTAAGTTGAATGCATGGCCTCATAGACTTTCTCTTTCAACCCACAGCTATTTCTATAGTCTTCATTGTATGCCGTGCATATGTTACAAGTATTTAAAATTGTATCTAGGCTTTGAAAGTATCTGATGTATTGGGCAAATGCCCCATTGTCCTGTGTTGTAAATTGTAAGAATCCATCGACAGAAATGAAAGAAAAGCTCAGAAGCAGTTTCAGGCTATGGAGCTAAAAGGGAAGGGCAGGTAGACTGTTTAGTAACTCATGTTTAGCAACTTAGTGGTTAATGAAAATACTGATGGAGAAGGCTATATGACTGTTGCTTTATCAAGTTACTAGAGAATGTAATTGACGGCCCCGCTTCTGTAATAAGCATTGGTCTATAAACCCAGGAAAAGGAAGGAAAGTTCAAATAAGAGACATTTCTCTACAAGAACCTCTATTTAGGAAAGCAATCTGCCCCAACATCCCAATACTAAACTCCTTTATCTTCATGCTACTGTATTATATTGGTAATTATATTGGTAAATTGTATTGTAAAACAAGGATCAAAAAAGGTGTAGGTTGTAATGGTGCTTCAAAACTTGTTTGAGATGGTCAGTCCCTTGATTATGGTTATCCTATCATGTCAAATCGATTTTAGTAACTTGTATTTCATCTGATTGGTGGGAAATTTCAGGTAGCATTTTTTTCCCTCCAGAAATAAACACAAACATGTTTTCTAACTATCTTACAATAATAATGACAATTAGGGTGCTTTGATAAATTCTTGCCCACCTAAATGGAATTTTCTGATTTTGAGACTAACACTAGTTGCTGTGGGAACCCGATGGTATTGCAGTAGTGTAGATTACTGTGTGCCAGTGGCTTCTGGCAAGCATGCAATTGCATTCTTAAATTTCTCTACTTTCACACTTCTTTCTGCAACATCAGTCTGCCAACAAATCCATCACAGAATATATGTTCTTGCTAAATGGTGATGAGAAGAGAGTAACCTTTCTTCCAGAGACTGTCACTTTAGGCTAAACTTTATTATTACATGCATCTAGATCATGAAAGGGAAGTAAACTTTACATAAGCTATTTTTATTTGTCATGTGTTTCTATAAAGAAGAAAAGTGTTGTCTTAATTGCAAACAAAGTCTTGCTTCTTTGATCAAACTTTTCATCTTCTTGGTGACCTTCGTAGATCTCTTAAAAATTACCAACTTGAGGATCAAGTTTGTGAAACTACATACTTTGGGAGATAACCTTTTGGATTCCAGAATGGAAATCAGAGAAAAGTATTATTACGCAGTTTACGATATGGTGGTTCGAGGAAACTGCTTCTGCTATGGCCACGCCAGCGAGTGTGCCCCGGTGGACGGAGTCAGTGAAGAAGTAGAAGGAATGGTAAGTACGTGCTCCAGGAAGGCTTCTCCTTTGTACAGGTGATTCTTAAAAGCAAATTGAAGCTAGTCTTAGCGTAAGCCTTTTTATTTTGAGTTTGTCCAGACTCCCTTTAAATTTAATAGCCTTTTGTACCATTCCAGTGGTTGATTTTTTCATTTTCTGTTTGCTGATTTTCTTGGACTGCAAGAATGTGAGGACTACTCGTTTCACAAACACTGAATTAATTTTTGAAAATTGTGGCTGCAGGCTGCCTCTATGGTATACATTTTATACAACAAGGATTAAAAACTTTTCTCAACTAAAAAAAAAAAAAAAAAAAACTTTTCTCAACTGACAGTCCAATCTTGAGGAAAGATTAAAAACCACAAGCATTCCAGCCTTCATGCCAGAAAGCATAAATTGACACCAGCCCAGAGAAACTGGAAATTTGAACTTAGAATCACGGCTTACCATTTAGGAGTCAGTGGACTTTGTATCTTGATCTCCAAGTTTCATTCTTTTCCCACTTTTATGCTGTGTTTTCAAATTTTTAAAATTAGTTTTAATCAGCGCTTCCTTGCTTTTCAATGTTCTACTGTGCAGCAAAGTGCATCAACTCTATGTATATATATACACGTGTGTGTGCTAAGGTGTTTCAGTTGTGTCCGATTCTTTGTGACCCCATGTGATCCTCTGTCTGTGGAATTCTCTAGGCAAGAACACTAGAGTGGGTTGGTATGCCCTCCATATGTGTGTGTGTGTGTGTGTGTGTATATATCCCCTCTTTTTTGGATTTCCTTCCCATTTTGGTCACCACAGAGCACTGAGTAGAGTTCCCTGTGCTATCCAGTAGGTTCTCCTTAGTTATCTGTTCTATACATAGGATCAATAGTGTATATATATCAATCCCAAACTCCCAATTCATCCTACCACTCCTCCTTGGTGTCCATACCTTTGTTCTCTGCCTCTATTTCTGTCTTGCAAGTAAGATTATCTATACTTTTTTTTCTGGATTCCACATATATGCATTAATATATGATAATTGTTTTTCTCTGTGTTTTCAAATTATGTAATTTTAAAAAGGGGGACTTGGATACTTGCCAAATGGATAAAGTTAGGGTGTTGTTCCAGTTTCTAAATGAATTGATAATTCCTGTTAGAAGAGACCAGAGTTTCAGTCTTTTGCCAAAGGGTCTTGAGTAAGTACATGGCAAATGGAAATTCACATCTCGCTTTCCTGACTGTGCACTGGGGCTTGCACTGGACCATAGGCCTCACTTCTGGATGAAAGGTGTGCCTTGCTTAGTTGCTGTTGACCTTTTCAAAGAGGGTTAGTCCTCACCTACGAAGGTGAAGATGCAGGAATGAGTGTGTTCAGTTGTCTAAAACTTCTGCCTTCTCTTTCCTCCAGTTAGAACTTTTATTGCACAGAGAAAGTTAAATTTTTAACAGAGCCTAAAGGGAGAATAGATCCTTCTGATCTTATTGTTCCATCTTACAGAGAATGCCAGGTAGATGATAATTCTTCTCAGTGTAACAAATCCTGTGTGTAGCTAACCTCTTGTAGTCCTGTCACCCCCATGCATCTAATGGTACATTGTACTCTTGATTCAGATGCTATAGGGTCCTGTGGTGTGGGCTTTGGAACTGTTTTTCAGTCTTTGCAAAATCACCTTATAATTAGGATTTTAGTCTGCTAATCACACTCCTGTCGAGGTGGGTTCAAGGTGGGCCTGTCTATCCTGTTTCTAAATTCCATTCTGTAAAAACTAGTGTTAGGTGAGGGATGAGCGTACGTGCATATTTGCTGGGTAAGAAGAATTGATTTTTCATTGATGTGCCTCAAGGGCTCGAGTGACAGGTGGTGTGTGCAAAAGAACACATTGTGGGCCCTTCCTCAAGCAAAATAATCTGCTTCTTTTTCTGATGTTTTATATTTTTTTCCTTGAAAATGTAAACATGGCAACTGATTAATTCTTAAAATCTCATTTTGGGTTGAAAAAATGTTTTTTAAGTGCTGAGCCAGAAGTCAAAAACCAAGCAAAGCAAGCAGAGAAATCCTGTCTTTTGTATGGTGTGGGGTAATGGTTGCAGGAAATTGAATTGGTCCTGGTAATGTATACATTTAGTTCTCCATTATAACTTTTGTTGATTCGTATTATACTAATTTTTTTAAAACTTAAAAAATTCTTAAATGGCTAATTTTGCTCTTCTGTGTTTTTTTAGATCAATACTTCAATAAAAATATTTATTGAGTACCTATTAAACAGTAGAAACTGTTCCTAGAGATGGGAATTAAAGCCATCAAGACAGGACTCACAGTGGGAAGGGACAAAATAAAAACAAAGCAGGACTTTTCCTGATTGTTCAGTGGTTACTACTCCATTCTATCACTGCAGGGGACATGGGTTTGGTCCCTGGTCTGGAAACTAAGATTCTGCATGCCTCTTGCAGCCAAAAAATAAGGGGGAAAAAAATTAAAACTGAAACAGAAAATTAGAAAATAAAAACAAAGAAACCCTCATTGTAGTGAGGTAGAGATAAGTATGAAAAAGGTATGATATTTATGACTATGACATTTTCCACTGCTTGTGGGGAAGGTCTGGCCATTACTATATCTCTTACTTGGCTCTTTCCTGTTTTTGTAACTTTCAAGGTTCACGGACACTGCATGTGCAGGCATAACACCAAGGGCTTAAACTGTGAACAGTGCATGGATTTCTACCATGATTTACCTTGGAGACCCGCTGAAGGTCGAAACAGCAATGCTTGTAAAAGTAAGTCTCAGGCAGGGAATTCCCTGGAGGTCCAGTGGTTAGAACTCCAAGCTTTCACTGCCAAGGGTGGTGAAAGTCCCTGGTTGGGAAACTAAAGTCCTGTAAGATATGCAGTGGTACCAAAACAACAAGAAAAAAAGAAGAAAGTCTTAGGCAAAGGGATGTTTTGAATCAGTTCAGACCCCAGGATCCATTTTCTGAGTAGACGTGCTATAATAGTACACTATTTTGCAAAAGGAAGAAAAGTTACTACCCTTTTCCCAGCCTCGCCCTAATACTCCTAGGAAGCCATTATCCACTCAGATTAATCAATTAGCATTTATTAAGCAGCTCCCATGTGTTTGGCAGATGTTGTGTGCCACCTGTAACATTGCACTTTTTTCAAGGCCAGATGACTGAGAAAAATGAATGAAAACGATGTTGTGGTGGATCCATAAGGTCTAAGAGAGATGGAGTACTTGTCAGCCTTGTTCTGTGCCAACCCAGGTGCAGCCTGTGGCCTCCTTCCATCCATCCATCTGCCATCCCTCCTGGTGCTATTCTCTGGGCAGAGGGGAAGTTTGAAAACCACCACCCTCCCCACCTCACACAGTGATGCTGATAGATGATCATCCCTGCAAACATGCCTGCCTCTGACCCCACTGAGGACAGAGGGGCTAGGAGTTCAGAAACCAGTGAGGGCTGGAGTGGTCAAGGTTTTTGTTAGTAAGGACAACTAGCTGGGCCCTAGCAAGTAGTTAGGATTGTTTAGATAAAGAGAAGAAAGCAGGGGGAAGGTGGAAGGGAGTTCAGATAAGGAGAATACAAAACACAAGGCTCCTAGGACCTTCTCATGATATCGTGGTTTAATTCATGATTCCATGGTTCCAGGGTTTAATTAAACCAATGCATCCAAGGCAGGATGACACAGTCCCTCCCTTTAGGATGGATAAGATCAGTTGTAGAGCCCTTTGAGAACCCAATTGAGTTAAGCTTCCTTGTGAGAAGACAAGAGGAGTCGATGAGGATAGTTGAGCACGAGAGGGAGACGGTTAAAGCTGGGTTGGACCAAGAGGACTCTGCCAAACAGGCTAGAGGAGAAGCAGACTGACCCAAGAAGACTGGCTTGATGGCTGTTAAGGGTCTGATTCATAGAGCCTGGCCTAGGGTGGTGGTAGGAATGGGGAAGAAGAGAACGCAGCCTTCATACCATGTTCCTCAAAGCCAAGAGCCCAGACAGGCTTCCCCAGGAACATATCGCCTAGAAAACCCTCTGGAGTGATGTATTCCTGTCCTACTCTGCACACAATCCAAACGAGTCCTCCATGCAGTGCAGCCTTCCTGTGGGTGAGCCTGTGAGGGGACTTCCCTCAGAGCTTTTACACTTTTTATAGCCCATTCTCTTCCAAAGAGGGCAAATGAGGTTATTTCATAAAGATCACACTTGGAAGGTTTCCGGCATGGTTTAGGATTTAAACTGATGGCATAAGCAGATGTATTTTTTCCACCTCCAGTTCCTTCTTGTTAGTTGCCGTTTTGCCTGACTTCATCCCCAGTTTCCAAAATGAGCTTCCTTCCCACCAATCCCATCCTCCACTGGTTTTTCTTGTTCAGTCCCTTAGTTGTATCTGACTCTTGGTGACCCTGTGAACTACAGCATGCAGGGCTTCCCTGTCCTTCACTGTCTCCCAGAGTTTGCTCAAAATCATGTCCATTGAGTAGGTGGTGCCATCCAACCATTTCATCCTCTGTCGTCCCCTTCTCCTCCACTGGTAAGTAGATTGAAAAGATTTTTCCTGACGTAGATCTTGTTTTGCAGAGTGTAACTGCAACGAACATTCCAGCTCATGCCACTTCGACATGGCGGTCTACTTGGCCACTGGCAACGTCAGCGGAGGGGTGTGTGATGACTGTCAGCACAACACGATGGGGCGCAACTGTGAGCAGTGCAAACCGTTTTACTACCAGCACCCGGAGAGAGACATCCGAGATCCTAGTCTCTGTGAACGTACGTAGGAGAAGGTTACGATGGGGCGGGGAGAGGGGGGGATCTGTTTGGGTCATCTTTCAGCTTGAATAGTCGAGTAGTAACCATCCTCCTCTCAGGACTCAGACCTAGCCTTATTTTAGCCGCTATATAGGATGCTGGGAGTGGAAGTTAGTTGGTAATCCAGTCTTCTTTAGTCTATTTTTGTGAAATTTGGAGGGATGAAGGGAACATAGGTGTTTCTGCAGACACACACATTGTGTTACCTGGTGCTTCTCATCCTTCTTAGAATGTACATGTGACCCAGCTGGTTCTCAGAACGGGGGAATCTGTGACAGCTACACGGACTTTTCTGCTGGTCTCATTGCCGGTCAGTGTCGGTGTAAATTATACGTGGAAGGAGAACATTGTGATATCTGCAAAGAAGGTTTCTATGGTTTAAACGCTGAAGATCCATTTGGTTGTAAATGTAAGCACTTGTGTTAAAAAGTTTGGGAGTTCTCGTGTGCACGTAATTCCCATTTTACCTGGCAATTCTTTATCATGTTGATGACTACAGACTCACTTGCTTGTGTTTCTTTGCTTCATTTTATCTTTAACCAAGCTTGTGCTTGCAATCCTCTGGGAACGATTCCTGGCGGGAATCCTTGTGATTCTGAGACCGGTTACTGCTACTGTAAGCGTCTGGTGACAGGACAGCATTGTGACCAGTGTCTGGTAGGTAAAT
This sequence comes from Bos indicus, assembly GCF_029378745.1. Classification (NCBI taxonomy): domain Eukaryota; kingdom Metazoa; phylum Chordata; class Mammalia; order Artiodactyla; family Bovidae; genus Bos; species Bos indicus. The sequence continues at coordinate 49,362,602 of NC_091763.1, read as the reverse complement.
CCTAATTACATGGGATGGGTGGTTTGTGAATGTGTTCCAGTAGAGAATGATTTTCACAGTTGTTTTGTAGGTTCTGCCTACAAAACACCCTTTTATGTAAATCATAAAAGCCACTAGTAGACAATTCACAAAAGAGAAATTACTAATGAATAATTTTGTCAGGATATTCACCATTACTATTAGAACCGTAAAATAAAACCAGAGTGAAGTACTGTTTTTACAGACAAAACTAACAAGTTTTTTTTTTTAATGGTAATGCCTACTAATAAGTGAAGTCATAGTGGGAGGCTGGTACTCGAGTGCTGGTGATGAAAATACAGATCGGCTCATACTTTGCAAAAAGCATTTTGGAGATGTGTATCCATTGCCTGTAGAAATGTGCATACCCTTTGACCCAGTAATTCCACATCTGGGGATCTATCCTAATGAAATAATCAGAAAATTGGTCAAAGATGAATTCACTAGAAGACTCATAGCATCTTTTATCAATAGCAAAAAACACTTGGAAGCAACAGGGAAAATATTTAAATAAATTTGGGAGTTTCTCTACAGTGTGATGGTTTCCCTGCTGGCACAGCAGTAAAAAAAAATCCACCTGCCAATGCAGGAGACGCCAGTTTGATCCCTGGGTTGGTAAGATCCCTTGGAGGAAGAAATGGCAACCCACTCCAGTATTCTTGCCTGGGAAATCCCATGGACAGAGGACCCTGGTGGACTACAGTCCATAGGGAAGCGAAGAGCTGGACAGGACTTAACAACTAAGCAACAACAAAACAGTATGATATTTTGTTGCTATTGAAAATGACGGTAACACAAGGGGGAAATGCTTATGCTGGTGTCAAAAAAAGCCACAGGATGTGAGTAGTATCTTGATTATGTAGGGAAAAAGTTCATCAAGAAAAACAAAATCTGGAAGGAAGTAGACCAAAAGTTCACTATGGTGATCTGGAGAATATTTATGAAGGTAATTTTTTAAATTATTTTATGTCTTTTATAACATTCTTGTGATTGCTTTCATAATTACTGACTTACTGCCAGAGTAATTCTAAAGAAAATTGGCATATTTGCTGCCAGCTCATGTTAATTTTTGGATGAAGGTTACTTGCAGGGCAAAGAAACTGCTCTGATCTGGGGTTACCATGTGGCTATGTGCAATCTTCTCTGACCCCAGTGACCTGCAGCTTGCGGTTCTCTATTCTAGAACACTCACGCCTCGTGTAGGCTTTCTGCTTTCACAGTGCAAAAGAACGTTTGGTGGAACGTCGTCCAAAACACGCCATAACTTGTCTCTTGCTGGGTCTATTGTGTAATTACAGGAACCCCTCTTTAGATGTTTAATCTTTTGTTCTGCAGCCAGAGCACTGGGGCTTAAGCAACGACTTGGATGGATGTCGACCTTGTGACTGTGACATTGGGGGAGCCTTAAACAATAGGTGAGTGGAGCTGCTCAGACACTCTTGCGCTCAGTCATCCCCAGGGTCCTCATGACCTCTAGGACGAGGTGACGCTCAGTGTTTTCCTGAGAGGCAGAGAACATTTACCTTTGCTTTGAATCTGTGATAATCACTTTTACCTGTGTTCTGCTGCTGCTGCTGCTAAGTCACTTCAGTTGTGTCTGACTCTGTGCGACCCCATAGACGGCAGCCCACCAGGCTCTCCTGCCCCTGGGATTCTCCAGGCAAGAGCACTGGAGTGGGTTGCCATTTCCTTCTCCAATGTGTGAAAGTGAAGTCGCTCAGTCGTGTCCAACCCCCAGTCACCCCATGGACTGCAGCCCACCAGGCTCCTCCGTCCATGGGAGTTACCAGGCAAGAGTACTGGAGTAGGGTGCCATTGCAAAGATTTTTAAAGATTGATTCATTCCAAGAGTTAGCTTTGAAGCCTTCTCTAGTCTGTTTATGTTTCCTGGTTTTTAATAGTGTTACTTGTTTTGTATTTTACTTTTCTGGTCTGGTTTGTGTTTTTTTTTTTTTGGTGACACAGCTTATGGGATCTTAGTTCCCTGACCTGGGATTCAACCCGGGCCATAGCAGTGAAGGTATTGAGTCCTAACCACTGGACCGCCAGGGAACTCCCTTATTATTTTTTAAATTATAAACACAGTACATGCCCATGGCTTAAAAAGATTCAGACAGCTCATGTAGGTATGCTGCCTTTTTTCTCCACTGAGTTCCGTTGCCTTAAAGTGCCACTGTTAGCAATTCCTTGTATGTCTCTAGAAAATAAAAATGGTGCTCAGAATACATCTTAAAACTGACAATTTCTTTCCTCTCATTTCTTTTGAAATAACATGTTGGGTGTTGTTTTTTAAATAGACAGTACAAAGAAATAAAAATTGTCCAGGATTTCCTACTTAGTTGTACAAACTTTTTTTATAAATCAAAATAATATATGTATGTACGTTACTCTGCAACTTGCTTTTTTAATCTAGAGATCTGTTTTTCATATCAGCATCAATTTTATCTCCCTTTTTTTGTATTCTGTCATGTGATAGTGCTATGATTTATTGATTTTATTATTATTATTATTTTAAATGTTGTAGAGACTTTCCTCGTGGTTCAGTGATTAAGACTGAGCTTCCACGGCAGAGTGTGTGGGTTTGATCTCTGGTCAGGAACTAAGATCCCACATGGCACGTGGTGCGTACCAAACAGAAATGTTGTGGTTAGTATCCTTGTGGATAATCTTGATGAATGTTTGTAGACATGTCTGTAGATTGGATTCCTAGTGATGGAACAGCTAAGTCAAATTATATGTGTATTTTCTATTTTACTGGAGATCTCAGGTTGTTCTCCAGACAGATGGTGCTAATCTGTTTTCTTCTCAACTGGTTACAAAGTACTGTTTTCTCCCATCTCCACCAGCAGCTGGTATCATCAAATCTTTTATTTTTCACCAATCTAAAAGACAAAAAGTGGAGTCCCATTTGATTTGTGTAAGGACTCTCTTCATTTTCTTCTTCGTTATTTCTTTCTTTTTTTTTTTTTTTTTTTACAACTTTCAAGTACATTAATGAAAATTACATACAATAATTTTAGGGACTTAAATATGTTGGCATTCCTTGAATCAATGAGATATGATACTCTCCCCGAAATGATCAAAATACACATTTTGGCAAGATGTTAAATTTGTAGGAGTTGGATTTATTACCTTTGAGTCAGAGAGAATTCTGGTCTCTGTGTGTTACTGGATCAGATTCAGAACATCTGGTAAAAATAGTGTAAGTGACTGTTGGGAGGATAGACAGATGTTTCCTTGTGGCCTTGAATCTTGCCTGGGAGAATGTGCTGAGTTCATTGAGTAAGCCTCACGGATTCAAAAACTGACTCTCTAACAAGAAGTTTTCCCAACACTGTAATAGTCTACTTGGGAAGGAATGAGACTTTAAGCAGCAAGAACATGTTCTGTTTGGCTTCTGTAGTTGATTTGTTCTGTTCCAGATCATGTAGTAAACTCTGGACTGCACGAAGCCCTCGGAACTCAGGGTGAATGTCCGTTCTTAGAAAACCGCCAGAGGGGAGGAAGCGAGGATAAGTCCATAAATGCAGAAAGAGACCAGTTGCTCCCTCTGTTAATGAAATCAGTTCTGACTTTCCTTGGTGACTCCCAGAACACATGCTGATAAATCATTCCTTTAGTAACCAAGTCCTCAATTCAAAGCTGTCATCACTACGAAAATCCTTCTTAATTAGAGGAAAGCAGCACACTTACTTCTCCAAATTATGTCCTAAACTCAGGAATGTCCTGTTCCTAATGCCGTGTCTCTGTCTCTTCCACACCATGCTTCCTGTCTCTAAATCCACCCACACACAGCCCCTGGCCTACCCTTCCAATCTCCTGCAAAACCGTATAAAAACCAGAATGTGCTAGTCAAGAGTTTGTGAAGCAACACATTTCAGTCAAGTTTTGTTTTTGTCTTTTTTATTGGAGTATAGTTGATTCACAGTGTCGTGTTAGTGTCTGCTCTACAGTAAAGTGAATCAGTTATACATATATCCTTTAGTGAAGCTTTTAAAGCGGGTAATTTGATCTTTCTAGGGTGATGGACGAGATAGCTGCCTTATCTTTTGGCATCATTGGTGGGGAAAAAAGAAACCTTAAAAAAGCCTCTAGTCTTGTGATTCTTCAGTATTTTGTAGTGATCCTGTTCGTTTTTTTAATTTATTTATTTGGCTGCCCCAGGTCAGAGTTGTGGCACGTGGGACCTAGTTCCCTGACTCAGGGATTGAACCCAGGCCCCCTGCATTGGGGGTGAGGAGTCTTAGCCACAGACCACCAGGGAAGTCCCTGTAGTGATCCTTTTCAAGGCTGTTTTTTCCCACAAGGACTTTAAGAATCTCACAGGGGTGATAGAGGCCCTGCCTTCTAAAGCACTTATTCTACTAGAATACTCAGTGCATAGCAGATACTCAGAGTTACACTTTCTGAATTGTTTTGTTACAAGCGCTCAAATATCTTCCACCTGACAATATTACTTTGCTCTGCCTCAGACCCATGTTGAATAAACATTGATCGAGTCAAAGAATTTGAGAAACTAGATTTTTATGATATAAAAATCAAACGCACTCTTCCTGGGAGATGCAGTCTCTAAATCAATCCCAAACATTCCTTAGTTACTTTGGCCAGGGCCAGAGTAACTGTAAAGTCATGAAGTGGAAAAAGTTTTTTAATGTTTTTGTTTAATGAGCCGAATGACTTTTGGTAGTACAATAAAAGTGTAGTAATCCATGTCTATTATGTTGACAGCTAGTCTCAACTTTTGAATATTTTAAAGTAAGATCTGATTTGTTTAAATAATGTGACTTAAGCCAGGTTAATGACGTTTTGCCTAGTAGATAACCCACTTTAATGAATAAATAAGAGTGCATGCTAAGTAAATGCTACTTGCAAATATTTAAAAACACTGAAAAATATAAATATCTTGGCAGCATCCTTTGTAATTATTTCATCAGTGTAGTTTAGGACTTTGGTATCTGGCTTGAAGCCCACCACTTTTTTGAAGACCTCTCCTTCCTAGGCTTAAGTCCCCCAACCTTCCTTTGATGTGAGAACATGTTACTTCTGCATCTGTATTAGCACTGATTCTGCTTTGTAATAGTTGCTTGTATTTAGAAGATCTCTTTGAACAGGGATTGTGTCGTACCTGTTTTTGCATCTCCTTTTGTCCCCAGCATAGTGATAACGTGCTCAGCAAATGAAGAACTGAAATTTATTGTACTCTGAAACCAGAGCAGAAGTCAGTAGATATTTTCATCAGTGTATTGAATGATCCTGATGTATTAATTAACCCTTTGTTAATTGCTATGGCAGCTGGGCATAGAGAGGTTATAGAACACAGGTCCTACTCTTTAAAAAAGTATTCTATTGGGGGCGGGGATTGGTTGAGGGGATGGAAAAGCTACTCTGGATAAAACGTATGATACTGACTGCTCAACACTGTGGAACCAATTCTTATTTGTAATCCGAATTTTGGAGATTTCAGTGTTGAACAGAGGAGTGGGTTTTGTCCTTTAATGTTTTTCTTTTGCTTAACTTCTTAGTAGTAAGGTTGAGATTGCACAGTATTTTCCCTGCTTATCACTGTTTAAATGAGTTTTCCTTCTACTAGTCCTTAATTTCTACATTTATGAGAAATCTGTTTTTGAAAAATGATGTTTTAAAAAATTTTTATTTTATGAAAGTATAGTTGATTTACAATGTTGCATTAATTTCTGCCGTACAATAAAGTGATTCAGTTATATGTGTATATATCAGATCAGATCAGTCGATCAGTCGTGTCTGACTCTTTGCGACCCCATGAATCGCAGCACACCAGGCCCCCCCTGTCCAACACCAACTCCTGGAGTTCACCCAGACTCATGTCCATCGAGTCAGTGATGCCATCGAGCCATCTCATCCTCTGTCATCCCCTTCTCCTCTTGCCCCCAATCCCTCCCAGCATCAGAGTCTTTTCCAGTGAGTCAACTCTTCGCATGAGGTGGCCAAAGTACTGGAGTTTCAGCTTTAGCATCATTCCTTCCAAAGAAATCCCAGGGCTGATCTCCTTTAGAATGGACTGGTTGGATCTCCTTGCAGTCCAAGGGACTCTCAAGAGTCTTCTCCAACACCACAGTTCAAAAGCATCAATTCTTTGGTGCTCAGCCTTCTTCACAGTCCAACTCTCACATCCATACATGACCACAGGAAAAAACCATAGCCTTGACTAGACAGACCTTTGTTGGCAAAGTAATGCCTCTGCTTTTGAATATGCTATCTAGGTTGGTCATAACTTTCCTTCCAAGGAGTAAGCGTCTTTTAATTTCATGGCTGCAGTCACCATTTGCAGTGATTTTGGAGCCCAGAAAAATAAAGTCTGACACTGTTTCCACTGTTTCCCCATCTATTTCCCATGAAGTGATGGGACTGGATGCCATGATCTTCGTTTTCTGAATGTTGAGCCTTAAGCCAACTTTTTCACTCTCCACTTTCACCTTCATCAAGAGGCTTTTGAGTTCCTCTTCACTTTCTGCCATAAGGGTGGTGTCATCTGCATATCTGAGGTTATTGAGATTTCTCCTGGCAATCTTGATTCCAGCTTGTGTTTCTTCCAGTCCAGCGTTTCTCATGATGTACTCTGCATATAAGTTAAATAAACAGGGTGACAATGCACAGCCTTGACGTACTCCTTTTCCTATTTGGAACCAGTCTGTCGTTCCATGTCCAGTTCTAACTGTTGCTTCCTGACCTGCATACAAATTTCTCAAGAGGCAGATCAGGTGGTCTGGTATTCCCATCTCTTTCAGAATTTTCCACAGTTTATTTTATGGGATATTATGGTGTATCCCAGGATACTGAATATAGTTCCCCAGGATACAGTACGACCTTGTTGTATATCCGTTTTATATGTAATAGTTTGCATCTGCTAATCCCAAACTCCCAAAGCATCCCTCCCCTACTACCCTCTCCCTTGGCGACCACAAATCTGTTTTCCATATCTGAGAATCTGTTTCTGTTTCATAGATAGGTTCACAAATAGATTTGTGTCATATTTTAGATTCCACAAATGATATCATATATTTGTCTTTCTGTCTGACTTACTTCACTTAGTATGGTAATCTCTAGGTCCATCCGTGTTGCTGCAAATGGGATTATTTCATTCTTTTTATGGCTGAGTAGTATTCCATTGTGTGTGTGTATATATACACACCACATCTTTCTTCATTCATCTGTCAGTAGATATTTAGGCTATTTCCGTGTCTTGGCTATTATGAATAGTGCTGTTCTGAACATAGAGGTGCATATATCTCTTTGAATTACAGTTTGTCCAAGTATATTCCTGGGAGTAGAATTGCTGGATCATATGGCAGCTCTGTTACAATTTCCTGAGGAATCTCCACACTGTTGTCCATACCGGCTGCACCAATTTCCATTCCTACCAACAGTGTAGGAGGGTTGCCTTTTGAGAAGTAATCTTGGCCTTTATCCTTTGAGGAAAAAGTAGGGCTTTATTAGGTTTCTGTTGGTGCCATAACAAATTACCACCACCACTTAGCAGCCTAAAGCAACATAAATTTAAGACCTTACAGTCTGTGTTTCCACCTGCAGGCTCTGGGGAGGCTCTTTCCTGCTCACGTGCACTGTTGGCAGAATTCAGTTCCTCTTGGTTGCAGGATGCAGTTCCCATTTTCCTGCTGGCTGTCAGCAGAGGGCCATTCCCACCTTCTTGAGGCTGCCCACATTCCTTGACTCATGACCCCTTTCTTTCACCTTCACAACCAGTGACGATGGGTCACATCCTCCTCGTGGGACAGCTCTGATCTTCTCTGCTTTGAAGTATTCATGTGATTTGCTTGGGCCCACCTGGGTAACCTACGGTAATCTCCCATCTCAAGGTCCTTAAGCTTGGTCCCATCAGGAAAGTCTTTTGCACCACATGAAGTAACATGGCCATAGAATCCAGGGGTGAGGACATGGAGGACATGGGCATCTTTGGGAGCCATTTTTCTGCCTGCCATAGGCCCTGATTTATTCTGTTTTATGTCATTACTTTGCCTAACTGGCCCAATGAATTGCATCTGTATCTAGTTGCAGATAAATTGGTGAAGGGAACTTGTATAATTATCAAGGGTATATTTCTATCTGAAATGATTTTTGCTTGAACACAGGAAAGAACAATGATACATAATAAATCTTTGTCTCCACTCTGGAGGAGGCGATATTTGAGCTTCCAGTGAAGGCACAGATGGGATGAGTGTGGCGTGGTAGAGACCTGGTCTGCCCTTGACCGTGTCTGCTCCCGTCCCTTCTGTCTTCTCTGGGCCACCTCTGTCCTGGTGTCCCCTCAGCTCCTCACTCAGATGAGCATTGTCTTTGCTCTTAGCTCTGGGTGGGCACTTCCTGCATTTTATTTTGCTATATTGGTCAATTGCTCTTTTTTTGTTTATACCACCAATTAGATTGGAAGTTCTTTAGGACAGGGACAATTTTTTTCTCCCCTTTTTCTTTCTCCGTTTCATTTTGAGGGAAATAATGGACTAACAAGGAAGGAAGGATTTGTTCAGAAGAGAATTGACAGAGGCTTTCCTGGTGGTCCAGTGGTTAAGACTCCATGCTTCCATAGCAGGGGGCTCCGGTTTGATCCCTGTTCGGGGAACTAAACCCTGCATGCTGCACAGTGAGCCAAAAAAAAGAGAGAGAGCTGACAATGAACTGAAAGGGGAGAGTATCAACACCAGGAAGCACAGCTGCCAGGGCTAATATTTGCTCAGTAAATATTTATAAAAGAGTATGAGTGTGACTCGGCTAAAGCCAAGGACGGGCACCGGGAAGAAAAGCAGTTGTTTTCAGAGGAGAGGTTATAGAGGCTGCTGGAAGCCAGGCAGAGACACCATGACTTGGTAGAAGAAGAAACAGTGGTAGCGTTTTGTGTTGTGGGCTTTTGTGAAGTGATGAAGGTGGGGCTCTGGGAAGACTCATTTGGCTGCGTAAAAGGATGGACAGGGCGGTGGGGAGAGAGGAGCTGGAGAGGTCAACTTGGGAGGTGAATAGAGTGACAGGTGTGGAGCGATGACATAGGGTACTAGGGTAGCCACAGTGACAAGAGGAAATGGCTAAGTGGAGAACCATCTTGAAATAACATGTGTTGTATTAAGGATAAAGGAAAGGGATGATTATGTCTCACCTACATCAGAAATTTTTTTTAATTGAAATATAGTTGATTTTCAGTATTGTGTTAGTTTGTGCTGTACAGCAAAGTGATTGTTATACATATATACAGTCTATTTCATTATGGTTTATCATGGGATGTTGAATCTAGTTCCCTTTTCTGTACAGTAAGACCTTGTTAATCCATTCATGTAACAGTTTGCATCTACTACCTGCAAATTCCCAATCCATCCCACCCCACCCCACCTCCCCTTGGTAACCATGCGTCTGTTCAACAACAGAGGAATTTTAAATCTGCTGATAGAAATAGCAGAGCTGAAGGTAGATCAGTGTGTGAGGTGACGAATAGCTTGGGACAATATGAATTAGAGGTGACAACTGGACAAATCATGGAAATGCCCCACGCATGACTGAAGGTGTACAACCAGAGCAAAGTTCTGAGCGGGTGAGGGCCACCTGCTTGGGGGCAGGTAAAGCCTTTGGTGAATGAGTTCACCAAAGGAATAAGTGTTGAATGGGAGCCACACCTACTGGCGACAAGAATTCAAGTGTGCAGACACGGGCGTGTGGCTGCGGGGGCCGACATGAGGGGAATTCCCTTCACAAGGTCAGGTTCTCATGAGTTGTTTCTCCTTTAGAATTGTGCTGCAGATAACAGTACTTCAGGAGTGTGCCCACCTCTCCTTCCTTACCTTCATTTGCTTGTTCTCTAGTGGTGGATAGCATAGAAAGGATTTGTGTGTGTTCTTCTTGGGTGGTTCATGTTTGAGACATTTGTTCCCTCAGTAAACATCTGCTGGGAGGAAGGGATTTTCTTTTGTCCATATGATGTCATGCCTGATGCCTGAATTTTGGAAAATGGGTGTTGTTGGTTGGATTATGTTTAAAGAGGGTTAGATCCTAATTGGAGCAAGCTTTCTTCCTCTCTGGGAATAGATTTAAAGTAACAATTCCAAATCGCGTCTTGATTTTAATGAAGTAAAGATGGATCCATGTAATTCAGGGTTTTTTTGTTTGTTTTTTTTTTATTGAAGTATATTTGAGTTACAATGTTTTAGGTATCCTGCAAAATGATCCATATATATATATATATATATATATATATATATATTCTGTTTCAGATTCTTTTCCATTATAGGTTATTACAAGATAGTGACTGTAGTTCCTGTGCTATAGGTTCTTGTTGTTTCCCTATTTTATATATAGCAGTGTGTATCTGTCGATCCCAGACTCCTAATTTATCCCTTCCCCTCCTCTTTCCCCTTTGGTGACCATAAGTTTGCTTTCTGTGTAATTCAGTTTTATCCTGTACATAAACTCCTGTTACCAGGGAAAAAACAGACAAACGTAGGCTGAGGACCAAATGAGTATGTTACAGTTAAGGCCTTTATTACCTAAATAATGACCAATAACACAAAAGCACTGTTTCCATTAAATAGTATTTTTCTTTTTAAAATTCAGAACACCTATCTTTCATGCATTTATTTCTTGAACCAATGTTTGGGTGTGTCTATGTGCTGAGCACTGGGCCAGCTGGGGGGTCGGGCAGGGTAACTGAGGTGAGTCAGGCACAGTCCAGGCCTTCAGGGAGTTTCCTGTCAACTCAGGGGTTAGGTAGGTCTATCAATAATTGTACAACAAGAGAGAAAGTAATAAATGTCTTAGTACAGAGCACAAACAATTGAGGCTTCAGAAAGCACCATTTGAGAACAGTAGAGGGAGGGAACCAAACAAGCCTTCAGGAAAGGATGATGGTTGAAAAATTAGGAGAATTTGAAGACACAGTGCCTCAAATGTAATGAAGCCAACTTCAGGACCAGCTTAGTTGTTGACGTTTCTCCTGCAAGGAGGTGATGGCGTGAAGGAGAAGGTGGTTCCTTCTATGGGATGGGGAGTGACAGTCAGGAAACATGATGCCTGAGCTGAATTTTGCGAGAAGAATGGGTGGGTCTTTGCTGGGTAAATGAGGGAGCGGGACATTCCAGCCTGCAGGAACAGGAGAAACAAAGGGAAAAGGTCATGCGTCCCCCAGCGCCCTGGAGAAACTCAGTCGCTCAGTGTGGTGGGAGAGGTGAAGAGAAGCCAGAACGGAAGAGGAGGGCCAAACTGGGGGCAGGGGACAGTGGGACTTGGCACACTGCCCCAAGGCCATCGTGCCTGCAAGTGTTATGGTTAATGCATCTCAGAAAGGTCATTGGGGCAGCTCTGGGGAAAGTGGAAGTTCTGGTTGAAAGTTGGAAGACTGGCAATAAGGATACCAGTTAGAAGACTTTAACTGCTTTTACTATGAATGAGAGAGGGAAGAAAGGCATAGCCTAGTCAGTGGGAAGTGGGGAGAGACACCCAAGATGCTAGGAGGGGCTATCACATAATTTGGCCCTTGATTGGTTACAAAGAGGGAATCTAGAGGATACCTTTTGATTTCTGACATGGCTGATGCAATGGTGGGTAGTGTCTTCTCCCAAGGCAGGGATTGGGTGCTGCCCTCTTGGATCCGTGATTAGCCTCTGGGACCACTGAGTTGGAGCTGTCCTTCTGAGAGTTGGATATTTAGATGTCAGGCCCAGGAAAGGGGTTGTATTTGCCAAAGAAATATGTTCTTGCCAATGTAAGAACATATGTGATAGCTACAGAAACACTGCCATGGCACATATGGAGCAGGGGAGAGCACAGGGGAGAGAACTGAAAGGCCAGGTTACTGAGACCTTTCAACCTCAGGTGCTGTGCTTGGTTACTCAGTTGTGTCCAACTCTTTGTGACCCCTATGGACTGTAGCCTGCTAGGCACCTCTGTCCATGGGGATTCTCCAGGCAAAAATACGGGAGTGGGTTGCCATGCCCTCCTCCAGGGGAGCTTCCTAACCCAGGAATCAAACCCAGGTCTCCCACATTGTAGGCAGATTCTTTACCATCTGAGCCACCAGGGAAGCTCAGGAGTTTAGGATTAATTGGTAGGCAATGTTTTTTTCCATGTACTTACTTTCAGAATGGAATAAGAATACCCTCCTGAGTATTTCACCCCATTTACCGTTTAATGGCAAACATGGGTCTGCTTCCAGTAGGTTCACTGATGGATGTGGTGAGCACCGCTGACCCTCTCTGCTTCCTTGCCAGTTGCTCTGCAGAGTCGGGCCAGTGCCTGTGCCGACCCCACATGATCGGACGTCAGTGCAGTGAAGTGGAATCTGGCTACTACTTCACCACTTTGGATCACTACATCTACGAAGCAGAAGAAGCCAACTTCGGGCCTGTAAGTAGGGGTGTGCTTGCCAGGTGGATAAAGCAGAGTGGAGGGGGGCAGTAATGTGATACACACATTTTGTAAAGAGACTAGGTAAGGAGCATCTTATCAGTGAGCATGAAGCAAGGATCAGGACCAGGCCTTCTTGAGAATAGTCCTATTTAAAACTAGGTAAATCCATCACCCAGAAAGACTTCAAAACATTCAGTAATAAGGCTATTTGTGTTTTTAAGGGGGTTGGCTTTTCGGTGTTTTTTTTCTATTCTCTACTGACACTCCAAAGTTATTGAGCTAGTATAGTTAACATTCAGAGTATATTGTTTCCGTTTTCTATTGCTGTGTAGCAGCTATCCCAAAAGTTAGTGGTTTAAAATACATGCCTGGCACTTCAGCTGGGGTGGCAGAAAGAGCTGAAGGCTGGCTGAGCACCGTTCTCCAAACAGCTGTCTTGAGCTTCTTCACAGCGTGAAGAGTAGTGAGACTTCTGCCACGGCATCTGCCTTCCAAGAAGGAGGAAACAGAAACTGCCAGGTCTCTTAAGGTCTGGGCTAAGAAGACCCAAAAGGTCATTTTTTCACATTTTGCTGGTCACAAGTCACAAGGCCAGACCAGATTCAATGGCAGGGGAACATAGTTTACACCTCTAGATGGTGAAGCCACACCCACGTTCATTATAGGTGAGGACGGACTTCATCTTTGGAGGTGACTAATCACAGGTATTGTATGTAATCCTGTGAACACACTCGAAGTCACCCTTGAGTTAAGCAACTCACATTGATCCATTCTCAATCTCATTGACCATCAGAATTCACTCATCAGTAGTGAACATTCATGACTGTATCGCGTTTCCTCATTTGTACCTGGAGCTTGAAAGAAATGCCAATGAGGATGACAGAAATACACCCATAGATATTGGGCTAGTCTTGTAGAAATGCAGAACATACCTGGTCACTCCTAGGCTTGCTCATAACAGCATTTGGGATGTTCTCTTTCCTTCCTTCATGCTCATTCCCCTGGTTGTATCGTAGAAGGTATATCCTAAGCCTTAATTCCATCTCCAGTGTCTCAAGACTACTTCAACCTAAAAACTAAAAAGAAACCAATTACCTGTTTATATTCCAAAAAATTATAGAATCTACTGGGAAAATGTGGCTGCAAAAAAAAAAATAGGTTTCATATCTACAGTTTCGGACCTTTGGGTGCCTTCAGATTTCTTTAACTGTTAACATCGAATTCCATTTCAAGTAAAGCATCACGCCTGTCCCCTTGTCCTTAGGGGGTCAGCATAGTGGAACGGCAGTATATCCAGGACCGGATTCCTTCCTGGACTGGAGCGGGCTTCGTCCGAGTGCCTGAAGGGGCTTACTTGGAGTTCTTCATCGACAACATACCATATTCTATGGAGTATGACATCCTAATTCGCTATGAGCCACAGGTAAGCCCTCATTGGACTAATGGGGCTTGGGGGATACTGGTAAAAGTTTTTCTTCTAATGGACACTGAGTCTTTGTGAAATGTGCAGGCTGCCTTGGAATAGAGGAACCTCTCTGACTTTCTATCTTCCTCGAAAGTAAAAATATACATTTTTATTAAATTCAGTTTCACAAACATTTAGTGATCTCTTTGTTAGGCACTTAGTCTTGCTGAGAACTGAGGTGGTGATGAGAACGTGCTGGGTCCTCTTCTTGCCCTCATAGCCTGCCCTGCCCAGGGATGGACACGTGTCCCTAACTGGCATCAAAGGTGGAAAGTGTAAGAGCAGAGACACAAGCAATGCTGCCAGATGAGAGGTTCATACCAACCAGACTGCCCCGGGGCTGCCAGGATGTTTCCTTAAAGAGTCAGTTGTAGGTCTTAAGATGGAGACAGAATTTTGACACAAGCGGAAGTGAGGGACAGCGTGAGCAGCAGATGGAGGGGTGGTTAGAGTGTCCTTCCACAGAGAAAGGGTGGTTGGAGAGGCTGTTAGAAGAAACGCTGGGATCAGTAAATGAAATTGGAGTCTGTATTAACAGGAAGCTTTTGAAGGGTTTTGGACAGGGGATTGTCTTTAAGCTGTGGGTTTGAGTGTTCTTTTTTTTAATCTTCTTAATTTTTGCTTTTAAGTCAGAGAAAGACAGATAACCATATGATACCATTTATATGTGGAATTAAAATATGGCACAAATGAACTTATTTACACAACAGAAATAGACTCACGGACAGAGAAAACAAATGTATGATTACCAAAGGGGAAAGGGAGGAGGGATAAATTAGGAGTTTTGGATTAACAGAGGCACACTGCTATATATGGAACACTGAAACAATAAGGACCTGCCATATAGCACAGGGAACTATATTCAATATCCTATAATAACCTGTAACAGAAAAGAATCTGAAAAAATAGATATGTGTGTATATATAACTGGATCTCTTTGTTGTATCCCTGAAACTAACACAACATTGTAAATCAACTATACTTTAATAAAAGATAATAAAGTGTGTTTTAAGGTGGATGGAAAGGGATATTGGGAGAGGCAAGGAGAGCTATGGAAGGCTGTTTCAGTGTCCAGGTGAGGAGATTTGGGCTGAAACTGGGGTAACAAGCCAAGAGCATGGTAAGAGGGAAGGGAAATGCAAGCGAGTGTTTCCCGTTTAAACTTGGCAAAAGATAGGTGGCTGGAGACTTCCAAACAGGCAGCAGCAGGCCAGCGAATCGTCCTTCTGATCCTCTGCTTCTTACTCTAGCTCCCCGACCACTGGGAGAAAGCTGTCATCATGGTGCAGCGGCCCGGCAAGATTCCAACCAGCAGCCGGTGTGGAAACACTGTTCCCGATGATGACAACCAGGTGGTGTCCCTGTCACCTGGCTCCAGGTCAGTGTGGCAGCGGTTTGCAGCTCAGTAGAACCAACATGCAAATTAATTATTTTGCTGGTGTCTCACCTTGTGAGTTGTACAGTAACCATTTCAGAGCCAAAACCAGACACAGACTATTCCTTCCTTTGGGATCTATGGGGAGCTTTGATAGATTGGATGCTTAAAGGTTGACCTTTGTTGTTTTTCTTTTCTGTTTTGGGGCAGGTACGTGGTCCTCCCCCGCCCCGTGTGCTTCGAGAAGGGTGTGAACTACACGGTGCGGTTAGAACTGCCACAGTACACCTCCTCGGACAGCGGTGTGGACAGCCCCTACACCCTGATTGATTCCGTAAGTGGAGGTCATTTCCGATGCGAGCGGGGAGGACTGGGCAGACAACGTGCATCTACTTCCCTAGAGGGCTTTGTGGAGGATCATGCTGAGGAGTCTTTCCTGCCTCCAAGGTTACTTTGCTTGTTTACTTTAATAAAACTCCACCCTCTGGAAGACTCTACTCAAGCTGATCCTTCCTGAAAATAGGAAGTGTCTGAACAATGACATTTCAAAACTCATCAAACTATGTAAGGGGTATCTATACTTTTTCTGGCAAGAATGTTTTAAGAATGAGAAGATTTCCACTTGACGTTGATTTGCGTTAATTGGTGACCCCAGACAGCCACCTAAGAACAGTGTGTTCTGGTTTCTTCCTAGCTTGTTCTCATGCCATTCTGTAAGTCACTGGACATCTTCACCGTGGGAGGCTCAGGAGATGGGGTGGTCACCAACAGCGCCTGGGAAACCTTTCAGAGATACCGATGTCTAGAGAACAGCAGGAGCGTTGTGAAGACGCCGATGACTGATGTTTGCAGAAACATCATCTTTAGCATTTCTGCCCTGTTGCACCAGACAGGCCTGGGTAGGTATCACTGCTGCTGCTTGTGCCCCTTCTTTCTCAAAAGCTCCGAGGACACTTGGCATCATGAGATACATTGGCAGGCATGTCTGATAGTTCTTTGTTAGGCATACAACACAAAGGAAAGAGTGTCTCAACTGCAGTTTATGTTTGTTTTTTTAAGAGTGTGTTAGTGATAAAGCACCTCTGACAGTGGACTCAGTCATCGAGAAATACACAAAGAGTAAGAGACGAGGGAAAGGTCCCTGAGACTTGCCATATGCAGGGCAGGAAGTTGGAATGAAATCAGAGGAGCATCCCATAACTGAAATAGATGTTTTGCTCTTCGAAAGGTCACTGGCCTTTTGTTGAAGATCCTATGATATTTGAGCTTTGAAGGCAAAGAGAGAAAACATTAGTGACCTCCTTCCTAGAAAAACTGATTTTATCTGTCAGCTTGCTCCTGCTGCTTCCCTCACACCCCTCTGAGGGAAGATAAATGCTTTAAATGGGAATTCTGAATGAGCCAAGATGCCCACAAGGGGTCAGGGAAGAATCTGAGCAAAAGGACAGGCCAATGCAGAACTGGGTGGGATGTGCTGGGCTATCGCTGTGGCAGGCATGGCTGCCCTGGGTCATGGGCTCTTGCCTGTCTTCCCTGCAGCTTGTGAGTGCGACCCTCAGGGCTCCTTAAGTTCCGTCTGCGACCCCAACGGAGGCCAGTGTCAGTGCCGGCCGAACGTGGTGGGAAGAAGGTGTGACAGATGTGCTCCTGGCACCTTTGGCTTTGGGCCCAGCGGATGCAAACGTAAGTTGACCGGAAGAACTGTAACATACTCATTCACATCATAAGTCATGCAGCTTCAGAAGGCGTGCTGCACCCCGGAAATTGATCACAGAGGCCCATGAGCATTCTACACTGAAAGGAGGGGCCCAGCCTGTATAAGAGGTGTGTTTGCATTTAACCAGTTTCTCAACGTGGTCCCTTGGTTGCCTATTTCTTCAGCTTGTGAGTGCCATCTGCAAGGATCTGTCAATGCTTTCTGCGACCCCATCACTGGCCAGTGCCACTGCTTCCAGGGGGTGTACACGAGGCAATGTGACCGGTGCTTACCCGGGTTCTGGGGTTTTCCAAGTTGCCAGCCCTGCCAGTGCAACGGCCACGCCGATGACTGCGACTCAGTGACAGGGGAGTGCTTGAGCTGCCAGGACTACACCACAGGGCATAACTGTGAGAGGTATGTGCCGCCTCTTGAAAGGAAAGAGAACAAGGTTGTTTTTGACTGAGCAAACAGCATCTTAGACAAACCACAGAATGACTCTCTACCAGGCTCCAGGTTGCTCATTCATTTCTAATCCCCTTGGTATTTTCTAGGAACTCATTCATTTATCTAGTACAGACTTCGTTTACAGCTTCTGTGTGCCAGGCATTGTTTGAGGGCAGAGGGAGATACAACAGAGAACAAAACTGGCAGGAATCTGCTCTCTTGAAGAGTCCTTCTAGGCTGCACAGCAATCGTCTCTGGCTCGGCCAATTCTGGCCTAGGGTGAGAGTTGTGAAATGTTAATTCCTAATTTGGGTCAAAGTAGAAACCAAATCCAAACGGGGATTAGCCACATTAATGGCTTTGTTGATCTCAACGTTTTATGCAGCTAGCGTTTCCAGGAGCCCATGTAAAATGTGCACAAGTAGATCTGTTCTCCAGTTGCTGCTGCTAAGTCGCTTCAGTCGTGTCCGACTCTTAGCGACCCCATGGACTGCAGCCCACCAGGCTCCTCCTTCCATGGGGTTTTCCAGGCAAGAGTACTGGAGTGGGGTGCCATTGCCTTCTCCAGTTAGCAGATGTTAATTGGACAATTATTATGGATGTAGTGCAGTGCCCCAGGGCTAGGAAGAATGGGACATAGAATATGCCTCTAATCATATTATAGCCCAGCTCAGTAGGTAAGAAATAGTCTGTATGAAAAGATTACATCCTGACTTACATCATTCGTTACTAATTTAAAAAGGCAGACATGCTCTTAGAATCTGCTGTTTTGCGAGTACTAGTCTCCACCTTTCACGTCAATAAACCTCTCCTGATATCCACCCTCTATGGTACTTTTGCTTTTAAAAAAATATTCAGCAAATGTTCAGTCAGTGCAAAATTTTCAATTTTAGTGAAAATTGAATATGTGATTACAGCATGAGGATGTGCAAGGCAGCAAATACACGGCTCTTGGTTGTGTGCTGGATGGTATTCAAGAATTTACTCCTTAGAGTAAAAGTCAAGTGTTTCCAACCACAAGATTGTGCTGTAGAAAGATAGGAGACAGTTAGACAAGATTGAAAGGAACAAATTAATGTATTGGTGTCATTTTTCGTTCTCTGCATTTGATTTTTCATCACCATTGTTTCAGTGGACACGGAAAATAAATTCAAGACAGACAGATGAGAAAATCAGATGAAAAGGGTGAAGAAGGTGGGGAACACTGGTCAGCAGAGGTGATTGTCCACAAGGCTGATGTGAAATCATATTTCTAAAGCGTTCTGATTGCTTGCAGGAGAACTCAAAAGGATGTAGGAGGAGGAAGGGTTTTCAGCCCTAGTTTGATGACAGAATTTCACTGAAGTATTTCAGATGCCACTATTTAGTTTGAGCTGGTTTCCCATTCTCTTCCTCTTCTCGAGATGGTCAACTCCAGTCCTGTGATTTTAAGAAGCTCTGGACTCAGATTACTGCCAAGGGGATTAGAGAAGGAGGAGGCAGGAAGTGAACACTCAGTTTCAATCATGATGTGTTTGGATGTATTGCACCTAGAAATGCCTCATAGGAAAATTTCTCAAACTGTTGCACAGAATTGCTTCATTCCTGTTGATTTCCCAGCATGTAATTGGGACATATGTTCTTGTATTGTGTCTGTGTCTCATAGAAGGTTAATGCCCTCTGAACAACTTTCCCCTTCTATTTCTTCATCCTTCCCCACTCCCCATTTAAAATAATCCTCTGCCTCAAAAAGAGAAAAAAGAAAAACAAACTGAATTAGAAGTTCCAGGCCCAATTCTGCTCCTGACCTGCTCTATCTTGGGTGATTTAGCTCACCTCTCTGAATATCCAACTTTATGATAGTAGAATAACTAAGTTGGATTAGATGATATCCAAACTTCCTTCAAGCTCTTATGCTATAGGAAATTTAACACGTAACTTAATTATCAGTCATGTTGAAAAGCGCCTTGGCATACTAAAAGAATTCCTTGCTGAAAGTTGGGAGGCTGAATCCAAATTGTGGCTTGTTACTAACTATTCATTTGAGCTTTGCAAATCATTTCTGCTCCCTGGCTGCCTTATCTGTAAGGCAGGGAGGTGGGACCTGCTGGGTCTGGGAACTGATAAATACCATCTCTCATCCCTGAGAGATAGACACAAGGGACATGCATCTGGAGAGCATCTTTCTCTACTTTTCACTGCTTAAGGCTGGATTGTAGAACAAGCCACCATGGGCTTACTGACACATCGCCCCACCCAGGCATGGGCAGAGACCAACAACCACAAGCTCTCTTTCCCCCAAACTCCTTAATGCACAGAAGGAGCTGACCAGAATGCCCAGGACAGGCAGCTATTAGAACATTAGCATGCACTTGGGGAGAGGTACACTCTTTAGGGAGGAGTGAATGAGAGTCCAGGTGAGGCCAGGAGTGTAACTCTAATGCAGTGGTCCTTCTGTGGGATCCCCAGACCAGTGGTGGCAACGTCACCTCCTAAATCAGGAGACAGAACCCAGCAATCTGTGTTTAAAAGCCCTCCAGGGAATTCTGATTGAAAGTAGTGTTTAAGCCACTGCTCTACTGGAAAGTCCTTCATGTGGAAACATGAGGAATCAAGAATGATGTTCCTAAACAGAGAACATGGTTTCTTAGACTTTGTCTTGTAACGTATGTCTTATCACTGCAGTTCATGACCTCTCTCCTGGAACTGATGCAGGTGCTTGGCTGGTTACTACGGAGACCCCGTCATTGGGTCAGGAGACCACTGCCGCCCTTGTCCTTGCCCAGATGGTCCCGAGAGTGGACGCCAGTTTGCCAGTAGCTGCTATCAAGACCCTGTTTCTTTGCAGCTTGCCTGTGTCTGTAATCCTGGATATATTGGTAAGTGATGTGCAGACTCTCAGAGGAAACGATGTGTCCTCATGAGGTTAGTGGTTAAGAAAGAAGAAAAGCTGAAGAGTGAGCCAATTTAGTTGCTTTTTAAAAAAAAATATTTATTTAAAAGTGAAGGGAATCTGAAATATAAAAGATGTTCTTTTCCTGTTTGGTATGTGGGATAGTCTCGATTCTCATGTCTCTGATAAAAATGTTATAATACAGAGCACAATAACAAGTTCATTTAAAGTCCCTGTGAAGTCTAATGTTCTTAACCAGTTCTGTTCCTAACCAATAGAAAGATTAATTTATATTTCACTTCTTCCTTCCCTTATCCAACGCCTAATAGGAGAGTCTCAAAAAGTAAAGTAGCCAAATAGTGGGCAGAATGAAGGAAAAAATACCATCTGCGAGTCCCAGACAATAGAATTGATCAAAGCTAGAAATATTCTTCATTATTTGCTGTACTCACATTATCTGCCAGCATTCATGGAGTGTAGCAAGTTGTACATACAGTCTCCCTTTCTTTCATCCTTGATGCCACTGTTTCAGATACTCCTTATGCTTATACACAGCTCAGCCAATTTGCACTTTTTAGGATTTTTTAAAATTTATTGAAGTACAGTTGATCTACAATGTTGTTTATTTCCGCTGTGCAACGAAGTGACTCAGTTATATATATATTCATCCGTTTTCCTGTTCTTTTCCATGTGGTTTATCCCAGGCTATTGAATATAGTTCCCTGTGCTATACAGTAGGAACTTGTTTACTCTTCGAAATCTCTTAAGAAGGGAAATTGGCTGTCACAAAGGGCCTCATTTTTCAGGTTGCTCAGGGAGGAGCCAGGGTTTTTCAATGAAAATAATCCTTGGGTTAAGATTTAACATCAAGCTAAGCTTTTTGCTGTGAAACCATTATTTTGCTCCTGATTGTCCATCCCTGTGTAATGAGGAGCTGAGTCCATGGGTTGGAACTCTCCTAACTGTCCCTCCCCGACCATGACCGCAGAGAACCCAGGCTGAAGCACCATCACTGCAAAGAACCTGCTGCCTTTCCCGACTGGCAACCCGTTCCCTGAAATTGTGGCCAGCCTTGGCCCAGTAACTAGCACCCTGGGGATCGAGGCACCACCTGGGTGGGCTCTCTGGTTGGCAGGAATGTCGGGGGACCAGATCTTGCAGTCAGCAAGCCAAAAAGCCCCATGCTGGTTTCATTGGACAACAGGCTCCAGATGTGACGAGTGTGCCTCAGGCTTCTTTGGCAATCCCTCAGATGTGGGGGGGACATGTCAGCCTTGCCAGTGTCACCACAACATCGACACAGCGGACCCAGAAGCCTGCGACAAGGAGACCGGGAGGTGCCTCAAGTGCCTGTACCACACGGAGGGGGAGCACTGCCAGCTCTGCCACTTTGGATACTATGGCGACGCGCTCCGCCAGGACTGTCGTAGTAAGATGCACGCTCCCTCTGCCCCATCCTTGAATGACTTCCACTCTCCTGCTCCTCCTCCCCTGCCTCCTTCTTGAGGGATTTTATTCTTAGGGGATTTATTTCATCTATGTTAGTCATTCAATTCATGTCTGACTCTTTGTGACCCCTTGGACTGTAGCCCACCAGGGTCCTCTGTCCATGGAATTCTCCAGGCAAGAATACTGGAGTGGGTTTGCCATTCCCTTCTCCAGGGGATCTTCCTGACCTAGGGATCGAACCCATGTCTCCTGCATTGCAGGCAGATTCTTTACTGACTGAGCTACCAGGGAAGCCCATTATCTCATCAGGTAAAACACTTCTTCAGAAAGAGAAAATTTCACTAACCACAAGAGAAAGATAGGGATGATTTTTTTTTTTTTTTTACAGCCTCGTTCCTGGCACTGAAGTGTTGAGCTGTGGCTCAGCACCTGAGAAGGAACCAAAAGCTGTGCCACTGTCCCCATGATAAATGCCATCGATAGAGTGGATTGATTTTTTTTTTTTTTAATTGAAAACAGTTTTGTTAAAATAAGCACAGTGCATCCTTGCATTGCATAAACATCTGGCATATGCAGGTCGATTTTCTTAGGTAACTAAGCAGCTCAGCTATCTGAGGCTGGATATGCCTTTGTGCTCACCAGTAGCCGGCGCCACATGCCTCAGCCTCTGGACTGGCTCCCCAGCAGGCGCAGAGCTCCTCACTGCCCCAGACCTGCACTGCCCTCCACACCAGGCCCGAGGGAGGAAGCCACAGACAAACATCTCCACAAGTCTAGAGTGGATTGATTTTATGTTCTGCCCGTGGACTTGTTGATGGGCTAAGACTTCTGCATCCTAAATACACACTTTGGTCTACCCTTTTGTCAGTGATGGATAGAGCCTTCCAGCTTAAGGAAAAGAAAGGAGTAACATCTCTGAAGTATCTCTTTCAGAACTCATTATTTCTCTCTTATCGCGAGATCAGCCAGCATTTCCTGCTGCGGCTGCACGGCCCCCAGGCCCCTGTCTTTGTTGATACAAACACGTGCGGAATGTTGAGGACCAGCAGGACTGGATTCTTTCAAGCCTTCCTAGTTTAAAGGGCTCTACCTGCCATGGCTCACACAGCCGTGACTGCTGTTCCCTGCCAAGAGTTTGAAATCATTAGGTATCTCTGCTCCCACAGCTTTTATTTCCAGTTAAATCCTCAATCTTACAATGATTCACCAGCCACTTATTAAATCAAGTATTTTTGAAGGTACATGCCAGCCATTTTACATGTCTGCCTGGGAAATGTCAGAGCTGTGTGGAACACTATAAGATAAGAACCACAGTTTTAGATTATTATTATTATTTTTTAAAATCCCTTCCATTCCATTCTCTTCTTTTCGCATTTCCAGGTTGAAATCTAGAGAGAGAAAGTGGTCGTTGTTTGATGTAGCTGACTTCCGCACTGTCTGTATTTTCTGAGTGGGCCTCTGTAAGTTCATCTGACCAGGTTGTTCTTTTTCAGAGTGTGTCTGCAATTACCTGGGCACGGTGCAAGAGCACTGTAACGGCTCTGACTGCCAGTGCGACAAAACCACCGGGCAGTGCCTCTGCCTCCCTAACGTGATTGGCCAGAACTGTGACCGCTGTGCGCCCAACACCTGGCAACTGGCCAGTGGGACGGGGTGCGACCCCTGCAGCTGTGATGCTGCTCATTCCTTCGGGCCGTCCTGTAATGAGGTGAGGCACTGTCGCCCAGGGCAGCCATCATAACATGAGGAAAGAGGACTTTGAGTCCACATGAAGCTCTTTGGTGGCTGGGCCCCAGTTAGAGAAAGGCACCCCTCCTTGTGGTTACAGCCTTGCACCAGGACACCCAGCTTGGCACACACAGCACAGACTGGATATCTGCCCTCACTTGCCCCCGTGGGCTGGGACAATGTAAAGCAATGTGCACAGAGTCCCCACTGGATACCACTGGGGCACAGCAGCCTAGGACCCCAGCAGCAGCAGGGGGGCAGCTCGCTTTAGAATGGACCAGGGGGGTCATTTTTTCCAATACCTGGCTGCTGAATCAGACTTTTTTTTCTTAGCCGCAGAGCCTGAAACGGGCCACATAACAATAGCCAACATTGTAGAAAGTTCTCCTATTCCCTGACACACACAGAACGGTGTGCCACACACAGTCACAGGTGGTCCAGGCTTGTGAGTGACGTATGAGGATATGAGTGAGGAAACATGTCAACAAAAGGGAACCTGCTCTGGGCCTTCCCAACCCCACTTGCAGAGGAGCGGTTAGGAGATGCCAGCCTGGGGCCCTTGGCACCCACGATCGGGGTGAGGTTCCCTGTGCTCGGTCAGGTCAGGCGCGAGGTCTTCTCGGGCAGGCCGTTAGGTCTCCCGGCCTTGCAGCTGATCTGACACAGGTCTGTCTTTGGCCTCAGTTCACAGGGCAGTGCCACTGCATGCCTGGCTTCGGAGGCCGCACCTGCAGCGAGTGCCAGGAGCTCTTCTGGGGGGACCCCAGCGTGGAGTGCCGAGGTGAGCATGGGCGCCGGACTCGCGAGTGGATGGGCCGGGTGTCTGTGGGAGCTTTCTGTCCGGCACAGCACAAATGAACTTGTCTATAAGAACTAGGCTGAATTACAAAAGAAAGCATGCTCATTGTTTAACAACCACAAAACCTGGAACCCATCTCCACTTACATGGAGACATGTAGCTGGTAAAAGTGGGCCTGCTGACTGCTGGCTTCGCTCCCCAGGGCTGAGGCTTGTCTGCCTTGGTACAGACAAGCATACATACACACTCCAGATCACACAGAATGGCTGTATTTTTTACTATTTTTTAAGTTGAAGCATAGTTGATTTCCTTGGTGACTCAGACAGTAAGCGTCTGCCTGCAATGCTGGAGACTCGGGTTCCATCCCTGGGGCAGGCCATGGCAACCTACTCCAGTATACTTGCCTAGAGAATCCCTTGGACAGCCGAGCCTGGCAGTTGTTTGATGTGGCTGACTTTCGCAACCATGGGGTTGCAAAGAGTCGGACGCAGAGCCATGAATACATAGTTGATAGACAATATTTCAGATGTACATCTTAGTGAATCAGTTATATATACGTATTTTCCAGATTCTTTTCCCTTATGTGTTATTACAAGGTACTGAATATAGTTCCGCGCTGTACATAGGTCTTTGTTGTTTTTCTGTTTCACATATAGCTGTGTATGTGTTAATCCCAACCTCATAATCTATCCCTTCCCCACCGCCACCTTTCCCTTTTATAACCATAAGCTTATTTTCTGTGTCTGTAGGTCTTTTTCTGTTCAGTAAATAAGTTCATTTGTACTGTTTTTTTAGATTCCACATGTAAGTGATTCATAGAGTCTTTGTCTTTCTCTGACTCACTTAGTGTGATTATCTCTAGGTCTGTCATGTTGCTGCAAATGGCATTATTTCATTCTGTTTTTATGGCTGAGTAATCAGAATGGCTTTTTAAAATGCTTTTAAGCAAAGTGAGCATCAAGTTCTGCACATGGATTCCCCCCTAACAGTATTTTGGGGTAAGCTTCCTTGTCAGCACAAGCATTCTGGTAAGATGGTTTGATCCCAGTGAAACAAGCAGATAGTGCTGACAGTTAAAGCCCTCAACTGTCACCCCCACCAGCAAGAACTCGGAGGGTAACGTCCTAGAACCCTCGTGTGCAACAAAGGAGCGGGAGACAGGACCACCACATGTGTTAAATGTGACGAAAACCCAGATTCTCCCTTAGGCTTGTGACTAACTAGGACTTTGAGGGAAAGCTTGATGTTTTCTTAAGAACAAGATATTGCTACAGGCATGTGAATCAGAAGGATTGCTTAATTTTTATGCTGTTGCAGTATTTTTCCTGCCAGGTTATTTTTCAGATCTTAAAGCATTCTTGGAGAAGATTTTAGTAGACTGTTCCTATACTGTTTTCCTCTTCTTTCTTTCCTACTTGGGTTTTCTTCCTTATGTTTTAAGTTTATAACTATGGATAAATATCTTCTGTACTTTCTTATTTGCTCTTTGATATATTTTCTTCATTATACGTATGAAATTCTGGGTCCCTGTTGGACACTACATTTTTTAAAAAAATCTCTTTTTTAGACTGAACTGTAGTGAGAAATAATATAGGTTAGCAGTTCATTCAGAATCTTCCGCTGAAAGTCACAAATCTAGAAGCTGCATGTTGTTTCAGAGTCAGCTCATATGTTCCTTAACTAAGTCCAAAGATTCAAGCAGTAGACATGACCAGAACCAATGGCCTGTGATTTGTTTCTTTCATTCGCTGTGTAGCCAGAAGGGTCTGCGCCAGTATCTTGGATGAGACGAATGTTTGCTCCACAGAGGAGATGACGAGGGCTGTGTAGATATACAGATGTATTCATATATATCATTCTTCAGTCCCCGACGTTGGTTCTTAATGGAACCTGATTTTCTCACTTCCTTTAGAAGGTCCATGATATTCAGTGGACCACTTGCTCTAGGAGGTCCCTTGCAAGTAAAATCCTGCTTAAAATCTGGTTTCTTCAGGACTTCACCACTATTTTGTTAAATTTCTCAATCGTATACTGCCCCAGGGGCTTGATTTTCTCCAGATAATGGCTCTATCATGCTTATAGCCTGATTCTGTCAGCATGTGTCATTGGCAAAATAGCTTTGACTGCCAAAGCTTTCTGACCTTTTGCTCCATCTAAGCTTTGTTAGCATGAAAAGCCTGTTTCCCAGAGTCAGAGTCAATCAGAGGATTGTTCACTTAACACTCAGAACTTTACCCCTTACCCTTTTATCTTTAAACCTTCACCTCTAAATCTGCCAGAGAAATTGTGGCTTATAAGCACAGTATCAACTTGTTTAGGTCAAAAGTGAGATCATGTTTTAGAAATTTTGCAAGGAGAGAAATCCATGGCATTGATGTTCGCCAACTTCTTTTGTTTGTTTTACGCAGAGGAAAGGTCAGCCTGTTACATAAGAAACTGTGGAGACCCAAATGCTTTTGACACCCCATGAAGGAAGTTCATAACTGAAGGAAGGCAACTAGAAAGGGCAAGAATTGACTGCAGCATGCAGTGGGGGAGTCCTGGCCAGCTATGGGCCCTGTGCACACAGGATAGATAGCTGTTGGAGCAAGACCAGAATAATCTGATGAGGGCAGGGACAAGAATGCAGGAACAGATCGAGTTCAGGAACACAATCACCAGTGCAAATGGGAGGGCAAGAGATTGAAGGGACAGGGTCCAGCAACCAGCGGGAACACAAGTAGGTGTTATCTGAAATTAGATTGAACTATGGGCAATGAAAATGTGAACAGTCTTCTCAGATTAAGTCACTCACTGCCCAGGAGTGAATTTCAAATCTTTCGGTTGAACAAGGCACAAGTTCAGACTTTCTGGAGCCACCTCACTAACAATATGCTTATAGAAAGACTTAAGTCATAGCTAAGTATTCTCCTTATGGAAAAAAATGGAGTTATGTCAAAGACAAACGAGCTGAGCCTCCAGCTCGTGAATTGTTGAATGTTCCCATTGTCCAGGCGGGTTGGGGCTCTTGGCCGACAGTGCTGAGTCTGAACAAGCCCGTCACTGTGCTGGACGGAGAGGAGCTCGCCCACCCAGTCCTGAACGTGCCCGAGAAAAACCTCTGCCCAGAGCTCTGCCCCATACCCTGAGGAGTCAAAGGGTCACAGGAGGAATCTTCTGTTGACTGGCAGACCGCAGAGGCAAGGCCTCTGGCTCTTGGGAAAGGCCAGGCTGATTGGAAATAGGGGCCATAGGTGAGAGGCTCTGGCTGTTTTTTTCATCCTGCTTGTTTCTCATTTCCAGTAGTTTTTGGTAGAAAATCGAAGCACATTTTTGCTCAGACATAATTTGTTTTTTTAATGCTTGTCATCTTTTCTCAGGCTGGGATTCCTTTATAATCACCCACCTTTTTGCTTTATTTCCAGGATGGCTCAGGAAGTCAGATTTAATTTGACTCTCTAGAGAATTGCAGATCTTTTTGTTAGTAGAGGGAAGGCTTGTCCATAGCCACGTACCAGATCCAGCTCACAGCCCCCTTCAGTAGAGTTTGACTGGAGCACAGTCATGCCCTGGTTTGTCCATATTGTCCGGGCTCCCTTTCTGCTGCAGGGCCAGTGTTGAGGAGTTGTGATGGAGCCTTTTATAGAAAACGTTTACCATCTCCTGGGCCAGACAGCCAGCTCATTTCTGCAGATGAATCCTATTCATTCTCCAACTTCCGTTTCAAAACTTTTGAAACTTCCATTTAAAATCATACTACTGAGGCAAAAAAATTAAAAAAAAAAACACGTGGGACTGGAGGAGGTTAGAGAATTTACAGAAAAAGAAAATCACATTTCAGAGATTAGAAAGTACTGAAATTTCCCTTAGAGTAAAATAGAAATGCCGAAGTAAAGCAAGAATTAACCTTTGGCGTGAGAGCACATCCCCGGGGATCTATTGAGGCAGGTTCATGACAAAAATGAGTAAACCCTGTCCCCTGACGTGAGGAGAGCACTCTCTTGGTCCCCAGGCAGCTTCAAGTTCAAAAGGAAAGGTGTGGGGACCAACACAAGCCTGAGTGACTGCCCAGTGTGCCCAGAGGGGAGTGGACACTGGGGAGGAGGGCCGCTCCCTGATCAGGGCACCTTGCAGGCTCCGGGGGGAAACAGCGCGTGAAGCTGCAGGAGGGCAGGAAACGAGAAGTGCTGAACTCTGCAGGTGTCATAGCGGGGAGCCAGCAGGAAACGAGAGGTGCTGAACTCTGCAGGCGTCAGGGCCGGGGGAAGCCAGGCAGGGACCGGAGTCCCCTCGGCAGGTGTCATGGGAACTGTCTTCATGGAGAGACAGAGGAGATTCAGTGCCATCAGATGGTGGAAAGCCCTTGAGGATGGACTTTCTTCAGTGGGCAGAGGAGGTCTTGCAGACAAGAAGGGACGGATACGAAGAAAGCAGAAAGGGACACTTGCTAAGAAAGAGGCACGTAGGCTATTTCCCATTCTGCTGTTTCCTTGCTGACAGTTTCTTCCAGATCTCAGAGTCTGTAAAATGGGTACACTATTTTTCATCTACCAACCTCTTAGAGATCATGTTTTATTAATTTTTTAGTTGAAGTACCATTGCTGTACAATAGTATATAAGTTACATGTGTCCGATATAGTGATTAACAATTTTTGAAGGTTATGCTCCATTTATAGCTTTTTTTTAAATAGTGACTATATTCCCTCTGTTGTGCAATATATCCTTGTAGCTTATTTTATGTACTTATTTATTTGGCTGCGTCAGGTCTTGGTGGTGGCAGTCTTCTTCATTGTGTCACGTGGGGTCTTTTGTTGTGGCATGTGGGCCCTCCAGCTGTGTCATGGTCTCTGGTTGCTCAGGCTCTGTAGTTGTGGCACATGGGTTCCAGAGTGCTCCAGCTCAGTAGGTGTAACACACAGGCTCAGTTGCCCTGCAGCATATAGAATCTTAGTTCCCCAACCAGGGATTGAACCCGTGTCCCCTGCATTGCAAGGTGGATTCTTAACCACTGGACCACCAGGGAATCCCTCCTTGTAGCTTATTTTATACTTAATAGTTTGTACCTCTTGTTTTAAATGAGGAGAAAACTTAGTGAAAATAGAGATGACCCACTGCCCATGTAACCAAGAATATATTTATATAGGAAGGTGGAATTCTCATGGCTCATTAAAATGATGACAGTCTCATTTTTAGAATGCTGTTCTTCATCTTCATGATTTGTTCATCTTAAAAATCAGGCAACAGCTTTCACTATATATAGTCCTTTCCAAGAGAAAGGTTTTGGTCCTTCACCTAATAATGCCATTCTTTAAAGCCACACTGAGTTGCAGGTCCCCTGGATTCCTATCCCTTCCTCTAAAGAGGAGAAAACACATTGGCCCTGTCGGAGACAACCAGTACAATTACTTGATAAATTTTCCCAGTCCCAGTGTATGTGAGGTTGGAGAGTCTCCTTCACAGCTTTACTGTCTGTAAAGTTTTAAACTGTCAGGTGAGAACCAACCTTTCTGCTTCAGCAGAAAGGAAGATACTCTTAGTGGGTATTTTTTACAAGGTCATAAGTTTGGGCCTTTTAGTACTTGCCTCCAAGGTGACCCCATCAGAGAAGCAGTTCTGGAAGCTTAATAAAAGAAGGAAGCACATGTCCACTGGCGCTTAACAATTCACCAGCTTCAGTTTGAAATGAAAACCTGATGCGTTTTTAGGTAGTCAGACTTTTTCAGTGATGAAACTGCAGTCCAGCCATCTATTAAATTTGACTCTGCTTTTCAAATGGAAGAAAGGAATGTGGTCAGCAAACGGGTCCTGGTCTCTGGAGGTGCCAGAGCACTGCCCACCCTCTGGGACACTGGTCTTGAAGGGCAGGGTCCAGAGATCAGCTAGCATGAGAATTAGGTAGATTTTGGGAAAAGAACGTGACCGCTTTTTTCACATTATGTAATCATTTGCCAAATATGCCTTCCATTGCTAACCTTTCTGTTGAAGTGACTTGTTGGAGGGCACAGTTTTAGACTTTCTGCTGTTGTCTCATTAGCAATATGCTTCTGGAAAGACTTAAGTCATAGGTAGGTATTCTTCCTATGACAAAACACGTAGCTGTGTGAAAGACAAGGAAAGTCGTAATGAGAGGCCACTTGCCTTTTAAATCCCACAGTTTGGGACCAATATTTTCCCCCTCAAAGAGGCCATGACAGAATGAGAGCAAGACATGCCTATTCCAATGACATAAATGAACACTTGTTAGAGAAATTAAAAATAAACTCAATGTATGCACACATCCCTTGCCCCCAGCATGAATTCAGTGAAAACCTCTTTGGGACTACACCTTTGCATTATCTTCAGGAAAGAAAGATTTTCTAAGCAAACTAAAAGCATATGCACCATCTGGCACTGTTGTCCCCAGCATAACAGTAAAGCAGGACAGATCTGGGGCTTCCCTGGTGGTCCAGTGGTTAAGATTCTCTGCTTCCAATGCAGGGGGCATGGGTTCGATCCCTGGTTGGGGAACTAAGATCCTACATCCTATAGTGCGGCCAAAAAAAAGTAGGACAGATCTGCTGGGCCACGTGAGGCCCCACACAGAGCTCCCCACTGGGGCCTGCAGGACAGGAGCACCTGACAGCCTCATTCATTTCAAATGGCATCAAAGGCCCTCTGCTTACACAAGTCCTTAGGTCCATTCATCAGCTTACACTGGTGAACTAGAAGGTCATGATTGCTCCACTACCCCCCTCCACACAGACACACACACACATACACTTAACATGCAAAAGGAAGGTGAACAGCTGGGAAGATAACATGGTCAGTACTTCTCAAAATGGGGTATAGTGACCCTCAATATCAGCATCTCTTGGCAACTACTAGAAATATAAATTCTCAGGCCCCACTGATTCCAGATCTGTGGGGAGAAATGGGGCGAATGTGTTAAATGAGCCCTGTACATGATTCTGATGCCTGCTAGAGTTTGAGAGGCTAGGACTTAGATGACCTAGGTAACTTACAGCTTTCTGGAAGATGACTAAATTCTATGAGATGATATGGAAATCCGTTCCTGAAGGCTAAACAACACAGACCTTCAGATACAAGCATTAGCCGAGTTCTTCCCAGTCTCTTTGATTTTAGAAACTGATGGAGGCAGTGGTTTTCCCAAGTCTTTCCCTTTCTTTTTTTTTTTTTTTTTTTTGAGGCGGGGGGGTGTCATTAGGTATTCCACTAGAAAAAGATCCCACAGTATAATGAGTTTGGGATATGACTGGGTAAAAAAAAAAAATGTGGAACAAGGTTTTTAATGCAGAACTCTTCTGACTTTTTAACATGCTGTTTGTTTTGAATTTTCAAAAGGAGAACGTAGAATTTCCCAAAGCTACTTGATCACAGAACTCTCATTTCATCCTGAAAGCAATCCTAAGAGTGGCTAGGTATAATCATTATCCCTTATAGACATGGAAAGCATGACTCAGTTTTTGTCCCAGCTAGGGTCGGGTGTGGGGAAGGCAGGATTCACCAGCAGGCAGCCTGAGTGTTTATTACAACACTGTTCTACTCAAACTTGGTGCTTGAGATCGCAGATTGTAGCTGGCAAACAGAAGCCAGGAAAAGCTAAAGGAACAATACAAAGCAGGGTGTGAGGAGAGTCAGGTGAATGGTCCAGTCCACAAACACACATCTTTCTGGCTTTGGAAGGTGGAGTATTTTGTTTCCAGGACCATCCATGAAACTGGTTCTGGAAAGTGTTTCATTAGAAAGTCTTTTGGAGACAATACTATTGACTCAGGAAGGGTTTTTTGGTTTTTAATCGAAATGTAGTTGATTTTCCAATGTTGTATTAGTGTCAGGTGTACAGCACAGTGATTCAGTTATATGTATATTTTCGGTTATATGTATATTTCCTACTATGCATTATTACAAAATATTGTATAGTTCCCTGTGCTCTATAGTAGGTCCTGGTTGGTTATCTGTTTCATATATAGTAGTGCTGCAGTGAACATCGTTGTGCTTTGCCACAATTGAGTCCTAGGAAAATTATTTTCTTTTGTAGGGGGTGTGTTGATGTCTCTTTTATGCCTGTATCAAAAGTGAGGGTAGAGCCTCGTTTGGCAGACAGTTGAGCTCCAGTTTGAGAGTTAACCCTGTGCACAGAGCTGAGAACGGAAAGATGGTTAAAGGCGTACCTCTGCCCTTGGAGTCCACTATCTACTTAGGGAAATAGGATCTTTGTTTTTATTTTTATCCTCACCTTTTCCCAGAAGGGGTTTAAGGCCAGGGATAAGGGGTGTGTGTGTGTGTGCATGCTCAGTTGTGTCCAACTCTGCGATCCATAGACTGAGGTCCGCCAGGCTCCTCTGTCCATGGTATTTTCCAGGCAAGAGTACTGGAGCAGGTGGCCACTTCCTTCTCCAGGGGATCTTCACGACCCACGGGTCAAACCCGAGTCTCTTAGGTTTCCTGCGCCAGCAGACAGGTTCTTTACCCCTAGTGCCACCTGCAGGCCTTTGTTATTCAAACACTGAACAATACAAATGTCAAGTGTTGATAGAAAACCAAGTTAGTCATCCGAGCTTTGGGACTCTGAGCCGGGGTTCAGTGGCGCAGTGCCTCAGATGCCAACCCTACTGGGCCAGTGAGAGGTTGGCACTGAATGGCTCCCAAGGCCTTTGCACTTCAGATGTTTTATGAGCCTCTGCTCTTAGCGCTGGGGGTGGTTAGTGCAATGGCAGGCACACACAAGTTAGATGATACTTAATTGAAAGCCTTTTAACCAGACGCTTAGAATTCCTGAGACTTCTTTCTCATTTAGTTTTCTCTTTATCAACCTTATTGCATTTCATCAACCGTTCACTGTTCTGTGAACGGGTAGAGGGATGTTGGTATGTTGCTTGCTCATCACTGCTCTATCTTAGGCCAGAGGCCTCACATCTTTAGGGTATCACCTGACAGACCCTGTCCTGTCCTGACAGGATCTACAGACAGGTCAAAAAAAGGGGAGCAGAGGCAAGACAGAGCTTAAAAGCACAGACTCTGGAGCTGCAAAGTGCTGAGTTAGACTCCTGGCTTGGCCGCTTCCCTGCTGCAAGACTTGGCAGTCACATAATCTCTCTAGACCTCAGTTTTCACATCTATAAAACTGATGATTGTAATACTTGGATCCCATAGGGTTATTGTGAGGATTAAGTGAGACGATGCATGTAAACCAGTTGTACAGAGGCAAGTACAATGATGCACAATGGTGCTCACTTAAAGAAAAATTTATTATCACTATAATTGTTAAGCAGCAGCTAGCCAGGGTTGAGGTACCACGTGTTGTTGGGGGAGCAGCTATAGTCTCTGTGAGGGTCATTGGTAAACTGCCGTAGGCCATGTACAGACCTTCCTGTGTAACAGTGGCTGAGGGTATAACTGCCTAGTGGCTGTTTGGGCTCTAGTGGCTCAGCCAGCATTGCTGTCTCCCTTCTAGCCTGTGACTGCGACCCCAGGGGCATCGAGACACCGCAGTGTGACCAGTCCACTGGCCAGTGTGTGTGTGTGGAGGGCATGGAGGGCCCACGCTGTGACAAGTGCACCCGGGGCTACTCGGGCGTCTTTCCCGACTGCACACCCTGCCACCAGTGCTTTGCTCTTTGGGACGTGATCATCGCTGAGTTGACCAACAGGACCCAGAAGTTCCTGGAGAAAGCCAAGGCCTTGAAGATCAGTGGTGTGATTGGGCCTTACCGGGAGACTGTGGACTCGGTGGAGAAGAAAGTCAACGAGATCAGAGACATCCTGGCCCAGAGCCCAGCTGCCGAGCCACTGAAGAACATTGGGAATCTCTTTGAGGAAGCAGAGTAAGTAGTTGATAAGCCAGAGTAACAGCTCACGATGTTGTTTCAACTTGGTGAATCAACAGCACGGTGCTTCCATCAGGAGGGGTGGTCAGTGCTGTGAGTGAAAATAGATGCTGGGCATTCATCTTCTGGCAGTCACTGCTCTGGGCTTGGGGGCGAATGGACCCAGAGTTGTGGGGACTGCAGTGCAGAATGTGTACACGTTATATTCAGCACTTTTCTCTGCAAACAATAACTCTTGGGCAGTAGAAGGTCTGGATACAGAGACAAAGGATCCATAACAGTCACAACCGGGGTACTTGCTAGGCTTGTGAACTAAAATGACTCACACACTTCCAGGCCTCCCTTCTCACCTAGGGCGGAGGGGAGGATACTCTTAACTTTTTCCTTACAGAGTAACAAAAGGATTAATCTATGAAATGGTAATGTAATTGCAGAAAACATTAAATATAAGTTGTTGTCATATGTTTTGCTACTTCCAGGGAAATTCCATTACCGCAAGTAAGACTCCTATTTCTAGGTTATTTCTACTGCTCAGCTATTGGTCCACTAGAGCTGTGCTTCATTCATCCAATTTTAACAGATTCCCTACGATGAAAATTCCTCTTCTTAGTCCTTCTCTGGGCAGTCATATCTCTGATTGGAGAGTGTGTATTTTGCCAGTGAAAGCAGAGAGAATTGAGCTGAGTGATGCTGAACTTTT
The DNA here is from genome assembly GCF_029378745.1 of Bos indicus. Lineage (NCBI taxonomy): Eukaryota > Metazoa > Chordata > Mammalia > Artiodactyla > Bovidae > Bos > Bos indicus. The sequence continues at coordinate 49,327,869 of NC_091763.1, read as the reverse complement.
ATGAGATTATTTTTTTCCCATTTCTCCCAGTTATCTTTCCTGTTCTCAAACATTCCAACTCCCTTTGCCAGAAAGGACCCCCAAAACAGCAAAATAAGATCTAGGCTAAAGGACAAAACAGGAAAGGATATGGAGCATTTGTGCTTCTCCAAATGCTATGAGTTTTTATTATAGATTCCCCATTTGGCAGGAGCAGGGGCTTTGTTTCATGGCTAAATCCTATACATTCAGGCAATAGTACATTATGCCAGAACTACAGGAGCAATTTTGTGTGATGATACTTTAATCAGCATCTCTAAGAAGTCAGACGGACTTTTCATTCATCTCCACACTGTGTATGAGAAGCAGGAAGCTAACAGCTGACATTAGCTCAAGTACCTTGTAGGAGGTCCTTTCTACAACTTCTAGATTTAAAGTAACTGGTCCCTTGACTTCAAGCCTCAGATCTTGTGCCCAAGATCATGTGGTTGATCAGGGTGTTAGGAGATGTCTGATGTGAGGCGATAATGCATTTAATGAGGAATTTTACCTCATTAAAAAAAGACCACAGTACAGCTCAGCCTTCTTACATGTAGCGATAACAAGCCTTAAAAGGCCCTGGTCTGAATGCAACCCCATTTAAGAAATGATTCTTGGCCTTGGCGTCATGCACCTTAAGGGAGAACAGAAAACTCTGGGATCCTTCGGGAGCCTGCCAGAAGAGCGATTACATTCCACCGGCAGCTCTGGTTCTACCTTCGCTCTTCATCTAATCACACAGATTGTAATCATCTCAGGAAAACTAATTTCATTAATCTATTTCCAACACAGTATCCAAGGATGCATGTTTTAGGATCCTGAGTGGCATTATTTAAAAATCTACAATGTAAGGTTTGATTTTTTTTTTTTTTAATTATAACATTATATGAGACCTGAGGAGAAATGAAAGCCTTCTGGGAATCAACAGATTAATAAAAGCAAAGCACTGGAAAAAAAGAAACTAGCCTCGGGTCAGGAAAAAAAGCCATCAGGTTTACAAAATGTAATTTAACCCACAAATCCTTTTAAGCACTTTTCCTTTGAGTTGGGTCATGGTATTATCTCAGCCTTAAATATCATTTTTCAAATGGCCTCCAACCTTTCAGCATCTCTACATTTTCCCAGTTTTTTATATGATTATATCCCTGAGAAGACAATTACACTCCATTAGGTGATACCCAGAGCTGAGGTCTTCGTGATTTGCACTTTCTTTGTGATATGTACACACCTGCGCACTGCATATGCGAGTAATTTACAAATAGATGCCTAAACTACAGCTTTGGAGACAGAAGATACAGAACAAAGGCAGTTGGGTTTGCATTCCAAACGAAATATTGTGCAAAGTAAACGGTTATCATATTCCATCCTCAGTGATGCTGCTTTCTTTCTCAGGAAAAATGAAAGGGTTGCTTTGTTGGTGGAAGGTGGCTCCTTTGATGGGACTTTGTCTGAAGGGGGGTGTGTATGAAAAGCTTCTTTGCCTTGTTTCCACTGTCTTCCTGGTGGCCATGGGGCTTTCTTTCTGCATGTCTTATCTTGAAGGAGATCCCTGAGGTTCAGATAGGAGTGTTTTTGGCAGGTGACTGGGAGCCATAATTCTACATGGGAGTCACTTATGTCTTTTGAGTTTGTGGAATTGTATGGGCTTGCAGCTGCTTATGTTACAGAGTGGGACGCATGCTCTGGATCTGTGCTCATGTTATATCAGATATTGAGAATCCCTCAAATAGCCCATCTGTCACAACACAGCTGAGTGGAACTGCTGTGTTTTCCTTCAAAGCATTGAAGAAAGAAAAATCATTAGATTTAACATAATCTCTTAATGATAAGATTAAAACCAGTACTTGAAGATGAACTGTTATAAACTACTGAATCAATTTGAAATTACAGAGTAATGGATACAGTATTAGGGGAAAATGTAAAAATGAGACTTCTCATTTTCCCTTGACTTTCTTGCCCTTAAGTTCATTTACCCTTCTCTTTACAGGAAACTAACTAAAGATGTCACAGAAAAGATGGCACAAGTAGAAGTGGATTTGTCTGACACAGCTATGCAAAACAACAGCACAGCCAGACAACTAGATACTCTACAGGCAGAAGCAGAAAGTCTAGATAGCACAGTGAAAGAGCTTGCTGAACAGTTGGAATTTATCAAAAATTCAGATATTCGGGGTGAGCATTTTTTTAATGCAAATACTTAATGGAGCACTTTCAGAAGAAAAGTAAGTGCTTTGTAATAATTTTAAAGCTTTTCCTCATTGAGTCTCTGGCACAAAGGAGGATTAAAGTCATTTTGTCAGTGTGGGATGTGGGGCACAGACGGGACTGCATGGAGTGGGCAGTGGTCTTTATGTTAGAATGGCATCCCATTTAGTGGTTGACCTTCATATGACTTGAAAAGGGGCTCTTATAAAAAGTTAAGAAATCAAGTTGATACTTCTGCAAATCATTTTATATTCAAGAATGTTACTTGACCAGGAAATCACACTTGCAAATCATTTATTGATATTGTAGGCCATATTATATAGGACCCTCTCCCCGCAAAGCAAAAGAAAGTAAAATATGTCAGATCACTCTATGCATCCTGTTTTATGCATGATTACATTTTTTTTTTTAGCTAGTTCCTTTAAAGCCAAAACATGTCAGGCTGTTTTATGTATATAACATTAGCCATTTGAGTGGATATAAACAGTTAAATGAGAAAAGGGAAAACTCATCTGGACATGTAATCTACAAGTTGTCTCACACCAGCTATTTAGAAAGAACTGGATGCTTGCCTGTGTAGGAACAAAATCTTCATGATTGACTTAATTTTTTAATCCAGATGTTTGGCATCCTCCAGAGCCACAGTTAGGTGCCAATGGGACAAAGTATATTCATTGATCATGAGAAGAAAGTTGTATTTCTTTAAGGTTTTTATTCTTTGAATTTTAAAACAAAACCATATGGTCAATTTAGGGAGATTGGGTACAAGGGGATTAACTGTGGGCAATTTCATCTCATGCTCTAGGAGCCTTGGACAGCATTACCAAGTATTTCCAGATGTCTCTAGAGGCTGAGGAGCGTGTGAATGCCTCCACCACAAGTTCCAACAGCACGGTGGAGGAGTCGGCCCTCACTAGAGACAGGGTGGAAGATTTTATATTGGAGCGAGAGTCGCAGTTCAGAGAGAAACAGGAGGAGCAGGCCCGCCTTCTGGATGAACTGGCAGGCAAACTACAAAGTCTTGACCTTTCATCTGCTGCCGAAATGGTAAGGTTTGAGTTTGGCCCCCAGGCTGCCATGCTACAAGAGAAAAAATACCCTGCTTTGTCTTTAACACTGTCCACTTTGCAGATGAGTCAGCGGGAGGGAAACCGGTCTGGGGTTTCTGTGACCAAGCCAGATTAAAAACAGCAGCATGTGAGTTTCCGCCTTCCTCTCGCAGCAATTTCTCTGTGGTACAACCAAAGAATCAGGACTACTCTCCCATGCTGCTGAATTGACTCACTTCTTATCTAAATGGGATTCTTTTTATACTGTGGACATTTTTTTTAAAACTTTGTTCTGACTTGAAGTGCAAATTGCATCCCAGTGAAACAATTCAGAATCATTCTCAGAGAGACTGCCTAAAAAAAATAAAGGGAGCTAAAGAATTTTTTTTAATGGATAGGTTATTAGTTAAAATGTTCCTTTGTCCTAGTAACTTTACATAGTTAAGATTAACCTGAGACCAGCCTAGAAAGTAAATTTACTTCCCAGAAGCTTTTAAAAAAATAACTCTGGAGTGAAATGAAATTGAGTGATGAGTTTAATGGAAATCAGGCAGAAAGCAAAAAAAAAAAAAAAAAAAAAATCCAAACTAGGTTTTTCTTCCTCTTGCTCCCTTACTGTTTTTCATAGAAGAATACTTATCTGAGAGAAGCTGCAGGGTGTTGTTTATAACCTTTATAAGGCTTCTGCTCTCTTGGCTTTAGAAATAGAGGATCAGTACAAGAAGGGGTAAAGTGAATTCATGGGAGGCTGGGAGTTCAGACTTCATTACAATTTTGTCTTGGTGACAGTCTTCCGTTCCTGAAACAGACAAAAACACTGTGCTGTATTATGACAAAGTTAATTGATGCCTACAAGATTATGTTTTCATTACCTTAGGAAACTTGATAGCATCTAATGGAAAGGTAGGAGATCTCTTACCATTTGTTTAATACAGAAACAGAGGCGTAGAGAAATATGTATTCGTACCTAACATGAGACAAAGCTGCCATATGCAGGCATGAAACGCCAATTCTCTTTCTTCAATAGTGACTCCTTCCTTATAAATTCTAATTAAAACTAGTCATCACAAGTTTCTCCAAACTAAAATGAAAAGCAGCTAAGGATGCTAGAGTATGTCTGCTTTGCAGCAGGGGGCATCTTGGGAATAGGTGGCCTGTGGGCAGCTTCCTCCAGCTATTAAGAACGGGAGCCCTGCCTGTGCCTGCTTTCCATCAGTTGAGTGGCCTAGAAACTTGCCACCTTCTTCCCATCTCTCATTGTATGTGCCTGTTAATAATCTTGTGAGAACTCCCTTTTTAGGTTCCACACCACCACTTTTTGTGTAGAAAGATTTTTGCTCCTTTGTGTTTTTCCAGGACCTTCGGTTCTGTCTTTGTGTATATTTAGTTAGACTGATGATGTTTTCTTCCAGGCCTGCCAGGCTGATGAAATAAAACAGATCTCCTAGGGTGTTAGAATGTTTTTAGAAAGTATCCCTGAGGTCTTAAGCCTTCTTGATTAAGGCTTGTGTTCTTGTATAGCATGCAGAATAAACTTTATTTTCTGAAGATTTTTATGTGCTATAAACCAGATACATGAAAGAGTATTACTATAAGAGATAATAAGATAATTATCACAGAACTATTAAGTTATTGAGTAGACTGTATTTTGAAAAAACTACTCTTCTTAAAAGAAGTACCAGCATGCTTTGTTTGGGAGTATTCTGTTAACTATTTTTCACTGTAGTATAGCTTTTCCCTCTTTTCAACATGAGCATTTTCCACAAAATAGCTCTAAACACAGTTTGTCTTCCTGCTCAGCCTTTTCCGTCATATAGCAAACCTGTAGTTTATCGATTTGCCATATATATTCTACAACCAAGCCTTTGGAAGTTTCTGGCAGGAGAGAGAGGAGGAGTCTGGCAGGGGCTTTGGGGGTTATTTGGAAAAATTATACCCACCTTTATTTTCTCTCTTCCTCTCCCATGTGGAATGTTCCCCACTTCTGCTAAAAATCTAACCAACCCACTCTCCTTCCCCAGCTACAATCCTCAGTAATCTCCATCTGCTTTCTTTCTTACTTGATCTGACCTATTTTTGGCTGTTTTCCCTAGAGTTAACGTGTCTTCCTAACTAGACATAAAGTTACTAAAAGGCCTGATTATGGGTCTTTTATATCACCCTTTTTACCAGAACAGTTAACAGGCTACTAGGTCCGTTCTCGATACCATTTTTTCTTTCGGTAAATTCAACCAGTTAGGAGACCTTTCAAAGGATGCATTCTTTGGCTTTCATATCAGCAGACTTCAACTGGATGGAGCAGAGCCCCTACGTGTGGTATTAGGGCAGAAGGTACTGAAAGCACTGATGCAGGGTTAAATCACTATTGCCTTGGAAGGAAGCAAGCTGGCTTACCCCTAAGCTCTTTGCTCCTCTCTATCCTGAACACTTTTCCAAGCACCCTTGCCGAGGACCACCTACACACTCTCTTGGGCCACCCAGGCCCTGCACAGCTGTTGGCTACCTTGGACTCACTCTGCACCCCGTGCTTGTTCCTTGGCTTTGTTGCAGACGTGTGGAACGCCTCCAGGGGCCTCCTGTTCCGAGACGGAATGTGGCGGCCCAAACTGCAGAACTGACGAAGGAGAAAAAAAGTGTGGTGGGCCTGGCTGTGGTGGGCTGGTCACTGTTGCACACAGCGCCTGGCAGAAAGCCATGGACTTTGACCGAGATGTCCTGAGTGCCCTGGCTGAGGTGGAGCAGCTCTCCAAGATGGTAATTCAGTGGATGGCCTATTTTTGTTGGCTTTCAGTTATGGAGGACCTGAACGGGAGAAATCTCAAATGCTGACTAATAAGAAAAGGCAAAAGTTTTTGTAAGATCAGGGAGATGAGGTTTTATTCATAGGTGGGCTAAGAATTTGCTTATTTCTCATTATGATAATTTGAAATATCCATGTAAATAACCATTGGTCCAGGGTTATGAATACATCCAGCTTTTATTTCAATTGAGCTTGGAACCTGAGAAAAAGACTAAAGAACAACTGGGGAAAAAAATTGTATATGCTAGCCCTAGCTATGTAAGACCGCTGTATAGGAACTGATATACTGATGACTTTGTCTACACAATAGTATGGTTGAATGCGAGACATTTCTAAAACCCATGATTCCAAATATAGTTTTTCCTCATCATTTTCTGATCATTTATAGTATTCTCGTCTGTTTGAGTGACATTGTTCCATGCGTATTTTACTCCCCATATATAGGTCTCTGAAGCAAAACTGAGGGCTGATGAGGCAAAACAGAATGCTCAAGATGTTCTGTTGAAAACCAATGCTACCAAAGAAAAAGTGGACAGGAGCAATGAGGATCTGAGAAATCTGATCAAGCAAATTAGGAACTTTTTGACCCGTAAGGAATTTTTTCGTTTTACTTTTAGATATTTCTTCCTATCTAGGAATATAAAACAAATTTTTAAGAGTACTGGAGAGGCCATAATTCAAATCTGCAGTTTTGATAAAATCAACTTCTTGCAGGGGATAAAATACTTCCAAATTTTAAAGTATTTCCATATTAGGAAATATTTTCATTTCTTAACATTTATGTTCAGTTCAGTTGCTCAGTCATGTCTGACTCTTTGCGACCCCATAAATCGCAGCACGCCAGGCCTCCCTGTCCATCACCAACTCCCAGAGTCCACTCAAACTCATGTCCATTTAGTCGGTGATGGCATCCAGCCATCTCATCCTCTGTTGTCCCCTTCTCCTCCTGCCCCCAGTCCCTCCCAGTCCCTCCCAGCATCAGGGTCTTTTCCAATGAGTCAACTCTTCACATAAGGTGGCCAAAGTACTGGAGTTTCAGCTTCAGCATCAGTCCTTCCAATGAACACCCAGGACTGGTCTCCTTTAGGATGGACTGGTTGGATCTCCTTGCAGTTCAAGGGACTCTCAAGAGTCTTCTCTAACACCACAGTTCAAAAGCATCGATTCTTCGGCTCTCAGCTTTCTTTACAGTCCAACTCTCACATCCATAAATGACCACAGGAAAAACCACAGCCTTGACTAGACGGACGTTTGTTGGCAAGTAATGTCTCTGCTTTTTAATATGCTGTCTGGGTTGGTCATAACTTTCCTTCCAAGAAGTAAGCGTCTTTTAATTTCATGACTGCAGTCACCATCTGCAGTGATTTTGGAGCCCAAAATCTGACAGTTTCCACTGTTTCCCCATCTATTTCCCATGAAGTGATGGGACCAGATGCCATGATCTTCGTTTTCTGAATGTTGAGCTTTAAGCCAACTTCTTCACTCTCTACTTTCACTTTCATCAAGAGGCTTTTGAGTTCCTCTTCTTTCTGCCATAAGGGTGGTGTCATCTGCATATCCGAGGTTATTGATATTTCTCCCAGCAATCTTGATTCCAGCTTGTGCTTCTTCCAGCCCAGCGTTTCTCATGATGTACTCTGCATATAAGTTAAATAAGCAGGGTGACAATATACAGCCTTGACGGACTTCTTTTCCTATTTGGAACCAGTCTGTTGTTCCATGTCCAGTTCTAACCGTTGCTTCCTGACCTGCATACAGAGTTCTTAGCTGTATATAAGTAATCTCTAATTTATGCAGATATAAGACATACTTGATGTGATACCCAAATAGTAAGAAGTCAGACATGTACTATGAGAATTGAATTTGGAACTTGTGTTAGAGAATACATGTAATGTCATTAGAACCTTAATTATAAGGATTTTTTGTTTTTTTGGCATTGTCCCCAAAGCTTTGTAATCCTATTGTTTTCAGGATATTTTATTTATGATTAGATAGCTCTATGTCTTAAGCATTCTGTACAGAAATAGAAAATCTCCAGGATTTGTGGTCCAGCTCATAAATGTTGCTGGTCACAGTTTGAGTTCCATCAGTGAGGATGGTTGTGGTTGCAAGTTAAACTCTCAACTGAAATAGATGTAATCAAAACAGAGATGTCTTTTATAATACATAATCAGTTCAGTAGTAGCTACATGATTCTGGAATCCATGCATTTCTCATCTTTCTGCTCTGTCATTTTAATTAAGCATATCAACTCTTCTCAGGCTCGCTCCTCCTCATTACAAGGTGGCTGCCAAAGTTCCACAAAGACACAATAATAGCTAATGGAAAAAAAGACCAGCTATTTCTTTATTGTATCATTTTTAAATAGAGGAAATCTTTCCCAGAAGTCTTTGAAAAGTCATTTCCATAAATCTCATTGGCCAGAAATGAGTACCATGTATAGATGTCACTGATACAGTAATTCCATACAGTAATGGGATTACTGTAATTGGCAGGCTAATCAGTATTTAACTCTGAACTGATAAGCTTACCTTAACTTACAGGTTGGTACCTGAACAAAATCAGTATTCTGTTAGTAAGGAAAAAGGGAGAATAACTTAGTAATAAGGAGCCAACAGTATTTGCTAAGAATATCTTATGGACTATTCTGTGATGGTCATCATTCAGTTGTGTATTTCCCTGGGCTTTATAATTTTAATATTCTTTCAGTTAAAAAAAAAAAAAGGCTTAAAAATCAATGACATACTTAGAATTTAAACTCTGGTATTTATCTTTTCAGGCAACTATATTGACTCTCTTGCTTCTCTGACTGGATTGTCTAATTTCCTGAATCCAGATACTTTATTAGGGATTTCAACACTTACATCTGCATTTACAGCAGTAGTCTTTTAACTCAAAGTTTTCATTGCCTTTTAGGATCAAGTTCCAGCTTTTTACCTTTGCCTGTAGAGTGTTCTACAATCTGAACTGAACAACACTTCACTCAACTTCCACATAACATGCTCTGCCCATCCTGTCTCTCCAGCCAGAGATGTTCTTTCTTCTCTCAAACCCTCTCATCCTTCAACACCCTCCAGTCTTCCCTGACAACCCCAGCTCGTCACCATCTCCAGTAGTATGCATTGTCTGCATCACTTTTCCTGTGTGTAGGTCTCATCTCCCCAACTCAAATTAAAAACGCTTACATAGGAAGTACCTTTGCTTGGTATAAGCCCACCAGGCTGAACACACAGTAGTAGATGACCAATATGGTTGAAAGAGTGAGCCATCTTTACTTTTTACTTTTAACAGAAGATAGTGCTGATCTAGACAGCATTGAAGCAGTTGCTAATGAAGTCTTGAAAATGGAAATGCCTAGCACTCCACAGCAGTTACAGAACTTGACAGAAGATATTCGTGAACGAGTTGAAAGCCTTTCTCAAGTAGAGGTTATTCTACAGCAAAGTGCGGCTGACATTGCCAGAGCTGAGATATTGTTAGAAGAAGCTCAAAAAGCCAGGTATCTGAACACAGTTTTATATGCCATTTAGCGGAGCTCATTTTGTGTATCTCTTCCTCTTCCTCCTAAGTCACTTCAGTCGTGTCCGACTCTGCGACCCCATAGACGGCAGCCCACCAGGCTCCACTGTCCCTGGGATTTGTGTATCTAGCATGGAGTAGTCTTTTCTTTGATCAGTGACATTTCTCACCGAGTGACCTGTGGGAGTCTCTCTGCATCACTTCAGGAAAGCTGGTCTTTAAAAGAAGACCAAGTACTTTTTTCTTGTTCACACGTATCACCCTGTTCTTTTTACTCAGCAAAAGTGCAACAGATGTTAAAGTCACTGCAGATATGGTAAGGGAAGCTCTGGAAGAAGCAGAAAAGGCCCAGATTGCAGCAGAGAAGGCAATTAAACAAGCAGATGAAGACATCCAGGGAACCCAAAACCTGCTCACTTCGGTAAGAGACTGCAGTCATTGTTGCGTATGGGAGAAACACACTCACACATACATTTGTCAGGAAAGAAGCACATCTGACCATTACCTATAAAGATTCTTACAGCTGAACATCAAAGGAGTCTTTTAATAAATCTGTACTCCCTTAGCACAGATGCTAAAAGTCTTGTTTTCTGGGAAAAAAAGGAGCATGAAAACAAACATTAAACCCCCTTTCATTTGCATCCCCACAAAAAGCCTTATGAAAGATAAGTTTCCAGTTCCTTCAAGGAATAAGATTCTGTTTAGTATGAAACATACTATTAATTCATTTTTAGTTTTAGAACATCTCCAGATGGAGAGACAGGATGGGCAGAGCAAGCTTTTGCAGCCCAAAAGCAACTACATAGTTAAGACTAGATTTATGAGGTGATCATTCACAAAAACTTTACTAGTTTTGAAAACCACTGGAAAGCAATGAATTAAATTGTCTGCTTCTGATACCTAATTTTAGATGAATCTGATAGAGCTCTTACTTCCCAGATGGCTCAGTGGTAAAGAATCCACCTACCAATGCAGGAAACATGGGTTTGATTCCTGGGTCAGGAATATCCTCTGGAGAACCCCCTCCAGTATTCTTGCCTAGAAAATCGCATGGACAGAAGAGCCTGGCGGGCTACAGTCCATGGGGTTGCAAATGAGTCAGACATGACTTAGCAACTAAACAGCAATAGAGCTCTTACAGCTAGACAATCTGTTTTATGCAGAATACATGGGAAATTTACATGCAAAATACCCTTAGAGCCTACCAAATATTAAAGGCATTCACTAAAAAAAGAATTATTCACATGGATTTAGTGCTCTAGTCTAAAATCTTAAAACTCTGAAATTAGATGCTTCTCTTACTGGCTGTCAATCCCCCTTCTCAAGACAACAACCCATCATATTTAAAACCTGGGAGATGGTTTTTCAATCTGCTTTCCCTACCATTAGTTAATGTAAGCCCATCTTCCTCTATTCCATTACCCTCAGTAAAATGAAGCCAGACAGCTCCTCAGCCACTTTAAGTTTTGAATATATATATATATATATATATATATATATATATAACCCTTTGTTTGGGCTACTTAATCAAGTTTAGAAAAATTGTATTTTCACCCCCAGTCTATGTTCCAACCCTTTGCTTTATCTCTAGGTTTTTCAATCTTGTCAGTGTGCTGTTAACATGTAAATGAACTTTAAGTGACTTTTAAAAAATGACTATTTTGAAAAGCAAAATGGAAACTATTAATCAAATTGTAGATGAAATATTTGGCTTGATGATGCAATTTATTTAAAGATGAAACCTTGGAAGGTAGGAAGTGTTTCAGGTAAACAGTAAGAAAGAGAAGCTCTAAACCATATTAATGAAAGCTTGACACAAACTATTCACTTACTTACTCTAAGTGTTATCTTCTAAGAATACTCCCTAAGAATTGTTTTCTAACTAATGGGTGAACGCTCAAATCAAGAATCATTTGGTTTCAAACAGTTATAACTTTGAGCATATGTGTATACTGATCCATTAGTTATGACATTATTCTTCAGAGTTATTCTACAGAACAGAACCATCCTTGAAGATCATTTTTAAGGAAAAATAGGTGCTCAGTGAAACTGGTTCTTCTGTCATGGGTCAAGCTTACTTTGGCTAGCTTTAAAAAAAAAAAAATCAGCATTTATTGATTATACTTTGAAAAGAGATCAAACATGGACCCTCCCCAGTTGCCCAGATGAGATACTTTTACCCTAAATAATTCTTGAGTACTTACAGCTTCCAGTTGTAACTTTCCCAGATCTATGCCACGTCACAATCCTATAGTAACTTTTCATAGTTTTAACATTCCAGGTTTCCAGGTCTTCATTAATTAGCTGAAAACACTCAAATTAACTTTGCAGGTAGCTCCCAAAGTGCTTTAATCTCCACTACTAGAGCTTAACATTTACAATTGATAGAAAAAAAACTAAAATTGACTGGAAGTTATAATTTCCCCACCCACATTAATTGAGAAAGTTATGTGGCTATCCCTTTTGCTCACATCAACTTCCTTGTGAACACTGTGTAGCCAGAGTTTGCAGGTGTCCTTAAAATGCTTTCTTGGCACATCACACTGCCTGGTAGTGGTTCAGTAAGAAAAAATTTACGTAAATTTCAGCCTAGACTGTCAGAAGTACTGAAAGAATAAAATATATGAGATGTATCAGAGACTATTTTGAAGTTGGGCACTTTGTATCAGCTTTCTTGAAATTTTTAGTAATTACTTCTGTTGTTCTAGAGCAGTGGCACAGTAGCCTTTTAAATTTTTCTCTACACTTGAATTCATACCACTTGCTACCACTTCTTGAATTAATTGCTGAATATAATCTATTATATACTTTCAGATAGAGTCTGAAACAGCAGCTTCTGAGGAAACTTTGTTCAATGCCTCCCAGCGCATCAGCGAGCTAGAAAGGAATGTGGAAGAACTTAAGCGGAAAGCTGCCCAGAATTCTGGGGAGGCAGAATATATTGAAAAAGTAGTATACACTGTGAAGCAAAGTGCAGAAGATGTTAAGAAGGTAAGAAGAGCTTTGTTACTGCACAGCTGTGTGAACAAGGGAGCAAGTGCTCTCCTCCAGGCCTTTCTTGGAATGGTTATTCATCAGAAACATCTTGGGTGACCTGTTTTGAAACAGCAGTCTTTAAAGACAAAGATGGAAAAGAATGGGAGTGGATATGAAAATATCCATACATGAGATGTAGGCCCTCAAATCCAAACTTGGATTACGGTTTAGAAAAATGAAATTAATTTAACAAACATATTGAACTTATATTTCAAGTAGGAAGAGCTTTATGGCAAACAGTAAATTACCTGTTCATTTGAGAAATCTTTTAAAGCGGGGTAGAAAATGCTTAAAGAATCCCTAACAGACAACAGCTAGTATAGAACCATATCTTACCTCTTCTGTGCTCATTTGGAATTAACCACCTCTTCCCTCTAACTGGAAGGTACTATATTTTGCAGAGGAAAGTCTCAAGCCCCCATTTTTCACTAGAAGCCAAGTAGTCACTGAAACACATTTAATTTTTAAATTTGTGTCAGTAAATATTTATCACTAAAGAAACCTTTTTAAACTTTTCAAGGGAGTGTTGAAACTCTTAAATGAATAGTAGGAAGCTATAAACTGAATGAAATCAAGACGTTTCCTTGAAGCTACTGTAGTTTTTAGGCATTATTACAGATAACTTCCCTATACCTTAGTCAACGGTCCTCCCACTTTTTTCTGATGTCTAAATATTTGGATCTCAGCACACCTATGTTTGAGAGAATCTATTTCTCTAACTCTCCTTCCATGAATTTTCTTACAACACCTGCAAAGAAAAAGCCTGTCCCCCAGGGACCTACAGGAACTCCACCATGTCTTTGACATATTTTCATTTTAAAAAATCATGTCAGGAACAAAACTCAGTCATTTGTGGAGACATGGACGGACCCAGAGACTAATACAGAGTGAAGTAAGTCAGAAAGAGAGAAAAAAAACATTGTACATTAACACATAGATGTGGAATCTGAAAAAAACTGATATAGACAATCTTATTTACAAAGCAGAGAGATACAGATGTAGAGAACAAACGTATGGATACCAAAGGGGAATGGGGAGTTGGGGGTGAGGTGAATTGGGAGATTGGGATTGACATGACATATATGTACTATTGATACTGTCTATAAAATAGCTAAGTAATGAGAACCTGCTGTATAGCAAAGAGAACTCTCTACTCAGTGCTCTGCGATGACCTAAATGGAAAAGAAATCCAAAAAACAGGGGATATACACATACATACAGCTGATTCACTTTGTTGTATATACAGTAGAAACTAACACAACCCTGTAAAGCAACTCTATTCCAGTAATAACTGAAAAATATAGAAAATAAAAATTATGTCAATATTATATCTAATTATACCATTTCAAGTTAATGTTTTCAGTTACTTACTCTTGCGTAGCTTGAAACCTGAGTACCTGTGGTGATGGCCTTTAATTCAGAATGCTGGCTGTGCAAGTTAGCATCTATGTGATCTAATATTGCCACAATTATATTACTGACACTAACATTATTACCTTTTTTTACCAAAATGTGGAACTGCAGACTCTGGACAATGAACTTGATGAAAAGTACAAGAAAGTAGAAAATTTAATTGCCAAGAAAACTGAAGAGTCAGCAGATGCCAGAAGGAAAGCAGAAATGCTACAAAATGAAGCAAAAACACTTTTGGCTCAAGCAAACAGCAAACTGCAACTCCTGAAAGGTAGATTTTTTTTTTTTAAACTTATTATTAGAGTTTATTTAAAAGGTAAAGTACCATTCACTCTGTCTCAAGCACTTAGAGCCTTATAATAAAAGAGGATCAGTCTTTGATTTTGAGATCATCATAGTATAACTGCTCAGACCTTTTATTTTTATTTCCCACAGATTTAGAAAGAAAATATGAGGACAATCAAAAATATTTAGAAGATAAAGCTCAAGAATTAGTAAGACTGGAAGGAGAAGTTCGTTCACTCCTAAAGGATATAAGCCAGAAAGTTGCTGTTTATAGCACCTGCTTGTAACAAAGGAGGGGGAGCTGTAAGTAAAAGATGGCTGAGGTGACCAAAGTAAAATCATTACCTTTTAAAAACTGACTTAATGATCTTCAAAATAAAACTCAACCTATTTAATGTTTTTAATCACCACATTTTGTATGGAGTTAAATAAAGTACAAAGCTTTTATATAAATATATATTGAGTATATTTTTCCTGATTTAGTATTTATGAATTCCTTTAACAAAGAAGGCTATTTTCGCAGTATGCATTTATAAGCTCACTGATTGTCTCCATGGAGATGCTAATTTCTGTTATGTCTACAGGCCAGTATCACTCATCTGCTTGGGTCAATATCCTCCACAAATCCACCCCCAAAAATCACCTTCCAGTTGGATTCCCAGATCAAAATTAGAAAGGAAGGAAGTACCCTAAGCTACCCTCACCATCTCAGTGGCTGCTCAGTTGATCCAAATCTACTCTAAGTACTCCTTACTCTAGAAAAGAGAACAAAAAAGCAGCAACTTTCAGGGAAGGGTTGAAACTAGAAAGGCATGAAACTAGAAATCAAGCACAGAAAAAGCATCAAGAAAAAAACAACTGCATGCAAACTAAACAACATCCTAATAAAAACCAATAGGTTTAAAGAGGAAATCCAAAAGGAAATTTAAAAATACCGAGACAAATGACAATTAAAAAAAAATAAACATACAAATCTATGGGATGCAATAAAAGCAGTTACAGAAGTTCTTAGTGATACAGGCCTTCTTTAAGAAACAAGAAAAATCTCAAAAACACTTAACCCACAACCTAAAAGAATTAGAAAAAGAACAAACAAAACAGTCAACAGAAGGAAGGAGATAATACAAAGAAATCACTACTAATAACACAGATTTATATGCTGAGAACTATGAAATATTAATAAAGGAAATTAGTGACTCGAAATGGAAAAATATCCCAAGCTCTTGGATTGGGACATTTAATGTTAAAACGGCAATACTATCCAAAGCAATTACAGATTTAATGTGATCTCTATCAAAATTCCCAAAGAATAGCAAGGAGAGATAAGAAAGCCTTCCTCAGTGATCAACACGAAGAAATAGAGGAAAACAATAGAATGGGAAAGACTAGAGATCTCTTCAAGAAAATTAGAGATACCAAGGGAACATTTCATGCAAAGATGCATACAATAAAGGACAGAAATGGTATGGACCTAGCCGAAGCAGAAGATATTAAGGGGTGGCAACAATACACAGAAGAACTATAAAAAAAAAATCTTCATGACCCATAAAACCACGATGGTGTAATCACTCATCTACAGTCAGACATCCTGGAATGCGAAGTCAAGTAGGCCTTAAGAAGCATCACTACGAACAAAGCTAGTGGAGGTGATGGAATTCCAGTTAAGCTGTTTCAAATCTTAAAAGATGATGCTGTGAAAATGCTGCACCCAATATGCCAGCAAATCTGGAAAACTCAGCAGTGGCCACAAGACTGGAAAAAGTCAGTTTTCATTCCAATCCCAAAGAAAGGCAATGTCAATGAATGCTCAAACTAGTGCACAATTGCATGCATTTCACACGCTAGTAAAGTAATGCTCAAAATTCTCCAAGCCAGGCTTCAACAGTATGTGAACCATGAACTCCCAGATGTTCAAGCTGATTTAGAAAAGGCAGAGGAACCAGAGATCAAATTGCCAATATCCACTGGATCACAAGAGAGTTCCAGAAAAACATCTACTTCTGCTTCACTGACTATGCCTTTGACTGTGTGGATCACAATAAACTGTGGAAAATTCTGAAAGAGATGGGAATTCCAGACCACCTGACCTGCCTCCTGAGAAATCTGTATGCAGGTCAAGAAGCAACAGTTAGACCTGAACATGGAACAATAGACTGGTTCCAAATAGGGAAAGGAGTACATCAAGGTTGCATATTCTCACCATACTTATTTAACTTATATGCAGAGTACATCATGTGAAACGCTGGGCTGGACGAAGCACAAGCTGGAATCAAGGTTGCCAGGAGAAATATCAATAACTTCAGATATGCAGATGATACCACCCTTATGGCAGAAAGTGAAGAGGAACTAAAGAGCCTCTTGATGAAAGTGAAAGAGAAGAGTGAAAAAGTTGACTTAGTTAAAACTCAACATGCAGAAAACTAAGATCATGGCATCTGGCCGGTCCCATCACATGGCAAATAGATGGGGAAACAGTGGAAACAGTGACAGACTTTATTTTTGGGGGGCTCCAAATCACTGCAGATGGTAAATGCAACCATGAAATTAAAAGGTGCTTGCTCCTTGGAAGAAAAGTTATGACCAACCTAGACAGAATATTAAAAAGCAGAGACATTACTTTGCCAAAGTCAAAGCTATGGTTTTTCCAGTAGTCATGAATGGATGTGAGAGTTGGAATATATAAGCCAAAGAATTGATGCTTTTGAACTGTGGTGTTGGATAAGACTCTTTAGAGTCCCTTGGACTGCAAGGAGAGCCAGTCCATCCTAAAAGAGATCAGTCCTGAATATTCATCGGAAGGACTGATGCTGAAACTCCAATACTTTGGCCACCTGATGCGAAGAAGTGACTTATTTGAAAAGACCCTGATGCTGGCAAAGATCGAAGGCGGGAGGAGAAGGGGACAACAGGATGAGATGGCTGGATGGCATCACCGACTCAATGGACATGAGTTTGAGTAAAATCTGGGAGTTGGTGATGGACAGGAAGGCCTGGCATGCTGCAGTCCATGGGATCACAAAGAGTTGGACACAACTGAGCGACTGAACTGAACTATCAAGTACCCATGACATTTTTCACAGAACTAGAACAAACCCTAAAATTTGTATGGAACCATAAAAGACCCAGAATTGCTACAGCAATCCTGAGGAAAAAAAAAAAAAAAAAATCTGGAGCTGTAACACTCCCAGACTTCAAACAATGCTACAAAGACACTACGACAGCAGTCAAAAAGATAATGGCATTGGTACAAAAAGACATGGATCAATGGAACAGAACAGAGTCCAGAAATACACCCACACACCTACCATCAACTTTCAACAAAGGAGGCAAGGATATACAATGAGAAAAAGACAGTCTCTTCAGCAAGTGGTGTTGGGACAGCCACATATAAATCAATGAAGTTAGAACACAGCCTCACACCATACACACAAATAAAATGGCTAAAATGAAATAATGCCATTTGCAGTAATACAGATGGATCTAGAGATTATCATACTAAGTGAAATAGGTTAGAAAGAGAAACAAATACCATATGACTACCATTTACATAGGATGAGATGGTTAGATAGCATCACGGACCCACTGGACACGAATCTGAGCAAACTCCAAGAGACTGGAAGACAGAGGAGCCTGGGGTGCTTCAATGTACGGTATAGCAAAAAGTCAGACATGTCTTAGCAGCTCAACACCACCACCACTTACATGTGGAATCTAAAATAGGATACAAATCAGCATATATATGAAACAGACTCAGAGATAAAGAGACTTATGGTTGCCACAGCAGAGGGGGCGTAGGGAGGAAAGGAATGGGAATTTGAGATTAGCAAAGGCATATTATATATGGCATGGATAAACAAAGTCCGACTGTATAGCAGAGGGAACTATACTCACGATCCTCTGACAAGTCATAATGGAAAATACATATAGGTATAACTGAGTCACTTTGCTGTACAGAAGAAATTAATACAAATTGTAAATCAACTAGACTCCAATAAAATTTTTAAAAACCAGAGGGCTGTCACCTACAACAGGGCTAGGGTTGCTGAGGGGAATGTTTAAACTGAGCCAACGTTTAGGGACACTGCTTATGCCAAGGGGGCAGGTCTACAAAAGTACAGAAGGATGCTGTCATTTCTCAGATCTTACATTGTATTTTATTTAATTTCACAATCTGGTAACAATCACTTATTCCACAGGACAAAGAAGATACATGGACCATAACTGTCAAGGCTTTGTCAACTTCATAGCTGAGTTAGCTGGAAACAGGCCAGGCCCTAAGTGACTTTTTCACACCTTCTCCTTAGAGCAAGGCTATTCTGTATTCCACTTAACAACCACCCACACATCTAACACAGCTGCATTTGAAGCTGGGCCCAAACCAAATTTACGGTTATGTAAACAGCTGTAAATTCGACAATAAGGCAACTTTCTTCTGGTTCCAAGCATTTATTTGTCACTCTTATTTAGGTAGAAATCCTAATAACTAACAAGGTGGTTGTGCCTCCTCATCTACTAGAGCATCTAAATCTTTTTCCCCCTTGATTATAAGTATTTTACTTACAATTAAGTAGAAGTAGAAACCTTCACTACTCCTCATTCCTTTTCAGCCAAACAACTAAAAATCTCACTTTGAAATTACTCTTTTTCATTGAAATTACTAATTTTAATCAGCTCAATGAACTGGGCAACTAACAGCCCCATCGTCACAAGTCAAGAGAATACTTAGAACTTAGTACATAACAAGTGAACACTTAAAATTTGTTTTATACAGGACTTCATTCCCAGATATATTTTCACTCTCATACTGAATGAGAACCTTTAAAGTTGCATTTAACTATTATTTTGTGTCTCTACTGCTAGTAGTCCATATTAAATTATATTTCACTATTCTTTAATCAGATCTTTCTACCTAGAGTAGAGGACACATTTTAAGTTTAAATAAATTAGCACTTCACAGGATATTGGGATTTCAGATTTTAAAAAGATTCAGTTTATTACCAATAACAGGGAATAGCACATTCAGACCAACACTCCTATAGATTAACTGAAAACTCTGAATTTTAAAAAAAGTAAAGTTACTGGACAACAATCAGAAGTAGGTGGGGGTAGGGAGGGAGAGTACCACTCAAACAACAGCACTGGGTGGAATTCTCATTTTTAATAGCTTTTCACTTGAGGGCAAATCCCAGGAAGTGGCAACTTGAGCAGAAGCCAAGTTTTACTGGTTAAGGAATCAGAGGACAGAGTCTGGGGAAAACAACAGCAAATGAAATGAGGGGAAGAACCCCAGAAAAGACAGGTCTAATAAATTCTGCACATTCCTTGTCCAGTCTCTGACTTACCTGTGCACTACACGTGCATGGTACAAACTTCAGCCCAAGTGAAGCTAAAACAATTGAGTAGAGATTTCAGCTGCGTTCCCCTCCATCCCACACAAAGACAACAAGAGTTTGGCATTCAAATCAAGTTAACTGCTCACTAAAAAATTCAATATTTTCCAGAGGTAACAGAATCCAGTCTTTAGAATGTATTGATTTATAAGGACTGTAATACAATTCAAGACCACTGGACATGTGGAAAAAAAAGGAAAATGGACTTATATGTAAATAAATTAAAACCTGAAGGTTACTAAACATTTTCCTTTAATCTCCGATCAACTGATATCTTATTCTGCATAGCCTTCTGCTTATAAACTATATTCTCCAAACTTTCCTTAATATATGTTCCTTTAAATTGCCATCAAGTGCACTGCAATTTGACAAATAAATGTGAATGACTTATGCAAAAGTCTCTTTAGTATTTAACACTTATTTAAGAAACAGTCATTTTAAATATTTATCAATAAATATTATTCTTTAAAGAAAAAGTCAATTTTACCCAGACAGGATAAACTGGAAATCCACTTAGGAAAAGAAAGACGATTAAAGATTCCCTTAGGTTGCTTCTCCAAAAATAAATGGTAAACATTTAGTAGGTATTGCTAAAACAGATGAAAGGATGATGACCTTTTAAATACCTTAGTATTGTCCTACAATGTGGAAAGAAAAGATACATCCTGGTCTATAAAAGCAATAATAAAGAGTAACAAAAATATACACTAGAGGTAGTCAAAAAAAAACTAGGACCATCTTGACATCCACTCAGAATAACCAGTAAATGAATATTTAAGACATATTTATTTCTGTGTCTTCATTTTCCACTGTAATACATTGCTTCTCCATCTGATACTTGATTTTTGTATATACACTGCCTTACTTTGGTTAACTGTATAACTATACTTTAGACCTCAACAGAACCTTAAAAATCTAAACAAAAATTTTACCTCTAACCACCAAGACATTGGGGATTAAAATAACTGAGATCATCATTTTTTATTTACATCAGTTTATACATGTTTCCAACTTCTTCTAATGACTGTTTCCAATGTGAAAACCAAGTTTCAAATAACCTGATCACCTTGGTTCAAACAGAGCTATTCACATACCATACTCTAGTTGCATCCATGTAAGTAAATCCTGTATCAGAGATAACAGCTACTTAACATAAATTCAGTGACAATGAACCCTTCATAAACAGCATGAAAATATGGGTTGAAGAAAATTTTCCAGGAAGCTACTATAAGTAGCTTTTTTCCTGCAGATATTAATGCAGTGAAACAATATTAAATTTATTTAAAATATAGATAAGAGATTATTCAATTCTGTCCAAACCTATTAAATACCTTCCAAAAGTTTCCTAATTCAGTCCTAGAAATTTTTGCAGCTGTGAGCATTTCCTGTTCAGAAATGTGACCTCTACAAAAGTCCCCAGGAAATTGCAGAAAAATATAATCTTCTAATTTAAAAGTTGATTGATTTGCCAAATGATGCAGCCAAGTTTGCTTCTCTAAAAGCTTCTGATAAGGTCTGAAAGGGAAGAAATTTAGAATTAAAAACCAAGTATTTGTGGGTCAGAAGAAAATGTAGGTAGCCATTAATTGTGTGTTGTTACCGGATGGGCATGACAGACTCGAGCTATGTCTTCACAGGATGCGCCATACTCCAGTGCAAGTGCAGCTTCATTTACCATTTCACCAGCACCCTTTAAAATAATAAATCAAGAAGTAATTCTGTTTCTATGGCAAAACAACTATCATCTCATAGGACAGATTAGAATAGTTCTAAACTGCCTCCAGTTGGAAAAATCCTAACAGAAAGAAGTAGCACAGAAGAGCTTGGGCTCTGAAGAAAAATGGCCTGCATTCCAATCTTACCACTTACTACCTCAATTACTGACTGTACTTCATTCCATTTTACTCACCTTAAAAATGGGATGAACAACACCTACTGCACAGAGCCCTGAAAACCCAAGTTAATGCATGTATTTAGGAAAAACTTGCAGAGTAAGCACTCAAATGTTCTATTATCATCACTGATACATCAGATACCTAGGGGAGGGCATACTTCAAATGCAGTGGTAGGAAAGGCTTCTCTTAGAAGGTAACATTTGAACCAAGCTAAATAAGCCAGTCATACAAAGATCTGGAGAGACAGGATTCTAAACAAACGGTCTATAAGCACAAAGGTTTTAAAATGGGACAAGTTTTGGCCTATTAAGAAATTGTGAGAAGGTGCTCTCACTTTCTGAGATGGCCCACACTCTGTGGAGTATGTTTCTCTCTAAATAAACCAACTTCTTACCTATCAGAAAAATACAAAGAAAAAAACTGAGAGAAGGCCCATGAGACAGGGAATTAATGAGCAAAGAGAATGATTGGAAAGAGATGATGTCAGAAAGATAGTCAGGACCAAAATTCAGTGGAGCCTTGGGTGTAAGTCTGAAGTGGAAAGGACCACCAGAGAGTTTTAAGCAGGCAAATGGCCTGGTTTGTGTTTTAAAGGGAAAACTTAGTTGCGGCATGGAAAACAGAGGATATGATAGGCAAGACAGTGCTAGAAACAATCCATAAAGAGGCTATGTTCAAACTTCTGCTAGTAAATAATAACCTCAGAATGTAACCACTAGGTGGTTTTAAATTAATGTACTAAATAGCAATGTTTTCCAGAAATCCTAATGGGATTTCTGGCTTTACAATACTCACTGGTCCTAGAATATGTGCTCCCAATACTCTGTCTGTTGATTTCTGCCCAAGAATCTTCACCATGCCATCTGTGTCAGCATTTGTCTTAGCTCTGCTGTTAGCAGCAAATGGGAATTTCCCAACTTTGTATTCAATACCCTGTGAGAGACAGAAATTGAGAGCTTACATAAATTCTCAAAAAATTCATTTCCATTTGCTGAAATCATCTACCATTTATAAGAACTAAATCCCAAGAAGGCAGTTCTTCACAAAGCATATAGAAGGAAAGACCAAAAGGTTTATCACAGAAAAATATTTTGGAAACAAACATCAAGTAAATTCAAGTGTCAGCCCACCTGGATATACTTCAAAGTCAAATGTAAGACCTCTAGAATTACTAATTTTTAAATACAGGCAAGCAAATACTTTCTCCTTTATGATACTAATAAAGTAAAAAATTATTCAAACTTACCTATAATGTTCTACATAGTTATTAAAATGCATTAATGCAATAATGACAGGGTTCTTAACCACCATGGTCATTAGGTCAAATCACACGTTAAGAATAAAACCACCCTCATTCAGAATTACCTCTTCTTTCAACTGCTCTTCTGATTTGCCAACCCAAGCAACTTCAGGGTGTGTGTAAATCACTGATGGTACACAGTTGTAGTCAATGTGTACAGCGCCACCAGCCATCCCTTCAACACAGATAATGCCTTCATCCTCTGCTTTGTGAGCCAGCATTGGACCAGCAACCACATCACCAATTGCATAGATACTGCAACAGAGATCAACAGAAACAGCGAACTTCTGAAATCAGACACTCATCTTCTGTTATGCCAGAGTCAAAAACTATGAGCTTCCAGTTAGTAAATCACCGAAAAATAAATCAAATACAGCTCTTCCAAGTTCAAGTTCTACACTGCATAATCAAAAATTCAATTAATTATTTTTCTTTTACAGGTTATAATTTTACTATTCTACCCCAAAGCCAATGCATTTTTAAGGCATGAAAAGTGTTTATTTAAAATTATTGAAAATGCAGGTAGGTATGCAACTTACTTTGGAATTTTAGTTTGGAATCTGGTATTCACTGGAATTCTACCTCTAGTATCCAGCTCAATTCCAAGCTCTTCTAGTCCCAAATTCTGAGTAAAGGGTCGTCGGCCGATGCAAACCAGCAGTACATCACAAGTGATAACTTCAGCTTTACCACCAGAAGCAGCCTCAATACTAGGTAGTAAGCAGTATATAATTGTAAAACACATCTACACGAATAGCTGACAGATATTGGAAACTTAAGACCAGACATTGCTCAAGTATTAATGACACTTCTGACAGTCTATTTTAATCATAAATAAAACATAAACAGGGTCAGGCAATGAAAAATGTACATATCCTCTAGAGGTCTATCATTTGAACCTCACAACAAAAGGCTGTAATTAACATGGTTTAAGAACACAGATCCAAGCTCAAGTAGTGCTTCTGCCCCCACCAGCTGTGAGACATTAAGCAAGTTACTTCAGTGTTGAATAAGTAGAATACCAGACACATAGTAAGCAATCTAATCAATAATCTTACTGATTTCCCCATGCATCTGTCTAAAAATAATGATTTTACTGAATGTTGAGAGTTTAAGTTGTTCTGAATGTATACTATGAAAAAGTACATAACAAATGAGAACACTGGGTTAGTTTTTCTATCATCAATGCAATCATGAATTTCAGAGGGCTGACTGGATAAGCAATACTGAGCTACACTACACAATAAAGTGGTACTAAGTTATAAAAAATCTGATTCTTAAAGCTAAATGTTTTTCTTAAAGAAACACACAGAAGGATACCATTTCAAAAACAAATGTGGCATACTTACGAAACATCAATTTTTCCATCTGATTTCTTAGTAGCACCAGTAACTTTTGTGTTTAATTTAAATTTAAATCCTTGTTTTTGAAGGATACGTTGAAAGTTTTTAGATATTTCCATATCAATTCCAACACCACCAACATGACCCAAAAACTCAACTGCTGTCACATCTGCACCAAGCCTTTGCCAAACTGAGCCCTGCAAACAATAATCATGAAAATAAAGGCTTTGATAGCAAATGTTTAAAAAATCATCTTAAACAGTTTATTGTAAGGTATTTTCCTAGGTTACTATGTTCCTATTAGAAACTCTGAGGTTTAAAATTAACACTGTGACAAACATGTATGCTAATGCTAACTCACTTCAGTCGTGTCCGACTGTGTGTGACCCCATAGACGGCAGCCCACCAGGCTCCCCTGTCCCTGGGATTCTCCAGACAAGAACACTGGAGTGGGTTGCCATTTCCCTCTCCAATGCATGAAAGTGAAAAGTGAAAGTGAAGTCGCTCAGTCATGTCTGACTCTTAGCGACCCCATGGACTGCAGCCTACCAGGCTCCTCCGTCCATGGGATTTTCCAGGCAAGAGTACTGGAGTGGGGTGCCATTGCCTTCTCCAGACAAACATATATAACTTCATACATTTATTCATT
Source organism: Bos indicus (assembly GCF_029378745.1). Taxonomy (NCBI): domain Eukaryota; kingdom Metazoa; phylum Chordata; class Mammalia; order Artiodactyla; family Bovidae; genus Bos; species Bos indicus. The sequence continues at coordinate 49,302,967 of NC_091763.1, read as the reverse complement.
CAGCATTTACTGAACACCTACTATATGCTAGGCACCATTTAGATGGTAGGTATACATCAGTGAGCAAAACCCTGCCCTCAGAGACCTTAAATTCTGATAGAGAAGACAAATAAGTTGAATTTATGCAGAGGACAGTAAAGTGTAATGAGAAAAATAAAGGTGAAGTAGAACCAGAACTACTGCAATGAGAAGGACTGCAATTTTAAATATGTGGTCAAGGGGAAGCCCTCGTGGGGAGCGACAACTGCACAAAGACTTGGAGAAGGAATGAAATACACTGGTAACTGCTTCAGAAACAGGCAAGACTGTGAAAAGGAAGGCTTTGAGGGGAAAGAAGTACCTCTTTTTGCTAATTACTGATGCTTGCAAAGTATTAATCTAGCTTCATATTTTATCTTCTCAAGATGAACGTTTACTTTTTTCATTCAAATTATAATTTAAACGAAACGCTGACATTTTATTTTAACAACATTTTAACAATTATAACTTGTGAATACTTATATGTCAAATTGGCAATAGGAAGATAATTTTACAGCATTAAACAAACTATGAAAAGCTATGAATATATCCTTTGCAAGAACTTACATTAAAATCACCTAATAATTTAAAATTCATTGTAAGATTTTAGCAACTGAATAAAGTTCATGTATTTATTTTTTGTATTTCATGAATTTTGGGGGTGAGAGCTGAGTTAACTAGAGGCAATACAGTGACACTAAAAATTCAATAACAAACATACACAAAAAATAACTCGAAATTATGGACCTAAATGTAAAATCCAAGACGGTAAAACTTTTAGAAGAAAACAGGAGAGAATCATTGTGACACTGAATTAGGCAAAGACTTCTTAGCTATAACACCAAAGTACAATCCATAAAAGAAAAAAAGTAAATTAGACTTCATCAAAATTAAAAACTTCTCTTCACAAGACAGTATTATGAACACAAAAAAGAGAAACCACAGGCTAGGAAGAAATGTTTGCAAAACAACTATTTGATGAATGTTTGCAAAACAACTACTTGATAAAAAAAAATATTTGCAAAACTATTTGATAAAGAAATGTTTACAAAAAAACTATTTGATAAAGATTCTATGCAGAACTCTCAAAACTCAGTAACAAAACAAATGGACCCAAGAAAAAAACATACAAAACATTTAAACAAATACTTCAAGGACATAGAGATGGCAAAAAGCACATAAAAATATGCTTAACACTGCAACACTAGAGAAATGCAAATTAAAACCACAATGAGATACTACTGCACACCCACCAGAAAAGCTCAAATCAAAAAAACCAACAATACCAGCTACTGGTGAGCAAATGGAACTGAAACTTACAGTGCTTGGGGATGGAGTTATAAAATGATGCAGCCCTTTTGGAGAACAGAGTTCCTTGAAAGGTTAAACACAGAATTACTCCTAGGTATATACTCAAGAGAAATGAAAACAGATGTCCAAACAAAAACTTGTACAAAAATGTTCATAGTAGCATTATTCATGTTAGTCCTCAAGTGAAAACAACCCAAATGTTCATAACTAAAGAATGGATACAGCACATTTTTAAAATTCACTGAATGGAAAATTATTTGGCCATCAAGTGAAATAAGGTATACCTAAATGTTGAGAACATTATGCTAACTGAAATAAGCCAGACACAAAATGCCACATATTGCACGAATTCCATTTATATGAAATGTTCAGAATAGGCAATAGACATAAGAAGCAGATTAGTGTTTTCCAAGGACTGGGAAAATGGAGAAATATAGAATGACTGGCGGCTCAGATGGTAAAGAATCTGTCTGCAGTAAGGGAGACCCAGGTTCAATCCCTGGGTGGAAAGATTCCCTGGAGAATGGAATGGCAACCCACTCCAGTATACCTGCCTGGAGAATTCCATGGACAGAGAAGCCTGGCAGACTACAGTCCATGGGATCACGGTAAGTCGGAAACGACTAAGCAACTTTCACTTCTTTCTGGAGTGATGAAAATGTTCTGGAATTGAGATACTGATGACAGATGCATAGCTCTGTAAATACACTAAAAATCACTGAACTGTACACTACAATCATTACATGATATGTAAGTTATAGCTCACTACAAAAAAAGGAATCACTCCTCTGAATCTAAATCAGAATAGTAAGAAACAGATAAGAGTAGAAATGATAAGCAGCAGCACCATCTTGAGAGAACAGTAAGCAAAGCTAGACAAGTGCCATATTCTTTAGGAAAGCTGATTTCAAAATCCTTAGATAGGAAAACTCCAGTAATATCTACCATTTATTCAGAGCTTATTAAATGCAAGGCACTATGGTGCCTTAAATGTATTAACCGTATTAAATCTCAACAAAATCTTATAAGGTAATTATTCTTATCCTCGTTTTTATAATGGATCAATTAGTTCAGAGAGGGTAATGAATTTAACAAAAACATAAAGTCATTAAGAGACAAAGCTAAGATTCCATTTTAAATCTGTCTGATTTGAAAGCACTACATTAAACTGTAATGGAAGAAAGAAAATGAACTGTAAAAAATAAGTCATATGAATAATCTTTATGAGAAAATAGATACGTATGTCGACACAGTAAGTTCTCCATAAACCTAAATTTTTAAAATGACATGTAAAAATTATTTTAATATAGTAACAGACACCTAAAACATTGTGTCAAGATGTTTAAATGACTTGAAGCTTGCAAAAAATCTAATGCAAAAGTGCAGAGATGGAAGAAACAGAGTCATTGCCTTGGGCTATTATTATGCTGATTAAAAGGAAGTAAAGCTATATGATTCCTTTATGTTTGTTTGTTTTATCCATCAGTGACAACAATTTTCAATGTGGCGTGAACAGAAGAAATAGCATTAAAATAGAAGTGAAGCCCCAAATAAAAACCAATTGTTTTGGATGAATTAATTCCCAAATCGAATAAATTAGATAGACCACAGAGTTTGGGTAACAGACAGTGAACTTTGGGAACTTAATTAGCCTAAGAGCACTGTCAAGAGGTGGGAAAGAATAGATTCTAAAAAAGAACATTCCTGGAGATTAGCTCAGGATGGTGGAGAAGGATATGAGTTCACTCCTTACAAAAACACATCTAACTGCTGAACAACCACTGACAGAAAAAACCAAACTCTGGAACCTTCCAAAATGACACCCTACATCCAAAGATAAAAAAGAAGCCACAAAGAACAGTAGGAGAGGCACAACTGCGATAAAATTAAATCACAAACCAGTTGGGTGGGCCACTCACAAATCTGAGAACAATTATACCATGGAAGTTATCCCACAGGATAACTTCTGAGATACTTCTGAGCCCCATGTAAGCCTTTCCAGCCTGAGGGATGGGAATGGGGAGGAGTTCCCAGAGAATCTGGCTTTGAAGGCCAGTGGGGTTTGATTTCGTTACCAGAGTGGAAGGGTGGGCAAGAGGGATAGTTATGAAGTTTGGGACTGATATATACACACTACTGTATTTATAATGGATAGCCAGTGAATAAGTCAGAAAGAGAAAGACAAATACTGTATATGAATGCATACATATGGAATTTAGAAAGACAGTGCCGATGATCCTAAATGCAGGGCAGCATAGGAGACACAGATATAAAGAACAGACTTTTTGAACTCAGTGAGAGGTGTCAGTCAGTCAGTTCAGTCGCTCAGTCATATCTCTTTGCGACCCCATGAACTGCAGCACGCCAGGCCTCCCTGTCCATCACCAACTCCCGGAGTTCACCCAGACTCACGTCCATCGAGTCAGTGATGCCATCCAGCCATCTCATCCGCTGTTGTCCCCTTCCCCTCCTACCCTCAATCCCTCCCAGCATCAGGGTCTTTTCAAATGAGTCAGCTCTTCGCATCAGGTGGCCAAAGTACTGGAGTTTCAGCTTCAACGTCAGTCCCTCCAATGAACACCCAGGGCTGGTGTCCTTTAGGATGGATTCATTGGATCTCCTTACAGTCCAAGGTACTCTCAAGAGTCTTCTCCAACACCACAGTTCAAAAGCATCAATTCTTCGGCACTCAGCTTTCTTTATAGTCCAACTCTCACATCCATACATGACTACTGGAAAAACCACAGCCTTGACTAGATGGACCTTTGCTGGCAAAATAATGTTTCTGCTTTTTAACATGCTGTCCAGGTTGGTCATAACTTTCTTTCCAAGGAGCAAGCGTCTTTTCATTTCATGGTTGCAATCAACATCTGCAGTGATTTGGAGCCCCCCAAAAATAAAATCTGTCACTGTTTCCATCTGCCATGAAGTGATGGGACCGGATGCCGTGATCTTCGTTTTCTGAATGTTGAGCTTTAAGCCAACTTTTTTACTCTCCTCTTTCACTTTCATCAAGAGGCTCTTTAGTTCCTCTTCACTTTCTGCCATAAGGGTGGTGTCATCTGCACATCTGAGGTTATTGATATTTCTCCCAGAAATCTTGATTCCAGCTTGTGCTTCTTCCAGCCCAGCGTTTCTCATGATGCACTCTGCATATAAGTTAAATAAGCAGGGTGACAATATACAGCCTTGATGGACTCCTTTTCCTATTTGGAACCAGTCTGTTGTTCCATGTCCAGTTCTAACTGTTGCTTCCTGACCTGCATACAGGTTTCTCAAGAGGCAGGTGAGGGTGGGATAATCTGAGAGAACAGCACTGAAATATGTACATTACCATATGTGAAATAGATGACCAGTGCAAGTCCGATGCATGAAGCAGGGCACCAAAAGCCAGTGCTCTGGGACAACCCAGAGGGATAGGGCAGGGCGGGGCGGGGCAGAGGGGGGTGCTGGACCAGCACACATACACACCTGTGGCCAATTCATGTTGATGTATGGCAAAAACCATCACAATATTGTAAAGTAATTATCCTCCAATGAAAATAAATTAACTAATTTAAAAAAATGTTTTTAAAGAAAACAAAATAGATAGCCAACAAGGATGGTCTATATAGCACAGGGAACTCTGCTCAATATTATATAACAACCTAAATGGGAAAAGAACTTGAAAAAGAAAAGATACATGTATATGCAATAACTGAATCACTTTGTTGTACACCTGAAAATAACACTGTTAATCAACTATACCCCAATATAAAAACATTTTTAAACAAAAATAAAAACTGAAAAAGAATAGATTCTGAAATGTGGAACAGAAGTCAATCCCTGTTAAATACTAGAAAGTAGAGATTTATAAATAGCCAGTTTGACAACCATTAGACACTACCATAAGTGTTTCAAACAGGTCATGTAAGCTACCCAAATTTTATTTCTGAAAGTTCTTCTGGGCTGGTTAATGCAGTATATTTTGGTATCAGAAAGGTAACCAGTTATGTTCATAACTGGTAAAAGGCTGCAGTATCAGGGCCTCCCTGGCAGTCATCCAAGATTCTTGCTCTTCCATGGAAGGGGGAGTAAGTCTGATCCCTGATCAGGTATCTTAAGATCCACATGCTGTGTGGTATGGCAAAAAAAAAAAATTTAATTTAAAAGCCTTTTAAAACCAAAAAAAAAGACTGTAGTATCAGATTGCTTTTAATACTTGGCATTGACAACCTGAATAACACTAGAGAATGCTTGATTAACCAATTGCAGATAAGATCAGATGATGGACCACACGCCTTAGTTAACATACTTCCCCAACTTATGAACAAGACAAAGCAAGAAATAACAGTTAAATGTAAAAGTGACAGAATCAAGACAAAGAACTAGGCTGGAAATACTGGGTGCAAGTGAACAATACTAAATTAAAAGCAAGGATAAGGTTCAAAGTCCTTTATTTAGGTTTTAAAAAAAAATCAGAATTGCTCAAGCAAAAGATGTGAGGTTTTCATCTGACCACAATCTCAATATGTGCTAAAAACAAATGAACAAATATCAAAAAACTGATCTTCAAGGGTTACACAAAGAAGCATATTATGCATATCAGAAGACTAAAAATCATTCTCACCAAAACCCAGACTATTTCGCTTAGTCTGGAACATCATTTAAAAATGACAAACTGGACTGGATCAAAAGGATGACAATGAAATAATGGATCTGTTATCTAAAAAACCTAAGTAAGAGTCATTAACAAAAGCAATGGAGATTTAAATATGACTAAAACTCAGTCTCTGCCTTTCAGGAGCTTATGATCCTATAAAAAAGAAAGACATAAACAAATAAATGCAATATATACTATTATCAGTAGATGATGAAAACATGTAGACACATTACACTAGACTCAAAGAAGGAAGGACCTGAGTTTTCTTAAACAGAAAGTGAAGTGAAGTCACTCAGTCATGTCTGACTCTTTGCGACCACGTGGACGGCGGCGCTGTCCATGGGATTTTCCAGGCAAGAATACTGGAGTGGGCTGCCATTTCCCTCTCCAGGAGATCTTCCCAACCCAGGGATCGAACCCGGGTCTCCTGCATTGCAGACAGATGCTTTATCGTCTGAGCCACCAGGGAAGCCCCCAGAAGTCTCCACTAAAAAGGTAACTTCCAAGCTGACATTTGAAAAATATTTATTATACCAACAAAAGTTTATTAAGCAACAATAACAAAAGCTAATATATGAGTACATATTATATATCAGCCACTATGCTAGATACTAAAGACACACAGTAAATGAAATAGCCGGCACCTCTAGCCTCATGGAGCTTATGATTTAATGAAAGAGAGACAAGTGAACAAATAGTATCAAGAAAGTAAGATAAATGCTAGAACAAGGACAGGGTGCAATGGAACACTCGGCAAGAGTACCTAAGGACATCCATGGTAGGCGGGGAAGGGCTCATAAAGCACAGAAACTCACAGAGGGATGAAATGTTCCAAACAGGAGGAAGGCCTGACTAAAGATAAAATACAAAATGCAGCTTGTTCAGGAACTGCTATTTCAATATATCCTGAACATAGTTTGAGAGGGAGAGGGCTTAGAAATGAAGCTGGAGACTTGAGCCAGTACAAACAATATTTGAGTTTGTACTTATCCTAACAGAGGATATATTCATGAGTTACCTAACAGGTAGTATCACATTAGAACCCACAGAGAGGTCACTTACAGTTCCCAAACGTCTTATTTAGGCCTCTAGACAGATGGCAGTACCACTCACTGAGGTGGGAAATGTTAGAAAATAAACAGGTTTTGCTCTGTATTTTGGTAAGTGAAGGAGGGAAAGACAGGTTAAGTTACACATTCACTGAGTGCCTGTGAGACCTACAAATAAAGATACTGTAAGCATTCACATACAAAAGCTCAGAGGTAAGGAGAAAGGATTAACTGCACATATATTTATGAGTCTTCAGGTAACTGGTTAAGAGTGAACAGAATATTCTCTGAAAAGACAAAAAGAATCTAGGAGAGAACCTTGAGACAGAATCTAGAGTAATAGTAACAATTAAAGTGAAGGCTGAGAACAGGAACAAAGAAAAGTCAGCCCAAAGGGTAGATGGAAAATCCAGAGTGCTATTTGCAGAGAGGGCAAGGGAAAAGTTTCAAAGGCAAGAAAATCAACAATGCTGTTTGCTACCAAAAAAGCAGTGAAGAAAACAGTCTACTGGATTGAGCAGTGAAGCCATACATGCCCCATCAAGAGCACTCTGACGGCACGAGAAGCCATGGGTGAAGATGTAAGTGAGAGCTGATGAAACAGTGTGGGCATCTCTTCCAAGGAGTCTGGCTGTGGAGAGAAGGTGAGAGGGGAATCAGGAACTTAAGGAGGACACAGGATCAAAAAAGGCTTATGTTTGTGTACGAAGTCCATGTCTTTAAGTACAAAGGCATCTTAGCATGTGTGAATGCACATAGGTACCCTCAGAGAAGCAGGTTTAAATGTAAATGAGAAGGAAGCAAAAATAGGAGAGGCTAAAGACTAAAAAAAATACAAAAATAAAAATCACAAAACAAAGTCGCCAAGAAAGCAGGAGACAGTGCACCCCCAAGCACAGGTGAAAGGCTGAGTCTCAGGGAAGAAAGCACGCACACAGACACAGCAGACAAGGCAAGAGAACAGTGTAACGCCGGGCAAAAATACTTCCAAATCCAGCCATCGGGTTGAGGGTGTATGTCTTTCTCCTGGTGTAGTCAATATCCTGGGTATAACATAAAAAAAGGAAGCTGAATCCAACCAGGACCAGAGTTTTGCCAAGCAGATATGACAGAACAGTGCGGCAAGGGACTCAAGAACACCTGTAAGGAAGTCGTTAGTGACGCACTATGGAATCTAAGCTGCTTGGAAAGCAGTCAAGACGGGATAAGGGCACAGAGCAAAGACACAGAGGAACCTAGGGACTAGAAAACATGATAAACTCAGCTATTCTTCAGCTAGATAGGCTCTCTGAGGAAGAGGAAAGGAGTTTATGGTCAGAGAATAAAATGTCTGGATTTGTGATTTTAGAAGGAGAGGTAAAACGGCCCTGGGAAAAGACTCCTAAAACAGAGGGAAGAGGTCACTGGACAGAAATAAAAGTTGCCAGATAGACAAGAATGGAGAACAAGATAAGCAAAAGGTATGAGACAGCACATTATTCAGAGAACGTCAAGTAATTTGCCATTTCTAAAACTTGAGTTAGAGGGATCAAAATGAGGACAGAGATGCAAGAAAGATGCAAGAAAGAACCACATCATATAAGTCATGTCTTTATCTGAAATGCAATTCACTCAGAATGAGAGCTGTCTGCTGAAGGGCTGGAAGATTTAAATATCTGAAGGGCTGGTAGATCTTTAAAAATCAGTCCAATTCTAGGGAATACAAAAGCTGGAAGATACAGGGAAGCAGATTTCGAAACAAAACAGAATGTTCTAATGAGTAATGATTACTTAAACAGATTATCTTGAAAACTATTACTAGATAGTATTTAAACAAAACTCAACACTAATCTGCCTGTGATGTTAAACAAACAATCAGAGGAACTCTAAGTCCTTTCCAACTCCACGGAAGTAATAAGGGACAGAAAAAACATCACTCACCAATTCTACACCTATTACTCCTGCACCAATGACAACCAATTTTTCTGGAACTTTTTTTAAAGACAAAGCACCTGTAGATGACACTATTGTATCTTCATCAATCTGTTAATAAAAAAAAAGAGACAGACAATCAAAATTACTTGAAAAAACCTGACTTATAATCTGTGATCTTATTCAGTATAATCACTAAAAATATTAAGTCATTTATTTGCTTTGAGCTATTTATGACTTTTATCCATGGACTTAATTTTATCAAAACCCATTAGAAATGGCTCACTTAAAAGTTTATCATGTAGCATCTCAAAATAGAATGGTCAACGTTAACCTCATATTGAATTCAAATATATCATAATATAAAGTGTTCCATTTCTGGTCAAGATCACTGCAGAATAAAGACAGGCAAATTCCCAAAGCTGAATGACTGTCAACATATAGTACTTCAGTCAGGTGTCTCTCATTCGAAGTTCATAAAGAACATAAAATATATTTAAGCAGAAAAGTTGTGCAGTTGTAAAACATGTAAATACCGTAATTCCAGGAAAAGGAGTGACTTCTGAACCTGTGGCTATAAGAATGTTCTTTGTATCAATAACTTGAGTGCTGCCATCGGCTTTCGTGGCGGTGACCTGATTTTTCCCAGTTATCTTTCCATATCCATTTACATGAACAACCTTTATAAAATAATATTTAAAAATTCACAAAGTTTAAAAATAATTTTTTGGGTAAACAAACGTGATTTGTAAGAAAAAACTATTAAGTAAGTTATCCAATACAAAACACCTCCTTACTTGGTAACACTACAAATGGCGCAGCAAAAATTTTGTTACATGCATCAGGGAAATCTATTTTAGGCTAACATACTGTTTTAAGTTAAATATCCTCCTGCAGCCAATTTCTAACAGCATCACTGTCAGCATAAAGCAATGTTTATCATGTATATAAAATAATGCAAAAATCTGAACATAAGACACACTAACCTTATTCTGTTTGAATAAGTGGGCAATTCCACCTGTTAAAGCTTTTACTGCATTACTCTTCTGCTCCATCATCTTCTCCAAATTCAAACGAACTTCAGACACTGTAATTTGTTAAATAAATCTTTAGTCCATAGCTAAATTCCTGAAGCAATGTGATATTTTTCACTAATCAAGGTCTGAAAAATTGCAGCCCAATGTATACAGAACTGCATAAAAGGCTGTATTAAAATTTTTTAATCTAATAACTGATACAATAATCATAGCTGACGAAAGGCCAACAGCATCCTATGACAATAACAGAACACATCACACAATGTAAAAAGTCCACCTTCAGCAAAAATTAAGTCCAAAATAAACCATTACACCCCACTCTGACAATACAGTCTTTAAACACCTTATGACAATTATAAGTCTGAAAGAGATTTAAGTAAAAATGACAAAGTAAAACATCACTGGAAATTTTAAACCAAAGACAATGCTAAATTTCATGAAACAAAAGCTAGTAAAAAATCACATCTGAAAACTTCAAATATAGTTTAATATAAAAGAGTTTAATCAACTAGATTTTACTTACTCATTTAATTCACAAGAAAACTCTGAAGCAACAATATAATAAAGAAACTCAAATTCCAAAAGAACTTCAGAAGCAAGAAGAGTATGTCAGAAATTAGCTCAGGCAACCAATACATATATTAGAGATGAGGAACCAAAGGCCCTAAGAGATGTCATCTACTTAAGGTCACAGTGCTAGAACAAGAAGCTGTGCCTACAATGCACATCTCTGGTTAACCCTGTCTCTTCTTCCCTTAGTAGGTACAGAAGGTCAACTTTGATTCTACTTTTCATCTAGTTTAAAATATTTGCTTTAATGTATGTACATCACTCCTATACCTATCTGCCTACACTACAGCCCAAGCTTTCAGAAACCTACTACTATAAAGACATAAAAATCAAATTAGCCTCCCCCAGCACAAGATGTGTTTTGACCTTTCCTAGGACTATTCTCCTGGATGTATCTGTAAACAACAATAATTGGAGAAAAAGGACAAAATGAAAACAGTCCAAAAAGAATGACAGGAGATAGGACATACCAAATTAAAACATTATGAAATGTCCATTTCCACTATGCCACCTCCTTCCCCCTCTCCTTGCATCTCTTTTCACTACCAACGACTTAAGTAGACCTTCCTTCCTTCACCACTATTTGCCCATTGCACTAAGGAATCCAGCGCCCCCCTAGTGATCTCTTAGTGATCTCTAAGTTTTAAGGAAACAAAAACTGAGTCTTCATACACACACACTCTGTCTCACACACACACAGGTTAGCAAAAGGAACAGAAGATGTCATAGTAGAAACATCATTAAGATCTGTCTTACTCTTCCCTCACTAACCATATATTACACTGTCATCAGACACAAGTCCTTAACCAGAAGAGCCAAGTGACGATATTGCTAAATGTGAAAGATATACATACTTTCAATTCCTCTAGATGCAAAATCTTTTCCATGGGCCAAATGGTAAAAGTGAGAGTTATTCAATAAAGCCTAAAGGAAAAAAAAAGACTAAATTATCAAATTTCACAAACTATATACATGCAAAAACCACTTACAAAATGACAGTCTCTACATGAAATAGCATATAGGACTACACCAATTCAATTTCTGTCCTTACATATTTAATGTAAGAAAAACAGTAACAACTTAAACGTTCAGCAAACAAGAATGAAAAAACTACCTTACTTTCTTTAAAAGCAAAGGATTAGGTATACAACGTCAGAATGTCAGGTTAAAAAGGAAGTTATTTTTCATACATAAAGGGCTTAAAAGAAGAATTTACTGCCTATTAATTGTTTCGCTGGAGAGGAAAGCCAAAAAAATGGAATATGATCCTGTCATCAGAGCCTAGCTCAAAGGCTAGGCATTCTGAGACAAGGAAGTTATTTCAGGAATGTATGGCAGACTGACAACAGTAACCTAAATTTTAACAAAGAAAAAAATGTGTTTTTATCATCTCTGGGTTATTTTTTAATAACTGTATTAGTTTAACATTCTAATCTCAATATATCCTTCCAGTTGGTGGCTAATGAAAAAAATTTCTACCCTGTACAAAACATATGCTCACCTTAGAAGGAATACAACCAACATTCAAGCATGTTCCACCGAGTGTTTCATTTTTCTCAACACAGACTGTCTATAAGCAAAGAAAACATTATTTATTGCACATAACCTGCAATGTTTCAGTTCACTAAAATTCCAAATGTATGTCTTAATTCTTCTATAAAACATGCTACTGAAAGTGTTTGTGAGAATGAAATATATAGACTCTTTTAAAATTTATTATCTGCATAATACTACCCAAAAGTGAATCACTCTGAAAGATATTTGTTTAAAAACCAAATCATGTTTTTATTTAGCTCTACTACTCTATCTTCCAAAGTGTGTGTGTGTGCAGGCCAAGTCGCTTCGGTAATATCCAACTCTGTGGGACCCTACAGACTGTAGCCTCTCAGGCTCCTCTGTCCATGGGATTCTCCAGGCAAGAATAGTGGAGCAGCTGCCATGCCTTCCTCCAGGGGATCCTCCCAACCCAGGGATCGAACTTGCATCTCTTAAGTCTTCTGCACTGGCACACAGGTTCTTTACCACTAGCGCCACCTGGAATTCCCAAAGTGTGACTAGAAGCCAAAACAAAAACAAAAAATATGGAGTGGGGGGTGGTGCGCGGCAGGGAGGGGACAGTGACTTCACTTTCCATTTCACGAAAATACTACAACTGAATAAATCCTCTCTCTTCATTAGTCTCAGACCTAAATATAATTTATAGAATTAGCAAATTATTTATCATTATTAATTACCTGCAAAGTATTTTGTGAATGTGCTCAACCTTTCCCAAATGAAAAGGAAATCAATGCCTAATCTGAGCTTAAACCTTACCTTGAAGCCTAACTGGGCAGCTTTAATAGCAGCAACATATCCTCCAGGACCAGAGCCAATTACTGTCACATCAGCATCGACTACAATCAAAGCAAATTGATACAAAACAATAAATTGCTTATTACTGATCAAAAGCATTACAGTTAAAAAAAAATCTTGCATTTTATACTCCAAAAAAGTGCAAATAACCAGCATTTTCTACATAATACTATTCATTCCGAGGTACCAGACATTCTCTGACATAACTGAAAATGACACAGATTTTTAAATTTTGTGTTCTATGTATTCATTATGGCATATAAAAATATAACTGAGTTCTGTACCCACTGTATCCACTGACTTTGCTAAATTCCATAGTTTTATTGAATGATAATGGACAGAGATTTAGTGACATAGCTGTACAAAGGAAAGAGCCTGAGCTTTGCAATCTGTCATACCTGGCTTCAAATCTCAACTCTTATCATTTATTAGCTGTGTGACTAAGTGACTTCATTTTTCTGTCATATAGGAACAATAATACTGCCATAAATGACTGATGTTTGGATTAAATAAAATAATTTCGTATAATACCTTAGTTCTTTCAATAAATTCAAAACCGATTATATCCTTTTCAGGTACTTAACTTCTAAAATAACAGGGGGAAAATTCTGCTTCCCTATAATACTTGGCAAATACGTTCTGAACTATTTGAATAATGATAAATTTTTTACAGTTTAATAGGCTAAACAGAACACTCAATTAACTATTCTGGACATTTATCATATAAAAATAAGAAACTGAAAATTAACTTTGATCAGTAGTCTCAGGAGTATAATAATTATGAAACAAATGTAAAAATAAATTCCAATTATTCCCAGTCTTCTCAATGCAACATCAAATCAAGCAACAATAACCATTAAGAGTTAGAGACAGTCTCCCTTCTCCCCCATCCACTGTCCTTACAATCTCAGTGACTTTAACACACTTTCACATATGTTTTTCTCAGAACTTCCTAGGAGAAAGGTAAGGATGGCATATATATATATATATATATATATATATATATATATATATATATATATATATATATGGTAAAAAACACTAGGTTAAAAAAGAAAAAACCCACTAGTTTCAGACAGGTCAATTAAACTTGCCCAAGGTCATCTAGCAGCCATGTGACAGAGACAAAATTAGGCTTTTTGTCTCCCCTTCCAGTGGTCTATTATTTAATATTACTCCATTCCTTAATTTCAACTACTTCAAGAGCAATAATCAAGCTGCGTAATTACTAGCTATCTAATCTTAGGTGAGTAATTTAATCTGCTTCACCTTTAGTTTTCTCATCTGCAAAATAAAAGTGAAGTCGCTCAGTCATGTCCGACTCTTTGTGACCCCATGGACTGTAGCCCACCAGGCTCCTCTGTCCATGGGATTCTCCAGGCAAGAATACTGGAGTGGGTTGCCATTTCCTTCTCCAGGGGATCTTTCCGACCCAGGGATCAAATCTGGCATTGCAGGCAGAGGCTTTAACCTCTGAGCCACCAGGGAAGTCCTCTGCAAAATAAGGAGTACACAAAAAAATATCTACCTCACAAGGCTGTAATATAGAACAAATAACATTTGCAAATAGCTTAGCACAGTACCCAAATGTATATAGTATTTGCTATATAATAGCTATATTCTGATCTACAAAGACAACAATTTTAATTTCTTATCATCCCCTTCCCCACAAAACACATACCCCCTAAGGGATGGGAGTAGAGTATCCTTTAAAAGACTTTTGCTGGCCTCAAAAGAATCACAGAAGCTATGTTGGAGGACAAGTAATAGGTTATCCAACCCAGTTATCCACAAAATCTAAGAATCACCCTACTGAATAAATTAAAGTACTGATTATCCTTAGTAATAATTTGGGTTACTCACACATGAAAAAAATATAGCTAGACTAACACACGATAAAAAGTATTGTATCAATTCTCCTGATCCATTTGTGCTTTTTGGCCATACTGCTTAGTTCACTCATTCATGTTCAGAATTAAATATATAATAAAATATATTTTGATTTTCAAATAGAAATTTCTATAAAATACATTTCTATTTTCAAATCTTGAACCAAATGAAGACCTAACCAACATCCCTTAGTTTGGGTCTAATTTTTAATTTCACAGTAATCTAAATACAAGCTAAAAAACTTATTTCTTGCCTAAATTTTTAACATATTTTAAATTATAATATACAGGTTTATTGAATAAACTTAAATACAAAAAAGTCAAAAACGTGTGTTTTATTTCCCAATTTACTATGTGATCTTAGGTCTTTTTCAAAGCTACGGAAAATACCAAGAAACAGTTCAGCTTGCACTGAAGATACTGGTTGTTCCATTCCATGAGAATCCCACTAACATGCTAGGAAGCACAAAGATGAAGGGAAAGAAGAAAAGTCTTCATTTAAAGATCTGTCAGCTGAAGTATAGGAGGGCATTCAGTTCAGTCGCTCAGTTGTGTCCCATTCTTTGTGATCCCATGGACTGTAGCATGTCATCATATGGGTATGATTCAGGGCAAAGTTTTAAAAATAAGCCATTATTTAGGGAAAGTATACCAATGTCTGCAATTTACTTTGAAATGCATCAGAAAAGTAAGATGAATGAATTGATATGTATATGAATGGACAGACATGTGATAATGTAAGTACAGAAAAATGCGAAGAATCCATGGGTATTCACTGTAAAATTTTTCCAACTTTTCTAAATATTTGCAATTTTTCAAAATAAAATACTGGAAAAACAAGCCAGCCAGCATTCACCTTTAGCAAAGGCTGCTTGCAAGTGAAGGGTTATAACACATGATTCTGACTCACTATTTCCTTGTCAAAAAGTATTTCTCAATTTGGTTTCTATACATAGTTTTAAAAATTAGGATATGGCAAAGTAGTTAAACAAAATGCATTAATTTAGAGAACATTTAACAGAAAATTTAAAACTAGCATCAGCCTTTACAAGTGAAAAAGAAAAACAGAAAAGGAAATGCAAATTGATAGCCTAAGAGAAAGATGACTAAGCCAAAACAGCAAAGGACAGCTGGATAGTAATCTACATTTCAGGTGGCAGTGAAATACCAAGAGGAAGCTATCAGGCTGATACTTAAAAAAAAATACTGGGTACAATAAGTGGTGACCAACTTAGTCAATACCATGAAATGAATGGAAAGAAAAAGCAGGGAAAAGTGCTCTAAAAGTTACAAAATATTGCTTATTACACCAATAGGAAGAAACTAAGGATATAATATAATCAAGGCTACCACTAAAATAAAGGTGTCGGGCTACAAACCAATTATAATCATCAACAAATACAACATGTGTATTAAAAAGTCAGTCTGCAATATTATTTACCACTTGGATAATTTACTACATGCCAGGCAGTGAGCTAAATGCTTCTGGTTGTCTTATTTAAGACTAAGGACATCTGTTACATAACTATTACTGCCATTTAACAGGGAGCAGATAAGGCTGAGGGGAATTAAATAACCTGCATAAGGTTACACAACTAGTAAGTGACCAGCCAGCATTTACGTTAAGTTGTTCAGATTCTGAAGACTGTGCTCCTGTACCATTATGCCTTCCAAACCACTCAGATGGTCCCATCATCTCCAGGGCAATCAGGAATTCCAAGCAAAATGACAAAAAGTTCTTCATTATCAGAATGAAATAAAATTTCATGAATGCCTACCCTATGAGGAAATCATCACTATCTTCAGAAATCTCACAGTATAGTTAGGGAAAACAGGTACATATCAAAACGTAGAGAAATCAATTGTAGAAAACAATTAATAATTGTCTTTTAAGGAACAAGAACAAATATTATAAGGCAGTAATCATTAATTGCCAAATTCACTAAATGAATATAAGAGCTACATGATAAGGTTTATCATGTTTTGTTGTGTATTGGGGGGAGAGAGACTTTTTTTTAATGTATTTATTTGTTAATTTTGGCCACAGCCCACAGCATGTGGGACCTCAGCTCCCGGACCAGGGACTGAACCTGTGTCACCCGAGTTGGAAGATGGAGTCTTACCCACTGGACCTCTGGGGAAGTCCCATGTTTTAAAATTATCAATAGCCTTAATCTTCAGCCTATTTCCATAGTCACATTCTATACCTTAATCACCCAAAACTGCTTGGATTCAAAGAAACTCTTGAATTTTAATACTTTACTTTCTGATCATAATCCTACAACCTCCTAGTTCATGAGCAAAGAGAAACACAGTAAAAGAAGAAAGAATGGCGAAGTAAAATACATCTGAGTTCAAATATAAGCTCTACCATCCCTTAAATTCTTGGGAAAATTATTTAATCTCCCTGGGCTTTGATGCAATATAGCCATAATAGTGACAGTAATACCTACATCCCGGGGTTGAAAGGCCAGAGGTAAGATATGTCAAGACCCTGGGAGGATGCCAGGTACCTACTGGGCACTCAACACATGTTTCGTCTCTCCTTAGATCCATCTCCCATCTTTGGTCTTGCAGCCTCCAGTAGATTCCCACCCTCCATAATACCCTACACAACTACATCCTGACAAAATCCAACTCAGATCTTATTCTTTTGCTTCTCATTGGTCTCCCTATTTCTTGTTAGATAAAGTTCAAGTTCCTAAGTGCACATCCAAATCTCTTCAATAACTTTCTCCAGCCTCGTCTCCCACCACATTCTGCTCATCCACCAGTATCATGTGGTGTAAGCTTCAGCAATAATGAGTTACTGGTAGCTTGCACCCAGACCTGTGTTGGTCTACCCACACACATTCTGCTCCACCTACCTAGAAAATAAATGCTGAGAGCATACCTTTCACATTACAGACACTATTCTAAGCTATTGGGCTACCAATAAATGGCAGAGCCCTGGTTCTTACAGTCTAATGAGAGAGAAAGAAAAAGTATAAAAACTCCAAATGTGCAACCAGAATGAGCTTTAAAAACAAATATGATTATATCATGCTCCTGCTTAGAACACTTCAGTGACCTCCAACTGCCCTTAAAATAGTGTCTTTTGTAACCTGGAAACATCAACTCTCAACTATCAACATATTCAGCCACACTGGCCCTTTCAATCTCCTCAAATGCACTACACTCCTTCTCACGTCAAAATATCCCTACATGCCATTTCTTCTACCTGGAACACCTCCTTCCACACATGCTCCCACAACGCTTTTCAGATATCAACATTAATTTCCTTAGGAAAATAATTGTGACCAGTCTCAATCCATATATAGCTATCATATATAGCTATATGCTCCATCAATGGAGCCTTCATCATAACTATAATAATTTGTTCAGTGTTTATCTTCCCCCTGCAAACTATAAAGCTGCATCTTGTCTGTCTTATCCTCTAGTGTATCCCAGCAACTGGTATAATAACCAGGACATAGTATAGACTTTGTTGAAATAATGAGTAAATGAACAGATGGATGTAACAAATGTGACTAAGTGCTATAAGTATCTGTCATGAAATGGGTCATATCAATAACAACACAACCTGATGAACTTGGCCCAGATTCAGAAATCACCCAGATGCTGTAACAGGGACTGTATCATAATAAGCTCAAACTTCTCAAGCTGGTCAACCAATACTCATCTAAGGAGACAGGTCAAACAGATCAGTGATTAAGAGTGTTTAAGTTCTAGAGTCAGAAGAATTTCCCCAGCTACACAGCTGGTAAACGACAGATTTCCTAGCTCAGCGCACTAAACTCAGGTCCTCAATTTCATAAAGGAGAAATCAGCAGTACATAACTGGTGGGGCAGCCACAAGGATTAAAGACTGTGCTTGAGACAGAGTAAGCACTCAATGCATCAGCTAATATCACTGTTGTTGCATCAGTTAGTATCACTGTTGTTTCTGGACACTTACTGTATACCAGGCACCATACTGGATGCTTGTGATGGAGCATAACTAAAACAGACATGATCCCAGGGTTTATTCAGTAAATAAGAACTGAGTACCCACTGGTCTATTTTCGGTGATAAGCAGTCACATTCAGTCCTTGCCCTAAAGAAGTGTACACTCTTGAAGAAAGGTCAGTCATTAAATAAATAGACAAATATAAATATGTACATAAAATACTTGTTACTGCATCCAACCAAAGACTTTACACACAGTATCTACACGAGTACTAAAGGATTTATAATCTACTCAATATGAATGCTCAGTTATGCCTGCAACATTACAATCTAAATTCCTGCTCAGGGACAGCCTAGCAGATAGAAGGTACTAAATGAAACTTTGTTGAATATGTAACACTAAAGGTGCAGAGTGAGCCATAAAAAGTCTTTACTTGGCATGCTTTGGAAACGAAAATCTCCTGCTGAATTAAGAATTTCCATTTAACAAAAGAAACAAAGAGTGTATACCAACTATACCTCAGTGAAACTGAAAGGGAAAGGGGATATAACGGGTTGAACTTTCTCCTCCACCAAATTTGTATTTTTTAAAGGATTTTTTTGACCTGTTCAAAGCAAGGGTAAATCACCCACTGTTGGTCATTACTGACCAGAATCCTCCTCCTACCCTCTCTCCTAAGAATAAAATATACCAAATGCCAGTAGTCTGACAACAGTTTAAGGATACAGGAAAAAATTATTTCACAGAATGCAGGAAGACCAATGGTCACAGTTACCCCCAGGTAAGCTTTAAGACATCAACATACAACTTTACTTATGATTATACAAGAAATTTCAAAAAATGTCAAAACATGATTTCAAATAATCAATAGTCTTGGTACTGGGAAGCCAAAGTATCTTATTATAAATCCAAGAACTTCCTGTTTTAAATACCTTTTTTTTTTTTAAGTACATATCCTTTATAGAAACTTCAAAAATACAGAAAAGTGTAAAAGAAGAAAATATTCATAATCCATAGCTTCCTTTCAGGGTACATTTTTCTAATCTTTAAAATGTGCTTTTGATAAGCCCATTAAGATTTCCATTCAGCACAGAAAGAGATGTCTCATCATTCTAAAAGTGTTAAGCAACTAACACACTCAGTCTTACCAGAGGACAGAATTAACTTTTTATTTTCTTGGCACAATATGTAGGCTCTTAGCTCCCAGCCCAGAGGCTGGACCCAGGCATCCCGAAGTAGTAGTCCATAACTTTAAAATGGAAACCCCCTAGCCACAATAACCTTCTTGCTATTCCTTAAACCACACAACTCAATTCCTACCTCAGACCCTTCTCACTGCTGGTTCCCTCTACCTGAAATTACCTTCTCACACCCTCACCTTACTCAGGCCCTTGCACAGAAAAGGCCTGATACACTATCTAAAATAGTCACCCTACCCCCAACTACCAGACTTCATTTTCAACCACTTCCCAAATTATTTCCCTGTTTCTTGTATACTGTTTGTATTTCACCATCAGACTTCAAGTTCTGTAAGAGCAAGGCTTTTTCTTGTTCACCACCTGGAACACACTACCTGTTCAACAGAGCATTTAAGTGAACAAACATTTGAACAAATGAATTCTATAGCTAATTACTTTGCTCTTAGTTACTCTTAACATTCACTTGCTTTTACATTTAAATATAAAGGAAATATGAGCAAAACCTGTTTTACTAAGCACTTACTTGGTTGATCTGCATAAGTTCTTAGTGGCACTACAGAAACTCCTTGCAGACCATGAGATATTCGACTGAAATGGCCTCTCTGAAAAAAAGAAAGAAAATGATCCTATTATGTAAAATATGAATTCAAAACCACTAAAGATCCATGAAGTCAATAATGAGTCAAATGTATCGAGCAATGATTGCTAATGTATCTTCCACTGACACAGGGAAGTTACACAACAATTTCTGCTTTTGTAAAAACAATCAGCTTGCCACACTTTTTTTATACATGTTCAACATATCATTTCATTTTTTTACCTAACTAAAACATGTTATTAAATGCTGCTTACGTTTTATTTTATTTTCAGAAGGCATGGCTAACTTTTGGCGCCAGAGATTATTTTAATGGCATTAACTAAAGTGTTTAATGGAGAAGGCAATGGCATCCCACTCCAGTACTCTTGCCTGGAAAATCCATGGACAGAGGAGCCTGGTAGGCTGCAGTCCATGGGGTCGCTAAGAGTCGGACACGACTGAGCGACTTCACTTTCACTCTTCTCTTTCATGCACTGGAGAAGGAAATGGCAACACACTCCACTGTTCTTGCCTGGAGAATCCCAGGGATGGGGGAGCCTGGTGGGCTGCCGTCTATGGGGTCGCACAGAGTCAGACATGACTGAAGCGACTTAGCATAGCAAAGCGTTTAAAGTTTCAGCTTAAGTACTTGGATAATCTACATTATGAAAATCCTTTTACATGTAATTATTGTTTCCTAAAATCAAAACTACCATGTACAATCTATGGAGATGTACCTGAACCACACAAAATGAACAGAAAATTAGACAAGATACCTTAGGAAAATGCACCATGTACTCGGACCCAAGAGCTACTAGTGTTACAAACTGCATCATAACTCCACAACAATCTCTAAACATGGATGGCTACTATTTTCCTAAGAATAGTGAGGCACAAAGGAACAACTGCAAATAGCTCCTATCAAAGTAGGCAGTGAAAAATCCTACACGTTGATCTAGGAACGCTGTCTACTTCAAGGCAAGGCTTGCACTTGAGGTGAGGACAGCGGACCAAAGAACAGCAGAGTAGAGACCAGGGCTGAGTTTCAGTTCCAGCTCTCTCACTAAACGTACATCTAGCTTGTTACATTAACTTTGCGAAACATAGGCTACTCATCTTGAAACAAAGGAGTCTAACTTCTCTATTATTTTTAAGGTCTCCGTCAATACTGTTTTCAGTCACAAACCCAAATATATACAATTTGGCTGTATTCGGTACATTGATGTAAAGAGAAGGCTATCTTGATAACCTGCTACAATTAAAAATACAAGCTCTAAGGGGGAGGTCAATGCACGCTCGCTTAAAGCTGCAAACACTAAAGGGACCTTTGAGGAATTCCTGGGGCCAAGAGTTAGGGCTCAGTCTGAGTCTTTCAAGCGGTGGCCCAAGCCTGTCTACTGCAAAAGGCCACTAGGGCCGGAATTAGAACTACGAAAAAGTCAACCATAACGGGCAAGGGTGACTCCTACTTTCTCCGCCAGGGTGGAAGGGCCTATGCGGGACTCCCAGGCTCCAGGCCCAGGCTTGGGAGGGGACTGTGTGTGGTTGTTGGCCGTCACACAACCGGCGGAGCTCTCCACGGCCCAGGCTTCTGCCTCCAAGCCGCCGCCCCAGCTGAGCGGGTTCAGGGGTGGAGTCGCGGGTGGAGTCCCAGGTGGTCCCGGCCTGGCCGCCGGTCTCTCCCACACCCACACTTAGGCCGCGTCCCGGATCCCGTCAGTGGGCCTCTCTGGGCCTGATTCAGCACGATCCCACCCAGTGGGCCCTCACCTTGACCAAGGAACAGTACACACGACTCCAGCTCTGCATCTTGCCGCTACACCTTCCTTTCTGCCAAGGATTTCACCTCCGCTAAGCGTCTCCGCCGCCTCCCCAAGGTCTCCCCGCCCTGCGCATGCACGAGCGCGGCCTACGTCATCGGTCGGGCGCTGCACGATTGGCCCGCGTGGTGCGCGCCTGTCAGGCCCGGCGTCGTACACTGTCGTAAAGAGCGTAAAGAGCGTTTTGTGGCACCGGGGAATGCGGGACATCTTACACGTATGGAAGTGTGCGGATTTGCGGTCTGATCTAGTACTTGAAAGGCAGAACAAATAAACTAAACTGTTGCTTCCTTAAAGCACGCTACGGAAAGTATCACTTCATGGGAAATAGATGGGGAAACAGTGTCAGACTTTATTTTGGGGGGCTCCAGAATCACTGCGGATGGTGATTGCAGCCATGAAATTAAAAGACGCTTACTCCTTGGAAGGAAAGTTATGACCAACCTAGATAGCATATTAAAAAGCAGAGACATCACTTTGCCAACAAAGGTCCGTCTAGTCAAGGCTATGGTTTTTCCAGTGGTCATGTATGGATGTGAGAGTTGGACTGTGAAGAAAGCTGAGCGCCGAAGAATTGATGCTTTTGAACTGTGGTGTTGGAGAAGACTCTTGAGAGTCCCTTGGACTGCAAGGAGATCCAATCAGTCCATCCTAAAGGAGATCAGTCCTGAGTGTTCATTGGAAGGACTGATGCTGAAGCTGAAACTCCAATACTTTGGCCACCACATGCGAAGAGTTGACTCATTGGAAAAGACCCTGATGCTGGGAGGGATTGGGGGCAGGAGAAGAAGGGGATGACAGAGGATGAGATGGCTGAATGGCATCACCGACTTGACGGACATGAGTTTGAGTGAACTCCGGGAGTTGGTGATGGACAGGGAGGCCTGGCGCGCTGCGGTTCATGGGGTCGCAAAGAGTCAGATACGACTGAGCTACTGAACTGAACTGAACCAGTTCTTGACTGTGCTAGGCTGAGGAATCTCAGCACTTCTGAGCATTATCTCACTTTATCCTTAAACTATATGAAGGATTCCAAGTATTTACACTTCTTGGATGAGGTTAAATACCACCTCCAAAGTCCTACCAACGACAGATAACTGGAGCCCTAAGGTTAAATACTTTAGGCTTATTTACTGCTTTATAATCTCTCCATCAGCTCAAAAACCATATTAGTGCTGGGGTCACAGACTTTGGTATCACCAGCATCCTGCTCTAAGTAACTAAGCTAACTGGCAATATGTAGAAAACACGTTATCTTCTGTCTCCTCAGCTAGTTAACACACCTCCCTGTTAGAGTAAATTAGAATGTGTGGGGTGATGGGTGAAATTATAGGTTTTTATAAGAGATACTGGAAAACAATGTCTTCAAAATTGAGCAGAGGGACTTCCCCCAGAGTCTGTGTGCTTGTGCTTAGCCACTCAGTCATGTCCGACTCTTTGCAACCTGGTGGACTGTAGCCCTCCAGGCTTCTCTGTCCATGGGGATTCTCCAGGCAAGAATACTAGTGTGGGTTGCTATGCCCTTCTCCAGGGGATCTTCCCAACCCAGGGATTGAACCGAGGTCTCCTGCATTGCAAGCGGTTTCTTTACCGTCTGAGCCCCTCTAGGGAGGCCATCCCCTGCACTCTAGGGGTTAAGAATCTGCCTTCCAATGCCAGGGATGTAGGTCTGATCCTTGATGGGGAACTAGGCTACCACATGCCAGAGCTGTGGGGCCAAAAAAAAAAAAAAATTGAGCACAGAGGTACAGAGTCTGATCTTTGCTTTGTAATAACTTTGTAGCATAGATATAACTTAATTCTACATTTCTTGAGTTTACTACCCAGGCACTGTGGATTTAAATACTACTTAGAAATTACTGAGAATTCCCTGGCGGTCCAGTGGTTAAGACTCCACACTCTAACTGCCAAGGGTCTGGGTTTGATCCTTGGGCAGGAAACTAAGATCCCATAAGCCTTTTGGCACAGCCAGAAAAAGAAAAAGAAATTACTCCTTGCCTAGCTAAGCTGTTTTGGGAGAGAAGATACGAATGATATTTAGTGTTTGTTTTTAGAGACTGCCACTTCACATTCAATGTCCATTTTCCCTGTTCTTTCCTCTGTACATGAGCATTTTGGCCATCTTAACCATTTTCATGCATTTAGCACCCACCTACATACACTGAAGGAACCCACTTAGCAACTAAACAACAATGTACACTGATAACTCCTAGATCCTTAGCTCCTGTCTCTACATCTCTCCTGGTCTCCAATTCCATATTCTCAACTCTCTACTGAACATGTCCAAGTGGGTGATTCTGCCAGCACTACAGTTTCAATTATCTAGTATCTAAAATATTAAATACATATTAGCTTCCTTCTTGGAGAAGGCAATGGCACCCTACTCCAGTACTCTTGCCTGGAAAATCCCATGGACGGAGGAGCATGGTGGGCTACAGTCCATGGGGTCGCTAAGAGTCGGACATGACTGAGCGACTTCACTTTCACTTTTCACTTTCATGCTTTGGAGGAGGAAATGGCAACCCACTCCAGTGTTCTTGCCTGGAGAATCCTAGGGACAGGGGAGCCTGGTGGGCTGCCGTCTATGGGGTCACACAGAGTCGGACACGACTGAAGTGACTTAGCAGCAGCAGCAGCTTCCTTATGATTCATGATGCCTCCAATCATCCATAGTGAAAAATACTATAGCCATTCTCAACTCTTCCCTTTATCCCAATATCTAACTAGTCACTGTTGTAGTTGACTACAGCTAGAAGCAGACCTGGAGATAAGCATTTGAGTACAGCAAGTTTGTTGAAGAGATTATCCAAGAAAACATCAGTAGGGGATGGAAAAGAGATGGAAGTTATTTCAGTTACATTAATGAGATTGTTGGATGGCATCACCCACTCAATGGACATGAATTTGAGCAAACTCTGGGAGATAGGAAAGGACAGGGAAGCTTGGCATGCTACAGTCCATGGGGTGGCAAAGAAGTATGATACGACTGAGTGACTGAACAACAACAATGAGTAGATTATACATGTGGGCAGTTGGGTCTCAGACACATCGGAGACCTCTGGAGAGTGGCACAGAACATGCTTCAGAGTTGTTCTACCCAAAATATATCCATCAACTTCCATCAGGCTTTGGTTGAGGACTGCTCCCAGGGATTTTTAACTATGTGGCATATCTGGGCTGTGTGAGCCCTAACAGAGAAATCTCTCAGGCAAAACATCCCTGGTGCTTCTAAAAAGGCAGCTTTGGGTGAGAATGAAAAGAAAAAGTGAATGCTAAAAGTATACAGGTGAGACTAATAAGGTTGGCTATAATCACCAAGTTCTATCAATTCTGAATGTGAGAATAAGAGTGAAGGGAACACCAACACAGATTCCAAACTTTTACCTTAGATAGTGGGGTGTTTAGTGAAACCAGTACAGAAATAAAAGGAAGTACAGCTCTGGGGAGAAACTGGAGACAGACGGCTCCCCTAAGAAAAACAAATATCGTATATTAATGCATAAATGTGGAATCTAGAAGAATAGTACAAATGAACCTATTTGTAGAGCAGGAATAGAGACACAGATGTAGAGAACAGACACAGGAATGCAGAACGGGAAGGGGAGGGTGGGATAAATTGGGAGGTTAGGACTGATGTTTATACAGGCTTCCCTGGTGGCTTAGGCAGCAAAGAATCTACAAAGTGGGAGACCTGGGTTCAATCCCTGGGTCAGGAAGATCCCCTGAAGAAGGGAATGGCTACCCACTCCAGTATTCTTGCCTGGAGAATTTCATGGACAGAGGAGCCTGGCAGGCTGAAGTCCATGGGGTTGCAATGACTTGGACATGAAAAGTCCATGTCTGAAAGTCTGAAGTGAAGTCACTCAGTCCTGTCTGACTCTTTGCGACCCCATGGACTGTAGCCTACCAGGCTTCTCCATCCATGGGATTCTCCAGGCAAGAATACTGGAGTGGGTTACCATTTCCTTTTCCAGGGGATCTTCCCAACCCAGGGATCGAACCCGGGTCTCCTGCATTGGAGGCAGACGCTTTAACCTCTGAGCCACCAGGGAATTCAACTAACCCTAGCATACTACATGTGTAAAACAGATAGCAAGTGGGAACCTGTTGTTTAGCACAGGAAGCTCAGCTCAGTACTCTGTGATGGCCTAGATGAGTGGGGCAGAGGGTGGGATGGAAGGGAGGTTTTAAAGGAAGGGAATATATGTATACATATAGCTAATTCACTTCATTGTACAGCAGAAAGTAAAGCACGATTGTAAAGCAACTATACTCCAATTTTTTTTTTAAGTGATGCTTGACCTAAAATCCAAACCGTTCGAAGGAGTGCTCCAGGCAGTAAGCATCATCACCATACCCATTTTACATATGGGAAAGAATGTGGTGAGGAGAACTGGAATAACAATCAGGGGACCAAAGTTCTAAAGCTGAATGCTCTTCTCTTTCTGTGTAATCTAGCATTAGTCCTGTCTTGGGACCTTGGTTGTCTAGATTTTCAAATGAGGGGCTACAAGCTCCTTTCCAGATATAAAGCTCTTCCACTGAGTTGCAAAGAGTTTGCTTCCAGAGAACCACAAAACAGTCACATCTGTAACAGAAGTTTGTTACTTTGGGGACTGTTGTCTAGCGGAACACTCATTCCATGTTTGAGGGATCTATCACAGCGTGAGATCACATGGCACTAGGAGGCCCATGTGGCCAGCCCTGGCTCTTCTGAGCCCCGCAGGTAGAATGGGCACAGAACCTAAGCCAAGCAGTCGCTCCCGCCGGACCACCATCAAAAGGGGTGGCACAAAGAAACTGACAGCTTAGAATCCATCCTACTGGCAGCTGCTGTGCCTCCAGTGTCAGTGGCCAGTGGTGTGCTCCATTCAGACCCTTCCTATGGAAAATCTCAGCTGGGGCCACCTAGCTTCTTGCCGGCTTCTCAAAACCACATTGGTTATTTCACTATCAGATAACCTGCCAATAATTTCTTTTTCCCAAAAGTGAACCAGAGATTATTTTGCAGAGGTTACTTTCAATCCAGAAAGTTGAGGTGCACTACACACCTTAAATGAACCTAGGAATCTTATTATTATTATTTTTTTGGAATCTTATAATATTACAAGAAAGGTGTCATAAACCCAGTGTTTTTTAAGGAAAGGAAACTAGCTCAGAGAGCTTAAATACTATACCTAAGGTCAAGCAATCAATCAGCAGTAAACCACAGTGAGTCCCTACCCTTCACACAATTCTGTGCTACATCTGTTCATGGTGCACACAACACTAACCAGGAAGGAAGGGAGTTCTTTGGCTCTTTCTTTGTACCACCTCATTCATCTCTGGTGTTGGCTGGCCTCGATTGTTTGCTGGAGTTGAATGTCTCCATCTGTTAGAACACGATGCTTCCCTCATAGCTCAATTGGTAAATCATCTGCCTGCAATGCAAGAGACCTGGGTTTGATTCCTGGGTCGGGAAGTTCCCCTGGAGAAAGAAATGGCAACCCACTCCAGTATTCTTGCCTGGAGAATCCCATGGATAGAGGAGCCTGACAGTCCGCGGGATCGCAAGAGTCGGACACGACTTAGCGACTAAACCACCAAACTGCCCATAGAGCCCTTTTGCCTGGGTATTTTGTGGATTTACTGTAGCCAAAACTCAGCCTCTGTGCACAGTATTGAATTGAATCTCAGAGACAGAGTTTGGGGGAAGTAGCAAAGAATTGCTTTATTGCTTTGCCAGGCAAGGGGGCCACAGCAGGACAATGCCCTCAAAAGTGTGTGTCCCATCTGAAGGGAGTAGTGAAGAGTTTCATGGTAATGGTTCACAGGGCTCCTGGACATCCTTCTGACTGGTTAGTGGTGAGATACTTGGGAGGCCGCATCATCAGCATGTAGACCTTTGGCCTGGGGTTGATGTACTTCTGGGCAGCATATAGTTACCTTCTTTTATCCAGTAGGGGTTTGAGTATCTGCAGAAGAGCTTAAAAATAGGGTTTTGTGTATCACTTGAGGTGGGGGTTGGGGGCTTCCCTGCTGGCTCAGTGGTTAAGAATGTGCCTGCCAATGCAGGAAATGCAGGTTCAAGCCTTGGGTCAGGAAGATTCTCTGGAGAAGGAAATAGCAACCCACATCAGTATTCCTGCCTGGGAAATTCCCAGGACAGAGGAGCTTGGAGGACTACAGACCAAGATACTGACATGACTTAATGACTAAAGACTAAAGAACAACAACCCCTTGAGGGGGAACGAGGACCCTGCCCCCAGGCTTCACTATTGTTTCTTGACTGCTTCTCCCTTGTCTCCACAGTTATCATTCACTCTGAGATACCTTTTGAAAAAGAAGGAAATTCCAGAAAAGAAATGTATGTGTTGGGGTAGAGATGATGGGATATACCATCCTCTGCTTCAAAATGACTCTAAATATAGAGATATTATAGATCACTGATGTGCAGAATCAATAAATCAACAGTTACCAAATGGTCTTTGTTGAAATATTGTGCAGGATATTGAAAGGAATGCAAAAATGTTGTCAGCAAATCTCTGTGATCTCAAAAGCTATTTAATTGAGGAAATAAGGCATTTCCTGCAAGCAGTGAAGAATATGTGACAACAGGCCAGCTCAGGCTGGGCCCTCTGTTCATACTTTTTCACCCCAACCACAATTAGTCAAACTCACACCCTTGCCTCCTCTGAGTCTTCCATCAAAATTCACTTTCTCAACTAAAAATAAAATTACCGTATGATCCAGCAATCCACGTCAGGATTTACATCCAGACAAAAGCATAGTTCTAAAAGATACATGCACCCCAATGTTCATAGCAGCATTACTTACAATAGCTGAAACACAATGTCCATTAACAGATAAGAGGATAAAGAGGATGTCAGTTCAGTTCACTTGTTCAGTCGTGTCCAATTCTTTGTGACCCCGTGAACTGCAGCACGGCAGGCCTCCCTGTCCATCACCAACTCCCAGACTTTACTGAGACTCATGCCCATTGAGTTGGTGATGCCATCCAACCATCTCATCCTGTCATCCCTTTCTCCCACCTTCAATCTTCCCCAGCATCAGGGTCTTTTCAAATGAGTCAGCTCTTCGCATCAGGTGGCCAAAGTTGGAGTTTCAGCTTCAACATCAGTCCCTCCAATGAACACCCAGGACTGACCTCCTTTAGGATGGACTGGTTGGATATCCTTGCAGGCCAAGGGACTCTCAAGAGTCTTCTCCAACACCACAGTTCAAAAGCATCAATTCTTCAGTGCTCAGCTGTCTTTATAGTGCAACTCTCACATCCATACATGACCACTGGAAAAACCATAGCCTTGACTAGACGGACCTTTGTTGGCAAAGTAATGTTTCTGCTTTTTAATATGCTGTCTAGGTTGGTCGTAAATTTTCTTCCAAGGAGTATGCATCTTTTAACTTCATGGCTGTAGTCACCATCTGCAGTGATTTTGAAGCCCCCCAAAATAAAGTCTGCCACTGTTTCTTGATCTGCCGCAGGGACAGGGGCTCTGGGTGCAGCAGACTTAGGTATGGCATAAGCCCTCTTGGAGGAGGTTGCCACTAATCCCACCATAGAGCTACCAGAACTTACACAGGACTGGGAAATAGACTCTTGGAGGGCACAACAGAACCTTGTGCACCAGGACCCAGGAGACTGTCCCAGACTTGCCTGTGAGTGTCCAGGCATCTCCAGTGGAGACGTGGGTCAGTGGTGGCCTGCTGCAGGGTTGGGGGCACTAAGTAGCAGTGCATGCATAGGATCTTTTGAGGGAGATCACCATTATCTTCATTACCTCCACCATAGTTCAGATCAGATCAGATCAGATTAGTCCATCAGTCGTGTCCAACTCTTTGAGACCCCATGAATCACAGCACACCAGGCCTCCCTGTCCATCACCAACTCCCGGAGTTCACTCAGACTCACGTCCATCGAGTCAGTGATGCCATCCAGCCATCTCATCCTCTGCTGTCCCCTTCTCCTCTTGCCCCCAATCCCTCCCAGCATCAGAGTCTTTTCCAATGAGTCAACTCTTTGCATGAGGTGGCCAAAGTACTGGAGTTCCAGCTTTAGCATCATTCCTTCCAAAGAAATCCCAGGGTTGATCTCCTTCTGAATGGACTGGTTGGATCTCCTTGCAGTTCAAGGGACTCTCAAGAGTCTTCTCCAACACCACAGTTCAAAAGCATCAATTCTTCGGCGCTCAGCCTTCTTCACAGTCCAACTCTCACATCCATACATGACCACAGGAAAAACCATAGCCTTGACTAGAAGGACCTTTGTTGGCAAAGTAATGTCTCTGCTTTTGAATATGCTATCTAGGTTGGTCACAACTTTCCTTCCAAGGAGTAAGCATCTTTTAATTTCATGGCTGCAGTCATCATCTGTAGTGATTTTGGAGGCCAGAAAAACAAAGTCTGACACTGTTTCCACTGTTTCCCCATCTATTTCCCATGAAGTGATGGGACCGGATGCCATGATCTTCGTTTTCTGAATGTTGAGCTTTAAGTCAACTTTTTCACTCTCCACTTTCACTTTCATCAAGAGGCTTTTTAGTTCCTCTTCACTTTCTGCCATAAGGGTGGTGTCATCTGCATATCTGAGGTTATTGATATTTCTCCTGGCAATCTTGATTCCAGCTTGTGTTTCTTCCAGTCCAGTGTTTCTCATGATGTACTCTGCATAGAAGTTAAATAAACAGGGTGACAATATACAGCCTTGATGTACTCCTTTTCTTATTTGGAACCAGTCTGTTGTTCCACGTCCAGTTCTAACTCTTGCTTCCTGACCTGCATACAAATTTCTCAAGAGGCAGATCAGGTGGTCTGGCATTCCCATCTCTTGAAGAATTTTCCACAGTTTATTGTGATCCACACAGTCAAAGGCTTTGGCATAGTCAATAAAGCAGAAATAGATATTTTTCTGGAACTCTCTTGCTTTTTCCATGATCCAGCGGATGTTGGCAATTTGATCTCTGGTTCCTCTGCCTTTTCTAAAACCAGCTTGAACATCAGGAAGTTCACGGTTCGCATACTGCTGAAGCCTGGCTTGGAGAATTTTGAGCATTACTTTACTAGCGTGTGAGATGAGTGCAATTGTGCAAAGAGCATTCTTTGGCATTGCCTTTCCTTGGAATGAAAACTGACCTTTTCCAGTCCTATGGCCACTGCTGAGTTTTCCAAATGTGCTGGCATATTGAGTGCAGTACTTTCACCGCATCATCTTTCAGGATTTGGAATAGCTCAACTGGAATTCCATCACCTTCACTAGCTTTGTTGGTAGTGATGCTTTCTAAGGCCCACTTGACTTCACATTCCAGGATGTCTGGCTCTAGGTCAGTGATCATAGTTCAGCACCAGATAAATAGCAGGGAGGGAACACAGCTCCACCCATCAACAGAAAATTGGATTAAAGATTTACTGAGCATGGCCCCACCATCAGAACAAGATCTACTTTCCCCCTTTGTCAGTCTCTCTTATCAGGAAACTTCCATAAGCCTCTTATCCTTCGCCATCAGAGGGCAGACAGACTGAAAACCACAGTCACAGAAAACTAACCAATCTAACCACATGGACCACAGCCTTGTCTAACTCAATGAAACTATGAGTCATGCTGTGTAGGGCCACCCAAGACGGACAGGTCATGGTGGAGAGTTCTGACAAAATGTGGTCCACTGGAGAAGGGAATGGCAAACCACTTCAGTATTCTTGCCTTGAGAACCCCATGAACAGCATGAAAAGAAGATATAATGAAATATTACTCATCCATAAAAAAGAATGAGATGATGCCATTTGCAGCAATGTCAACTATGAATTGGGCTTCCCTGATAGCTCAGTTGGTAAAGAAACCACCTGGGTTGTGGGAGACCTGGGTTCGATCCCTGGGTTGGGAAGATCCCCTGGAGAAGGGAAAGGCTACCCACTCCAGTTCTGGCCTGGAGAATTCCATGGGCTGTATGGTCCGTAGGGTAGCAAAGAGTCAGACATGACTGAGTGACTTGCACTTCACTTTGTTAGGTAGGTAGAATAGGGAAAAGGAGTCCAAAATGGCGGTGGCTAAAAGACAAGGAAGGTCAAAGGAAGGTCCGAGGATCAGAGTGAAGACTTCAGGCAGAACAAACAGCACTCCTGGCTAAGCCCAATTTGCATAGGGCAGGCCCAGGTGGAGGAAAAAACATATAAAAGGAGGAGCCAAAGCGCTTTCTCTCGGTCTCTCTCTCTCTTTTTCTTTTTCTTTTTCTCTCTCTCTCTCTCTCCCTCTCTCTCCCTCTCTCTCCCTCTCCCGTGCGTTCACGCACTGTCTCTCTCCACCCCCCCCAACGCACTCCTCCACTCTCTTCTCTTTGAGTCTTGGATTCTCCTGCTATCTTCTTAAATCAAATGGAGCTGTAACACTGATTTGCCTAAGAGCTGTAGCACGGTTTGTCCAAGACCCAAGAGCTGTGACGCGCTGAGGGCTTTAAGTCCGTCGCTCCAAATCTTTGTTGTGACGAGACAAAGAACCGAGGAACATACACTCGCGTGACATCTATGGTGCCGTGACTCGGATATAACCTGGCTGAAACAACCTCTGCGCGGAAGAGGCCAAGCACAGCAGGAGCCCAACTCAGCAAAGCTCCCGAGAACCCAGCGCAGGAGAAGGCCCATCGTACTTGAAACTGGGACAGCGAAAAACGAACTCAGCAGAAAGCTCATGAGGCCCAGTCTCAGATTCCAGAAGACCTCCAGTTAAGGTAAGAGGTCCTCGCTCCTATGGCTGGAGGGACCTTTACAATCTCGTTTCTTGTTTCCTCAAACCTCCCGCGAATAGGCGGGCGGCAGGGGACACAACTGAGGGACTCTGGAGAGGCTACTCCTCAGCATGTCCCAAAGGCACTATCTGCTGAGCCCCAGTAGCTGTTACACAAGCCGGTAGGGGTTCTTCTGTCCTTTCTCTTCTCTGTGCCAAGGATCAGACCAATGAAACTGTGAGTACCGGTCAGATATTTAGCAAGTCTTCCGGTGGGCTATGAAGGGGATTCCTTGGCACGTTTTTCCCACTGCTTTTTCCTCCTGTCCTTCAGCTCTCTCCCGGGACTCAAGCCCAGCCAAACCTAATGAAACTCAGGCTCTGAAGTCTCATTGCAAAAATTCATTGAGAGACAAAGCGATAAGAGGTGGATTTGTTAGGATCCAGAGAGAAGCCACTCTTCGGGGTGTGAACTATTGCAGAGGGCAAGGGCTGGGGCCATGGAATTAGGCCTAGCTAGGTTTTGTGAAGGGATGGAATTCATATGCTAATAAGTGAGAGAATCATCCCAGCCATTGGGGAACCACCCTCTCCTCCCTCGTAATGTGACCTTGTGCCTTGGAGCTGTCCTGCCACCTCTGGGTGTGTCTGTTGGCTTATAGATTGGGGATTAAGGTTTACTTGAATTTGACTTGTCATCTTGGACCCAAATGATTTTAATTGGTTTACATTATACCCTTGTGCTATGTCATTCTTTCAAAGGTTGTGCTCTGCCCCCTTCCCTCCTGTTTCATGCTCTTTTTCTGAGCCCCATCCAGACCCACAAGGTTGCCTCTACAATCTTCTGGAGAGACAACCAGAAAATAGCTGGCCTTGGGAGGGAAATACTCTATAATATTCAACCCCCTAATCCTACCCAATACTGGTCACACTGGAGATCTTGGGGACGCCCAAACTCCAGTCCGGGGGATCCCAGGAGGTCATCATGCCTTGACCTGCCTAGGGATCGGTCTTTCAAAGGTTGTCACGCCTCAACCTGTTCAGGGATCCTCTAGTCCCAGGGGTCCCAGGAGGTCATCATGCCTTGACCTGCCCGGGGATTCGATCTCTAGAGGCTGTCACGCCTCAGCCTGCCTGGGGATCTGCACCCTGACCAGGGGACGCCTGGCTTTCAGGTTGCAACAGTACTGGGTAGGATGAACTTACATCATATCTATTCCCGTCCACGGTAGGCAAACAAACATCTTAATTCTACCCAGCACTGGTCACACTGGAGATCTTGAGGACGCCCAAACTCCAGTCCGGGGCGTCCCAGGAGGTCATCACGCCTTGACCTGCCTAGGGATATGTCTTCGAGAGGTTGTCACGCCTCAACCTGCTCGGGGATCCTCTAGTCCCAGGGGTCCCAGGAGGTCGTCACGCCTCGACCTGCCCAGGGACACAATTCTCAGGAGGCTGTCATGCCTCGACCTGCCGGGGGATCTGCACCCTGACCCGGGGATGCCTGGCTCTCAGGTTGCAACAGTTCTGGGTAGGATAAGCTTCAGAAAGACTCACCCCTAAGGAAGTCCACCCATGGAAACATAAAGAAGCCTATTACTTGTGGGACTGTGCCCAGTCTCAGCAATAACTCAGGAGCCCAATGAGAACCCCATTGCCTTTCTGGAGAGGCTAAAAGAGGCACTCCAAAAGTTTACCAACCTGGACTTAGACTCTTACGAGGGACGGGTGATTTTAAAGGACAAATTCCTGTCCCAATGTGCATCAGATATCAGAATTAAGTTACAGCAGCTACAACAGCAGGACCCTGCTACCTCTTTAGATGAGATGGTCCAGACAGCCACCAATACCTTTTATAACAGAGAACAGGAGAAGGAGGCCAAGGCCCAGGAGAAGGAGAGAAAGAGAGACAAGGCATGCCCAGATGCTGGCCGCCCTCCAGAGAAGCCCTATGGCAAACCCCGAGTCCTTGAGGGACAAGGCACGAGACAGATGCCTGATCTGTAGACAGGCGGGGCATTGGGCCAGAGAGTCTCCTAGAACGGCTTGCCACAAATGCCATCAACTGGGACAATGGGCGGCACTCTGCCCTCGGGACCCAAGAGCCTCAAGGTCAAGTGCCAAGCCTACCCTCACAATGGTTCAAGAGGACTGAAGCAGCCCGCTCCAGCCAGCCCGCCTGTCACAGATAACCATCACGGGGCTGGAGCCAAGGGTGCAACTGGATGTGGCAGGTAGGTCCGAGAATTTCTTGGTTGACACAGGGGCTATTTCTTGGTTGACACAGGGGCTACCTACTCTCTCTTGATCTCCTACTCCAGAGCCTTCTCCTCCCAAACCTGTACCATTTTGGGTGCTACAGGAAAAGCAACTACTAAAAGATTCACCCGAGCACTTCTTTGTTGCTGGGATGGACAAACATTTTCCCACCAGCTTCTGGTGGTCCCTGAGTGTCCTACCCCCTTATTGGGAAGAGATATACTCACTAAACTGGGGACCACCCTTGTGATGGGAAATTTTTCAGCCCCTAGAGCTCTACAGCTCCTGGTTACTACTGAAGAACCCATTACACTTCAATAGAGAGGGACCAAAGACTATGGGAAGACAAAATTAACCCCCAGGTGTGGGACCAGGGGATTCCTGGACGAGCTCACCAAGCTGAACTGGTCATTATTGTCCTCCGAGATCCCACTCGGTTTCCTAACCAGAAACAATATCCTCTCAAAAGAGAGGCTCGGAGGGACTACAGCCTTTAATAAATAAATTCCTTGCTTGTGGGCTATTGGTCCCCACCAGTTCGCCATGTAACACCCCAATCCTCTCAGTAAAAAAAAAAAGACGGAACCTGACGAATGGTTCAAGATATCCAGATCATAAATGAAGCTGTAGTCCCCCTCCATCCCACAGTAGCCAATCCCTATGTAATCTTGGGAGAAATCCCACCCAGTGCCAAGTGGTTTACAGTCTTGGATCTCAAAGATGCATTTTTTTTTGCATACCACTGGCTAAAGAATCCCAATACCTTTTTGCCTTTGAGTGGGAAGCCCCAGGAGAAAAACACCAACAGATGACTTGGACAGTATTACCTCAGAGGTTCAGAGATAGCCCCCACCTGTTTGGACAGGCCCTTAGCCGGGATCTCCTAGATCTGGACCTGGGACCTAATGGGAAAATATTACAATACGTAGATGACCTACTAATCTGCTCTCCAGATGAGAAAAGTGCCCAACAACATGCAATTCATGTTCTAAACTTCTTGGCAGAAAGGGGATATAAAGTCTCCCGTGCTAAGGCACAGATGGTTGAGACAAAGGTCACTTACCTGGGAATTCAGATTACACACGGGTCCAGGAGGCTGTCCTCTGATCGGGTACAAGGAATCCTCCAGTTGCCCTCCCCCACAACTCGAAAACAATTGCGAGCTTTCCTGGGGCTAACTGGTTATTGTAGAATCTGGATACCCAATTATGGTCTAATTGCCCAACCCTTATATGAAAGCTTAAAGGGACGAGATGATTCAATCCCATTGATGTGGGGAACTCCTCAAAAGAAGGCAGCTGCTAAGTTGCTAAGTCACTTCAGTCGTGTCCGACTCTGTGCGACCCCAGAGACGGCAGCCCACCAGGCTCCCCCGTCCCTGGGATTCTCCAGGCAAGAACACTGGAGTGGGTTGCCATTTCCTTCTCTAATGCATGAAAGTGAAAAGTGAAAGTGAAGTCGCTCAGTCGTGTCCGACTCTTAGCGACCCCATGGACTGCAGCCTACCATGCTCCTCCGTCCATGGGATTTTCCAGGCAAGAGTACTGGAGTGGGGTGCCATTGCCTTCTCCGCAAAAGAAGGCAGAGGCTACACTAAAACAGGCCTTAACTCAGGCACCTGCCTTGAGGTTGCCAGACCCAGAAAAAGCATTCCAACTTAATGTCCATGAAAGAGAGGGAATATCCTTGGGAGTGTTAACTCAAAGGTTGGAATCTGAGCCCCAGCCTGTAGCTTACTTGTCCAAGAGGCTCGATCAAACTACCCGAGGTTGGCCCCCCCTGCCTTCGAAATCTTGCAGCTATTGCAATCATGATAGAAGATGCTTTAAAACTCTCCTTTGGGGGCAAACTAACTGTTTTTACCAGCCACCAAGTAAAACAACTCCTAAATGGGAGAGGCCATTTATGGATATCTGATCAAAGAATCCTCAGATATCAAGTAATGCTGATGGAAAATCAGGCCTCACTATATCCCCTTGTGAGGTTCTTAACCCAGCCACCTTCTTCCCTACCCCCGAGGGCTCTCTCCCGTGTCACTGTTGTCTAGAAACCTTGGACCACTGGACAAAACCCCGAGAGGGATTGTAGAAGATCCTCTGACCAATCCTGAGGAAATCTGGTACTCTGATGGAAGCAGCTTTGTCCTGGATGGAAAAAGAAGAGCTGGGTGTGCAGTAGTCTCCAATTTTGAGACCATAGAGGCTAAGCCTCTGCCACCAGGTACTTCAGCCCAATTAGCTGAGCTCATAGCCCTGACTCGAGCTTTAGAGCTGGGAAAAGGAAAAAGAATAGCCATTTACACTGACTCCAAGTATGCCTTTCTGGTGCTACATGCACATTCGGCTGTTTGGAAAGAAAGGGGCCACTTGACCACCTGAGGGTCCCCAATCAAATATGGTGATCAGATTCTTCAACTCTTGGAGGCAGTCCATCTGCCCACTGAGGTTTCAGTCTCCCACTGTAAAGGACACCAAAAAGGGAACACTGAAGTGGCACGAGGGAACCAAGCATCTGATCAGGCAGCTAGGAGAGCAGCATTACAGAACCATGACCTAATAGGGATTGCCACCTTAGTTCCACAGACTAATTTACCAGAAACTCCTTCATATACTGAAGGCGAGACTCTTAAAGCTAAGAGCGAGGGCTTTCAAGATCATATGAGGTGGTTCCAAAAGGAGGGACTCTTTTTTCTTCCTGGAAACCTCCAATGGAAGTTGGTTAACTCCTTACATGCCACTACTCATTTAGGAGAAAAGGCCCTCCAAGGATTACTAGAAAGGTCCTTCAGAGGAACAGGCTTCCAAACAACTGTAAGACAGGTGGTCTCCTCTTGCCCCACTTGCCAATTAAACAACCCCTAAGGAGCTTGAAGACCCCAGCTGGCCCAGCCCGTCCAACGATGTGGGGCCTACCCAGGAGAGGACTGGCAGATGGACTTTGCCCAGATGCCAGTTTCTCAAGGGTATAAATACCTATTAGTTATGATAGATAAATTCACAGGATGGATTGAAGGCTTTCCCACCTGGACTGAGAAGGCTGAGGAGGTGGTAAAAAAACTGCTCCATGAAATCATTCCAAGATTTGGTCTGCCCAGGTCATTACAAAGTGACAATGGGACATCACTTACTTCTAAGGTCACCCAAGGGGTCTCGAAAGCATTGGGCATTACTTATTATCTCCATTGTGCCTGGAGGCCTCAATATTCAGGAAGAGTAGAAAGAACCAATCAATTCTTAAAATCAGCAATAAAAAAGATAACCCAGGAGACCTCCCTGGGATGGAAGGAGGCTTTACCAATAGCTCTCCTCCACACCCTCATTGCCCCTAAGGAACAGGTTGGTCTTAGTCCTTATGAGATGCTATATGGGAGACCTTTTGTTTATGTCAATGACCTCTTCCTAGATCCAGAGGTTCAGACCCCCCTCGTCTTATACCATAGCCATTGGGCAATTCCAACAGGATATATGCTTGTGGGGTATGAACCAGGACCCAAAAGATTCTGAAGAGTCACCACTATATGCTCCAGGAACTCAAGTCCTAATTAAAGTCTGGAAAGATGGGTCCCCAAAGGCTCAACTCCAGCCCACATGGAAGGGCCCCTACCCTGTAATACTTTCTACCCCCCACAGCAGTCAAGGTACCAGGACATGACTCCTGGATTCACTACTCACGAGTCAAGCCGTGGAAGAAAACAGAAGAGGACACTCAATACACCTGTGAGCCCCTGGGAGCTCTCAGATACCTATTCAGGACTACCAATGAGTGTCATTCTAATGAACACCCCCAAAATCTGGTTTCTGGGGATAAAATTTCTCAGGATAACTCTAAAGAGCCAACACAGCTTGACAGAGATTGTACTCCAAAACAGACAGGAGATATATCTTCTAATCCCTGAACAAGGAGGGACTTGAGCCACCCTGGCGATGTGAATTTAAAATTGGCTAATGCCCCTACTAGTCTTTGTTATGCTATATTGATGATGCTTATGATTATTCCATGTACTGTCAATATTGGCTAACTTGTTTTGTCTCTGCCCAGGTCAACCAGCTACAACATGCAGTGCCAGTTCAACAAAGATATAAAACTACAGCCGACCACGGAAAATATCACACACCCTTGGACACCACTATAAGGACTCTGAGGCTTGAGACTAGTAAGAGGGGGAGGCCCAATACCCCTTGCCGTCCCAGTTCAGCAGGAAGTAGCCAGAAAGACCTCGACGCCCCTATTCCCAAAGAATTGGGCCTCCCACCTCTTGAGGGGGGAATGTTAGGTAGGTAGAATAGGGAAAAGGAGTCCAAAATGGCGGTGGCTAAAAGACAAGGAAGGTCAAAGGAAGGTCCGAGGACCAGAGTGAAGACTTCAGGCAGAACAAACAGCACTCCTGGCTAAGCCCAATTTGCATAGGGCAGGCCCAGGTGGAGAAAAAAACATAAAAGGAGGAGCCAAAGCGCTTTCTCTCAGACTCTCTCTCCCGCGTGCGTGTGCGCGCGCGCGCTCTCTCTCTCTCTCTCCCCCCCTCCCACCCGCCCCATGCACTCCTCCACTCTTTTTTTTGAGTCTTGGATTCTCCTGCTATCTTCTAAATCAAATGGAGCTGTAACACTGATTTGCCTAAGAGCTGTAGCACGGTTTGTCCAAGACCTAAGAGCTGTGACGCACCAAGGGCTTTAATGTCCGTCGCTCCAAATCTTTGTTGTGACGAGACAAAGAACCGAGGAACATACACTCGTGTGACAACTTCAACTACAAATTGGTGCTTTCCAAGAGCATTGCCAATAACTGAACAACAAGGGCATTTGCCATTTCCTTTTGCAGAGACTGGGCTTCCCTGGTAGCTCAGTTGGTAAAGAATCTGCCTGCAAAGTGGGATACCTGAGTTCCATCCCTGGGTTGGGGAGATCCCCTGGAGAAGGGAACAGCTACCCACTCCAGTATTCTGGCCTAGAGAATTCCATGGACTGTATAGAGAATTCCAGGGAGCTGAAGCTCCAACACTTTGGCCACCTGATGTGAAGAACCCTGGATGCTAGGAAAGATTGAAGGCAGGAGGAGAAGGGGACGACAGAGGATGAGATGGTTGGATGGCATCACCGACTCAATGGACATGAGTTTGAGTAAACTCCAGGAGTTGGTGATAGACAGGGAAGCCTGGTGTGCTGCAGTCCATGGGGTCACAAAGAGTCAGACAAGACTGAGTGACTGAACTGAACTGATCTTCCGTGGGGTCGCAGAGTCAGACACTGACTAAGAGACTTTTACTTCACTTTACTTCTACAGAGATTGAACCCTGTACTGCTGCAGCTGTTGAGTTTCAACACTCCCTAAGGGAGTTCAGGGTGGAGTGAGGCACGCTGTGCTTCAGGGAATCTAGTGAAGCAGGTCTTTAGATAGTTAGGTATTTTCAGGAACAGAGTTCATGATCCCAGTCCCTATATCTCTTCATATCTAAAAAAGCACTAAATCCCTTCATGATGACATCAGTTTATGGTCAGGGAAGCCTGGAGTGCTATAGTCTGTGGGGGTCACAAAGAGTTGGACACAAGTAAGTGACTCAACAACAACAAGCTTTAATATACAGAATGGATATACAACAAGGTACTGCTGCATAGCAGTGTGTGCATGCTAAATTGCTTCAGTCGCGTCCGACTCTTTGCAGCCCAGTGAACTTTAACCTGCCAGGCTCCTCTTTCCATGGGGATTTTCCAGGCAAGAATACTGGAGTGCGTTGCCAGGCCTTCCCCTAGGGGATCTTCCTGACCCAGGGACTGAACCTGCATCTCCTGCATTACAGGCAGATTCTTTACCACTGAGCCAGTGAGGAAGGACAGGGAGCTTTATTCAATATCCTAGGATGAACCGAAATGGAAAAGAATATTCTAAAAAAGAATGTACATATATATGTGTGTGTGTGAATAATCTTGCCGTACGGCAGAAATTAACAACATTGTAAATTAACTAAATTTCAATCAAAAAAAAAGTCATGTTCTCAGTGAGGGTTGTCCTGACCCTAATAAACACCATCTAGGCCCTTCATTCTCATTCTCCCTGATTCCACATTATTTTTGTCCACAGCACTTACCATCTTCTAACATGTGCTATAATTCCTCTGTTGTGTTTATTTTATAAAGTTCTCTGCTGCCAGGATCTAAGCTCCATGAGGGCTGA
Source organism: Bos indicus (assembly GCF_029378745.1). Classification (NCBI taxonomy): domain Eukaryota; kingdom Metazoa; phylum Chordata; class Mammalia; order Artiodactyla; family Bovidae; genus Bos; species Bos indicus. The sequence goes on along the minus strand of NC_091763.1, from coordinate 49,261,502 downwards.
TTTCTGCTTTGTTTACTGATGGTTCCCAAAAGCCTAGAAGAGTGCCTTGCACATAATTGACACTCCAAAAAGAAAAAGCAAAACAGAAAACTGTTGAATCTGAGAAATGGAATATTTCCTGTCATATCAAGAAACAAGGATGTCACAGTCATCCGTGACTACAGCCCTTTGGTGTGAGCCATGAGCCCTGAGGGTTCACAGGAAGGCAAATACCTGACATTTAGCAACCATCAGACTACAGCTACTCCCTACGGTGAGCCCTGAGGAAGCTCAGGATTTGAAAAACACAGACACAGTCCCCAGATGGCTGAGATGCGTATCCAAGGAATGATTTCAGAGAGCCCAGACTCTCGCATCTTCCCACAGGCAGAAAAGGGCTAGCTAAATTCCTTAACTTGGGTCATCTGGTTTTCTCTAATTAACAACAATCTTTCAATGTTTAGACTGCCTGCCCTTTGTTGCAAAACTTCTATATAACCTGGCTCCTCCTCTTGCCTCCTCCAGAGCAGTTCTCTAAAGGTTACTTGAGATACTATCTCCCAAGCTTGAAGTCTCAAAAATATCCGCCTAATAAAATGTAACCCTTAATTTTTAGGTTGCTTGCACTTTTTTCAATGGACAAATCTATGAAAGTAGACAAAAGATAGTAAATGCTGTAGGAATATTAATGGGGAGAGGTTATAATGAGCTGGGGACCTGAGGGAAATCTTTATGCAAAAAAACCCACAATTATTTACATTAGTGTTTTCCCTGTGCTTCCCATCAGAGGGTTCGGTTTCAGGGGACTAAGATCCCACAAATCACACAACACGGTCAAAACAAAAATAATAATAAATTGATCTTTGAAAAGTGGATAGGATTTTAACAGAGAAGAGTTAAAAAAAAAATGAAATGTAATTTCTGGGTCATGAAGACTTCTAGGCAAAGAGGATTAAAGGACAAAAAAGCATAATAGTTTATAGTGTGCTAGAGGGAAAAAGGTATAGACTTTGTAGTCACCAACTCTCCTTTGGCAATTCATTTGTTCAAGTCCTTGGAGAAACTGGCTAATCTCTTTAAATCTTTTCCTCATTTGTAAAGTGAAGAGAATGATACTATCACTGAAGACTGTGTAAAGGATTTTTAAAAACCTAAATAATGCACCTGGCACACAGTCATTCCTTAGAAAAACAAATTATTACACTGCTCTAATACACTGACATTTATCAAACATACAGTTGAATTCACTTTCACGATAATACAATTTGAGTCTCTTGACCTGAGTCTCTACAGGTATACCATTGAATCTTCCATAAAATGGGTTAGGGTGGTGCTCAAGCGGTGTGGTGGAGAAGGGCATGGCAACCCACTCCAGTATTCTTGCCTGGAGAATCCCATGGACAGAGGAACCTAGTGGGCTACAGTCCATGGGGTTGCAAAGAGTCAGACACGACTGAGCACCTGAGCACAGGTAGTGTGGAGAATTCCCTCTCTCAGGCACACACTCGCCATGGTCTACAGAGCGACCCTGTATTAGAATCATCAGTTTGGATGATAAAAAAAGAAATTTCTGCTCAGTGAAATGCAATTATTTGTCTAAGTGAGCAAATCTATGAATTGAAAATGGCACCGTGTGTACACAGGACTTCTAATTCCAAGTCTATTACTCTTTTCAATAAATTCTCTATTTCCAACCATTTTTATGGATTTGAGCCACACAATTATATTGCTGATCCATTCAATCAATGACAAACCTGCGATGTTTCTGAAATCTGTCGTTGCAGAGACTTCATTTGATACTTCTGTCTCTCATGGAGAGACTAAGGTAAGAAGAACTGAATTGCTGGAGTGTACCTCTCCAGGCCACTTTCTGCAGCTTATTGAAGATGTTCTCTACATGGTTTTTTCCTTGAAGAAGTTGAACCTCTGCTGGTGGAAACAGTACTTAAGGGGAACTCAGCTGGAAATACCCTTTACTTGATTTCACTCCACACATTTATGTAATGATGTTTCCAGTTTAAAAAAAAAGTATACTAGCCTTTGAGAAATTGATAGAAAAAGAAGTTAAATGACCCCAAACACTTAAAGATATGTGAATAAATACACAATGAGGTGAAAGGGTTGTTGCCATATCCAGGGATTAACAGAGTAAGAAATACTGTGGGAGAAAATAGTGGAAGAGCACTAGGAAATCACTTCAGCAGAGAACACCTGGAGCTACTTCTGAGACTGACAGGCTATGAAGAGGGACAGCTGAATACACAAACTTGATAAAATGGGCTTAGATGAAGAGTTGGGGGAGGGGTGATTACTGGAGAGATACAGTGATACCTAGATTAAGCATTTACTCTGAGTAACTGTGCTAAAGAATATAATCATTGTCTGTGCAAAATGGGCAGTTCTTTGTTACTGTCTACAGGCTAAGAAAGATATGTTTTTTTAAAAAAAATTTAACAGAATCAACAAAAAAAGATACTCAAAAGATACTCCAGAATTCACGTTTCTGCATCTCTTAAAGAACTGCCAATTTCTATCAGCTAAAGATATTATACTTTATTTTTTTCTGCAAAGTGAATCTTAGCTGTTAGACTGAAACATGTTTGTATCTAAGATATTTTAAACAAAAATACTTATCTTTTAATATTTTTCTTCAAATGATATTTTAAACAAAAATACTTATCTTTTAATATTTTTCTTCAAATGAAGAATATCTGTTTTCTGGAGGTATGCACTGTAGATCCTTTAGGAATCTTTCCTTTTTTTTTTTTTTCAGATTCATCTTTTAAAATAGAATTTAAAAACCAACAAGAATAAACCAATAACAAATCTCTCCTAAATAAGCCAAACTTCTATTCCCTCATACTAGCTAATTGTCACGCGAGTGTATGTTCCTCGGTTCTTTGTCTCGTCACAACAAAGATTTGGAGCAACGGACATTAAAGCCCTCGGTGCGTCACAGCTGTTGGGTCTTGGACAAACCGTGCTACAGCTCTTAGGCAAATCAGTGTTACAGCTCTATTTTATTTAGAAGATAGCAGGAGAGAGAGAGAGTGAGAGAGAGAGAAAGAGCACACGCACGCGGGAGAGAGAGTCGGTGAGAAAGCGCTTTGGCTCCTCCTTTTATATGTTTTTTCCTCCACCTGGGCCTGCCCTATGGAAATTGGGCTTAGCCAGGAGTGCTGTTTGTTCTGCCTGAAGTCTTCACTCTGGTCCTCGGACCTTCTTTTGACCTTCCTTGTCTTTTAGCCACCACCATTTTGGACTCCTTTTCCTATTCTACCTACCTAACATAATGATGAATGCCAAAAGTATGTTTAATCCACATACTAACCAAAATTCACCACCCTGTAGGGAGAGACTTCCCAGGAGAAGTGATTTATCCAAAGTATGAAGAGTTAAGGGGAAAAAAGATAATTGCCGTTAGGTGTTTCTTCCAGCACAATCAGCTCTCACTGACAAGCCACAAACAGGACTTTCACTAGGCCTGACTTTCACAAGCCAGGACTTTTACTAGGCTTTGGTGCCACAACACCCAGAGGATGGTGGGAAAGAAGAAATCCTGCCACCTTGTGACCATTTATTTTTCATAACAAAAACTGTTAAACCTATCAATGTGGGAACTTATAACTTACAAGGCCTGCAAGGCTGTAAATGACTCCTGCCCTGAAAAAATTGGCCTGAAGTCCCTTATCAAAGAAGAGTGAGAAACAGGGCAGGGTTTCAAGAAGCACATTTTAATATGTATATTTAATTCACACTGTAGTTTAGAAAGGAAGACAAAAGCAGACAAAAGCTTATAAATAGATCCTCTTTAGATATAATGTGAAAGTACCTGAAGAACAATGGACAAAGGTCCATAGTATTGTATAGGAGGCAGTGAACAAAACCATCACAAAGAAAAAGAAATGCAAGAAGGCCAAGCGGTTGTCTGAGGAGGCCTTACAAATAGTGGAGGAAAGAAGAGAAGTGAGAAGCAAGGCAGAAAGGGAAAGGCATGCCTCATTAAAGGCAGAGTTTCAGACAATAGCAAGGAGAAGAGGCTTTGTTCAATGAAAAATGCAACCAAATAGAGGAAAACGACAGAAAGACTAAGACTAGAGATCTCCTCAAGAAAACTGGAAATATCAAAGGAATGTTTCATCCAGAGATGGGCACAATAAAGACAGAAATGGTAAAGACCTAATAGAAGCAGAGGAGATCAAGAAGAGCTGGAAAGAATACACGGAAGAACGGTACAAAAAAGATATTAATGACCCAGATAACCACAATGGCGCGGTCTCTCACTCAGAGCCAGACATTCTGGAGTGTGAGGTCAAGTGGACCTTAGGAAGCACTGCTGTCAATAAAGCTAGTGGAGGTGATGGGAATTCCAGCAGAACTATTTAAAATCCTAAAAGATGATGCAGTTAAACTGCTGCACTTAATACGTCAGCAAATCTGAAAGACCCAGCAGTAGCCATAGGACTGGAAAAGGTCAATCTTCATCCAGATTCCCAAGAAGGGCAGTACTAGAGAATGTTCAAGCCACCAGACAATTGCACTCATCTCCAATGCTAGTAAGGTTATACTCAAAATGCTGTAGGTGGGCTTCAGTATTACATGAAGTGAGAACTTCCAGATGTTCAAGCTGGGTTTAGAAAAGACAAGAGGAACCAGAGATCAAATTGCCAACATTCATTGGATCAATAGAAAGCAAGGGAATTCCAGAAAAACATCTACCTCTGTTTCATTGACTATGCCAAAGCCTTTGACCCTGTGGATCACAACAAACTGTGGAAAACTCTTAGAGATGGGAATACCAGACCATCTTACCTGTCTCCTGAGAAACTTGTATGTGGGTCAAGAAGCAACAGTTAGAACCCTGTATGGAACAACTGACTGGTTCAAGATCAAGAAAGAAGTACAAAAAGGCTGTTTACTGTCTCCCTGTTTATTTAACGTATATGCAGAGCACATTATGTGAAATGCCAGGCTGGATGAGTTACAAGCTGGAATCAAGATTGCCAGGAGAAATATCACCAACCTTATAAATGCAGATGATACCACTCTAATGGCAGAATGGGAGGAGGAACTAAAGAGCCTCTTGAAGAGGGTGAAGGACGAGAGAGAAAAAGCCAGGCAAGAACTCAGTATTAAAAAACTAAGATCGTGGCATCTGGTCCCATCACTTCATGGCAAATAGAAGGCGAAAAGGTGAAAGCAGTGACAGATTTCCTCTGTCACTCTAAAAGGACTCTGTGGGCTCTAAAATCACTGCGGGTGGTCAGAAGGAGACTGCAGACACGAAATTAGATGATTGCTTCTTGGCAGGAAACTTACGACAAACCTAGACAGTGTGTTAAAAGGCGAGGACACCACTTTGCCAATAAAGGTTCCTTTAGTCAAGGCTGTAGTCCTTCCAGAAGTCATATACAAATGTGAGAGCTGGACAATGAAGAAGGCAGAGCATCAAAGAATTGATGCTTTCAAACTGTGGTGCTGGAGAAGACTCTTGAGAGTCCCTTGGACTGCAAGGAGGTCAAGCCAGTCCATCCTAAACGAAAACAACCCTGAATAATCATTGGAATTAAATTGAAGAAAGTAGAGGAAATCATTAGACCATTCAGGCATGACCTAAATCAAATCCCTGATGATAATACAGTGGAAGTAACAAAGCAGATTCAAGGGATTAGATAGAGTGCCTGAAGAACTATGGATGGAGGTTCATGATATTGTACAGGAGGCAATGATCAAGACCGTCTCCAAGAAAAAGAAATGCAAAAAGGCAAAATAGTTATCTGAGGAGGCCTTACAAATAACTAAAAAAAGAAGAGAAGCAAAACGCAAAGGAGAAAAGGAAAGATATACCCATCTGAATGCAGAGTTCCAAAGAATAGCAAGGAGAGATAAGAAAGCCTTCCTCAGTGATCAATGCAAAGAAATAGCAGAAAACAATAGAATGAGAAAGACTAGAGATCTCTTCAAGAAAGTTAGAGATACCAAGGGAACATTTCATGCAAAGATGGGCACAATAAAGGACAGAAATGGTATGGACCTAATGAAGCAGGAGATATTAAGAAGAGATGGCAAGAATACAAAGAACCATACAAAAAAGATCAAAAGGCCAGTTTTCATTCCAATCCCAAAGAAAGGCGATGCCAAAGAATGTCCAAACTACTGCACAATTGCACTCATCTCACATGCAAGCAAAGTAATGCTCAAAAATCTCCAAGCCAGGCTTCAATAGTACACGAACCATGATGTTCCAGGCGTTCAAGCTGGATTTAGAAAAGGCAGAGGAACCAGAGATCAAATTGCCAACATCCACTGGATTATCAAAAAATCAAGAGAATTCTAGAAAAACATCTATTTCTGCTTCATTGACTACACCAAAGCCTTTGACTGTATAGATCACAACAGACTGTGTGAAACTCTTCAAGAGATGGGAATACCAGACCACTTGACCTGCCTCCTGAAAAATCTATATGCAGATGAAGAAGCAACAGTTAGAATCAAACATGGAACAACAGACTGGTTCCAAATTGGGAAAGGAGTACATCAAGGCTGTATATTGTCACCCTACTTATTTAACTTTTTTGCAGAGTACATCATGAGAAACACTGGGCTGGAAGAAGCACAAGCTGGAATCAAGATTGCCAGGAGAAATATCAATAACCTCAGATATGCAGATGATACCACCCTTATGGCAGAAAGTGAAGAAGAACTAAAGAGCCTCTTGATGAAAGTGAAAGAGGAGAGTGAAAAAGTTGACTTAAAACTCAACATTCAGAAAACTAAGATCATAGCATCCAGTCCCATCACTTCATGGCAAATAGATGAGGAAACAATGGAAACAGTGACAGACTTTATTTTTGGGCTCCAAAATCATTGCAGATGTTGACTGCAGCCATGAAATTAAAAGACACTTGCACCTTGGAAGAAAAGCCAAGACCAACCAAGATAGCATATTAAAAAGCATAGACATTACTTTGCCAACAAGGGTCCGTCTAGTCAAGGCTATGGTTTTTCCAGTAGTCATGTATGGATGTGAGAGTTGGACTATAAAGAAAGCTGAGCACCAAAGAATTGATGCTTTTGAACTGTGTTGTTGGAGAAGACTCTTGAGAGTCACTCGGGCAGCAAGGATATCCAACCAGTCCATCCTAAAGGAAATCAGTCCTGAATATTCTTTGGAATGACTGATGCTGAAGCTGAAACTCCAGTATTTTGGCCACCTGATTTGAAGAACTGACTCACTGGAAAAGACCCTGAGGCTGGGAAAGATTGAGGGCAGGAGGAGAAGAGGACGACAGAGAATGAGATGGTTGGATGGCATCACTGACTCAATGGACGTGAGTTTGAGCAAGGTCTGGGAGCTGGTGATGGACAGGGAAGCCTGGCATGCTGCAGTCCATGGGGTTGCAAAGAGTCAGACACAACTGAGTGACTGAACTGAACTGAACCTTTGGAAAGACAGATGCCAAAGCTCCAATATTTTGGCCACCTGATATGAATAGCTGACGCACTGGGAAAGACCCTGATGCTGGGAAATCGAAAGCAGGAGGAGAGAGCGACAGAAAATGAGATGGTTGGAGACATCACAAATTCAACGGACAGGAAATGGGGAAATTTCAAAAGGTGGTGAGGGACAGGAAGGCTGGTGTGCTGTAGCTCAAGGAATCACCAAGAGTCAGACACAACTAGGCGACGGACGTTCGTCTGCTGTTTCTCGTGTTTCCTGAGGTTGGCCTGTTTTCGTGTGAAGTTCTCTCTTACCAGTGCATTTACTGGTACTTTGGGTGGTTCTGTTTTTATTGTCATTTGTGTCCACGCAAACTTTGATTTACTTCTTGATTTCCTCAGTAATCTGCTCCTTGTAAACTGGAACAGCTTTCAAGAGCCAGAAGGTCGCTCAGTCTCCCAGTGGTGCCGTTCCTTCTGCCAACTTCCTCCTAAAGGCTGGCCTCACTAACAGAGTACAGAACCCAGAGCAGGGCAAAATTCAGGGTAGGGGTTTGTGAGAAGCGGGGTTGGAATAGATTGAAGGTTACTGGGAAACACGACTTTAAACAAGGGCCTTGTGTCCTGAGAGGCACAGGCGGGAAGGAGAAAGTGCTGCTACCTTGTGGACATTTGCCGTAACTACAACCTGAAAACACCCGCTCAAGGAATTTCAAACTCAATGGCACCCCACTCCAGTACTTTTGCCTAGAAAATCCCATGGACGGAGGAGCCTGGTAGGCTGCAGTCCATGGGGTCGCTAGAGTCGGACGCGACTGAGCGACTTCACTTTCACTTTTCACTTTCATGCGTTGGAGAAGGAAATGGCAACCCACTCCAGTGTTCTTGCCTGGAGAATCCCAGGGACAGGAAGCCTGATGGGCTGCCGTCTATGGGGTCGCACAGAGTCGGACACGACTGAAGCGACGCAGCAGCAGCAGCAGCAAGGCCTGTGGGGCTGTAAAGGACTCCTCCTGCACAGCAGAAATAGCCTGGGTTCGTTAACAGAATAACATTTCCAAGTAGGGCAGGCTTTCAAGAACCCAATCTTCAAAGTTCAGTTTAACAGACTCTCTAACACCGTTCCCCCCCGCCCGAAACCCGGCACTTAAAATGATGCTCAACATGACTTTTTATTAAATGAACTGAAATCAAAATTACTAGGAGGCAATACCTCGCAGTTGACCTGATGGTCATCATCCATAGTCTGCAAAACATGGAAGACAGAGCATGGAGAAAACCAAAACCTCCTTTGCCTCTGTTGAGAATGCAAATTAGTCACAGGCAATGTGGATAACAGCATAGAGGTTTCTCAGAATCCGAAAGACACAGAGAGCTGCCCAGCAGGGAATCATGCCTTTTAAGCTGCAATGCGAGAAAACAACAGTTGAGAAAGACACAGGCGCCAGACGGCTCACTGCAGCACCGCTTGCAATAGCCACAACATGTAAGCAACCGTGATGTCTATCCATAGATGAATGGACGGAGAAGATGCACTACAACAGATACAAGGGAATGTTCCTCAGCCTTTATAAAAAAAAGAATAAATGCTACTTGCAGCACCACTGATGGATCTAGAGATTGTTTGAGGGAGAAAAGTCAGAGAGAGAAAGCTAAATATCCTGGGACCCCACTTATAAGTGCAATCTAAGAAAGAATGTTAGCAATGAACACTCTGAGCAAACACTATAGACTCACAGATTTACAGAATGCACTTGTGCTTGCCCGGGGGAATGCTGGGGAGAAAAGACAGCTATGGAGCTGGGAATGGACAAGTCCACACAGCTATAATTGAGTGACCAGCAAGGCCCTAGTGTATAGCAAGGGGAACTCTGTTCTATGTTAGGTGGCGACCTGAATGGGAGGCAAGTCTGGGGGAGAATAGATATGTGTATACAAATGGCTGAGTCCCTTTGCTGTCCCGAGATTCTATCATGACATTTTAATTGGGTCTCTTCCCATATAAAATAGGAATTGAAACAAAAACGAAAACACTACACCCACCCGAATATCACCACCCAGCTGACAGAATGGGCATCATCAGCAAAGTCTGCAAACAGGAAAGCTGAAGGCCTTCAGAAAAGGGAGCTTCCAATGTCTACCCTGCTGCTGCTGCTGCTGCTGCTAAGTCGCTTCAGTCGTGCCCGACTCTGTGCGACCCCATAGACAGCAGCCCATCAGGCTCCCCGACCCTGGGATTCTCCAGGCAAGAACACTGGAGTGGGTTGCCATTTCCTTCTCCAATGCATGAAGGTGAAAAGTGAAAGTGAAGTCGCTCAGTCGTGTCCAACTCTTAGCAACCCCATGGACTGCTGCCTACCAGGCTCCTCCGTCCATGGAATTTTCCGGGCGAGAGTACTGGAGTGGGGTGCCATTGCCTTCTCCGAATGTCTACCCTGGGAAGGTATTAATAAAACTGGTTCCCTTGAGGTTCTTCCACACCTAAAGAAAGATGGACTATGAGAGGGCACTCCCACCCCCGGCGTCTTTCATGTACAAACCTCTACTTGAAAAGGACAGGCACACCCCAGCCTTTACTGCAGCACTACTTCCAAGAGCCAAGACAGGGAAGCAGCTTGACATCCATCTACAGCTCAGGGCACAAAGAGGAGCTGATACTTACATTCAAGGGAATGTCACTCAGCCCAGAAAAGAAGGAAAGAATGCTATTTGTAGCAACATGGAAGGACCCAGCAAGGACCCCAGGAAGCCAAGTAAGTCAGACAGAGGAAGATGAATCTCATCTGGGATCTTTTAGAGGAGGAATCTCAAAATGGACACACAGGACGTCAGTTTCAAAACACACACAGCTTAGAGACTTGACAACCCACTTGGCGTTCCCGAAAGGGACGTATCAGGGAGAGGAATTTAATAGGACCTTGAGATGATCATAGACACATAAATATAAACATAAACTATACATCCTGAATGATGACCTACAGAATAGCACAGGAAACCCAACTGAACATCCTCATACTAACCTAGACATGCAAGTTGTCTGCAGAAGACTAGATACACACCCAGGGATACCTGAATCAATCTGTTGTTTCTTTAAAACTCACACCACCTGGGAAATCCACAATATTAGAAAATACACACTATCTTACAGATTAAATGGAAGGCCAATGTTATTCACCTCAAGCCTCGGTGACCAGGGCTGTGGGCCCATCCCTGGAGCCTGAGCTGCCTTTGGTCCCAGGGCTGCAGCATCCCGGGGCTGAAGGTGCTGAGAAGGATGTACCAGCCAATGAGCCCCAGCTGGACCTGTTGTGTTTGTCTCTATTGGATAAAACCACGATTTCCAGACTGGGGCCAGCCCTGCAGAGCTAAAGCCATCTCTAGTGCATTCTAGACAGATGCTGGTCCCTGGGAACTGGAAGAGCCTTCCAAAGTCAGGGCATCTCTCAGTTTCTGAGGGGTGGGGTTCTTTCTGCCAACTTCCTTCTAGAGATTGGCCTCGCTTAGAGAACACAACACTCAAAGCCGGACAAAACACAAGTTTGGGCTTTGTGAGAAGCGGGTAGGGGAGGTTGAAGGTTAATGGGACACATGACTTTCACTAAGGCCCTGATGCCCTCAGGAGGCAGGCAGGAGGCCTCCTGAGAAATCTGTATGCGTATCAAACTGTATGCAACAGTTAGAACTGGACATGAAACAACAGACTGGTTCCAAATTGGGAAAGGAGTGCATCAAGGCTGTATATTATCACCCTGCTTATTTAACTTATATGCAGAGTACATCATGAGAAATGCTGGACTGGATGAAACACAAGCTGGAATCAAGATTGCCAGGAGAAATATCAATAACCTCAGATATGCAGATGACACTGCCCTTCTGGCAGAAAGTGAAGAATTAAAGAGCCTCTTGATGAAAGTGAAAGAGTTGAGTGAAAAAGTTGGCTTAAAACTCAACATTCAGAAAACTAAGATCATGTCATCTGGTCCCATCATTTCATGGCAAATAGATGGGGAAACAGTGGAAAGAGTGACAGACTTTATTTTGGGGGGCTCCAAAATCACTGCAGATGGTGACTGCAGCCATGAAATTAAAAGACGCTTACTCCTTGGAAGAAAAGTTATGACCAATCTAGACAGCATATTAAAAAGCAGAGACATTAGTTTGCCAACAAAGGTCCATATAGTCAAAGCTATGGTTTTTCCAGTAGTCGTGTATGGTTGTGAGAGTTGGACTATAAAGAAAGCTGAGTGCCTAAGAATTAATGATTTTAAACTGTGGTGTTGGAGAAGACTCTCAAGAGTCCCTTGGTCTGCAAGGAGATCCAACCAGTCCATCTTAAAGGAGATCAGTCCTGAATATTCATTGGGAGGACTGATGCTGAAGCTGAAACTCCAATACTTTGGCTATCTGATGCGAACAATTGACTCATTTGAAAAGACCCTTTAATGCTGGGAAAGATTGAAGGCAGGAGAAGGGGACGACAGAGGATGAGATGGTTGGATGGCATCACCGACTCAATGGACATGAGTTTGAATAAAGTCCAGGAGTTGGTGATAGGGAAGCCTTGTGTGCTGCAGCCCGTGGGGTCGCAGAGTCAGACACGACTGAGCGTTTGAACTGAACTGAACTGAACTGGTGCCCTCTGGGCACAGCTGGGAATGAGAAAGTGCTACCGCTTTGTGGACATCCTTGGTACCTACAACTTAAAATCCCCTGTGGAATCGAACTTCAATCGAACTTCCTTTACAGTCTGTGGGGCTGTAAAGGATTCCCGCACTGTAGAAATGACATGGGTTTGGTAACAGAATAACATTTCCAAGGAGGGCAGGCTTTCGAGGACCCAATCTCCCAAGCTCAATTTTACAAACTCTTTAACACCACTCCCCGTTAAACAAACAAAAGAAGCAGGTGTATAAAAAGATGCTCATCGTGGCTCTCTACTAGAGGAACTGAAATGAAAACCACTAGGAGCTAATAGTTACCAGCAGACCTGATGGTCATCATCCAAATGTCTGCAAATCATGAAAGCCAGGGAAAACCAGAACCTCCTTTCCTCTGTTGGGAATGCAAATCAGTCCCAGGCATCCTGGAAAACACAGAGGTTCCTTAAAATCTGAAAGACGCAGAGAGTTACCCAGCAGGCAGACACGCCTTTCATCCACATCGGAAAACCAAAGTTGAGAAAGATACAGATACCCAACCGATCGCTGCAGCACCGCTTACAATAGCCACGACATGCAAGCAACCGTGATGTCTATCCCCAGATGAACGGACTGAGATGTGGTACATAAACACTGGGGAATGCGCCTCAGCCATTACAAAGAATAAATGCCACTCGCAGCACCACTGATGGATCTAGAGATTATCTGAGTGAGAAAAGTCAGACAGAGAAAGCAAAATATCCTGGGACATCACTTATAAGTGTAATCGACAAAAGAATCTTAACAATGAACACACTGAGAAAACACTCACAGGCTCACAGACTTACAGATTGCACAAGTGCCTGCCACAGGGGAATATCTGGTGGAAGGGAAAACTATGGAGCAGGTGACTGACAGTCCCAGCAGATATATTTAAAACTGACCACCAAGGCCCTAGTGCATAGCTAGGGGAACTCTGCTCTGTGTTCTGTGGTGACCTGAATGGGACAGGCAAGAGTGGGGAGGATAGATATGTGTATACCAATGGCTGAGTCCCTTTGCTGTCCTTGAGATTCTATCACAACATTTTAATTGGGTCTCTTCCCACACAAAATAAGAATTGAAACAAAAACAAAATCACTGCAACTGAGTATCACCAACCGGCAGATGGAATGGTCATCATCAAGTCAGCAAGCCAGGAATGCTGCAGAGGGCCTTCAGAAAACAGAACCTTCCAGTGCCTTACCCTGGGAGTATACTAGGAAACGGGTTACCTACCACTGTAAATAAAAGCTTATATGTTCCCTCCACACTTAAAGAAAAATTGGCTATGTCGGGCACTCCTATCCTTGGCCTATTTCCAGAGAAACCTCTACTTGAAAAATACACACACACCCCAATGTTCATTGCAGCACAGCTTACAGGAACCAAGACATAGAATCAAAAATAACATCCATCAACAGAGCAATGCACAAAAATGAGGTGATATTTATATACAAGTGAGTGAAAAGAAGAGAAGCAAAAAGCAAAGGAGAAAAGGAGAGATATTCCCATTTGAATGCAGAGTTCCAAAGAATAGCAAGGAGAGATAAGAAAGCCTTCCTCAGCAATCAATGCAAAGAAATAGAGGGGAAAAAAAATAGAGATACCAAGGGAACATTTCATGCAAAGATGGGCTCGATAAAGGACAGAAATGGTATGGACCTAACAGAAGCAGAAAATATTAAGAAGAGGTGGCAAGAATACACAGAAGAACTGTACAAAAAAGAGCTTCATGACCCAGATAATCACGATGGTGTGATCACTCACCTAGAGCCAGACATCCTGGAATGTGAAGTTAAGTGAGCCTTAGAAAGCATCACTACGAACAAAGCTAGTGGAAGTGATGGAATTCCAGTTGAGCTCTTACAAATCCTGAAAGATGATGCTGTGAAAGTGCTGCACTCAATATGCCAGCAAATTTGGAAAACTCAGCAGTGGCCATAGGACTGGAAAAGGTCAGTTTTCATTCCAATCCCAAAGAAAGGCAATGCCAAAGAATGCTCAAACTACTGCACAATTGCACTCATCTCACATGCTAGTAAAGTAATGCTCAAAATTCTCCAAGCCAGGCTTCAGCAATATGTGAACTGTGAAATTCCAGATGTTCAAGCTGGTTTTAGAAAAGGCAGCGGAACCAGAGATCAAATTGCAACATCCACTGGATCATCGAAAAGGCAAGAGAATTCCACAAAAACGTCTATTTCTGATTTATTGACTATGCCAAAACCTTTGACTGTGTGGATCACAATAAACTGTGGAAAATTCTGAAAGAGATGGGAATACCAGACCACCTGACCTGCAGCTTGAGAAATATGTATGCAGGTCAGGAAGCAACAGTTAGAACTGGACATGGAACAACAGACTGGTTCCAAATAGGAAAAGGAGTACATCAAGGCTGTATATTGTCACCCTGTTTATTTAACTTATATGCAGAGTACATCATGAGAAACGCTGGGCTGAAAGAAACACAAGCTGGAATCAAGATTGCTGGGAGAAATATCAATAACCTCAGATATGCAGATGATACCACCCTTATGGCAGAAAGTGAAGAAGAACTAAAGAGCCTCTTGATGAAAATGAAAGAGGAGAGTGAAAAAGTTGGCTTAAAGCTCAACATTCAGAAAACGAAGATCATGGCACCTGGTCCCACCACTTCATGGGAAATAGATGGGGAAACAGTGGAAACAGTGTCAGACTTTACTTTTTTGGGCTCTAAAATCACTGCAGATGGTGACTGCAGCCATGAAATTAAAAGACACTTGCACCTTGGAAGGAAAGTTATGACCAACCTAGATAGCATATTCAAAAGCAGAGACATCACTTTGCCAACAAAGGTCCGTCTAGTCAAGGCTGTGGTTTTTCCAGTAGTCATGTATGGATGTCAAAGTTGGACTGTGAAGAAAACTGAGCGCCGAAGAATTGATGCTTTTGAACTGTGGTGTTAGAGAAGACTCTTGAGAGTCCCTTGAACTGCAAGGAGATCCAACCAGTCCATCCTAAAGGAGACCAGTCCTGGGTGTTCATTGGAAGGACTGATGCTGAAGCTGAAACTCCAATACTTTGGCCACCTTATGTGAAGAGTTGACTCATTGGAAAAGACCCTGATGCTGGGAGGGATTGGGGGCAGGAGGAGAAGGGGACGACAGAGGATGAGATGGCTGGATGGCATCACCGACTCGATGGACACGAGTTTGGGTGAACTCTGGGAGTTGGTGATGGACAGGGAGGCCTGGCGTGCTGTAATTCAGGGGGTCGCAAAGAGTTGGACATGACTGAGTGACTGAACTGAACTGAATGTTACTCAGCCACAGAATAATTTTATTTTATTTTTAAACTTTACATAATTGTATTAGTTTTGCCAAATATCAAAATGAATCCGCCACAGGTATACATGTATTCCCCATCCTGAACCCCCCCACCCTCCTCCCTCCCCATACCATCCCTCTGGGTCGTCCCAGTGCACTAGCCCCAAGCATCCAGTATCGTGCATCGGACCTGGACTGGCAACTCGTTTCTTACATGATATTTCACATGTTTCAATGCCATTCTCCCAAATCTTCCCACCCTCTCCCTCTCCCACAGAGTCCATAAGACTGTTCTATACATCAGTGTCTCTCTTGCTGTCTCGTACACTGGGTTATTGTTACCATCTTTCTAAATTCCATATATATGCGTTAGTATACTGTATTGGTGTTTTTCCTTCTGGCTTCCTTCACTCTGTATAATAGGCTCCAGTTTCTTCCACCTCATTAGAACTGATTCAAATGTATTCTTTTTAATGGCTGAGTAATATTCCATTGTGTATATGTACCACAGCTTTCTTATCCATTCATCTGCCGATGGACATCTAGGTTGCTTCCATGTCCTGGCTATTATAAACAGTGCTGCGATGAACATTGGGGTACACGTGTCTCTTTCCCTTCTGGTTTCCTCAGTGTGTATGCCCAGCAGTGGGATTGCTTCAGCCACAGAACAGAAGGAAAGAATGCTATCTGTAGCAACATGGGAGGACCCAGGAAGGATCCCAGTAAGCCAAGTAAATCAAAGAGGAAGATGAATCTCATATGGTATCCTATATAGGAGGAATCTCTTAACTGATACTCATGAAGTCATCTTGAACACAGACACTGACTTAGAGACTTTGCCAACCCACTTTGTATTCCACAAGTGGAAATATCATTGAGCAGAATGAAACAGGAGTTTGGAATTATCATAGACACATTCAAATATAGACATAAAAATAGATCCTCAACAGGACTTACAGAATAGCACAGGGAACCCTACTGAACACTCTTGTAATAACCTAGATGTGACAATCGTCTGCCAAAGACTAGATACACTTTCATGTTTCCCTGAATAAAGCTGCTGTTTCCTTACAACACAAACAATATGGGAAATCAACTACATTCTAACACAAAACACACACTATACTGCAAGTCAAATGAAAGGCCTTCTGTATTGACCTCAGGCCTCAGGGACCCGGGCTGCGGTCCCATCCCTGGAGCCTGAGCAGCCTTTCGTCCCAGGGCTGCACCATCCTGGCACTGAGGGAGCTGAGAATGATGTGCCAGCCAATGAGCCCCAGCTGGACCTGTTGTGTGTGTCCCTTCTGGATAAAACCACAGTTTCCAGATGGGGCCGGCCCTGCAGAGCTAAACCATCTTTAGTACATTCAAAGTATGGTGGTCCCTGGGAACTGGAAGAGCCTCCCAGAGTCAGAGGGTCTCCATGTCTCCCCGTGGAGGGTTTCCTTCTGCCAGCTTCCTCCTAAAGAGTCACCTCACTTACACAATACAGCACCCAGAGCAGGGTAAAATCCAGGGCTTGGGATTTCTGGGGAGTGGGAGCAGGAGAGGGTGAAGGTGACGGGGAGCACGACTCTCACTAAGGCCCTGGTGTCCCCCCGGCCCCCCACCCCCCCCAACCCCTGACACCAGAATGGTCATCATCAACAATTCGGCAAGTCAGAAAAGCTGGAGAAGGCCCAGAGAAAGAAACCCTCCTATCCCTTCTCTAAGAATGTGCATTGGTTAACAGCTACACTTAAGAACCCTATGGAAGTCTGTTAATAACCTAAAGAAAGAGATTGCCTATGATCAGACACTCCCACCCTTGGGCCTATTTCCTGAGAAAACTCCACTTCAAAAAGACATGTGCAGCTGAAGTTAATTTCAGCACTGCTTGTAAGACCCAAGACATGGAAGGAACTGTAATGTCCATTGACAGAAAAATGGACAAAGATGGTGTTGTACTCATAAACAAGGGAATTTTACTCAGCCATAAAAAAAAAAAAGGAAATAATGTCATCTGCAGCAACATAGATGGACTTAGCCAGGATCATAGGAAGCGAGCAGTCATAGGAAAGCAAATATGCTATGCTGTCACTTATCAAATGATGCTACAAATTGATACACGTGAACTCATTTAGGAAACAGAACAGACTCAAATTGTTAGAGAACCCACTGTGTGTTTCCCCATAAAACATGGGGAAAAGGAATCAATCAGAAGGTTGGGATTAATATAGCCACACTGATTTTACAAAATCAGATCATCAGTAAGGACCTACTCTATAGCCCAGAGAACCCCACTAGACACTCTGTACTATCTAGAGGGGCATAGCTCCCAAAAAAGACAAGATAAACATCTATGCCTACCCAAATCACTGACTGCAGCAAACACATCCTTTGAAGTCAGCTATGGTGGAGAGTTCTGATGAAACGTGGTCCACTGGAGAAGGGAATGGCAAACCACTTCAGTAGTCTTACCTAGCGAAAGCCATGAACACTATGAAAAGGCAAAAAGATATGACACTGAAAAATAAACTCCCCATGTCAGTAGATGCCCAATATGCTACTGGAGAAGAGTGGAGAAATGATTCCAGAAACAATAAAGAGATGGAACCAAAGCAAAAACAACACCCAGTTGGAGTGTGACTGGTGATGGAAATAAAGTCTGATGCTGTAAAGAGCAATATTGCATAGGAACCTGGAATGTTAGGTCCATGAATCAAGGTAAATTGGAAGTGGTCAAACAGGAGATGGCAAGAGTGAAATTTACATTTTAGGAATCAATGAACTAAAATGGACTGGAATGGGCAAACTTACTTCAGATGACTGAAGTCTATCTACTACTATGGGTAAGAATCCCTTAGGAGAAACGGAGTAGCCCTCATAGTCAAAAAAAGAGTCCAAAATGCAGTACTTGGGTACAATCTCAAAAGCGAAGACTTGTCATCATGAACAACAATGTTTATAGAGTACTTCCTGTATGTCAGTCACTGTGCCAAACATTTTACAAAGAGTACACAATTTCATCTTCACCATGACACACTGTAGGAGTTAGTATTATCCTACATTTTACAGCTGAAGGAACTAAGGCTTAGAGATGGCAAGAGATGTGTTCTGGCCATTGGCTTTAGAAGATATACAGGAAAGAACAGCAAGAGAAACAATGTACAGAAACAGAAAGCAGGACCGATTACAATTGATAAAGATAGATAAGGATATAAAGGAGGAGAAAATATGTGTGCTGTAGCAAATGAAAAACCATCTTAGTAAACACAGGTCTGAGAATCCACCATACAAACTATTAAGACTTTCCATGCTCTGGTACAAATGGATGTTCCAAAGTCATTTCAAGATGCACAATTTGTATGGAAATACAAAAAACCTCAAATAGCCAAAGCAATCTTGAGAAAGAAGAATGGAACTGGAGGAATCAACCTGCCTGACTTCAGACTATACTACAAAGCTACAGTCATCAAGACAGTATGGTACTGGCACAAAGACAGATATATAGATCAATGGAACAAAATAGAAAGCCCAGAGATAAATCCACACACCTATGGACACCTTATCTTTGAAAAAGGAGGCAAGAATATACAGTGGAGAAAAGACAATCTCTTTAACAAGTGGTGCTGGGGAAACTGGTCAACCACCTGTAAAAGAATGAAACTAGAACACTTTTTAATACCATACACAAAAATAAACTCAAAATGGATTAAAGATCTAAATGTAAGATCAGAAACTATAAAACTCCTAGAGGAAAACAGAGGCAAAACACTCTCTGACATAAACCACAGCAGGATCCTCTATGACCCACCTCCCAGAGTAATGGAAATAAAAGCAAAAATAAACAAATGGGACCTAATTAAACTTCAAAAGCTTTTGCACAATGAAGGAAACTGTAAGCAAGGTGAAAAGACAGCCTTCAGAATGGGAGAAAATAACAGCAAATAAGCAACTGACAAAGAATTAACCTCAAAACTATACAAGCAGCTCATGCAGCTCAATACCAGAAAAATAAATGACCCAATCAAAAAATGGACCAAAGAACAGATATTTCGCCAAAGAAGATGTACAAATGGCTAACAAACACATGAAAAGATGCTCAACATCACATATTATCAGAGAAATGCAAATCAAAACCACAATGAGGTACCATCTCATGCTAGTCAGAATGGCTTCTATCAAAAAGTCTACAAACAATAAATGTTGGAGAGGGTGTGGAGAAAAGGGAACCCTCTTACACTGTTGGTGGGAATGCAAACTAGTACAGTCGCTATAGAGAACAGTATGGAGATTCCTTAAAAAACTGGAAATAGAACTGCCTTATGACCCAGCAATCCCACTGCTGGATATATACACTGAAGAAACCAGAATTGAAAGAGACACATGTACCCCAATGTTCATTGCAGAACTCTTTACAATAGGTAGGACATGGAAGCAACCTAGATGTCCATCGGCAGACGAATGGATAAGAAAGCTGTGGTACATATACACAATGGAATATTACTCAGCCATTAAAAAGAATACATTTGAATCAGTTCTAATGAGGTGGATGAAACTGAACCTATTATACAGAGTGAACTAAATCAGAAAGAAAAACACCAATGCAGTATCAGTTCAGTTCAGTCCCTCAGTCATGTCCGACTCTTTGCGACCCCATGAATCACAGCATGCCAGGCCTCCCTGTCCATCACCAACTCCTGGAGTTTACTCAAACTCATGTCCATTGAGTCCATGATGCCATCCAACCATCTCATCCTCTGTTGTCCACTTCTCCTCCTGCCCTCAATCTTTCCCAGCATCAGGGTCTTTTCAAATGAGTCAGCTCTTCTCATCAGGTGGCCAAAGTATTGGCGTTTCAGCTTCAGCATCAGTCCTTCCAATGAACACTCAGGACTGATCTCCTTTCAGTCCAAGGGACTCTCAAGAGTCTTCTCCAACATCACAGTTCAAAAGCATCAATTCTTCAGTGCTCAGCTTTCTTTATAGTCCAACTCTTTCTTTATAGTCCAACATCCATACATGACTACTAGAAAAACCATAGCCTTGACTAGATGGACCTTTGTTGGCAAGGTAATATCTCTGCTTTTAAATATGCTATATAGTTTGGTCATAACCTTCCTTCCAAGGAGTAAGCATCTTTTAATTTCATGGCTGTAATCACCATCTGCAGTGATTTTGGAGCCCCCCAAAATAAAGTCAGCCACTGTTTCCCCATCTGTTTGCCATGAAGTGATGGGACCAGATGCCATGATCTTAGTTTTTTTAATATTGAGCTTTAAGCCAACCTTTTCACTCTCCTCTTTCACTTTCATCAAAAGGCTCTTTAGTTCTTCTTTGCTTTCTGCCATAAGGGTGGTATCATCTGCATATCTGAGGTTATTGATATTTCTCCCAGCAATCTTGATTCCAGCTTGTGCTTCATCCAGCCCAGTGTTTCTCATGATGTATTCTGCATATAAATTAAATAAGCAGGGTGGCAAAATACAGCCTTGACGTATTCCTTTAATTAATGCATATATATAAGAATTTAGAAAGATGGTAACGATGACCCTATATGAGAGACAGTAAAAGAGACACAGATATAGAGAACAGATTTTTTAACTCTGTGGGAGAAGGCGAGTGTGGGATGATTTGAGAGAATAGCACTGAAACATGTGTATTACCATATGTGAAGTAGATCACCAGTCCAAGTTTGATGCATGAAATAGGGCACTCAAAGCCAGTGCACTGGGACCACCCTGAGGGATGGGATGGGAGGGAGGTGGGAGGGGGTTTCAGGATGGGAGACACATGTACACCCATGGCTGATTCATGTCAATGTATGGCAAAAACCACCACAGTATTGTAAAGTAATTAGCCTCCAATTAAAATAAATTAATTAATTTTTAAAAAGATGCTGCTGTTTATTTGTTCAGGTGTGTGGGTGTCTGCAATGTGTCTGAAAACCAACAGATGGCAGCAACATGCAAGCAATAGTAAGTCACTCATCCTCTAGAGCTAACCAATTTAGCTAACTCTGCCATCAGTTCCGGAGAAGGCAATGGCACCCCACTCCAGTACTTTTGCCTGGAAAATCCCATGGATGGAGGAGCCTGGAAGGCTGCAGTCCATAGGGTCGCTGAGAGTCGGACACGACTGAGCGGCTTCACTTTCACTTTTCACTTTCATGCATGCCTGGAGAATCCCAGTTGCTCAAATTTCAACAGATCTCTCAGTATTCCCACCAAGTATGATTTGAGGAGCACAAATGATGTTTCATAGACATCCCTCCCCAAACATTATCACCATATGGAAGCCTTGTAAGAATGCTGATTTTGAAGACAATACACAAATAGAGTACAAGAGCAGCTCTCCTTTGGAGAAAGAGAATTCCCCTAGAGGACCAGATTGCAGTTATGGCTCCTTTCACCAGCAGTTCTGGCTTGATGGGAAGATCATTGCTATGGGGGTGATTGACATCCTTCCATACTGTGTATTGTCTGTATATTTGTACTACAATCTGGATTATTTATTTCTGTCTCTGAGTGTTTACTCTGCGCTCCGAGAAACTGCTTTTACTAGGCAACTTCATGATAAAACACCTCAACTCAGCTATTACTGTTAGGTAGTTAGAATAGGAAAAAGGAGTCCAGAATGGTGGTGGCTAAAAGACAAAGAAGGGAAAAGCCCACAAAAATAGAACAAAGGAAGGTCTGAGGACTGGAGTGAGGACCTCAGGTAAAACAAACAGCCCTCCCGGTTAGCCCAATTTACATAGGGCAGGCTCAGAGGGAGGAGAAATAACAGATAAAAAGAGGAGTCAAAATTGAGCCGGCAGCCTCTCTTCTCTCTGTCTTTTGGGTCGGCCCGCCCTCACTCCTCAAGGGTGTACTATCCTTTGTTTTTGTAATAAAACTGAGCTGTAACACGGAGCTGTGACACTGGTCTGTCCGAGGAAATTTCACAAGGCTGTAACGCTGGTCCATCCATTGGTTCAAATTTTTGTTTTGTTGAGACAGAACCAAGGAAATTTCAAATTCCCCTGACATCTACAGTGTCGTTTCCCAGATTTAACTTGGCTGAAACAACCTCGGCTTGGCCCCCGCGAACACAGCAGAAGTACAACGCGGCAAAAGCTCCCACTGGAAGCTGAATGTGAGAAAACCCAGAGCAGGGGAAGTGACAAGACGCCCAGCGTGCTGGAAACTGGAACAGCAAAAACCAACTTGGTAGAAAGCTAACATGGCTCAGTCTCAGATTCCAGAAGACCTCCAGTGGGGATAGGAAGTCCTTGCTCCTATGGCTGGAAAGACATACGGCTAACAAAATCTTAAATCCTTCACAACCTCTCATTTCTTGTTTCCTCGAACCCCCTACAAACAGGCGAGCGGCAGTAGGTGCCCCAGGATATCCTGAAGGCTCTACTATCTGCTGTGCCTTAGTAGCTGTTGCCCAAGCAGGTGGGGGTTCTTTTGTTCTTAATCTGCTTTGTGTCGAGGATCAGACCAATGAAAACTGTGAGCACAGGTCAGGTATTTAGCAGATTTTCTGGCAGGTTATGAAGGGGATTCCTCGGCACATTTTTCCCACTGTTTTTTCCTCCCATCCTCAGGTCCTCTCTCCATCTGTGCTGTTGCTTACAAAGTATTGGGCAGGTCATCATCTTTCCATTTCTGAAAGTTGTGCTTGAAACCGTTTACCTAAGATTGGGACTCAAACCCATGTGGTAGGGACTCTGTACTATGCTTAGTCACTCAGTCATATCCACCTGGGACTTGAGCCTGGCCAAAACCCATGGTGCCTGGTTTTAGGACCTAATGAAGCTCAGGCTCTTGATGTCTTATTGCCAAAAATTCATTGAGGGACACAGCAATAGGTAAGAGGTGGATTTGTTTAGATTTAGAGAGAAGCACAGTCAACAGGGTGTGGGCCATTGCAGAGGGCAAGTGCAGCAGCCATAGAATGTGGTGTGGTTATTTCCCCCCCACCCCAATCTGGGTGATTTCATATGCTAATGAGTGGGAGGATCATTCCAACAATTGGGGAACCACCCACTCCTTGGTCTTTTAATAGGGCCTTAGAACTGTCAGAAGAACATCTATTTCTGCTTTATTGACTATGCCAAAGCCTTTGACTGTGTGGATCACAATAAACTGTGGAAAATTCTGAAAGAGATGGGAATACCATGTCACCTGACCTGCCTCTTGAGAAACCTATATGCAGGTCAGGAAGCTACAGTTAGAACTAGACATGGAACAACAAACTGGTTCCAAATCAGAAAAGGAGTACATCAAGGCTGTATATGGTCACCCTGCTTATTTAACTTATATATAGCAGAGTACATCATGAGAAACACTGGGCTGGAAGAAACACAAGCTGGAATCAAGATTGCTGGGAGAAATACCAATAACCTCAGATATGCAGATGACACCACCCTTATGGCAGAAAGTGAAGAGGAACTAAAAAGCCTCTTGATGAAAGTGAAAGAGGAGAATGAAAGGTTGGCTTAAAGCTCAACATTCAGAAAACAAAGATCATGGCATCTGGTCCCATCACTTTATGGGAAATAGATGGGGAAACAGTGGAAACAACATCAGACTTTATTTTTCAGGGCTCCAAAATCACGGCAGATGGTGATTGCAGCCATGAAATTAAAAGACGCTTACTCCTTGGAAGGAAAGTTATGACCAACCTAGATAGCATATTAAAAAGCAGAGACATTACTTTGCCAACAAAGGTCCATCTAGTCAAGGCTATGGTTTTTCCACTGGTCATGTATGGATGTGAGAGTCGACTGTGAAGAAAGCTGAGTGCTGAAGAATTGATGCTTTTGAACTGTGGTGTTAGAGAAGACTCTTGAGAGTCCCTTGGACTGCAAGGAGATCCAACCAGTCCATCCTAAAGGAGATCAGTCCTGGGTGTTCATTGGAAGGACTGATGCTGAAGCTGAAACTCCAGTACTTTGGCCACCTCATGCGAAGAGTTGACTCACTGGAAAAGACCCTGATGCTGGGAGGGATTGGGGGCAGGAGGAGAAGGGGACGACAGAGGATGAGATGGCTGGATGGCATCACTGACTCGATGCACATGAGTTTGGGTAAACTCCGGGAGTTGGTGATGGACAGGGAGGCCTGGCGTGCTGTGATTCATGGGGTCACAAAGAGTTGGACACGACTGAACTGAACTGAAACTGTCATGGGGCCTCTGTGTGTGTCCTTTAGCTTGCAGATTGAGGATCAAGGTTTAGCTGAATTTGACTTATCATCTTGGATCCATTTAATTTTAATCGGTTTATGTTATGCCCTTGGGCCATGTCATTCTTTCAAAAGCTGTGCCCTGCCCCCTTCCCTCCTGTTTCATGCTCTTCTCCTGAGCCCCATTCAGGCCGTCAATGTTGCCTCTACAATCTTCTGGAGGGACAACCAGAAAATAGTTGGCCTTTGGGAGAGAAATGCTGTATAATAGCTAATCCCTCTAGATATTCACGCCTTCATCTTCCATGTTTCCTACAACATGTGCAACAACAGCATCTCAGTGAACCCGCTAGAGTGGGTGACAGGCACACAAGGCCTGCTAGAAGTCCATCTGTTGGTGGCATTCCTCCAAGGGCAGTTGGGCTTCTGGGGATAATGTTTGCCACTTTGGGAGTTCCGCAGGCCATTTGGGCCCAAACCGTTGACACCCTTCTCCTAAAGTTACAAACATACCCCCAGATCAAAACTCCACTCCACTTTTATGGAACATTTGGTCTGTTACCTTTTATAAGTTTGTTCTTAAGCCACTTACTAACTCCTATAACCAAGATCCTGCCCCCTTATAGGCAACATTGCTCCACCCTGCTTATTATTAAAATACTTTTAGTGCACCTAACCAGCAATGCTGAAGAAGCTGAGGTTGAATGGTATTATGAAGACCTACAAGACCTTCTAGAACGAACATCCAAAAAAGATGTCCTTTTCATTACAGGGGACTGGAATGCAAAAGTAGGAAGTCAAGAAATATCTTGAGTAACAGGCAAATTTGGCCTTGGAGTACAGAATGAAGCAGGGCAAAGGCGAACACTTTTGTCAAGGGAACGCACTGGTCATAGCAAATACCTGCTTCCAAAAACACAAGGGAAGACTTTATACATGGACATCACCAGATGGTCAATACTGAAATCAGATTAATTGTATTCTTTGCAGCCAAAGATGGAGAAGCTCTATACAGTCAGCAAAAACAAGACCGGGAGCTGACTGTGGCTCAGATCATGAACTCCTTATTGCTAGTCTCAGACTTAAATAAAAAAGGGTAGGGAAAACCATTAGACCATTCAGGTATGACCTAAATCAAATACCTTATGACTATACAGCGGAAGTGACAAATAGATTCAAGGGATTAGATCTGATAGACAGAGTGCCTGAAGAACTATGGATGGAGGTTAATGACATTGTACAGGAGGCAGTGATCAAGACCATCCCCAGGAAAAACAAATGCAAAAAGGCAAAATGGTTGTCTGAGGAGGCCTTAAAAATAGCTAAGAAAACAAGAGAAGCAAAAGGCAAAGGAGAAAAGGAAAGATATACCCATCTGAATGCAGAGTTCCAAAGAATAGCAAGGAGAGATAAGAAAGCCTTCCTCAGCGATCAATGCAAAGAAATAGAGGAAAACATAGAATGGTAAAGACTAGAGGTCTCTTTAAGAAAATTAGAGATACCAAGGGAATATTTCATGCAAAGATGGGCACAATAAAGGACAGAAATGGTATGGACCTAACAGAAGTAGAAGATATTAAAGAGAGGTGGCAACAATACACAGAAGAGCTATTCAAAAAAGATCTTCACAACCCAGAAAATCACAATGTTGTGATCACTCACCTAGAGCCAGACATCCTGGAATGTGAAGTCAAGTGGGCCTTAGAAAGCATCACTATGAACAAAGCTAGTGGAGGTGATAGAATTCCAGTTGAGCTATTTCAAATTCTAAAAGGTGATGCTGTTAAAGTGCTGCACTCAATATGCCAGCAAATGTGGAAAACTCAGCAGTGGCCACAGGACTGGAAAAGGTCACTTTTCATTCCAATCCCAAAGAAAGGCAATGCCAAAGAATGCTCAAACTACCACACAATTGTACTCATCTCATAAGCTAGCAAAATAATGCTCAAAAACTTCCAAGCCAGGCTTCAAATGAACCGTGAACTTCCAGATGTTCAAGCTGGATTTAGAAAAGGCAGAGGAACCAGAGATCAAATTGCCAACATCCACCAGATCATCAAAAAAGCAAGAGAGTTCCAGAAAAAACATCTACTTCTGCTTTATTGACTATGCCATTGCCTTTGACTGTGTGGATCACAACAAAGTGTGGAAAATTCTTCAACAGTTGGGAATACCAGACCACCTGACCTGCCTCTTGAGAAATCTGTATGCAGGTCAAGAAGCAACAGTTAGAGAAAAAAAAAAAAAAAGAAGAAGAAGCAACAGTTAGAACAGGACATGAAACAACAGACTGGTTCCAAATTGGGAAAGGAGTACATCAAGGTTGCATATTGTCACCCTGCTTATTTAACTTATATGCAGAATACATCATGAGAAATGCTGGGCTGGATGAAGCACAAGCTGGAATCAAGATTGCCAGGAGAAACCTCAGATATGCAGATGACACCACCCTTATGGCAGAAAGTGAAGAAGAACTAAAGAGCCTCTTGATGAAAGTGAAAGAGGAGGGTGAAGAAGTTGGCTTAAAACACAACATTTAGAAAAGTAAGATCATGGCATCCGGTCCCATCACTTCATGGCAAATAGATGGTGAAACAATGGAAACAGTGAGGGATTTTATTTTTTTGGACTCCAAAATCACTGCAGATGGTGACTGCAGCCACGAAATTAAGGAAGTACACCCATGGAAACAGAAGGAAGCCTATCAGTTGTGGGACTATGCCTGGTCTCAGCAATAATTCAGGAGCCCAATGAGAACCCCTTTGGCTTTCTGGAAAGTTTAAAAGAGGCCCTCCAAAAGTTTACCGATCTGGACTTAGACTCTTACAAGGGACAGGTGATTTTAAAGGACAAATTTCTATCCCAATGTGCAACAGACATCGGGATAAAGTTACCATCAGTTACAGCAGCAGGACCCTGCTGCCTCTTTAGATGAGATGGTCTAGACAGCCACCAGTACTTTTTATAACAGAAAACAGAAGAGGGAGGCCAAGGTCCAGGAAAGGGATAAAAGGAGAGAGACAAGGCATGCCCAGATGCTGGCCACCCTCCAGGGAAGCCCTATGACAAACCCCAAGTCCTTGAAGGACAAGGCATGAGGCAAATGCCTAATCTGTAGACAGGAGGGACATTGGGCCAAAGAGTGTCCAAACCGTGACAAGTCTACTAAAATGGCTTGCTACAAAAACCATCAATTGGGACATTGGGCAGCACTCTGCCCCTGGGACCCAAGAGCCTCAAGGTCAAGTGCTAAACCTTCCCTCACGATGTGTCAACAGAACTGAAGTGGCCTGCTCCAGCCAGCCCACCTATCACAGATAACCATCACAGAGCTGGAGCCAAGGGTGCAACTGGAAGTGGCAGGTAGGTCTGAGAAATTTCTTGGCTGACACAGGGGCTACCTACTCTGTCCTGACCTCCTATTCCAGAGCCTTCTCCTTCCAAACCTATACAATTTTGGGTCTACGGGAAAAACAATTACAAAAATATTCACCTGAGCACTTCTTTGTTGCTATACGGACAAATATTTTCCCACCAGTTTCTGGTGGTCCCTGAGTTTCTTACTCCCATATTAGAAAGAGATCTTTCCCTGCCTTTGAAATCTTGCAGCTATTGCAGTCCTGATAGAAAATGCCTTAAAACTCTCTCTTGGGGGCAAACTATTTTTACTAGCCACCAAGTGAAACAACTCCTGAATGGGAGAGGCCATTTATGGATGTCTGATCAAAGGATCCTCAGATATCAAGTAGTGCTGATGGAAAATCCAGGCCTGACTATATCCTCTTGTGAGGTTCTTAACCCAGCTACCTTCTTGCCTACCCCCAAGGGCTCTCTCCTTTTTCACTCTTGCCTCGAAACTTTGGACCACTGGACAAAACCCCGAGAGGAATTGTCAGAAGATCCTCTGACCAATCCTGAGGAAATCTGGTACACTGATGGAAGCGGCTTTGTCTTGGATGAAAAAAGAAGAGCTGGAGAAGCAGTAGTCTCCAATCTCGAGACCATAGAGGCTAAACCTTTGCCACCAGTTACTTCAGCCCAATTAGCTGAGCTCATAGCCCTGATTCAAGCTTTAGAGCTGGGAAAAGGAAAAAGAGCAGCCATTTACACTGACTCCAAGTATGTCTTTCTGGTGCTACATGCACATGCTGCCATTTGGAAAGAAAGAGGCCACTTGACCACACGAGGGTTCCCAATCAAATATGGTGATCAAATCATTAGGCTTCTTGGAGGCAGTCCATCTGCCCACTGAGATTTCAGTCTCCCATTGTAAAAGACACCAAAAATGGAGCATGGAAGTGACACAAGGGAACCAAGCAGCCAATCAGGCAGCTAAGAGAGCAGCATTACAGAACAATGACCTAAGAAGGGTTGCCACCTTAGTTCCGCAGACTAACTTGCCAGAAACTCCTTCATATATTGAAGGTGAGACTCTTAAAGCTAAGAGTGAGAGCTTTCAAGAAGACCATACAGGGTGGTTTCAAAAGGAGGGACTCCTTTTTCTGCCTGGGAACCTCGAATGGAAGTTAGTTAACTCCTTACATGCCCCCACTCGTTTAGGGGAAAAGGCCCTCCAAATATTACTAGAAAGGTCCTTCAGAGGAACAGGCCTCCAAATGACTATAAGGCAAGTGGTCTCTTCTTGTCCCGCTTTCCAATTAAATAACCCTGTCCAACAACATGGGACCTACCCAGGAGAGGAATGGCAGATGGACTTCACCCAGATGCCAGTTTCTCAAGGGTATAAATACCTATTAGTCATGATAGATACATTCACAGGATGGATTGAAGGCTTTCCCACCTGGACTGAGAAGACTGAGGAGGTGGTAAAAAAAACTGCTCCATGAAATCATTCCAAGATTTGGTCTGCCCAGGTCATTACAAGGGGACAATGGGACATCATTTACTTCTAAGTTCAACCAAGGGGTCTCTAAAGCATTGGGCATTACTTATTATCTCCATTGTGAGGCCTCAGTCTTCAGGAAAAGTAGAAAGAGCCAACCAATCCTTAAAATCAGTGATAAAAATGATAACCCAGGAAACCTCCCTGGGATGGAAGGAGGCTTTACCAATAGCCCTCCTCCACACCCATATTGCCCCTAAGGAACAGGTTGGTCTTAGTCTTTATGAGATGCTATATGGGAGACCTTTTGTTTATGTCAATGACCTCTTCCTAGATCCAGAGGCTCAGACCCTCCGGTCTTATACCATGGTCATTGTACAACTCCAACAAGATATATGCTTTCTGAGTGTCAACCAGGACCCAAAAGATTCTAAAGAGCCACCACGATATGCTCCAGGGACTCAAGTCCTAGTTAAAGTCTGGAAAGATGGGTCCCCAAAGGTTCAATTCCAGCCCACTTGGAAGGTTCCCTACCCTGTAATACTTTCTACCCCTACAGCAGTCAAGGTACCAGTACATGACTCCTGGATTTGCTACTCATAAGTCAAGCCATGGAAGAAAACAGAAGAAGACACTCAATACACTTGTGAGCCCCTGGGAGATCTCAGATACCTATTCAAGACTACAAATGAGTGCCACTCTAATGAACACCCCCAAAATTAAGTTTCTGGAGATAATATTTCTCAGAATAGCTCTATGAAGCCAATACAGTTTGGCAGGAGTTGTACTCCAAAATAGACAGGAGATAGATCTTCTGATACCTGAATAAGGAGGGACTTGAGCCATCTTGAATGAGACATGTTGTTTCTGGGTAAATACCTCCAGCTAAGTTTAAAAACAGTCTCACAGTTCACAAGAAAAATAGTCAGATCCTACTGGATCTCAAAGAACGAGCTGGAGAGTTCTCAGGGTGGCTACAATCTCTCTTTGGGGGATCCTTCTCTTGGCGAGGGGAAATTTGGAGTTGGCTAATGCCCCTACTAATCCCTTTCATCACCATATTGATGCTGCTTATGACGGCTCCATGTATTATCAATTGTCTAACCTGTTTTATCTTTGCCCAGGTCAACAAGCTACAACATGCAGTGCCAGTTCAACAAGGATATGTAAAACTACAGCCGACTACAGAAAATATCACTCACCTTTAGATAGACACTGCTCTAAGGACTCTGAGGCCTGAGACAAACAAAAGGGGGAGGCCCAATGGCCCTCACCATCCCAGTTCAGCAGGCAGTAGCCAGAGAGACCTCAATGCCCCTATTCCCAAAGAATTGGGCCTCCCATCTCTTGAAGGAGGAATGTTAGGTAGTTAGAATAGGAAATAGGAGTCCAGAATGGTGGTGGCTAAAAGACAAAGAAGAGAAAAGCCCACAAGAATAGAACAAAAGAAGGTCTGAGGACTGGAGTGAGGACCTCAGGTAAAAAAAAAAAAAGCCCTCCTGGCTAGCTCAGTTTACATAGGGCAGGCTCAGGGGGAGGAGAAAAAACATAAAAAGAGGAGTCAAAATTGAGCCGGGGGCCTCTCTTCTCTCTGTCTTTTGGGTCGGCCCGCCCTCACTCCTCAAGGGTGTACTATCCTTTGTTTTTCCTCATAAAACTGAACTGTAACACAGAGAGGTAACACTGGTCTGCCCAAGGAAATTTCACAGGGCTGTAACACTGGTCTATCCATCACTTCAAATTTTTGTTGTGATGAGACAAAACCAAGAAAATTACAAACCACCCAACATTACCACATGGGTTTCTACATCCATTCATGTCCCAAGATGAAATATAAGACAATATTGCAGTCAACAAAGGGGTGCATGTATCTTTTTGAATTAGTACTTTTCTTTGGAAAAACACTCAGAAGTGGAATTGTCAGATTGTATGATGGAATTATAAGATGGTGGAGTAGAAGTATGTGTGCTCGTCTTCTCCTGCAAGAACTCCAAAATTACAACTCACTGCTGAACAACCATTGACAGGAGAAGGTTGGATCCCACCAAAAAAAGATACCCTATGTCAAAGGGCAAAGGAGAAGCCCCAGAAAGATGGTAGGAGGGGCAAAATGATGTTTAGAATCAAACCCCATACCCACCAGAGATGCTCGGAGGGCTCAAACAAACCTTGTGCACACCAGGACCCAGAGACCCCACAGAGACTGAGCCAGAACAGTGTTTGAGTGTCTCCTGTGGAGGTATGGGTCAGCAGTGGCCTGTTGCAGGGGCAGGGGCTCTGGGTGCAGCAGACCTGGGTATGGCATAAGCCCTCTTGGAGGAGGTCGCCATTAACCCCACCATAGAGCCGCCAGAACTTACACAGGACTGGGAAATAGACTCTTGGAGGGCACAAACAAAACCTTGTGTGTACCAGGATCCAGGAGAAAGGAGCAGTGACCCTACAGGAGACTGACCCACACTTGCCCGTGAGTGTCCAGAGTCTCCGGCAGAGGGATGGGTCGGCAGTGGCCTGCTGCATGGTTGGGGCACTGAGTACAGCAGTGTGTGCACAGGACGTTTTGAAGGAGGTCGCCATCATCTTCATTACCTCCACCATAGTTTGGCCTCAGGTCAAACAACAGGGAGGGAACACAGCTCCAATCAACAGAAAACTAGATTAAAGATTTACTAAGCATGGCCCTGCCCATCAGAACAAGACCCATTTTTCCCCCTCAATCAATCTCTCCCATCAGGAAGCTTCCATAAGCCTCTTAAGCTTACCCATCAGTGGGCAGACAGAATGAAAACCACAATCACAGAAAACTAACCAAACTGATCACATGGACCACAGTGTTGTCTAACTCAGTGAAACTATGAGCCATCCATGTAGGGCCACCTAAGATGGACGGGTCATGGTGAAGAGTTCTGACAAGACATGGTCTACTGGAGAAGGGAATGGCAAACCACTTCAGTATTCTTGCCTTGAGAACCCCATGAACAGTATGAAAAGGAAAAAAGATAGAACGCTGAAAGATGAACTCCCCAGGTCAGTAGGTGCCCAATATGCTACTGGAGATCAGTGAAGAAATAACTCCAGAAAGAATGAAAAGATGGAGCAAAAGCAAAAACAACACCCAGTTGTGGATGTGACTGGTGATGGAAGTAAAGTCCAAGGCTGTAAAGAGCAATATTACATAGGAACCTGGAATGTTAGGTCCATGAATCAAGGTAAAATGGGAGTGGTCAAAGAGGAGAAGCAAGAGTGAAATTGACATTTTAGGAATCAGTGAACTAAAATGGACTGGAATGAGTGAATTTAACTCAGATGACCATTATATCTATAGTGGGCAAGAATCCCTTAGAAGAAACGGAGTAGCCCTCATAGTCAACAAAAGAGTCTGAAATGCAGTGCTTGGATGCAATGTCAAAAACAACAGAATGATCTCTGATCTTGGAATGTATCCAAGGCAAACCATTCAATACCACAATAGTGCAAGTATATGCCCCAACTACTAATGCTGAAGAAGCTGAAGTTGAATGGTTCTGTGAAGACCTACAAGACCTTATAGAACAAACATCCCCAAATGATGTCCTTTTCATTATAGGGGACTGGAATGCAAAAGTAGGAAGTCAAGAGATACCTGGAGTAACAGGCAAATTTGGCCTTGGAATACAGAATGAAGCAGGGCAAAAGTTAACAGAGTTTTGCTAAGAGAATGCACTGACAATAGCAAATACCTTCTTCCAAAATCACAAGAGAAGACTCTATACATGGACATCACCAGATGGTCAATACTGAAATCAGATAGATTATATTCTTTGCAGCCAAAGATGGAGGAGCTCTATACAGTCAGCAAAAACAAGACCGGGAGCTGACTGTGGCTCAGATCATGAACTCCTTATTGCCAAATTCAGACTTAAATTGAAGAAAGTGGGGAAAACCACAAGACCATTCAGGTATGACCTAAATCAAACCCCTTATGATTATACAGGGAAAGTGACAAATAGATTCAAGGGATTAGATCTGATAGACAGAGTGTAGAACTGTGGATGAAGGTTTGTGACATTGTACAGGAGGTGGTGATCAAGACTATCCCCAAGAAAAAGAAATGCTAAAAGGCAAAATGGTTGTCTGAGGAGGCCTTACAAATAGCTGAGAAAAGAGGAGGAGCTAAAGGCAAAGGAGAAAAGGAAAGATATACCCATCTGAATGCAGAGTTCCAAAGAATAGCAAGGAAAGATGAGAAAGCCTTCCTCAGTATTCAGTGCAAAGAAATAGAGGAAAACAATAGAATGGGAGGGACTAGAGATCTCTTTAATCTCCTGTGGATATCCAACCATTCCATCCTAAAGGAAATAGCCCTGAATATTCACTGGAAGGACTGATGCTGAAGCTGAAACTCCAAACTTTGGCCACCTGATGCGAAGAACTGATTCATTTGAAAAGACCCTGATGCTGGGAAAGATTGAAGGCCGGAAAAGAAGGGGATGACAGAAGATGAGATGGTTGGATCGCATCACTGACTCGATGGACATGAGTTTGAGTAAACTTCAGGAGTTGGTGATGGACAGGGAGGCCTGGCCCGCTGCGATTCATGGGGTTGCAAAGAGTCAGACACGACTGTGTGACTGAACTGAACTGAACTGAACTGAGAGATCTCTTCAAGAAAACTAGAGATACCAAGGGAACATTTCATGCAAAGATGGGCACAAAAAGGACAGAAATGGTATGGACCTAACAGAAGCAGAAGATATTAAGAAGAAGTGGCAAGAACACACAGAAGAACTATACAAAAAAGATCATGACTCATATAGCCACGATGGTGTGATAAATCATCTAGAGTCAGATATCCTGGAATGTGAAGTCAAGTGGGCTTTAGGAAACATCACTACAAATAAAGCTGGTGATGGTGACAGAATTCCAGTTGAGCTATTTCAAATCCTAAAAGATGATGCTGTGAAAATGCTGCACTCAATATGCCAGCAAATTTGGAAAACTCAGTAGTGGCCACAGGACTGGAAAAGGTCAGTTTTCATTCCAATCCCAAAGAAAGGAAATGCCAAAGAATGTTCAAACTACTGCACAATTGCACTCATCTCACATGCCAGCAAAGTAATGCTCAAAATTCTCCAAGCCAGGCTTCAACAGTACATGAACTGTGAACTTCCAGATGTTCAAGCTGGATTTAGAAAAGGCAGAGGAACCAAAGATCAAATTGCCAACATCCATTGGATTATCAAAAAAGCAAGAGAGTTCCAGAAGAACATCTATTTCTGCTTCATTGACTATGCCATAGCCTTTGACTATGTGGATCACAATAAACTTAAAGAGATGGGAATACCAGACCACCTGACCTGCCTTCTGAGAAATCTGTATGCAGGTCAAGAAGCAACAGTTAGAACTGGACATGGAACAACAAACTGGTTCCAAATAGGAAAAGGAGTGCATCAAGGCTGTATATTGCCACCCTGCTTATTTAATTTATATGCAGAGTACATCATAAGAAATGCTGGGCTGGAGGAAGCACAAGCTGGAATCAAGATTGCCAGGAGAAATATCAATAACCTCAGAAATGCAGATGATACCACCTTTATGGCAGAAAATGAAGAAGACCTAAAGAGCTTCTTGATGAAAGTGAAAGAGGAGAGTGAAAAAGTTGGCTTAAAGCTCAACATTCAGAAAAGTAAGATCATGGCATCTGGTCCCATCACTTCATGGCAAATAGATGGTGAAACAATGGAAATAGTGACAGACTTTATTTTGGGGGGATCCAAAATCACTGCAGAAGGTGATTGCAGCCATGAAATTAAAAGATGCTTGCTCCCTGGAAGAAAAGGTCTGATCAACCTAGCAGCATATTAAAAGTCAGAGACATTACTTTGCCAACAAAGGTCCATCTAGTCAAAGCTATGGTTTTTCCAGTGGTCATGTATGGATGTGAGAGTTGGACTATAAAGAAAGCTGAGTGCCAAAAATTGATGCTTTTGAACTGTGGTGTTGGAGAAGACTCTTGAGAGTCCCTTGGACTGCAAAGGAGATCCAACCAGTCCATACTAAAGGAAATCAGGCCTGAATATTAATTGAAGCTGAAACTCCAATACTTCGGCCATCTGTTGCCAAGAACTGACTCATTGGAAAAGACTCTGATGCTGGGAAA
Source organism: Bos indicus (assembly GCF_029378745.1). Classification (NCBI taxonomy): domain Eukaryota; kingdom Metazoa; phylum Chordata; class Mammalia; order Artiodactyla; family Bovidae; genus Bos; species Bos indicus. The sequence goes on along the minus strand of NC_091763.1, from coordinate 49,225,959 downwards.
GATTGAAGGTGGGAGGAGAAGGGGACAGCAGAGGATGAGATGGTTGGATCACATCACTGACTCGATGGATATGAGTTTGAGTAAATTCTGGGAGTTAGTGATGGACAGGGAAGTCTGGCATGCTGTAGTCCATGGGGTCACAAAGAGTCAGACATGACTGAGTGACTGAACTGAACAAGAATAGAGTAGAAAATATTTCATTAGTAATTAAAATACTGATGAATGTTGAAATGGTAATAGTTAGGATATACTGGGTTTAATGAAATGTAGCATTACTGTTCATTTCTCCTGCTTTTGCTTTTTTAAATGTGGCTACTAGAACATTTAAAATTACATTTTTAAAATTACACTTATGGCTCCCATCTGTGTCTCATGTTTACATTTCCCATTGTATTTCTACAGGACATCTGTGTCCTGAAGACTAGATATTGAACATGAGACTCAAGCCTGGCCAATCAGAGCAACCCACTCCCTTGGCCACAGTGATTGGTTCAGGGACATAGGCTGCCACTAGCAAGTGAAACACACTCTTGTTCTTCCCAGATGTCTATCTAAGTGGATATAGGAACTGAAACAGTTGCAACTGTTCTGATCCCATACATGGCCCTAAGATGGAGCAAACACAAGGACCTAGAGACAAGACAAGGAGAGAAATGACATTTCAGTGACATTTTTTGAGCCTTGGATTAAAAACCATGCCTATTCTTTGGACTCTTCAGTTAAAGGAGCTCACAGATTCTCTTTTTTGCTTAAACCAGTTTGAGTTAGAATTTCTATCACTTGCATTAGAAAGGTTCTTAGCTGTTACACCTTTGTATTTGACACTGGAGATCTTTGAGAGCAAGTTTCAGTCCAAAAGAGGTGGATGTCAAAATCCAAGGACTGAAAACTGGAATGGTAAGGAAATGGAGGAAGAAAAGGGAAACATGACATATTGTGGTGAAGAGAGAGAAAAGTCAGGTTCTACTCAAAAAGGAATGGGTGAAAGGGGCTGGGAATTCTGTCCATTTGGGTGTAGTTGCTTGGTTTGGCTTGGAGAGAACAGGAATATTCTCACTGCCTGGTTTCCCTGGATTTGGGATCAATAGGAACTGGGAGCTTCCTCCCATCACACTCTCAGAAGAGCAGCCTTAATATGGGGGCTCTCCTCACCCCACAAGAAGGACCTCTGGAAGTATCCCAAGCAATAGGTGATGAATGCTTGAGGTGGAGAAGAGAAAAGAGAAGGAAATAGTAAGAATACAGAACTACAGTGCTAGGGGTTGGCAGGATAAAGGAATGAAAAAGGGAAAGATGATCATGATGCAAAATTTCATTATCTGGAACATGGGGTGATTTGTGGTGATGCCTTTCACCTATGAGGACACATGGGAGAGGGAACAGGTATGATGGAGGAGGTGGTTTCAGAGGATGCACGGTAGAAGCAGTAGGTACGATGCAGGAGGTGGTTATAGAGGATGCACAGGAGAGGCTGCAGGTCTGATGCAGGAGGTGGTTTCAAAGGACGCCCGGGATAGGGCAGCAGGTCTGATGGAGAAGGTGGTTTTAGACATGATAGTCCATTTCTGTGCTCTCCAAGAACCACAGGAACTGGGGTAAGGATGTCCCCTAACATTTCCCTCCCAGTCATACTCCACTAGTCCCTTCTTGTTCTTCCCAAAGGCTTCTAAAAAGGTCTCTGCCTCTGGAGATCTTGAGACAAGATCTTGAGACAAGATCCCATCTTCCTGAGACAGGAAACCCCTCACCTTCGGAGGACTCACCAAGAAGGCTCAGGTAATGCTCCACCCACCGCTGCACCAGAGCCGACCTCACGCTTGGCTGTCCAGCCAGTGTCAAGCCCGGGATCAAGAAGCGGGTCTCCCCATCTTGTGGGACTCCCAGTCTCTGTGAGTAATTCTCTTGGAGCCCCACAGCACTCTGCTTGGGGGTGAGGTGGGGAAGAACCTTCCCAACAGGTAGAATAAACTCACCAATCAATGCTAAGAACTCTATTTTATTTTTGGGCACACCACACAGCCTACAGAATCTGGACCTTGCAGTGAAAGCACAATGTCCTAACCATTGGACCACCAGGGAATTCCCAAAGCTAAGAGCTCTTGGCCCTACTCTTCTATAAATAATCTCCCCTGCCCCCACCTTCCTTATTTAGAGGATGAGCAGTGTAGGAGTCAGTGGTGGTTGATAGCAATAGGCTGATCAGTCTGCCTCTCATTACACTTACATAAAATTATGTATGCTGCTAAGTCACTTCAGTTGTGTCCAACTCTGTGCGACCCCATAGACGGCAGCCCACCAGGCTCCCCGTCCCTGGATTCTCCAGGCAAGAACACTGGAGTGGGTTGCCATTTCCTTCTCCAGTGCATGAAAGTGAAAAGTGAAAGTGAAGTTGCTCAGTTGTGCCTGACTCTTAGCGACCCCATGGACTGCAGTCCACCAGGCTCGTCCGTCCATGGGATTTTCCAAGCAAGAGTACTGGAGTGGGGTGCCATTGCCTTCTCCAAAAATTATGTATATGTATCTATAAACATGTATTTATGCACTGAAAGCTATCTAAAGGTTATTTACCAAAATGCTTACTGTGATAATACTCCTGCTGCTGCTACTAAGTCGCTCCAGTCATGTCTGACTCTCCTAGATACCTTTAAAAAAAAAATTCCTTTGGAAACAAAGGTTTAGATATAATAGAGTAAAAGGTGTTAGAAGATATCTAGGTGCAATATACGCAGGTATTCTTATGCCTCGTATGCTTAAAAAATGAAAATCATATAAGAATAGATTGCAAACATAAACTTTTGAAATTTCTATACGGGATAAATATCGTAATCACCATTAAAAAGCAAATGGAAAGGTAGGAAAGATATTTGCAATGCATACGACAAAGTTTTAATATTTGTAATATTCAAAGGATCCTTAGAAAACAATTCTAAAGAACAGAACATTCCAACAGAAAAACTGGTGAAGGCAGTTTACAAAAGTAAGGCTATAAATGATGAGAAAATACAGGAACCAAACTATAAACTTTATCATCTATTCAAAGTTATTGTTTGAGACTTTTTTAAGCTCATTTTAAAATTAACTCATTTAAATGTCAAAACAAACCAATTTTGTTTTATGTTATTATTTTGACTACTTATGATTATATGTCATAATTGTTATTTCTCCCATTTTATAGACAAGGAAATGGAGATACAGAGAGATTGATTACCTTTCTAGAGGTCACACAGGTAAGTGATGGAGCAGGGATTTGAATTGAGAAAGTCTGGTTCCAGAGTTCATCTCTTAATATTTCATTATATGTAAGCACAGATCACCAAGCAACATCTAATAATACTGCCTACCTCTCCACACTCATCTCACTTCATTACTCCCCAGTTCTCTAGCCACACTGGCCTCCTTTCTGATCCACAGACATGGTAAGATGTTTTCTACTGTGGAATCTTTGCAATATTGGTCCTTCTGCCTGGAATATTCCTTCCCCACTTCTAGTTTTATTCATCCATTCTTCACTCCATCCATCATTCACTCATTCTTGCATTCATTTATAATACCTTTAAACTTTGTACCAGGCATTGTTCTAAAATCCTGGTTCTATCCTGTGCTATAGGGCTCATTCCAGATGTTACCTTTTAGAAATTTTTAAGCAAAGTGTTCAAGGGGGCAGCTTGATTTCCCCTGATCACTTACAGTGACATGCAAAAGGAGAGAGATGAGTTGAAGAAGAATGGAGACTTTGTTTAATAAACGTTTGTTAACTAGTGCCCCGGGGTGTCAGATGGTGAGCCCCAATGTGAAATGCTGCAAAGAAAAGTGAAATAGACATGTTTATTACTCAAAGGTCCTTGAGGAGGGACACAGCACACCTTGATGAGCCTCTTGGCTCAAGGCAGAATATGGGTAGAGACCCCTACAGAACCTTGAACTCTTGCCTTATTAAGGTGAAGGGCTTTTAGATTCTAGAGCTAAGGTCAGATTGGTCAATTCAAACCAAGAGTGAGGTTTTGGTAAGCTTTGCAGGAGTCTTATCTAAGGGGTGCACAGGGTAAGGTTGTGGGCTATGGGGGCAAGTGTTTATCACAAGGGTTATTGGAGAGTCATATCAGGAACTTGTCACATTTACTTGTGACTGGAGGTTGTTATCTAGAGAGGAGCTACTATCAGTACAAGCCCTCTTCAGGCCACACAAAATGGATGCTGAGTCGGCAATATTATGGAGTAGTTTAAACTCTGAACAACAGAATTGTTAAGCAAAAAAGAACCAGAATTTAAAGACTGAGAAAATTCTCAGTGTGGCCACATGGCAGAGAATGAGAAAGTTCATTCTTAAAGAGAATGCTAAGGGTGTGGCTGAACAACTTTGATAAAGTTACCATGACCATGAACCATGATCTCATCACCCATCTCAGCAGAAGCTAGGAACAGAGATGAGGCTTTACCAGCAGAAACCACAAGCTGAGATAAAAGGAAGCTGAACAAAGGGAAGGACTGCAGGAAGGCTGCAAGCTTGTTTATCTTTCAAGAAAAGGGAAGAATGAAACCAAAGGTGATCATGGAGTTGCCACTCCCACCACAGACCCAGGGAGCAAGGCTGCTTCCTTCTACCAGAGGGTGAAGCCCCCAGCAGGGACCTTCAGCATGGGAGGAGGAAGCTCTACTGAGCCTTGGGTATGATGGTGCCACCCCAGTGAGCCTGGATGACAGAATATTAAACTAAAATGGATTGCTCTTGAGCTTTAAGATCTAAAGGAACTAACTTCTTCCCATTTAGGTAACCACAGAGCATTGAGTAGAGTTCCCTGTGCTTACAGTAGGTTCTCATTAGTTATCTATTTCATGTGAGTGTGTGTGCATGCAAGCCCGCTAGGTTCCTCTGTGCATGGAATTTTCCCAGGCAAAAATACTGGAGTGGGATGCCTTTTCCTACTTCTTTATATGTAGTATCAATAGTGTATATATATGCCAATCCCAGTCTCCCAATCATCCCCCCCATCCCCATTCCCTTTTGGTATGCATGCATTTGTTCTCTGTGTTTGCATTTCTACTGTTTAGCAAATAAGATCATCTATGCCATTTTTTCTAGATGCCACATTTATGTGTTAATATACGATATTTGTTTTTCTCTTTCTGATTTACTTCACTCTATAGGAGAGACTCTAGCCAAAATATGGATAGATGTAAATACGTCGCTGATTCAATTTGCTGTAGAGTGGAAACTAACACAAAATTGTAAAGCAAGGACACTCCAATAAAAATTAATTTTTAAAAAAAGATTTAATGGGATTTACATATTTAAGTTTTGGACTTCCTTGGTACCCACCACTCTTTGTACCCACCACTCTGTCCTTTTCTCCCAATTTCTCCCTTTTTTAGAATGGGAGTGTCTATCCTGTGTCTGTCCCACCACTGTATTTTGGAAGAACATAACTTGTTTAATTTATACATAGGATGGATAAACAACAAGGTCCTACTCTATAGCACAGGAAACTATATTCAGTATCCTGTTACAAACCATCGTAGAAAAGAATATGAAAAGAATATGCATAACTGAGTCACTTTGCTGTACAAAGTAAATTAACACATTCTAGAGCAACTATTCTTCAATCACATTTTAAAAATTAAAAAAAAAAAATAACTTGGTTTTACATGTTCAAAGTGAAGAGGAACTTTGCCTGTGAATCAATGTACTTAGACTCTCACCCGTATCTGATTTAAGTGATATAAAGATGAAACTTTGGACTTCAGGTTTCTGAGTTAGTTAAGACAGGGGGAGCTGTTTGGATAGAATGAATGAATGAATTTTGCATGTCAGAAGGACATGAAATTGAGGGGGCCAAAGGTAGAATATTATGTACTGAGTGGTGTCTCCCCAAAATCATATAGCAAAGCTGAAACTCCAGTATGACGGTATTTGGAGATGGGGCTTTTTGGGAGACACAGTGTTTCCGCCCGAATTGGAGGCTTTGTTTTCCATGGCTTCAGTTACCCAGGGTCAACTGTAGTCCAAACACAGTAAATGAAAAATTCTAGAAATAAATAGTTATGTTTTAAAGTGCACGCCCTTCTGAGTAGGATGATGAAATCTCATACCGTCCTGCTCTGTCCAACCCAGAACATGAATTGTCCCGGTGTCCAGCATATCTACCCCTTAGTCGCTTAGCAGCCGCCTCAGCTATCAGATTGACTGTTGTGGTATTGCAGTGCTTGTTTTCAAGTTACCCTTATTTTACTGAATAATGGCCCCAAAGCACAAGCACAAGAGTCGTGATGCTGGTAATTCTGGTATGCCAAAGAGAAGATTTAAATGCTTCCTTTCAGTGAAAAGATGAAAGTTCTCAACTTAATAAGGAAAGAAAAAAAAAATCACAAGCTGTGATTGCTAAAATCTAAGATAAGAATGAATCTTCAATCAATGAAACTGCGAAGAAGGAAAAAGAAATATGTGCTAGTTTTGCTGTTATACCTCAAACTACAGAAGCTATGGCCACAGTGGTTGATAAGTGCTTAGTTAAGATGGAAAAGACAGTACATTTTTACAATAAGATATTTTGAGAGACAGAGACCACATACAGTAATCTTTATTACAGTATATTGTTATAATTTTTCTATTCTATTATTTTTGTTAATGTCTCACTATACCTAATTATAAATTAAACCTTATCATAGTTATGCATATATGAGAAAAATACAGTATATCTATGCTTCCATACTATCTGCAGTTTCAGGCATTCCAGTGTACAGGTTCTTAGAACCTCTCTCTCACACAAATGGGGGACTACTGTGATTAAGTTTAGATGAGGTCATAAGGGAGAGGCCTTCATGATGGGATTAGTGCCCTTATATGAAGAAATACTCAATCCCTCCTCCCCAACCCACTGTGTAAGGGCACAGTGAAAAGGCGACCATCTACAAGACAGGATGCCAGCTCTTGCCACTAGAACCCGACCATTCTGGCATCCTGATCCAGGAACTGCAGCTCCCCAAACGGAAGAAATAAATTTTTGTCCTTTAAGCCACGTAGTTTAGGGTATTTACTTATGGCAGTTCAAGCTGAATAAAGCAAGGGGTCTCCCCACTTTCTCTTTGTCACATAACGTCTGTGTTTTCAAATTAGTTATCACTCTCTGTAACTATCTTATTTGTTTTTACTTTATTATCAACTTCATTAAGATAGGAGCCCTAAGGTGACAGGGACATTTTCTGTTCTACCCTCCAAGCCTAGAACAGTGCCTGGCGTGTAACAGCTGCTCAATAAATGAATGAGTAAACAAGGAGAGAGAAGAGCTGAACACTTGCATCTTTAGTTTTTCAGAAACACCTGCTGAGGTTTTTTTTTTTAGGCTGTAGACTCCCTATGATCCTCACTTTCCTCCTTTCTCCCATTCCTTCCTCTTCTGCTTTCAAGAAAAAATGTAAATCATATTCATTTGGAGTGCATCCAACTGGAAAGCAGAAGGAAATAGAAGGGTCACTGTTATCCTTTTCCATCTGTTTGATTTTCATTAGAAAAAGAATTTTTTCCCCCAGTTCTGAAGAAAGAGAACAAAAGTCAAGAGTCATGAAAAGACCAAAGGTTACAAGTTACATAAACTACAGCAGAGTGTAGTTTTGTGTTTACTGCATAGTTGTATTTGTTAAATTAGGATCAATAAACAATCATCCAGAAGTGTATTGTTTACACTTTGCACTAAATACACACAGGCTAATTATAGAAAACACAATGATGTTGTTGAAAGAAGTTAGAATTCAGAACTGAACTTTTTCTTCTGGGTCAATCTTGGCCAAACGCTACTCAAAACAAATGAGAAATTTCTGTACTTCTTCCAATGAAAGGTCAAGAATGAGCAAATCGGCAGCCCGTGGGCCACACCCAACCTGGACACTTGTTTTTCCAAAAATCCAAATGTTGAGATTCTTTTCAGTCTGCATTCCAATGGCAATAATCTGCTGGAATTATGTTAGTGCTATCCTCTGGGCATGATTTTTGAGCTTTAAAACCTGACTGGATCTCACTAGTGTGTCCCATCCCTTATTTACATCATTTGCTTGGTTCCTGTCTGTATTCAAAATTAAAATCTCCATCTTAAAATAGAAATCAAAATGTCCTAATTTATACCAACTAAAATTAAGCCAGTGTTCATCCAGGATACAGCAGAGTGGTTGTATCTATTATTTACGGCCAATGCTAATTTGATAGGTCAGTTCTCATACTGTACAAATTGTTAACTCTTTTTTTTTTTTTTTTTTTTGCAGAACTGCCAAGCTTGTGGGATCTTAGTTTCCTGACCAGGGATCGAACCTATGCCCCTTGCAGTGGAGTCCTAGCCACTGGATCATCAGAGAAGTTCCTAAATATTGTGATTATAATTCTTGCCTAAAATTCTTCTGGAAAAAAACTTTTTTAAGTTGGAAATATATATATATATATTTAGTTTGACAGTTTGATTTGCATTATGGATATTCAAGAAATGAAAAGCTATTAATATAATACAATGGAGGCAAAGAAACTAGACTTGTGGGCAGACAGGTTAAACTTTGTTAGATCTGAACTTAAAAAGAATGTCAAACTGTGGGTCAGTAAAAAATATTTATTAAATGGAAATAATCCAATAATATATAATTCTTTAGGTGAATCCTGTGCATGTTTATCAAGTTAGTAAATGTTACAATTAATGATATAACTGACAACTCATTCTTGAAAAATTAATCTCATAATCACAAAATTAGATCAGATCAGATCAGATCAGTCGCTCAGTTGTGTCTGACTCTTTGTCACCCCATGAATCGCAGCACGCCAGGCCTCCCTGTCCATCACCAACTCCTGGAGTCCACTCAGACTCACGTCCATTGAGTCAGTGATGCCATCCAGCCATCTCATCCTCTGTCGTCCCCTTCTCCTCTTGCCCCAATCCCTCCTAGCATCAGAGTCTTTTCCAGTGAGTCAACTCTTCACATGAGGTGGCCAAAGTACTGGAGTTTCAGCTTCAGCATCATTCCTTCCAAAGAAATCCCAGGGCTTATCTCCTTCAGAATGGACTGGTTGGATGTCCTTGCAGTCCAAGGGACCCTCAAGAGTCTTCTCCAACACCACAGTTCAAAAGCATCAATTCTTCGGCACTCAGCCTTCTTCACAGTCCAACTCTCACATCCATACATGACCACAGGAAAAACCATAGCCTTGACTAGACGAACCTTTGTTGGCAAAGTAATGTCTCTGCTTTTGAATATGCTATCTAGGTTGGTCATAACTTTCCTTCCAAGGAGTAAGCGTCTTTTAATTTCATGGCTGCAGTCACCATCTGCAGTGATTTTGGAGCCCAGAAAAATAAAGTCTGATACTGTTTCCACTGTTTCCCCATCTATTTCCCATGAAGTGATGGGACCAGATGCCATGATCTGAGTTTTCTGAATGTTGAGCTTTAAGCCAACTTTTTCACTCTCCATTTTCATGTTCATCAAGAGGCTTTTGAGTTCCTCTTCACTTTCTGCCATAAGGGTGGTGTCATCTGCATATCTGAGGTTATTGATATTTCTCCCGGCAATCTTGATTCCAGCTTGTGTTTCTTCCAGTCCAGCGTTTCTCATGATGTACTCTGCATAGAAGTTAAATAAACAGGGTGACAATATACAGCCTAACATACTCCTTTTCCTATTTGGAACCAGTCTGTTGTTCCATGTCCAGTTCTAACTGTTGCTTCCTGACCTGCATATAGGTTTCTCAAGAGGCAGATCAAGTGGTCTGGTATTCCCATCTCTTTCAGAATTTTCCACAGTTTATTGTGATCCACACCGTCAAAGGCTTTGGCATAGTCAATAAAGCAGAAATAGATATTTTTCTGGAACTCTCTTGCTTTTTCCATGATCCAGCGGATGTTGGCAATTTGATCTCTGGTTCCTCTGCCTTTCTAAAACCAGCTTGAACATCAGGAAGTTCACAGTTCACATACTGCTGAAGCCTGGCTTGGAGAATTTTGAGCATTACTTTACTAGCATGTGAGATGAGTGCAATTGTGCAAAGAGCATTCTTTGGCATTGCCTTTCCTTGGAATGAAAACTGACCTTTTCCAGTCCTATGGCCACTGCTGAGTTTTCCAAATGTGCTGGCATATTGAGTGCAGTACTTTCACTGCATCATCTTTCAGGATTTGGAATAGCTCAACTGGAATTCCATCACCTTCACTAGCTTTGTTGGTAGTGATGCTTTCTAAGGCCCACTTGACTTCACATTCCAGGATGTCTGGCTCCAGGTCAGTGATCACACCATCGTGATTATCTGGGTCATGAAGCTCTTTTTTGTACAGTTCTTCTGTGTATTCTTGCCACCTCTTCTTAATATCTCCTGCTTCTGTTAGGTCCATACCATTTCTGTCCTTTATGGTGCCCATCTTTGTGTGAAATGTTCCTTTGGTATCTCTGATTTTCTTGAAGAGATCTCTAGTCTTTCCCATTCTGTTGTTTTCCTCTATTTCTTTGCATTGATGACTGAATATTTGCAGTAATACATAGGAGTTTCACCTACTTAATTGGATTTCATTACTGTAATGAAACTTTTTCTTGAGCAATAAATTTGTGCCTGTCTCCTATGCCTTTGCTTCCCTTGTGGCTCAGCAGGTAAAGAATCTACCTGCAGTGCGGGAGACCTGGGTTCAATGCCTGGGTTGCGAAGATCCCCTGGAGAAGGGAAAGGCTACCCAGTCCAGTATTCTGGCCTAGAGAATTTCACGGGCTATATAGTCCGTGGGGTCGCAAAGAGTTGGACACAACTGAGAAACTTTCACTTTCACCCATGTCTTTGCTAAACGAATTGGTGAATGATTTATTGCCGGGGTCCAGCCCCAGTGGATCCAGGGAATTCGAAGCGAGGATGGCATCGGAGAGGATCAGGAAACAATTGCTTAATTAAACGTTAATTAAGGATATAAAGAGTGGTTAAGTAAGGATAGCTCAGTGAGGAAATTCAGTGGAGAAAAGAGGCTGAAATAAGGATAGCTCAGTGAGGAAATTCAGTGGAGAAAAGAGGCTGAATAATTCAGCCAGAAGGTGAGAGAAAGAACGACATGGGGAGACGAAGTTTCAGTGAACAAGGCCCGCACTTTATTTTTCAAAGTAGTTTTTATACCTTAAGTTATGCATAGAGGATAATGGGGGAAGGGGTAGAGTCATGCAGTAAGCCAGGCTTTCTTCCTGCAAACTTATCATATGCAAAAGTTTAGGTGATTTGCATCATCTTCTGGCCCGGAGGCCTGTTAACATTTTAAGACCCTTTCTTCAGAAAACTTATTTTTCTCTAAAGGTGACTAGTCAGGCGCCACCCTCCAAAAGCATTAGATAAAGTTGCATTTCTACAGGGCAAAGGTGTGGTGGGCTATAACAAGAAAAAGAATTAACTCAAGGGTCCAAGGTTACAAACATTAAAGCTACTACTTACACCAATTATATTAATCAATACACTGCCAGGGACACAGCAGGTAAGGGATATGGAGACTTAGCAGCTAACATTGGCCCAACAAGTGAAAAACCCTTCACCAATACAATTTCTAATCAATCTTTTAACTGCTCAAAGGAATCTGTGTTTAGACAGTTTAGAACAGCTCATGCCTCTCACAGTTGGGAGGCTCTGAGCAATCACATGCGGCTGGAAAAACCTATTCAGGCAGGCTAGAGGACTTCCAAAGGAGTTTGTAGGTTGGAACACTATCATCCAGGAACTTTATTAACTGGAGCTGTAAGTTAACTCTTCTTTTCAGAGAGAGGTAGTGGGGGACAGCCCCCCGTAAAGTCAGAGGTGTAGGTGAGAGCACAAAGCAGAAAGTAGGCAGACTCTGGTTTTGGGGGTAGATGCTCGAGAATTTCCAGGGGGACTCCTGAGGCTTGATCCCACCTTTGCGTATGCCCAGCCTCCTTCCTCATGACCTTTGCCAGGGGTGGAGCTCCTACTCCCGGCAATTTATGTTCCATGTTTTTGTGGAATTAACTGGTTTCAAAGCCACAGATATTCTCAGCACTGCAAGTGCTGGGGGTCACCATAATCACATTATGAAAATCACCATAATCACAAGGCAGGTTTCAGTGCAAATCCCAGAAAAAATATTCTAATTAACCCAAGACTGTCTCAAGCGATCTCTTTCTATTTTGTTGCATGCTGGGAGCCACAGCTGCCCTAATATGTTTGGGTCATCTTTTAGCAGGGAAACTGGTGATGATCAGCCCTGGAAATGGCTTTAGTAGCCATTGGTATTTTAGTCCTCTGCCTCTTTACAGCCTGGTCCACTACAGAAAGCCAATCACTCTCCTTTTCTTGTTCTGTCTTGTCAAAAGAAGCAAACGGTTCAGGGTGAGCGGTTTGGACCTATTTATAAATGCGTACAATCATTGAATTATGGAATATTATGGAAGGAGCCTTTCTAGTTGATTAATCTGCTCCATCTCCTTTATGGTGGAGGAAACAGGTTCTTAAGAGGTCTTACAGCTGGTAAACTGCAGTCAGTTTAAGAAGTTATCCCTGTTGTTTCTGATGAGCGTTATAGCATTGCTATCTTGAACTGTAGTATCAGCACAAGGAAACTTCACAATGGTAAATATACTATATTTCAGAAAATCTATACATTTCACTCTAAGATATTACATGTCACTGTCCTGCTAACTTGAAAGTGAGAAAGTGAAAGTCGCTCAGTCCTGTCCAACTCTTTGAGACCCCATGGACTATACAGTCCATGGAATTCTCCAGGCCGGGTAGCCTTTCCCTTCTCTAGGGGATCTTCCCAACCCAGGGATTGAACCCAGTTCTCCCACATCGCAGGCGGATTCTTTACCAGCCAAGCCACAAGGGAGGCCCAAGAATACTGGAGTGGGTAGCCTATCCCTTCTCCAGCAGATCTTCCTGACTCAGGAATCAAACCGGGGTCTCCTGCCTTGCAGGTGGATTCTTTACCAACTGAGCTATCAGGGAAGCCCCTATTTTTAAATGACAGGATTCTCATTAACATGGTACTCAGGTTTGATGTTAAGAGTCAAGATTTCTGGTGAGATTTAGAAGAAATTTCAACATATGCCCAGTGTGATATGAGGAAGAAAACGGGAGCCTGGTGATTGACCGTAATCAGCGTGAGCCTCTCAGAGGCACAGCTGACACTGGAAATGCCTCGTTCCCCTTGCTTGGATTCTGTGCGTATCTTGTTTCCCATCCTGTCATCTAGATCCTCACTCTGTCTCTAGCCTAAACTTCAGACTCAGGCATCATCTCTGGACATTTCTAGCTGCCCAAGCACGTTAAAAAGCCAAAAGGCTCCTCAACTAAGCCCATGTGCCACAACTGTTGAGCCTTGCTCTAGAGCCCAGGAGCCAACTACTGAGTACACATTGCACAACTACTGAAGCCCACTGGCCTTAGAGCCCAAGATCCACGAGAAAAGAAGCCATTGCGACGAGAAGCCTACCCACTGCAACTGGAGAAAAGCCCCCCACTTGCCACAACTAGAGAAAACTGTGAGCAGCAACAAAGACCCAGCACAACCAAAAATAAATAAAATTAATTTATTTTCAAAAACCCAAAGGGCTTCTAATACAACATGGTAAATCAACTATATGTCAATAAAATTTTTTTAAAAAGCCACAAACCCAAAGGGCTCAGCAGTTCTTAAACCATGTCTACCATTGTCCCCATCAAAGATACACTCTACTATCTATGAAACAATTTCAGATGACCGTCCCCAAAACACATCACACGGAACTTAAGTCCTATTCCTGTCCACCTTCACCACGGCCCTGCTGTTCCCCCTGGAAATCTCTTCTATCTCAGTGAATCGCTAAACCAGCCCTCTAACTGCTTAAGCCCCAAACCAAGGAGATAGAATCCATGCCTTATTTCCTCTCTGCTTTCAATCCTTCAGAAAGCCTTGATAATTCTAGCTCTGACTGTAACTCAAATGCACCCACCAGCCCACCCTACCTTGAGCCCCTCCACCTCACTTCTTACCTGAAGTCCTATAAAGGCCTCTTTTATGTGTTCTCCCCTCTTCCATTCCTGCCTCCTTTCCAATTCCTTCACAAACCAGCACTGAGTGACTTTCTTCAAACACCAATTAGATATGGCTATTTCTCCGCAGGGTGACAATATACAGCCTTGATGTACTCCTTTTCCTATTTGGAACCAATCTGTTGTTCCATGTCCAGTTCTAACTGTTGCTTCCTGACCTGCATATAGGTTTCTCAACAGGCAGGTCAGGTGGTCTGGTATTCCCATCTCTTTCAGAATCTCCCACAGTTTATTGTGATCCACACAGTCAAAGGCTTTGGCATAGTCAATAAAACAGAAATAGATGTTTTTCTGGAACTCTCTTGCTTTTTCCATGATCCAGCGGATGTTGGCAATTTGATCTCTGGTTCCTCTGCCTTTTCTAAATCCAGCTTGAACATAGGGAAGTTCACGGTTCACATATTGCTGAAGCCGGGCTTGGAGAATTTTGAGCATTACGTTACTAGCGTGTGAGATGAGTGCAATTGTGCAGTAGATTGAGCATTCTTTGGCATTGCCTTTCTTTGGGATTGGAATGAAAACTGACCTTTTCCAGTTCTGTGGCCACTGCTGTGTTTTCCAAATGTGCTGGCATATTGAGTGCAGCACTTTCACAGCATCATCTTTCAGGATTTGAAATAGCTCAACTGGAATTCCATCACCTCCACTAGCTTTGTTCGTAGTGATGCTTTCTAAGGCCCACTTGACTTCACATTCCAGGATGTCTGGCTCTAGGTGAGTGATCACACCATTGTGATTATCTTGGTTGTGAAGATCTTTTTTGTATATTTCTTCTGTGTATTCTTGCCACCTCTTCTTAATATCTTCTGCTTCTGTTAGGTCCATACCATTTCTGTCCTTTATCGAGCCCATCTTTGCATGAAATTTTCCCTTAGTATCTTTAATTTTCTTGAAGAGATCTCTAGTCTTTCCCATTCTGTTGTTTTCCTCTATTTCTTTGCACATCATGAGAAATGCTGGGCTGGAGGAAGCACAAGCTGGAATCAAGATTGCCGGGAGAAATATCAATAACCTCAGCTATGCAGATGACACCACCCTTATGGCAGAAAGTGAAGAGGAACTCAAAAGCCTCTTGATGAACGTGAAAGTGGAGAGTGAAAAAGTTGGCTTAAAGCTCAACATTCAGAAAACTCAGATCATGGCATCTGGTCCCATTACTTCATGGGAAATAGATGGGGAAACAGTGGAAACAGTGTCAGACTTTATTTTTCTGGGCTCCAAAATCACTGCAGATGGTGACTGCAGCCATGAAATTAAAAGACGCTTACTCCTTGGAAGGAAAGTTATGACCAATCTAAATAGCATATTGAAAAGCAGAGACATTACTCTGCCAACAAAGGTTCATCTAGTCAAGGCTGTGGTTTTTCCAGTGGTCATATATGGATGTGAGATTTGGACTGTGAAGAAGGCTGAGTGCTGAATAATTGATGCTTTTGAACTGTGGTGTTGGAGAAGACTCTTGAGAGTCCCTTGGACTGCAAGGAGATCCAACCAGTCCATTCTGAAGGAGATCAGTCCTATTATATTTGTTGGAAGGCCTGATGCTGAAGCTGAAACTCCAGTACTTTGGCCACCTCATGTGAAGAGTTGACTCATTGGAAAAGACTCTGATGCTGGGAGGGATTGGGGGCAGGAGGAGAAGGGGATGACAGAGGATGAGATGGCTGGATGGCATCACTGACTCGATGGACGTGAGTCTGAGTGGACTCTAGGAGTTGGTGATGGACAGGGAGGCCTGGTGTGCTGCGATTCATGGGGTTGCAAAGAGTCGGACACGACTGAGGGACTGAACTGAACTGAACTGATTCCTCTGCATAAAAATCCTCCCTGGCTTCCTGTTGTGTTTAGAATAAAATCAACGTCAAACTCTTTACTATGGCCCTGAAGGACATCAAACTATCCAAACTTAATTCAAGCCACTCTTCCATTCACTCACCACTCCCAACTCCAGTCTCCCTCCCCTTCCTCAATATGCCAAGCTCATTCGGGCCCAGGGCCTTTACACACACTGTGGCCTCTGCCTGGAACCCTCTTTTCCTTTGCTATTCCCATGGCTGATGACTCCTCATCTTCAAGCCTGGTTTAAATGACACTTTCTCAGAGAAACCTTCCCTGATCACCCTTTTAAAAGTATGATCCCCTCTTAGACTCTATCTCAGTGCTCTGTTTTCTTTGCAGAATCTGTACCATTTATAATTATTTTATTTGTGACTTTCTTTGTTTTCTCTGTTTTACTAACCTGTAAGCTCCAAGAGGTCTAGGATCTTGACCATCTTGTTCATCTATTTATCTCTGACTCTGAGCCCAGGGCCTGACCCACAGGAGACACTCATCAAGTGTGTTTTGAATGGACGAATGAATGAAAGCCTGTTTCCTTCTCAGCATCCCCTTCCTGCCCAGGAGAATGTAAATTCTATTGAGATGGGAGACAGATGGGTCCCTGGGTTGGACAGCTAGGTTTGTCAAGTAGAGTAAAACTAAAGCTTTGTCCTCACCCAGACATTCCAAGGACAAAGCTAGTGGCAAAAGCTGAGCTCTGCTAAAGTAGAGAGATAAGGTACCTATTCCTGAGATCAAGGAAGACTTCCCTGTCTGCACATGTGCAGGAAGGCTTTTGGGGGATTGAAAAGGGGAGGGGCCCCACCCCATAGTAAGTGTGGACATGTATCCATAGGCCTCTTCGGTGGAATCCATCTTAGCAAAAAGTTGCGCAGGCATCTTGGCAAGGGTCTTAGGACCAGTCAGGTGTGAAGAAAGAAACAAGATAACTGGCCACGTGTAAACAAAGACCTGGAAGAACTGTCCTATACAAGTGATTTAAATCACCTTACTGTACTCCTCTTCATTCAGGATGCACTCTTCTCTGGGTGTGTCTTTCTGCCTAGCTTCTGACTTCAACGAACTGTTTCTCTGTGTGCTCTCCCATACTTTGGGCTGTGTCTCTAATAATAAACTTTGTACCCTTGTATAGTTTTTGCCTCCTTGCAACATTCTTCTTTCAAAGAAGGGAAAGAGCCAGAGCCACTTTGCTTCTGGCCTCTAGCCCCTGGTGGTCTAGTGGCTAGATTCCTGGTTTTCATTCAGGCTGCCTAGCTTAGGGATGTCCCATGGACGGAGGAGCCTGGTGGGCTGCAGTCCTTGGGGTCGCTAAGAGTCAGACACGACTGAGCGACTTCTCTTTCACTTTTCACTTTCATGCATTGGAGAAGGAAATGGCAACCCACTCCAGTGTTCTTGCCTGGAGAATCCCAGGGACGGGGGAGCCTGGTGGGCTGCCATCTATGGGGTCGCACAGAGTCGGACACGACTGAAGCGACTTAGCAGCAGCAGCAGCTTAGGGAACTAAGATCTCTCTTGAGGACCGCTCACTGCAGTCTCTCGGAGATCACTGTGGCAACTCTATCCCGTTGTCAGCACCTCTATCCCCAGCACCTAGTAATGTGAATGAATACTCTAAATATTTGTTGAGTTAAAATGAAAAGCAGCAGCTCAGTTAGGAAACAGTGGGAAGAATCTTCATTGGAGGCAATGGAGAACGAATTAAAAAGGCGGAAGGCAAAATAATGATCTTGCTATTTTTGGTACAATCACCTGTTACATGTATCCTTTACTATAAGTATGCAATATTATGCATTGTTGACTTAATATTAGCCTATGGTTACATTGCCTTTCTTGTCTTTTTCTTTTTTCTGAAGCTAATAATTTTTCTTTACAAAGCTCTCTGTGCAGCTATCATTAAGTTCTTCCAAAACTCTCTCTCTCTCAGAATTTTAAAGCACCTCTAAATACTCTTCTCTTTACCATGTGCTCAAATCCATCAGATGACCATTAGTTCTGCATCTTCCCTTGCACCCTCCATCCTCCTGCTCCTCTCTGTACCCTCTCATCTCGCTGCCCAAGATTTCCCTTTGCTTTTCTTCTAGCTTGGATCTCTTATTTCTAGGGTCCTATGTCTTCTCCTTTCTTAGTTTATCCTCTCTTTTGGCAAAGCATCTCCTGCCGAAGCTTCTTGAGAGAGAATGGAAGGGAAGTCTCTTCACTGCTAAGAATCCCACTTCTCATTTCTAAGGATTAATCCTGCTCCCTTACAATCTCCTTTAATTAAAGGCAGGGGCTAGGAGTTATTTTTCTTTTAATCTCCTAGTCTATGTACGACTGTTCCCCTGCCAGTCCCTGTTCATCACAGATCCTAAAATTATCCTAGTTATTTATCTGTTTACCAATATATTATCTTTCCACCTTACATGCCTTACTCCATCAATGTATCTTCAGCACATTAAAGTTGCCGGTCCCACTAAAATCACTGAATAAATAGACAAATGAATTAAAAAAAAAAAAAAGGTGGGAGAGTGGAAAGTGGAGGGCACAGGCCACCACTTACTACTGGGAAGACTACCCTGGTACTGGTTTTGCCTTTTCGAGGCACTATGATATACAGAGTCAGACAAACCCAGCAGAACTATAGAATCTAGGGAAGGCTACAGAAATGTTTCTTTCTTTTAGAATAATTTTAAACAACAGATCTCAGTGTGTGGATTATCCTGTAGAGAGAAAACCAATGCTGATTCTAGATTATAGATGCTTACAGCACTATATCAAACAGGAGAATTGTAGGAGTACACATTTATCTTGGTAACTGTGACAATTACTTCTTTCTATTCTGTGGCCCTGTGATGCTGGTGTAGACCAGGAGAACTCTGCCTAAGGCAGGAAGAAGTTACAACCTCCTGCATCCCCCTCACCTGACCCTCCCTACCTCCATACTATTAATTTCTTTAAGCTGGAAAAGGTCCCTGGGTATCTTTTGACTGTTTAAGAGTCCAGTTCAATATGTTTGCACAAGTGTACAAAGATGTATGTTCAAGGATTTCTCTGCACTGTTGCCTCTCTTAGCAGCCCTCTGGATCCCCACAGTGGGGGCTGGTCCCTTGATACTTCCCAGTGCTAAAGCCATGTGGGAAATCTCTGTTGATGGACTCTGCTGGTTTAAAGGCTACCAAGACATGCTTGTAAGTGAAAATAGCAAGATGAAGAATTATGTTTGTTCCTACTTCTATAGCTACAGAGTTTGTATAACTTAAAATATGTCTCTATGTATAAAAAGTTTCAAGATCCTCAAAATGCTATTAAAGCTTGCCTCTAAGGAAGAAGACAGGAGGCATATTATTTAAGGTGTTTTTAGCCATAGGCCATGTATTACCTTTTTTCAATAAAAAATACTACTGAATTTTTAAAATTGACAAATACTCTCTCATGAATTGTAGACTCCAATTCTTATCAAGCTTAGAGTAATTAACTAGAATAACTAGAGTAATTAACATTGGGTCTGATTCCTTCATGATTAATTAAAATACTGATAATATTAGGGTGGTACTTTGCAGTTTCCAAAACACTTTCACATATACTATTTCATAACAACCCACTGAAGAATGTACTAGCAGTAGTGATACCAATCACTTTTATCAATGAAAAAACAAACAAACAAACCCCATTCAAGGTAAATAGGAAGTTGTGGATTCAGGACTTGAATGAGGTCTTTGAACATCAAATGCTGTGATCTTTCCCCCAAATGCAACTTCTCTCTTCACTAAATCATTTTCTAAAAGAACAACTCTCTACATCAACTTCAAATTATAACATAATTATTGGGATGTTTATCATCTCTTTAAAATGCTGTTAAATTTTAGGTTTCTTGAAAAGCCTGAATAAGAATTTTTCTATTGTTGCTGGATGCCATTTTCCGCTTCATGGGAGAAAACATATGAATAATGTAAGACTTTTTTATCCTCTCTTGTTTATCCATCTATTATCAACATTTTATTGCAGGCAGGAATAGGGCTATGGGCATAATCCTGATGTTGATCCCAGAAAATTGGTTCTTATGAGCCTATCCATAGCCCTAATGGGACCAGAACAGTTAAAATAGACACTTGACAAAATTCCAATCCTAATGATATAAAATAGAGGAGGGAGTTCCCAGGATCCCCCTCTTCCATATTGATCTGAGTAACTTGACATAGCTTTTTGATGAGCTGACTAGATGGCCCTCTGTTGCAATAAGTAGGAAAGGGGCCTCTCTCTTTCCTCACCAGAGATTTTCAATCCTGTGTGCACAATGCAACCATCTAGAAAACTTAAAAAAAAAAAAAAAAATTACTGGTGCTTGGGCCCAACCCCCAGAGTTTTATGGGTTAATCAGTCTGAGCTGGTGCCTGGACATAGATATTTTTTAAATCTCTGTAGGTGATACAATATTAATAAGTGTTGGGGCTGTGTTTAACAGCTGTCTTCTCCTGGATCTATTGTGATGCAGCTTTCCCCTAAAGCAAAAACATCCCCAGCCCTATCAAGGTCCTTTAATGTCCCTCAGTGGGCTTGGCCAGCACCATCTCTCCCACATTCAATGAGGCCGAACTCTGAGCTTCCAGCTGAGAACTTGATCAGGCATTTGAACAGATTCCAGACAGCCTCTTAACAGAACACTGCTGCTGCTAAGTCACCTCAGTCGTGTCCAACTCTGTGTGACCCCATAGACAGCCCCAGCCCCATCCCTGGGATTCTCCAGGCAAGAACACTGGAGTGGGTTGCCATTTCCTCCTCCAATGCATGAAAGTGAAAAGTGAAAGGGAAGTCGCTCAGTCGTGTCTGACTCTTCACGACCCCATGGACTGCAGCCTCCCAGGCTCCTCCATCCATGGGAGTTTCCGGGCAAGAGCACTGGAGTGGGTGCCACTGCCTTCTCTGTAACAGAGCACTAGCCTTGCCTATACCCTCTCATTGTGCCGCATATGATGTGAGAAGGCTCCAGATCCAGGCAAAGACTCAGGTCTTTTTATTTGTCACAAGAGGATATAGATTTTACCCACTGGAATTTAAGCTGGATGGATCTATTTCAATCAGTAACAGAATTTTTATATTTCAGGACTTGCTAGGGAATACAGCCTGGTACTCTCTGCTCCGTCCAGTGCCTGAGAACAAGTCTCACTGAAACCTTAGAGTTCAAGGTCTGTGCAAATCACCTCCTTATCTACAGTCTATATGTTCCATCCTTGCCTGGAGCAAACAGGGAGTGTCAGGCTTGCACACCATTACTTTTTCTTTTTATTAAAAATTTACTGAGGGAGAGTTGATGTACACTATTATATTAGTTTCAGGTATACAACAGTGATCCAAAATTTTTAGAAATTTTTTTTATAGATTATACTCCACTTAAAGTTATAATAAAATATTAACTATATCCCCTTATTGTATAACATATCCTTGTAGCTTGTTTTATATTTAATAGTTGTTCCTGTCAATCCCCTACCCCTATCCTGCCCTTCCTCTCTTCCCTCTCCCCACTGGTAACCACTAATTTGTTCTCTCTATCTGTGAATCAGCTTCTTTTTTGTTATATTCACTAGTTTTCTATTTTTTTAGATTTCATATGTAAGTGATATCATACAGCATTTGTCTTTCTCTGACTTATTTCACTAAGCATAATACTCTCTGAGTCCATTCATCTTGCTACAAATGGCAAAATTTCTTCTCTATGGCTGTAGAATTTTCATGTACCTGTTAGCTATCCCTTATGTCTTTTAAAGAAAAATGTCTATTTAAGTCTTCTGCCCATTTTTTAATCTAGTTTTTTTTTTTTGTTAAATACTGAGTTGTACAAGCTGTTTATATATATTGGACATTAAACCCTTATCAGTCACATCATTTGCAAATATCTTCTCCCATTCAATAGGTTTTCTTCTAGAAGACCTAAATGTAAGACTGGAAACCATAAAACTCATAGAATGAGTTCAAGAGTGTTCTTTCCTCTGCAATTTTTTGGACTAGTTTAAGAAAGATAGTGTTAACTGTTATCTAAATGTTTGGTAGAATTCACCTGTGAAGCTGTCTTGTCCTGGACTTTTGTTTGTTGGGAGTTTTTTTTTTTTTTTTAACTGGTTTAATTTTATTACTGATGATTGGTTGGTTTATATTTTCTATTTCTTCTTAGTTTAGCCTTGGGAGATTGTACGCTTCTGGGATTTGTCCATTTCCTCTAGGTTGTCCACTGGCATTTATTTTTTATTGGAATTTAGTTGTTCATAATAATCTCTTATAAGCCTTCATATTTCTGTGGTTTCAGTTGTAACTTCTCCTTTTTCATTTCTGATTTTATTGATTTTGGCTCTCTCTTTTTTTCTTGAGTCTGGCTAAAGGTTTATAATTTTTGCTTATTGTTTCAAAGAACCAACTCAGTTTCACCGATCTTTTCTATTTTTTAGTCTGTATGATAATTTATTGCTGCTCTGCTGCTAAGTCACTTCAGTTGTGTCCAACTCTGTGAGACCCCATAGACGGCAGCCCACCAGGCTCCCCCGTCCCTGGGATTCTCCAGGCAAGAACACTGGAGTGGGTTGCCATTTCCTTCTCCAATGCATGAAAGTGAAAAATGGAAGTGAAGTCGCTCAGTCGTGTCCGACTCTGTGAGACCCCATAGACAGCAGCCCACCAGGCTCCTCCGTCCATGGGATTTTCCAGGCAAGAGTACTGGAGTGGGGTGCCATTGCCTTCTCCGATTTCTGCTCTAATCTTTATCATTTGTTTCTTCCTACAAATGCTGGAGAAGGTGTGGAGAATGGACTCTTCCTACATTGTTAGTGGGAATGTAAGCTAGTGTAGCCACTGTGGGAAACAGTATGGCGGTTCCTCAGAAAACTAAAAATAGAATTATCATATGATCCAGCAATCCTACATGTTTCCCAGGCGGCCCAGTGGTAAGGCATTCGCCTGCCAATGCAGGAGACGCAGGTTTGATCCCTGGGTCAGAAAGATCCCTGGGAAGAGGAAATGGCAACCCACTCCAGTATTCTCACCTGGAGAATTCCATGGACAGAGGAGCCTGGCAGACTGCGGTCCATGGGGTTGCAAAGAGTCAGACACCACCGAGCACTCATGCAATGCAATACACACCAGCAATACCACACCTGGGCACATATTCAGTCATAGCTATAATTCAAAAAGATCTATGCAACCCTATGTTCATAGCAGCACTATTCACAGTAACCAAAACATGGAAACAGCGTAAATGTCCATCAACAGATGAATGAATAAAGATGTGGTACATATATACAATGGAATACTACTCAGCCACAGAAAAGAATGAGATAATGGCATTTGCAGCAACATGGGTTTAACTAGAGATTATCATACTAAGTGAAATGTCAGAAAAAAAAAGACAAATACTATAGGATATCACTTATATATTGAATCTAAAATATGACGCAAATGAACCTGTCTAGGAACCAAACAGAATCATGGGCATAAAGAACAGACTGGTGGTTGCTGGGGGGGCGGGGGTTGGAGGAGGGATGGAAAGGGAGGCTGTTGTTAGCAGATGTAAGCTTTTAAATAGAGAATGCATAAACAACAAAGTCCTACTGTATGGCACAGAGAACTATATTCAATATCCTATGATTAAACCATAATGGCTGCTGCTGCTGCTGCTGCTGCTATGTCGCTTCAGTCGTGTCCGACTCTGTGCGACCCCATAGACGGCAGCCCACCAGGCTCCCCCATCCCTGGGATTCTCCAGGCAAGAACACTGGAGTGGGTTGCCATTCCCTTCTCCAGTGCATGAAAGTGGAAAGTGAAAGTGAAGTCTCCCAGTCGTGTCCGACTCTTTGCAACTGCATGGACTGAAGCCTACCAGGCTCCTCCGTCCATGGGATTTTCCAGGCAAGAGTGCTGGAGTGGGTTGCCATTGCCTTCTCCATAATGGATATATACATATAAATGAATCATTTTTCTATACAGAAAAAGAAATACATTGTAACATTGCAAATCAATCAACTATACTTCAATTAAAACATATTAAGAAAAACTAAAGTCTATTTTGTCTGATATAAATAATGCTAACCCAGTTTTCTACTGATTTTCATATGCATGGAAAACCTTTTTTCATCCCTCATTTTCAGTCTATGTGTGTCTTTAGATCTGAAATGAGTCTCTTGTAGGCAGTGTGTGTATATATATATTGTTCTTATACCCATTCAGCCACTCTATGTCTTTTGATTGGAGCATCTAAACCATTTACATTTAAAGTGATTATTAATAAGCATGTACTTATTGCCATTTTGTTAACCATTAGATTTCTATACAAATGTCACTACAATGGTAACATTGAATAATATAGCCTTGAGGTTTTATGGTGATTTAATAAAAGGAATAGCCATTGAAATACCAGCCTTGATTTTAAGTAAAAGTATATTTGAAGACAGTAGCCTATATTTTGTTCAGTGGATGAAACAGTAACATTTTTTTGCTCATTTTGTTCAATCAGCAAACACTTATTAAGCACCTCCTTTGGACAGATAGGTACTGGCCATTTATAGATAAATCAGGTAAGTGTCTATATTTCCAAGAATTCACAGGATAGTGTAGAGAAAGAGTATAAACAAATAGTTACAAAACCATCAGCCAAGTGCAATAAAAGAGTTTAGTGCAAGGTGCACAGAGGGGCCCCAGTTTCAGCCTTGGCTGGGCAGTCAGAGAAGCAGGTCCGAAGGGAATGACTGAGGTTCCCCCAAGTTGAAAGTGGATGTTTAAATTTTAGAAAGATAATTCTGGAATATAAAGGAGGTAGATTTATTGAATAACCATATATCGTGTAGCCCTCACCATGACCCCCATACTATTCTAAGTGCTTACATGGAGTGATACATTTAATCTTCATAACAACTCTTTGAGGAAAGAACTGTTATCCCCATTTACACATGAGGAAACAGGCACACAGAGATTATGTAACTTGATTGAGATTGTATGGCTATTAAGGAACAAAATCAAGATTTAAACTCAGGCTGTTTGGCTCCAGAGCCCACACACTTCCATTACGCTACAGTGCCTCAGGGACAGAGACAGAGCAAAAGGGAGATGGGTGGACCAGCTACAAAGCTGATGTCAAGGGGAGATGGATACCTTGCATTTAACAGGCGAAAATAACAGAAAAAATAGACTGAAACTCACTCTGTGGTTCTAGCTTGGGGAATTAGGAAAAAGATTAAGCCTTTAACTGAGTAAACAAATGATAGAGGTATACGCTTCAGATAGCCCAAAGTTAGAGGAAAAGGGAAACAACATTTATGAAACAGAATTTATGTTCTAGGAAATCTAAATATTCAATAGACTAACATGTTTAATTCTTATAACTTTAAGAGCTGGTTTTTAAATATGAGAAGACAGAAGTTCAGAGAGGTTAAGTGAAGTCACACAATATATTAGACATCTGCTGGTTTGGGCTGCCTAGAATCCTAACAGCACTTCGGTTTTTTCTGGGGGAATCACATCCCTCCCATTACATGTAGTCTTCTTGGTGGGGCATAATTTCAGGTACCCGCCTCCCAACAAAAGTTGAAAAGCTGTGTCATTCCTCTTTCTGGTTATTGGTGTACCCAAGGAGAAGACAGGCTGGTCAGAGTTTGTTTTGGTTGCTTGACCCTAAGAAATCCTAACTGAAATCCACAGTAATTGTCAAAGCCGAAATTGTCAAACCCTGGTCCCTCTGCTGCTGCTGCTAAGTTACTGTAGTCGTGTCCGACTCTGTGTGACCCCATGGACGGCAGCCCACCAGGCTCCCCTGTCCCTGGGATTCTCCAGGCAAGAACACTGGAGTGGGTTGCCATTCCCTTCTCCAATGCATGAAAGTGAAAAGTGAAAATGAAGTCGCTCAGTCGTGTCTGACCTTCAGTGACCCCATGGACTGCAGCCTTCCAGGCTCCTCCATCCATGGGATTTTCCAGGCAAGAGTAGTGGAGTGGGGTGCCATTGCCTTCTCCACTGGTCCCTCTAACGCCCATCTAATGGACATCTAATGTCCATCTAATACTTTTAGATTGTATAATGACACCTTGCTGCTCCCAACATTTCTGCAAGCAAAATACATGGTGATTGTTCACTATAGGTTCAATATGAGTTCTTTTTTTTTTTTTTTTTGCAAGCCATTAGGTGTTTATTCCAAGTAAACTAGCGAAGCCACCATGGAAAACATTGAGCAGTATGGAGTTCCTCAGAAAACTAAAAACAGCTCAGCCATACAATTCAGCAATTCCACTTTTGGGTATTTACCCAAAGAAGACAAAAATACTAACTCAAAAACGTATACACACCCTGATGTTGACTGCAGCATTATTTATGATTGCTGAGATATGGAAACAGCCTAAATGTCCATCGATAGATAAATGTGGCATATTCCATATATAATTCAACCATAAAACAAGAGTGAAACCTTGCCATTTGCAACAATATAGATGGACCCTGAGGGCATTATGGTAAGTGAAATAAGTTGGACAGGGAAGGACAAATACTATATGATCTCACTTATATAAGAAATGGGCTTCCCTGGTGGCTCAGAGGGTAAAGCGTCTGCCTGCAATGCGGCAGACCCAGGTTTGATCCCTGGGTTGAGAAGATCCCCTGGAGAAGGAAATGGCAACCCACTCCAGTATTCTTGCCTGGAGAATCCCATGGACAAAACAGCCTGGTAGGCTACAGTCCACGGGGTCGCAAAGAGTCGGACACAACTGAGTGACTACTTCATTTCATATATGGTAAATGAGAAATACAAAAAAAAAAAAATCAAGCTCAAAGATACAAAGAATCAGTGGTGGTTGCTAGATGTGGAGTGGGAGATGGGCAAGGTGGGTGAAGGGGGTCAAAATGTACAAAATTCCAGCTATAAAATAAATAGGTCAGGGGACTGTAATGTACAGAATGGTGACCACAATTAATAATACTGTATTGCATATTTGAAGGTTGTTAATACCTTTTTAAGTAGATCTTAAAAAGCCTCATCACAAGGAAAAAAAAACTTTGTAACCATGTGTGGTGACAGGTGTTGACAAGGCTTACTGCTGTGATCATTTTGCGACATGTACAGATATCAAATCATTACACTGTATACTTGAAATTAATCTCAATTACACCTCAATAAAAATAATAAAAAGGTGCTTATTCCAGGGTGAGTGAAGAGTTTTATCAGGCAATTAAAATCAGGTTTATTGAGGTATAATTGACATACAACAAAATTCATCCTGTTTAATGAACAGGTCTATGATTTTAATAACATATACAGTTGTGTAATCCCATCAAAATCAAGATATAGAATTCCCTTATACCCTTTTATAGTCAATTCCTACTACCCCAACCCCTGGTAACCAATGATCTTTTAAAAAATCTCTATAGTTTTCCATTTTCCAGAATGCCATGGAAATGGATTTTTACAACATGTGGCCTTTTGAGTCTGCAAAATGAATTTAAGAGTTATCCATGCTGTTTCATGATCATTAGTTCACTTATCAGGTAAGTTTTACTGAATGTTAAACTTGTTAAGTTGTCAGACAATTAATAAGAAGTTGTTAGCCTAGGCTCTGTTCCAGGTCCTGGGAGTACAGCAGTGACTGAAAGAATCTTGGTTTCTGCCTTTAGTGAGCTGACATCCTAATGCTGGGTAGGGAGGCAGACAGGCAATAAACATATAAAGTGAAGTCGCTCAGTTGGGTCTGACTCTTTGCGACCCCATGGGCACCAGACTCCTTCGTCCATGGGATTTTCTAGGCAAGAGTACTGCAATGGGTTGCCATTTCCTCCTCCACGGAATCTTCCCGACCTAGGGATCGAACCCAGGTCTCCCACATTGTAGACAGAAGCTTTACTGTCTGAGCCATCAGGGAAGTCTTAATAAACACATAAACAGGACTTTTAAAAGAATTTAATTTCAAAGATTTGCAGGTGCTAAAATAGGATAGGATAGAGTGGCAGAGGTGAGGATAGGGGTGCTGATTTATCTAGGGTGAGCTTTTAAGGTCTCTCTAAAAGATGGGAATTGGGATCCACATAAAGAGATGTGGGCATCCATGCAAAGATCTGGGAAAAGAGCAAATAACAGGAAGAACAGTAAGTGCAAAGGTCCAGAAAGGAACCAAGCTTGATGTGTTCAAGAGACAGGAAGAAGGTTAAAGGGACTGGTCTGCCGAGGGCCAGGAGCAAATTGTTGGTTAATTTGGGGAGATCCAATCAGGAAGGTTTAGTAGCCTAGTGTGAGAATATCAGTCTTCTTCTAGTTGCAAGGGGAAACCGTGGGAGAGATTTCTTTATAAAGATAGCTCTTGTTGCTATGTGGTGGATGGACTGTGCTGGGTGGGTATGGGTTAAGAGTAGAGGAAGGGAGATGCATCTGGAAACTTTCTCAGAGTTTCAGAGACAGTTGGCAGTGGCTTGAACAAGGACTGCAGCAGCGCAGATGGTAAGAAATGTTGAAATTTTCCACTTTTGTGGCATGATAGGAAAAAAGAACAAAAATCTCCCAACCCGTTACATTTTAATATATCTTTTAAAAGCTTTGACCTTAAAAATCTCATAGATGCAAATTTGGAGAAATGTACAAAAGTTTAAAACATTCAAGGTAACATAAAATAGGCTAGTGACTAATCTGCACGTATGCGTGCTCAGTTGCTCAGTCATGTCCGACTCTTTGCAACCCCATGAACTGCAGCCCACCAGGCTCCTCTTGTCCATGGAATTCTTCAGGCAAGAATACTGGAGTTGGTTGCCATTTTCTTCCTCCAAGGGATTGAACTTCATCTCTTGCATCTCCTGCATTGGCAGGCAGATTCTTTACCACTAGCACCACCTGGGAAACCCAATCTATACAGTGAAGGTAAACTAGTCTTGATGATTAAGGTCAATATATGCTAAATGGGGGAAATTCTTTTGATTCACTGTGGGCACTGATGAAATTAAGCCAGAAGCTCATCTTTATCTACTCTGTTGTCATAACAACAGGCAAAGAACTCACAAGGGCCATAATCTAAATACATTCACATGAACCCCAAATTTGAAGAGCTATATATGTGGGTTGGATTCCAAAGTAAAAGGAGTAGGAAGAGATTCATTGCTGAGGCTGTATCTGGTCAAAGTCCCATCACAGTCACACTTCTCAACCTTTAGGCTTAGAGATGAGAACCATTATAAAGTTGAGTCAGAAATATAGTGAGCCTCTAACTATAGTAAACTGAAAAAAAAAAAAATCATGTTCTCCTACGGCTTTCAGTTTTTATTTCTTTACATCCTCCATTCCATCAGGACGTGCAGGTCCTCAAAAGGCACTCGGTGCTGTGGTCTGAGATTATCATTTGGCTTTATCATTTTGATCTACAGCTGATGCCACTTTTCCAGCCAAGACCAGCCTCCCTTAAAAACAAAGATCTCAACTTCAGAGGGAATGAAGAAATGTATCTTAATGGAGTGTTCTGTTCCTTTCACTGTTCAAAGGATTTGAGAAATTTGTTTGTTTTGAAACAAGTAACCAGCCTCCTCCACCTGCATATTACTAACCTCCTGGGGGGCACCGTGCAGACCTGAAGAACTGGGTGACCCTCTCTTATCATCCTATCCCATTCTTGCCCTGCTTCCTGTTTACTTTTTTGGTTTTGTTTTTAAAGTGAAAAGAAAGAAAGTGAAGTCGCTCAGTCGGGTCCTACTCTTTGTGACCCCATGGGTACCGGGCTCCTTCATCCCTGGGATCTTCTAGGCAAGAGTCCTGGAATGGGTTGCCATTTCCTTCTCCAGGGAATCTTCCCGACCCAGGGATCAAACCCAGGTCTCCCGCATTGTAGAGAGATGCTTTACCGTCTGAGCAACCAGGGAAGTCTTGTTTTTAAACTGAGTTTATATCTGACTTACCCTCAGACTTTCAGTTAGGGTACAGTATACTACAAGTGTTTGCCAGGGAGGAGATTCAGAACAGGGACTGCAGCCTTTCAGAGACAGTGTGTTAGTCAATCGAGAAATGCAAATTATAGCCACAATAAGATATCAGCTCATACCTGTCAGACTCGCTATCATCAAAAAGACTACAAATAACAAATGTTGGTGACAATGTGGAGAAAAGTGAACCCTTGGGCACTGTTGGGGGGAATGTAAATTGGTTCAGCCACTGTGCAAAACAGTATGGAGGTTTCTTAAAAAATAAATAAATAAAAACAGAACTAGTCAACACCATTGTTGTCGTTGTTTTACTCACTAAGTCATGCCTGACTCTTAGTGACCCCATGGATTGTAGCCCACCAGGCTCCTCTGTCCATGGCATTTCTCAGGCAAGAATACTAGAGTGGATTGCCATTTCCTTCTCCAGGAGATCTTCCCAACCCAGGGACAGAATCCATGTCTCCTGCTTGGCAGATGGATTCTTTACCACTGAGCCAACTGGGAAGTCCAGCCAATGCCATAGGACCCAGCATTTCCACTCCTGGGTATGTAACTGAAAAAGATGAAAAGCACTAATTGGAAAAGATAGAAATACTCCAGTGTTCATAGCAGTATTATGCACAATTGCCAAGATATGGAAGGAAGCAACCTAAGTGTCCATCAACGTGGATAAAGACAATGAATGAATAAATACTACTTAGCCATAAAAATGGCACCCCACTCCAGTACTCTTGCCTGGGAAATCCCATGGACGGAGGAGCCTGGTAGGCTGCAGTCCACGGGGTCACTAGAGTCAGACATGACTGAGCGACTTCACTTTCACTTTTCACTTTCATGCATTGGAGAAGGAAATGGCAACCCACTCCAGTGTTCTTGCCTGGAGAATCCCAGGGACGGGGGAGCCTGGTGGGCTGCCATCTATGGGGTCACACAGAGTCGGACATGACTGAAGCGACTTAGCAGAGACTTAGCAGAACCATAAAAAAGAATGAAAATTTGCCATTTGCAACAACATGGATGGACTTAAAGGATAATATGTTGAGTGAAATAATCCAGAGAAAGGCAAATACTGTAAGATATTTATATGTGGAATCTAAAACAAACTGTGCATGCTAAGTTGCTTGAGTCCAACTCTTTGTGACCCTATGGACTGTAGCCTGCCAGACTCCTGTGTCCGTGGGATTTTCCAGGCAAGACAACTGGAGTGGATTGCCATGCCCGCCTCCAGGGGATCTTCCTGACACAGGGACTGAAGCCACGTCTCTTATGTCTCCTACATTGGGAGGCAGGTTCTTTACCACTAGTGCCACCGGGGAAGCCCCAAAACAAACTAGTGAACATAACAAAAAAGAAACAGATTCACAGATGTAGAGAACAAATGTTACCAGTGGGGCGGGAAGGAGGAGGGGCAAGATATGGGGAGGGGATTAAAAGGTGCAAACTACTATATACACAATAAATAAGCTACAAGGATATATTGTATGACACAGGGAGTATATTTTATAATATATTTTATAATAACTTTGAATAGAGAATAGCCTTTAAATGTTTTGAATCAGTATGTCATATACCTGAAATATATATAATATTGTACACAACTATACCTCAATAAAAATTTTTCTTATTTAAAAAGAAAAAAAGATGCTGTGTCAATGGTGTTACTCAGTCAGGAGGCAGGAAGGTGGAGGATGGGAGCAGAAAATTAAACAAGATTGTCTCTACAGCCCTCTCCTCCTTTTCAGCATGAATCTTTTCCAAGGAAAATGCCTTGACCAAGACTCGACAAAATCTGTGGGGCTTAGGAACCTCAGAAGAGGACCTTTCAGAGAAGATAACACAGGTCAGGGAGCATGGTGGCAGCTTCTCCTGCTCTTTTCATACAGTTACACAAGTATACTCTATCCCCGGCTCCTGTGTCCACGCCATTAAAAGCAAACATGGTCAACCACGTCCACAGGGAAGACTTCATCCTTCTGAAGCCTATTCACAGCTTAAGAAGCTTTTTTTGAAGGGCAAACACACTTGTAACTAACATCATACCATTGCTAATCATCCTTCTTTGTATAAAGTAACATCTAGCTGAGGACAAGAGTGAACTGCAAAAGATAAGTCCAGAGAAAGGAAAGAGAGAAGTATTATTAGTTTTTATTATATGTCACTTTAAAAAGAATGTATTGTATTACTTTTTGCATTAATTTTTTTAACTTTTTTTTTGTATTGGGGTATATCTGATTAACAAACAATGTCATGATAGTTTCAGGTGAACAGCGAAGGGACTCAGCCATTTACATACATATATTCATCCTTCCCTAAACCCCCGTCCCATCCAGGCTACCACGTAACATTGAGCAGAGTTCCATGTGCTATACAGTATGTCCCTGTTGGTTATCCATTTTAAATATAGCAATGTGTATGATGTCACTTTTTTTTAATTGGAGGATAATTGCTTTACAATGTTGTGTTGGTTTCTGCCCTGCAACAACGTGAATCAACAATAAGTATACATATGTCCCCTCCCTCTTGAACCTCCCTTCCACCCCATACCCCATCCCACCCCTCTAGGTTGTCACGGAGCACTGGGTTGAGCTCTCTGTGTTACACACCAACTTCCCACTATCTATTTTACAGATGGTAATGTATATGTGTAGTGTTACTATCTCAATTCATCCCACCCTCTCTCTCTTCTGATGGGTCCACAAGTCTCTATGTCTGCATCTCAAGAAAGGGTATTATTGATGAAGTAAGATGCTACTAAGGTTTCTGCTGGATTGCCTAAGACACATTATTCAAAAATATATTGAGAACAACTCTTGGTATACATTCATCTGTTCATTAAATAAAGATCGCTTTTGGACCTGACAAGATAATGTAGCCATTTGGCATGTAGTAGGTGGTCATAACTAACTGTTAGTTATAAGCGTTATTATTACTATCCCTACCGGCATTAGTACTACTGCTACTATTACTCTTTGGCATGTTAGACATTATACTGGGTTCTGGGAACAGAGAGAAGCAAAACCTAGCCTCTGTCCTCAGGGAACTTACAGTCTAGGAGAGGGGACAGATGAGTGAGTGCAGGCTGTGGCTCAGTGTCGCTAGTGCTGGGTGGGGTGGCCAACACACCGGGGAGACTGGCACAGGATGGAACAGGGATGGGTACTGCTTCTGAGAAAGTTGTAACTGAGAGGGGTCTGGAAGGATAGATAGAAGCTAGTCAGGTATAACAGTCAGTGTCTTAATTGTGAGTAACAGAAAATAGCTCTGGCCAGAATCTTTGGAAATGACATCAATTAGCCACACAGCTTCAGGGAAAGC
This sequence comes from Bos indicus, assembly GCF_029378745.1. Classification (NCBI taxonomy): domain Eukaryota; kingdom Metazoa; phylum Chordata; class Mammalia; order Artiodactyla; family Bovidae; genus Bos; species Bos indicus. The sequence goes on along the minus strand of NC_091763.1, from coordinate 49,192,877 downwards.
TATGGAACAGTTTGGCAAAGTGGTACCAATGTGATGTGGATGTTGGTGGTGGTGTGGCCAGGAAACTGCATGCCACCCCTGCCATGGCCAAGTAGCGTGTCTTCCCTATTCTGCTTCTTGGTGGCTTTACTTCCAGAGTCCACGTTCAGATCAGTTCAGCTGATAGACCAAGGCTGGCTCCCTATCCACTCCTTAGGTACCAGGGTAGCTGGCAAATTGAGTATTGGGTCTTTCCCACTTCTGTCAAGGAAGACACTTGTTGTTTCCTGACAAGACCCATATTGTGAGGCTTGTCCTCACATGGGATAAAAGTTTAGAGGCTATGAGTCAAAATGCATCAAATGTTTTCTGTTCCAGGTAAAGCAGGAAGGAAAGGTCACTGTGGCAGAGGGGCCAACATATGCAAAGGCCCGACCAGGGGTGAGAGACATACGGTGAATCTGCAGCCTTCGATACTCCAGTTTGACCGGAGCATGGACTGGGGGGAGGGAGGTATCTAAAGACAGAAGTAGAAAGGCAATCAGAGTTAGATCAAGGGGGAAGCCTGTTGTGTTTTGTGTCCTCTAAGGACTTTTGTCTTCAATTTATGAATGAAGTATGGTAAGGTTTTAAGTTTGGGAGTAAGGGACAGGGTAGTAGAGATGGGATGGGGACTGGCAGGGAAGATCAGATTTTTGAAGTTTGAGCTGTGTATTCATAAATCTTAGCAGAAAACATCTTTATCGTGTTAGATCAGAGGTGTCTATTCACTTTTGCGTCATCTGGTCAATCACAGCTCTCCATTCTGCCTTTCTGTGTCATAAATTAGATCCACTTATCCCAAATTACAACAGAGGACATTTCTGGGTTGTAAATTCTTACATTCAAGCACAGTGTAGACACGAGCAGGTTAAAAACTGGCCAGGATTACAAGAATTGTGTTTAGATCCAGTACAAACTCCCAACTATAGCAAATTTTCCCAACGGTATAAGCAGTGTACTAGACCATGGAGGCAAATCACCTAAATCAGACATCGCTTTAGTTTTCTAACCCACAGGAAATGTTTTCTTCAGATAACATGGAGTAAATTGGAGGTGTGATGATAATCTGGCCAATTCAGGGCTAATGGTCTGATGGAATTTGTTGGCTAGTGTGGAAATCAGGAGAAGGAAAGAAGGCATCTGGAGTGTTGTAGCTCACTGGCTCTCCAACCAGGAGAAACCATGAGAATGAATAATGCCTAGGGAAGGTGATACTCTGGGTGACGCGCTGGAAGTCACAAAGGGGAACAACCTAAATGTTCATCAACAGAGGAACTGATAAAGATGATATGGTACATGTATACAATGGAATATTACTCAGCCATCAAAAAGAACGAAACGTTCTGCAAAAGTGCCATTTGCAGCAACATGGACAGACCTGGAGATGATCGCACTAAGCGAAATAAGACAGAGAAGACAAATGTCATGTTATACATTTATATACAGGATCTTTAAAAAAATGAAACAAATTAATTTATTTACAAAATAGGTTACAGGGGGGAAGGGATACCATGATGATGTGATCACTCACTAGAGCCAGACATCCTGGAATGTTAAGTCAGGTAGGCCTTAGGAAGCATCACTATGAACAAAGCTAGTAGAGGTGATGGAATTCCACTTGAGCTATTTCAAATCCTAAAAGATGATGCTGTGAAAGTGCTGCACTCAATATGCCAGCAAATTTGGAAAACTCAGCAGTGGCCACAGGACTGGAAAAGGTCAGTTTTCATTCCAATCCCAAAGATAGGAAATGCCAAAGAATGTTCAAACTACCATACAATTGTACTCATCTCACATGCTAGCAAAGTAATGCTCAAAATTCTCCAAGCCAGGCTTCAATAGTACATGAACTATGAACTTCCAGATGTTCAAGCTGAATTTAGAAAAGGCAGAGGAACCAGAGATCAAATTGCCAACATCTGCTGGATCATCAAAAAAGCAAGAGAATTCCAGGAAAACATCTACTTCTGCTTTTTGACTATGCCAAAGCCTTTGACTGTGTAGATCACAACAAACTGTGGAATATTCTTCAAGAGATGGGAATACCAGACCATCTGACCTGCCTCTTGAGAAACCTATATGCAGGTCAGGAAACCACAGTTAGAACTGGACACGGAACAACAGACTGGTTCCAAATAGGGAAAGGAGAACATCGAGGCTGCATATTTTCACCCTGCTTATTTAACTTATATGCAGAGTATATCGTGTGAAATGCTAGGCTGGATGGAGCACAAACTGGAATCAAGATTTCCAGGAGAAATATCAATATGCAGATGACACCACCCTTATGGCAGAAAGGGAAGAACTAAAGAACCTCTTGATGAAAGTGAAAGAGGAGAGTGAAAAAGTTGGCTTAAAACTCAACATTCAGAAAAGTAAGGTCATGGTATCTGGTCCCACCACTTCATGGCAAATAGATGAACAAACAATGGAAACAGTGAGAGATTTTATTTTTTTGGACTCCCAAATCACTTCAGATGGTGACTGCAGCCATGAAATTAAAAGATGCTTGCTCCTTGGAAGAAAAGCTATGACCAACCTAGATGGCATATGAAAAAGCAGAGACATTACTTTGCCAACAAAGGTCTGTCTAGTCAAAGCTATGGTTTTTCCAGGAGTCATGTATGGATGTGAGGGTTGGAGTATAAAGAAAGCTGAACGCCAAAGAATTGATGCTTTTGAACTGTGGTGTTGGAGAAGACTCTTGAGAGTCCCTTGGTCTGCAAAGGAGATCAAATCAGTCGATCCTAAAGGAAATCAGTCCTGAATATTCATTGAAAGGACTGATATTGAAGTTGAAACTCCAATATTTTGGCCACCTGATGCGAAGAACTGACTCATTTGAAAAGACCCTGATGCTGGGAAAGATTGAAGGCAGGATGAGAAGGGGATGACAGATGATGAGATCCTTGGATGGCATCACCGACTCAATGGACATGAGTTTGAGTTAGCTTCGGGAGTTGGTGATGGACAGGGAAGCTTGGCGTGCTGCAGTCCATGGGGTTGCAAAAAGTTGGACACAACTGAACCCCTGAATTGAACTGAACTTTATGGTGAATTTTAGTTCATATTAAATAAGAACACTCCAGGAACAAACGGGGTGTAATGAAGCAAACTCCTTGAGCCAAATTTCTCATTCTCCAGTCTGCATCATTCTATCCTGTTTTTCATTTTTCCCTGTCATTCATTTACTTACTTATTATCTGTCTTGCCTCACTAAAATGTAAGCTTCCAAGAAAACTCCATCTGTTTTGTTCCCTAATACTTAGAGTCTGACCCTGAGTTGGTGCTCCGTAAATATTTGTTGAATGAATGAGTGACTGAACCAGTGACTTCAAGCATGTTCTCTATAAACAGAGCTTATTTGAAGTCAAAGGCAAAGAGTCTTCATCTTTATATTATCTTTTCCTTCCTACCCTCTCCTCCCAATTTTCCAAACCCTAATTCCTGTTTAATATCACTTGAGTGACTAACACCAAACCTCTACACACTAACCGCACCCATGTTAATGTCCATTTGGTCCACACCCACCATGCTGCCCTGCCCATACTGGAGAGGCGGGGTCTTTTGAGGGGTGTAAGTGATTTGAAAGGTGACAAAGTCAAATATTACGGTACCCTGGGCCTTGTGGGAGATTCTGAACTGAAATGAAGAAACAGCGAATCTCCCTTCCATACTCACATTTTATTACAGTCATTGGCTGATGAAAGGCTCACTCTAGCTGTGATGGGCCAGGGAAGCCATCAGTAGGAAAAACCAGGAGCCATCTGACACTGACATGCTTGCGTCTCCAGAGCAGTGCATTAATTACCAGGCGTGGGGATTCACCACTGGAGATGCACTGGAGAGTCGGGGCTGGCTCGGGAAGACCCAGGGGCCTCAAAAGCTCTGAGTTCCTGGGAAGTATTTTTGTCATTTGAGCTTAACTCTTCAAGTTTTACTGGCAGAAAATTCTAATTATCTATAGCAGCTATTATAATCACAATCACCAGGTACCCTATGTAAGGTCAAAGATGCAGATCTCATCTGCCACCAGTGAGTGATAAGTAGGTAATATGAGTGAGAAATGACATTTATTTCTCAGAGTATACCCTTCTCTGACCTAGGGGTTTTATCTGATCTCATTTAATTTACCTATGGTCTTCAGTTAGTTCTTTAGCCAAGACTACAAATCACCTCTAGCCAGACACACTGCAGATATAGGTTCTTTGTCACAGAGTAGTAGATGAAATATGAATCCAAATGTATCTCTCTTGAAAAGGAACTATCCAAGGAACAGACTGGAAGAAGAAATAAACAATAACACCCATATATTTTTATTAGAGTAGTGAAAGAATGGTATATGATGAAAACATGTATTTTTGTTTCATTTTGCCCTAAGGTGTGGGATTACTTCATGTTTTTACTCATACACACCCCTTCCCATAGCTGCCACTCATCTTTCTGCCTCTTCTTTGTTTTCTCCATGAAGCAGGTTTCTGTGACTATTCTAGGAATTAGGAACTGCCTTGAACTTCTGCTAAAGCAGTTGAAGAGAGAAAAACAATCTAGTTTTTTTTTCTGAAAAATAAAAGCAAGTACTGCCTTCTCCTCTTCAATCACCTTGACTGAGCCTTCTCTACTTCTGTCAGCTTCTCTCAGTTTGGGACCCAATTATTACATCTTCTACTGTTAGTCCCAAAATATACAACATTCTCTACCCGCATCCAACCAACGTAGAATCGAATCTAGAAGTGAATGCTAAAAATTGAGTGAGATAAAAAAGAGAACCAATTATCTTTAAACAAAACAAACTCAAAAAGACTTGTGCTCACTGATTTGTTCCTGTGATGACTAGAACTTTCCTATGTTCAAAGTAAGAATGTAAAATGGTGAAAAACATTGTGAAAAACAGTACTGTACTTTCTTACAAAGGTAAACAAAATACTACCATATGACCTAGAAATCCTACTCCTAAGTAGTTAGCCTAAAGAAATACAAAAAATCAACTGGGCAGAAATATTGACAGTGGCTTTATTCATTATTGTCAACACCTGGAAACCACCCAATGACCTTTGTCAACATTTAAAGCAAAAAGGTAAGTGGTTTAGCCAGCAAAACCCAGTTTGTTTGGGAGTAGCAGAGGAATTGCAATTTGGGACATGAGAACTATAATGAATCATAGACAAGTCCAGAGGACAAAGGAGAGGAGGATTTCTTTTATAAAAGAAAGGAAGTTGGGAGGAGCTGTTTGAACAAAAGTTTATTGGAGGAGAACAAGAATTTGAGGTTGTGGTGGCTGCTCACTGGCTGAGTTGTTGCTGGGAAAGAAGAAAATCTTCCTTCTTCCTGTTGGACTATTTGAAGGAAGCTGCCACACTGGCACATGTGTGACAGCTTCCCTTTCAGGGCTTCCTGACTCCATTTTGAAAGATATTTTTCTTTATTCATTTTTACACCTTCAGTTGTGGAATGGTACAAAACATGATCCATCCACACTAAGGAATATTACTCAGCAATAAAAGAGTAATCTACTAGTACATATAAACATGAATAAACCTCAAATACGTTATGCTAAGTGAAGAAGCCAGACCCATAAAGCATTATGTGATATATAATTCATTCAGGCAAAAACTGTGGGGACAAAGGGGCTTCCCAGGTGGCTTAGCAGTAAAGAATTCGCCTACAATACAGGAGACATTGGTTGATCTCTGGGTCAAGAAGATCCCCTGGAGGAGGAAATGGCAACCTATTCCAGTATCTTTGCTGGGATAATCCCAAGGACAAAGAAGCCTGGTGGGGTACAGTCCATGGAGTCACAAAGAGTCAGACACAACTGAGCTACTGAGCACACAGGAACAAAAAACAGACCATGGTTGCCAGGAGCTGGGGGTAGAGGAGGAAATCACTACAGAGGGAATTCTTCTGGATGATAAAACCATTCTTAATCTTGACTGTAGTGGTAGCGACACAACTTACGTGTCTGTCAAAACTTACAGCTCAGATAGTAAAGAATCTGCCTGCAATGCAGGAGACCTTGGTTCGATCCCTGGGTTGGGAAGATCCCCTGGAGAAGGAAATGAAAACCCACTTCAATATTCTTGCCTGGGAAATCCCAAAGACAGAGGAGCCTGGCAGGCTATAGTACAGAGAGTCAAACAGAGTTGGGCACGACTGAAGTGACTTAGCACATTAAAAAACGTACTGTATGTATATGACATTCCAATTAATCTGACATAAAGAATAAGTGACACCCCCTCTATCTATATAAGATAAAGGCGGTTTATCTTATTCTTAGCTCCTGCAAGTACTTTTGTATCTATGTGATCCATACAACTGAAGGAACACTGCTGCTTTTGGTGCTTTTATGAAAAAGCAGTCATGTCATTCTTTGCAAGCTCACTTTGCACTCTGCTCATGCTGGCCTCATGCAGTCCTGGACACACTGCAGCCTCCACACCACCACCCCTCTGCAACACCAACACCCCTCCATTAGGGCTGCTCTGCCCCAACTGCTCCCCCAACTAGCTCCTTCTGATGCTGTAGGTCTCTGCTTAAGCATTACCTCCTTAGAGAAGCTCCCCTTGATTCTTTCAAGCTAAAGAATCTCTTATTCTCTGTCACCATGCCCCATTGGTTTGCTTTGATAGTCATAGTCTTTCCCTTTTTACTGTTTACTAGTAAACTTTTTAAAATCACCTATACAGATCTCCCTCAACTTAGATGGGGTTATGTCTCAATAAACTCATTGCAAGTTGAGTCTATCATAAGTCAAAAATGCATTTACTACACCTCACCTACTGAACATCATAGCTGAGCCTAGTCTACCTTAAACATGCTCAGAATGTTTGGGCAAAATCATCTAATGCAAAGCTGCTTTTATAATAAACTGTTGACCCTAATCCCCAGTGCTATGGTATTAAGAGAAGGGGCCTTTGGGAGGTAGTAAGGTCATGAGAGTAGAGTCCTCATGAATCAGATTAGTGCCCTTATGAATGAGACCTCAGAGAGCTCCCTCTTCTTTCCAGCCATGTGAGGACAAAGCTAGAAGACCTCCATCTATGAACCAGGAAGGGATCTCAGACACCATATTTACAGGCACACTGACCCTGGATGACCCAGCCTTCAGAACTGTGGGAGACACATTTCTGTTGTTTATTAGTCACCCGGTCTATGGTAACTTGTTATTGCACTCAGAACAGACTAAGACATGTATTCAATAAACTTTTGTTGAACCCAGGAGCCTAGAGACCCTGCTCAGAGTGAGCAAAAGCAATCAGCAGCAGCAGAAGTCAAGACAGTATCATGATTACCTATAAAGCCAACAGCTGCTATTATCTCCTAGTCTAGAGGCATAAGGTGTCTACCATATTGAATTACACTGAAATCCAAGCTATATAAAACAGTTCATCCCTTCCTCACCAGTACATTTCTTCTCTTCATTGAAAACCTTCTGGGGTGAATTTCCTGGAGTTTGGGCAGAACCAAATCATGTCTATTGTGCATTGGACCATTATGATGATAAGCATGTGCTCACAATGTACCTTTGCTCTGTGCAACACCACAGCGAGAACTCAAACACAATAGGAAAGGATCAGGTTTGATCAATATGTGATGCAAAAACCTTCTCAAACTCAATAAATTATTAACTGATAAGTTAAAGCTTTTCCTAATGAAAAAGTGATTTAAAAGGATCATTTCCTACTTAAACCACAGTCCAAGATTCAGAGGTTGATTTCTTCTCTGGTAATTATGAGTCAAATGTTTAAATTGGGCTCATATAGTAACTACATATTTATCCCCCGAATCAAAATCTATGTCTGTAGAAACCACCGAACAACTTTTTTACTTGGGGTTTTCTTAAACATGTGTCATTAATGTTTTAGAGTGGGGTCTTGGTATCTGACATTCCCTCTGCCCAGAACACTCTTCCCATATATCCTCATGGTTTACTCCTTCATCTCCTTGGAGACTTGGCTCAAAATTTATCATATCAATAGGTTCATCCCAACTACTTAATATCACACCCATCATCTTTCCCATCCAGCTTCTGTGTTCCCCTTTCCTCCATGGTGCTGATCCCCATCTGCCATATGGTAAATGCTATACGTTTTGTTTATTGCACATGTTTCCTCATTTTTACTGATTATTGTATCCCCCTGGCACATGTGCCTGGCACATGTAGTTACTATATGAGCCTACAATATGTAGTTACTATATGAGCCTACAATTTAAATATTTGGCCCATAATTACCAGAGAAGAAATCAACCTCTGAATCTTGGACTGTGGTTTAAGTAGGAAATGATCCTTTGAAATCAATAAATATGTGTTGCTGCTGCTGCTAAGTCGCTTGAGTCATGTTAGACTCTGTGCAACCCCGTAGATGGCAGCCCAGTAGGCTCCGCCGTCCCTGGGATTCTCCAGGCAAGGACACTGGAGTGGGTTGCCATTTCCTTCCCCAATACATGAAAGTGAAAAGTGAAAGTGAAGTCGCTCAGTCATGTCTGACTCTTAGCGACCCCATGAACTGTAGTCTACCAGGCTCCTCTGCCCATGGGATTTTCCAGGCAAGAGTACTGGAGTGGGGTGCCATGGCCTTCTCCGAAATGTGTGTTGAATGAATACTAAATAGATTGTTATAACTTATACTATCAACCATTTCCCCCTAGATGATATATATTTACTTTCTCAGTTGCCAGGTGGGAGTTCACAGCTCAGGAACTGCAAAGTCCAAGGGAAAACTAACGTTTCTTAGGCTTTATGGGGTTCCTGAGCTATCCTCATTGATGAGGGCATTTCTCTGAAATTCTCAGGACAAACCAAGCAAGTCTCAGGGGGAAGCAACATGATGGAAAGACCAGTGTCCTGGGCTCCAGGACTCACTAAAGCCATGGTGTCAGCCAATTCACGTGACTCTCTGAGCCTCAATTGCCTCCACTATAAAAAGGAGATGTGCTTGCCTCCCTTATCAGGCTGAAATGTGGGTGAACTGAGAATCTTTCCCCTCCCAATCTTGTCTCCCCCTACTTCCCCATTCCTCCCCGCCTACCTTACCTTCTGGACCATATTCCACTGTGGAAATGTGATAAGCTAACCAGAGCCAATGAGTGGTAATGGGTTAATGTGCCTGGATTTTTATTTTTTTAATTTTAAATGAAAGTTTAGAAAGTCTTTGGCCTTAATCTGGATGAACAATTTTAGATTAAAGCAAGAAGGGAAGAATTACGGCTAGAGTCAGGGGTCAGGGGGGTTTGTGGTTAATCACTTAAGGACCAATGTTCCTTTTGGTATGCCCAAAATAATAGACTTCAAAATGATTCAGGAAGCAACAGCTGCAGGCCTCGGGGAATTATTCCCATGTATCCAGTACTCCATGAACAAGAGGCTTCTCCTGGTTACTCTATCTTAGGTACACACATGCTTTCTAATGGAAAAGTTTACAGTAGTTTCCAATTCAGTATTCTTTTGCTGCAAAGGCCACGTAGAGAGAGAGCCCTGCCCTGCCCTCAAAACCCCCTCAGCATTGTCTCTAAATTGATAGATGTTCTGTCTCCAATCCTGATGAGTATTACTGCTGTCCACATATATCTGGAGATCAGTGGCTAAAATTGACTTAGCAGCTTCTGCATTCCTGTCCTTTGTGTCATGTCAACATTCCCCTTTCCTTCTGAGTGTTTTCCTCCTGTGTTTGAATCTAGGTTGGTGGTTGGTTAATGCTGGGACAAGTGTGATGGTGGTGGTGTAGAGGGGGTGTTTAAAATGACTGTACATCCTTTCCCTGTATGAAAATCTAGAACCTTTGTGTGTTGCTAGTCTCAGGGCTCAGCTTCTTGCATTCCTGGCCAGTTCAGTCTGTGCTTCATAAGGAATGTACCAGATGTGGGTTTGTGATATGTGTCTTTGCCCTTTATTAATCTTCCACAGAAGTGTTAGTTAGAGCCAAAATTTCCAAGACTTTCCCTGACAGAAAAGTTTAGGGGACAAAAAAAAAAAAAGAACGCAATGTCTCTTCCCTTAGTCTGTAATATTTTTGTTTACAGGGGGAAAAAATTTATTTATTTATTTTAGCTGTAAACCTCACTCTATCCTGGCTTTCTGGCTGGCACGCACACACAAATGTAATCTTTATATCAGTTCAGTTCAGTTGCTCAGTCGTGTCTGACTCTGCGACCACATGAATCGCAGCACGCCAGGCCTCCCTGTCCATCACCAACTCCCAGAGTTCACCCAAACTCATGTCCATCGAGTCAGTGATGCCATCCAGCCGTCTCATCCTCTGTCATCCCCTTCTCCTCCTGCCCCCAATCCCTCCCAGCATCACAGTCTTTTCCAATGAGTCAGCTCTTCACATGAGGCGGAGTACTGGAGTTTCAGCTTTAGCATCATTCCTTCCAAAGAAATCCCAGGGCTGATCTCCTTCAGAATGGACTGGTTGGATCTCCTTGCAGTCCAAGGGACTCTCAAGAGTCTTCTCTAACACCACAGTTCAAAAGCATCAATTCTTTGCACTCAGCCTTCTTCACAGTCCAACTCTCACATCCATACATGACCACAGGAAAAACCATAGCCTTGACTAGACGGACCTTTGTTGGCAAAGTAATGTTTCTGCTTTTGAATATGCTATCTAGGTTGGTCATAACTTTCCTTCCAAGGAGTAAGGGTCTTTTAATTTCATGGCTGCAGTCACCATCTGCAGTGATTTTGGAGCCCCCAAAAATAAACAGAGCCTCAAAATCCAAGTTCTTTTGTTCATGTAACAAAAATTAATTGAGGTCTTCCTTTGCACATACAGGAGTTTCCCTGGTGGCTTAGATGGTAAAGAAGCTGCCTGCAATGTGGGAAACCCAAGTTCAATCCCTGGGTTGAGAAGGTGCACTGGAGAAGGGAATGTCTACCCACTCTAGTATTCTTGCCTGGAAAATTCCATGGACAGAAGAGCCTGGCGGGCTACAGTCCATAGGGTTGCAAAGAGTCTGAGATGGCTGAGAAACTAACACATGCAGTTGAGTGAGTAAGAATGAAAGGCAGGGACCAGGAGAGGGGGTAGAGTGAGGGAGAGTGTGGCCGGAGAAGACGGAGCAGTGTCAGGTGAGGTGGAGCAGGCACGCTCTCCAGAGATCTGCCCCTGCTCACCCCTACCCTCCCCAAGCTACCATCACCAACTTCCTCCCAGGGTCTTTAGATTATGGCAACTGTGGTGAGACACAGAAGTATCTCCTGCCCTCAATTTTTTTTTTTTAAGGCAACATTGATCTCTTCCCTGCAAATAAAGTTTCCATGATGACACATTCATTTGGTGAGAATATGAAAGGAATACAGGGCACAGAAACAAAGGAAATGTGCAAGAGGCATATTTTAAAAAATATTTATTTATTTATTATGGGGTCATACCATGTGGCTTGTGGGATCTTAGTTTCCTGACCAGGGGTTGAATCTGTGCGCCCTGCAATGAACCTGCAGGGCTATAATCACTGGACCACCACGAAATTCCCTGCAAAAGACATTTTGATGCATAAAATTGAAGCAGCAGTTCAATTCCAATTTCACCTCATGTATGCATGCTAAGTTGCTTCAGTGTGTCTGATTTTTTGTGACCCCATGGACTGTAGCCCTGCAGGCAAGTCTGTCCATGGGATTCTCCAGGCAAGAATACTGGAGTGGGTTGCCATGCCCTCCTCCAGGGGATCTTCCCGAACCAGGGATCAAACCTTGTCTCTTACTTATCCTGCATTGGCAGTCAGGTTCTTTAACACTAGTACCACCTCACTGAAACCAAAGCACACTGTTAGCCTATCACCTGAATTTCCCCCAACTCTACTCCCCCAGACTCTTTCCACGCCTCCAATAATTATCTTTTTATTTCCTCTCTGACTAGATCTTATCTCTCAATGTGGTGTCAGGAGTACATGAAGTTAGCGTGCCTTGCTGAGGTCAAAGCCCTAAAGCCCTGACAATTCTTGACTCTGCCACCACTCCACCACCACTCCTATCTCACCTGCAGGTGACCCTGGGATATCACCAGAAGAGAAGCAGAAGCCAACTTTAAGAGCGGGGAGACCCTCCCTGGCTAAAGGCTTTGCCAGGCTGCCTGGGAGGCAGAACAGTACAAGGGACTGAGTAACACCCCACCATCTCCCACACCCTAGTTTGGACTTGGCAAGTGTTAATAATCCTCCTCTTTGGAGTTTACCTCCAGAAAATGTCAAGGTTCCTCACTCCTTCTTTGAGCAGCTCAGGCTTCCGCTTGGAAGATGAAAGAGACAGATATTTACTAAAATGGGTTAATCAGTAATTTCAAGCTAATTGACATGTGACCTTGACAGCAATTCATGAAGGATAACCTGGCACACAGTTAACACTTAAAAGAGATAGCCATATCCTGATAAAGTGCACGTGATTAACACATTGCTGCAGTTATGACAAACTCTATTTCTCCTGCACCTTAAGAAAAGTGTTCACCCATACGAAAGTAGGCGAAAGATTTTCTGCACAGTTGGCCTGATACGTGGCTTTCACCTCGAGCTATTGAAAACAATAGCAACTAGGTAGTAACTGGTAAGCATGAGTCAGAGCCTGGGCTAACCACTTTGTCTCATTTATTCATCTTGCCTACTCTACACTGTAACCCTATAAGGTACGTTCTATTACCATTTCTATTTTAGAGATGAAAAAGATGAGACAAGAAGAAGTTTTAAAACTTGTGCATGTTATACCCCTAAGTGCTGAACGTGGGAATCAAACTCAGGAAGTTTGATGCCAGATCCATGCACTCATCGCCTTTAAATTACTTAGTGTCATCTATATTTGCTGGCACTAGAGGGGATCTGTTGTGCTTTCTTCCAGTCCCCTGAACTCAGGGCAGTAGAAGGTAAATGGGATGCAGCCACCGTGGAAAACAGTATGGAGGTTACTCAAAAACAAAAACAAAACAAAAAACTAAAAGGAGAACTACCAAATGCTCCAGCAATCTCACACCTGGACATATATCTGGACAAAACTATAATCCAAAAAGATACATGTACCTTTATGTTCATAGCCACACTATTTACAATAACCAAGACATGGAGACAACCTAAATGTCCATGACAGACGAAAGGATAAAGAATATGTGGTACACATTATATACAATGGAATACTTGTTGCTGTTGTTTAGTCACTAGGTTGTGTCCAATACTTTTGGGACCCCATAGACTATAGCTCACCAGGCTCCTTCTATGAGTAGGATTTCCCAGGCAAAAATACTGGAGTGGGTTGCCATTTCCTTCTCCAGGGGATCTTCCCGACCCAGGGATTGAACCCATGTCTCCCACATAGGCAGGCAGATGCTTTCCCACTGAGCCACCAGGGTAGCCCGTAAAAAAGAATGAAATAATTCCATTTACAGCAACATGAATGGACCTAGAAATTATCATGAAATAAGTCAGAAAAAGAAAGACAAATACCATATGATATCACTTATATGTGGAATCTAAAATATGACCCAAATAAACTTATCTATGAAACAGAAATAGACTCACAGACATAGAGAACAACAGACTTGTGGTTGCCAAGAGGGAAGGTAAGTCGGGGAGGGATGGAGTTTGGGATTAGCAGCTGCAAACTATTATATATAGAATGGATAAACAGCAAGATCCTACTGTATAGCACAGGGAACTATACTCAATATCCTGTGATAGAGACTTCCTGGTGGACCAGTTGTTAAGATTCCGTACTTTCAATGCAGGGGGCAGAGGGGGCACAGGCTGGATTCCCCGCCATGGAACGAAGATCTCACATGCCTCACAGCATAGGAAAAAAAGAAAAAAAGATAAAAGAAAATAAAGGCAAATTGTTTCACAAAAAGAATATCTTATGATAAACCATAGTGGAAAAGAATACGAAGAAGACTGTTTGTGTGTATGTGTGTGTATACAACTGAATCATTCTGCTGTGCAGCAGAAATTAGCACAACATTGTAAATCAGCTATAATTCAATCAAATAAGACATGTTTAATTAACTGAAAATCACAGGAGAGTAGAGGTGATCTGGAGACTGGGAGAAGTGGAGGGAGGACTCTTGACTTCCCCTCATGTTCAGCTCTCCACTGTCATTCATGGATGTTTCTCCATCCAGGATTTCTGCCTATCCAACTTTTGACTTTTGGATTATAAGCATTGTGCCAAATAAGGGAAGAATAACTTTTTAAAATCACCAAGTTTGGTTTCATACTGCTAATGAATTGTGTGAAAAGAAAGAGTGTGCTCCACCTCCATTAGTTTGGAAAGGGGCAAAAACACTCGCCTCACTCCCTTACTCTACACTCTGCACTCAGTTCATACACCAAAGGATGAACATGGCAGTGACTTTCCAGTTCCTGATCTTTTACCAATACTGAGTGTATTTTGTGTCCCCCTTGATCTCTCTTCTGGGTAACTGATTTAATCAACATACCAAGCATATATCACATGGACATTTCAGAAGTTTTGAGCTTTGGAAGCTGTTAAAAAGTGAACTATGAAATTATTAGACCATTTGTCACTACTCTTGATTCTTTTGGGAAAAAAAAAACTTTTTTGCTTTGGTGAAAGCAGACTATGAATGAGGGAATGGAAGAACCTAGTCCAAGTGGACTTGGATGTACCCAGATGGAGAAAGAGGAGCTAAGGAAACAGTCATTCTTCTCATCTGGGGCATCTGAGGAGTTGAGACAGGGGAAGATGATCCACAGTTTATGAGTCCCTCCATGAGCCAGGCACTGGGCTAGGAGCTTTTATAAATATTTTTATAACTTAATTGTTTATAATTTTATAGCTAAAAGCTAACACCTTCTAGCACAGTCTTCTAAGTACGTTACATGTATAAGCTCATTTAAGAGTCACAAGAACGAGATAGGGCAGATTCTGTTATCCTTGCTTTAAAACATGAGGAAACCAAGTCATGAAGAGGTTAACTAACTTGGTCCCATCACTTCATGGGAAATAGATGGGGAAACAGTGGAAACAGTGTCAGACTTTATTTTTGGGGGCTCCAAAATCACTGCAGATGGTGATTGCAGCCATGAAATTAAAAGATGCTTACTCCTTGGAAGGAAAGTTATGACCAACCTAGATAGCATATTCAAAAGCAGAGACATTACTTTACCAAGAAAGGTTCATCTAGTCAAGGCTATGGTTTTTCCTGTGGTCATGTATGGATGTGAGAGTTGGACTGTGAAGAAGGCTAAGCACTGAAGAATTGATGCTTTTGAACTGTGGTGTTAGAGAAGACTCTTGAGAGTCCCTTGGACTGCAAGGAGATCCAACCAGTCCATCCTAAAGGAGATCAGTCCTGGGTGTTCATTGGAAGGACTGATGCTGAGGCCAATACTTTGGCCACCTCATGTGAAGAGTTGACTCATTGGAGAAGATCCTGATGCTGAGAGGGATTGGGGGCAGGAGGAGAAGGGGATGACAGAGAATGAGATGGCATCACTGACTCGATGCACATGAGTTTGGGTGAACTCCAGGAGTTGGTGATGGACAGGGAGGCCTGGCCTGCTGCGATTCACGGGGTTGCAAAGACTTGGACACAACTGAGTGACTGAACTGAACTGAACTTGCCCGAGATCCTGCAGCTGGTATGTGTTAGAATCAGGAATTAAACCTAGTTCCAGAAACACAGCTCTTCCTCTCTGGACCACATTACCTCTCAGGATGCTCAGAGAGGTTACCTGGTTCAATGTTGCACAGCTAGAATGGCAGAACCAGGGCTCAGAGCCCAAGTTTGTCTGGCATCAGAATGTATGCTTCTTACTATAATTTTCTGCTACCTACGCCTACTACATCTTTCCTGTTTGATCTTATGATCGCAGGAAAGTTTTCATCCTACTCTCAAGGAACTAATTCAGATACACCGCTTCCTCTTTTCTTTCTTTTCTCTCTGCTTCACCTCTTCCCTCCACTTTCCTCTCCCACTTTCTATTTTTCTCTGGTATTTTTTCCTTTTCTTGTTTTTCCTCCTTTTTTCCCCCCGTTTCCTGCTCGAGTCTGCCAGGTAATGCACAGAAAGGGCAAGGAGGACACAAAAGGTTACTAAGCTTTGACCTCATTAGTTTAAGCCCAACTTAGCAAGGTTAAGAATAATTGCAATCTGACCAGAAGCTAAAATGAAAAATTAAATGTTTATCTCAAGAAACATGTACATAGAGAATTGGTCCAACTGTTGTGACAAACGGGGCATTTTGAATTTTAATACGTTCAACCTATTGACCAATTAGATGGATCATTACGTGCTCACTGTACTGTTTAATGATTCTGTCAGGGGTTTAGTTATTGATGTCGGTGTTCAGATTAACCAAATTACACAGCTTTACCCTTAGGCCAAATCCTAGGAAGCCAGCAGGCTCAGATGTACAGAGGGCCAACAAGTTGCCAGTTTATTGGCCTGGAGACAGCTACAGTTTCTAAGACACCCACAAGTGCTTCAAATAAAGGCATTTATAGAACACATAACACCTAAAAGACTCCATAATACTCATTCACATCATAACCTTTTTGGTATATTATACAGAGTGTGTGGATCACAATAAACTGTGGAAAATTCTGAAAGAGATGGGAATACCAGACCACCTGACCTGCCTCTTGAGAAATCTGTATGCAGGTCAGGAAGCAACAGTTAAAACTGGACATGGAACAACAGACTGGCTCCAAATAGGAAAAGAAGTACATCAAGGCTATATATTGTCACCCTGCTTATTTAACTTATATGCAGAGTACATCATGAGAAATGCTGGGCTGGATGAAGCACAAGCTGGAATCAAGATTGCTGGGAGAAATATCAATAACCTCAGATATGCAGATGACACCTTATGACAGAAAGTGAAGAAGAACTAAAGAGCCTCTTGATGAAAGTGAAAGAGGAGAATGAAAGGTTGGGTTAAAGCTCAACATTTAGAAACTAAGATCATGGCATCCGGTCCCATCACTTCATGGCAAATAGATGGGGAAACAGTGGAAACAGTGGCTGAATTTATTTTGGGGGGCTCTAAAATCACTGTAGAAGGTGATTGCAGCCATGAAATTAAAAGACGCTTACTCCTTGGAAGGAAAGTTATGACCAACCTAGATAGCATATTAAAAAGCAGAGATATTACTTTGTCAGCAAAGGTCTGTCTAGTCAAGGCTATGGTTTTTCCAGTGGTCATGTATGGACGTGAGAGTTGGACTATAAAGAAAGCTGAGCCCTGAAGAACTGAAGCTTTTGAACTGTGGTGTTGGAGAAGACTCTTGAGAGTCCATTGGACTGCAAGCAGATCCAACCAATTCATCCTAAAGGAGATCAGTGCTCATTGGGAGGACTGATGTTGAAGCTGAAACTCCAATACTTTGGCCACCTGATGCAAAGGGCTGACTCATTTGAAAAGACCCTGATGCTTAAATGGATGAGATGGTTGGATGGCATCACTGACTCAATAGACATGAGTTTGGGTAAACTCTTGGAGTTGGTGATAGACAGGGAAGGCTGGAGTGCTGCAGTCTATGGGGTCACAAAGAGTTGGACATGACTGAGCTACTGAACTGAACTGAACATTATGTATTTCTTCTTCTATTCAAGGATTAGATCTGTCCAGGACTCTGATAGTGATCTCTTCTCCTTCTGCTAATGCTCTTTCATGCCTTCAAGTCCCGTCGCCTGCTGATGACCTCCAGATCAGTGTCTCTAGATTCTCAGTAACTCTAATTATCTTCCTGAAGTCATTACTTCACTATCCTTCTGGCATGTGAAACTGACCCAGAACTAGATTCCTAGAATTTTCCCCATCAGATCAGATCAGACCAGTCGCTCAGTCGTGTCTGACTCTTTGCGACCCCATGAATCACAGCACGCCAGGCCTCCCTGTCCAACACCAACTCCCAGAGTTCACTCAGATTCACGTCCATCGAGTCAGTGATGCCATCCAGCCACCTCATCCTCTGTCGTCCCCTTCTCCTCCTGCCCCCAATCCCTCCCAGCATCACAGTCTTTTCCAATGAGTCAGCTCTTCGCATGAGGTGGCCAAAGTACTGGAGTTTCAGCTTTAGCATCATTCCTTCCAAAGAACACCCAGGACTGATCTCCTTTAGAACGGACTGGTTGGATGTCCTTGTAGTCCAAGGGACTCTCAAGAGTCTTCTCCAACACCACAGTTCAAAAGCATCAATTCTTTGGAGCTCAGTTTTCTTCACAGTCCAACTCTCACATCCATACATGACCACAAGAAAAACCATAGCCTTGACTAGACGAAACTTCCTTGGCAAAGTAATGTCTCTGCTTTTGAATATGCTATCTAGGTTGGTCATAACTTTCTTTCCAAGGAGTAAGCGTCTTTTAATTTCATGGCTGCAGTCACCATCTGTAGTGATTTGGAGCCCAGAAAAATAAAGTCTGACATTGTTTTCACTGTTTCCCCATCTATTTCCCATGAAGTGATGGGACCGGATGCCATGATCTTAGTTTTCTGAATGTTGAGCTTTAAGCCAACTTTTTCACTCTCCACTTTCACTTTCATCAAGAGGCTTTTGAGTTCCTCTTCACTTTCTGCCATAAGGGTGGTGTCATCTGCATATCTGATATTATTGCTATTTCTCCTCGCAATCTTCATTCCAGCTTATGCTTCTTCCAGCCCAGCGTTTCTCATGATGTACTCTGCATATAAGTTAAATAAACAGGGTGACAATATACAGCCTTGACATACTCCTTTTCCTATTTGGAACCAGTCTGTTGTTCCATGTCCAGTTCTAACTGTTGCTTCCTGACCTGCATACAGATTTCTCAAGAGGCAGATCAGGTGGTCTGGTATTCCCATCTCTTTCAGAATTGTCCACAGTTTATTGTGATCCACACAGTCAAAGGCTTTGGCATAGTCAATAAAGCAGAAATAGATGTTTTTCTGGAACTCTCTTGCTTTTTCCATATCCAGCGGAAGTTGGCAATTTGATCTCTGGTTCCTCTGCCTTTCCTAAAACCAGCTTGAACATCTGGAAGTTCACAGTTCACGTATTGCTGAAGCCTGGCTTGGAGAATTTTGAGCATTGCTTTACTAGCGTGTGAGATGAGTCCAATTATGCGGTAGTTTGAGCATTCTTTGGCATTGCCTTTCTTTGGGATTGGAATGAAAACTGACCTTTTCCAGTCCTGTGGCCACTGCTGAGTTTTCCAAATGTGCTGGCATATTGAGTGCAGCACTTTCACAGCATCATCTTTCAGGATTTGAAATAGCTCAACTGGAATTCCATCACCTCCTCTAGTTTTGTTCGTAGTGTTGCTTTCTAAGGCCCACTTGACTTCACATTCCAGGATGTCTGGCTCTAGATGAGTGATCATACCATTGTGATTATCTTGGTCATGAAGATCCTTTTTGTACAGTTCTTCTGTGTATTCTTGCCACCTCTTCTTAATATCTTCTGCTTCTGTTAGGTCCATACCATTTCTGTCCTTTATTGAGCCCATCTTTGCATGAAATATTCCCTTGGTATCTCTAATTTTCTTGAAGAGATTGCTAGTCTTTCCCATTCTGTTGTTTTCCTCTATTTCTTCACATTGATCGCTGAGGAAGGTTTTTTTTAATCTCTTCTTGCTATTCTTTGGAACTCTGCATTCAGATGCTTATATCTCTCCTTTCCTCCTTTGCTTTTTGCCTCTCTTCTTTTAACAGCTATTTGTAAGGCCTCCCCAGACAGTCATTTTGTTTTTTTGCATTCTTTTCCATGGGGATGGTCTTGATCCCTGTCTCCTGTACAATATCACAAACCTCCATCCATAGTTCATCAGACACTCTATCAGATCTAGTCCCTTAAATCTGTTTCTCACTTCCACTGTATAATCATAAGGGATTTTATTTAGGCCACTATTCCAAATCCTGAAAGATGATGCTGTGAAAGTGCTGCACTCAATATGCCAGCAGATTTGGAAAACAGCAGTGGCCACAGGTCTGGAAAAGGTCAGTTTTCATTCCAATCCCAAAGAAAGGCAATGCCAAAGAATGCTCAAACTGCCACAGAATTGCACTCATCTCACACACTAGTAAAGTAATGCTCAAAATTCTCCAAGCCAGGCCTCAACAATATGTGAACCGTGAACTTCCAGATGTTCAAGCTGGTTTTAGAAAAGGCAGAGGAACCAGAGATCAAATTGCCAACATCCACTGGATATGGAAAAAGCAAGAGAGTTCCAGAAAAACATCTATTTCTGCTTTACTGACTATGCCAAAGCCTTTGAATGTGTGGATCACAATAAACTGTGGACAATTCTGAAAGAGATGGGAATACCAGACCACCTGATCTGCCTCTTGAGAAATCTGTATGCAGGTCAGGAAGCAATAGTTAGAACTGGACATGGAACAACAGACTGGTTCCAAATAGGAAAAGGAGTATGTCAAGGCTGTATATTGTCACCCTGTTTATTTAACTTCTATGCAGAGTACATCATGAGAAACGCTGGACTGGAAGAAACACAAGTTGGAATTAAGATTGCCGGGAGAAATATCAATAACCTCAGATATGCAGATGATACCACCCTTATGGCAAAAAGTGAAGAGGAACTCAAAAGCCTCTTGATGAAAGTGAAAGTGGAGAGTGAAAAAGTTGGCTTAAAGCTCAACATTCAGAAAACAAAGATCATGGCATCTGGTTCCATCACTTTATGGGAAATAGATGGGGAAACAGTGGAAACAGTGTCAGACTTTATTTTTCTGGGCTCCAAAATCACTACAAATGGTGACTGCAGCCATGAAATTAAAAGATGCTTACTTCTTGGAAGGAAAGTTATGACCAACCTAGATAGCATATTCAAAAGCAGAGACATTACTTTGCCAACAAAGGTCCGTCTAGTCAAGGCTATGGTTTTTCCAGTGGTCATGTATGGATGTAAGAGTTGGACTGTGAAGAAAGCTGAGCGCCAAAGAATTGATGCTTTTGAACTGTGGTGTTGGAGAAGACTCTTGAGAGTCCCTTGGACTGCAAGGACATCCAACCAGTCCGTTCTAAAGGAGATCAGTCCTGGGTGTTCTTTGGAAGGAATGATGCTAAAGCTGAAACTCCAGTACTTTGGCCACCTCATGCGAAGAGCTGACTCATTGGAAAAGACTGTGATGCTGGGAGGGATTGGGGGCAGGAGGAGAAGGGGACGACAGAGGATGAGGTGGCTGGATGGCATCCCTGACTCGATGGACATGAATCTGAATGAACTCCGGGAGTTGGTGTTGGACAGGGAGGCCTGGTGTGCTGCGATTCTTGGGGTCGCAAAGAGTCGGACACGACTGAGCGACTGATCTGATCTGATCTGATTCATCACACTGTAGAACTTTATGTCCCACACATAAGTTATCCCTGTATTTCCATTAGTTTCCTATCACTTGTGAAGGGCATGCAAGGCCCTTCACAAACTTGCTTACAATTTAATTCTCTCCCTCCCTCATTTTCCATCATTCTTTTCCATCTACCTGACACTCCAGCTGAATGAACTCAGATGTTCCTGAACATGTTGCTGGGGCCAGTAGGTGACCCCAAAACATGCCTCTATGGTATATTGATTATTCTGAATTAAAGTTCCTTAAGAAATGGTCAGTGCAAGAGGGACACTCTGACCTTCCCACCTCCCCAAAAGCAGGAAATCAATCTCTCATGTGAAAAGTACACTCACTGTATCTGGAGGTAAAAGATATCCCTGTCGCCAGAGGTTGAGAACTCAGGCCAAAGGGACTTACATACACAAAACTTGCTACTTCTTTAATTTATTAACCCATTCCCAAACTCTGTGTAGATGCTTCACTAACTGCAAACCCCAAACTTAAGTTTGTCCTGTCAATTCCTCATGAATGCATCATTTCTTTGTCTAAAAAGTATAAAATCTGCCTGTTCTGGTCAGTTCTCAGGTCTCATTTCTATAATACCTCTATATACATGAATTAAAATTCATTTCTTTTTTTCCTGTTAACCTGTCTTGTGTCCACTTTATTAAGTCCAGCTACCAGAACCTAAGAGTGATAAAAGGGGATATTTTTCCCTCCACAATAATGCCATACTCTGTGTATCCTTGGGTCTTTTTTTTTTTTTTTTTTTTACTATTCCACATGGTATGTGAGATCTTAGTTCCCTGACCAGGGTTCAAACCTGTGCCCTTTGCAGTGGAAGTGCAGTCTTAACCACTTAACCCTGGCAGTCTTCCTCTGCCAGGGAATTCCTATCCTCAGGTCTTCACACATGCTGCAGTTCTGCCAAGAATGACCTCCCCTTGCTCCAGCCCTAGCAGTGCCTGGAAAATGCTTCCTTATCTTTCAAAACCCAACTCAATGTCTCCTCTTCTGGGACACCTTCGCAGACAGCTCTTTTCTCTGCAAACATACACCACCTGGATCTCCACATAAGATGCTGTTTTTCAAGGATTGATTTACTTATCATCATTTATATTGGTTTCCTGGGGCTGCTGTACCAAATTGTCACAGACTGGGTGGCTTAAAGCAACAGAAGTGTACTCTCTCACAGTTCTTGGGGCCAGAAGTCCAAAGTGCATATACCTGGACTAAGATAAGGTGTCAGCAGGGCCACACTCTCTCCAGAAGTTCTAGAGGAGAATGTGTTCCTTCACCTTCTGGGGGCCACTGCCATCCCTTGGCTTGTGGCCACATCACTTCAATCCCTGCCTCCACCTTCACATCACCTTCTCCTCTGTGTGTGTTGTAAGATCTCCCTCTACTTCCTTCTTATAAGGATAATGTGATGGCATTTAGTGCTCAACATACCTAATCCTAGTGCTCACCAAGCTAATCTCCCCATCTCAAGATTCTTAATCATATCTGCAAAGACTGTTTTTCTAAATAAGTTAACACTGAAAGGTTTAAGCATTTGGGTCTAATATTTTGGGGACCAACATTTAGGCCACTACGCTATCCCAATAGTCTGGGACTTCAGAACAGGTATTCCTTTTTTATTCCCAGCACTAATAGAAATTCAATACTTGTTTACTGGCTGATTAGGGAATAAACAGAATTCAACATTCTCATCTTACAGATATTGGCTGTTTATTCACTCAACAAAGCATTTATTATTATGTACCAGATACTACACAGGAAGTACAGTGACAACACAAAACAAACATGACTCGTCTCATAGAACTTATATTCTAGTGAAAGAAATAAGCATTTTAAAAAGGGCAGATATTGGGACTTCCTTGGCAGGTCAGTGATTAGCATTCCAGACTTCCATTGCAGGCATCATGGGTTCAATTCCTGGTCGGGGAACTAAGAATATCAAGCCACACACTGAGGCCAAAGAAAGAGGGGCAGCTATTACAAAATGCATAATTATGGAGTGTAATCAGGGTCAGGAAAGGAAAGAGCAAGGATCAACAAGAAAGAAAAAGGAGTGCAGATCAGCAAGTGCTTCTTTATGGAAGTAACATTGTAAGCTGAGATCAAAGGATGGATAACTGGAAAGTGAAGAGTCAGGGGTGGGGTGCAATTATTTCCGGCAGAGGGAACAACATATGCACGGGTTTTTGTGCTGTAAAGAGCTTGGTGAATTCAAGAAACAGGATCCAGAGAGGCTGGAGTGTAATCATCTAGAGGCAAGAGAGGAAAGATGTTGGCAGGACACATGCAGGCTTTGGGAATGTCTTAACAATTTTGAATTTATCCTTGAAACAGTAAGAACTTAAGGCCAGTGATTAAATGACCATATTTTAGTTTTAGAAGTTGTCTCTGCCTGCTGATTTGAAGACTGATTGGAACAGTCGAGAAAGGAAAGGGAAGGCATGTGGGGAGGCCACTGGAGGGGTGCAGTGAGAGCTGCTGCTGGCTTGAACTAAAGTGATAGCCCCTGGTAAGGAGAGAAGTGCACAAACCGGAGATATAATTGGAAGTACAATAGATAAGCTTCACATGTTAAACCAGGAATGGTGTGTGGGTTGTTTTTTTTTTTTTTGAAGATGAAGTTCCCATGTCCCTCTGGTCTGGGTAGAGAAAGTACAAGAATTAATGAACAATATATTTAAGGCTTGTTGATTTTTGGAAAGGGTTTCAAGATCTTCCAGTGGGGAAAGAAGTCTTTTCAATGAAAAGTGCTGGTACAACTGGATTTCCATAGGCAAGAAAATGAAGTTGGACCTTACCTTATACCACACAAAACTTTTACACAAAATAATCAAAGACCTAAAGATAACAGCTAAAACTACAAACAGAAAAAAACTCAAGGATAGATCTTTATAACCCTGGATTTGGCAATGGATTTATAGATGTGACATTTAAGGCATAAACAAAAGAAAAAATAGCTAAATTGGACTTCATCAAAATTAGAAACCTTTTAAAAATGTTTTACTTTGGAACCCCCAAATTTCTAGTTACACTAAGAAATAATGATGTCATAAAATGGCATGAAAAATCTTAGGAAAGAATAAAGGGATTGAATATAGAGGCTGGTAGAGATAAGAATTTGTTGACTTGACAAAAGAATGAAAGCATAATATTCCAAATTGGCAATGGGTGGAGTGGCAGGAGAGGGGTGGTGTCTGCTTCTGTTACCAAATAAATACACAGAAGTTTCATT
This sequence comes from Bos indicus, assembly GCF_029378745.1. Taxonomy (NCBI): domain Eukaryota; kingdom Metazoa; phylum Chordata; class Mammalia; order Artiodactyla; family Bovidae; genus Bos; species Bos indicus. The sequence continues at coordinate 49,168,339 of NC_091763.1, read as the reverse complement.
GCTTAAGGGTTTGGGGTGGGGGAGCCACAGGGAAGAAGAGCTGCTATAGAGGAGGGCTGAGCATTGAAGACAGATGCTTCCTTGTTTTTAATTCTATAATTTTCTCAACTGCTCAAAGTCAGGTCTAGTTCAGCAAAGTTTTAAAAATAGTTCAGTTCAGTCGGGAAGTCCTGTTCGACTCTTTGAGACCCCATGGATTGCACCACACCCACCTTCCCTGTCCATCACCAACTCCCGGAGTTTGCTCAAACTCATGTCCATTGAGTTGGTGATGCCATCCACCATCTCATCCTCTGTGTCCCCTTCTCCTCCCGCCTTCAATCTTTCCCAGAATCAGGGTCTTTTCCAAGGAGTCAGTTCTTTGCATCAGGTGACCGAAGTATTGGAGCTTCAGTATCAGTCCTTCTGATGAATACTCAGGACTGATTTCCTTTAGGATGGACTGGTTTGATCTCTTTTGCAGTCCAAGGGACTCTTCAGAGTCTTCTCCAGTACCACAGTTCAAAAGCATCAATTCTTCAGTGCTCAGCTTTCTTTATAGTCCAACTCTCACATCTATACATGACTACTGGAAAAAACAGCTTTGACTAGATGGACCTTTGTTGGCAAAGTAATGTCTCTGCTTTTTAGTTTGCTGTCTAGGTTGGTCATAGCTTTTCTTCCAAGGAGTAAGTATCTTTTAATTTCATGGCTGCAGTCACCACCTGCAGTGATTTTGGAGCCCCCCAAAATAAAGTCTGCACTGTTTCCACTGTTTCCCCATCTGTTTGCCATGAAGTGATGGGACCGGATGCCATGATCTTACTTTTCTGAATGTTGAGTTTTAAGCCAGCTTTTTCACGCTCTTCTTTCATTTTCATCAAGAGGCTGTTTAGTTCCTCTTTGCTTTCTGCCATAAGGGTGGTGTCATCTGCATATCTGAGGTTATTGGTATTTCTCCTGGCAATCTTGATTCCAGCTTGTGCTTTATCTAGTCCGGCATTTCACATGATATACTCTGCATATAAGTTAAATAAGCAGGGTGATGATACACAGCCTTGACGTATTCCTTTTCCTATTTGGAACCAGTCTGTTGTTCCATGTCTAATTCTAACTGTTGCTTCTTGACCTGCATACAGATTTCTTAGGAGGCCGGTCAGGTGGTCTGGTATTCCCATCTCTTGAAGAATATTACACAGTTTGTTGTAATCTACACAGTCAAAGGCTTTGGCGTAGTCAATAAAGCAGAAATAGATGTTTTTCTGGAACTCTCTTTCTTTTTCTATGATCCAACGGATGTTGGCAATTTGATCTCTGGTTCCTCTGCGTTTTCTAAATTCAGCTTGAACATCTGGAAGTTCACAGTTCACATACTGTTGAAGCCTGGCTTGGAGAATTTTGAGCATTATTTTACTAGCATGTGAGATGAGTGCAATTCTGTGGCAGTTTGAATATTCTATGGCATTGCCTTTCTTTGGGATTGGAATGAAAACTGACCTTTTCCAGTCCTGTGGCCACTGCTGAGTTTTCCAAATTTGCTCACATATTGAGTGCATCATTTTAACAGCATCATCTTTTAGGATTTGAAATAAGCTCAAGTGGAATTCCATCACCTCTATTAGCTTTGTTTGTAGTGATGCTTCCTAAGGCCCACTTGACTTCACACTTCAGGATGTCTGGCTCTAGGTGAGTGATCATACCATCGTGGTTATCTGGGTCATGAAGATCTTTTTTGTATAGTTCTTCTGTGTATTGTTGCCACCTCTTCTTAACATCTCCTGCTTCTGTTAGGTCCATACCATTTCTGTCTTAGGACAAATGCTCAGTTTGATTTTTATTGCATGCATAAAGACAGACAGCAGAGCAAGTAAGATGTGGGGCCAATCTAAGAAAGATTTCCAGCAATCCTTTCATTCATTATTTCTGGTTCAGTCATGAAAAAGGATTCATCATGCCTTCAGCTATTTTTTCTAACTAGTGAAAACTAACATTTGTCAAGCACTTATTATACACTCAGTCATTACATTAAATATTATACATACAATATCTTCTTTTACCCTGTCAAATTTCCTTTTAGGTAGATATTATTTACAAACTCACTTTATTTTATTTGTTTTATTTGCCTGTTTTTAAAATTTTTATTGAAATATATTTGATTTACAATGTTGTGTTAGTTTCAGATGTACAGCAAAATAATTCAAATATATATATGCACACACATATTTTTTAGACTCTTTTCCATTATAAGCAAACTGGACTTCATCAAAATTAAAAGATAAATTACATTAAATTATAAGATACTGACAATAGTTCCCTGTACTATATAATAGGTCCTTGTTGGTAATCTATTTTATATATAGTAGTGTGTATACGTTAATCCTAAATTCCTAATTTATCTCCCTCCTTTTCCTGTTTGATAATCATAAGTTTGTTTTCTATACAAGCTCATTTACAAGTGATTAAAGAAGAGCAGTGGGTAAACAGCTTGTTGAAAGTCAGAGAGCACAGCCTAAATTGGGACCTGGGAAGTATGATTTCAGAGCATTGCTCTTAAAGCCACTTCCCTGTATGGTCTACTCTTGACTTTTCAGTGATTTAAATTTTACTTAGCTTCTCTAAAGAACACTAAGATATATAATAACAAATGAGAAAATATCTTTTCTCTCAGAGATTCATGAAAATTCTCCATTTGAAAATTACCGTAGAAAATTGTTTAAAATAATCAGTTTGTAACACAAAGAATAAAAACATGTGAGTCAATACTGATATAAACACTTGGATAACTGAAGAAATAGAGGAGAAGGACTAGCTCTTCCTTACAGAAGATATCAACTAATATTGTAGGAGAAATGAGGGAAATAGAAAATCATCATTAGAATATCAGAGTAATAAATACTATTATTTATACCATAGGCAAGATCCACAAATTGATACTAAATTAGCATGTGCAGGTCAAGAAGAAACAAGATATTTGCATAGTCCCAAATTATCTAATCCCCACAAAAAGTTATTCATTATGAAGGCAAAAATAGAAACTAAATGTTAACTATACAGTGGAGAAACCTGGCAGATCCCATCTTAACCTCATGATCAAGGTTAATGTTATCAGTAATAAGATGTATCTGTATCATGTACCCCAGTATGATATAGGAAGAGACATTACTTATTTTTAAACTTTATAATATTGTATTAGTTTTGCCAAATATTGAAATGAATCCACCACAGGTATACATTTGTTCCCCATCCTGAAGGAGACATTACTTCTATGGTAGTCTTCCCAATGATGCATAACCTCTATCTAAGCCTAATATCAAAAAATATCAGAAAATATCAGACAAACCAAACCGAGGGATGTTCTGAATAACTGATGAGAATGATTTAAAAGTCTCAAGGTCATGAAAGATAAAACTATCACAGATTGAAATAAACAATCCTTATGGCAGAAAGTGAAGACAAACTAAAGAGCCTTTTGATCAAAGTTAAAGAGGAGTGTGAAAAAGTTGGCTTAAAACTCAGCATTCAGAAAACTAAGATCATGGCATCTGGTCCTATCACTTCATGGCAAATAGATGGGAACACAATGGAAACAATGAGAGATTTTATTTTTTTGGACTCCAAAATCACTGCAGATGGTGACTGCAGCCATGAAATTAAAAGATGCTTGCTCCTTGGAAGAAAAGCTATGGCCAACCTAGACAGCACATTAAAAAGCAGAGACATTACTTTGCCAACAAAGGTCCATCTAGTCAAAACTATGGTTTTTCCAGTAGTCATGTATGGATGTGAGAGTTGGACTATAAAGAAAGCTGAGCACTGAAGAATTGATGCTTTTGAACTGTGGTGTTGGAGAAGACTCTTGAGAGTCCCTTGGACAGCAAGGAGATCCAACCAGTCAATCCTAAAGGAGATCAGTCCTGAATATTCACCAGAAGGACTGATGAATATTGAAGCTGAAACTCCAATACTTTGGCCACCTGATGCAAAGGAATGACTCATTTGAAAAGACCTTGATGCTGGGAAAGATTGAAGTTGGGAGGAGAAGGGGACAACAGAGGATGAGATGGTGGATGGCATCACCGACTCAATGGACATGAGTTTGAGTAAACTCCAGGAGTTGGTGATGGACAGGGAGGCCTGGCGTGCTGCAGTCCATGAGGTTGCAAAGAGTCGGACAAGACTGAGCAACCGAACTGAACTGAATATTTTGTCACAAGTGAAAATTACATGACATTCAAATGTTAGTACTCATGAATAGTTGTATTGGTATACAGCTATGCTTGTTTATTTGCATATTGTCTATGGCTGCTTTCAGCTCCCACAGCAGAACTGAGCATTTGTAATGGAGACCATATGGTCCACAAAGCCTAAAATATTTATTATCTGCTTCTTTACAAAAAAAGTGTGCTGAGCCCTGGTATACGTGGTTGCCCACATCAGCTCCTTATGGGTATACAATTGTGCATCAAAAACACTTTTCTTAGTGCTACAAAACAGGTCTGTGTTAGCCACAGAATCATAATTTCATGCCTATTTTATAGAAACTTGGGAAATGTTAATTGAATAAATTATGTAAACATCTCAATTGTCCATTAAAGATTCCCACAATAACCACACTGCCTTCACATTATGTGTAGAAGGATGTTTCTACATAGGGATTACAGCAGTCTTCATACTTGTCAATCAAGCTAGTACCAAAGATTGTAATAGATTATGCAGCATGTGTCTACCTCGTTTTCTCCTTCCCTTTCTACCTCCCTCCATTTCTTCCCTTTTCCTCCTCTTCTTTCCATTCTAGCTTCTCCACAGCTCCAAGGGGAGTACGACCACCTCCACCTGACAAAGATGTCCCCAAAGATGCAGAGAGCTCATTATGCACAGTCTCTAAGAATTGTAAGGAACTTTTAGGAAGCAAAATGCTTGAAAAAGGGGTTTAACAAATCACTGAGTAATATTTTCTTATGGTATCAACTTAACCTAATCCTGAGCAGACACTACATGGTTAATTCAAGAACAATATGTATGGAATCACCAACATGTATGCTCACAGGGCAAGTACAGGGTGAGTACATAAATGGGATTGGCCAACAAGTGATAAGCATATGCACTAATAATATAATAAATATTAAATAAACTAATAAACATTTATGGAACACCTACTATGAGTTCCATAAATGTGATAAACATATGCACTAATAATACAGTAATAATTAGTATTACCCTCACAACAAATCTATAAGGTAGATACTGTTGTTTTCTCTGCAAAACAAATACAGGAGCCAAAACCTAGAGATGTCAACCTACCCAAGGGCACATAACTCATAGGTAACAGTCAGGATTCTAAGCTAGGTTTGTCCATGTCCTGGGATAATCTTATTAACCGTATGACTGTGTCCTTTCTCCCCTCACATATGTATTTTCATGTTGCATACTTTTTTCTCATATGTATACAACCTTTCTCCTACAGTACCTAGGGCATATCAAGGGCATGAATGAGCCAGGGAGCAGGTGAGAATGTGAGTTTGGGATTGTTATGCCAGAAAGAAGTCAAAAAAAAAAAAAAAGAGAGAGAGTTAATATTCAGCTTTCAATTCCCAAAAATCAAATTTTCAATTCCTTAGCACAACAACAGGTTTAAAGGCAGACTTTGCCAAGAGAAAAGTATTTTTCTAAATTATCTTACCTCTTCAAGAACCGTATCTGGAAGACTTAAGCACAACTTTAACAGAGGTATGCTGCTAAATCGCTTCAGTCGTATCCGACTCTGTGCGACCCCAGAGACGGCAGCTCACCAAGCTCCCCCTCCCTGGGATTCTCCAGGCAAGAACACTGGAGTGGGCTGCCATTTCCTTCTGCAATGCATGAAAGTGAAAAGTGAAAGTGAAGTCGTTCAGTCGTGTCTGACTCTTTGCGACCCCATGGACTGCAGCCTACCAGGCTCCTCCATCCATGGGATTTTCCAGGCAAGAGTACTGGAGTGGGGTGCCATTGCCTTCTCTGAACAGAGGTATAGGTAAATCAGAAAAGCCTCCTGTCTGTTCTCTCAGTGGCCTGTGGAGAGAAAAACAGAGTTATAGAGTCAGGGAGAGATGCTGCAAAAGACCCTGAAGCTGGGAAAGATTGAAGGCAAAAGCAGAAGGTGGGCAGCAGAGGATGAGATGGTTGGATAGCATCATCCACTCAATGGACATTAATTTGAATAAATCCCAGGAAATAGTGAAAGACAGGCAGCGTGGTATGCTGCAGTCCATGGGGTTTCAAACAGTCAGACATAACTTAGTGACTGAACAACAACAACAATCTTCCCTCTCTGGGCCAATGCCCCTGTGAGAACAGTAATAGTAGATAAGGTGAAGGGAAAGCCTGGATTTGAGGAGTTTCTGCTTTCTGCTTAAAGTGCTGAGAGGTGGAACCGCCTATGAGTTGCCCTGTAGCTGCATGGAGGCCACCATGTTGAAATGAAGTCAGGAGGTGGCACGGTTAGACAGCGGGAGGGCCTCACTCCACTTTCCACAAGGTTGTCAGTTCACACATGATATTTTGGGGGTTGGGGGACAGGGACGTGTGTTATGGATATGAGTTTAGAGACTGGTTGAGGTATTTTCCAAAAGTGTTGGTGTGCCAAGGCCCCTCAGGCCCAGTGAAGACTAAGGCATGGTCCAGGTGTTAGCTGCAGTAAGGGCAGCCTAACCAAGCCAAGAGAGAAGACCCCCCCCCCCACTTCAGCTCCGACACTGGCGGAGTACTGGGGTGCTGGCCCATCACTCTTAGCAGTTTCCAGTCCAGGCTGTGGCTCTGAGGACCCCTTCTCCATCACAGACACTCCCTCACACTCCACACCCAGTCACCCAAAAGACTTAGCACCATCTGGAAGAGGGTGATAGAAGTCTGACGGACTGAGCACCATTCCCAAAGAAACTGAATGTGTAAGTCCAAAGACACTATTCAATGAGACTAAAATAGTTTTGTTGAATGCAAAGTAGAATTTTCCCCACTAACGTGTATACTATGGGAGGTTATAAAGGCTAGCATACAGGTTATAGGTTAATCATGAGGGATTATTAAGGATCTCAAGTAGGTTATTTTTGATCATCAAAAAATCTGGGCATAGTGTGAGTAAATTTGTCCAACCCCACAACCTGTGCCCTAAATCATCACATTTTACTGCTAGTATATGCTAATGGTAAAGGTTTGGTCAAAATCGTAGGAAGGTGAAATGTTTTAACATTCTCCAAGTATATTTCTTGGCTGAAGTGGGGACAGAGGGTGTATAATCTGTTTGTGTATTATTTATATAATAATAATAATACCTTTCTCATTGAGCAGCTATGAGAATTGAGGCTTAGAACAGAGCCTGGCAGGAAGTGCTACATGTTTGTATCATTGTCATTATCATTTTCTATGGTAATTATGATAAATATTGTTGGCTGACTCCCTAGCATCCGTATGTCCCTTTCTCCCAGAGTAGCAACCACACAGTTTAAGTGGAATTAAGCCCAATCCCAGGCATGGGTCCTGATTACTGAATGCATCAGAGTGATCAGCCCCTTCTCAGAGTGATTGGTTTAAGAGTAGGCAGAGATCCTAGGGAGAAGACACTGGCACCCCACTCCAGTACTCTTGCCTGGAAAATCCCGTGGATGGAGCCTGGTGGGCTGCAGTCCATGGGGTTGCTAACAGTCAGACACGACTGAGCGACTTCACTTTCACTTTTCACTTTCATGCATTGGAGAAGGAAATGGCAACCCACTCCAGTGTTCTTGCCTGGAGAATCCCAGGGACGGGGGAGCCTGGTGGGCTGCCATCTATGGGGTTGCACAGAGTCGGACACGACTAAAGCGACTTAGCAGCAGCAGCAGCAGCAGAGATCCTAAGTTGGTTCAACCAGAATAAAAGTTGGGGCTTCTATCTGATGTTTTTGGGGAAAAGTTCTCTCTTTTCTTTGTATAGTATAGTGAATGAACTTGTGATTTAAAATTGCACCAGCCAATTTTGGTACTATATTATTTAGGATCTATTAGGGACGGGGGAGCCTTGTGGGCTGCCGTCCATGGGGTTGCACAGAGTCGGACACGACTGAAGCGACTTAGCAGAAGCAGGAGCAGCAGTGGGTCTCAATATTTTTTGGTTTAAGGACATTTTGCATCCTTAAAAACTGAGAACCATAGAGAGCTTTTTTATGAGAGTTTTTATGTATGTGGATTATATTTATCAGTATACATTGCATTAGAAATTAAAACTGAGAATTTGAGAACTATTAACTCATGTAAATAATAATAAAAATATTTCTTCAAGATTATGTAAAGATCATAGTTTTAAACTTTAAAAAAATGAAATTTCCAAAATAAAAAAATCAATGAGAAGAGTGGCATTTTTTAAACCTCTTCAGTATTTAGCTTAATGAAAGACAGCTGGATTCTCATAGCTGATGCACTCAAACTGATAAGATATCTATCCTCTGGAAAACTTCACTCTTTGCTTGGGATAAAGGCAAATAATGTCTAAGCATTTGTGTCAGTTTCCTGTGGTTACTGTAACAACGTAAACTTAGTTGCTTAAAACAACAAATTTTACCTTCTACTAAGTCCAAAATCAGCTTTGCTGGGCTAAAAACACAATGTCATCAGGGATGGTAACTTCTTGAGGCTCAGGGCTCCCCAACTCCTGGTTAGGAATCCAGCTGCGGAGCAGGAGGCAAGCAGCGACCTGAACCATCGCTGGCGTATTACCGCCTGCACCATACCCGCTATTGTTCACATTACTGCCTGAACCTTCCCCCGCTCCACACCTCTGTCCGTGAAAAAAATTATTTTCCACAAAATTTGTGCCAAAAAAGTTGGGGACCACTGCTCTAGTGGACACTCCATTTCCTTACCTTTGCCAGCTTCTAGAGGCTGCCCACATTTCCTGGCTCATGGCTCTTTTCTCCCTTCTCCAAAACCAGCAACTCTGAATCATCATGGCTTCGCCTGTGACTCTGCTCTCTTACAGCCCTCAGTGATTATATATATATCCCACCTGGGTAATCCAAAGTAACTGCCTTAGCTTAATAGCCTTAACTTAATAACACCTGCAAAATCCCTTTGGTCATGTAAAGTAACATAGTCACAGGTTCTAAGTATTAAAATGTCAACATCTTTGGGGGAATCATTATTCAGCCTACAACAGCATTATTACAAAAATAGACTTGACCTCAGAGATCCACTAAAATGGTCTCAGGGATCCCAAGGATTCTAGATGGCTGCTCAAAATAATAATAATGGTATAAACCATGGGTCTGCAACCTCTGGGATCTAATGCCTGATGATCTGAGGTGGAGCTGCTATAGTAATAATAGAAATAAAGTGCACAATAAATGTAATTTACTTGAATTAATCCCGAGACCATCCCCACCCCACCCACATTTGTGGAAAAACTATCTTCCATGAAACCAGTTTCTGGTGCCAAAAATACTGGGGACCACTGGAATAAACAAAATACCTCATATTTTAGTTAAGGCATAAGCAGGTCAAAACTTTCATGGAAGTTCCAGTTTCAGGGACCCAGGATCCTTTCCTCTGATTCTGTCATAATCTGCAGGATTCAAGATAGTTTTGTCCTCACAAGTGTTGCCTTCTTCTGTATTAATTCAGTGACTTGTTACCATGAAGAAGTATTTATCCACTTCCCCACCCCTGCTTCTAAAAGTAAGACTGAGAAATCACTTACATCACTTCTGCTCACATCCTGTTGGCCAGATCTGGTCTGTTCATGTAGTCACATCCAGCCACCAGGAGGCTTGGAAAAGTAGCTATGGCAGGGCCATCATGGATCCAGCTAAAAGTTCTGCTAGAATCGAGTAGTCTCTACTTCAGTTCTAGTAAGGAAAATCTAAGCTGATGATGAAGGACAGCAGAGCCAAGCAAATGAAGCCAGACCAAGCCTTAACTGAACCCTACCTCTGAACTTTTCAACTACTTGGGCTATTACTTTTTTTTTAATGATAAAACCTATTGGACTTGAGGTTTCTATAATTTGCAGCAAGAGTTATCTGCTTCAGTAACTGCATAGTATTTTCCTAACCAAAGAGCGGGAATACAGGATTTTATAGTTTAGTCTGCACTACAAGAACAGTGAGACAGGTGATTTGAAATTGGAGTCGTGGCAAAAAAAAAAAAAAAAAAAAAAATTCAGGGGGAGAGGATGGGATACTCACTAGTTATTAATGGTAGTTGCAACACACGCTGCTCATTAGCTGAAACTTCAACCATAGAATTTTTTAAGATGATTTGAACAGCATGGATTACTCAAACTTTTTTTTACCTGGATAAGCTCTACAATTATAAACTGGCATCATTCAATATAAAACTAAGGATGTTATTGGGGCTTATGCAGTCTTGTTATGGTATTGGGAACCTGGACTCCTTCCATCTTGTTATACTTCCCTAAAGTAGCTGCTGGTATCCACATAATCCAGACCAGCGCACCATCATATCTCAAGTCTACCCAGCAGGAAAAAAGGAAAGGAAAATCATCCCCTGGCCCTCTAAGGGGCATGAATCATTGTCAAGGAAAATCATCTATCACTACTAGTCCTTCAGGTTTGACTGGAAAATACATAAGAACATAGATAAGGATGATCACTTACATAATTTCTTTTGAATTTTAAAATACTGTTTTATTCTCAAAGCTATAAATAAAATATTGAATTACAATAGATATGGGCAAATGTTGAGACAAAGGCACATTTTAGGCAGTCAAACAACGTTGGATGGTGAGATACAACATTGGATAATAAGAGACAAATCTTAGCAAACTTATTAGAAAATTGCACCCAAATAGTGAGATTCTGATTTCTGTTAAATGAGCCGCAGATCTTGAATCTGGTACCCATGAAACTCACAATAGATATGGGGATGTCCAGTTCACACTCTTGGATGTCAAATTTTTCCCTATACAGACACAGAGAAAGAAAATGTCTAAAAACCTGAATAGGAGAAAATAAGTTTTCTCAAGTTAACAAGGAAAGAAAGAATAAGGACAGAAATGAACATTTGCAGGCAGGCAAGGTTAACAAAGTGTTCTTAACCTTCATCCCTGAGCCTGGTCTCACTTAATAGCCTTCTTTTTTTCCCCCTTTGTCCCTCCCACCTGAGGAATGAGGGATCTTAGTTCACCAACCAGGGATCACCCTGCACCCCATGCAGTGGAAGAATGGAGTCTTAACCACCGGACCTCCAGGAAAGCCCTTCATGTTCCTCACTGAATATCTATTAAGATAGCATGCTTTTGGAAAGGGACCGCATAGTCAAAACTTCTTTTATGACAATACTATGTTGGAGAGTGAAAAGAGAAGCCAGTGGGACCAAACACAATTTGGAATTTTTTCAAAGCTCTATAAATGTTCAAAGAAGTAGAAGATGATGTTTGGGGTTGATAGCTAATTTAAATTAAGTGTAAGCTAAATAATTTTTGAGCTAACAGTTATGTCTCTATGGTTCACAATAGTCTGTTCTCTGATCATGGCTGTGATATGTGCTGGCTTAGCTTAGATCAGAAATGCGCAACGGTAAAGTACATTTTAATGTTACTGGAACAAAAGAGAAAAGCTGATAGGAGTCCTGTTTCCTATTTTGAGAAATAGAGCAATGGAGCAAAGTCAATTATTAATTAGGACTAGTGAATTTTGTCAAAAAAAAGACCTTTTTCAATAAAAGAAGTCATTTTTCCTTCCTTTTCATACCCAGTTGCCCATGATTTACGTGTTCTTTCCGTCTGTTTCTAATATGTTGATTACACGGTAAAGAACACAGTAAAGTTGGCAGTCCTTGCCTATTCAGTCTCTTCATAATGAGCTCAAAAAACATCGAATGGTGATAAATACTAACCATACTAGAAGAAGCAGTTCTTAAACTTACAATGGGCTGTTCTATTCAGAAAGGCATAATAAATCAGCAGATTGTGAATCAAATCTGATTTTCTCATAGGAACAATGCTGCAAGAGCAGGGTTATGTTTGTAACCAGATGCCTCATGCTACACAATGTTTTTTCCTCTGAAAGAAATGACCCCAGTATCACATCTAACCAATTCTGAATTATATGCCTATATACAATACAATAGAACACTTTAATGTGTACATAAATCAGTTGCCAATGCAGTCCAATAACCAAAGTATAAGATTTGTATTTATTCATAAAGTCCTATGGAGAATTTTGGCAAGATGAGCAGGGAGGCTCTGACAGAACAGTTGAGCATGCCTAGAAATGACTGTTCTTGGGACTCAGGAGACAGAGAGGCTCCTGAGAAATGAGCTATGTCCAGTGAGGTAAGCCTCACACACTAGAATGGGGAGCATGAGGCGGGGAGAGAGAACCCCCGTCATGTGAGGTTCTCACCCCCTCTGGTGAGGGGGGCATGAGGAAGGGAGAGAGAGCCTGAGGTCTTAAATACATGGTCACGCCAGATGGTATCTCCTTTCACTCAAGCGTTGGTTGCTTTTGAGAACCTCCTCTATAAAGCGTCTCTGCTTCATTCATTTTACCTGCTACTGGGTCCTCTGTTGGGCAATAGAAATAGCCATGTCTCCCTCTGCCATGAGCACATGTGGAGGAAAAATGGAATGTTTGCATCACATCCATAAAACCCTTTATAAGTCTTCAAAGGTCAGTGCTATTTAAACAGATACAAAAGGTAAAAGGTTCTTATAGTTTCTATTCTTATCTATCGATAATGAAAAATTCCATCTTTATTATCTCTTGATTGGCTTTGTTAACAAATAAACTTGGGGTGGTGGAAGGGGACTAGCATTTTTATTCTGTATATTTCCATCAAATGTATATATGTATTTTTTACAACGTGCACGTGTAACTTTGTGCCACAGGAAATAAAAATAGAAGAACCTGAGAAGGACACTATAGAAATGGATTGACTGGGGCCAAATTAAGGGAAATTTTAAAAGAACATGAGATAGATACGATAAAGCAAGATTTTTTTCCTTCTAGTTTTATTGAGATGGTGTATCAGTTTGAGGGATACAGCAAAATGATGTGAATTGCACACATCACAAAATGATGACCACAGTAAGTTTAGCGAACATTCATTATCTCATGTAGCTACAACATTAAAGAAATAGAAAAAAATTTTTCCTTGTGATGAGAATTCATGATTTACTCTCTAAAAACACTTTCATATAGAACACAGAGTAATATTAATTATATTCAGTGTGTTATACATTATATACCTAATACTTATTTCTCTTATAAATGGAAGTTTGTACCTTTTAACAACCTTCATCCAATTCAATTTCCTCCCACCCCCACTTCCAGTAACCCCAAATCTGATCTCTTTTGCTATGAGTTTGCTTATTTGTTTTTGAAGCACAATCGACTTACAACATTATATTAGTTTCTGGTATACATTTCAAAATTATCACCATAAGTCTAGTTGTCATCTGTTACTGTACAAAAATATTACATAATTATTGACTAAATTGCAGACATTTCAGACTTGTGACTCATTTATTTTGTAACTGAAAATTTGTACCTCTTAATTCCCTTCCCCTATTTCTCTCCTCCCCCCAGTTTTCTCCCTTCTAACAAACGCTTTATTCTCTGTACCTATGATTCCATTTCTGCATAGTTGTTTCATTTGTTCTTCTGTTTTGTTTTTTTAGATTCCACATATAAGCCATACAGTATTTGTCTTTTTCTGTCTGACTTATTTCATGTTTTCACAATGATAAGATTTCACTTTTTTAAATGGCTGAGTGGAATTCCATTATATATATGAACCATATCTTCTTTGTCCAATTCACCTATTGATGGACACTTAGGGTTGCTTCTGTATCTTGGCTATTGTAAACAATGCTATAATGAATATAGGGGTGCATATATCTTTTCAAATTAGTGTTTTCATTTTCTTCAGATAAAAACCCAAAAGTGGAATCCTGACTTGCATGGTAGTTCTACTTTTAGTTTATTGATCAATCTCCATGCTGTTTTCAATAGTAGCTGTACTGATTTACATTCCCACCAAGAGGGTATGAGGGTTCCCTTTTTTCCAGATCCTTGCCAACACCTTTTATTTGATGTCTTTTTGATAATAGCCATTCTGACAAGTGTGAGGTGATACCTCGTCGTGGTTTTGATTTGCATTTCCCTAATGATTAGTCATGCTGAGCATCACTGAGGGTGATGGGCAAGGCTGGATCAGATTGCTGGCTATGGGGGACCCCAGGGGTCTCAGGACTAGGGCTAACCTACTGATAAGTGAGGCTGGGTCCTGAGCTCTCTGGTGGGCAAGGTCAGATTCTCTGTGTGGCCAAGGTAGCTGAGGGAATCCAAGTTTGCCTTTCTGCTGGTGGGTAAGGCTGTGTCCCCACACAGCTAGATGCTTGGCCTGGGCTAAAGTATTTCCTCCCTTCCAGTATGAGGGTTATTATTTTCATTTTGCATATGAGGAATTTAAGTGGCTTGCCCAGATTCTCCCAGGAAATGAGTGGCAAAGAACCAGGACCAGGGCAGTCAGTCTTAACGGAGGGGGAAAGATAAGCTGTGACAATGGAGAGAAGGAAAGGGACTTGGCAAAGCAAAAATGAAAGAGGTAAAGGCTGATTCTCAGCCTTCAGACTAGGTTCTTAAGAGTGATGTGGACAAACCAGGAGATGCATTTGTAAAAAAGAATGAAGTAATTTTATTTTTCAATATTATCATACTCTAGATTCTTATTTACATTGCCTTGAATGGTATAGTTTTAAGACAGCTTTCCAGAGATGCCTTATTCTTTTTAAAAGCTATATCGTATATCATTGTATGGACATACTATATTTAATCAGTCTTTCCTGATTAATATTTTACCTGTATTTAATGGGATTGCTTTGGTAGGTTGCTGTTGCTCCAATTTTTTAGAATTTATTTCATTGAAGTATATTTGATTTACAATGTTGTGTTAATTTCTGTTGTACAGCAAAGTGACTCAATTGTACATATATCAGTATTAGTTATCATATTCTTTTCCAATATAATTTATCAGAGAATATTGAACATAGTGCCCTGTGCCATACAATAAGACCTTGTTGTTGATCCATTCTCTGTATAATAGCTTGCAACTGCTAACCGCAAACTGGCAATATACATCATTCCCCCACCTCAAACCACCCCCTTGCTATTATTACCTGCAACTACACAACATTCCTGCAATGCAAATTCTTGTATGCAATTATTTTTACTTATTTACAAATACACATCACTAAGCTAAGTTTTTAGAAGAATTAGGTCAAATAATATTTCCTTTAAAATGTTTAATAATCTTTTAAATGTTGATAAGGACTGCCAACGGAGAAGGCGATGGCACCCCACTCCAGTACTCTTGCCTGGAAAATCCCATGGACGGAGGAGCCTGGTAGGCTGCAGTCCATGGGGTAGCGAAGAGTCAGACACAACTGAGTGACTTCACTTTCACTTTTCACTTTCAAGCATTGGAGAAGGAAATGGCAACCCACTCCAGCGTTCTTGTCTGGAGAATCCCAGGGGTGGCGGAGCCTGGTGGGCTGCCGTCTATGGGGTCACACAGAGTCGGACACGACTGAAGCGACTTAGCAGCAGCAGCAGCAAGTACTGTCAAATAAATAACACGTACTAATAAACACCTGTATTCACAGAGCACAGATGGTCCTAATTCTCCACACTGTCATTAGAATGAATATTTTCAAGCCTTTTGTCTTGGCAGACTGATGCAGGAATAATGTGACTGTATTATAATTTTAAGTTCTGCATGAAATATTAGACATTCTGAGTTTCGGGAGCTGCAGGGTCACTTAAAGGGAGCATTCATGTAGGTGGCTAGGAGTACAGGATCTGCATTTGAATGAGTGTGAAGTCAGCATAAATGTTGATTTTGGAATCACAACCATGCAAAGAATAAAGTTCTCTCCAGACTTGCGGTTGCTGGAAGGGGAGGTGGTGAGATGGAGTGGGAGTTTGGAGTTACCATATGCAAACTATTATACATACAGTGGATAAACAACAAGGTATATGTGGCCTTCCCGGGTGTTGCAGTGGTAAGGAATCTGCCTATCAGTGCAGGAGATGCAAGAGATGCAGTTTCGATCCCTGGGTCAGGAAGATCCTCTGGAGTAGAATCCTCAGTATTCTTGCCTAGAAAATTTCATGGACAGAGGCACCTCTGTCTGATTTGACAGACAAATGAAAATAGATTAATTCAGTCTTATTATTATTCAGGTGTTGTGACTCTTGTGGACAACACATTATAACATTTACTCTTTACTAGAAAATTCTAGTGTTAGTCGCTCAGTTGTGTCTGACTCTTTGCAACCTGTGGACTGTAGTCCGCCAGGCTTCTCTGTCCATGGAATTCTTCAGGCAAGAATACTAGAGTGGGGCAGCCATTCCCTTCTCCAGAGGACCTTCCCAACCCAGGGATTGAACCCAGGTCTCCTGCATTGCAAATGGATTCTTTACCAGCTAAGTCACCAGGGAACCTTGATGAAGCTGGTACAAAACCCATCCAGCTCTTTAAACTCCCCTAAAGACGAAGTTGACTCATATTCAAAATATTAAGTAATGTTGGCAATAAAGTAGAATATAGTTTCCAAATGACCAGTTTGGCCATCCCATCCCAATATACTCTGCACACTCATTCTTTTATTGGGAGTCCCACCTCAGAAATGAAGACAAGCCATGGGAGGGAGGTTGAAAATGATGAGGATGCAAGGTTGTAATGCTATATTTAAACACATAAAATGCAATCCTCCAGTCCAATATTGCTATAAGAAATCTTATACTACCACACATAATAAAATGAGTTGAAATAACAATAAACAATAAAGGAAATATGACTTATGCTTGAAATGAGAATCATGAACCCTGGGTGACTGTTCTCAAATTTGTACAAAGTGTACTTCCTGCAAACGTGTCAGAATCACCTCCCACTCCCTTTTTCTACCACTCCTTCCTCCCCCCATTTATATCTGAGGATGACTTTGCCTCCACTAAGCCACTCTAATCTAAAATCTTCCAAAGGATTATATTCTACAGGATTGCTTCTTGTTTCCTTCTGTATTTTTTTCTAAATCTGATTGGTGATCACTGGCTTGTTTTATTCTTTTCTTTCTGTTCTAAAATTTGAGTTTCCCTCTAGGGTCTGTCTCATCTTGACACTAAGAGGGATAAATAGAGATTCATATTATATCAGGAATTATTTTCCTTGATGGACTGGAATCCTTTTGGGGTCAATCTTTATGAAATGCAAGACAGTCTCATTTTCTAACTCCTCAAGGAAACAGAAAAAAATGATCTGCATGGGCTAACTGGAACTTTGAAAAGGCAGCCTGGGGTTCTATTAGAATGAGAATGATTTGATGTCTAGACATAACAGTAGATCTCAGGGAGGTGAACTTTTGTTGTTCTCTCCATGACCAAGAGATTTGCCTTGTGGTGTAATTTCTTTCCACTTTATCAATGATGACTGGGGATGCACCTGCACTATGCCAGGGAATTTGTTTTGATTTATTCAGGCAAACACTTGAATGGTCAACTTAGAAGAAGAATAATCAAATTAACTGCTTAATGTAATGAGTCAACTCCCTCTTGACTGTGCACCACACACTGTGCACAGAATGCACGTACTGACCTCACTGACAAGTCAATGCAGCCACAATATGGATTCTATTAACTCCGCTCTGTGATTTTGCATATTTCTTGTCTTTTGAAAAGCTGAGGAAAACTGCCATTGCCTTCTCCGTTTTACCTCTAGTAGAATTCAATACAGCTCGAAGATCATGCCTTTTGGTGTTGTAGAGTCAGGTGATTCCAGGTTACTAAAAATAATAACAGCCATTTAAAAGCATTGTGAGTCATGAGATATCACCCCTGAAACAACCTTGTGCCTAGAAAATAGATGGATTAGGAGAAGATGGACATCAAATCACTGATTTTTTTTTGTTGTTTACAAATACTAATTCTTCTTACTGGAGAAGGGCATGGCAACCCACTCCAATATTCTTGCCTGGAGAATCCCATGGACAGAGGAGCCTAGTGGGCTCCAGTCCATGGGGTCGCAAAGAGTTGGACACGACTGAAGCAACTAAGCACGAAATTTTCTTCTTAAGCAATTTTTTTTCACTTTAAATGAGAAATAGAATAAAAAATATTTTATCTCAATTCAAATTTGTAGCTAAGGTCAAACTAAGATTTAAGCACAAATTTGAAACTGGCTTTCTATTAAAACAAAGGTAAGTATTAATAATTATTATATAATATTATAATTATATAATTAATAATTATACACTCATATAACAAGTATAATAATTGTAATTATTATAACTGCATAATTATGATAATATAATATAATAATTCTAGCCTTTCATATTTATACTGTACATCAGTATGTTTATTTACTTGTTTATACACTCAACAGCTTTAACTGAGCGCTGTGCTAGGTACTAGAGATAGAAAGACAAATAAATAAAACACAGCCCTTCTTCAGGAAGTGGGAGAATGTTGAAAAATGAGAAGTATTTAATTCAAGGTATCAGGTCAATTAAGAGAATAAAATTTGACAGGAGAGAAAAAGGTTTGTTTCCTAAGATATATCTATATCAATACATTTGTTATGTTAAACCTCAACTGTTATTTATTTTTTAAAGACTGCCTCTATGTTACAATCATACAATGGCTATAAAAATAGCTTGCTCATATATACTATTAAAGGTTTATGTAACGAAACTTGGGCAAACTTTTTGAGAAATATTCTTTATTTTGTTGTTTGAGGGGGCAATTTTGCTTCTTTTTTTTCAAGATATAACCCACCTAATGGCTAAAAAAAGATCAGTTATACCAGATGTTGACAAAGATGAGGAGTAGCTGGAATTCTTATACATTAATGATGGGAGATGAAATTGGCAAAACCAGTTTGGGAAAACAATTTGGCAGTTTCTCATGAAGTTAAATATATTTCTATCCCCTGACTCAGCAATTCACCTAGATTTTTACCCAATAGAAAATAAAACATGCATCCAAAAAAGACTTGTCAAGAAAGTTTATGATTGCCCCAAACCTGGAAAAAAATGCAAATGTTTATCAAAAAACAGAATGTATAAACAAATTCTGGCATATTCATACAATGGAATATTATTCAACAAGAAAAAAGAATGGGCAACTGATACATGTACAACATAGATGAACCTCAAAAATATTATGCAATGATACAGAAGCTGTATACAAAAGTGAAGATACTGTAAGTGCCACTTATATCAAGTTCTAGAACAGGCCAATCTAATTGAAGATGATAGAAACCAGAACAGTGTTTGCCTCTAGGGGTTGGTTGGGATTGACAATAGAAGAAAGAGCAGAGAGATGTAACATTGCTGGCTTTGAAGATGAAGTAGAGTTATGAGACGAGGAATGTGGGTGGTCTCTAGAAGCTGGAATAGATAAGGAGACAGATTCTCCTCTAGAGCACTCAGAAAGGAACACAGACCAATCAACACCTTGATTCTAGCTCAGTGAGCTCTATCTCACACTTCTGACCTATAGAAGTATAAGATAATAAGTTTGAGTTGTTTAAGCCATTAAGTTTGTGGTAACTTGTTACAGGATCACTAGAAAACTAATACAAATGGGTATATGCATTTGCCAAAACTCAGCAAAATACACATTTTAGATCTGTATGTTTCACTGCATGTAATTTATATCTTGTGATGGATTGAATGGGAGAAGGCAATGGCACCCCACTCCAGTAGTCTTGCCTGGAAAATCCCATGGAAGGATGAGCCTGGTAGGCTGCAGTCCATGGGGTTGCTAAGAGTCAGACAAGACTGAGCGACTTCACTTTCACTTTTCACTTTCATGCATTGGAGAAGGAAATGGCAACCCACTCCAGTGTTCTTGCCTGGAGAATCCCAGGGACGGGGGAGTCTAGTGGGCTGCCATCTGTGGAGTCGCACAGAGTCGGACAGGACTGAAGTGACTTAGCATAACATGGATTGAATTGTGTCACCTGAAAAGATATGCTCAAGTCTTGGATCCCAGAATTTCAGAATGATGGTATTTGAAAACAGGATAATCGCAGATGTAACTAGTTAAGATGACGTCATAGAAAATAGGATGGACCCTTAATCCAAAGTGAATATCATCCTAATAAAAAGAGGAGAAGGGACTTATCTGGTGATCCAATGGTTAAGAATTTGCACTTCCAAAAAAAAAAAAAAGAATTTGCACTTCCAATGCAAGGGGCATGAATTGGATCCCTAGTCAGGGAACTAGGACCCCACATGTCCTAGAAAGTAAAATTGAAAAAACAAAGAAAGTAAAAATTAAAAACAAACAAACAAACAAAAAACAAAAAAAAAAAAACAAAGAAAGAAATTAAAAATAAAAAGAGAAGACAGAGACACACAGAACACCAAGTGTTGACAGAGGGAGAGATGTGAGTGAAGCAGCTTCAAGACAAGGAATGCCAAGGATTGAGGTCACCAGAAGCTGGAAGAGGCTAGGGGGAGTTCTATCTCAAGTTTCATAGGGAACATAGCCCTGCAACACCTTAATTTCAGACTTTTGGCCTCCAAAACTGTAGGAGAGTAAATTTCTGTTGTTTTAATCCACCTAGTTTGTGGTACTTTGTTAAGGCGGCACTAGAAAACTAATGCATATTTTAAAAGAAAAGAAAGAAATCTGCAGTAAAAAATAATATATTACAGATTCAGTTGAAGCCCTACTTCATAGTCCTCCCTGCTCCCGCTGTGAATTTCCTCCCTCTTACCACAGAGTTAACCACTATTCTTAATTTCTTATTTATCATTCTATTGCTTGTTTTTATATATTTGCCACGTATCTATGAACCATAGCTTCCCTGGTGGCTCAGATGGCAAAGCATTTGCCTGCAACAAGGGAGACCCGGGTTCAATCCCTGAGTTGGGAAGATCTCCCGGAGAAGGAAATGGCAACCCACTCCAGTATTCTTGCCTGGAGAATCACACAGACGGAGGAGCATAGTACGCTACAGTCCATGGGGTCGCAAAGAGTCGGAGACGACTGAGTGACTTCACTTTCACTTTCACTTTATGAATCATAAGCATTCTGTGTCTTTAAACTTTATATGAACAGAATCATATTGTATTTATTCTTTCATACTTTTTTCCACTTGATTTGTGCTTGTCAGATAAGTTTGTGTCATCATGTGTAGCTCTGATACATTAATTTTTATTATGCAGAATTCCACTGTATGAACAAAGCATAATTTTTTATTCATTGTCTTGTCAATAGACTTTTGCTGCCATGAACATCTTTGAATGCATGGTTCTTAAAAATATATACCTAAAGAGTAGAACTGCCAAGTCTTAGAAATTGTGTATCTTTAGCTTGATAAGACAGTGCCAAGTGTCTCTCTGAAGTGATGCCCCAATTTACATTCACACCAGTAGTACAATAGTTCCTATTGCTCCACATTCTCTGTAACCTTTGGCATTTTCAGGCATGTCAGGTAAAAGAGATCTCAGTTCAGTTCAGTCACTTAGTCGTGTCTGACTCTTTGTGACCCCATGGACTGCAGCACGCCCACCTTCCCTGTCCATCATCAACCCCCAGAGCTCGATCAAACTCAGGTCTATTGAGTTGGTGATGCCACCCAACCATCTCTTCTTCTGTTGTCCCCTTCTCCTCCTGCTTTCAATCTTTCCCAGCATCAGTTCAGTTCAGTTCAGTCACTCAGTCGTATCTGACTCCTTGCAACCCCATGAACCACAGCACGCCAGGCCTCCCTGTCCATCACCAACTCCTGGAGTCCACCCAAACTCATGTCCATTGAGTCAGTGATGCCATCGAACCATCTCATCCTCTGGCATCCCCCTCTCCTCCTGCCATCAATCTTTCCCAGCATCAGGGTCTTTTCAAATGAGTCAGCTCTTCGCAACAGGTGGCCAAAGTATTGGAGTTTCAGCTTCAGCATCAGTCCTTCCAATGAACACTCAGGACTGATCTCCTTTAGAATTATTGGTTGGATCTCCTTGCAGGTCAAGAGACTCTCAAGTCTTCTCCAATACCACAGTTCAAAAGCATCAATTCCCAGCATCAGGGTCTTTCATAAGGAGTCAGTTCTTCACATCAGGTGGCCAAAGTATTGGCGCTTCAGCTTCAGCATCAGTCCTTCCAATGAATATTCAGGACTTATTTCCTTTAGGATGGACTGGTTTGATCTCCTTGCAGTCCAAGGGACTCTCAAGAGTCTTCTCCCAACACCACAGTTCAAAGGCATCAATTCTTCAGCACTCAGCTCAGATCTACCATGCAGCAAATGAAGCTTAAGGGCCTCCCATTTACTTAGACTTCTTCAAGAGGTGCATAATTAATTTACATTTGTAATTTATATTCTTTTTCTTAAAATGAGCCTCATAAATTGCATAAGCTTCAGGTTCCATCAAATCTAGCTCCACCCCTACTGATAACAGATATGAAATGGATCTCATTGTACTTTTAATTTACTTTTTCCTGATTGCTAGTGAAGTGGAATATCTTTTCATATGTTAATTGGCACTTCAAGTTTTCTGTAAGTTGACTGTACTGGGTTTTTGGGCTTCCCAGGTTGCTCTGTGGTAAAAGAATCCATCTGTCAATGCAAGAGACACAGGAGACACGGGTTCCATCTCTGGGCTGGGAGGATCCCCTGGAGAAGGAAATGGGAACCCATCCCAATATTCTTGCCTGGAAAATTCCATGGAGAGGAGCCCGGTGGGCTATAGTCCATGGGGTCACAAAGAGTTGGACACGACTAAGCACACTGGGCTTTTGCCTTTTGTCTTATTGACTTGTAGGAGTTCTTTATATATGCTGGACATTAATCCTTTTTAATTGTTCATTTTGGAGCTTGTCTTCACTATTACTCCAATGTCTTTCATGTTTTAACTTTAGTGAAGTAGGATTTATCAATCTTTTTCTTCATGATGAGCACATATTTGTGATGTGTTTAAGAAATTCTGCTAGCCCCAAATTATAATGGTATTCTTTTTTCTTATGAAGGTTTTCAAGACTTGCTTTTTACATTGATATCTTTTTTGTGTGTGTGTGTAATAAAGTTTTATTAAAGTATAAAGGAGATAGATAAAGCTTCTGAAGGGGGTAGAAAGAGTACCCCTACATTGATATCTTTAGTCAACTTGAAAATGTTGTGTGTGTATGGTGTGAAATTTGATCTAAATTTGATTTGTTCCATGTGGATCCCAGTTGTCTCAGGACCAATTATTGAATGTTATTTAATAATGATAATCTTTTCATGACTGAAATACATCAATTGTATATCAAATTTCAATATGTTTCTGGGCCTTCTGTTCCATTGGTATATTGGTCTCCCACAGCACAATAGAGCACTGTCATATTTACTAAAGCTTTGTAATAGGACTCTACATCTGCCTAAGTAAGTCTCTCTGCTTTTTCTTCTTCAAAATTGTCTTGACTTTCTTGGTTCTTTGTACTTTTATATAAGTCTTATGATGAAGATTTCCTATTAAAAAAACCTTTAAATTTTCACTGCAATAGCATTTAATATAATTAATTTGGGAAAAAATCTTTGTGATACTAGGTCCTCACATCCATGATGTATGGCTTCGTATTTTTCTCAGATTTCCTTTTTGTGTGTTATGGTGTTTTGCCATTTGTGTCCATAAGGTTCTTATATGTCTTCAGATTAAAATTTATTCCTACTTATCTTCATATTTTTTATTGCTATTACCAATGGTATCTTTCTATTATATATTTTTATTTGGTGATTGTTAGTATATAGGATATAGTATATAGTATATTCTCAAATTCTTTTTTTTTTAATGTATTTATTTTTAAATGGAAGATAACTGCTTTACAATATTGTGTTGGTTTCTGCCATTCATCAACATGAATCAGCCATAGCAATACCCATGTCCTCTCCCTCTTGAACCTCCCTCCCACCCCCACCCTAAGTCCCCCTCTAGGTTGTCACAGCACCAGGCTGAGTTCCTCGTGCTATACGGCAACTTCCTATTAGGCATCTATTTTACACACAGGAATGTATATATTTCAGTGCTACCTCTCAATCCGTCCCGTCCTCTCTTGCCCCAATTGTGTCCATAAGTCTGTTCTCTATGTCTGAGTCTCTATTCCTGCTCTGCAAATAAGTTCATCCATTTTTCTAGATTCCATATCTATGTGTTAATAAACAATATTTGTTTTACTCTTTCTGCTTTCACCCTGAATAAGAGGCTCTAGTTTCATCCACCTCATTAGAACTGACTCAAATTCATTCCTTTTTATGGCTGAGTAAAGGAATTCTTTTGACTTGTCTTTATTCAGCTGTATCCAAAAACCTTACTCAACTCTTATTTGTTCTGAAATAAATAATTTTTAACTAGATTTCAGTGGTTCTGAGATTTTATCTTTACATGCAATGTTTTCCAGTTCTTTCAGCAACCAAAGCTAAAAACACAATTTGATCAATGCACAATAGTTCTAAATAAACACTGTACATTTTTATTGAAGTATAATTGATGTACAATATTATATAAATTCCAGGTGTACAACTTAGTAATTCAATTTTTTAAAGGCTATATTCCATTTATTGTTATAAAATTGGCTATATTCTCTGTATTATACAATAGACATGTTGTATAATATATTATAACTTATTTATTTTATACATAGTACTTTGTACTCTGTATATTTTTTAAAACAAAAAGCCGTTATTTTGTGTTTTAAATAATGCCATAACTAATTCAGTTGCACAGTTAGTGCATGTTTGAGCCAAAGTTAAAAATACAGGTTAGATTAATTTAGAATAAACATTAATGATTTTTTCAAATTCTTTTGGAACTCCAAAATTGTACCACATATAATTCATTCATTTAACCGTCATTCAACCAGTTCTGTGGTAGATTCATTCTAGATATTGGGGATAGAGTCGTGAAAGAGATAGTCAAGATCACTGCCTGTATGAAGCTTTTACTCTAATGAGGGAGCCAAACACTAAACAAGCATTCACAAAAAAAACCTGCTTATTTTTTAACTATGACGCTACATTAGGAAAGTTGATTAGTCACTAAGTTGCGTCTGACTCTTTTGCAACCCCATGGATTGTAGCCCACCAGGCTCCTCTGTCTGTGGAATTTCCCAGGCAAGAATACTGGAGTGGGTTGCCATTTCCTTCTCCAGGGGATCTTCCTGACCCAGGGATCAAATCTGTGTCTCCTGCACTGGCAGGCACTGGCAGGTGGATTCTTTACCACTGAGCCAGCAGAGAAGCCCCACATTATGAAAGTACAAGACACTATAAGAGAATATCATGAAAGGAGTTCACTTAGATTTGGGAGTCAAAGTTCTCTTTGAGGAAGTGATGTTGAAGCTAGTTAACAGTCATACAGAAAGGAAACAGCCAGGCAGAAGCAGAAGGAAAAGAACACTGAAGCAGAGGAAACCCTGTCTGAAAGGGGCAGGCAAATTCAGGGCGCTGAAGATGTCACTGTGGATGGAGGGAAGAAAACAATAGGCAGAGCAGAGCTAAATAGGGTTGTGGAGTTGGGCAAGAGTTATCATGCAAGACTTTGGAGGCCTTTTATCCTAAGTACTACCATTAGCTTTCTAATGAGACCTAGCATGAAAAAAATCATTCTAACTATTGGGTAGTGAGAAGACTGGAAGGGCTAAGAGAGGAAAAGAGAAGTGCAGCACGAGGCTATTGTGAGAGATGGTGGTGATTTAGGCTAGGAGGCAAGAGTGAGATGAAAATTTGTAATATATTTTGGAAATAGATTCAGCAGGACTTGGTGATGATGCATTGGCTAGGGGTTGTGTTTGCATGAGAAAGTAAGAACATGACTCTTGGATTTCTGACATGAGTAGCGGAGGTGTTCTTTACTACAGTAGGGAAGATTAGAGATGAAGCAGATTTGGGAGGAAAGATCAAGGGTTCAGATCTACATGTGTCAAGTGTGAAATGCCTGTGGGACTTTCAAAGAGAGATACCAGGTACACAGTTTAAATATGTGGATCTGGAGGGCTGAAGTTAGAAACATGAAACTCCCTCAGAGCCGTGGGACTCTTATTTAGTGTAGAGAGAATGACATGGGGTTGGGGGGTGGGGGCTGCTGCTGCTGCTGCTGCTGCTAAGTCGCTTCAGTCGTGTCCGACTCTGTGTGACCCCATAGACGGCAGCCCATCAGGCTCCCCGATCCCTGGGATTCTCTAGGCAAGAACACTGGAGTGGGTTGCCATTTCCTTCCCCAATGCATGAGAGTGAAAAGTGAAAGTGAAGTTGCTCAGTCGTGTCCGACTCTTAGCGACCCCATGGACTGCAGCCCACCAGGCTCCTCTGTCCATTTTCCAGGCAAGAACACTGGAGTGGGGTGCCATCGCCTTCTCTGGGGGAGGGAGGACCTGGAACTCTACAGAGAGCTTGTGCTTGCACCTGAACAAATGTCTCCTAGAGTGGCAGAATACAAAGAAACTGTAAGGAACTAAAAAGAAGTACACACAAGCACAGTTGGGGCAAATTATGAACAATAAGATACAAAGAAAGGCCACAAACCAACTGCCACTTCCAAGGTGCTGGGAATGAAAGCAGGGTACTATTATGCATGATTCCTGCAATAGCACCACCAACGGGGTGGGCAGACCACCTAAGCCAGCCCTCTGGTCTGACCCAGATGTATCAACTCACCCCTACCTTCACCCCATTTAAGGAACCAGCCCACCCCCCTCAGGGAGCAAACAAAGGAACCCGTTACTTGTTCTCGCTCCCTCGTGCAGCAGCACCAATCCCAACAAAGCTTGCCTGAATTTCTCACCTTGTCTGTTATCAGTTTCTATTGATTCCAGAGTCCAAGGACTCAAACTGGTAACAAGAAGAAAAGGGAGTCTAGGACAGAAGGGAATGCCAAGCAAGGAGTTGGGTAAAGGTGGAGTTGGCAAAGACGTATCAGGTGAAAAATGGAGACAGGTGGCTTGAAAAGAATTAACATTTTAAAAAGAGAGAATTCCTTGGAAGAGTAGTCAGCACAATCAAATGCTAAAAGGTTGAGTAAGATGAGGATTCAAAATACCCACTGGGTTCAGCAACATAGGGTTTGCTGCTTTTAGTAGGAGCAATGGGCCGGACATATGTTAGAGCCAAAACAGAGGCCTGTTGCCTGGAGTTAGGAGAGCTTCCTAACAAGGGCCTTTATCACACAAGTTAGCCTGTACACCACTCTCTTGCAGCTCATGAGCATTCCATGGAGTGACCCAGCCAAGAAGTAATACCTCTGAACTCCCATCCAAACTGCTAGGAAAAGTGTCAGGAAGACAACCCTCACTGAGATTTTTTTTTTCTTAACTTCTACATACACATCTGCTGTGCAAATCTCTGCAAACCAATGTAATGCACACACACACATACAAGTGCAATGAGAGGTATAATCTCACGAGGAACTTGAGGAAGCTGTTGTAATCATCCCATCTGCTGATCAGAGTCTCAAAGGTCAAGACACTGGAGTCTTTCCATTGTTGTAAAAGTTAATGGAAGTTAAGTATTAAAGACGACAGAAAGGTGATTTCCCCACTGCCTTACATAACCTATATATAGTCATCAATACACATATGGATGCATGCAGAACCTATAAAACTAAGTGGATGGACACTGCCTCTTAGAACTGGGCTATATTTCAACATTGCTGAACAGCCTCAATGACTGTGTATCAGGTAGGAAATACATTTATGATTTTTTACTCAAATTGGTTTTCTGTTTCTTGCAAATGGTATATTTTCTGACTGAAACATATTCAAAAGTTAAGGTGGCATTCTTGAGTTTGTTCCATGATCAGGAATATTTTAAATCATACCTAACAATAGGCTATGGATAAGGAAGTAGCAACCCACTCCAGTATTCTTGCCTGAAAAATTCCGTGGACAGAGGAGCCTGGTGGTCTGCAGTCCATGGGGTTACATGACTGAGTACGCAGGTATGAGGAGGGTGGAGGTAGATGGGTTGGTAGCAATAAACTGGTAGAACTAAAAAAAAAAAATTATACCTAACAATAGGCTTAAAATGTTAGTCTGGAGCCATAGCAATGTGATGTAAACATTTGAGTAGATTTTGATATGACATTTGAGTAAACGTCTGTATGCATTTTTAGGACTTAAAATAGCCCTTTCAATGATAGCAGGGTTTTGTATTCATTATTCCCCTATTCCTTTTATTCTGCACCCAAATCTGATTTTATTAGTAGACCATCTATTCTGAAGTTTAGCAAATAAAGCAGGATTTTAGGAGAGGCTTTTCCAGGAGATAGGATGATCTATTAGAAGGTGTTGAGAAAAGTCTTTTGGTCCAGAAGTGAGGGATTTAAGTGCCAAACTCCCCAGATAGTCCAAGAAGGGAAAATGGGAGTGGAGCTGCTGCTGCTGCTGCTAAGTCACTTTAGTCGTGTCCGACTCTGTGCAACCCCATAGACGGCAGCCCACCAGGCTCCTCCATCCTTAGGATTCTCCAGGCAAGAATACTGGAGTGGGTTGCCATTTCCTTCTCCATTGGGAGTGGAGGGGGGCGTGCAAAAAGGGAATAGAAACAAGTAGGACAGATAGTAAAAAGGAAGAGAGAGAGAAAAAAATTGCCACTGGAAAGCAGCAGAGTGTCATATGCCATGATTAATACTATATTGTGCAGCAGTATTTTTCCTATGGATTACCAGCCCTAACAAAAAATTCATTTCATTCTCTAAAATGTCAGAAGATTACACACATTCTCCTAAATGTGAGCATGGGAAATAACTTATTAAATTTCTGGATTAAATAATTTTCTTTTCCAAAGAAAATTTGTCATTCAGAAAAACAGTGTAATGAAAGTTGGCCACATAAAGATCATTTCTACTGAGAAATGAGGAAGCAAATATTTGATTTCAGACAAAAGTAGTTTTAGAGTGGGTTAGTTTTACAGTGGGTTAACACATATCTTGCCTCCTCCATCTTGATAAATGAATAAGTATATAAGTAAATGAACAAATGTCTCAATGTCTACTAAACAGCTTATATTTGACTAAGGAACAACATCCACAAAATCAGAATGGATGTTTTTAAATTGCTGAATAAATAAGTAATAACCTGGTTCAGCTTCTCTCCATGATGGAGGTCCTTGGTTCTCCAAACAAGAAGAAAAGAGCCTTCCTCCAGCCTCTGTTTCACTTTATTGGGTAGTAAAGGGGAGAATAATCAGGTTCACTTGAATGAGATTGAACTCCAGGCTACCCGGGCTCACATTCTGTGTGTGTGACATTGAGAGCAGGAGCGTGGCAGAGGGGCTCTTCTGCACAAGGACAAGAGCACTGTGTGTATGTGTCTCATCTGGAACTCTGTCCCCTTGTCTCTCAGGGATTCAGGGCTCACGGGTGCCCCTACATCAAAAGGCAGAGAAGAGTACATACTGGAAAGGATCGTTCACAAGACCTGGCTTCTTGTCCTAGCCCTGTCACTTGCTTAGCTGTGAAACTTGGGAAAGTCTTCTATCTTCTCTGATCTCAATTTCTTGATCTGTAAGTTAACGATAATAATTTCTACCTTCTCTGCTCAAGGGAGAAAAGTGAAAGTGCTTAGAAAAACGCAAAGCCTTAGAGAAAGTCAAGGGATTCTCTTTAATTTTGTCAGCTTCATGGGTCTGAGATGCCTTCTTAACAACTTAACACTTAACGTTTTTCATAACAGTTCATCCTTTTGTCCAACAAAATCCTCTGTTTCAGTATTTGTCTCACTAGCCTTTGAACATGATGTCTTAATCCCCCATTGCTTTCTTATCTCTTTCAAACTTATCTGTTCTTTAAGGTCTAACACAATTCCTAGATAAAATCTTTCTCAGTGCCAACCCACATTCACATCCCTTCTTCTTACAATTTGTTATCTGTATCACTCACATTGGACACTCCTTCTATGGAAGTAAACTTTGGAATTTAGAACCACATCATTTCTATATCTTTTGTTTATAGTTCAATTTATCTCAAAAAATCTTCCTGAGTAATGACTACTTTACAGGTACTCTGCAAAAAGGAAAGAAATGATTACGTTTGGGCTTTGTCCTTGAGGAACTGAGTCTTATTGGCAAGAGAAACTTATAAACAAATAATGACAATTCAGTATCCTCTGGGACAGAAATGCCTACCAGGTGTGTACAAAAGGAAATGATTAGCTCTTTTTAGAGGATTCCATGAAGGCTCTACAGCACCATCATATCTTACACAGTTATGTTAGGAAGTTTTCCTAAAAAACAATAGAATAATAAATGCTTGTTGAAGGAACAAACCATTGGTCATTGACAGCCAAGTATTTGAAAGGATGAATTGGAATTTACCAGGTGTTGGAGGAGAAAAACACGGGTAAAGGAAAAAGTGCATGCAAAGGAACGGGGGCGATGTTAAATATCATTTGTTTGTTAAGAAATTTCTGTAATTATGAAGGAGGAGTGAAGAAACTTGTGAGATAGGCCAGAACCAAAATATACAGGGCCTTGTATATGCTAGGAAGCTTAGATAGCTAGACACTTTAACATTACGTTGAAATAAATGGGTGAGAATGGAAAACTGTCAATTCTGGAGAAGTTTAGAATAAATATGAAGTCATAGAAAAGATGGTAGCACTAATATTTTCAGACAGGTACCAGCTGACTGTGTCATGTACAGTCTACTGGTCAATATTAAACTCAGTCCTGAAATTATTACCTATGCAATTAAAGCTAAGAAGGCTCTCCTTATATACCCTAATTTCAGTCTTCACAATGGCCCTTTATTGTTGTTTAGTCGCTAAGTACTGTCTGACTCTTTTACAACCCCATGGAATGTAGCCCACCAGGCTCCTCTGTCCATGGCATTTCCCAGGCAAGAATACTGGAGTGGGTTGCCATTTCCTTCTCCAGGGAATCTTCCCCACCCAGGGATCAAACCCACATCTCCCACCTTGGCAGGCTGATTCTTTACCACTGAGCTGTCTGGGAAGCCCTTACAATGCCCCTACAAGGAAGGTAATGACATCCCTTTTCACCATGAGAAAAACTAAGGATTGACGCACTTGCCCAGAGCAACTCAAACTATGGCCAAGTAATGATGTGAAGGCAGGTCTACTTAGCTGCCAAATTCTCACTCTTTTCGGCTGCACCTCCTGACTGCATTAGGCTTGACTTAGTTTCTCAGCAGTAAGACTGATAATAATGATTGCCAATAAAAAGAGCTGTCAATAATAAAAATAATGTTTAGTGCCTGAACTAAGATGAAAACTGAACTAAGTTCCTAGAAGGTGTTATAAGACCGCTGTAAAGCAGGTACGTAAGCAAACTTCTTGACTAAGCAATACAGGATGTTCTTACATTCTTGCCCACTGAACTAGAGTTGTGTGCATCATCCATATTATTTTAGCAGAAAAAACATCCAAAATATTTTTCTATAGCCATTTGCTTTGGGACTGTTTAGAGATACTGCCCCACACCCTCAGGATCCTCTTTCCAGCCCCATCACCTTTTTAACAAAAATAATAATATTTATTCTTTTTGCCTGTGCTAGGCCCTCACTGCTGTGTGTAGGCTCTCTCTAGTCGAGGTGAATGGGGAGCTACTCTCTAGTTGGGGGGCAAGAGCTTCTCATTGCCGTGGCTTCTTTTTGTTGCACAGCACAGGCTCTGGGGCATGCAGTCTGTAGCAGCTGTGGCTTAGGATCAGTAGCTGCAGAGGCTCCAGATTGCAGGCTCATTAGTTCTGGTGCACTGGTTCCTCTTTGGCTGTGGATTGGGGTCCCTCTGAAAGTGTTCCCTGGACCCATTATTCTGCTTGTTCTCCCACCTCTCCCCGAGGTGTAGCTATCTTCAAGACATGGCTGTATTTCCCATTGTCCAAAGACCAATTCATGAAATAAGGCTGACTTACTTCTGGTTTTCCGCTGACTGGCACAGCGGTATTTTGAAATCTGGCTCAGGGTGGAGTCAGTGACAGCCAACTTTGTGCAAGGGTGGTGGAGGTATCTACCGTGACTGGGGAGAGGCCAGGAAATATTCAGCATACCTGCTTGCCTCCTGGATTCAAATGACCACCAATTGAAGAAAAATACTAGCATCACTTATGCGCATCTTGGTTCAAATTAGTTTCCCACAGGAAGGGCAGACGCTGAAAGAATAGAACACTGAATGGATAAATGTATAAATGCTGAGATATGCAAAAGTTAGGGCGATGGACACTTTTCAGAGGAGTGGGGCAGGCAGAATGGAGGTGCCCAGGTAGCCGGAAGCCCGGTGGTGACAGTTTTGCACAGCCCGTTGTGGATGGGTGGAGTTTGGGGGGTTGGAGGGGAATGGGTAATGTACACGACTCTCCCTAATTCCTATAAATATCAAAGTGTTATTAATAAATCAAAATGGTCAAATTGGAAAAAACTGAACTCTATAAAATAATCCCAGGACTAAATTTGTGCTTGGGGCAGGGGGTTGGTGGCAGGGAACGCAGAGAAAGACAAACTTGTATGCCTAAGTCACAGGACCAAAGAATGTAGGTATATGTATATATGTGTATGTGTGTCTGTGTATGTAATCGGTATGAAATAAAAGCCAAAAAATTAAAAAGAACACATCATAGGAAAGGAGATAAGAGTGGAAATGTATACAATTGAGATTTAAAGTTCAAAAATCATTAGGAGGAAAAGTGCCTGAGAATGAATTTCAATCCCCCAAAACCACTGACCCCTTAACGAACCCAGAGAAAAATCTGAGGCATGAAGATAAAACAGAAATGAAAAGGTTATACATTAATATGGGTGTCATATTTGAAACTGAAATTGTTACTCTAAGCACCAAGAAAAAAAAGTTTTCCAAGAATTTCTGAGGTAAAGGTAACATGTTCAAGTTGTTTTGTTTTTAAATTAAGAAAAATCACTTTTGAATTCCTAACTAAATTAGGTCATTCTCAAGAATCCCAGAAATGATGGACTGGGGAATGACATTAATTTATGAGTGTCAGGAGCTTTTTTCAGCAGAGACACCAAAGAAGTGGATGATTCAGTGGCTCAGATGGTTGGTTACATGTGGACTATAAGGCAGCTGCTTTCGGGAGCAGTGATGGCGGCCTAGGGAAGAACCACAAGATCGGAATTGTGGCCCTCAAGCTCTCTAAATTCTGTAAAGATTTCTTAAGCAACCCTGACTCTTGCCCTCAAGCACTCCCTTTGTAGTCTGAGCCTTTGACCCACAAAAGAGCCAGACATGGTCCTCCTCAGGGAAGGCAGCTTCATGGAGATGGAGATGTAATCATATCTGCCATCCTTGTCACTAGTAAAAAAGATTAGACCATAACGTAACAGAGACAAAACACATAACAGCAAAAGGAAGGAGAAAAAAAATAAAATGACTAAGGAAAAGAACTAATGTGTTTCCATCAAAACCTGCTGGAAAATATGAGTAAAGCAACAAAACGGTGGCTTTTTTTTTTTTTGTCCATGGCAGCATCTGCCATAAATAGAATGCACAGTACCTGAGTCATCTTCATTCTAAGGTTGGCTAGATTGGGGACATTCCTGGCCACCCAGTGGTTAAGACTTGGAGCTTCCCCCATAGTAGGTGTTGGTTCAATCCCTGGTTGAGGAGCAAAGATCCCACATGCCTCGTGGGGCAGCCAAAAAAGAAAAGAGAGGAAAAATTTATTTATAGGGCTTCCTTGCTGCAGTCCACCGGGTCGCAAAGAGTTGGACACAACTGAGTGACTGAACTGAACAGAACTTGGCTGTCCAGTGGTTAAGACTTCGACTTCCAATGCCAGGGCATGGGTTTAATCCCTGGTCAGGAAACTAAGAGCTCACATGCCTTGCAGCCAAAAAATCAAAACATAAAACAGAAGGAATACTGTAACAAATTCAATAAAGATTTTTATTTATTTATTTATTTTTGCAGTTAAATGTTTAAAGGAATATTTACAGCATTAAATACTTTTTAAAAATTATTTTTATTTATTTTATTTTATTTTTTAACTTTACAATATTGTATTGGTTTTGCCATATATCTCCATGAATCCACCACAGGTATACACGTGTTCCCCATGCAATAAAGATTTTTAAAATGGTCCACATAAAGAAAGAATAGCGAAAAGGGTCTCACAGTCATAACAAAGTTCACAGGGACTCAAATGCTAGAGGTCAAGCCAGAGGTTGGGGCAGAAATGATAAGAAAATAAATGGGCAATATGCCTTGAATTTCAGATTAAAAGCATTTCAAAAGATATTACAAAAATTCTGATGGATAAAATGAAATAGCCTTGGCTCGAGTTAGCAGCAATGAATAGACTTTGATTTAAATCTTATCTGTCCCAATATCCACAATGCCATAACTTTGGAAACTTTACTGAAAAAAAAAAAAAATTGAGTAAATTCTTTTCTTGAGATCTCGCTTTACAAATCAAAAATGCACTGACTGGTTAGTAAACTGAGTCACTTCCTATTGTTCTTTGGCAATCTTTTAAAAATCAATCAATCAAAACCCTTGTTTACTTACCCAATGAATCCATGTCCAGCTCATTGCAGTAAAAAGAGATATCATTGTCACAAAACACAGTCTAGGTCCCTTAATCCAGCCTCTTTTGATCTCAAAAGGTGGTAACATTCAGTTCAGAGCTCACTCATCTGTAAATTGCATCACATTATCTCTGAGTTATTTAAGAAGCAAGCTCTGTTTGGTTTCAGGCATTTTAACCTGCTAAAGGCAAGAAGGGTTTGCCACATAGTTTCAAAGGTCTTCCACTTACTACAACCCTCAGAGAGGGCAAAATGATCGAGCCCATTGGGAATCAGTATGTTGTGGCCAGGCCAGTGTATTCTGCAAATGCTTTTGGGGAAGACCATAAGAAGAAACAAAGACATCATAAGACGCTTCTGGATCATCTCAAAAAGTTGTGCCGGTAAGATATTTTTCTAAAGTACTGGTATTAGGAGTAAATGAAGCACTTTCTCTGAAATTTTTAAGCTTCCAAGTTCTTCTTTCTAGCCCAGTCTCCAGAGTCAGTCTTTGATTTCCAAACCTCCTACTCCAGGGCTAGAAAGGTAGTCTCTGAAATGA
The DNA here is from genome assembly GCF_029378745.1 of Bos indicus. NCBI lineage: Eukaryota > Metazoa > Chordata > Mammalia > Artiodactyla > Bovidae > Bos > Bos indicus. Next base: position 49,133,310 of record NC_091763.1, on the reverse strand, counting down.
ACACTATCTCAGCTCTCGACACAATCTTTCCATATCAGAAAACTGATAGATGAGGACAGAGGAAAATTTTCTGTCAAGTGTTGTACAAGTCAAGCTGAGGATGACAAATAAGTTCTATTGTGGCTAAAGAAAAGAAATATTGTTCTTTAAAAAAAAATCCTTTGGTGGTAGTCAGGGCAGCTAGTACGTGTAAAGAGGTGAATATTAGTGGGAAGATTAGTGAAATGATATCATCTTCAACAAATTTCCATCTACAATAGGTACTAAACTTAAAATTGGATATTAATTAACTGACCTGTGGTTTTCATTGTTTCAGCTGTTCTGCACAAAGGGCCAAGAAAATTGCCTTCTCCTCCTTCCCCATAGCATCTTGGTTGCCAGCATATCGCATAAAGGAATGGCTCCTCAGTGACATTGTTTCTGGAATCAGCACAGGGCTGGTGGCTGTACTGCAAGGTAACTTTTTTTGAGATGTAATTTATATATCACAAAATTCATCCTTTTAACGTGTAAATTCAGTATTGGGTTTGTTTGTTTGTTTTGGATATTTACAAAATATTGTGCAACTAAGGTTCTGCAACTATCATGGCTAAATAATTCTGAGACATTCTCACCATATGCATACCCCCAAATCTCTGGCAAATCACTTCCCATCCTCCCTCCACCCAGCCCCTTGGCAACAACTTTCTGTCTCAATGGAGTTATCTATTCTGGACATTTCATGCAAACAGAATCATAGAACATATCAATCTTCTGTGTCTTGTTTCTTTCACTTAGCATAATGTTTGCAAGTTTCTCCCATGATGTACAAGTCCTTCATGCACTTTTATGGATGAATAAGATCCTACTCTGTAGATACACTACATTTTGTTTGTGCGTTCATGAGTTGATGGACATTGGGTTGTCTCCACCCTGTGGCTTTTATGAATAACACTGATACTATTATGAACACTTGCACACAAGTTTTTGTGTGAATGTATGTTTTAATCCTCTTGGGTATATACCTAGGAGTATAATTGCTGTGTCATATAATAATTCATTAGCAATGGTGAAGATTCAAATTCCTCCACATCCTTGTGAACACTTGTTACTGTCTGCCTTTGTTACTTTAGCTATCCTACTGAGTATGAAATGGTGTCTCACTGTGGTTTTGATTTGCATTCTTCTAATGACTAATGATGTTGAGTATCTTTTCATGTGCTTACTGGCCATTTGTATATCTTTGGAGAAATGTCTAATTTAAATCTTTTGTATATTTTAAAATTAGGTTATGTATCTTTTATTTTTGAGTTGCAATGGTTGCTTACACATTCTGGATAATAGACCTTTATCCAACATATGATTTGCAGGTAATCTCTCCCTTTCTGAGGGATGTCATTTCCCTTTTTCATAGTATCTTTGAAGTACCCATTTTTACATTTTGATGGAGTCCAGTTTATGTGTTTTAAATTTGGCCACTTATGCTATAGATGTCACTAAGAAACCCTTGCTTAATTCAAGGACACAAAGGTTTATACCTAAGTTTTCTTGCAATAGTTTTATAGCTTTAGCTCTTACATTTACATCTTTGATACATTTGAGTTAATAAAACAAGTTTTAAGGTGCAATCTTAAATAACTAGAAGACCCTAATAAAAACTTCTATGATCCCTTTGCATGAAATAAAAACACTGATGCTTGTATATTTACAGGTTTAGCATTTGCTCTGCTAGTCACCATCCCCCCAGGCTACGGGCTATATGCAGCCTTTTTCCCAGTCATCATCTACTTTTTCTTGGGCACTTCCAGACACATATCTGTGGGTAAGTGAATTACTGGGCTAATTAATGCTCATTGCTTTTTCTTTATGAATGATGTTATCCATGCATTGTATATGCGTGCTAAGTTGATTCAATTGTGTCCGACTCTTTGCAAACCTATGGACTGTAGCCTGCCAGGCTCCTCTGTCCATGGGATTCTCCAGGCAAGAATACTGGAGTGGGTTGCCATGCCCTCCTCCAGGGGATCTTCCCAACCCAGGGATCAAACCTACAGTCGCTTATGTCTCCTGCACTGGCAGGCGGTCTCTTTACCACTGGCGCCACCTGGGAAGCCCCAGTCATGAATTGTATCAATTCCATATTGTGCAACATCCAGAAGAGGAGTCATAATTTCTTGTAATTACAAATTAGAACTGGGGCTTGGGAAGGAGACCAGAACTCCAGATGGTAATCTTTCTACATGCTACATTTTGGTTGAAAGACAACTGTGCTATGGGGAAGCATAATGACTACAATTCACTCTGTCTTATTAGGTCCATTTCCAGTTCTGAGTATGATGGTGGGAGCAGTAGTTGTGAGACTAACCCCAACAGACAGTGCAGCTGATTCAACATTCACTAATAGCTCAATGACTAACGATTCATCAATAGATGAGCAGAAAGTGATAGTGGCTGCAACAGTTACAATTCTTTCTGGAATCATCCAGGTGAGCATTTTGTCATAAAATCTACCCTCCCCAATCTATGTGTCCTGACTGGTACACATCTTTCTGGTTTTTCTACTTCTTGCCACCCCTCCCAACTCTTCCTGTTGTGCCTCCTTCAGTGGCCCACTGGAAATAATTTAAGAAGAGTCACTCATGGCAACCGTAAGAAGAGGGACAGATCCACTTTGCAAAGAGGAGTGAATGTGGGTCTGGAAAGTAGGAAAAATGAGAACTTGGAGGCACATGTGATGACAAGTAAATGCTGAATTCAATAAAATACCTGGGAATTAATACACTCCCAGTTCTTACTAAACAGAACTGTATGCAAGTAATAGAGAAACTGGCAGCTAGGAAATTTTTTCTCATTTCACATTGTGTGTGTGTGCTCAGTCACTTCACTTGTTTCTGACTCTTTGCCACCCCATGGACTATAGGCCGCCAGGCTCTTCCATGGGACTATCCCAGCAAGAATACTGGAGGGGGTTGCCATTTCCTACTCCAAGGGATCTTCCCAACCCAGGGATAGAACTGGTGGCTCCTGCATTGGCAGGCAAGTTCTTTACCACTGAGTCAACTGGGAAGCCCAATTTCTTATTGAAAGTGAAAGTGTTAGTTGCTCGGTCATGTCCAACTCTTTGTGACCCTATGGACTCTGTCCATGGAATTCTCTAGGCAAGAATACTGGAGTGGCTTGCCATTTCCTTCTGTAGGGGATCGTCCTGGCCCAGGGATCAAACCCGGGTCTCCCACATTGCAAGCAGATTCTTTATCATTTCAGCCACCAGGGAAGCCCTGAAGCTTACCATCTGAGCCACCAGGAAAGCCCCAGATGGTAAAGAATCTGCCTGCAATGTAGGATAACCAGGTTCGATCCCTGGGATGGGAAGATACCCTGGAGAAGAGAATGGCTACGCACTCCAATATCGTTGACTGGAGAATTCTATAGTCCACATAGATTAGAGAGGGGCTTAAAGACTTACTCCCAAGCCACACCCCTACCACCATGCTGCTAAGTCGCTTCAGTAGTGTCCGACTCTGTGCGACCCCACAGATGGCAGCCCACCAGGCTCTGCCGTCCCTGGGATTCTCCAGGCAAGAACACTGGAGTGGGTTGCCATTTCCTTCTCCAATGCATGAAAGTGAAAAGTGAAAATGAAGTCACTCAGTAAGTGTCCAACTCTTCGTGACCCCATGGACTACAGCCTACCAGGCTCCTCCATCCATGGGATTTTCCAGGCAAAGAGTACTGGAGTGGGTTGCCATTGCTTTCTCCTGTCCTCAAGATGTTAGATAGTGATAATGTCAAACTCCTCAAGGTGTTGCCTAAAGACAAAAGCGTTAAAAAAAAGTCAATTCAAACCAAGACATAGTGACATGTCAGTTCAATGATGGAGTCTGAGTGCATCTCCGATTCTAGTGCTTTTGCAAACTCACAGCTTAGGTTGCATTCTGGTGACAGGAGTGGAGAGTCAGACCAACTTTCTATATCCATTTACCTTATTATTGCAAAATCCTAATGCTTTGGGGGAATGAATCAGTTTTGCCCTCAGTTAAAATCAAGCAGTTTTGATGTCATAAACAGTTATGTATTTTCCAACAAAAGTCGACCAACTTGTTTGAGGGAATCTGAATGGATGCTTGCCCATGCATGCAACAGCAACCAAAAAAAGGTAACTGACAATTCCCCGGGAAAAAGTTATGAAGACTGATGTTAGATAAAATTCTGCTATGAAAAGTTTATGGGGTGAGTCTCCTGAGAATACCTTGCCTTCAAAAGAGGGAAGAAAAGAAACATGCTAGTTCTTGGAGGTATACTGAAATGATGTGCCATTTGAACACCATGTAACATTTGGGGTGGGGGTGGGGAGGAGGGAAGCAGAAGGAGGTACCTTAATGGAAGGTGTTCCAGGAGGCTGAGACACTTTTCTTCCAGACCCAAGAGTGGAGGCTGAATCTCCACAGTTTGAACCATTTCAGTGGTTGATCTTTCAGATTGTCGAGGTGTATTGCGAATCTACACTAACAAGGCTCTGCCCTCTCTTTGCAGTTGCTGATGGGGGTTCTACGGCTGGGCTTCGTGGTGATTTATCTATCTGAGTCCCTTATCAGTGGCTTCACCACCGCTGCCGCTATTCATGTTTTGGTTTCCCAGCTCAAATTTATGTTTCAGCTGACAGTCCCGGCACACACCGATCCATTTTCACTTTTTAAAGTGAGTATTTTTTTTGCTTCAAAGATAAGGAATACATGAAATTCACGATCGTGTTTCCCAGAGAACTTTCCTTTTGTGCCTTTGCTGTGGGGCTTACTTAACAACTTCCAGGAAATCAACAGGCTGTGAAATGTATTCACATGAAGAAAAAATTAGTGGCAAAGAGAACAACACTGAAAATCTTTCACAACTCCCATGCAGCTGATGTAAACAACAGAAATTAAGTATCACTTCTTTTAGATTTGACTCTTCGGTATATTTTAAAAGAAAAAAAATGATGGCGCACATTTTAAAATCTTTCTCAAAATCTTATGTTGAAAGAAATGTGCTAATTGGATGGCACTGCATCCCTATTTCTAAAAAAGCAGGTCTTGTTTTTTTAGAATTGAAATTCTTCTGACTCTTATGTATCCTTATTTATAAAGCAAAAGGAAATTGGCCAATATGTAAACAGAACAGTGGTTCTTCTCTCCTCTGGAGGATGTACTTTAGAACAAACAGTGTTCTTAGCGCCTCTGAATTTATGTATTTAAGTCCTCACTCTTTTTTTTTTCTTTTGTGAGTCTAGCTAAAGGTTTGTCTCCTCTGTTTATCTTTTCAAAAAGCAAGCTTTTAGTTCCATTGATCTTTTCTATTTTTTTCTTTTTTAAGTCTCTGCTTAAATTCTTCCCTCTCTGTTCTTTGTTATTTCCTTCTCTTTCCTGACTGTGGGGCTTGTTAGTGCTTCTATCAAGACAGTGTTTGGGAGTCTGAGACAAAACTTGCTCCAAGTTGGAACCAGACCTCTCTCACTCCCATTCAGAGCTATTCCAGAAGTGGAATCTTTTGGGAGTCATTTGGGATCTAGTCTGGGCCTGCTTGAGCTGTCCAGATCCCATAGATATGGAAATCCAACTGGCCTTGGGAATTAAGACTGTAAACAGTGCACAGCTAGCCAGGAAACTATTTTCCAAAGGGACAGAGAGAGTCAATGAAGAAATATAAGGGGTCTGAACCTTAAAAAAAAAAAAAGCCAGGAATTAAGGGGAAACATGCTAAGAAAAACTATCAGAGGTGAAAGGTGATTCCCTGGACAGAGCAATATAGTATTGATTATGAAATGAAAAATGAAGTATACATATAGCTGATTCACTTCGTTGTACAGGAGAAACTAACACAGCATTGTAAAGCAATTTTCCTCCAATAATAAAAACAAGAAACAAACAAAAATGATGGCAATGACACCTAAGAGTAGAAGAGACCAGTTATAAAAATGTGAAAAGCATCCCAGAAAATTTGACACTAGATGAAGAGCATCAATAAACCAGTGTGATGACAATGCTATGCTAACTTACTCTTCACGTATCTCCATGCTAGTCTCTACAGTTACTAGGGTTTAACATGAGCAGAACAGGCAATTGCTATCCATCTGTCAGTCCTTTCATGTCTTACGTTTATTTTTATGTGTTTGGAATTAAGTGTTGTATCCAAATTACACATTAATATAGCACTTGGGTTTTTTAATTTTTATACTTTCAGGTCCTAGAGTCCGTATTCTCACAAATAGAGAAGACTAATATTGCAGACCTTGTGACATCCTTGGTTATCCTGGTGGTGGTATTTGTGGTTAAAGAAATAAATCAGCGCTACAAAGCCAAGCTTCCAGTGCCCATCCCAATTGAACTCATTGTGGTAAGTGATCATCTTCAGGTTTCCTTTCATAATTTGTTTGCCTTGTGTTTTTTTTTTTTTTAATTAATTATTTATTTCAACTGGAGGCTAATTACTTTACAATATTGTGGTGGTTTTTGCAATACATTCACATGAATCAGCCACGGGTGTACATGTGTCCCCCATCCCGAACCCCTCTCCCACCTCCCTCTGGGTTCCCAGTACACTGGCTTTGAGTGCCCTGTTTCATGCATTGAACTTGGACTGGTGATCTATTTCACATATGGTAATATACATGTTCCAATGCTATTCTCTCAAATCATCCCACCCTCACCTTCTGCCTTGTGTTTTTATGTTGAAAACCCTCCCTCTCTGTAAATTAGGAGGTTTTGGTGAGACAGGCAATCTCGCTGCAGTTTCTGGTATGACATTTAGTATGGTATTTCTCTTCATTCATAATTTAATAACTTGCTTTGACGATTTGGGGTTTATTCTTTCCATGTAAGGCAAGAGAAGCCTGGTGATAGACTCATTGGAATGAAGCTGTGGTTCTGTTTCAGTAGTACATTAGAATTGCCTTGGGACTTTTCAAAAAGTAGCCAAACCTGAGCTTGAGATTCCTATGTAATAGGTCAAAGAGTGGCCTTTGGCAATGGTACTTTTTTTTTTTCAAAGCAAGACTCTTAGTGACATCTCCCATTTCTAACATGGGCAATTTGCATCTTTGCAGACTGTGATCGCAACAGGTGTGTCCTATGGCTTTGACTTCAAAAGAAGGTTTAATGTGGCTGTGATTGGGGAGATGAAACCTGGGTAAGTGTCTTTCTCATGATGGCCTCTCCAAGCACCAATTAGAGAGCTAGCAGTAGTGACAGAGGACTCTAAGCTGAAAGGCACTAACCCTCCTCAGCACTCTCCCTGCATCTGGCATCCATCCTGCATCCAAGAGGAAGGCTCACTTTTGTCCTTCTAGGAATAAGTCACGAAGGACATCAGGTCTGCAGTTCTTAATATCAGAAAGTGTCTCCACGCGAAAGAACGCACAAATCAGAGAAGGGACTCCCAAGCATGTAAAAGCAAGATAGTAGAAGCAGAAAAAGAGGTTAAACTTGTTCCTTCTCATAAAAAAGAACCGAGAGAAACCAGATTTCCCTGGCCATTAATTACCATAAACATTATGTAGTATTTTGTTTGACGTTACTGGAGCCAAGTTCCAATAGTTCAAAGGAGACACTGAAGGAATACCTGCCACACACTGCTTGAGCAATCCAGATGGGCACACTCTGTCCTTTCTCAAGATCAAGTTCAAAACAAGTCCAGAGCAACTCTTACCGCTCCAAAAGGCTGGGAGGTGCAGTTTGTACAAGGAGTTTGAAAATGTAGTCCATTGCCTTTATTCAATTGTTGAGAGAGATCCAGTTTTGTGCTCTTTCCTCTCTCTGCCTTCTGACCATCGCATCAGTTTCTTCCAGCTTGCTTACCAAGGAAACATTTTATTCCTGGTAATGAAACAAAATGAAAACAAAAATGAAAACCTTCCCTCCTTCCAGTACCTAGGAATATTTAAGAATTATTCTAGGAATAAGAATTTATATGCATTTCATTGTTGACTTAAAAATAACTAACTTCTAATAGAAAGTGAAAAGTGAAAGTGAAGTCGCTCAGTTGTGTCTGACTCTTTGGGACTCCATGGACTGTAGCCTACCAGGTTCCTCCATCCATGGGATTTGCCAGGCAAGAATACTGGAATGGGTTGCCATTTCCTTCTCCAGGAGATCTTCCGGACCCAGGGATTGAACTTGGGTCTCCCGTGTTGTAGGCAGATGCTTTACTGTCTGAGCCACCAGGGAACTTCTATTAGAAGCAAATATATATTTTTAAGCAAAAAATATTTTTATCACCAGATAAAAATGTGTTAAACTTGTGATATTTAGATCACAAATATCACTTTAATAGTAGAAATTAGGCTGAAGTTGAAAGACTATTTCTAGGGTTTCTCTCTACTCTGCAACTTTCAAGTGATTATACTTTATCTTGTCAGAAGGATGTTGGAAATAAAAGATAAACTTAAGATCACTGAGTTACAGTGACATTACTTAGTAAATGTATTTTAAATGTCAACGGACATCTCTCCACAGTATGTGTGGGTGAAGAAGCGGGTGACATATTTATAGATCATCATACCCTACAGAGAGGCAGTGTAGCCCAGTAAGCAAATTCATGCTTTCTAGAGGCAGAGTGCCTAGAATTTACTCCAGACTCACTTCCTGACCTTGAGCAAATAATTAAACTCTGTGCCTTAATATCTTTGGCTGTAAAAAATGGGGCTAAAAATAGTAGTTATTACATAGGATTTTTGTAAGAATTAAGTGAGTTAATTAATGCATGTGATGTCCTAAAGTGCCTGGCCTACTGTAAGTATTCAAACTGCACTACTGCTATTCTTAATTTATCACCTAAATTACTGTGCCAGACACTTTACATGCTTTTCACACTCCCACTTCTCCTGAGCGATGATTGAGTGAACATTTTAAATGCCCATTGGTGTTTGCAAATAGAATATAAGTGAAAGATAATGATTATTAATTATTGCTAATCTGCTATTAATGAATATGACATCTTAGAAGTGACTTTGTGAAGTCATGTACACTGAATGCAAATACTTGGCTAAAGGAGAGAGATCATTGAAATAGTAAACAGAACACCAAGGATATATTCAGATTCCAGAGGGACACTGTAATAGTAGCTAAGAGGCACTTTGTACTTTACAGTATGTGAATAGTATTCACATTCATTGTTTTATTTGAACCTTCCACAAAAATTATGAAGAAAAGAGAACAAGTGTTATTATCAGCACTTTACAAATGAGGAACCTGGGTAAGTAGCACAGCCAGGAAATCAGTCCAGTTTTCAGACTGCAAATCCCCATCACATCATTCTGCCTATGGCATTTAGAGGCTAGAACAAAATAATAATAGCAGGCTTCTGGGTATTTTGTATAAAATGCAAATTGTATCATTCATTTTATATTTTACATATATAATGTTCCTAGCTAACTTTCTGATTTGTAAAAGCTGCAGAATATGAAATAATAGTTCTCCTTCAAAATTAGAGCTAAAACTGTACTAACACTTACAAAACATGAACAGCAATTAAAAAAGAATTGAATGGACCCAGTTAACCCTGTTGTAATAAGTTTTACATCAGAAACAGATGTTTATAGGAGCTGAACATTTTAGTAAATGTTATTTAACTGCTCTAAGTCCATGAAGTATAAACACAGACATATCCTCTGTGACTTCAGTGTTTGCCTGACACAATCTCACTTTAAATGGAAACCCACTCTCCATCACGGCTGCAGTTGGCTGTAGCTGATTAGTGGAGCTCAGGGCAGAGTCCAGCGCTTGTTTGCTGAGAGTTTCCCATGAAAGTTTATTGTTATCAATGGAGGGAAATATATCTTGCTTTACTTGTCTCAGAACTGTATTTGCTCAAAGAGCCTTCATCTATGGATAACTATTGGAGGTATCATGAGCAATGCTTTGTAAACCAATGTCACAATACAACTGGGATCTGAGATGTTTTGCAGGAAGCTTATATTGATCTAAATGTACACTGTAATGTAGCTATACTAGCAAAATCATATCAGATTTATCACTATCATTGGACTAGTTTTACAGTCTTATATCAAATCCAGGCAGCATTGCTTTTCAACATTAAGATAACAGATTGCAAGGTATTCAGTGGTGCTAAATTCTTGCTAGTCATACTTGAAAGGCACAACTCAGCCTAGAATGCATTCATTCATTCATTGACTTGCTCAACAAATACTGACCACCTGATATATGCTGTGAAAAGTGTTTGATCCTGGTCCTAAAACAGTGAACTAGTCATTGTCCCTGCTCTGGGTCTGGGTGAGAGTTTCCGGTTGGGAGGGCGGATGGAAACAGGAGGAATCAAACACTGGAGAAGCACAGACAATCTCACCTAACCCTGACCTTGGGGATGAGAAATGACTTTCTGGAGGGAACGATGGGATTGAAGGGAATGGTTCAGGCAGAGGGAACAGCAAATTAGAAGCTTCCAAGGTGGGAGAGGATGGGTGATGAGAAACAAAGAAAACTTGGTCTAGCTGGAATCTAAATTCTGAGAAATGGTAGTAATTAAGCAAGATGTGGGGGAAGGGGCCATTGGGGCATTGCTAAGGAATTTGGACTTTTTCCTGAGGATACATGGATGCTGTTGAAGGCTTCTAACCAGGTGGGCAACATTCTGACTTGCTTAATTTCAATTTCAGGTTTCAGGCCCCTATCATACCTAGCAGGCAGACTTTCCAAGATACCATTGGAGACTGCTTTGGCATTGCCATTGTTGGCTTTGCAGTGGCCTTTTCTGTGGCCAGCGTCTACTCCCTCAAGTATGATTATCCCATTGATGGCAATCAGGTAAGTATACAACCGACAGTGGGTCTAATTAGGCAACTTGAAATACTACTTTGCATACATAATATTGATGTGCTGCATCTAAAAAAGATTCCTTCTTGCTCTCCTGTCAGGAGTTGATCGCCATGGGAGCAGGTAACATATTTGGTGGATCGTTCAGAGGATTTGCAGCAAGTACCTCTCTCTCCAGATCAGGGGTCCAGGAGAGTACAGGAGGCAAAACTCAGGTCCTGGGGGGTCTTTGCTAAGAGGCCCATCTTTGCTTGAGTCAATGGGGATTTGGAACCCTGGGGGAAAGTTGAGTTTGTGATGAGAATGTTCTCCTCTCCACAGATAGCTGGCCTTATCTCTGCTATCATTGTGCTGATTGTCATCGTTGCCATCGGATTTCTCTTGGAGCCTCTACAAAAGGTAGCACTCATCCCTCAGGCTGACATCTCTCTCCTTAGATGATGAATCGAGGGCTCTGGTTCTTAAACTCAGGAGGGATAAACTAAACTAGGGAAAATGAGTATCTACAAACTCTCAAGTACTCTTCTTCGCCAGTATTCCATGGGCCAAAAATATTTCTTTCTCTCCTGGCACTATTTTATAAATGTTAGGAATGCAAATACCCAACAACGCTACTCTTAAAACTCTACACTGCCTTATCAGTTCTACTCTGCTGATCAACTCTACTCTTCAGTCTCTATGTGTTTACCCCAGATATGATTAATGTTTAGATTGGAAGGCACCCTGGCACTGAAGCTTCTGTATGGGTTGACTAAAGTGAAGATTTTCTTAAAGGTTGATGCCATTGAGGCCTGTATGGAATTCAGAGAATGGTACTACCAACCACACAACTTGTTCTTAGGAGTACGCCCTGCAGCTCCCAGAGTGTGGTTTGACTCCAAGACCAAAACGGTCAGATTGATGGATGGGAGCAAATGGCTAGACTTTGACCTTGCACCTTTACCCTCATGCTCCTCTGTCTGCCTCTTTGGAACTGTAATTTTTGAGGGTGTAGTGTTATGCTTTGTCCGTCACTGCAGTACCCAGGTTACAAAAATAACAGCGGGCCCTAGGAAACACAGGATCTGTAGGAAACCAAATGATGGTCAATATATTGTTCTTTTCGGTGTTAATGTGATTTTGAGGTAGTACAGAGGGCACTGGCTCTAGTCCTATAGACCTTCTTCCAATCTTGCTCTGCTGCTTATTATCTCTGTGCTTTAGGCAGATTATTTAACCTCTCTGAACCTCAAGTTGCCCATTTGTAAAATAGAGAGGGAAATAGCACCCACTTCACAGAGTTGTTGTGAAAATTAAATGAAATAGGGCATGTGAAGTATTAATATTTAGTCCAGGGTGTGGCACATGATAAACACTTAACCAATGATACCCTTTATTGGGGAGATTATTATTGTTGTTATTCTACAAACATCCAGTTATACCTCTGACTACAGAGGACATAGACAGAGGACACAGTCCACCAAAGTCTATTGGTTTTTATCTAGGCCTTTTTCTTGGTTGGTTGGTAGCTGGAACATGAGTTTTATCCCAGGTTTCTGGTGTCCTGATATGGTTATCCCAAACCTGGCCAAACAGTGCACAGTACTTGTTGTCAAAATTATGCATTCTTACTATGCTAACCTGATTTCCAAAGGAGTGGCATAAAAGGAGTCAAAAAGTCACCCCTGAAGAAATATTATGTGTAACAATGTATATCTCAATAAAAATAAATGCACACACAACCCCCCTACATAGAGAATTCGGCCTGGTGTAGTTCTTCCTGTGTGTATCCTTGGTCTCTACCTCACCCACTTCAATTTGGAGAAACTAAAAAAAAAAAGCAATTGCCACTTAAAATCCTATCTCTTTCGTGAATAAACGACACCAACAACGCTGGCCAGGATGTTAATCAAAGGCCCTACTCTGTAAAGGATCCATCTGACAATTCTTAGATCACTGTGTCTATAATGTTTTTTGTTTCATCTAAATAACTGGTCTGCTTTTATCATATGAAGGCAAAATAACCTTTCACGATAGCTAAGAATGAATGCTCCTTTAGCACTTACTAAGTATCAGCGGAGTTCTAAGCATTTTTTTAATAGTTAATCCTTAGTATCAACTACAGTCAGGATAGCCGGTTCCTGGTAAAAATGATCCCCCTTTCCCTGCCTGTGGCTTCTCAATGCTCTGTAATCTTTATTTTTTTTAAGGAGTTATTGTGTATGTATTTCACTGTAAACTGTTACAAATTTTTTTAATTAAAAAAATTTTAATCGATGTATAGTTAATTTACAATGCTGTTAGTTTCATGTGTACAGCAAAGTGATTCAATTATACATATATATTCTTTTTCAGATTCTTCTCCCTTATTAGAAGATACTGAGTATAGTTCCCCGTGTTATACAGTAGGTCCTTCTTATTTGTGGGTGTTTAGTCACTAAGTAGTCACTAAGTAGTTTAAGTCGGACTCTTTTGAGACCCCCATGGATTGTAGCCTGCCAGCCTCCTCTGTCCATCGGATTTCCCAGGCAAGAATACAGGAGTGGGTTGCCATTTCCTTCTCCAGGGAATCATCCTGATCCAGGGTTCGCACCTGAGTCTTCTCATTGGCAAGCAGATTCTTTGCCACTGAGCCACCAGGGAAGCCCCTTTGTTATTTACCTAGTTTCAAATTGTTTTTCCATGGAATATTGACCAGGTACAAATTAATGAAAAGAAGAAAATAACATGTCTCCTTTGCAAGTTGCACTTGACTTGTGTTATACTAAAGATCCCCAAAGCAGGAGGCTTATTGTACAGAGTTCTCTGAACCCTTCATCCAGCTCCCACAAGGGTGGCATCTTACACAGCTACACTGCAATATCAAAACCAGTACATTGACCCTGGAAGGACAGGTGCTGAAGCTGAAGCTCCAGTACTTTGGCCACCTGATGCAAACAACTGATTCGTTGAAAAGACCCTGATGCTGGGAAAGATTGAAGGCAGGAGGAGAAGGGGAGGACAGAGGATGAGATGGTTGGATGGCATCACCAACTCAATGGACATGAGTTTGAGCATGTTCCAGGAGTTGGTGATAGACAGGGAAGCCTGGTGTGTTGCAGTCCATGGGGTCAAAAAGAGTTAGACACGACTGAGTGAGTGAACTGAATTGAACTGAAGCTTCTCCCTGAGTTTTTTTTTTTTTTTTTTAACAAAGAGCAACACCCACTCCCTACTACAGTAAACAGACACACACTAGACTATCTCTGATTAGAAAGAATTGCTTTCAGTCACAGGTCTTCAGATCTGCCTTTCTCTGTCCCCAGGTACAGATGAGTAAGTGCTATCAGATGGCATGTCCCTGTCACTGTGGTGGAGCCAAAATCATACCTGGGATAGGTCAGAGTTCCAGGGCTGCTGTGCTATGCATTGGCATTGTACAGGAAAAGGGTGTATCGTTTGATAGGCTTTGAGGCCCTTGAAAGGATTCACTTATCTACAGCCTTCACCTTTGCTTCTATATGGTTATTGGATTATCTCAAAGTACATCTGCTCTTTCTACAGTCTGTCCTGGCAGCTTTAGCACTTGGAAACTTGAAAGGAATGCTGATGCAGTTTGTGGAAATACGAAGATTGTGGCGAAAGGATAAGTATGATTGTGTAAGTAGAGGTGATATTATCTGAGAGAAGAACTGGAATTGCATTTTAATGCTGATGTAAAATGTATATTTATATTGTAAACAAAGGGAAATTTTGTTTCTATCTACCTGTTCAAATAACCTAAGTTTGTTTTATTTATTTAAGTTTTATCTTGAAACTGCACACTCTAATGATTATTCTCTGGGATTTTAATGAAAAAGGATGAGTTACTTACAAGTAGGAAATAGTCCATGAAGCACATAGAGAAAACTTCTTAGATCTCTTCTTAAAATTCTTGTAGTTATCTCTAATGCCACAGAAACTCTGAATCTTATGGTATTCATTGCTTCTGGTCTTCATTACCTCATATGGCAGTGTCCAGAGAATCTATGAAGAACTCAAATTCTGAACATCCCTTTTGGAAACACTCTGTAAAGGCTCCCCTCACTCTCAACAAGCCTTGCTCTGAGAAGCTGTGTCCCTAAATTACATCAGGGTCAAAGTCTGCGGTGTAAAAAGGCTTGTTAACATAGCCTATGGTTCTTAACAAGCATAAAGTAATAAGCCAGGTTTAGTTTTGCAGCTGCTAGATCAGTGTTCGGGACTTGTAACTTTTGGGACATGCTAGGAGTCTGGTACAGATGAAAGTGTTAGTCGCTCAGTCGTGTCCAACTTTTTGTGACCTTATGGACTATAGCCCACCCACTAGGCTCCTCTGTCCATGGAATTCTCCAAGCAAGAATACTAAAGTGGGTAGCCATTCTCTTCTCCAGGGCATCTTCCTGACTCAGGAATTGAACCCTGGTCTCCTGCATTGCAGGCAGATTCTTTACTAGGTGGGCCCCCTAGGGAAGCCCCCGGCAGAGACAGTAGCCTTTAATTAAATCAGCAGACCAAAAGTAAGATATTAGTCCAGATTCTACTGATTAATAACAAACAGCAACCGGTTCTGGAATTTTAGCTAGGACAGATTCAGTCATTTCCTTAACTGGTTCAGGGATGGGATTAGAAAATGGATACACTCTCTTGGGATTTTTGAAAAGATTTGCTTGTGCTTCTGCAGCTTCTGAACCTGAGCCAGCAGAATGACCAGAAGGCAGCTCCCTTCTACTGTGTACTCCTGACCTCTGCTTTGGGCCCTAGAAGTTCATGCTTTCTTATAGCTCTGAAGCTAGGACACTGTATTTGAATCAGAGTAGTAAACGGTAATGTATGTGTTGCTTTTTTTTGACAGCTAATCTGGGTCATGACCTTCATCTTTGCCGTTGTCCTGGGGCTCGGTTTAGGCCTGGCAGCTAGTGTGGCATTTCAGCTCCTGACTATCGTCTTCAGGACTCAGTTGTAAGTGCTCATTGTGGTCTGCATCCTTGCAGGCTTTGAGTTGCCTGGGTCAGAGGAGGAAAAAAACCTGTCACTGGTTAGGGGGAAAGCAGTTTAGTTGATAAGTATGCAAATCTATCAAGACTGGCCAGACTGGGACTTCCCTGGTGGTCCAGTGGTTGACTCTGCACTCTCAGTGCAGGGGGTGTGGGTTTGATTCTTGGTTGGGGAACTAAGATCCCACAAGCCTTACAATGCAAACCCCACCCTGCTAAAAGAAAAGAAAAGAGGATTGGCCAGTCTATTCTGCCTCACTCCAAGGCCTGATGGCAAAAGATGGCCCAACCTTACATCAGCCGAATCCTACCAGTTGTTGGTCTGCTTCCTTCTTTGACAACAATTCAAATAAATCATAAATCTCTGAGTCTGTTTACCCAGCTATAAACTGGAAGTAATTCTGAGCAAGTTTACTGTCTTTGCCTCAGACTTGTTAAACACAGGGCAAGTGTTCCTGAGAAGATTCTGAGATTCTGTGTGTCTGAGGGAGGGTTGTTTCTCTGGGCAGGTTGTTAGATTGGACTCCCACCTGGAAATCATGGAGCTGTATTTAGAGAACTTTTCAAAGGCCCCTTTCAACCTAAAATGCCACAAAAGCCACTTAGAAGTCTTGATTTTTTAACAGAATTCAAACAGATTTCCCGTCCAAACATCTTCTGGATTCTTAAATCTGTTATAAAATATCACCACCATGTGGTCACTCAGTTTTTGATGGATTATATGACGTGACAGAGAGAGAAAGCTTCTTGGGATCTAAGGTGTTCTAGAACAGAAGGTGTTATCATACTTAAATTTGATGGACTGATGGAATACATTTACATTGAGATGTTCCTACACTCTTCTATTCACTTATTTCATTCATTTCTTTGGGACTCATCAAACATGAGACAAATTGAGCGGTTGTAGGCAAGTCATAATACTTCTCCATGTCCTCATCCATACAACAAGGTTATTGTATCTGCCTTATTTCACCCAATAACTGTAATATTCAGAATCAAAATGGCAATCAAAATGGCAAAGGCATATGGAAGTGCTTTGTAAACTGGATGTGGGAGATGGGAGAGGAGACAGTTTCGGAGCTGTGGGAGGGTCAGTCAAACAAGGTGTTTGCCCTCTAGGGCATGATGGCATGAGAATTTTCCAATCTTTAAATTTTAAATTGGATAAGTGAGCCTGCTTTGCGATGCTAGGAAAACACCAGCATTAGCCTTATAGGCTTAATAAATATGCATGAATGATTCACTTGGTGTTGATTTTCCCTACAGTCCCAAATGCAGCATGCTGGCTAATGTTGGAAGGAGCAACATCTATAAGAATAGAAAAGATTATTCTGAAGTAAGGTTCATTTTTTTACTCTTATTTGCTAAGTAATATTAACATAAATCTAATGGGCACCATCTAATATGATTTATCTGCCTTACAGATATATGAACCAGAAGGCGTGAAGATTTTCAGATGTCCATCTCCTATCTACTTTGCAAACATTAGTTTCTTTAAGCAGAAACTTATCGATGCTGTAAGGTTTGGGGTTATTAATTTTTTTTTTAATTCCACTGAATACCTAGGAATGAAATGCTTATTCTATAACAAGGAGGAGGGTCACTGATTTTACATATACTGCAGATGCGTAGTGTTCATATTTTTGTATCCTTTGTCCCAGGTGGAACTATCTTATAAGGGGTCCATTAACATGTTAGGAAATGAGACTCTTTATATAAGGTCCAATATAGAGACTCTTTTTATTATATATTGCTGTAAAGTAAAAAGACTTACCGTAAGATAGATGGTCTCCTATAGATTTTCCTTGGGAATCAACTTCAGAAACAATATTTGACTGCATCATTGAAGAGATTCAGGATAGCAAGTGAATACTTAGAAATGAATAAATAAAATATAAATGAATATTTAACACTAAATAACAACTAGTGTCCCTGGTGGACTGGAAAGAAGCTGATAAAAAAGCAGACTTTAAGGTTAAGAAACAAAAGCTCAGCACTCTTTCATGTTCCTTCTGGTCCACTCTGTCCCTCACATAGAGCTTGCCTTAAGCCCTAACTATTTTTAGTCATCTGTTATGCATCAAATATCTTTCTACCCAAGTTTTTTTTTTTACAAAAATGGGATCAGATTGTCTATCTGGCTTTAGATGCTGTTCTTTTCACTTAATCTAGTATCTTTTCATCTCACTACATTTTTTGGTCAAGGGTTTTTTATTATATAATTTGATCCTCCTTATTACTCTGGGCTTTCAGGTGGTGTCAGTGGTAAAGAACCCCCCTGCCAATGCAGGAGACATAAGAGATGAGGATTTGATCCCTGGGTCAAAAAAATCCTCTGGAGGAGGAAATGGCAACCCACTCCAGTATTCTTGCCTGGAGAATCCCATGGACAGAGGAGCCTGGTGGTCTACAGTCCATGGAGTCGCAAAGTCAGACAAGACTGAAGCGACTAAGCACGCACACACATACTTATTACTCTGGAGCTAAATATTACTGCAATAAGAACACATTTGTTTTGGAAAGGAAAAAATGAAAGTTACCCTCAGATCTAATACTAAAATTATAAAAAGCTCATATAATAGATATTATAAAGTATAATTATAAAAATTCTAATAGAATAAAAAATATCTAGAAGCAGGATACTAATTAGATACGACTCATATTCAACAAATGGAAAAAAATAAAATGAAATTCCCTAAGGGTTTTGTGGAAAGAAAACAAAAACTTCAAATACAGTTTAGATCCATTTGTGGATACTCTAGGGATAAGACCTGAATGGTACAGAGGTTTCTGAATGTTAGTTAACTGCATACGGAGTAGCAGACCATAGGTCTGATACAATGCCCTCAATGATGATGTTAAATTTTGAATTTCAATGCAAATTTTAATTTTAATGTAAATATCTTTCATATATGTCCCAGTCCCTCAACCCATCCCATTTAATTATGCTATAACTATCCCATTTAATTAAGTAGAATTATACTATAGCTAGAATTAGGTTATATAAGTAAAATTATGCTATACAAGTAGCAGAATATTCAGCATTCTTGTAACACAGCAATGGTTTTTCAGATTGGCTTTCGTCCACTTCGAATTCTTCGCAAGCGCAACAAGGCTTTGAAGAAAATCCGAAAACTGCAGAAGAAAGGCCTGCTACAAGTAACACCAGTAAGCTTCTTTCTCACATTTCTACATATTACAGCTAAAAGCTTAGTAAAATGTAGTTCAAGTGGTTGGTTCCATTCCTTTTAATGAAATGGAAGATAAACAAGGTACTTCGTGTGTCGATTAGTGTCATATTTTTAGGGGTCTCTTTAAAATTGTATTCTCCAGGGAAAATTTTTATTCTCCAAATAAAATAATTAAAATCCCATCACTTGAGCCAACTTTGACTCTATGCTTCAGAAATTCACTGGTTTACCTTGACATTCAGTGCTTTTCTTGGTCAGAGTTTTTATACATGTGAGTATCCTCTCTTGCAGAAAGGATTTATATGTACTGTTGATGGCTTTAAAGATTCTGATGAAGAGCTGGACAATGATAAGATTGAAGAGCTGGATCAGCCCATCAATACCAAAGACCTGCCTTTCCAAATAGACTGGAATGCTAATCTTCCTCTCAACATTGTGGTCCCTAAAATCAACCTCCACAGCCTCATTCTTGACTTTTCAGCAGTGTCATTTCTTGATGTTTCTTCAATGAGGGGTCTCAAAACGGTAATTTTTTTCCTGAATGAAAACAACTAATCAGTGACTAAAGGTTAAAAAAAAAATTTGTACATGTGGACGGATCTTCCTTTAGATAACACATGCATGCTTAAGCAGAAGTAAAATTTAATCTTAGAATATTTCATGGAGGGAGTGCAGGTGGGGTGTGTTTGGTGAACTCTTTAAAAGTGCATTTCCCATGAGACTGCATATAATTTCTAACATGTGCTTATAGACAATACTGCTCACAATCCTATTAAATTCCAATTCTGCTGTGCTTCAAATCCTTGGGGGGGTTCTATCTAAATTGTCCTGAAATAGAGATCTTGCAAGAAAGTAGAATAGTGGTCCTTTTATTTTCATCCTCATCTGTCATAAGCCAATGAATTTTAACTTGGCTATATAACAATTTGTCCTTTTTTTTTAAGTTAGATATATGAAAGAATATATGTCACATATGATTTTAAAAAACAGAACTGGAACAATCTGGTTGCAAGCTGTTTCCTTACCACAGGTTTGTCAACGTTTCTAAAAGAGTTTCTAACAGAAATGCTGAAACAGATATAAAGAAAATTTAAGAATGCCACATCCCCCTCTTTTGCTTTTTTTTTTAAACAGAAATCTGCCTACATAAAAACTGAGCTAAGATCTATTAAGTATAGGTGAACTGGATATAAAATTAGAAAACAGGATTAATTTCATCTCCTTCAAACTTAACCTTTTAAAAAAATCTTAGTATCACATGACCTTTGAGACTTTGCTTTGTTTGCTTTTGTCTATTTATTTTTGTTTTGAAGGAGAAATACACATAACATTTATTTTTTGATCTTGGCATATAGCACAAAGGACAGGGACTCTACATTAGGTTTCCTGAAGGTCCCAATTCTTACTTCAGCCCAGTACAGCCTCCAAGTTTTTACTGATGATAATAATAGTGATATTAATGATCACTACTGATATTAATGTAAACGGGACAAGCTACTTTCCTTACCTTTTATAACCTTTCTCACATCACTACTGGCATTTGTTATGAGCCTAGAGACCAGGAAAATGGATAAAGATTCTTTGGTGCTAGACACATTCAGGCACTGTGGACAGGAATAATGAACAACATATGGGTTATGGGTTTTTTAAAACTTTTATATAGATAGAAAGCTCTAGTAAAGATCATTCCATAGAATAAACTGTTTAAAAATTACATCAGAGTTCCTCTTGTGAATCAGAGCAGACATTTTTTCATTATACTTCCTTCAAGAATGATCATCTTTAACTTTTTACTGAAGAGGAGAGTTCTTTCCTTTAGACTTCTGTCATAGAGCCTTGTTATTAATTTTAGTATCTCTATAGTATTATCTCTTTTCAAAATGTAAAGGGCTCTGAAAGCAACATATTAGCATAAGACACAATTATGATAGTTTTCTTTACGTTTCTGACAAGTGAAACTATTCCCTAAGGAAGATCTGCTTTCTTTTTAACAGATTCTGCAAGAATTTATCAGGATCCAGGTAGATGTGTATATTGTTGGAACTGACGGTAAATTGTTTTATTTTCTGATAATCCCTTTACTGCTAGCTCTCAATCTAGACAGTTTCTCCAAAGAACAGGCATTTTTTATGATCACCAAGAAGGTCTAATTTGTAGATTTCCAACAGCAATCTCCAGGGAAACAGCATCTTTATATTTGAGTTGTGTTGAGTCTCAGTGAACTCCGGGAGTTGGTGATGGACAGGGAGGCCTGGTGTGCTGCAATTCATGGGGTCGCAAAGAGTCGGACACGACTCAGCGACTGATCTGATCTGATCTGACACATAATTAACTTTACAATTTGAATTCTAGTTTAACAGGCAGCAAAGGAGTGAATATGTAACCACAGTTTACTGTAAACTTCCTAAAAAAGTAGGTTTGTTTACTCTCTTCCTTGCCTCCATTGAATTAGCCGCCCATAATTACCTGGTTTCTACTTCACTTCACTGATGAGGCTGCCCTTGCCAAGGTCATCAATGATATCCACGTTGTCAAAGATCAACCACCCCCATCCCAGCCTCATTCTCTTGTAGCTTTAACAGCGGGCTCTTTCTTTGGCCTCTGTCTCCCTGACTTTTGAAAGACCTTTCTTCTGAGTCCCTTCCCACCACTCTCAGAGCTCTGCAGTATCTCACATTGGTTCCTATCCACACTGCTATCTATATGTTAATGAACCCACAAACTGTATCTCCAGCTCAGACCTTTTTTCTGAGCAGCAGACCTGTGTATTCAACCATCTGGATGTCCTCCAACTACCTAAGATACACACATTCAAAACTAAATACATACATCCCCCCAACTACTACTTCTCCTTTTCTATCTTGGTCACTGCATCACCACATACCCACCCAGTTGCCCAAAGTACAAATTTTGGAGCCATCTTTAATCTCTCCTCCCCATTCCTCTATATTCGGTGAGTCACCATGAATATTTCATATTGAATCAGTCTCTTCCTCTCCATTTCTACAGCTTTAATACAGCTCCTTATCATTTCTCATCTAAGTCCTCTGAAAGAACTAATCAGTGTCCTTGTCCATCCCTAGAATGTTCTCCCATTTTCTGACTCATCCCATTAATCTTTCTCATGAAGCTTATAGTCCAGTGGGAAAGCTTGATAATAAACAAAGATATTTCAGGTAATGATAAATGCTGTGAAGAAAAAAATCAGGGTTGAGACATAGAACAATAGGGGTAATGCTATTTTACATAGGTGATTAAGGATGTCCAGAAACTCAACATTTGAGCAGAGACTGGAATAAAGTGAACGAATCAATCTTAAAAGTGTCGGGGAGAAAGCATTTTAGGGACGGGAGGACAAGTGAAATTGAGGGAGGTATGAAACTGGCATTAATTTTTCTCTGTACTGGCTCCTGTCCATAAAATCTACAGATCTACTCTAGTTTCAAGGGTTCCTTATAATTAAAAATATCCTCTTAATCTCAGTAATCCATTAAACAATTTTACTCTTCCATCATCCTAGGTCTCTTGAAACCATCTCATCCTGCTGCCTCTGCTGCCTGGCATCCTTCTAGGTCCTTAACTAAGATCATCACCCTTGCTCACTGAGTGCCACCTGCATCCTGACGACCACAATGCCCTCATCTCCCTCTATTGCAGCAACTGCTAGGTCTTGTCCTTGTTGAGTTTCCCTGTGAACAGACTTCCCCACCTCCACGCTTTCATACCTTCTCTTCCTCCTCTCTCCCCAAATCCTAGGCATTCTTTTAAATGGTATCTGCTTCATTAACTAACCCAGAATCCTGCCAAGAGGAAATAACCTTTACCCTTCTCTCTATGAATTTCCATAGCACATGATCTGTGCCCCTCTTATTCATCTGACAACAATGTGAGGACCTACTATATGCTAGGCATTATTTTAGGAACCAAGAAAAAACATTAATTTAAAAAATTAGATTGCTTCCTGCCTCTATGATTCTACACTTTTCATTAAGATAGTATATATGTGCTCTGTCTTCCTCGAGGGCAAGATTCATGTCTAATTTATCTTTTGATCCTACCCAGCCAGAGCTTTGCATATAACAGACATGAGGCAATATTTGATTGACTGATCTGAGCCAAAGCTGCAGGTTAGTTCTTCCAAGAATAGTAGTAATTCCTCAAAGATTACTGGAAAGGTAATGGAGGGAGCCAAGGAAGATGTTTTCTGATGGTATCCAGAAGCTTTAGTAAAATGGACTACAGTAAGCTAATTGGTAAATTCAGAACCATGACATTGGTCCGTGACTATATGTTCTATTTTGGCAGAACCTCCATTTTTAGTAATAAGCCACCTTTGAAGCTCCTGTTATTAATAAGAGAAATTAACCCACAAGGCTCCTGCCTAAAAGTGTTTCTCATTTGATCCTTTTTGTTTACATAAAGGTATTCTACATGTAATTTTATTAGAAAGATGCCCGTCAGTTCCAGAAGACATTGTACTAATGGTACGCTAATATTGTACTAGGGCAACTCCCAAACACTCTACCGAACATCAGTGAAATGCACATTTGAAAACAGACATTCAAGTCCCCAACCTCAAAGAGAAACCCATGGTCAAACACTTAACTTCTTTCTGTTATTCTTTCTTTCCTCTCTTCAGATGACTTCATTGAAAAGCTTACACGGTGTGAATTTTTTGATGATGAAGTCAAGGACTCAATATTTTTCTTAACAATCCATGATGCTGTTTTGCATATTTTGATGAAGAAAGATTACAGTACTTCAAAGTTTAATCCCAGTCAGGTATCAACTTTTGGGCAACTTTCACATTTGTATAAACAACCACCTGTACTTCTTAAATTTCTCTTTATTTTTCAATATTAAAAAGCATATTCCTAATTCTTAATTCCATCTTGGTTTTCTCAGGAAGTAGAAGCAAAACTTGATGATTTCACCATCAATACAAACGGAGGATTACGTAATCGGGAATGTCAGGTAAGACTCTTCAGCAGGTTTATGTACATATATATAGACAGTATGACAAAGAACTTTCAAAAATGCTGAGGCCTCTTCCAGCACGCTATAGAAAGTCCAGCACCTGTTTGAGCCTAGAAAACTGAAGCAATCCCAATCTAATAGGGACATTAGGGGAAAATAAACTCAGATCAATATAAAAAGAGATGGAAAACAGTGATACTAGACCTCTTAGTGCAATAATGAGCATACAGAAAGAGAATGTTTTATGTTTTCAAAGTATTTACAACCAAGATCTTATTCTGGTCTCGTCATAATCCATGAGGCAGGGAAGGAAATACTATTTCCAGCTACAGACGAATTCATGATGGAGCTGAGAAGCTAAATACACTTCCTGACCCCTACAGGCATGGGAAGCCCCCAGCCAGGATCTAGCTCAGTGCTGAATGTTAGGTTCCTTCACTTCCTTACTAGAAAGAGTTGCTGAATCATTTAACTGTATAGTGCCATTCCATTCTACAACATTCATTTCTAGAATATTCAGTCCTTTAAAGGTCTGTCCCTAGTTTGGGAAAAGCAGAACTACAAATCAAAATGAGTATCCCCTATAAAGCAAGTATATGGTAGGTGCATTACATTCATGATCTCAATTTTTACAACAACATGCAAAGAAGGTATCTTCATTTCACAAATGAGGAAATTAGAAGGGCTCAGAGTTAAACTAATTTGCTTAGGGTCATGCACCAAATTGACAGCAACAGGATTTGAAGCAAGATCTGTCTGATGTCAAGATCTATGCTCTACAGACTATATTATACTGGCTCTATCCTTTCGTGAAAAACTATTGGAAGTGAGGGTCCCAAGGAAGAATCCAATGCTTGTCGTCTTCTCTCATATGAAGAAAGGTCTAAGAAGAGTATCAGAAAGGAATTTAAGTTAGAAGCAATGTATAGCATAAGATAACCTTGCATGATTATTAAGAGTTCAAATAGAAAAACCTTAGATAAAAAAGCCATTCCAGAAATTTAGATAGACCTGAGGGGTGAGGGAACCATGATTCTGCTTCCCGGAAAATTCACACCTAGCACCTTGTCTGAGGATTCTATAGAGAGAGCCTTACTAGAAACCCTCTGCCCAGCAGCTGGACTCAGAATTGTCACCAAATTTTAAGAGACAAAGTAAAGGAACAGAATTTCAATCCAATGTCTGATCAAAGCTTTAGATTTAACACAAGCCCCTTGCATTACTTAGAGGAAGATAAATCGGCGGTTGTGGTTATGCCACCAGTGGTGATTCATGTAAAATCTGAGTGTCCCTGGCCAGCACACATAAGCCCTTGGAGTTTGTGTGGCCCCTGAAACAAATGTGAAGAAATAATTACTACAACACATTATATTATTTTGGTTAAATTAGGCCTTTGAAAAATACACTTCTACTACAACATGGTGTCACATGGGTCTACATTAACCAAATATCCCTGGAAAACGTTTGATCATTAAAATTGAAGACAAATTTGTTGGTGAATCTGGTAAATTCTAGCTCCCAATTTTAATCAGATTGATCATGTTTACTCCTTTTAAATACAAGATATGATTATTAAAAGGGATAGAACTTAACAAGTCTTTTAAAACAAGAACTTTCTCTCTTCTTCCAGGTACCAATTGAAACAAAATTCTAAACAAAATGTAATTCAGAGAGATCCTCATCCATCACATAAAGAACTTTATACCCAGAAAGTTATTAAGTTCATACATTGTATGAAGAATATTTCTGACAGAAATTATGTTTCAAACTTTGGAACGAGATTGTTCTAGCATGGTATATTTTTCACATATCTAGTAACCAATTATGTAAATACTTTTAATTTTCTACCTTGTAGATTTATCAAAAGAAAATTATTTTGTTTATAAGTATTTTTATAGCACTGACAGATTTCCATCCAAGTCACTACTTTTGTGCATAGTTTGCAGTGCATTTGCACCATTGCTTTGAATCTTGTAATTTATATAGTTCATACTAATATATATTCATTTAAAAAAATCAATTGTACAATAGGTGTGTCTTGCTTTATTAAGTTTCTTATTAGCTTTCTGAAACATGTTCACAGTCCTCTTTACAGTGATCTGACTGGAAACCTGCTACATGAGAATCCTTCTAACCTTTCTGCAATGAGACTTATATTTTATAAATTTGTTATTTATGTAACAGAAATTAAACATCATCACCAACAGTAAAAGATTCAGTGGCCTCTGTT
Organism: Bos indicus; assembly: GCF_029378745.1. Lineage (NCBI taxonomy): Eukaryota > Metazoa > Chordata > Mammalia > Artiodactyla > Bovidae > Bos > Bos indicus. The sequence continues at coordinate 49,107,158 of NC_091763.1, read as the reverse complement.
CAACATAAAGCCACTATGTTAATGGGAAAAGTTGTGCCAACTGTTTTAGATCCCACTTCTTAATGTTTATTGTCAAAGTACTCTTTCATTCTTTATTAATAGTCTTACTGAGAGGGCTTGTCTACTTGACTTAAAACCAATTACAGAAAAATAAAACAAAGGCTTACTTACATATCTTCTCTTAATTAAAAACTAGAATCTCAACACTCTTTACAGCAACGTATCTTAAACTTTTTGAGTCATGGACATCTTACAGAGCCTCATGTACCCTATGAACTTTGGGGAAAAAATACACATACACATTTGTGTATGATGCTCTATGAATCCCAGGTTAAGAGCTCTTCCTTTATAGAGGGCAGGGAGTAGAAATTGAAAACATGAGCCTATTGAATTGATCATTTGCCTTGGGAGTGGGACAAATGCCTTACATACAACGGACATGTCTGCATCTTCCCAAGCAAAGGTGCCCTCTATGCTCTTCTTGCCAACCAAAAGGAACAAGCATTCCAATTACCGCACCTCCATCACAATCCATTCAACCATAACATCTTGAGGCTCACTTTCCTCATCCTTAAATGTGCCTCTAAGGTGAATATGCTTTGAGTAAGGGGTATGCATGGAGCTGGGCCTTGACTTGCCTGCCTCAGAGCAAATACTGGAAATTGACTAGGACAAAAACTCTGACCTTTGATTTAGGAAGAGGCCAAGAGATTGGTGCTGGGAGACAAAAATAAAACTTACACAAATCAGAGCAAGACTGAAGGGGAGAGGACATCCAATGATCAACTGGGAGACAGAACCACTTGTCAGGAAGCAGCTATATTACTGAAATTAAGAAAAGTTGGAGCTCATACATGCCAAGCAGGTTTATCTTCAAAATCATTTTCTAATATTAACTTGTGCATGTGATACATATTCTTGTTTAAACACAGTAATTTCTCACTGAGAAACGTAATGTCTTAAATGCAAGCTTGACCACCAACAAAGAGGAATATTTCATATTTGCCTGCCATCTTCACCTGGACATCTACATGCCAAAACTGATCTACTGATCTTCTCCCCCTCATCAGCTCTACTAGCATCTTTCCACCCCAGTTAATGCCAACTCCACAGTTTTCCAGCTGGTCAAGCTGAAAAATCTGTCAGGAAATTCAACTGACTCTACCTTATATCTAGAACCAACTCATTTAACTCTCAAAAAAGTCCCCATAAGGTAGGTTCTACGTTTATCCTCATTTTTCAGAAAAGCAAAATAAATCAAGGCTCAAAGATTAAATAATTAGTCCAAATTGCATATACTTGCTAGTTCTATTGGTAGTAGAACCAGAATTCAGTCCAGACAGTCTTGACTCCAGAGCTCAGGCTCTTAACCTTTAGGAAATATTCTCTCTCCAGAGAAACAAAAACCTATCTCAAATGATCTAGCACAAGGCAGGACTAAACTCAGGAACAATATAGATGCATTCTACAGATATGTTCCAAAGTCACTTATTTAGCACTGCACAATTAAAAATACCCAGAAAAGCAATTAGCAAACATTAATTCCAGAATCAAATTATCTCTCATTATGGTTGTATATATATATTACATTTTTGTAATATTTTTTAATGTTTTTTTTCTACCTGGCCACTGTATTTTGAAAAAGAACATAAAATTTTTTGAGGAAAACTTAGGGACTACTAACTTTAGGGGTTAGAATATAAGCTCCTAATTGGCAGGGATCATATCTATTTTGTTCATCATTATATACCCGTGTCCATCATATAGGTGTTCAATTTACGTGTAGAAATCGAACCCAATCATTACATTCCTTTGCTCAGAACTTCACAATGGCTTGCTATGTCAGAGGAATAAAGTCCAAGCCTTTACAATGGCCTAGGAAGCCTGTGATCTTTCCATTCCACTGTCATTACCTCTCTGACCTCTTCTTACTACTCACTCATTTGTGCTATTCCTCAGAGAATGCCAGGCTTCTTTAAAGCCTTCAGATTTAAAGCCTTCAGATTCTGTCTTCTGCTTGGAAAGTTCTTCCACATATATATGTGGTTAACTCTTACCTACTTCAAATCTTTGCTCAAATGTCAACTTTTCGATGAATCCTATCCAGACTGCTCGATTTACAATCGCAAACCTATCAACACCACATTATTCTTACTTTCCTGACAAGTGTGATTTTATCACACTTCTAGCATGTTATATAATTTAATGAAATTTATTGGTCATCTGTCTCTACAGACTTGTGCATCCCAAGTGATTAGAATGGTGTCTGATCAAGTATACATATCATGTATCACTTATATGCAAAACCTAAAAATAGAAAAAATGAACTTATAAATCAGAAAGAGAACAAACTTAGTTACCAGTGAGGAAGGGCAGTGAAAGCTGCTCAGTCTTGTCCCAGTCTTTGCTACCCCATGGACTACACAGTCCATGGAATTCTCCAGGCCAGAATACCGTGAGTGGGTGGCCATTCCCTCCTCCGGGGGATCTACCCAACTCAGGGATCGAACCTGGGTCTCCTGCATTGCAGGTGGATTCTTTACCAGCTGACCCACCAGGGAAGCCCAGGAAGGGTACGTACAGACTGGGAGCTTAGATCAACATGTACACACTGCTATACTTAAGATAACCAACGAGGACCTACTGTATAGCACAGGAGCTCTGCTCAACATTCTGTAATAACCTAAACAGGAAAAGAATTTGAAAATGGATATATGTATATATGTAACTGAATCACTTGGCTGTATACGCAAAACTAATGTAACACTATTAATCAACAATACTCCAATATAAAATTTTTTAAATTTGAAGTGGCATCTAGCATATAAATGAATATATTTCACATGATGGATGTTCAGTATGTATCTGAGTACAGGCCACGAAATACTACTTACCATGGATTATTAAGGTGCTTAACCAGAGCATGAAGCCTATTATTTAGTTGTCAGCTCTGCAACTAACATGATTTGTACACCAAAGTTATAACAGTGGTTATCTCTGGAAGGGAAAATTATGGTGGTGGTCGAGGGGATCTTTATTTGTAATATGACATATTTCTCCCCAAAACTTACTGCTTGTATAACTGAAATGAATACAAATTTTAAAACAAAAAATTAAAAGGTTTTGAAAGCAACACATAGGAAGAAAAGTAAAAGGGAGTAAGATTTTTCAATGTGAAGACAGAGAACAATTTCAAAGGTAAATTAACAGGAAAAAGTGAAAGTGTTAAGTCACTCAGTCGTGTCCAACTCTTTGTGACCCCCACGGACTGTAGCCTACCAGGTTCCTCTGTCCATGGGATTCTCCAGGCAAGAATACTGGAGTGGGTTGCCATTTCCTTCTCCAGGGAATCTTCCCAACCTAGGGATTGAACCTGGGTCTCCCACATAGTAGGCAGACTCTTTACTGACTGAGCCACCAAAAAAGACTAGATTAATAAGAAATAGACTTAAATACAGTATTAAAGTTGGTGCTTACAACTAACTTAGACTTGAAAAAGGATATTCTGAAGACATAGGCTAGATTTTTAGAAAGACGCGGTCCTGCCCAAGTGATAAAAACTCATGACCCACCACTGTTCATTTAAATCCTGTGATTCTGTAATGCCTAAAATTTCAAATGGGAGATGAGGAAATTAAAGTTTAATATTAAAATGTTGCTTTAACAATTCTGCCTTAACGGTTTTCCCCTCAAAGTCAGAAAACTGAAGGGGCATGAATCAAAACAAAAAATGTTTGAAAATTCAAATATTTTTATTAGTATTATTACCAAGTATTTTACCTGGCTTACCTCTCTTTCCCCTTTAAGTCTAGTATATCCAATATTGCTTTATTAGATCGTGCATATATTGTAGTACGTAAAGTCTGCTTGGTCTAGGCCACAACTGAACAGATTACAATTACAAACCAGTAAAGAAAAATAAATCCACTTCAGTTAGAATATAGTATGATTATGTCAAGCCTCAATTAACATCAATATACCAATTTGATGGTTGATCTAATAATCAGAAAAGTGTATTTTGGTTTCAGGTACTTGAGATTTTTCCACATACTTTTTTTTTCCATTAACGCTTTTTCAAAAATAAGTTTACATGGTTTTTCCAAAAAGACGTATGAAAGATACCCTTCGAGTACATCAGAACAAAGCCAAAAGCAGCTCTGTATACTTCATATCATAAAATGACCTATTTCAAGTTTAAAAATACGGTCAAATTATCTTTTCCATTTGCGTTTTAGTGTTAGTCTCTTATACAATAACTTGAGCAAGTGGTTTTTTACAGGGCAAAATGAATATTAAGTAGTTTCTTACAATCTTTGCAACTGATAATTTTCTCCAATACTATATATTATACTCTGAACAAGCATGCCACTTTAGAAATATTAACGTTCACCTTGCTGGTTTTAATCTCCCAAAACGTGAAATTTTGCTGTAAAAGTTGTATCGACGTGGAAAATTCTGCAGTCTCCCAAATGTGTCATCATTAGGTAAAAACTCACCTAGGCAAAATAGTATTTATGCTTTCATTTTATTGTTTTTAAGAATTAAACTGCCACCTCAGTAGTCTTTTAAGAGCAATATAATGAAACATACATACATTTAATTTAGACTTACGTCCATCATAGCTTCAAAGGCTTCCCTGAAATAAGGCTGGGATTCACATCTTTTTCCTTAAGGAAAGAAACACTAACAGTAATTTTGTTATCCTTCTACCCACCCACCCTCATTCAAACAATAACTAGATGAATTCAAGTCTAACACCATTAAAAAAAAAAAAAACTGTCTGCTACAACACATTCATCTGAACTGCCTCCCTGCATAACACATATTTCTTAAACCTAACCAAATATTTTAAAGCCTACAAGACTTAACATGTGGAATTTTACCGTGATAACATTTTTTTGTTCAATACATTCTAGTGAATTTCAATTAAGTCAGGTGAGCTCTTCATAAATAGCTGAGAAGCTTTAAAGTGAGTTTTGTTATTTCCTATTACATGAAACCAAACTATTGGTACTGAATTTTCAATAATATTTTAACAGCTCCTAAAAAGGGCCATTAAAGGTAATCAAGTTTGCACCAGTCCAAGTACCTACAGTAATATGATAGACACACTCACCACCATTTCACACTATTTCACTCCTATGCTTCTAATAACAATTTCTCATTAGAAACACCACATTAACACTGAACTCTCAAATTGCTAGGTGTGAAAAATCACGTACTTTCACTTAAAAAAAAAGTGTATTATTTTCAGCTGGTCATGGTTGAAAGGGCCATTTATATTATTTCAGCTCTAAATTTATAGATGACTTTGTATCAGTTATCCAAAGTGAGAAACTGCTTTGCCTGTTTCTGACAGAATTAAATGGTAAATTAGCCATCAGTTCACCTCTTGTCAAAAAGAAATGTTCTAAATTTATACACTATAAACTATTTAATAATAAACGGTATCTGTATACTACACATTTCATGTTTATGTTATGCACCATTTTGGGGGGGGAGGAAGTACTTCACAGGGGTGTATTCAAAGGATATATAGTAATATCCCAAGAATGTTGATTTATACATATGAATTCTGTATAAACTGTAAGTGGTCATCTTAGCTGGACTGTAACAAGCCCCTATAATGCAAAAGCTGACTCCGAAGGCACCTTATAATGCATTGAAATTCACAATTTAGACATTACTTTTCTCTTCAATACAAAATCATCTGGTAGTCTTCACTGTTGACTCTGCTAAAAAAATGTTCCAAGTTTTAGACTGCTTAACCAATAAAAGAAACAGGAAGTCAGTAATAGTTAAGTTAGAGAAAAACACCTTATCATACAGTAATGAAACCTGAGCAACGCAAGTATGTGATTACAAGAACATCCTTCATTAATACAGTATTCAAATTCCTCCATGGCATTCAAATTATACTTTAAAACCCAATAAACAAGAATCCACTTAAGTACAGGATCAAATTCTACCATGAAATGAGGAATTACATAAAGCCTATTCAGCCCTAAATATTTAGTTTCAGACAATGAGCAGAGAGGAACACACTTCATCTAAAGAATACCACTTATACAGTTCTATAAAATGTTACTTAAGGTTAATTAAAGTGTGATGCATCATATGACTCCAACCATTCGGTAAAAAGCATTAATGAGTAACAACATCCCCAACAGCTTGGAGCCTACAGAGTTGATTACTTTGGCCCTATCTTTCCAAAAATACAAGCAATGCCTCTTAACATTACAGACATAAATATTCTTAGTACTGGAATTTCAATGTATTTTGGTGCTCCTGAGGCTGCCTATAAATGAAAAGGCATCCAAGTGAAGTGCATTATATACCTAATATACCTCAAAATTTCAGTGCCTAAAATGTGAAATAATTTTCTACCATTTAACAGTCTGCCCTACAGTAAATTTCTATTAGATTTTTACTTTTAGGATTTTATTGTAACTTTGGGAAATTAGTGGTAAAACATATGGTTTAAAAAACAGTATGTGGCTGCACTTAAGTTCACATAAAAATAGCATTTTTACAACCATATTGAAGTTTAATCCTTTTACACAGGTTAACAAAATGTATCACAAGAAAAACTTAAACATTGGGTTTAACAAAGGACGTACTTTTGAAAGTGTAACAATGGAAAAATGTTTTCAATTTTTTTTCTTCTTACAAATGGTTACCTCTGGGTCAATTTACCACACTAGGGGAACAAAGTTCTTAAAATATAGCTGTGCTCAACTGAGCCACTTAACTGCACTACAGTATAGTACTTGAAATCAATCCTAAGGTCAAGATTTAAAACCATTTTAAGAGACAAGACCCTAAGTGTTGTATAGCCACCTCAGTAAGAGGCGCTTTTCCTTCCCCGAACAGTCAAAGCTTAAAGAAAAGATTGACTATACATATAAGTTTTGTTTCCTCATCATATCATCAGTTCAGAATACTATTATCATTGGTAATACGGTCTATATCTTGTCTGATCTGGATGATGTGGTCCAGGTAGTGGGGTTTGAGAAGGCGGACCCTGCATTCGTGGAGGAGGAGGTGGCCCTCTTGGTGCAGGCCATATACCAGGACTCATTCCCCCTGGTTGTGTAAATGGAGGGCTCAGAGTTCCTTGATCTTCAGTGAACTGGGGTAAAGAGTTGGGGTTGTAATGGTGAGGAGGGGGTGCAGTTACAGGTGGACCACCATGTTGAGGTGGGGGAGGTCCTGGAGGAGGATGATTCATATAAGGTGGCATCTGGGCAATAATATGTCCAGGGGGAGGGGTAATTGGTGGTGGAGCAGAGGTCATTGGTGGAGGTGGAGCTTGGCTATACACCAAGTGAGGAGTACCTGCGGCCTGGGGAGGATGTGGCATTGGATGGCTTATTGGTGGTGGAGGAGGTGGGGGTGGTGCATAATGTTGCTGTGGAGGCATAATATGATGAGGGTGCGAGACCACTGGTTGACCCTGATATTCAGGATGATGGTGAGCAGGTGCGGGGGCAGGAGGTGGTGGTTCTCTAGCACCTGGATTTGAGTCATCCTGAATAGGGACAGTTATTAAATTGCTGTGTTTTCTTGTTGAAATACGAAAGGTTTCCTGACTGACTGAGCGAGGTGGAGGTGGAGCCATGGACAATTCAGCTGGAGGAGCACGAATATCCTCATGTGGCTGATTATAGTGCTCGTGGGGCACATGTTGCAAAGGAGGTGGTGGCATCATGATGTGCTGCTTTGGCGGAATATGGCTCATATGGTGCTTGTCTGGCGGCATGATAAAACGATCGGGGATTTCAGCTGGTGGTGGGGCAATAGGAGGAGGATGAACATTTTCAAGTGAAGCCCGGGTAACAGGTTTTCCAGCTCTCATATGGCGGTGGTTGATATGAGCCTGTAAGTCTCTCTGAGACAAGTATGTTCTCTTGCACCCTTGAACAATGCTACACATGAAGAGAGAACCTCGTGTACACTGCTCAATTCGCTGCACAGGATCACTACAGCTAAATTAGAAGGGAAAAAAGTTTGATTTACTAAAAATAGACTAAAAACAATGCACTAAATTTCAAAGATATGACTAGTTTTAAATTTTATTATGGAAAACTCTGCAAAAAGTTCACAATTAAAAGTTATAGTTAATGTAAGTGAACCTTTAATCTTTTCCACTTTATGGTCTGTTTGCTATTAAGCATCAGCATTTCTGTCAACATCAAAACTCTTAAGAAAAAAATTTTAAGTGTTTATCAAACAGAGTATGTTTGAAGCAAAACCCTTTTCTTACCAAGATTTAGAATTTATCTGATTTCACAAACAATTCTATGTTTTGAATCTGTGTGCAAAAACCCCCAAAACTCCAGGAAGGGCAAACCAAAGGATCTTGTCAGAATCACAAAATGCAAACTTGTAGAGTATTTATTGACCAGTAAGCAATTTTCTGAGCAAATAATACTAAGTAGAAGATACTAAGTGAAAGGTGTTGCAAGAACTACAAAAATAAACAGGATCATCCTAACCATCAAGGTTCTTAATATTAAACAATATTTTAAATTCAAACCATGAATGCCAAGAGTCCTTTCAAGGAGGGGGGTCTTCCTGAATTGTCAAATTTACTAATATGAAGTATTACACACTCCTACTTTTCTAAATTATAAACACTAAATTTAACTCAATTATTTTCTTAATGAGTCAGGGTCAAATTGTAACTATTCTTCTTCATTCACTATTTTTTAATACACTTTTGACTTTAGAAGGCTTCTTGAAACAACAGAAAGACTGAACTAGGAATTGGAACTGGGATCTAGTATATTGGCTCTGAGATCTTGGAGAAGTTATTTAAACTTTATTTCTTTATCTGTAAAATGGGTTATAACATCTAACCTTAACTCATAATGCTTTTATATAGACTTCATCCTAGTTAAAAGATGCTTACTCCTTGGAAGGAAAGTTATAACCAACCTAGATAGCATATTCAAAAGCAGAGACATTACTTTGCCAACAAAGGTCCGTCTAGTCAAGGCTATGGTTTTTCCTGTGGTCATGTATGGATGTGAGAGTTGGACTGTAAAGAAGGCTGAGTGCCGAAGAGTTGATGCTTTTGTGTGGTATTGGAGAAGACTCTTGAGAGTCCCTTGGACTGCAAGGCGATCCAACCAGTACATTCTGAAGGAGATCAACCCTGGGATTTCTTTGGAAGGAATGATGCTAAAGCTGAAACTCCAGTACTTTGGCCACCTCATGCGAAGAGTTGACTCATTGGAAAAGACTCTGATGCTGGGAGGGATTGGGGGCAGGAGGAGAAGGGGATGACAGAGGATGAGATGGCTGGATGGCATCACTGACTCGATGGACCTGAGTCTGGGTGAACTCCGGGAGTTGGTGATGGACAGGGAGGCCGGGAGTGCTGCGATTCATGGGGTTGCAAAGAGTCGGACACAACTGAGCGACTGAACTGAACTAGTTAAAAGAACGTTTGAAACATCAATGAAACAGTGAAAATGACAGGACTTAATGATTAGTTAAGCACTAAACATGTATAAGCTATCATCATTGAATATGCAGGCCAAGTCATATAACCTGTATCAAATGGCTCCATATTCTTGATTTTGAGTGGTGGTAGTGTTCCTTCCTCACTGAAGGCTGGTACTACTACTTCATACTTAGAAGGCCTCCCTTTAGTGGCCATTTGGCACACTTCTAATTTTTTGCTTCTAATTTGCTGTAAACTCTGAAATAGCTCCACAGTAACAGGATTGGGAGGTGGGGGGCATTTCTTTGGGTGATGCTTAAGCATTAGTATATAATATTTACATTAATTTGGGTTGTCATTTCTTCACTTTCTGACCCAGGTCTGTTAATCCAGATAAGCTTATGTTTTAATATCCCTAACAGCCAACCAGTGATATGCCTACTGAAGTTACACTGAAAAACTTGAAAACTAAATTCCCTTTTAAATATTAACATCAAAACACTTACATAAAAGAGAAAACCTTCTGGTGTCCTCTACGTGGTGTTTTACAACATCCAAAATCCCTTATCTCAATGAGGCAATCAAATTCACTATAGAATTTAAGTGGGTGTACACTGTGTTGGAAAATTAGGCACTACAGAAAATGAGGCAAATAGTGAATATGCACTTTCAATTTCCTAATTCTTTTGAATTATAATTATATTGAGAAAATATTCTTTAAACTCACACTATAAAATTAATGTGACTTTAAAGGGCTAATAAAATATGCTAAGAGAATTAGTTCTTACTGGTTTGTTAATGAATCATTCATTCTCTCCCACAGATGCCAATCTTCCTACACCATAAAAGAAAATTATCCCTTACAACTGTCCATAATTTTGTTATCAACTAATACTACAACCCTTGGGATAGGTTCTAACTTAGGTTATAAGCGACCTAGAAAGCCTACAGTTGTTCCAAAGAAGTTTCTCTCAAAATTTTTCTTAAATCTTCTATCAGGGGTTCTGAATTGATATAAAAATTCATAGTTTATTCTGGATCCTTTAAGACCATTCCCAAACAGATCACTATTGATCAACACCTTCCGATGATCTTAACGTGTCTGAGCCTGTCTTAGAACATGAAGGTGTTCTAAGATGTACTCAAGACATAATCAGGGGAGAAAGGCATTGAAACATGTAAAATATCATGTATGAAACGAGATGCCAGTCCAGGTTCGATGCACGATACTGGATGCTTGGGGCTGGTGCACTGGGACGACCCAGAGGGATGGTATGGGGAGGGAGGAGGGAGGAGGGTTCAGGATGGGGAACACATGTATACCTGTGATAGATTCATTTTGATATTTGGCAAAACTAATACAATTATGTAAAGTTTAAAAATAAAATAAAATTAAAAAAAAAAAAAGACATAATCAGATTTGAAGTCAATAAATAAAAGTTTATACTTACATAGTACTTGCTATCTGCTACTCATTTACTTCTAATAACAACCCAGGGAGGTAAGTACTATTATTAGCTCCATTTTACAGATAAAGAAATCATCTATGTGACATAGTTAATAAATCACAAAACAGAGATTTGAATCCAGTAATTCTAATTCCAGAGTCTTTGCTCTAAATCACTACGTGATACTACCTCTCTAGCATCCCATTAAAATGAGAAAATATTTTAGGTTTACAATGCTAACTTTGTGATGTATTTATTATTGTTATTTTGGCCAATGTGAATTAACTGATAATAGCTAATTAGCCCTATCCTAAGGAGAAGGTTATAGTCAACTCTTGGCTCACAGAGAAACATTAGCCAGGTCTACACACTTGACATCTTGCCACTGGTCTATATCATACCCTCACCTTTAACCTAGATCATAAATCATTATATCACAATCCTTATTATTTAAAAATTTAATGATGATCTTACCCCGGACACATCTTATCTCCCTTTTTTTCATGTAAAATAGCACAGTCATAGCAAAACACATGCTTGCATGGAATCTGCGAACAGAGACACGTTACAGTTAATATTCTAGAGCAAATTAAAATACTTCGATAAAAAGCAACAGTGAGTGCAGTGACCTAGACATAGAAGGCACTTGAGAACTGTTGGTTAAAATGAACATTTATTAAGTACTAATTACATAAAAGCAACAGTTAACCTTTTTCAGTCACAAAGCTCTTTGTGAGAATGCAATGAAAACTTTGGCCCTTTCCCCAAAAAAACATATACATGCACATTCATGGTCCCTACAGGTTAAAAGCTCCTGAAGAATACTGTACAATGTTTCACCTAATCCTGTTATCTCCAGGAAGTATTTCATGGCAGTGAAAGAACAAGTATCTTCTACATTTAATATAAGCAGGCTTCTTCCCTGGTAGTCTTAAGTTAATGAACTTACATATATTTAAAAATAAATCAGAAGGACACAGTAAAATAATGTTACACTATTTTAGAACTCATAATTCATTACTGTTATTTAGTTATGCCACACAGCAAAGCAACAGTGCAGAATCCACAGCTTCTACCACCACAGATTTAACAGTAAATTCAACTTTTTCCAACAAAAATGTAAAACTATCTTTTTATATTATCAAAATTACTATAAAATTACAGTTGGGGCTGTATTTTAAGTGCTTAGAATTCAATACTCAGAAATCATAAATAATATTTAATTCAGTTCTATATTAAAAATTTTAGCCTTTAGAAATACTGATTTTATTCTATTAAAGAAAAATTTTTTTTTTCCTTAAGGATCAAACCATCCAAAGAAATTAGTTTCCTTAATTTTTTACAAGCAATCCAAGAATCTGTCAAGATAATTCTTTAAATGCATATTATCCCCAAATGTTCCTTAGCTATTTTATACTTATTCGTTATAAACTTTATTGTTAAACAATAATAAATCTATCTACTTAAATTTCAGAGTCCTCATCTCTACACAAATATATAAATTTATAAAAACAGAATTTAACTTAGTTATACTTACCATTCGCCCATAAATTTTAATAGGTAATCCACATTTGTCACAGAAATGAACTGGAGTATCATCCTTTTCACCTAAGATGTTTATCTGTTGAAATAATTAAAATTTCCTTAAGCATTTCTAAAAATTATGTCTATAAATTACACAATGAATTAGTATAAAAGTTACTAAAACAATTAGAAATGAAGATCTCTTGATATAATTCCCACATATGCCACATTATTTGGGCAACCATCAGTTTTGGGTTTTTTCCCCCTTTGACAGTGTTATTACTTATTGATTTTACTTGACATCACTGAAAATTACTTCAGATTATTTTTGGAAACAGTGAAATAGGGCATTAACAAACGATTTATGGGTAATGAAAGATATAATTATAATAAAAGTTCGCACTATTCTTTATGCAATCTAAATTGTCCTAATAAAGTATTTAAAATATTTCATTGTTCTAATAAATTTTTTTATTTTTACTTATACCTGAAAGTCCCAAAAAAGGTGTCCAGGAAATCTTCGTTGATTTCCAAACAGTTCACCCCCTTTACAGTCATACCGTTCTTCTTCATTATAATCAAATCCTTCTGAGAAAACAAAATGTTACCTATTAACTTTTTACATCTCAAATTTCATTTTGGAAATACAGGTACATAGACCTGTATTTTACATGGACAAAACAGACCTGTTCACTGACACCTTTCAAAGCTCCTCTAAGAACAGCATAATCAAGTCTTACTAAACAACTGCTAGAAATGATCCTGGGACCCATGCAGTCCAATTCTCATGCCTGAGAATATTGCAGTACTGGAGACCATAACAACACACAGAAGCAGAGCTAGGAAGGGACCTCTGCTCTCTTCACTCCTATTCAAGGGCTCATATTAACCCACCAGACTATTTCTGGTATAAAACTACTAATAATTATCATCATGATTATTACACAAGATACTGATTGTCATTTATTCTGATAATCTATAAAAGTGATATTACATTGTAACTGGTATTAGTGCCAAAGGATTAACAAAGAATTCTGCAGGCTTTCTTCTTATCACTTAGAAAATTAGGTAACCTCTTCTTCAACTTTAAATTGAACCTGATTTTAGAAACCTCAACATACTCATACTTCATCATTTCAATTAAAACCTTTCTTATTCACCCAAATAGCAAAATTTATATCCTATCTACAAGTCTCCTCCCCTACACTGTATGTATCAATATCAATAAAGTTCAAGATGAAGATCAAATATGCTCAATTTCTCTGACCTGATTAAAAAGTTGATGGCAATCCTCTCATCTTATACAAAAGAAAAGAAAATCAGTGAACAGTCTGATGGGGATTCTAAGCAGAATTCAATTACCTAAAGTAAAGCTGAGAAGACAAATCTATCCCTCCAATATGCCAGGCTTCTCACGACTTTTGGCCCTAGAACTGGTTAACATCTGCAGACAGACACACAGGCACAGATGCAATAATTTCTTGAGGCTGATACTGATACACCAGTGTACTGCTATCTAATTACCTGCAACACCAATGTAGAGTTCTTCTAAGTTACATCTGAGTGACCCTAGGCTCTTAGATGGCCCATTTATATCTTATAAAAGCTGCTGTCATCAAAAACTCAAAATAAGGAAAATTAATTTTTCTACTTATCTAAAACTCAGAAAATTATTGAGCAGAACAAGAGCTAAGAAAATCACCAGTACATTATCATTATCCAGAGTGGTTCAACCTATACTCCCATCATTAAACTATACATATATCTGTATAGATAACAAAGCAGCAGCTGCTGCTCCATCAGTAACCTAGGGTACTCTGTCTTTGGCCTTTCTAGTTTTAAAATGGAGAAGGCAATGGCACCCCACTCCAGTACTCTTGCCTGGAAAATCCCATGGCCAGAGAAGCCTGGTAGGCTGAAGTCCATGGGGTCACTAAGAGTCAGACACGACTGAGCGACTTCACTTTCATTTTTCACTTTCATGCATTGGAGAAGGAAATGGCAACCCACTCCAGTGTTCTTGCCTGGAGAATCCCAGGGACGGGGGAGCCTGGTGGGCTGCCGTCTATGGGGTCACACAGAGTCGGACACGACTGAAGCAACACAGCAGCAGCAGCAGTTTTAAAATAATTTTTTATAACTATACAGTAATGTATAAATAAATTATTGTGTAACAGTAAAACAATGCAAAAAAGCTAAAATCCCCTTCCTAGCCCTTTCCTCTCAGATATCTCTTCATCCCCTCCCACTTCAAGTCACACCCCATTTTTGTTTTAACAACCAAATATATATCCATAAAAGTTCCAAAGCCACGATCAGCAAACTTTATCTAACTTTATCTGCCCAAAGACCAATTAATACTGCCATACCTGCAATTACTCAACTATGCCAATATAGTGTGAAAGCAGCCATGTGTTGGGTGCCCTAAGCTCAGTCATGTCCAACTCCTTGTGACCTCAGGGACTATATACAGCCCACCAGGCTCCTCTGTCCATGGGATTTTCCAAGCAAGCACACTGGAACAGGTTGCCATATCCTACTCCAGGGGATCTTCCCAACCTAGAGATCGAACCCGAGACTCCTGCATTGGCAGGTGGATTCTTTACCACTGACCCACCTGGGAAGCCCGAAAACAGCCAGACAATACGTAAAAGAATGGGCATGCATGTATTCCAATACAACTTTATTGATTAAAAACAGCACTGGATTTGGCCCATAGACCACAAAAACTGTTTTATACTCAAGAAATGGTGAAAGTCCTCTCTAAGGATAACATAAAACCCAGAAGTTCAGTACAAAAGACAAAGAATTGTCAAGCTTCTCTACAATAAAAATTTTATACATAAAATTCAAAAGACAAATTGGGAATATACACAACATATAACAAAAGCCAATTTTGTTAATCTACAAAGAACTCATAAAAATCAAGAGAAAGACAATCAAACAGGAAAAAAATGGGAAAAGGATATGAACAGATAGAGCCTAGAAAAAAGAAATGACCAATACTATGAAAACATACAGCACTACTCATAAATTAAAGAAATGTGTATCAGTACAAAAATCTGTAAAGGATAATAGTACCAATATTGGCGTGGGAGTATCAAGTGACGTACTATTTTTTAAGAACCATTTGACAACAATCTATTAAATTCTAAAATGCATACATTCTAAATCCACCAAGTTATAAAAATGCCCAAATTCATGCAAAATTTAAATTTCAAAATATACATACTAAGGTGTGTATTCTACAAAATATACATACTAAATAAATAAGGACATTTACTGCAAAATTGTCTCTAACAGCAAAATGTTTTAAAAAAATTGTTAAAGTATGGTACATCCTTAAGTGAAATACCTAAACCCATTTTCTTAAATAAGATACATCTGAATCTACTGAGAAGGCAGAATCTCACATGCATCTTACAAAAAAGGTGGGGGGTGGGGGGGGCAGTGATAAAGCAACTATGAAAATGTCATACCAGGGATTATTTGAGGGGGGAATAAAAATGGGAGAACAATTTTACTTTAGTATTATGTTTTCTGCGATACTGTTTAGATCTTTCTAAACAATAGATAGTATTACTTTCAACAACAAAAGAAAATAAATCAAAAATATTTATAAAGGGATAGAAAGTAAAATATGCCAAAATGAGAAGTCAAAAGACTGAAGAAGAGAATATTTAAGATAAAAAAAGAGGTGGCTAAAAGTAAATAAAATCACATGGCTTATTTGGTGGAATCAGATATAAAAGAAAGACTTTTGGACCTGTTAAACACATTACCTTCATCACCAGCTGGAGCCTTTGCAGGCATCCTGTTTATAGTCCTTGGAGTTCGAGGTGAAGCTTTGGCTTTGTTCCCTTGTTTGGAGATGAGCTTTATAGGAATTCGTCTTCGAACATCAAGACCACCCAATGATCCAGAACTATTAGTGCCTTGTAACTCATTGTCTATGTTAGGAAAAAAAGTTGTAATTTCTTTTAGGTTTTCTTTTTGAAGGTTATTCTGGCACAGGTATTAAAGCAATATACCCAACATCATGAAGGGCTCAGTATCTGATTTTAAATACTAGGCTATGTAAGTTCAAGTACCAATTTTCTCTATTCTGGATAAACTCTTAAAGCAATGCTTTTTAAGACATGGAGCCCTTTAAAAAGTTGACAAAAGCTATAGAACCTCTCCCTAAGAGGATGGACAATAAAATTTTCCATGTAGTTGAAGAGGGGTTTATAGAAACATAAAATCCTTCATCAGCCTAAGGTAAGAAACTGTCTAGCAACTGTAAGATTTTTTTTTAAAGAAGGAATAAAAGGTAAAGAAAGAACAACAAAAAGAAAGAAAACCATCATTTCCATCAAGCATGCAAAGTAGGCACTCAATGAATTTAGTAATCTGCATCTACATCCGGACAATCAATAAAACTGGAAACACAAAACTAACACTGACAATGGTAGAATTAAATCAATAATACCCTGAAAATGAAGTTAGTTTCAGGGATGTGATTATCCTCTTCGGTATAAAATAATTTTTCTAAGAAGCAGTCAGGAATATACTAAAAATTACCACACAATTTAGTAGTAAACACACACACTAATGTACTATACCATTTCTAGATGCACAGGTGACTGCGCTGTTCTTAGTCAGCACTGTAATGGTAAATTATGGGTGAGGAGGATGCAAGACTTCTGTACTTCAACTAGGCCTACACAACTGACACTTTCTATGTCTCTGTTACTAGCTTATGAAATAAATTTACTCATATCCAATGAGTAATACGAGCATTATTTCATAGAACTGACTCTATTTTAAGATTAAAAGCCACCTTTTTTCAAGTCCATGATGACATATTACAATCCAGAAAATATCTACCTTTATCTGCTAAAAACAGAAAGGGAAATGTCCTGAAGTGGGAAATGCAAATAATTTAAAACAGTAACATTTTAAACATGACAATTAGCGAACAACACTATGTAACTGCCATTGCAGAGGACAGCACAATCAGAGACATAACCAAACTATCCACATTAAATTCACTAAAGTCAAATTTAGAAGTAGTATTCTACCCAGCAGTAATCATCTCCAAGAATACTAGAATTACACATCGATTTGCACTCTTTCTCAATAATACACAGAACAAAATTCAAAATCGGTCCTTAATTATTAATTTAAATATCTTTCAGTCTGCTTTCTATTATTATTTTCGTAACAGCTAACCTGCAAAAAAAAAAAAATCATGGGAATGGGAATACATGGACAGTTGAGAATCTTAAACTAGGATAAATCCATCTTGATTTAACTCTCCATACTTCAACAATCAATTAAATCAATACTTGATTTAACTCTCAATGTATCAACAATCAGATAATGCTTTCATCTGCTTTCACTCTAGTTGCATTTAGTTGCTAAATATCTACAAGCAATGAAGTAGCAAAAAGATAATAATGTATTTCATCTGCTTTGACTCTAGCTGTTTAAAGTACCTACAAACAATGTAATAGCAAAAAGGTATGACAGAATGATTTTTTTTTTGCTTAGAAGGTAATTCCTGATTTTTCAATGAATTAAAAAAATAGCAACTTATCAGAGACAGTTCAATGTTGTCTTTCCGACAGTAAAAGAACTCTGAACGGTTTTTCCTTGGTGAAACAACACTTCATTACTACAAGTCCTTTTCACACTACCCTAGACATCTGAGGTCACAATTATGACTTTCAAGAGCCTACTGCCCTCTAACATCTTGCAGCCTGCCTCAGACTCCAAGTTCAAGCTGTTAATAGTGACATCACTCTGGGTTTATCTTGGGGCTTGGGAGGTTTTTATTATGAGTCAAAGTATACTTTTGAATATCACAACTAAAAATCCTAAAACCCTAACAACAAAAGTCCTTGGATATTATAGAAAGTGAGAATTAAGGAGGTAACCACTCATATGAAGTGAAATCCACTGTAAAAGGCCTAATACGGAATACTGTATTATATAGGTTTTTAAAAGATTTGTGCAGAATCTTATCTTGAATTAAAGGAATCAAGAAATATTTTTACAAAATTTAGGTTACAGTTACAACTAAGTGCTAATCTTTAGAATGGCTAAAGACTCAATCAACTGTTAATTAGCAGTTTCTTAGAGTAATTTTCTATTACAATACTACAGGATAGCCTTCTTTTTATGACTGACAATTTCAGCACATTCCCAAAACCAGTCATTTTTGCATAACATTCAAGAGTTCCATCAATCTCCCCAGGGGCCTCTTTTAATCCTTTGATATTAGAATTTTCCTTTTGAGATGCCTATCCTGACATAATGTGTTCAATTTACTGGCTATCTGGCACGTCCTCATTTCCCAATGATTTTATTTGTGATTCAATTACCAAACTCACATTTATGAATATCATAAAAACTTGAATATTTTGTAAGGTTTGTAATCACAATCAGTGTACAACATTTAATACCATTTTCTGACACGAAACTGCTAAGGACACTGCCTTATAAGGAAATTAACTAAAAAACAAAAAAAGAAAAGAGGCTCATGCTAAGCAGCAGGGATATCTGAGTAGGAACTATTTTTTCAAGTGGTCAGTTCATTAGTGAATATTTCCATGTTAGGATGACTTTTACTTTCTTAGGCAACTTTTAACTTAGAAAGTAGGATAATAAATACTCAGATACACACCAACCCACATTACAATTTCCTAACATAATAAACTGTGAAAAGTGCTCGACTCCCAATTCCAGTAACAGGCTCAAATGAGAAACATTTCACTAACGTGGCACGTTTGCTTCTCTAACACCAAGATTTCACGGTTTCAATTCCATAAAACCTCCAAATACTAGAGTTCCCTAGAGCCTGCTGCTAGGCCCTCTTCTCTACTGTTTTGCCTTTCCTTAAGTGATCCCATCCATCCTCACGCCTTAAAATCATTCCAAACAAACTGCCCTATGATTTCCACTTGACATCTCCCCTTCTATGTCCCAACAAACACCTCATACTTAGCAGTTCAAAGTCTTGTTGCCAGATTCCCATTTGTTACCTCTACTCCATTTAAAAAAAAAAAAAAAGGTATTTTTCTCCCAAGTCCTCCAGTAAAGGACACCACTCAAACTAGAACCCTACACACCTTTCCTTTCTCTCACATGCCTCCAAACCAATCCACCAGGGCCTGAGTTCTATCACCAAAATATTCACTGAATCTGCCCATTCCTGTTTTTAGTAAACCAAGCCACCGTCACTAAACCACGCTTCCCTTCTGGTCTATTGCAACCACTTCCTAAATTTTCTATTTATCTTGCCTCCTTCTCTTACACCATTCTTCATACAACAGCCTATTACACTTTAAAGAGAGATTATGTTCCTCCTCTACTTCTGTTCAATGGCTTCATATTGCACTGAAAATAACACTCAAATCTTTACCATGGACTTCAAAGTCTTGCACCACCCGACTCCTGCCTTCCTTACCAATCTTATCTTAGGGCTCTTTCCCTCTACATAAGTGCAGCTGACTGGTTTTCTCTTCATTTTCCTCCCTCAGAGTCTTAGTACGTGCTATAAACGCTTTCCACGTGATTTACGCCAAGCTGGATTCCTCTCATCCATCAGATCACAGCTTACAAATGTTACTTTCCTAAAAAGACTCTTCTGATCACCATCTCTGAAGCTTCCACTTTCCACAGCCCCATATGTCTTCTTCAAAGCCCTCATAATCTGTATTTCTAAAAACTTGTTCATTGTGCTTTTCCCAATAGAACGTAACTTCCATGAGGACAGGTACCCAGTTCATCTTGTTTACCATTCCACCTCCAGGCCTAGAAGAATATGTGTATATACATACGTGTATGTGTGTCTGTGTGTATATATATATATATGAAATTAAGTGGACAGTTGATGACTGAGGAATCCTAACTAATACTTGATACTGGGAAAAAAGCCTTTTATCACCTTACTAGTAATACGGCTGATACAACTGAACGGAGCAGTATCTAACTCCAAATGCACTCATTCAACATCCAAAAACTGCAAGGAAGCAAAAGACAAAAAACACTTAAGAAAGAATGGAGTCATTCTTACTTGGAGAAAGTGATGAGAATATCTTGATTTTAAGCTCAAGACTGGTGGTGGTTAAGGACCACAGCTGAAGCGCGGGGCATGCTATAGGCTTAAGCAGAAAAGCTGCTCCCGGTATCATTCCAAAAACCATATCCGACTCCCTTCTCCCACCTCTAGTCCAAGAAACACCGGAGAGACAACGACAGGCAGTGACCACCGCAGCACCCGCCCAAATCTGACTGAAACAGCAGGAAGTCTCTAACCCACTCTATCACATCGACTCCCAGCGTAATGAGACTTCCCAGACTCTACCCACCAGTCCCCATAACGCAGGGCAGAGCACCCCAAATGAGGGGAAAAACTGCCGGCGCTCTGTCCTCTCCGCGAAGCCCGCGCCTCCCGCGGTGCCGGGTCCGGGCTCAGAAGGAGCTGCCGTTGCCGGCACCGAGGCTGTAGGTACCACATCCGAGGGTAGGCCAGGAAGTAGCAGGCCCTCGCCGGACACGGGAAGGGGGTCTGTGACATTCCTTCCTCGCCGCCACACCCCAGTGCTGTAAGGCGAATGTAACCCCTCTACGTTCGCTGGGCGACCCGTCCCCGGCCGGCCAAGGGGGCATGGAACCTGGACCCCCACTGCCTCCGCCTCCTTACCAGTGTGATCCATGATTCGACTCGCAGGGCACAGTGGGAGCGGAAGTCAACCGCGCCGGAGTCGCAGGGAGCGCGTGCGCGGTACCTTCCGGAGCCCGGGAGGCGGAAGTGTGGTCAGGTGAAACCAGGTTGGTTCCCTCCAAAAGTTCCCTTCTCTTGCGTCCGCTAGCCGACTCCGGTGAGGGAGTCAGGCTCAGTTCGGGCAGAGAGAGAAAAAGCGAGTACGCGGGGAGCGTCAGTGTAGAGGCTGCTAAAGGTTCCTCTCTTGTGCTTCCAGAGGAAGTAGCCTTTTAATGTGGAGCGGAGACTGACGGGAACGGGGGAGGGAGAGAGCCGGTAGTAGCCGGAGGACTAAGCTCGCGGCAGGTAAGGCGGCCGCCGCGCCCCGCACCGCCGCACCCCCAACCCCGCGCGGAGCTTTGCCTTCTGGGACTTGTAGTGCCCCCGGCCGGGACCCTGGTGCCGACCTAGCCCAACTGCGCAGGCTCAGCCGTTGGGCTGTCCCCACCCCGGCGGGCGGAGTAACGGTTTGGAATCCCCCAGAGTCCGCGAGCTACGTTCTCCGGCACCCCCGGTCAAGGAAGAGTGTAAACACGCGCGCTCCGGAAAGCGTCCTCCAGCGGGAGGTTGCCTAGGGGACGGTTGAGCTGTGTAAGGCTACCAGCTAGAGAGAAAAGCTCTGTGCATATATGTCTACATTTTGCTTTGCCGTGATGAGCTGCACAGACCCACGCAGAGCTGACTTGGGTATCTACCCCGGTTCCCATCTCTCAAGTTGCTAACAGTTGAAACCCATTTCTAACGCTTGATTAGCATTCATTTTCTAGGGAAACCTCCCCCTCCCCCTAGAACTCCTGTCCTAAGGACTGTACGCGGGGCCAGGTGGAGGACGGATGCGGCGCAGCCGACTCTTAATAAAGGTCAGCGGGGACTCCAGTGCGGAGTAGAGCTGAGGATGGGGAGAGAACGTTAGGGCTGGCCGCGAGGGAGCCGTGAAAAAGGGGAAAGGCCTAAAATGAAGAGACAAGTTACCGCCACGGGCAGTACCTAGTTCCAGTTCTTGGTCCCAAGGGTTGGTGGTTGCTGCAGCTTTCATCGTTCTCAGCCGAAACAAAAGACAAGTGCCAAAGAGTGATTCCTGAGGACCTTCTGGGCCGTCTCCACCTCGCGACCCTGGCGCATGTGTCCACTCCCTTCTCCAGCCCTTCACACTTGATGATCTCGAATGAGTAGAAAGGAGCACAATTAGTGGAAAACACAAGCTGGGGAGTCAAGGGATTTGGGTTCTATTCTTGTCGTCCCTTGGTGACGACATCATTACCTTGTGTTATGCACGCTTTCAGTGCCAGAGTTCCTAGATCAATTAAAGATTATTGTGTCGACCTCTTAGAGAAGCGGTTTCATGGTGCTGAATTCGGAGTCAAGTTATGTGTAGCGATGTGCTCTATCTGTATAGTTAACCAGTGAGAGCTTGGAAGAATAATGATGAGTAATACTGTAAGTGTTCTGTGTTATTTGGTGAATGTTTTGGTGGGATCTTTTAAAAGACTTACCGTTTGTGCAGCTTTATAGACAAGTTTTTAGGTGCATTCACAACTAAGGACAATTGTGATTCAGAGTTACTCCTGCTTTTGTTAAAATGTAAGTTTCTGTATCCCTAAGTGGTTTTCAAGATGCTTTCAATTGCTGGGCATTTTTTGTGTTTTGCAAGTTGGAGGAAACAACCTTTCTTCCATACCTCCCTGTTTCTCTAAATACAATACTGATAATGAAAATCAAGCATTTTCCACCAATTTTGTGTGTAAAAGAAAGTAGTTGTCACCTAGAAAGTGGTTTTTTTTTTTAATTTTTTTTGATCCTCATATTTAGCCTATCAACCATCCTTCAGACAAGGTCAGTTGCATTCAGGGTGGTATGGCCATAAACTCAGTCATACTTCAGATTGATGCAGATCCAGGTTCAGAATAATAATATTAGTGTCTGCTGATGCTATTTAAAGAATTAGAATTTTTTTTAAAAAGTCTTCAAACTGTGTTTTATGTAATTTAATATGTAAGTCAGAAGTTATGTCAGCATTTTATGGTGCTTCAAGTTATGAAAATTTACTAAAAGGAAACTCACATGTTTAGATTTCTTATTGCTAAAATGTTAGGTAAACATTTAAATTATTTGATTTGACCTCGTGCTTTTATGCATTTCTATAGCATCTGTGCTCTATATTCACTTTCCCCTTAACTATATCCTTACTTTACTAGTACAGTGGCAATATGACAAATTAATTTCTTCCTCAAAAATGATAAGAGAAATTGTATGTAACATTTTATTACTGCCCTCTGGTATCCATTGTTGCTAACCTTTGTGCTGTAAGCAGTCACAATTTTACTGAAAGTCAACATTTATACTTAATTTATAGCTTGGTACTGTCCTAAGGTTTATAAAAATGAAACATCATGGTAATGGACAATCAGAAGCACCAAGGTATATATCATATTTTCATCTTATTGACAGACATCTGCTAGTCAGTGCTCTTCAAGGTGTTTTGATGACCTTGCATTTAAATACATAGCACTATTTACTTACAAAAAAAATAGGATGTATGTGTCAGAGAGCTTGAGACTCCTCAATGGCAGATCAAGGGCAATAACTTTCATTTCTTTAATGTTTTTTTTTGTTTTTTCCCCTCACTGCAGTCTTATGGAATCTTAGTTCTGGAACCACATATCAAATCCTGCCCCCTGCAGTGGAAATGCCAAGTCTTAACCACATGCTCTTTTAATTGTAACACTGTAGTGCCTAAGACCACAGAAGGAAAAAAAACATATAAATAATGGTTCCTATATGCAGAACCATATAGCCTAGCATTTATAGAAATAATTAAAAACATGGAATTACATTCTGTGTCTTTCAGGAGAATGCAGTGCTACCTACATTCAGAGAAAAGTATGAGCTGAGGGAAGTTAGGTAGACTGACTTTATCTTGATGAACAGGATTGCATTTGAAGGTGAGAAGAGAAATGAAAGAGGCACATCAAACCAGAAAGAGCAAGGTCACAGATGTCATAGCTTCTATAGAGAACAGTGATCAGCTTCACTTTGGTCCATGTTTGGGAATACTGAAAAATAAGGTTTGATTATAGAGAGCCTTGAAAAGATTTCAGAGTAACAGTTCAGAAAGAGCATATAGACAAAACCTAGCATGTTATGTTTATGAAAACAACACAATTCAGCAAGGTAGATTCAGAAACAATGAGCCGATCTTAAGTGTGGGTAGGAGGAAGTCAGTACTATTAACCTGTAAGAACAATTGACCAGGAAGCCTGAGACTCCCTGTGATGGCCAAAATGCCAGCAAGCGCGAGTGATCTGTTAATAAGAGAGCCGATCAGGACAGTGTCCACTAAACGTGAACAAGTTTGATAAGTAGATATGAATAGGAAAGGTAGTGGACTGTAGTGATAGATATATGGACTTGGATGTTAAAAACTGGGTTCTAAGCCCAACACAGCTGTAAGACTTTAGACAGATTACCTAATCTCGTGGCTGGCTAACTTCATTTGTAAAGTGGGAATGATAATAGTACCTACCTGTAGGGCTACTTTGAGAATTAAATATTATTTTCTATCTAAAGCATTTAGTACCTACTGGCACCCAGTAAGCCCTCATAAAATGATAGTTTTTATTACCAGAGTAGTTACTATATTCATTGCTTCATGAGGTGGTTAAGTGAGACAACAATATAGCACCTGCCCCATTATTAAATGAGTGTTAAATGTTAGCTGCAATTTCATTATTGCCTATACATATGGATTGGAGATAGGTTTTGACAATAAGGTCAGTAGGGCAGTTTTAGACCTCTTAGCATACTGATGCACACACCAAGCAAGCCTGATGTTTAGCCAAGGCTCTTTGACTTTTGTTTATTGGAGTAAAGTGAGTGATTGGCCTTCAAGCATCATTAGCAGACTTAACGAACTCCAGCCTCTCCCGGTCCCAGCTTTCTCCTCTCCCTACCAGCTGCTAAAATGGCCCAAACATGTTACCACAGCTGAGCCTTATTAAGTATGGCCCCCAGCTTTCCAAAAACTATCAGAAACGGCAAGAGACAGATTTGGGGAATAAGAAGGAAGCAAGACTACAAGGACTGAACATTACTGATTGAAGGCACTTCCCCACTCTGTCCTTTGAAGCCTGGTGATGTATTTACCCATTTGGATAGGAATGTTTGTTCTAGAGAATCTCTGCAGCCTTCCTTCTCTTCTGAGGACAGTTTTGCAGTGGATATCCTTTCAGCTTATAGGCCTGCTCCTCCCAACCGCTCCTCTACTAAAAGATTCATGTCTTGTTTTTTTCTCTCCACATCTATGTTCAGCTCACATCTAAAAGAATGTTTAGCGGTTTTACACTACTCTGAGCAAACTGTGTCATACTAGTACATGAAAACAGTTTTTTGACAGTAGATTTAACACCCACCTGTCGCTCAGTTGAGAAAAATACTAGGCCTGAATCTGCAGTTCTTACTCCCACCTTAAAAACCTACCTACCCATCAAGGCTTCTGTTCATGTGCCATTTTCCCCGTCAGGGCTTCTCTGACTCATGCTTCCAACAGGTAATATATGTAGTAGAGAAAGAGCATGAGCTTTGGGATGAGGCAAAATGGGGTTCCAATCTCAACTCTTGCTGTGTGATATTGGAAGATTACTCAAGCTCAGTTTCTATGTCAGTAAAATGGTGACAATAACATTCCTTGCAGAATTGGTCTGAAGATCATAGGAGATCCATCTGTGAAGGCTTCTTATTGCTTGCTAAATAACAGGCCCTCAATAAATGTTCATTTCCTTCATTCCTCTTGGTAATTACTGCTCTTTCAGATCTACATTTAAGATAGCACTGTCTTAATTCATATTTTCAAAACATATTTTCTCCAAGTATGCCCCTAGAGGATAGCATGCATTAGTAGTTCATACTTGTATAATATACAGTATTTAGCAGAAGGCACTCACAAAAATATTTGTTTACTTACTAAAGAATGCCATCAAACATAATATGACCCTGTCAAAAAAAAATTTAAACTTTTGACCACAAATGGATATGGCAAACAACTGGATAAAACCTTGCAATAAAAAAACAACTGCAGTAGGATGGCAATGACCACAAGAATTGTAAAGAATTAGTGACAATTTATTACACCAATTTTCACAATTCATTCAATAAAATGAGCAAAGAGCATTTAATGCCAGAAGACAACAACCCATATCTGCCAACATGAAATTCAAACAGTACAGCGAGCCTGAGGTTTTCTTGAGTGAGAAAAAAATATATTAAATAGTAATGCATATATGTGGAATCTAGAAAAATGGTACAGTTAAACCTATTTGCAAAGCAAAAATAGAGACGTAGATGAAGAGTACAAACACATAAACACCGGGGTTGGGGGAGGGGGAATGAACTGGGAGATTGGGACTGACATATATATACTATTGATACTATGTATAAGATAGATAACTCATGAGAAAGCACTGTATGGCACAGGGAACTCTATGCTCTGTGGTGACCTGAATGAGAAGGAAATCCAAAAAAGAGGGGAGATATATATTCATATAGCTGATTCACTTTGCTGTACAGCAGAAACTAATACAACATTGTAAAGCAACTATACTCCAATAAAAATTAAAAAAAAAAAAAAAACTGTGTAGGTGTGTGCTTGTTTAAACATATACACGTTTTGTTGTTCAGTTGTTAAGTCATGTCTGACTCTTTGCAACCCTGTGGACTGCAGCACGCCAGCCTTCCCTGTCCTTCACTATCTCCCAGAGTTTGCTCAAACTCATGCCCTTTGAATCAATGATGCCATCCAGCCATCTCATCCTCTGTCATCCCCTTCTGCCCTCAGTCTTTCCCAGCATTGGGGTCTTTTTCCAGTGAGTCAGCTCTTCACATCAGGTGGCCAAAGTATTGGAGCTTCAGCTTCAGTATCAGTCCTTCCAGTGAATATTCAGGGTTAGTTTCCTTTAGGATTGACTGGTTTGATCTCCTTGCTGTTCAAGGGACTCTAAAGAGGCCTCTCCAGCACCACAGTTTGAAAGCATCAATTCTTTGGCACTCTGCCTTGTTTATGGTCCAGCTCTCACATCTGTACAGGACTACTGGAAAAACCAAAGCTTTGATTATACGGACCTTTGTCAGCAAAGTGATGTCTCTGCTTTTTAATATGCTTGTCTGTGTTTGTCATAGTTTTCTTCTAAGGAGCAAGTGTCTTTTAATTTCATGGCTGCAGTCACTGTCTGCAGTGATTTTGGAGCCCAAGAAAATAAAATCCATCACTGTTTCCATTTTTCCCCATCTATTTGCCATAAAGTGGTGGGAATGGATGCCATGTTCTTAGTTTTTTTAATATTGATTTTTAAGCCAGCTTTTTCACCATTAATTGGTCCTAGCTGTATGTCAGTTGGCGCAGGAGCCAGGGGAAATGCTGTACTGATGGAGCAAAGGCAGGGCAAGAAATGGACACACAGGCCTTGCATTGAATATAGGCAACTGTGTTGTCTTTATGAAAGTATTGCTACTGATCTGCTAGGTGTGGAGAGAGCTGAGCAAGCTGTTTAGCTGTGTTGCTGCTGCTGCTGCTGCTGCTGCTAAGTCTCTTCAGTCGTGTCCGACTCTGTGCAACCTCAGAGACGACAGCCCACCAGGCTCCCCCATCCCTGGGATTCTCCAGGCAAGAACACGAGTGGGTTGCCATTTCCTTCTCCAGTTCAGCTGTGTTACTAATGATTATTTCTGTATAGACTGCCATTGAGTGATTCCCAAAATTTTGTCCTTATATTTTTTTTGTATTGCTGCTGCTGCTGCTAAGTCACTTCAGTCGTGTCCGACTCTGTGCGACCCCATAGATGGCAGCCCACCAGGCTCCCCTGTCCCTGGGATTCTCCAGGCAAGAACACTGGAGTGGGTTGCGTTTCCTCCTCCAATGCGTGAAAGTGAAAAGTGAAAGTGAAGTCGCTCAGTCGTGTCCGACTCTTAGCGACCCCATGGACTGCAGCCACCAGGCAAGAGTGCTGGAGTGGGGTGCCATTGCCTTCTCCCTTTGTATTGTTGGAAAAGTTTTAGTTGGAATTTTTAAAAATTTGTCATCCATATAGCTGAATCATTAATGACCGTAAGTTGAAAACTATGGTAAATTTAGGCAGAGTTCTAGAATTATGAACATACAGTGTTCTTTAGTATTATCACCATATCACAGTATGTTAACTACTGCAGTTGATAAACCTGATTCCACTCAGGTAAGAAGTTTAAATCTGAGGTCTATTAATTATGCACTGTATTTTTGTAACAGCGTTTCCCCTATTGGTCAATATTTCTGTACATATCCCTAAGAGGTAATAAAGTCACAATGCCATTATCACACCTCAGTCTCTTGAGAAAGTCAGTGTCATGGGGAAAAAAGGGATAGGACTTTTCTAGATTTATAAGACTAAGGAACTATAATAACTAAATGCAATTCTTGCAGCTTCATTGGATCCAAACTCTAGAAAACAGCTATAAAAGATATTAGGGAAGTTTTAATATGGATCGGCTGGAAGATGACGTAAGGGAATTAATTTCTTCAGAGCAATAATGGTATTCTGATTAGAAGATGCATGCTGTCATAGTTGGAGGTTGAATATCATGTCAGCAAGATACTTTAAACAAAATATATGGCTAATCGGCATAAAGTCACGTAGATAAAAATATATAGCTAATAGGCATAAAGCCATGTAGATAAAAATATATAGCTAATAGGCATAAAGTCATGTAGATAAAAATATATAGCTAATAGGCATAAAGTCATGTAGATAAAAATATATAGCTAATAGGCATAAAGTCATGAAGATAAAAATATATAGCTAATAGGCATAAAGTCATGAAGATAAGGCAGATGAGGCAATTAATGAATCTAGGTGTGGTGTACTACTGTATTTCAGTTTTTCTGGTGTTTGAAATACTAGGTAATAAAAAGTTGGAAATGCTCTGGAAAGACTCATTTGCAATAAAAATAAATGTACACAAAAGAAATTAAATACCTGGTACTATGGACTGTTTCCATCTTCTCAAAATTCATATATTGAAGCCCTAAACCCCAATGTGATGGGGCCTTTGGAACGTAATTAGGATTAGATGAGGTCATGAAGTTGGGACCCTGATAATGGGATTAGTGCCCTTGTCAGAAATAATCCACTCACCAATGCAAGAGATGTCAGTCCCTGGGTTGGGAAGATCCTCTGGAACAGGAGTTGGCACTTCAATCCAGTATTCTTGCCTGGAAAATTCCATGGGAAGAGGAGCCTAACAGGCTACAGTCCATGGGGCCGCAAAGAGTTAGATATGACTGAGTAAATGAGTGAAGAGACAGCTGAGAATTTGTTCTCTCTCTATTCATGTGCACACCCCAAGGAAAGGCCATGTAAGCAGACTGCAAGAAGGCAGTGAGCTAGAGATCTCTCAGCAGAATCCAACCATGCTGGCACCCTCAGAGACCTTAGAGGTCCAGGCTCCAGAACTGTGAAGAAATAACTTTCTATTGTTTAAGCCACCCCATCTATGATATCCTGCTATGGTGGCCCAAGCTGACTAAGATTGAGTTTGGTACCAGTGAGTGGGGTGCTGCTGTCACAAATACCTAAAGTTGTGAAAATGGGTGATTGGAAGAGGCTGGCAGAGTTTTGAGATGTGTACTAGGCATACAGACATTAAGAAGAAATGTAGAATGTTACTGCAGAAACACGCTTACAGGAAAAGGCAGTCCTCATTATCAAATGGTAAAGAACCTGGCTGCACTGTAGTGCTTCGTGGAAGGTGCAACTGTCGTTTAGCTAAGGAGATTTCTAAGCAAACTATTGAAGGGACAGCTTGGTTCTTCCTGACTGCGTATAGTAAAATGCAAAAGGAAAGAACTGAATTGAAGAAGGAATTGTTAAGCAAAAAAAGGAGCCAGAACTTGAAGATTTGGAAAATCTTCAGCCTATTCATATTGCAAAAAATGAAAAAGCTTGTTCTGAAGAGGCTTGTTCACTAAGGCTATGGCTGAACAACCATCTGGTAGAATTAGGGACTGAGTCGGCCATCTTAACAGAAACCAGGCAGAAAGATGGGATTATATGACAGAGACTGCCAGTTTGAAGTAAATGAATAGAGAAGATGGGATGGAATGAAGGAAGGTTGTTGGACTTGGATTTCAAAGGGTGGGACCATGAAACTATCCTTCAAGAAGCAAGATGGACCCCTTAGGTGACTACACAGATTCTCAAGGCTGCCACGCCCATCACAGATCCAGTGAACCCAAGGCAAGGCTGAAGAAGGCAGCAAGGCCGCCTCCATCTTGGTTTCAAAGGGCAGGACTGCTGCTCAGCAGAGCTGCATAGACAGGTCCCTCCCAGAGAGCCATGAGGGCAGGGCTGTCCCACTGAGCTGTGGGGCTGGAGGGCAAGAGCATCAAACCAAACAGCCATAAGATCTAATGGAGGGAATTCCCTGGTGATGCAATGGCTAAGACTAGGGGCTCTCAATGCAGGGGACCCAGGTTCACAGTGGCTAAGACTCTGTGCTCTCAATCCAGGGATGGAACCTGGTAGGGGAACTAGATCCCACATGCTAAAACTAAGAATTCTGCATGTCACAACGAAGACCCAGGACAAATGGAATTTGCCTTGTGGAGTTTTGGACCTGCTTGAGTCCTGGGTGTTCTTTGGAATGAATGATGCTAAAGCTGAAACTCCAGTACTTTGGCCACCTCATGTGAAGAGTTGACTCATTGTAAAAGACTCTGATGCTGGGAGGGATTGGGGGCAGGAAGAGAAGGGGATGACAGAGGATAAGATGGCTGGATGTCATCACCAACTCAATGGGCGTGAGTTTCAGTGAACTCCGGGAGTTGGTGATGGACAGGGAGGCCTGGCGTGCTGCAATTCATGGGGTTGCAAAGAGTCGGACATGACTGAGTGACTAAACTGAACTGATCCTTCCTGGAGAAACACTGGGCTGGAGGAAGCACAGCTGGAATCAAGATTGCTGGGAGAAATATCAATAACCTCAGATATACAGGTGACACCACCCTTATGGCAGAAAGTGAAGAAGAACTAAAGAGCCTCTTGATGAAAGTGAAAGAGGAGAGTGAAAAAGTTGGCTTAAAGTTCAGCATTCAGAAAACTAAGATCATGGCATCTAGTTCCATCACTTCATGGCAAATAGATGGGGAAACAGTGGAAACAGTGACTGACTTTATTTTTCTGGGCTCCAAAATCACTGCAGATGGTGATTTCAGCCATAAAATTAAAAGATACTTGCTCCTTGGAAGGAAAGCTATGACCATCCTAGATAGCATATTCAAAAGCAGAGACATTACTTTGCCAACAAAGGTCCATCTAGTCAAGGCTATGGGTTTTCCAGCAGTCATGTATGGATGTGAGAGTTGGACTGTGAAGAAAGCTGAGTGCTGAAGAATTGATGCTTTTGAACTGTGGTGTTGGAGAAGACTCTTGAGAGTCCCTTGGACTGCAAGGAGATCCAACCAGTCCAAACTAAAGGAGGTCAGTCCTGGGTGTTCATTGGAGGGACTGATGTTGAAGCTGAAACTCCAATACTTTGGCCACCTGATGCGGAGAGCTGACTCATTTGAAAAGACTCTGATGCTGGGAGGGATTGGGGGCAGGAGGAGAAGGGGACGACAGAGGATGAGATGGCTGAATGGCATCACCGACTCGATGGACGTGAGTCTGAGTGAACTCCGGGAGTTGGTGATGGACAGGGAGGCCTGGTGTACTGTGGTTCATGGGGTCACAAAGAGTTGGACACAACTGAGCAACTGAACTGAACTGATTCTTCCTTCTTAATTATTTCTCCCTCTTAGAATGGAAGTGTCTCTCCTATGCCTGTCCCACAACTATATTTTGGGAGCACTTGTTTGGTTTTACTGCTGGAGAGGAATTCTGCCTCAGGATGAATCCTATCTACAATTTCATTTATGAAATGAATGTATTCCTATCTACATTTCATCCTATCTACAAATACCATTTTTGTATTTAGATGATATTTTATTTAGATAATATTTAGGTGAAACTCTGGACTTTAGACTTCAGAGTTGAGAAGTTTACTGAACTTCTCCCTAAGAGTCTAGAGAGATATATACTCTTCCTTCATCAGGAAAAAGAGAGTCCAGATGGTCAGGGTGGAATCTGAGCTTTCTCATTGGATATGGTGGGAGGGAAAGTGCCAGTCTTTGCCCTACTTCAGCTATCCCATTTATTGTGTTTGTTTATCTCTTGCAATGAAAGACAATAAAAGTGATGGCCTGGCCCCCTGTGTTCGTGCTTAGAGCACCAGAGGAATTCAGAATGAATGCTGTCTGCCCAGTGTCCAGTGCAGGACATATCTTTAGTCTCTTTGTATTGCCCCAGGGGTAGCTTAGCTGCTTCCTGGGAACCTATCAGTCATCTCCCAGGTGCTAAATCCACCACCACCATCCACTCACCTCCCAATGTATTAACACATGGACCCTGAAATTTATTTCCTGAGCAGTCTCAGTCTACATAGTCTGCAAAATGGTGTTGGCTGTTTCCAGCTAATAAATAATAAGCATGTAGTGAATGTTATCCAGATCTTCATCACCACCTTTGCCAGGTAGATAAAAATCCTGAACTCAAAGCTGTTTCAGAGATGATGTCCACTAGATGGCATTGCTGCTACTGCTGCTGCTGCTAAGTCGCTTCAGTCGTGTCCGACTCTGTGCGACCCCATAGACGGCAGCCCACCAGGCTCCAACGTCCCTGGGATTCTGCAGGCAAGAACGCTGGAGTGGGTTGCCATTTCCTTCTCCAATGCATGAAAGTGAAAAGTGAAAGTGAAGTCGTTCAGTCATGTCTGACTCTGTGCGACCCCATAGACGGCAGCCCACCAGGCTCCTCCGTCCATGGGATTTTCCAGGCAAGAGTACTGGAGTGGGGTGCCATTGCCTTCCCCACTAGATGGCACTAGTCACAGGTAAATAAAGTCCCACATACATTCTGTCTTCCATCAAGTTTGGAAGTCCTATGGAAAGAGAAAAGTGTAATAATAAGAAGTGTGGTAATAAGGCAATGTGCATATACTGTGGCCCCAAAACTAAGCATTTGATCCATAATAATTATTAAAGCAGTTGTCCAAAACAGTTACAGGTCAAAATGTGTTCTGGTTTTTGATTCCCAGACTCCAGGAGATTCTGATGCAGTGTATCAAATCTCGACCGTTTGAAAGATAATTCTCTTTTCATTTAGCATCTTGTAATCGCTATCCTCTCCTTTCTTCCCTTTGCAGCCACAATTCTAGGAAGAGCAGTCTCCCTGGCTCCCCTTCCTCTCCTCTCTTTCTATGCCCTCCCTGCAATCAGACCATTTTGCTAACACCCAATTGCAAATGCCCCCACGCAGGTTACCAGTGAAATTCCTCATGTCAAGATCTTTGGGTGGTTTTCGGTGCTGGTCTAAGAAAGCCAGCTGCAATATTTGATTGCAGCTGTTAGCA
This sequence comes from Bos indicus, assembly GCF_029378745.1. Lineage (NCBI taxonomy): Eukaryota > Metazoa > Chordata > Mammalia > Artiodactyla > Bovidae > Bos > Bos indicus. The sequence continues at coordinate 49,073,512 of NC_091763.1, read as the reverse complement.
TTTATCCAGTAATTACCTAGCACCTGCTATGCATTTGACACTGTTCTAAGCACTATGATATATAGCTAGATAAGGCTCTGTCTTAAGGGTGCAGCCAGGTGAGAACATTCATCAGAGATATCAGGCCCCAGGCTTGGGCAAGTGAGCCCCACTATTTAGGTGAATAGGACAGCAAGCTCTGATAAATGTGCCCACTTTGACTCACTTCTCTGCTTTGCGTTGCAATCTGCCTTTCAGACCACTTGCTCAAATATTATTTTCATCATATTATTTTTAATATTCCTTTTATTTATGTATTTGGCTGTGTCTGGTATTAGTTGTGGCACACTGGATGTTTCTTGCAGCCTGTGAACTCTTAATTGCAGGATCTAGTTTCCTGCCCAGGAACTGAAGCCTCCTTTCCCCCAACCCCTGCATCAGGACCATGGAGTCTTAAGCCACTGAACCACCAGAGAAGTCCCTCATCATATTCTTAACAACTCTCCTATCAACATAGCATCTTAAAATTGCTGAAAATATGATATTTTAGGAGGAAGTAATCACTCCTTAAAGAGATCCCTTTGCCCCTTCCCCCATGTAATGACACAGTGAAAAGTCACCTTCTGTGAGCCGGGAAGTGAGCCCTCACCAGACACTGACTCTGCCGGAGCCATGATCTTTGACTTTCCGGTCTCCAGAACTGTGAGAAATGAATGTGTGTTGTTTACAAGTTACTGAGTTTTTGGAGTTTTTGTGACAGTAGCCCAAAAACTAAGACAAGCACCTATGGCACAGGGAGAGCTGCTTTACATAGTATGGACAAAGAAGGCCTCTTTGAGAAGATGCCATTTAAGCTGAAACATAAAAGTTGCCAAAGAGTTAATCTTTAGAAGACCCTGGGAGGAAGCCTCCAGGCAGAGGGAACAGTAAGTGCAAAGGCACCGCAGAACTTGGAATGTTGGGAGACTGAAAGGAGAGCCATTTGCCTAGAGGTTTGTGTTGACAGTGGCTAGAGAGGAGGCCTTGTTTTATCAGAGGGGAGATCTCACTGAAGCATGTTTAAGAGCTAACAGAATGGATTCAGTAAACAGAGGAATCGAGCTACAGAAGGGATGGGGCTCCATCATGAAAGTGGAAGCATTTGCTTTGCTAAGAGCAGAAATGTGCATACTTTGTAAAGGTTTTAGTCTCCTTTCCAGACCCCCCTTTAATTTTCACTGTCAGCAGGATTCTATCCATGACTGTCTCTCAGTTATCCTCTCTAAATCTTCCTTATGTAGACACTCTCATGCCTACACCACTCTCGTGGACTTCTCATATCCAACTGTAGGTAGATATATTTTAATCTCTCAAATTATAGCTCCAGCCCAGACCTGTCCTCTGACAGGATTTAGCTGCTTATTTGACATTTCCACTTGGATAGAGGTATCTTTAATGTATGCAGAATACATTGGGATTCTTGAGTGGATGGGATTCTTCTCCATACACAAAACTCAGCACACTGCAGAGGGTTGTTGGTGCTCATTGAGGACCCAAGTTCCACTTCTTCTCTGACCTCTACCCCCATTCTTCGATACAGATCTTTGAAGTGTTTTTATGCTCATGTAAGATACAATAGTAAGCATTACTAGAGTCACCAGCACTTCTGGCTCTCCTTTTCCTAGACATCATATTTATTTATATAAAAGGATTATGTTTATCTACCTCCTTGAAGGTAGGCTTAGCTCCAGCTCTTATGTTAGCCACTGAAATGTGGTTGAAAATTACATGTGCTGCTTCCGGGTGGAAAATATTTAAGATTAGGTGTTCAATTCTCCTTGCTTTTTCCCCCTCTTCTTTGTTTTAAGGTTATCATTTGTTGAGATAAAGATAGCTAAGATTAAAGCCATTTGGAATGCTGAGCCATCACGTGGAAGAAAATTGCCCAGAGAGTCATTTGAACATGCAGCAAACTTTGAGCAAGAAGGAAAACAATAAGAAAAAAAAAAAACCAAAAAAACAGACCCTTTGTTATATAAGTCACTGAGGTTTTGCTTTTTTAGTTCTCGTGTGTGTACCTGTCTGTATTTTGGGGTTACTACGTATAATATGACATACCTTGACTGATTAAAAAAAAAAATGTTAAGAAAATTCATTGTTTAAGGCAAATCTCTTCTAGCCACTACTTCAACTAGCTGGGCGCTCCTAAGCCTCTTTTAACTAGAAATTCTGGAGCTGCCAGTGCTCCCAAACTGTCCGTCCTCAACTCTCCCCGATTTGTTATCATCACCATCTACTTTGTCATTCAGTCCTAAATCCAGAAACACAGATCAGCTTAATTCCTCCCTGTTCCTCACTCCTACAGTCTGATCACCAGATTTTTTTACGTCTGTCTCAGACTTGTCCCAGACAACTGCAATAGCTTTCTTCCTATTCCCGTGTCTAGTCTTAGAATATATAATACCTTCAAAATCAGAAGTGAACAAAGGGTCTACAAAGCTTCTTCCTCCTGCCCTTGCCCCCAGTCACCCCTAGTCCCTCTTCCTGAAGGCAACCAGGATGACCAGATCCTGTGTATTCCTGGAGAGATACTCTCTGCACATGGAAACAAACAATTCACCCAGAGTAACCTTCTGAAAACCAAGCTGGCCATCCCTTTCCCAGCTGAAAGCCTTCCATTTACAAACTCTTGAGTATCTAGGACCTTCCTCCATCCTGCCGATCTTTCGGTCCCAAATGACCGCTTTCAGCTGAGATTAATCCTGCCTCAGGGCTTTTCTTGATCTGTTCCCTCCGCATGAACAGTTTTCCCCCAGGTCTGTGCTTGCTAGTTCGTTCCTCAAGCATTACCTTCCTGGAGAGCACACCCACCCTTCCCAAGCCAGTCATCCCCCATGACAGAAGGCCCTTTGTGTGTCACCTTCAAGCCTCTACCACAAGTAAAATTGTCAGCCTCTATTTACCAGGCTCTTGGCCTGTTTATCAACCATCTCCCACATTAGACTTCAGCCCAGGAGGATAGAGATGGGCTCGATTTTGTTGCCCACTGAGTGTCTACCCAGCTTCTAGTTCCGTACATGTCACAGAAAAGGCACTTGATGAATAAAGAGCTGATGGAAAAGCTACTACCCTGAACAAAATAAAGGAAGATGAAACTAAAAAGAAAGTAGCCTTAGCTCTTTAAGCAGGCAGATCAGGCCTGCATGCCGTTTCTCCTCCAGATCTTCATCCTGAGCATCTTCTCACTGAGTGGCTGGCTGTATCTCTGGTTGGGCCACCACTCAGTGTAGAGAAGAGGTGGTGAGGGAATAATAAACAGGCTTCATCCCCACAGCTTGGAAGCCTTCGCTTTTTCCGGAGCAGGTGACAGCTAGCGCAGAGTACTCGTTTGCACCCTTGTATTTTGTCACAGACATTTAACAACTGCTTTAAACATAAATATTAAGCAATCACTTCCTTCTTTGTTTTAGGGACCAAAAGTTCTTTTTTTTTTTTAAGGGAAAAAAAAAGGTAAAACCAGAAAAGACAGGGACTCCTGCATAGAAACAGCAACATGTTTATGAAGAAACGTTGATTCCTCAATCTCAAATCAGTATCCACTTCTGCTTTAAACGCTTTAATATAGCACATACCTTCCTAATCATAAAAGTGATGCCTCATATCATTGTAGATGATAGAATTCTGAAATTGTCTTTAAAAATCCCTGAGCTTAATCCTTCATCTGTTACTCTGTCGTTGGAAACCAACAACAAAAGCTTCATTCATCTCTAATTTCACCTTCTGAATTTATTTCTAGGTATCCAGGTCAGCTGATTGGATTAGCTAGGTAATGTAACCCAGCCATTTTGCTTTTATCTCTTACCAGAGTGGAGGATAGATAAAATCCAAGCTTCTTAATGTGGCATACGAGGTCCCTCGTAATCTGGCCCCAGTCCACCTCTCAGCCTTATTTCTCACCACTTCCTTCCTTTACCCACTTAACTGGGAGCTTACTGGTGAAAGGGCATGGGCACACCAGTTGTTCTACTGGTCCAGACCACTCCTATTCACCTGAATACTTCTGTGCCGGGGAATCAAAGGATGCCCAGGCCTCCTTTTGTATATGGTGTAAGCTTGGAGGAGTGGGTTAAAGAATCTTGAAGTGCTATATTCACCATGAATTGTTGAGCTCAGAAGTGAATTCACCTGGAAGGGGTCGGGCTGACTACTCTGATCAACACACAGAGATCAGGACCCATCCTCAGGTGTGTAGCAATGCCACCAAGTTCACAGGTCTCTTGAAGAGAGCTGCAATGAACTGAATGTGTCCCTCTCCCAAATTCAGATGTTGAAACTGTAGCCCCAGAGTGATGGTATTTGGAGGTGGGACCCTTGAGGGGTAGTTAGGTCAGGAGAGTGGAGCCCTCATGATGCAATTAGTGTCTTCCAAGTAGGGAACTAGCTATGTGAGGACACAGCAAGAAGACAACCCCTAGTGTCCTCTATAAACCAGGAAGAGGGCATTCACTGACCATGCTGGCACAAGATCTCAGACTTCTAGCTTCCAGAACTGTGAGAAATAGAAATAAACATTTGTTGTTTGAGCCACTCCATCTATGGTAATTTTTTATACTAGCCTGAACTGAGTAGGACAATAACCATACCTGTTCTCCATATTGAAGGGCCTCTGCCAACTTGTAGTACTGGTTGGTCAAGGACTTGTATCCTTCTTTTACATCCAAAGGGTGATTTTCACATGCTCCTCCTGTATGGCCCAGAGCTCCTCCATCCTGGGATAGTCACGAGCAAAAATGGAGACAACTTCAAGCACATTCTAAAGTAGAATATTGGTGATTGATGTATCCTGGCCACAGGAAGTGTATTATCAGAGGTGCTCCTCCAACTCAGAATGTGCTTGTTCAGTCTGGAGTGGTTGGATGTGGAGAGGTGTAGCTGTGCTTTTTTTCGAGGCCCTTCAGAAGGAATTGTGTGTTCATGATACAGCTATGCATCTTGAATGCCATGGTGTGTACATGGAGCTATGCGTGTGCATGTGTGCTCAGTCACTTCAGTCATGTCCCACTCTTTGCAACCTCATGGACTTTAGCCCATGAGGCTCCTCTGTCCCTGGGATTCTCCAGGCAAGTGTACTAGGGTGGGTTGCCATACCCTCCTCCAGAGGATCTTCCCGACATAGGAATCGAACCCACATCTCCTGCAGGTCCTGCATTGACAGGCAGGTTCTCTACCACTAGGGCCACCTGGGAAGCCCAACATGAAGTTATACTTGGGATAAAATTGCATAGAGCTATACACACGCACACACACAGTGACATGTGATAAGCTCTATGGTTTGTACCAATGTCAATTTCCTGGGTTCTGTATTGTATGTAATTGTACAAGGTGTTAACATTGGAAGAGACTGGGTGAAGGGTTCAAAGGAACCTTGCTGTACATGTCTGCAAATTCCTGCAAGTCTATAATCATTTCAAAATAAAAGGCTCTTTTTTTTTTTTTTAAACGTAATGGGGAGGGATTCAGAATACTGGAGCACTTGGTCTAAAACAGTGAAGTGGGTTGGATCTTGTGCAAAAATATTTCCTCTGTGTCTAGGCCTGAAGATGTTCCTGAAGAAAGGGATGAAGTGGGCTACCTCAGAATATTTAAAATTAGTATAAAGTCTAGGTAGGTCTTCAGCTTCTTGGAGCTCTGTGAGAATACTAGTGAATCCCCAGCTGCTTTTCTGAAGACCTGTATGGAGAGCAGGCAGACAGGCAGATGAGTTGCGTAGACCACAGGAACAGGCCAGAAAGCCCAGGACTTCCCTGGTGGTTCAGTGGTTAAGACTCTTTGCTTTCAATGCAGGGGATACAAGTTGATCCCTAGTTGGGGAACCAAGATCCCAAGTGCCATGTAGTGCAGCCAAAAAAAAAAAAGAAAGAAAAGAAAAAGCTGTTAGTCCAAAAAGAAAAATACACAAATGAGTTGGGTCAATGACTCCCTCGAGTATTAAATGATAATAAACATCTGAGGTGCTCAATTTCTTTAGTCATCAGACAAATGCAAATTAAAAACACAGTGTGATCCTAATACACAACCACAAGAATAGCTCAGATGAAAAAGACACACAAACCAAGTGTAGACAAAAACATGTAGCAACTGAAACTCTCATATATGATGAAAGTGTGAGTCCATGCAATCACTTTGGAAAATAGTCTGCCGTAGATACCTATTGCAGTGTCTACTGAAGTAGAACAGGTGTATTGTGGTTGTGGTTTAGTCACTGAGTCGTGTCCAACTCTTTTGCAACCCCATGGACTGCAGCCCTTCTGGCTCCTCTGTCCCTGGGATTTCCCGGGCAAGAACATTGGAGTGGGTTGCCCTTTCTTTCTCTAGGAGATCTTCCCAACCCAGGGATCGAACCCACATCTCCTGCACTGGCAGGCAGGTTCTTTATCACTGAGCCACCAGAGAAGCCCTGAACATAACTATATGACACAGCAACTCTGCTCCTAGGTGAATACTTCATAGAATAGTCTGCATATGTTTACCAAAAAAATTTAACAATGTTCTCAGCAGCACTATTCATGAAAGCTGAAAACTGGAAACAACCCAACTATTCATAAACAGTAGAATAGACAAATAAGTGGTGGTAAATTTATACAGTGGAATGTGCTGTACTGTGCTTAATCTCTCAGTCATGCCCAACTCTTTGCGACCCCATGGACTGTAGTCCACCAGGCTCCTCTGTCCACGGGGATTCTCCAGGCAAGAATACTGGAGAGGGTTGCCATGCCCTCCTCCAGGGGATCTTCCCAACTCAGGGATGGAACCCAGGTCCCTTGCATTGCCGGCAGATTCTTTACCATCTGAGCCATCAGGGAATCCCAGACGAATACCATTTAACAATGAGAATTAATGAAGATTGTTATCTACAATAACATGGATGAATCTTATATTTGTAATATTGAGTGCAAGAAGACAGACACAAAAGAGAAAGGGAAACAATCTTATGATTTTGATAGAAATCTTTCCATTTTGATTCCATTTATATTAAATTCAAAGAGCAAGTGTTAGAAGTCAGGACAGTAATTATCTATTGAGGCAATTACTGGGAGAGAGCATGAGAGGGCATCTGGGGAGCTGGCTATTTCCTGCTCCTTGATCTGGGTGCTGGCTGCACTGGTGTGCTTATTTTGTGAAAATTCATGCAGTACACTAGGCTTTGCATCATTTTGATGTGTATTCATACCAGAAAGAAAAGTTTGCTTAAAATAATGAAAATCATTGCACAGAACAAGCTGGAAATATTTGGGTAAGAATTATAAGATTGAACTGAGATATTTATGTGACATTGTTTATTGCATCAATAAGTCTTTTACAAAAATAAATTACACCCAAAACAAACGGAAGTAGAGCTATGAAGAATACATCAAAATGATGACTGATAAGAATACTGAACCACTGCACAGCACAAGAAACCAGTGACAAAATATACTTGCAAATTATATGATCCACTGGATTATTATTAAAAATACATAAAAAAGTCATACAACTCAATATCAAAAAAACAAACAACCCAATCAAAAAAAAAAAAAAAATGGGCAGAAGGGCTTCTCTGATGGTCCAGAGGTTATGAATCTGTCTGCAGTTACAGGGCAAATAGGTTTGATCCCTGGTCCAGGAAGATCCCACATGCCATAGGGCAACTAAGCCCGTGGGCCACAGCTACTGAGCCCACGCATCACAATGACTGAAGCCCACATGCCTTAGAGCCTGTGCTCTGCAACAAGAGAAGTCACCACAGTGAGAAGTCTGTGCACCACAGCTGAAGAGTAGCCCCACTCGCCGCAACTAGAGAAAGCCCCTGTACAGCAATAAAGACACATTGCAGCCAGAAATAAAGGAGGAAAGGAAGGAAGAAAGAGAGTGAAAGGAAAGAAACTGGGGCCTAAAAGGTAAATTTTTTTTTTCATGTGTAGAAGACCCAAATAGACATTTTGTCTAATGAAAACATACAGATGATCAATAGACACATGGAAAGATGCTCAGCATCGTTAATATCATCAGAGAAATGCAAATCAAAACTACAGTGAGATATCACCTCATACTTGTCAGAATGACTATCATGAAAAAGACCACAAATAACAAATGTTGGTGAGGATGTGGGAAAAAGAGAACATTTTTACACTGCTGGTTGGAATGTAGATAAGTGCAGCCACTGTAGAAAGCATTATGGAGACTCCTCCAAAAATTAAAATTAGAACTACTATATGACCCAGAAATTCCACTGCTGGGTATTTATCTGAAGAAAATGAAAATACTAATTCGAAAAGAACGTGCACCTCAATGTTCACAGGAGCATTATCTGTAATAACCAACATGTAGAAGCAACCTAAGTGTCCAAGAATAGATAAAGAAGACATGAGATATATATATATATATAAAATGGAATATTAAAAAAATGAAAAAATGCCACTGGAGCAACATGGATAGACCTGTTAGGTATTGTGCTTAGTGAAATAAAGTCAAAGACAAAAACTGCATGTTATCACCTATATGTGGAATCTAAAAAATAAAGCAAACAAATGAATATAATGAAATAGAAGCAGAGTCACAGATAAAGACAAAAAATTAGGGGTTACCAGTGGGGAGAGTAGCAAGGTAGGCAAGATAGCAGTGGGGACTTCTGAGGTAAAAACTACTGTGTATAAAATATATAAGCTTCAAAGGTATATTGCACAGCACAGGAAATATAGCCAATATTTTATAATTTTAAATGGAGTATATTCTATAAAAATTTTGAACCAGTTTATGATACACCCAAAACTAATATAATATTGTAAGTCAACTATATCACAATTAAAAAAAAAGTACTGGCACACTTAAAATTTAGCATTTTTATTATATTTAATAGTTTCGTTCAGAAGGGACACATCAGAGTAGTTTAAAAGGTAACATTATTTTTCATAAAAAATATGTGCAAATATTTCCATATGTACATGATTTGACTTTTTCACTTGTTGAAATTCATATACAATAGTAGAATCTTATCCTATAGGTTAAAAACATAACAAAAACTTTACTTTCAAGTAAAATTTCTACTGAAAATATAGAATTAAAATTATGTTTACTATTCACAAGATGCATTAAGAGACAAAATTACTAGAGTGAGCTTGGGAAACAAGTCAAATAGACTGTGGTCTTATATAGCCACAAATGGACCCAAGATGTTAAAAAACTCTAGCCTTTAAAATATAACTTTGGTATTTCCTTTGACTTAAAAAAAAAAAAAAACAGAGCAGTGCATATTTCCTCTATTGAACAGAGGTATTCATCCATTTTCTGCAAGACTATTACATTCAGTCTTTAGAGCTATGACTTGTTGCCATTATAGAAAAGTATTACTGTAAAAATGAGATAACATTACAATCCTGGTTATGTTTCTCACCTCAACTAGGTGAGAAATCTGTTCCCTATCAATTAAAGACAGAAAACTCATGAGCATCAAAGACTATTGTAGCATCACAGGCCACTATAATTCACTGAAATTCTAACATGTAGTGGGGGTAGAAGGAAGAGAAGGATGCTTTTTAGTTAGCCAATTTGATCTGATCACTAATGACATTTCTTCAGAAGTAGATACAGACCTTATTTCTGATTATATTTAAGAAGAAAACCAGAGATAAGATACGCTGCCTTTGGATAGCCAAACGCCTTTAGGAACTCCACACATATGTGCCAGAGATACAATACCATTCTCAGTCAAGTTAAGACATTATCTCAATTGAAAACCTGAGTATTTTTCTCTAGAAATGAAGTACAACTTCATTCAGTCCAGTGTGAAATTCATGCAACCAGTCCACAGGACCAAAGCCAATATATTATACACAATGCCTAGAAATATTTGGCCCTCAGAAAAGGTTAAGTAAAAATGTTTTGGCTTAACATATGGATTTTTAAAAACATATATTTTCAATGTATATATTCCAAACCAACTTTTTTCCTTTGATACTGAGCTCATTTAGAATGCTTTATCTTCATATCCATACACATAAGCAGTTCACTTTTTAGATTTTTTGAAAGGTGTTTAGAATTTAGTTAAAGATCACTTCACATACTTGCTAACATTTTAACAAAAAATATAAACTTGTTTTAGTCACCATGGTCTTATGAACATATTAAAATTGATTTTTGTTCAAAATAACACAATTTTTCTGTTAGATTTTAAATAGACCATACTTAAATATACTGTACACAATGCTCATTTCTATAAACTAGGGTAAATTAAAACTGCATTTTTCAACTAAAGATAGTGTATCATATATTTTTACTGGATCTTATTTGTGAGCTTTGCTTTTTATATCAAAAAATGATATCAATAAACCACAATAATCTTATCACGTCACTTCTCTGAGTCAATTCTATAGCTTTTAAATGAACATTTCCTTTATTCTAGTTACATATCTGGTCACATATAGTAATACCTCATTAACCAAATTTGTATTTTTAAAACTTTTTGGATGCATTTACCAAAAGGGATTTCTAAAGACCTTTACTGATAAGTACACTAATAATTCTATTTCGGCCTTTACTCACTGTGACATTACACTGTGATCAGAGCAGCTCATAGGTATCAAGGTCAATCAGAAATAGATTTACAGGATAATCGTTCCTGACTCACCTGCCCACAGAGACTGTTGGGTGATCCTTACCCCAGCTGTACAGAAGTACACATGTACCCACATGCACACTCCTAGCAAATCTGTTGTAGGAGTAGCAGCATGGTTCCCTCAGATCCTGCAAACTGCTAAACCCTCTTTGACCATGTTGCACATTTTAGAAGTAAAATACTCATTTTATAAATAAAGCCTAGAAACAATCTTTGTGCTTCTCTTTCAGTGGTTAAGAGGTTAAAAAAAAAATTTTTTTTTAAGTCTACTGGAAAAAGAATGAGTGTTTCAAGTTCAAAGAAAATAGTCAATGCAGAAAATATTTGCATAGAATTACATGGTGGGGAAATTCTGCCACGCAGTCTTTGCTTAGAGTGACCTCCTGAGCTCAATTTCAGGAAGCAAGTCTTCGAATAGCCTGTGGAAGCAAGGGGGAAACAGTGTTGATGCAACAGAATTCTCCTTAAGTCTACCTAATCTTTTTTGCAAATATGTCTTCGTAGCGTTGGTTGCTTCCATTTACTCAGGTGTATACCACCACAATGAAAGTAGGGTAAAAACTTAATTTTGTACCTCATCATATGCTAATTGGATGTAGTTTAAAAGCAATCATTACTATTTCTTGAGCACTTACTATGTACAAGACTGTTTTATTCCTTTACATGTATCCATTAATAGTCAAAACTCTGTAACGTTATTATTTCTATCTTACATGAAGAAACTAAAATGAGGTCAGGATAAGTAAATTGTCGCAGGCTACTCAGATGGTTAGTTGCAGAATCAAGGCCAGCACTCAAGTCTGTTGGTCTAAAGTTCAGCCCCTTAAAACCACTCTGCTTTACAGTTTCCTTATCTACAGGAGCCCTACCTGAATGATGCTTTTATGTGGCGTCAAAAATACTTCTATAGTGTGGCAACTTCTTAAGTTCCAATTGTGATATATGAGTTCTCATTCAACTAACTTGTCCTTATAGCCTTAATCATAAACAGTAAGCTGGAAGGACTTCACAGCTTCATAATAACATTCCTGGGCTCATTAAGCTGATGGGCTAAAATGCAGAACCCCTGATTTTCACTCTACTTGGTGATTTCTTCCCTAAAAATCTTCTCTGCCTGTAATCTAGCAGAAAATACATAGTTCTGCATTAAGGTCAAAACCAATTCTATAACTGTAAATGAGGCGCCCACCTAGACCATGGTTCATGTGAAAATGCTCAAGTCTTTAGTGGACCCCTGCTCAATAGGACAAAAAATTTGATGTAGCTGTTATGAAAATAAACCCATTCTTAAGTCACAGTAATGTAAATATCTTGATGAGACCAAGGGACATCATAGTTGACCCTGTCTGGGATTTTGTATCCCCTTCTTGTTCAGGGAAGAACTAACAAATTTCTTAGCCGTGAGGAACAGTAAAGAAAACAGGAGTCTCATCCAGGGTAGAGTCTGTTATAAACATGAAAGCTACTCTCAAATATTTAAGGACTGTTCAGAGAAGGCAACCAGAATGATCTCAGTCCACTGGATGATTCTTAGAGAAAGGGTGAATCTGGTTTGTAAGCACAGCTGACACCTGGAGACTTCCAGCTGTGTAGCAAACCCCCTTGAAAAGCTACTAGTTGCCAAAGTCTAGAAACATTCACACAAAAGCTGAGACAACATCCTTAGAGATGGGGTAGGAAGGATCTCTGCAGAGCTGAGGATGTGGGGCTACTTGATTTTGAAACATCTTTCAACTGGAATCTGTCTCTTTCTAAAGCCATCATCAGTCAGAGGAAGAGGTTCCTACTCTTCACATACAATTAAGTTGGCCAAAAAGTTCTTTTGGTTTTGTCCCTAAGAGCTGGCAAACTCGAACGAACTTTTTGGCCAACTCATTATTTCTGAGGCTTATGAAACTCCTGGCTTAAAAATTCCCTCCATTCACCTTTCTCCTATCCCACTGGCCTTAGGTCTCTGAAAGAGAAAGTGTGCGTAAGTTTAGTATAAAATCAAGACAAATGTGTTGGCTGCTTCCAGTTGCTGATCACATCTGTAGGCTTGGAGCAAAAGGCACCTCCCCATCCCCTGGTACTTAATGTCTTCAATAGAGAATCCTTGTTTTCCATTTTACCCTCTTGGTATTTTCTTAAAATTATTTTCCCTGGATAGTTTTTATCAAATATTTTTAATACTCCAAGTATTATTCTGTTTAATTCAAATTCTTTTCTTTGAACAAAAATACTGATCATACCTCATCTTGGACATCAAGTTGTTCTTCGATCATTTCTGCTTCCATTAATTCAAGAGGATCTTTACAGTCTTGGATGAGGGTGATCTTGACAAAAGAGAACACAGAAACTATTTATTAGAAGCCTAATAGCATCAACCTACCTGGTTCTTCACTGAAAATGATTTGCAGCTTGGCTGGTGCCTCTCATCTAAAATCTACATACTTCAAAATCCTTTTCAGCTTTCTTGATCTTTCATATTTCCCACTTAGAATTCTCCCTCCACCATTTTTTTCACATTCAAGTGTGAACTGGTATAGTTCATTGTCTAACCTCCTTTGCAACTCTCTTCCCCAACCTCTGAAGTGTACACTTAGCAAGTCATCTGGTCAGCCTAAATGATTCTGCAGTCAATGGTCATTTTCTTTCAATAACCAAGCTAAGAGCACTTAGTAAAGCATTGAGCATCCAGGGAACTCGAAGTGAAGGGCTCCTGACTGACAACAATAAACAATCTCAAGTTGAATTGAATGGGAATTAATTTTATTGGAGATAGAAACCAATATCTATGGACCAAGTAGGTTATTCAGGAAAATTCTGCTTTTTAGCCATAATGTGTAATTTAATCTACACACAAAGGAAACCAGTAACAATCTGGACTTTGTCTTACCCATAAAGCATATTCCCAAAGCAACTCTAAATGTACATTAAGATAAGAGTAACATTTCATTTTAGCTACTTTTAACCTCACAAATAAAAAACTCAATTCTCTTTACACTATCCTGCTTTGTTGTTGTTACCTACGGGGAAAACAATAAGTCAATTTTCAGTTATATTAAAATTTTTTTTCATTTATTTATTTGGGTACTGCTGCTGCTGCTGCTAAGTCGCTTCAGTCATGTCTGACTCTGTGCGACCCCATAGACAGCAGCCCATCAGGCTCCACCATCCCTGGGATTACATTGGGTCTTAATTGTGGCTTGCCAGCTTCTCTCTAGTTGCGGCACAAGGGCTCAGATGCCTCGTGGCATGCAGGAGCTTAGTTCCTCGACCAGGGATCAAACCCATATCCCCTGCATTAGAAGGTGGATTCCCAACCTCTAGACACCTGGGAAGTCCTTAGACATATTAAAAAATATTTGCAGGTTTTCAAAGCTGAGCATCTTGAGTGTAGCACCTTTTTTTTTATTTATTTAAGATCCACATCTTGGTATTTAGAAGTAGTATTTTCTCCAACACCATTAAGTAGAACAATCTTTCTACTAACAATAGGTGAATTGAATAATGTACTATTGTTTTCTAAATTAGTTTCACTTCAAACAGTAACTTTCAATCTACACTAAGAATCTACTTATCCTACTTTTAGAAAAAAAGGAAGCAATTTAAAATATAGTGGACTGTGTTATCAGAATGATTATTATTGTTGTCATTTTTATAGACATTTTAGTTTCCCAAATTCATTGTGAGACAGTCCATGAGAGATGACATTCTTGTATTAAGCAGTAGGCCCAGCCCAATGACGCACATCAGAATCCTCAACTCTCCTGGGTATTTTACAGGAAAAATGATAAAATAAGGAGGCCAGTGGGAAGTCAGAGTCTATCCTGTTTTTCGGAGAATAAACTCTAGGATGATTTGTGGTTTTCAATTTTTTTTCTTCAAAGATCACTTATGACCTAATGAATCCTATTTAAAAACATTGATAGGAAATTTCCTGGCAGTCCAGTAGTTAGGACTCCACACTTCCAATGCAGGGGGCACAGGTTCAATCCCTGGTCAGGGAACTAAGATCTCACAGTCACACGGTGCGGCCAAAGGGAAAAAAAAAACTGATAAGAGTTTACAGACTGCTGAGAATTTAAATTGCATTTACATACAAATCATAGAAGATCCAAGATTTGGTGCCTTTTTTCTTAAAAGTCAGTACAGCTACTGCCTACTTATATTAGTAAACCCCCACATTGTGGAACTAATAATGTACTGGTTTCTACCGGGTGCTTTCCTATAAACTGTCCCATTGAATCTTCATATGTACCCAGCAAGGGGAATGTTTTACTCCCATTTTACTGATGAGAAAACTGAGGCTCTGAAAAGTTAAGCAGGTGGCTTAAAAACTTCACTGGCCTGGGATTCAAATTTAGGTTTGTGGAATTTTCTGCCATTTACAGAAACCATGGTAGTTTAGGAAAGCTACATATGTAGAAAGTTTCAATGTTCACCGTTTCTAAAATGGAATCTTGAACCTCTTGAGATTTCACCTGGTTCTGGAGATGGAGGACAGCATCATGAACAGTCATAAAAAATATGTCCTTCCTGATGTTATTATCATTAAAGAAACCACATTTCTCCAGCTTTTCTATCACATGATCTTCAAAAGAAAAAGATAATGTTTAGTTAGTCTCTAGGAAAAGATATTCTTACAACATCAACCAATGCTAAGTTTTGGAACCTCCTCCTTTGAATCTTTTTTTTTTTTTTTCTCATTTCCAGAATGTGATCCTGCTCTGTCAGTTTCTTTTCCAGTAGCACACGGAATGGTGACACCATAACTGGTTGTGGTATTAATAGATGGTCTTGTTTCCCAGCCATCTCTCTTTTTCCAGGGAACCCATTCTCCTGCTGCTGTGAGTCTGGCTGCTAACAGTTCACAGCTATACCCTTCAATGGAGAACATGCTTTGGCCAATGGGAACTGTCTCGCCTGAAGAAGGCCTAGGAGGTTTCACCCCCTCCCTTGGGTGGCCCGCAGCCACAGCTGGACTGATCTGGAGGTAAAAGGGCCAGCCCCCCACTGCTCTTGCCTCAAGAAAACCATCTGGTGCTCTTCTTGAGATATTCCCCTGTGAAACCAAGCTAAGTAGATTCTGAAGCCATCCCTTTGTCTTCTCCTCCTGCCCTATCCTGCTCCCCTCAGTTCTTGATGAATTTTCCAGTGTACTGCCTTAATAAGTCACTTGCGCTAGAATCCTTATCTCAGGCTCTGCTCCTAGAGAACTCAGTCTAACCACTACTATTCCTATACACCACTTGTACCTCGACAGACACAGATTCGTGCCCTGCAAGTTCCTCTAGTTCTCAGGGATATGAGTCATTTTCCAGCTCTGCTCTCCCGAGGACAGTTTTTTCCCCATTGATCCTCCACTGCTAAGAGGACATAGGTTTCCAGGTGTTACCAGCTCTATGACACAAGTTGGAAGTAATCCTTCTGGATTCAAAAAGACCTTCAGAGTAATTGTTTAATGGGTAGAGTTTCTGTTTGTGGCAATGGTAATTTTGAAAATAGATAGTTGTGGTGATCTTTGGGACACACAGATCTTTTTAAATTAGTGTTTTTGTTTTTTTCCAGATATATACTGAGGAGTGTAATTGTTGGATCCAGTGGTACTTCTATTTTCAGTTTTTTGAGAAACCTCCAAATTGTTTTCCACAGTGGTGGTACCAATTTACATTCCCACCAACAATGTACCAGGGTGCCCTTTTTCTCTACATCCATACCAACATTTTTAACTGTAGACTTTATAATGATAGAAATTCTGACAGGTATAAAATGATATGATTGTTGTTTTGATTTGCATCTCTCTAACAATTAGCACTGTTGAGCATCTTTTCATGTGCCTGTTAGCCATCTATATGTTTTCTTTAGAAAAATGCCTGTTCAGGTCTTCTGCTCATTTTTTTTGATTGGGTTGTTTGGTTTTTTGATATTGAGTTGTATGAGCTATCTGTATTTGTTCCAAATATTTTTAATTGAAGTATAGTTGATTTACGATGTTGTGTTAATTTCTGCTGTACAACAAAGTGATTCAGTTTATATATATATATATATATATATATATATATATATATATATATATATAAAACAGAATATCGAATATAGTTCCCTGTGCTATACAGTAAGCCCTTATTGTTTATCCATTCTATACATACTAGTTTGCATATGCTAACCCCAACTCCAAACCCATTTCTTCCCCACCCCTCATTCCCTTGGCAACCACAAGTCTGTTCTCTATGTCTATAAATCCGTTCTGTTTTGTAGATAGTTTCATTTGTGTCATATTTTAGATTCTGCACAAGTGATATCATATAGTACTTCTCTTTCTATGACTTACTTCAATTAGTAGGATAATCTCTAAGTCCATCCATGTTGCTGCAAACAGCATTATCTCATTCTTTTTATGGCTGCATAGTATTCCATTGTATATATGTATTAATACCACATCTTCTTTAGCCATTCATCTGTTGATGCACATTTAGGTTGCTTCCACGTCTTAGCTATTGTGAACAGTGCTGCACACAGAGCTGCACGTATGTTTTGAATTATAGTTTTGCCCAAGAGTGGGATTGCTGAATCATATGGCAACTCTGTTTTTCATTTCTTGAGGAACCTCCATTCTGTTTTCCATAGTGGTTGTACCAACTTACATTCCCACCAACAGTCTAGGAGCATTCCCTTTTCTCCACAGCCTTTCCAGCATTTGTTCTTTGTGGCTGTCTTTATGTTTTGGATATTAACTCCTTGTCAATCACATAATTTGCAAGTATTTTTTCCCACTCAGAAAGTTGTCTTTTCGTTTTGTTGATGGTTTCCTTTGCTAAGCAAAAACTTTTAGGTTTAATTAGGTCTTGTTTTATTTACAATAGCATGGAAACAATCTAAGTGCCCATCAACAGATGATTAAATTAAAAGATGTGGCATAAATGAAATGGAATATTATTGAGCTATAAAAAAGAATGAAATTCTGCCACTTGCAGTAATGTGGATGGACCTAAGGAATATTACGTTTAGTGAAGTAAGTCAGAGGATGACAAATGCTTTATGATATCACTTATATGTGGAATCTTAAAAAAATACAAATGAATGTGTATGCAAAACAGAAACAGATCCACAGATGTAGAAAACAAACTTATGGGACTTCCCTGGTAGTCCAGTGGTTAGGACTTCACCTTCCAATGCAGGGGGTTTGGGTTCAATTCCTGGTCAGGGAGCTAAGATCCCAAATGCTTCATGGCCAAAAAACCAGAACATAAAACAACCGAAGCAATATTGTAACAAATTAATGAAGACTTTTAAAAATGATCCACATCAAAAAAAAAAAAATGCTTCAAAAGCAAGAAAACAAACTCCTGGTCACCAAAAGGTTGGTACAAGGACAAATTAGGTGTATGAGACTAATTGATACAAACTACTGAGTATAAAATGGATAATCAACAAGGAAATCCTATATAGCACAGGGGATTATAGCTATTATCTTGTAATAACCTGTAATGAATTATAGTCTGAAAAAATACTAAATCACTATGCTACATACCTGGAACTAATATAATATTATAAACCAACTAAAACTTCAATTAAAAAAAAAAACAGAAAATAACAACAGCAACAACAAAAAATGTGCAGTAAATGTAAAATACACACTGGATCTCAAAGATGTAAACAGAAGCAAATGGTGCAAAATATCTCAGTAATAAATGTTATACTGACCAAAAGAAAAAAAAAGGAAAGAAAGCAAGAAAGGGTAGTTGTGATTAATTGCACAACACGGTGAATGTACTTAATGCCACTGAATTAGTTGGATTCTTGACTAAAAGTCTTATATCTCTTTTACCACAATAAAAATAGTTTTTGGAAAAAAAGCCCTTTGGACATTATGTACTCACATTCCAAGGTAGGAGAAAAGGCTTAAAGAAAAGTCTTATAGATAGATACATATATATGCATTTACCTTGAAGGGATGCAAAGTACACATTTACATCAATTCTTTGGAATTCTTTGACAATCTAAAAATTTAAAAAGGAGAATTTGTAACAATGAGTAACTTTACCTGCCTTTAACTCAGTAGCATTCAACTACTTGCTCAGGAGAAACTTTGAACACTTTCATGGTGAATCAGGAGTCTGAAGAAAGTTCATTATTGGAAATTGGAAAACCACCGAAGTTTCAACATACAGTGATGATGCTTAGGATGAAAAGACCATGTCTCAAGAGGTGGCAACATCCAGTGCTCAATAGCCCAGCACTGGATAGCACACAAGAGCTTCATAAATACTTGAGGAAGGAAGGAAAGAAGGGATAATGCAACCTCTGCTGGTTGGAGAGAAGAGTATGAGTTTACGTCTCTGAGTGGAAGAGATATGGCTGTGGATATGCGGCCACCAGACACCAAGTGTAAACACTGGCCTAGAAACCAGGGTCTCTGTATTTGACTGTAGCAGTGTCAGTATAGTGATTGTGCTCTTACACTATAGTTTTGCAAGATGTTACCACTGAAAGAAACTGGGTAAGTGGTACTGAGGATCTCTCTGTATTATTTCTTATAGTTTTATGGGGGTCTACAGTTATCTCAAAATAAAAAGTTGAATTAAAAGAATTAAGACAGAAGACCTATGGACAAAACAAAAGACCCATGGACAATAATCATACAGAGCTTAAATTTTCTGGGGAAAAAAGATCAAGACCTCTATGCAAGTATAGAGTTTGGAGCTTTCAAAATTGTCACTTTAGCATTTGAAAGCAACAAGAAGCCCCAGCTAAGTTAAACCTCAGTTGAGAGTAGTTTGATATTATTACATAAACCTGATTGTCGGTGCCTTGACCCTGCCTGCTTTTCTGCCCAATCCTCTTGATACCTACATGAAGCTTCACTTAAACTTGACACTCCTGGTCAAGTTGACCTCATTAGTCTGTTTTGAGCACTTAATACAATTGTTATTTAAAAGATTATTTAACATTTTCCTTGCCCCCTAGATCGCTTAGTCCCAGGAGGGTAGGAACTATGGCTACTTCATAATTATTAATAGTTTCTGGTCCCCAGCCAAGGGCTTGGCACATCTGAGGCATTGCACATCTATTTGTTAAAGGAATCACTGAACTTGACCTTGCATACCTGCTTTCTGATAAGAATGTTTCTGTCCCGCATGTTCTTCATTCAGCTCTTTGACTGCCTAGATGTCTGGCCTACTTCCTGCAGATCTAACCCTGATAATGCCTGGCTTTTCCAGCCCTACCGTGTTTCTCATTCTGCTGCTGTTCACATAACAGATAAAAACATAATATTAAATTTTGCCCATTTTTCTTTTCATATTCCATGTCATATATATTCTCAGGAAAATAAAACGTAACAAACAGTAATACTTGCTGACAGGTGACCATGTGCCAGACACTCTTCATTCTTCTCATTTAATCCTCATAACAAGCCTATGAAGGAGGTACCATCACTATCCCCACATTCAGATGGAGAAACTGAGGTACAGACAGATTAAGCGATTTGCCCACAGTCACACCACTAATAAGTTGAAGAGCCACGATTCAAGCCCAGGGAGTCCAGCTCTGCAACCCATGCTTTAATAATACATTCCATTGCAAAAGCATCCCCCTAGAAAAATTACAGAACCTGTGCAATCAGTTACCCTTCTGTAAGACCAGGAAACCCACATTGTTTTACTATTACCAAAGCTCCAAATCTGTAATTTGAAACATCAGAACCTTACCACACGCAATGATCTCACTCCAACAACATCCAAGAAAGAGACGGCTCCACAGTCAAGTACGAGGCTATGGATTGGCACTTTGGGAACATTCACTTTGACTGGAAGCTCAGAGTTCCAATCCACTTGGATCTCTATTTCCTTGGTTGGGATATCAGGTTCTTCTGGATTTTCAATGTCTTCATCAGGCTCAAAAGCATTATTTGATGAACCAGCACCACTTATAATGCCATTCTAAACAAAGAAAGCATTGCCAACTTAATTACCAATTAGCTGGGATGTCTTTCAACAATTAATCTAAAATGACTTCATAGTCCTATAGACTGTTCCTTGGTAAGCAAAACATCAAGAGGATGAACTCTTAGGGAATAAGGTTTACCTCAGCCCAAATTTTGATGTTTTCTAGGAAGAAAAATGGAAGAGCAGTGGAGCCAGGAAATGCTTGATTTCTGGAAGATGATGGAACTTAGGCAAGAGATATATTGGCAGGAATGTTTGAATAAAAGGTAATACCGTAGCTCTAAAAGTCTATGAACCTATAACTGTCTTCTATTGTGAATAATTTTCTGGTATTGAATTAGCACTTGTTTTGTTCCTTTCAGTAAAAATAAGGTTTATTTCATGAAAGAGGAAGATAAATCACACCCTGTGTTTCCAAGGAGCTCTGTTGATGTCATTTTATTCTTTCCCATTCTCTCTTGCCTAAAAGAACAACTCAGCTGTTCTCTGACATACATGTGTCATCTGCCTGTTCACCTCTGGGTACCAAAGAGGGTACATTTAGTTTTAGACGATCTAACTGCTTTAATGTCATCTGAGAAATGAGAGAATTTCAGAGTGGGAGCGGAAAGGATGACGCTGCCTTACCTTTGTTGCTCTTAACTGCCCTTTCTTGATGAGCTTTTGTATTTTTCTCAGTGCTTTCAGCCTCTTATTATATACTCTAATGGCATCAAATCCAACCTTTGGAAATAAATGTTAAGTGAGTTAGAACATTTGGTTTCTAATGCTCATTAATGACTGTTTTTACCTGGAAAGGCTATTTCTCAAGCGATATTACTCCCTTTTGTTGCTGCTGCTGCTGCTAAGTCGCATCAGTCCTGTCCAACTCTGTGTGACCCCATAGACAGCAGCCCACCAGGCTTCCCCGTCCCTAGGATTCTCCAGGCAAGAACACTGGAGTGGGTTGCCATTTCCTTCTCCAATGCAGGAAAGTGAAAAATGAAAGTGAAGTCGCTCAGTTGTGTCCGACTCTTTGTGCCCCATGGACTGTAGCCCACCAGGCCCCTCCGTCCATGGGATTTTCCAGGCAAGAGTACTGGAATGGGTTACCATTGCCTTCTCCATACTCCCTTCTATATCCTGCCAAAAAAGAAATTCTGAGGTCTGATGGAGGTCTCCACTACCAGGCCACCCTAACCTACCCACCCAGAGACTCAGGGAAAGTGAAAGTGAAAGTGAAGTCACTCAGTCATGTCCGACTCTTTGGGACCCCATGGACTGTAGCCTACCAGGCTCCTCCATCCATGGGATTTTCCAGGCAAGAGTACTGGAGTGGGTTGCCATTTCCTTCTCCAGAGACTCAGGAAAGGTGGTAGTATATTGAAGACTCTAAGACTGTAAAAAAAAAAAAAAAAAAACACACAGCAAAAAATAACCTTTTTAGCTTTAAGTCTTAACAAATTTCCTTAACATAACAAAGCCCTCTTGTTGCAAAATTTAGGAACATTCCTTTGAACCTTAGGAAAACACTGATCTAAAGGCAAATTCCACCTTCAAAGCATAGCATAGAATTCAAGACCAGAATTCCCTGCTTATATAACCCACTTATACTTTTTACCCTTTATTCCAACTGCCCCTCACCCCTTACCCAATATACATTCCCATATTTTCCTCTCAGCTCACACAGTTCCCAAACCCCTGCATTAATCTCCTTCCTTCTGCCCAACTGCCATGCAAAGCCTGACATGGATCGCTCCCTTCCATGAAATCTTAACACTTACTGTCTACACTTCCTCTTTGAAACTTACTCAGATTCTGCCTGGAGACATCTCTTGTGGTTTTGTCCAGCACAATTATTGCTACCTGAATTTTAACATATGTGTTGTTATTGGTTTTTTCCTGTCCCCAAATATTAATAGATTAGAAGTTATTTGAGGGCAAGGGTGTTATAGTTATTAATGCCCTGTACAAAGGGAACAGGGCATAGGGCCAAATAAATACCTATAAAATGAATGAAGTCTCAAAGGTGGTTAGAAACCAAATTTCTAGGGATAAAATACTTACTGTGGACTTGATACATTTTTTCAA
This sequence comes from Bos indicus, assembly GCF_029378745.1. Classification (NCBI taxonomy): domain Eukaryota; kingdom Metazoa; phylum Chordata; class Mammalia; order Artiodactyla; family Bovidae; genus Bos; species Bos indicus. The sequence continues at coordinate 49,050,901 of NC_091763.1, read as the reverse complement.
ACCATCAACGTTGCCATAAAAAATAGGACTAGAAAATCTCAGAATCTTCACACCTTCAAGTTCTTCAATCTAGCATTTAAAAAAAAAATTGAGTTTAAATCATTTAAATATTCAATTAAGCTTTTGGCTATTCAGCTAGGAGCGGAGTTAGAATTGCTCCAAGGAGCTAGGCAGTGGCAGTCAACTTGCCTTGAATAGGGCCGAGATTGCAGTTGGGAGACAGAGTTACACAAATTCCTGAACTTCCACAGTCACAGAGAAGGTCAGAATAGAAACAGTCTTAGAAAGCAATTATCCAGCCCTCTAATTTCCAGATGACGAAACTGAGACTCCAAAACACAGATACTGTATATCCCTGTAATCCCACTCCTGGGGCACGGATCCAGAGAAAAACATGATCCAAAAAGAGATATGCACCCCAATATTCACTGCAGCACTGTTTACAACAGTCAAGACATGGAAGCAACCTAAATGTCCATCGACAGAGAACGTCCATCGACAAAGAAGATGTAGCACATATATACAATGAAATATCACTCAGGCATAGAAAGATTGAGATAATGCCATTTGTAGCAACATGGATGGACTTAGAGAGTGTTATACTGAGTGAAGTCAGTCAGTCAGAGAAGGAGAAATATCCTATGACATCTGTTATATGTGGAATCTAAAAAGAAATGATACAAATGAACTTACAAAACAGAAACAGACTCACAGACTTGGAGAATGAGCTTATGGTTGTTGGTATGGGGGAAGAATGGAGGGGGCAGGGATAGTTAGGGAGTTTGGGATGGGCCTGTACACACTGCTATATTTTAAATGGATAACCAGAATTCCATAGCACAGGGAACTCTGCTCAATGTTACATGGCAGCCTGGATAGGAGAGGTGTTTGGGGGAGAATATATACACATATATGTATAGCTGAGTCTCTTTGTTGTTCACCTGAAACTATCACAACCTTGTCAATCGGTTATATCCCAATACAAAATAAAAAGTTAAAAAAAAAATGAAACTGAGGCTCCAAATCGTCATATGAATTGCCTCAAGTTCATATGACTGGCCTTCTCCCCATCTCCCTCAACTATTTTAAAATAGGGAGGGGGAAAAAAGGAGAAAAATCTAAGGGACTTGCAGGAACTGAAGCCTATTATGTTATTTGCTTGTTCTGGAAAAGGAAATGGCAACTCCAGTACTCTTGCCTGGAAAATCCCATGGATGGAGGGGCCTGGTAGGCTGCAGTCCATGGCGTCGCTAAGAGTCGGACACGACTGAGCGACTTCGCTTTCACTTTTCACTTTCCTGCATTGGAGAAGGAAATGACAACCCACTCCAGTGTTCTTGCCTGGAGAATCCCAGGGACAGGGGAGCCTGGTGAGCTGCCGTCTATGGGGTCGCACAGAGTCGGACACGACTGAAGTGACTTAGCAGCAGCAGCACCCTGACACACAATGGCCAGACAAAAAGTGAACCTAACAGAATCATCGACTTTTCTACCCTTTAGGGATCATAGCAGTTTTCATCCAGCCCCTTCAGATGAGAAACCTGAGGCCCTGAGAGGCTGACTGACTTGGGCAAAGTCTCCACAAGTTAGAGCCTAGAATTCAGAACCCCCAACTCACCAAGTGTTCCCTGACTCAGAGCATCATAGAATCATTTCTAGCTCTTGACAGCACCTGGCTCAATACAACTGCCAGAGACTGTGAAAATAAATTAAGTAGCAGCTACTGGAATTTTAGATTCAGTATCTAATATCTAAAAAAATTTTTTTCTTTGCTTTTAAAAACTATTTGTTGCTAAAATACATGTTTTCTTTATTTTGTTGTTTCTCTCTTTGCTTTCTTTCATGGCCAGGTCTACTTCCTACCATGAGAAATTTTTTAAATTGAGATAAAACTGGTATATAACACTATATTAGTTCTGTATATGCAACATAATAATTCTATATTCATATACACCACAAAATGATCACCACAATAAATACCCTCTTCGCTTCCTTCATCCATTTCACTGAACCTCCAACCCCCTTCCCCTCTGGTAATCACCAATCTGTCCTTTGTATCTGTGACTTTTGTTTCATTTTGTTTTTATTCATTTGTGTTGTTTTTTAGAATCTATACCTCTAATGGTATTTGTCTCTCTCTGTCTTATTTCACTTTTCATAATAACCTTAAGATCCATCCATGTGGTTACAAATGGTAAGATTTTCCTTTTTATCTCTGATTAGTATTCATGTGTATATGTGTGCCCACATGCGTGCGCATGCTCATTTCTTTATCCATTCATCTGTCAGTGGATACTTAAGTTATTTTCATATATTGGTTATTGTAAATAATGCTTCAGTGATCATAGGAGTGCATACATCTTTCTGAATTAGTGTTTTCATTTTCTTCACATAAATAGCAAGAACTGGAATAGGTGATAGTTCTATTTTTAATGTTTTGAGGAGCCTCCATATTGTTTTCCATAATGCTACACCAATTTACATTCCTACCAACAGTGTGTTCCGTCCAACAGAGGGTTCCGTTTTCTCCATACTCTTTCCGATACTTCTTATTTCTTGTTTTTTGTTAATAGCCATTCTGACAGGTGTGAAGGAAAATCTCACTGTGGCTTTGGTTTGCATTTCTCTGATAATTAGTGATACTGAACATTTTTTCCTGTGCCTGTTGGCCATCAGTATATCTTCTTTGGGAAAACGTCTTATTAGAGCCTCTGCCTTGTTTGGGTTTTTTTGCTATTGAGTTGTTTGAGTTCTGGGTATATTTTGGATATTAACCCATTATAAGATACATAATTTGCAGTTATTTCCTTCTATTCAGTTGGTTGCCTTTTCATTTTGTTGATAGTTTCCTTTGCACACAAAAGCTATTTAGTTTGGTGTAGTCCCACTTTTGCTGCCTTTGCTTTTTGATTCAGATCCAAACATTTAACATCAAGACTGATGTCTTGGAGCTAACTTCCCATGTTTTCTTCTAGTTTTATGGTTTCAGGTCTTATATTCAAGTCTTTAATCCATTTTGAGTTCATTTTTGTATATTATACAAGATAGTAGTCCAGGTTCATTCTTTTGCATATGGCTGTTCAGTATCTCTAACATCACTGACTTCTGCTTTATTGACTGTGCCAAAGCCTTTGACTGTGTGAACCACAACAAACTCTGGAAAATTCTTAAAGAGATGGGAATACCAGACCACCTGACCTGCCTCTTGAGAAGTCTCTATGCAGGTCAGGAAGCAACAGTTAGAACTGGACAACAGTTAGACTGGTTCCAAATAGGAAAAGGAGTACGTCAAGGCTGTATATTGTCACCCTGCTTATTTAACTTATATGCTGAGTACATCATGAGAAACGCTGGGCTGGAAGAAGCACAAGTCGGAATCAAGACTGCCAGGAGAAATATCAATAACCTCAGATGTGCAGATGACACCACCCTTATGGCAGAAAGCAAAGAAGAACTAAAAAGCTTCTTGATGAAGGTGAAAAAGGAGAGTGAAAACTTGGCTGAGGCTCAACATTCAGAAAACTAAGATCATGGCATCTGGTCCCATCACTTCATGGCAAGTAGATGGGGAAACAGTGGAAACAGTGGCTGACTTTATTTTGAGGGGCTCCAAAATCACTGCAGATGGTGACTGCAGCCATGAAATTAAAAGATGCTTGCTCCTTGGAAGGAAAGTTATGACCAACCGAGACAGCATATTCAAAAGCAGAGACATTACTTTGCCAACAAAGGTCCATCTAGTCAAAGCTATGGTTTTTCCAGTGGTCATGTATGGATGTGAGAGTTGGACTATCAAGAAAGCTGAGCACTGAAGAATTGATGTTTTTGAATTGTGGTGTTGGAGAAGACTCTTGAGGGTCCCTTGGACTGCAAGGAGATCCAACCAGTCCATCCTAAAGAAATCAGTCCTGAATATTCATTGGAAGGACTGATGCTGAAGCTGAAACTCTAATACTTTGGCCATCTGATGCAAAGAACTGACTCCTTGGAAAAGACCCCGATGCTGGGAAAGATTGAAGGCAGGAGGAAAATGGGATGGATGACTGAGGATGAGATGGCTGGATGGCATCACTGATTCAACAGACATGAGTTTGAGTAAACTCTGGGAGTTGGCGATGGACAGGGAAGCCTGTATACTCCATTTATTCTAAGGGATTCTTGCCCGCAATAGTAGATATAATGGTCATCTGAGTTAAATTTATCCATTCCAGTCCATTTTAGTTCACTGATTCCTAAAATGTCAGTGTTCACTCTTGCTGTCTCCTGTTTGATCACTTCCAATTTGCCTTGATTCATGGATCTAACATTCCAGGTTCCTATGCAACATTGCTCTTTACAGCATTGGACTTTGCTCCATCACCAGTCACATCCACAACTGGGTGTTGTTTTTTCTTTGGCTCCATCCCTTCATTCTTTCTTGAGTTATTTCTCCACTGATCTCCAGCAGCATAGTGGGCACCTACCAACTTGGGGAGTTCATCTTTCCATGTCCTATATTTTTGCCTTTTCATACTGTTCATGGGGTTCTCAAGGCAGGAATACAGAAGTGGTTTGCCATTCCCTTCTCCAGTGGACCACATTTTTGTCAGAACTTTCCACCATGACTCGTCCATCTTGGGTGACCTTACATGGCATAGCTCATAGTTTCACTGAGTTAGACAAAGTTGTGGTCCATATGATTAGATTGGTTAGTTTTCTAACCAAGAAAACCATCCCCAAGAAAAAGAAATGCAAAAAAGCAAAATGGTTGTCTGAGGAGACCTTATAAATAGAAAAGAAGAAAAGCCTTTTCTTTAGAATAGGCTTCAAATAGAATAGAAAAGCCTGTGAAAATAAGAGAAGCCAAAAGCAAAGGAGAAAAGGAAAGATATACCCATTTGAATGCAGAGTTTCAAAGAATAGCAAGGAGAGATAAGACAGCCTTCCTCAGGTATCAGTGCAAAGAAATAGAGGAAAACAGTAGAATGGGAAACACTAGAGATCTCTTCAAGAAAATTAGAGATACCAAGGGAACATTTCATACAAACATGGGCTCAATAAAGGACAGAAATGGTATGGACCTAACAGAAGCAGAAGATATTAAGAAGATGTGGCAAAAATACACAGAAGAATTGTACAAAAAAGATCTTCATGACTCAGATAATCACGATGGTGTGATCACTCACCTAGAGACAGACATCCTGGAATGTGAAGTCAAGTGGGCCTTAGCAAGCATCACTACGAACAAAGCTAGTGGAGGTGATGGAATTCCAGTTGAGCCATTTCAAAGCCTAAAAGATGATGCTGTGAAAGTGCTGCATTCAATATGCCAGCAAATTTGGAAAACACAGCAGTGGCCACAGGACTGAAAAAGGTCAGTTTTCATTCCAATTCCAGAGAAAGGCAATGCCAAAGAATGCTCAAACTACCACACAATTGCATTCATCTCACACACTAACAAAGTAATGCTCAAAATTCTCCAAGCCAGGCTTCAGCAATACGTGAACCGTGAACTTCCAGATGTCCAAGCTGGATTTAGAAAAGGCAGAGGAACCAGAGATCAAATTGCCAACATCCACTGGATCATTGAAAATGCAAGAGAGATCCAGAAAAACATCTATTTCTGTTTTATTGACTACGCCAAAGCCTTTGACTGTGTGGATCACAATAAACTGTGGAAAATTCTGAAAGAGGAATACCAGCCCACTTGACCTGCCTCTTGAGAAATCTGTATGCAGGTCAGGAAGGAATGGTTAGAACTGGACATGGAACAACAGACTGGTTCCAAATAGGAAAAGAAGTACATCAAGGCTGTATATTGTCACCCTGCTTATTTAACTTATATGCAGAATACATCATGAAAAATGCTTGGCTGGAAGAAGCACAAGCTAGAATCAAGATTGCTGGGAGAAATATCAATAACCTCAGATGTGCAGATGACACCACCCTTATGGCAGAAAGTGAAGAACTAAAGAGCCTCTTGATGAAAGTGAAAGAGGAGAGTGAAAAAGTTGGCTTAAAGCTCAACATTCAGAAGACAAAGATCATGGCATCCAGTTCCATCACTTCATGGCAAATAGATGGGGAAACAGCAGAAACAGCTGGAGACTTTATTTTTTTGGGCTCCAAAATCACTGCGGACGGTGACTGCAGCCGTGAAATAAAAAGACGCTTACTCCTTGAAAGAAAAGTTATGACAAACCTAGACAGGATATTAAAAAGCAGAGACATTACTTTGCCAACAAAGGTCTGTCTACAGAGCTAGAACAAATAATTTCACAATTTGTATGGAAATACAAAAAACCTTGAATAGCCAAAGCTATCTTGAGAAAGAAGAATGGAATTGGAGGACTCAACCTACCTGACTTCAGGCTCTATTACAAAGCCACAGTTATCAAGACAGTATGGTACTGGCACAAAGACAGAAATATTGATCAATGGAACAAAATAGAAAGCCCAGAGATAAATCCACGCACATATGGACACCTTATCTTTGACAAAGGAGGCAAAAATATACAATGGATTAAAGACAATCTCTTTAACAAGTGGTGCTGGGAAAACTGGTCAACCACTTGTAAAAGAATGAAACTGGACCACTTTCTAACACTATACACAAAAATAAACTCAAAATGGATTAAAGATCTCAACATAAGACCAGAAATTATAAAACTTCTAGAGGAGAACATAGGCAAAACACTCTCTGACATACATCACAGCAGGATCCTCTATGACCCACCTCCCAGAATATTGGAAAATAAAGCAAAAATAAACAAATGGGACCTAATTAAACTTAAAAGCTTCTGCACAACAAAGGAAACTATAAGCAAGGTGAAAAGACAGCCTTCAGAATGGGAGAAAATAATAGCAAATGAAGCAACTGACAAACAACTAATCTCAAAAATATACAAGCAACTCCTACAGCTCAACTCCAGAAAAATAAATGACCCAATCAAAAAATGGGCCAAAGAACTAAATAGACATTTCTCCAAAGAAGACATACAGATGGCTAACAAACACATGAAAAGATACTCAACATCACTCATTATCAGAGAAATGCAAATCAAAACCACTATGAGGTACCATTTCATGCCAGTCAGAATGGCTGCGATCCAAAAGTCTACAAGTAATAAATGCTGGAGAGGGTGTGGAGAGAAGGGAACCCTCTTACACTGTTGGTGGGAATGCAAACTAGTACAGCCACTATGGAGAACAGTGTGGAGATTCCTTAAAAAACTGGAAATAGAACTGCCTTATGATCCAGCAATCCCACTGCTGGGGAAATCCCACACACTGAGGAAACCAGAAGGGAAAGAGACATGTGTACCCCAATGTTCATCGCAGCACTGTTTATAATAGCCAGGACATGGAAGCAACCTAGATGTCCATCAGCAGATGAATGGATAAGAAAGCTGTGGTACATATACACAATGGAGTATTATTCAGCCATTAAAAAGAATACATTTGAATCAGTTCTAATGAGATGGATGAAACTGGAACCTATTATACAGAGTGAAGTAAGCCAGAAAGAAAAACACCAATACAGTATACTAACGCATATATATGGAATTTAGAAAGATGGTAACAATAACCCTGTATGTGAGACAGCAAAAGAGACACTGATGTATAGATCAGTCTTGTGGACTCTGTGGGAGAGGGAGAGGGTGGGGAGATTTGGGAGAATAGCAGTGAAACAGGTATAATATCGTGTATGAAACGAGTCGCCAGTCCAGGTTCGATGCACGATGCTGGATGCTTGGGGCTGGTGCACTGGGACGACCCAGAGGGAGGGTATGGGGAGGGGGGAGGGAGGGGGGTTCAGGATGGGGAGCGCGGGTGTGCCTGTGGCGGATTCATCTCGATGTTTGGCAAAGCTAGTACAATATTGTGGAGTTTAAAAATAAAATAAAATTAAAAAAAAAAACAAAAACACAAAGGTCTGTCTAGTCAAAGCTATGGTTTTTCCAGTAGTCATGTATAGATGTGAGAGCTGGACTATAAAGAGAGCTGAGCGCCAAAGAATTGATGCTTTTGAACTGTGGTGTTGGAGAAGACTCTTGAGGGTCCCTTGGACTGCAAGGAGATCCAACCAGTCCATCCTAAAGGAGGTCAGTCCTGAATGTTCATTGAAGGACTGATGTTGAAGCTGAAACTCTAATACTTTGGCCACCTGATGAAAAGAGCTGACTCATTTGAAAAGACCCTGATGCTGGGAAAGATTGAAGGCAGGAGGAGAAGGGGATGACAGAGGGTGAGATGATTGGATGGCATCACCGACTCAATGGACATGAGTTTGAGTAAACTCCGGGAGTTGATGATGGACAGGGAGGCCTGGTGAACTACAGTCCATGGGGTCACAAAGAGTCGGACATGACTGAGCAACTGAACTGACTGAACTGAATATCACTGATTGAAGAGACTATCTTTTTCCATTGTATATTCTTGTTATAAGCTGTCTATGTATCTGTGAATTTATTTCTGGTTTTTCTATTATATTCCATTGATCTATATGTATTTTGATGCTAATACATACATACTGTTTTGATTATAATAACTTTGGAGTAGAAAGGGGAAATATTAATATGATCTGAAGAGAAACCAGAGTATATGACAATAGCTTTGTAGCAGAACTTGAAATCAGGGAGCATGATGTCTCCCGCTTAGTTCTTTCTTAAGATTGCTTTCGCTACTCAGGGTTTTTTGTGATTCCATAGCAATTTTACAGTTATTTGTTGGGCTTTGTTTCTAAATATATGTCTGGCTAATCTACCTTTACTATATTTGCCTTTACCAATGAGATTTTGACTTTTATATGTTTTCTTGTTGCTAGTAAGTAGCTGTAGATTGGGTGTGTACTTAGGGGAAGGGGAGTTCAGAATCTTCCTGCTTCAGAATCCATCTTGGACTACCCCTTTAAAATTTCTTTCTCTGCTTTTTCATCTTTGTTGCCTCTGATCATTAAGCAATCTTTTTTTTTTTTTGCAGCGAATATAAGCCCATCAATGGAATGTTCAGTTTCTTCATTTTTGATTTTCTGTATTATATATTATTTCTTCCAATGCCAAGGATACAGATGTCAAATAAGGTTCTTTGTGACAGAGAACATGATTTCACAGGGATTTCAGACAATTTCATAGAGGATAATGATAACATAGAGAAATAGAAATTTTTTTCCTCTTGCTGCTTAAAAAAATTTTTTATGCCATGGCTTTCAGCCCTATCACTAATATTTCTTGGTATGGGTTTTTATGTGTACATTAACTGGGTTCAGTGGGCATTCTGGATTTGTACATATTTTTCTTCTAATTTGGGAACATTTTGATACTTATTCAAATATTTTATCTTTTTTTTTCTCTTCTCCTTTTTTGGGACTGCTGTTACTCGTATGTAGATATATTGTATTTTGTCCTAGATGTCTCTGAGGCTCTGTCTTTTTAAAGTTATAATTGACATATTAGTTTCATATGTTCACATTGTACATATTATATACAACCTATTTGTATATATTGCAAAATGATCACCACTATAAGTCTAGTTAACATCTGTCACAATATGTAATTACAAAATTTTTTGTGTGATAAGGACTTTTTAAGATCTATTCTCTTAGCAACTTTGAGATATGCTATATAGTATTATTAAGTTTGGTCACCATACTGTATATTGCATCCCCGTGGCTTATTTTATACCTGGAAGTTTATGTCTTTTGACCTCATTCCCTCAGAGAAATAGAATTTTGATTCAACTTTTGGAAATAATTGAACTGCCTGTTTTTAAAAAAATACCTCTTACAATGGTTTGACATTAAAATGACATCTTAACTAGCATGAACAAAATTCATATCAGAGAGCTTCCATGGTGGCTCAGAGGGCTTCACTGGTGGCTCAGACACTAAGGAATCTGCCTGCAATGAGGGAGACCTGGGTTCAACCCCTAGGTTGGGAAGATCCCCTGGAGGAGGGCATGGAAACCCACTCCAGTATTCTTGCCTGGAGAATCCCTATGGACAGAGGAGCCTAGCGGGCTACAGTCCGTGGGGTCGCAAAGGGTTGGATATCAGAAGGCACACTGGGACAAAAGTTTTCCTAGTATGCCCAGTATACTTATGGGCTTTCCCAAAAGAAGTAGCCTCCCTTTTTGGCTACCTTATCCCTAACACACTAGAAGAGAAATATGCAACCTCTGAAAATCCAGCTTAGCAAACCCAAGTCCAGCCAGTGTCTCCCAAGGGCACTTACATTTTTGTAATTCTTGGTGCTTTTGTAGATGTCTGTGCTAGGGATACTTCCAAGGCTGTTCCAAGATGGACTAAAAGAAGAAAAATTAAGGTCAGGATTTTTTGGAACAGGCATATTTTGGAATAAAACGTTAGAAGAAATGACAGAATCTAAAGAGCCCATAATTTGGATGTCTTGGGACTCTGTCTTTATTGCAGATGACATTTTCTGGTAGCTAACTCTGAAGTGAACAGCTGGTATTTGTGCAAGCCTGGGGGTAAAAAAGGAAGTGTGCCTCTTTTCCAATGCCTGCAAGAAGTAATGAGCATCGTACTTTCATATGTGTGGCACTTTATAGGATAAGCAAAGAGCTTTCACACATGTTAAATCTTATTTGAGCCCTGAATGGTTAACAGTATTATCCTCATTTTTAAGGGTGAGTAAACTGAGGTTTAGAGAAGTTCAAAAAGGCTCTGGAGGGAAGAGAAGCACAGCCTCTGTCTTTAACCTGTGGGTCTTCATGGTCTGGAACAGTGCCTAGAACTACCTTGTGAGTTACAGCAACTTTCTGATGAAGTATGGAAAGTCTGCAGTGATCCAATTAGTCTCATTTCATAGAAATAGGAACCTGGGAGGACCAGATTGCTGATTTCCTGTTCCTGATGCAATCACATAAATTCCAGGATTCTTCAGCTGTGACTAGGGACATATGCTAAATACTACGCCTGAACAAAGAATGCCTGTTTGGGGTGCTCTCAGCAATGTGCTCTCTGGACCAGGCTTATAATTACTGGAAATTAAATCCTGGGGAGGATACTGCCTTTGGTTGGCTCAAAGCCTCATTACCAAATCTGCAGGTAAAGTGTTTCACCCATTTCTCCTTGGCTTAGTGTGCCATGCTGATTTTTAACTTTAAGCTCAGAAACTGTGTAGTCTGTCTCTAAAAACCCTTCTCCCCCTCAATCACACACAAGTTACAGTAAATACAGAGGCATCCAGAGCTCAGAAGACATCATCTTCCAAGGAGAGTTTCTGGGGTGTTTCCCAGAAGAAAACTGTGTGCTTTGGGAGCTTGAGAAGTCTTTCAGGCCCCTGGGCAACCACTTAAGGGTGCTGAGATGGTAAACACACACCTTTGGGTAGGCTCCAACATGCCAGGGGAGGCAAGGAGAATTGCTTGGTGGAACAGGAAAGGTGGACCTAGGCTAAGCTGTAGACATCTGTGTTAGGTTTACCAAGGTTTTTCATTCCTTCATGGCCCAAGTGCAGGCCAAGAAGGAGCCAGAAGTCTGGGAAGATAGCAGAGGCTTCAAGAAAAGCTTTCTTCAACTCTCTGTTCAGAAAATGCCAGAGACATAGAAAGGTACCTACCGAAGGCCTCTCAAGAGTCCCAACAAAACAAACACACCTCCAAGATGCCTCACAGATTGTTTTCCATTACTCTGAACTGTGTCTCTGCTGCTTTCACTCTCTAGATGACCTGATTATATCTATTTTACATTATTGGTATGGCTTATTAGGTACATACCTTATTTGGCAGATTTGAATGAATTTTGGCTACAATCAACTAACTTAAAGTCTCCTATTCTGGGTTATTACATAACTTCTGGGTTACTAGCTTCAAAAGAAAATGAGCCATAATATATTTAGCAGCTGTCTGGGACCAAGACTTGGGTCCCCAGTGCCTCTTAGACTTCATCTCATTTTAAAAAGAAACTACACAGCAACCTCAGTCTTTTGCTGCTCATGTATCTTTTAGACTTACCATGACTTGGAGGTGAACATAGCAGTAAAGCCTGTGAGTAAGTGCATAGATTTTGGGGTGGGATACATCTTTGAAATGCTGGCTCTGCAACATACTGGCTGTGTGATCTTAGGGAAGGTTCTTAACCTACTGAGTTTCAATTATCTTACCTATCAAATGAGAATAATAAAACATATTCACATTTTTTTAAAGACTAATTATGATAATGTTTAACTTGTAGAAGCACTAATAAATAGTAACTACTGTGAAAGGGAGTAGTTTTATTATACTTATCAAAATTGTATAAGAAATTTCAGGGTGTGTTGTCCTGTTTATCGATAACTTGGATCTTATATTACTCACAATTGAACTCTTAGGACCACAGTGAGAAATCCAAACACAAGGCCAGCTAGTAAACCGAGGTCCAGTCCCAGAATGATGGATGCCATGCATGTAAATACCCAGATAACCTAGGAAAACATGAAAATGAAAAATGCTAATTCATCAGGTACCATGAAGTGGGTGACTACCTGTAAAAATAATAAGATCAATTGTCCACGAACAAATCACAGCTTTGTAAAATATTCTGACATCTTTACATACTTTAAGTGGAAATTGGACTTCCCAATACAGGCCAACTGTCCCATTAAAATATTTTTAGATTTAATTTTTGAATAGGTGATATATTGTTGTTTTAGTTACTGAGTCATGTCCAACTCTTTGCAACCCCATGGACTGTAGCCCGCCAGGTTCCTCTGTCCATGGAATTCCCCTGGCAAGAATACTAGAGTGGGTTGCCATTTCCTCCTCCAGGGGATCTTCACCACCCAGGGATCAAACCCCCGTTTCCTGCATTGGCAGGCAGATTCTTTACCACAGAGCCACCAGGGAAGCCCTGATATATATTAACATAGTTCAAAATGAAATTGGTATGAAGCAGAGGCACTTTCCTGGAGGTCCAGTGGTTAAGACACCACATACCCACTGTGGGGGGTTCAGGTTTGAATTCTGGTCGGGGAACTAAGATCCCACAAGCAACATGGGTGACCAAAAAAGTGTGCAGTGAAAACTCTTGGTTGCAACCCTCTCCTTTCTCCATTCATTCCCATCCTCTTTTCTCTCTTACATCCTCTTTTATTTCTGTGTGTGTGTGTATGTGTACACATGTGCATATTTTTCACCAGCATTTTTTTTTTTTTTTGCAAATACAAGCAAATACCAATGCAAAACATAGATTATTTTCCTTTCTTTTAGGGTGTTATACACACTCTTCAATTTGGACCAGTCTCTTTTTACTTAACAATTTGTCTTGGAGATCTTTCCATATAGATAGATACGGAATTTTTTCCCATTCTTTTTATCTGTTCTGGTTTAAATTACAGCAAAATTCTGAAGGGTTTAGCTGCTGCTGCTTCTTCTTTTTTGTTTTTACAATTCCTCAGAAGAGTTGTAAAGATTACTTTAATCAAAATTATAATCGACATGGGGTTTTGCATTTTGTTTCTGCTTCGTGTTTTGTTTTATTTGTCCTTCTAGATTAGAGGGTTTTTTGTTGTTGTTGTTGTTCTTTGGCTTTGGAAGGCCAGCGGTATATGAAGGAGCTCATATGGGATTCTTGTACAAAATGGATCTTCCCAGCGATATAGGACCTTCACAAGTTGTAGCTCATGTGGAAGACTTCACAGTTTTGGCTTATCCACAAAATTCTAATTTCTGCTCTGCTTCCCAAAATGCAAGTAAGACTCAGGAGATAAGGGGACATAATAATATGGCAAGAAGCACATAAGTAATTCCTATTTCAGAAAAAAGGATGGCAAGCAACTTACAGCATCAGTCTTATTCTGCCTCCAAAGATGAGGAACGTCACACACCTGCATAAACATCCCCTTCAGGTTGGCAATTACAACAGCTGCCAAGACTGACTGCCAGGAGAGATGGGGAAATCCGGGTTATTTAGTGGAATGGTTTGCCATTTGGTGACTTTTAAATCCCCTGCTATTTCTTGGGTAGCAGAGCAGGAAAGGGAAAGTAAGCAATTGGTGTGGCGAGAAGCAAGGTTATACCTTCTGCAGGGGTTCCAGCAGCTTCCCCAGGGCAACGATGGCGATCATCACAACCCCAGCCGAGATGATGCCGGCAACCTGAAAGACACACACATCTCCCATAGTCTGGGTCTGTGCTTCTCACTCTGAATGTGTGCTTGCTGCACGCATGTGTGCAAGAGCCTGTTCATGGGCACACAATGCTCCCCCACCTCCCTCCTTCTGCTCAGTCCTGTTGAAAGAAATAAGAATTATTTGCTAAAACCAAATACGTTTAGTAGCTATGGCAGAGAAAAAGAAAATTTCGGGGCTAGGTCTGCTAGAGTAAGGCCAGTTTGGCTTGATTGCACTTGGATACATAACAGACCTCTATTTTTTTGGTGTCAATTTAAGAGGTCAATCATCAGTCATTTGTCATTCCAGGAAACCCAGCCCATCCTTGTTCCTGGACAACAGATCCTTGATGCATTCTTGGGAAATAACTTCTCATAGCACATAATTGATTCTTCCCCATTATTGAATAGGCAACCTGATAACTATTCTAATAACGCTTTGCAGGCACGGTTGCCATGATAATCTCAGAGAAAATAAATTCACCAGTACTGCAGATTAAAAAACACCACATGAGTCTGTTGAGAGGTAGGACCATAAAAGCAAAAATAAACAAATGGGACCTAACTAAACTTAAAAGCTTCTGCACATCAAAGGAAACTATTAGCAAGGTGAAAAGACAGCCTTCAGAATGGGAGAAAATAATAGCAAATGAAGCAACTGACAAACAACTAATCTCAAAAATATACAAGCAACTTCTGCAGCTCAACTCCAGAAAAATAAATGACCCAATCAAAAAATGGGCCAAAGAACTAAATAGACATTTCTCCAAAGAAGACATACAGATGGCTAACAAGCACATGAAAAGATGCTCAACATTACTCATCAGAGAAATGCAAATCAAAACCACTATGAGGTACCATTTCACACCAGTCAGAATGGCTGCGATCCAAAAGTCTACAAATAATAAATGCTGGAGAGGGTGTGGAGAAAAGGGAACCCTCTTACACTCTTGGTGGGAATGCAAACTAGTACAGCCACTATGGAGAACAGTGTGGAGGTTCCTTAAAAAACTGGAAATAGAACTGCCTTATGATCCAGCAATCCCACTGCTGGGCATACACACTGAGGAAACCAGAAGGGAAAGAGACACGTGTACCCCAATGTTCATCGCAGCACTGTTTATAATAGCCAGGACATGGAAGCAACCTAGATGTCCATCAGCAGATGAATGGATAAGAAAGCTGTGGTACATATACACAATGGAGTATTACTCAGCCATTAAAAAGAAAACATTTGAATCAGTTCTAATGAGGTGGATGAAACTGGAGCCTATTATACAGAGTGAAGTAAGCCAGAAAGAAAAACACCAATACAGTATACTAACGCATATATATGGAATTTAGAAAGATGGTAACAATAACCCTGTATTTGAGACAGCAAAAGAGACACTGATGTATAGAACAGTCTTATGGACTCTGTGGGAGAGGGAGAGGGTCGGAAGATTTGGGAGAATGGCATTGAAACATGTAAAATATCATGTATGAAACGAAATGCCAGTCCAGGTTCGATGCACGATACTGGATGCTTGGGGCTAGAGCACTGGGATGACCCAAAGGGATGGTATGGGGAGGGAGGAGGGAGGAGGGTTCAGGATGGGGAACACATGTATACCTATGGCGGATTCATTTTGATATTTGACAAAACTAATACAATTATGTAAAGTTTAAAAAAAAAAAAGAGTCCGAAATGCAGTACTTGGATGCAATCTCAAAAATGACAGAATGATCTCTGTTCGTTTCCAAGGCAAACCATTCAATATCATGGTAATCCAAGCCTATGCCCCAACCAGTAACGCTGAAGAAGCTGAAGTTGAACGGTTCTATGAAGACCTACAAGACCTTTTAGAACTAATACCCAAAAAAGATGTTGTTTTCATTATAGGGGACTGGAATGCAAAAGTAGGAAGTCAAGAAACACCTGTAGTAATAGGCAAATTTGGCCTTGGAGTACGGAATGAAGCAGGGCAAAGGCTAATAGATTTTTGCCAAGAGAACACACTGGTCATAGCAAATACCCTTTTTCAACAACACAAGAGAATACTCTACACATGGACATCACCAGATGGTCAACACTGAAATCTGATTGATTATATTCTTTGCAGCCAAAGATGGAGAAGCTCTATACAGTCAGCAAAAACAAGACCGGGAGCTGACTGTGGCTCAGATCATGAACTCCTTATTGCCAAATTTAGACTTAAATTGAAGAAAGTAGGGAAAACCATTAGACCATTCAGGTATGACCTAAATAAAATCCCTTATGATTATACAGTGGAAGTGAGAAATAGATTTAAGGGATTAGATCTGATAGACAGAGTGCCTGATGAACTATGGATGGAGGTTCGTGACATTGTACAGAAGACAGGGATCAAGACCATCCCCAAGAAAAAGAAATGCAAAAAAGCCAAATGGCTGTCTGAGGAGACCTTACAAATAGCTGTGAAAAGAAAGAGAACTGAAAAGCAAAGGAGAAAAGGACAGATATAAGCATCTGAATGCAGAGTTCCAAAGAATAGCAAGGGGAGATAAGAAAGCCTTCCTCAGTGATCAATGCAAAGAAATAGAGGAAAACAACAGAATGGGAAAGACTAGAGATCTCTTCAAGAAAATTAGAGATACCAAGGGAACATTTCATACAAACATGGGCTCGATAAAGGACAGAAATGGTATGGACCTAACAGAAGATATTAAGAAGACGTGGCAAGAATACACAGAAGAACTGTACAAAAAAGATCTTCATGACCCAGATAATCACGATGGTGTGATCACTCACCTAGAGACAGACATCCTGGAATGTGAAGTCAAGTGGGCCTTAGCAAGCATCACTGCGAACAAAGCTAGTGGAGGTGATGGAATTCCAGTTGAGCCATTTCAAAGCCTAAATGATGATGCTGTGAAAGTGCTGCACTCAATGTGCCAGCAAATTTGGAAAACTCAGCAGTGGCCATAGGAATGGAAAAGGTCAGTTTTCATTCCAATCCCAAAGAAAGACAATGCCAAAGAATGCTCAAACCACCGCACAATTGCACTCATCTCACACGCTAGTAAAGTAATGCTCAAAATTTTCCAAGCCAGGCTTCAGCAATACATGAACCGTGAGCTTCCAGATGTTCAAGCTGGTTTTAGAAAAGGCAGAGGAACCAGAGACCAAATTGCCAACATCCACTGGATCATCAAAAAAGCAAGAGAGTTCCAGAAAAACATCTATTTCTGTTTTATTGACTATGCCAAAGACTTTGACTATGTGGATCACAATAAACTGTGGATAATTCTTCAAGAGATGGGAATACCAGACCACCTGACCTGCCTACTGAGAAACCTATATGCAGGCCAGGAAGCAACAGTTAGAACTGGATACGGAACAACAGACTGGTTCCAAATAGGAAAAGGAGTATGTCAAGGCTGTATATTGTCACCCTGCTTATTTAACTTCTATGTAGAGTACATCATGAGAAACGCTGGGCTGGAAGAAGCACAAGCCGGAATCAAGACTGCCAGGAGAAATATCAATAACCTCAGATATGCAGATGACACCACCCTTATGGCAGAAAGCAAAGAAGAACTAAAAAGCTTCTTGATGAAGGTGAAAAAGGAGAGTGAAAACTTGGCTGAGGCTCAACATTCAGAAAACTAAGATCATGGCATCTGGTCCCATCACTTCATGGCAAGTAGATGGGGAAGCAGTGGAAACAGTGTCAGACTATCATTTTAGGCTCCAAAATCATTGCAGATGGTGATTGCAGCCATGAAATTAAGACGCTTACTCCATGGAAGGAAAGTTATGACCAACCTAGATAGCATATTAAAAAGCAGAGACTTTACTTTGCCAACAAAGGTCCATCTAGTCAAGGCTCTGGTTTTTCCAGTGGTCATGTATGCATGTTAGAGTTGGACTGTGAAGAAAGCTGAGCACTGAAGAATTGATACTTTTGAACTGTGGTGTTGGAAAAGACTCTTGAGAGTTCCTTGGACTGCAAGGAGATCCAACCAGTCCATTCTAAAAGAGATCAGTCCTGGGTGTTCATTGAAAGGACTGATGCTAAAGCTGAAACTCCAATACTTTGTCCACCTCATGCGAAGAGTTGACTCATTGGAAAAGACTCTGATGCTGGGAGGGATTGGGGGCAGGAGGAGAAGGGGACGACAGAGGATGAGATGGCTGGATGGCATCACTGACTCGATGGACGTGAGTTTGAGTGAACTCCGGGAGTTGGTGATGGACAGGGAGGCTTGGTGTGCTGCGATTCATGGGGTCGCAAAGAGTCAGACACAACTGAGCGACTGAACTGAACTGATGGGGACCAAGACTAATTTTGGTTACTATTTTTTAAATCTACAAGGGGACCCACTACCTGTACTTAATTTATACGGGAAAATTACTTATTTGACAAGAAATGCTGTATATTTTGTATCTATGAGCAGATTCAGTTGCTAGACAATTAATTTTCTGTTAAGTGAGAAGATAACCAGGGCTAGAGAATAGTTTGTCATCAGAATTATTTTTTCATGAATCATTAGGAGTCAGATGGGGATGAGAGAAAGCACAGGTTGCAATGTTGAGTATCTATAGATGTGCTGAAATTAGTTGATATCCACTGACACTCATGATTCCATCCATTCATTCAGCAAATATGTTTCTTATGTGTCAGGTACAATGTATGTGTCATAGGTACTAAGGCATTATTCTTACCTTGAGAACTTAATGACTGGAACAATCAACAGTCAACATGTATGTGCCAGAATTTTATAAACAGTTGCTTATTTAATCTATACAGTGTCCCCGTGAGGTGGATACAATGATTACCCCCCATTGCATAGATACTGAAACTGAGGCCCCAACACGAAAAATGCAGGAAAAGTCAAAGAACAAGGGAAGACTTGCCAGTTTAGTTGGTCATTAGTTCCTGGATTTTAGTCCAGACACTTAGACTTTTAACCCCAGAATTTAGTATACATTTCAGTAATTAAATACCAAGTGATTTCTGTGCTTGTTTCATTCTTCAGTATGAAATCCTGGCATCCTTCATTCCTAAATATAATACATGCCAGTGTGTGGCAGGGGGTATTAGCTTACCAGAATGCTATTATCCCCAAACCTTCTGCCAAGGGATCACTTTGCATGGGCATTCGTGGGGGGAAGGGAAGGGGGAGAGGGCTGTCCCCATTTGAGCCTGGAGTTAGCAGACAGTGAACATCAGCTCTTGGGGATCTGCCTGCACCCACTTATAGCCATGTGCCTTGGGGAGCTTGTCAGGTCTCCATGTCCAGTGGAAGCCACAGAAAACTTCACTGCTAACAGCTGCCCCTGAACACAGGAGCAGCTTTGGCAATCACCTCCAACCTTCCCCTTGACTTTCCCCTTGACCACAGATCTCTGGTTATGCTTCCTGTTTGAGGCTGTATTGTTTTATTTGCTCTCTCAGAGCTAGAAATGTCTTCAGAAAAATGGAGAAGGAAACTTGACTTTAAATAGGGTAATTCTGAAAATTAAAAGTAAATGTTTGTTCATCAGGAGCCAAGAAATTGGAGAAGGCCAATTCCTCTGACTCTGTCAGAAAGATCTGTTATGAATGGGAAAGGAGCATCCTGGGCACCTTGGGGACAAATCAAACTCTCCCTGAGCCACTCACTGTTGGAGTCATTCATTTTCTCAGTTACTCTCTTTTTTATATTTATTTGTGTCTCTACCTGGAAAAAAAGTCCTATTTGAAGACTGTGTGTAGATAGTGTGTGTTAAACTATTTACTTTGGATTGTTGCTCCTTATAGTCTCAAAGTACTATTTACTCTTAAATAATAGTTCTTTCTGTGTTGGGAGGAGAAGCCTCCCCAGGCCTAACAGAAACACAATCCCTGAGCCTGCCCCTCACCCCCATCCATTCGGTTTGGCATAGCTGACTCGTGTCCTCTGAAAAGGATGGCCTGAGTACAGATCCTGAACTATCTGGCCTAGGGAAGGAGGAGTTTTTCAGAGATTAACTGGGATGCTGGTTTGGGGGAAGGCCACAACTTAAAATCACAGTTAAAGGCAAGATCAAACCCACATTCAGAACTTCAAGAACAAAAGTTTTTCTCAGGAAGAAATTACAAAGTGTGTAACAGACATATGCTTAGCTAGCAAACTGTGGTTCTGTCAGATGCAAGGCCTCTGGAGGAAGCCCCCGATCCTTGGTAAAGGAAATGTAAATAGACAGCTTTTCATTTTCTTGAAGACAGAATAACTCATTAAGCCACAAAGAGATCTTACTAGGCCTTCTCTATTCCCAGATAACAAATAGAAAAAAATGTGCACCTTCGTTATCAACTGTTATCATCCCTGCAAAAGCAAGTAAGTGGATCTATCTGCCAGCTGGGCAACGACACAAAAAGGTTTGAGACTTACTGCATCATAAAACTATAAAGAGAGGTTTACAGGGAGGGGGTAGATCATCGTTACAGAGATGGAGAGGTCCCAAGTGGAATCAGAATGGGATGTGCAAGTTTTACTTTTTTCAAAGGCTAATTGTCCTGAGTTCTTGTGCAAGCCTTTCTGAGCCACCATTCCCCTGACTCATTCTTTACATCATTCTAGCTTTCACTTTTCACTTTCATGCATTGTAGAAGGCAATGGCAACCCACTCTAGTGTTCTTGCCTGGAGAATCCCAGGGACAGAAGAGCCTGGTGGGCTGCCGTCTATGGGGTCGCACAGAGTTGGGCATGACCTAAGCGACTTAGCAGCAGCAGCAGCAGATGGGTATTACCACATCGCCACCCCGTACCTGTGTCTTTCCCCCAGTACTCTCCTGGACAGCGGTGCGGGACAGGGCAGTGGTAGCCACAAAGCAAGAGAATAATCCAGAGAAGATGTTGCTGATTCCGAAGGCGATGAATTCCTAAGAGAGAGAGAGAATGAATGGTAGTGATGCTACAAATCAAATCTTTGGAAGACTCTTGTCAAGCAAAGAGCATTAAGAAAGCAAACTCCCAAGCCCAGCCTGCCTGGGAGTCCCAGTTTAATTCTTACCATTAAAGGTGCTTGGAGACCTTGAAAAACATGTGGAATCTGGGCTCCATAAAGCCTAAGAGAGGCTTCACTGCTCTCAACTGTTCTGAAGATTGACTTATCTTTTGCTGAAATGCTTTATCTTACTTCCTGGTGAGTGGCCTATCTGTAACTCTCACATAAAATATTTTTTCTGAGGTTGGATGTTTGCTAGGAAGTATATTATGACTTGGAGAATGATTATTCTGATGACTAATCGTTTAATTGCTGTAATTGCTATGCTGTGTTTATGGACACAAACAAGACTTGCAGATTCGCAAGCAGTGGAAAATCAGCGTGGTAATGGATCACGCTGGAATGGATCAGATACAAAACCCATCTTGTATCTGTTACTGGTATCCCCTGCTTTTCAAAAGTTTGGTTTACACTTGGCTTTTATAAAAGATCTATTTAAGTTAGTTACTTGTTTTTGCTAACTCAAAGAAATCTCAAGAGAATTTTTGCTATTATGAAAAAGGGCGAAAAGTTTGTTTTTGCAGCAACCCCTTATAAAGGCAGCATGCTCCCCAAGCAGAGAGAGTGGCAGCACCAAGCTCCTTCCTGGGAAGCTACACTCAGCATCTCAGCACGGAGCCACCATTGCTCTGAACTGTGTGAGCACCTGTTCACCTCAGTGTATTTTGTGCATCTGTTTGCAAGATGTGTCTTAAGGTAACTGCTTCTTCACTTGACTGCCATTTCAGCTCAAGATTTTCATAGGAACTCTCTACTTTTGGATATGGGGAAACCTGTAATTAATTGCACAATGAACTACCTCAGTTTAAAGTGGTCACAACTATTATCATTGATGTTTGTGGCAATCTTTTGCCATATTATAGCTGCCTTTAAAAAAATTACCAAGAAAAAAAAATTTTTTAATTACTAGATTACATGAAGAATTCTTATTCCAACTTGCTCCTAATATGTTAAGCTTAAATGTTATGATCTAACTTTTTAAATTAACTTTTATGAATTAACTTTTTAAAAATTAGGATTACTTTGACTTTTTTCTTAAAAGGTAAAGTGATGCACAGGGAATATAGCCAATTATTTTCTAAGAACCATAAATGGAGTATAACCTTTAAAGCTTGTGAATTGCTATGTTGCACACCTGAAACTTATATAATATAGGACATCAACTATACTGCAATTAAAAAAATAAATCTTTTAAAAATGTAAAATAAAAAAAGAGATGTATCTAGCTAATATAACACATGGAGCTTTTTTGGATACCTAGCCAAACAAATCAACTGTTCAAAAAACTTGCTGCTACTGCTGCTGCTAAGTCGCTTCAGTCGTGTCCGACTCTGTGCGACCCCATAGAGGGCAGCCCACGAGGCTCCGCCTTCCCTGGGATTCTCCAGGCAAGAACTCTGGAGTGGGTTACCATTTCCTTCTCCAATGCATGAAAGTGAAAAGTGAAAGTGAAGTTGCTTAGTCCTGTCCGACTCTTTGCGACCCCATGGACTGTGGCCCACCAGGCTCCTCCGTCCAAGACAACCTAAAAACTGGCTAGATAGTTGATGTTATTAAAGAATTATTATTCATTTTTTTAGTTGTGATAATGATATTGTGGTTATCTACCTAAAAACTGACTGGATATTAGATGATATTATGGAATTATAGCTAGTATTTCTAAAAATATAATGGTGTATCATGCTTATGTTTTTTTTTACATTCTTATCTTCCAGATATATAATAAAATATGGATATATAAACAACAAAATATATTTTAAAAATGAAGTGATACAGCATGCATGTTTCAAAATAACTTCAAATTAGCACACGCAGGAGAGAAACCAACTCAGTAAAGATGGTTGGGAGAAACCAATCCCTTCTTTAACAGACAACAAATTCTTTCCCATATTTTCTTCTTATTTGCAGTCCTACAAACCAGTTCAGCAAAAGGGTGACCATACCTGGTTCCCATCGATGGTGTAATCATGCCTGATGGCGTACACTTTTCCTACAGACACTGCAATGGCGTAAGCGACCACAGAGATGGAAAACGATGCAGTCAGCATCTCAGAAAACAGACTCACAGATGGCATTGCCGGAGGCAAAAACCTAGTTTTTAAATGAAAAATGCTGTGACTATTTGACTACAATGCTCTTCCCCCACCTCACCAAATGCTACGTCAACCCAGCCGTGGGTTGGGTTGATCTACATCAACCCAGACATGAAAGAATTTAACCCAAGAGAACAAGAGGTACATAAGATGGATAAGTGGTAGCACCTGCTTTTACAATGTTCAGTCAGAAGTAGGTGCTATCTCACTGGCTGATTCCTTTGTTCCCTATTTGAGAGACTAGGTGCTGCCTTATCTACACTCTGACAAGAAGAAACCTGTCATTACTGATTTTTTAATACCATATAATCCTATGCTGCACCATCTCACACATTAGTGTTTCTCCTTACAATTTCATCTTAGAGGTCTTTGATGTCTTTAATATCAAAGGTCTTTGATATCTAGGATATCTTTAAATGATATCCTGGCCGTTAAATGAGATTTACCCTGTATAAGAAGTGGGTCAGGTCTGTTACAGAGACAAAGAATGTAAGATGCTGAAACAGAGAAGTGGAAAATCCTTATTGAAGAGCCATGATACTGAAAATCTTCTTGAGTACCCCCAAAAGATTAAATGTATATGGTTATCAGAATGCTCCATAGTCACTATAGTTGTGGGATCAAACACTTACTATTTGACAAAACCAAAGCTACTCACCAACCATATAAAGAAATAAATTTACAAGTTTATAAGTATGCAATCATCCCCAAGTATGAAAATCAGAGAGGATTCCTTTCTTATGCCGCATCTTGATGATTATCTGTATGGCCAGTTCTCTGGCCGAAAAAAAAAAAAATAATAATCTCCCTGACCTACCTAACACCTGAAGCTCCTTTCATAGGAAACTACACTTTTTCCCCTATAGTTGGAAGTGGTAATGTAGAAATAAGGTTCTTATAGAAAGCCATAGAAATCTAGAACCTGCTAATATCTTAATATTATCCAAAGTATTATCCTAAATCTAATATCCTAGAAATTGTTTAATCTACCTTTCTCTTTTTGTTGATTAGGGAACTGAGGCCCAGAAGAGTGAAGTACTTAGTAGGTCTGAGTGTGAATGTTAGATATTAGATGATTTCCTGAGTAGCCAGATCTGATTTGCCCTCTTAGAGCCTGCTGGTTAAGAAAAAGAGTTAGTGGGAGAATAGGGGGCCCTGGTTTGGGTGAATCCCAGTGGGATGCTCAGAAGCTGACCACACTTGGAGAAATTGTATATTTGGCCAAGAAAGGCAGTAGGGGAGTAGGGCAAGTGGTTATGGTTTGGGGGACGGTGTCATTGGACACTGAGCAATATTGACATATGGCATTGACTTTCAATGGGATTAAAGAAAACTGCCAGTAATGGCTGTGCTTTTACTCCCTTCTTGGGGGATTGACATGGGGAGGAGATGAAGAGGTGGGCACGCACAATCTATATTTTGTTTTGTTTTGGTTGCGCCACACAGCATGTGGCATCTTAGTTTCCTGACCAGGCACAGCACCCATGCCCCTGCATTGAAAGTGAGGGTTCTTAACCACTGGAAGGTTAAGTTCCACAATCACTCTTTTGTTCCTCTTTATTTCACCCTTCTCATCTCACGCTCCTTTCCTTGACCTTTTCCAATCTCTCCACATCATGCTTTCTTTTTCAGTTTTTGTTAATGTTGTTATACTTATTTCTGGGGTATCAAAAAGCTGAACAAGACAAGTGAGATCATTACCCTTGTGGAAGAGCTTATATATATATATATATCCCGGGGGCCAGGCAGGTGAGGCAGACCGACCAATCATAACAGGTGGTCTGTCAGAGCATTCAACTTGACTAACGCAACAGTAAGAGGCTTGAGATCCATTTTCAGCAGGAGAGTATCCAGGAAATCTCTTGATAGGGCCAGAAAGGATCACTTGTGGCAGCAAAAAGGAGTGCCCAAAATCTAGTAATAGGACCTGGACTTAGGGGACAGGGCATTTGCCATGGACCTCCTCTAAGAGTTACACCTTAGGAAACCTGACAACGTGGATCTATAAAATATATTTTTAATATAGCTGCTTGTAACTACTCAAATAATCTAGTTGTTAGGGTGAAAACACTGGAACTCAAGGAGCCACACTGCATCTTTTTATTACTAAATTTATACCAGCATTAGGATTCACTATCAAAATGTTGATCCTCTAACGTAAAGTTTCCCAAACTTACCTAATCATTAGAATCATATGAAGCCCCTTTGAAAAATATTAATTAGGTTCAGGATGAGAACCAGGAAGGAATTTGTGTTAACAAGACCTCCTGTGATTCATAGAAAAAAGTGAATTTGTGAAACACTGGAATGGATGATACATAAATTAAGCCCCATGTAGCCAGTTGTAACTTTTCTTTCTTTTTTTTAAATAGATTAGAAGAAATCATACAATTAATCTAATGTCATGGCAGCAGTTCCCCGTGGAATAAGCCCCGGGGCTGGGCTGGGCTGAGGAATTTCAATTAAGAGCATGAAAAACACAGAGTGTTATAGGTCCCTCAGCTACTATTCAATGGAAGGGAAACCGGTACTTACTTGTCATCTAATAGCAAGTCTAGTCATGAATGCTGTAAGTTAATGTTACAAATCTAATAAACATTTGCGTTTCTTTTTCACTGTCATATGATCAAATTATGATGTAGGGCCCTTGGTCCACTCTGCACTTTATGAAGGATCTCACTGGTGTTTTACAAGAAGCTGAAGCTGAGATTTCAGTGGTTTGTTATTATCTTTGTGTTGCTGGCTCAGATGGTAAAGAATCAGCCTGCAGTGGAGGAGGCCTGGGTTTGATCCCCAGATCAGGAAGATCTCCTGGAGAAGGGAATGGCAACCCATTCCAGTATTCTTGCCTGGAGACCTCTATGGACAGAGGAGCCTGGTGGACTACAATCACGGGGTCACAAAGAGTCAGACACAACTGAACAGCTAACACTTACACTATAGGAGAACCCCCCTCTGCCCCAGGGCCACAGAAATGGATGATGACAGAGGACAAAGACTCTTAGTTCCTTACTCTTTTAATTCACCAGACTATCAAAATATCAAACCAAAAGATCATGCACTTTATTTATAGGAACAAATGATATAATTATTATCCTAAGCTGATTATATGGAAGAGAATTTAGGCCAGATCTCCCTTTTTCTTTAAGCAGATTGTTCTCAGTACAATAAGCGTTACACACCATGATTCTGCTTATACTGTAATTGTATATGTGAGTTTAAATCAGGAGTCTGGAGTTAACCGTGCATGTCCTGCCATGTTTTAAGAATGTAAAGAAAAAGAGAGAGCATATAGTGCTGCTTTTAAACAAATGACTTGATCTTTACCTGATAGTTTGCACAAATGGGATATTTCTTTAAGATCATACACATGAGACTATTGAAGGATCACCAGTGAAATGAAGCTTGTTTCATTTAAATAGGAGGTACTGACAATGTATTATTAATGCCTAAGAGGAACTCCATACTCACCCACTTGGGATGGATTTAACAATGCCAGCATTATACTTTTTTTCCAGGTCAACTCCATACGAAATGGCAGTAGCTGCTATTGTCTGAAATAAAACAAAAAAGGTTTTAAAAAAGTTCATTTGTTTGAACAGTTCCTTTCTTACAAAGCTAATTAATGCTGAATTTTCTAATTATACATTCTACTTACCACAATCACCTCTATAGGAATAGGGACTGGGATTTTGTGTTTAAATCGATCATTTAATTCCTTAACTGCCATACAGATGATAATGGTGAGTAATCCAGCAATGAAATCAGCAAGATTAGTGTTACTAATATTTTGAAAAATCTCAATCAGTGTCTGTAAAAAAAAATAATTTCATATACCTCCTGTATTAAAAATCACATCATAATCAAAGAGCACTTAAGAATTTCATGTAAAATTAAAAAAATTTTAATTTGTGTTTGTTAATACAGACACCATTAACTTCCAACCCTTGCAATGTAAATACCAAGTTGGTAATGATGGTTAACTTGGAGTGGCAAAAGTATGGGTGATTTCTGCTTTCTTATTTTAGCTTATCTGTATTTTTTACAATAAAAATGATATCTTTTAAAAGAAAGTATATCATCATATACTGTCTTTTGCTTGCAGAAAAGCTTTGAAATTTTATACCTTAAGTAGCTTTACAGGTGCTACTAAGTGACCTAATTTTCATCATGTTGATATGTATTATTGAGATTAAAAACAGAAATCAAAAGTCCTGGTTAACCAATATTTTAGGTTAAACTTTCACTAAACATGAATGATACAGATGTTAATAAAAATTCCTAAAATTCTTCATATGTAGATACATATGGATTCATCCATTCTTTATGGCAAAGAAAAGCTATTGAATTGATATATAGGTCAAGTAGAAATTTTTGGAAATTAATTTGGTACTTAGTTCAAACTTGAACTATGATCATTTAAATAAAACTAACTCTTTCAAAAAAAAAAAGCAAGAGAGTTCCAGAAAAACATCTATTTCTGCTTTATTGACTATGCCAAAGCCTTTGACTGTGTGGATCACAATAAACTGTGGATAATTCTTCAAGAGATGGGAATACCAGACCACCTGACCTGCCTCTTGAGAAATTTGTATGCAGGTCAGGAAGCAACAGTTAGAACTGGACATGGAACAACAGACTGGTTCCAAATTTGGAAAGGAGTACATCAAGGCTGTAACAGTGCTTATTTAACTTATATGCAGAGTACATCATGAGAAACGCTGGGCTGGAAGAAGCACAAGCTGGAACCAAGATTGCTGGGAGAAATACCAATAAAGTCAGATATGCAGATGATAGCACCCTTATGGCAGAAAGTGAAGAGGAACTAAAGAGCCTCTTGATGAAAGTGAAAAAGGAGAGTGAAAAAGTTGTCTTAAAGCCCAACATTCAGAAAACTAAGATCATGGCATCTGGTCCCATCACTTCATGGCAAATAGATGGGGAAACAGTGGCTGACTTTACTTTTTGGAGCTCCAAAATCACTGCAGATGGTGATTGCAGCCATGAAATTAAAAGACACTTGCTCCTTGGAAGGAAAGTTATGCCCAACCTAGACAGCATATTAAAAAGCAGAGACTTTACTTTGTCAACAAAGGTCCATCTAGTCAAGGCTATGGTTTTTCCAGTAGTCATGTATGGATGTGAGAGTTGGACTATAAAGAAAGCTGAGTACAGACTCTTGAGAGTCCCTTGGACTGCAAGGAGATCCAATAAGTCCATCCTAAAGGAGATCAGTCCTGGGTGTTCATTGGAAGGACCCATGTTGAAGCTGAAACTCCAATACTTTGGCTACCTGATGAGAATAATTGACTCATTTGAAAAGACCCTGATGCTGGGAAAGATTGAGGGAAGGAGGAGAAGGGGACAACAGAGGATGGGATGGCTGGATGGTATCACTGACTCCATGGACATGAGTTTGGGTGGACTCCGGGAGTTGGAGATGGACAGGGAGGCCTGCCATGCTGCAGTCCATGGGGTTGCAAAGAGTTGGACATGACTGAGCAACTGAACTGAACTGAACTCTTTCCAAGTGGACATAAATCCAATTCAAGAAAAACTAGTTTATTTTGTAAATAGGAGGTTTCTGGGACTCAAGGGAGATTAGTAAGGAAGACTCTCAAGAGAGAATACTAATACCATTGTTATAGGAACTTCCATAGAAGGCATGATTTTAGAAGGTTCTTCCAGACAAGTAAACTCCCAGTGAAGGTTACTTTCCTTTGAATGAGTCCTTTTATAGATATGTATTTCATATGAAGATAAAATATTGCTTCAAATAATTATAACAACAATCTGGTAACAGTTATGTATAGTGATCACCAAGTAATGTAGGAGTCATCTTGCCAGCAACCGCATTCTTTGGAAAACTTTCAAGAGTAAGGGATGAGAGGAGAAGCCATTGTGTAAGCAAAATACATTCCACCAAGTGCTTGAACTAGAGTTCAAGAATCTGACTTGTGGGAAGCCTCTTGGATTTTCACCCAGTATTTTTGTCCTTGCTTTAAACCCAATACTAGCATGTTTACTTTGAACACTTTCCAGAGGCAGTATAATTGCTAGAGGCATATACATTGATAGTAACAAGATGAAGCCAGTGATAGCAAGGTGAAAAAGAAAACAAATCAGAAACTATACAAGCAGACACAACAACTCAAGAATTTAAGGCATCTACCATAGCAGTGCAGGCTTCCCATTGCTAGTAGTAAAGAACCGCCTGCCAATGCAGGAGACGTAAGAGACGTGGGTTCAATTCCCTGGTCAGGAAGATCCACTGGAGGAGGAAATGGCCACCCACTCCAGTATTCTTGCCTGGAGAATCCCATGGACAGAGGAGCCTGGCCGGCTATCGTCCATCAGGTCAAAAAGAGTCAGACACGACTGAAGCAACTTAGCACACTTAGGGCTGTGTACTACAGCCCTAAATAACTCGGAGTCTTGAAGGTATTGCTATCCAGTTCTTTATATAATCAAATTTCTTGATGATGACCCTCATTAATTCATGAGCTAAACATAATACTTCAATTAACTGTCTACACAATAAAGGTTTACTTTCAACGCAAGATGGAAAAATTCAAACTTAAGAACAATATGAACAACTATCCCAACCCTAAAAATTTTCACCTTACAAAAATGATCACTATAGGATTTTCATGAAATCTATGGGTCTCACTTAGACCTTTGAATAAAAAGCATCTGTGACTGTATTAAAAATGTAATATGAAAAAAATAAAATAAATGTAATGTGAGTTGCAAAAACCAAAATCAGTTTACATTACACAATTACATCAAACAAGGCTTATGAATATATCAGTTGCCTATATTGAATATTTATTCAGAATCTCTTATGAAAAGTTATACAAAAGAAAGCTTAATATATGTGGAAATAAAACTCACCCATATAAACTGAAGTAGTCAGATTGTATTAATATTCCAAGATACAGAAATGAGACTTAAGAAAGCACTGAAAACTAATTCTAACTTATTAATAGTTTAATAAATTAAATTAAAATACTAACTAAAATATGGATACACTTATGATTCCATATTTCAGCCTAGTATTCTGACCAGGCAAATCAAGATAATAAAACTTTTCAGAAATGGGTAATATTTTATTATATTTCCTACTATGCTTGGAAAATTTTAGAGCCATTTCATTTAAAGAATTTCTTCCTACTGGGTGTATGAAGCCATAAGTTAAAAATTATACCTGTATTACATATGAGGAAATTCATTAGTTAACTTTTGGTGCCAAATTTATTTTAATTCATCTTGTCTCTATGAATATAACAAACCCCTTGCTGTCAGGAATTTCCTCCTACCAGAACTTCTGTGCATATATAAGATCAACCCTTAAAGTGTTACTTTTGTTTTATAATGGCTTCATTTTTACATACGGAAATAGGTTCTAAGTAACGAATCTGATCAAGCTTGGGGGTAGCTTTCAAAACTCTCACCATCTGGGCAGAACTTTTCAATGTGGTCTTCCTTCTTGTTAGGGAGGAAATGGGGACACAGAGCCAATTTAGTCAGCAAGCAGAAAGACTTCCCTTGTCTATCAAGACAGACCACTCAGAGTGAATGGTAGGAAAACATATCCAGTTTGAAATGGACTGCATGATTTACTTACATAATTGAGTAGGTACACGGTAGCTTGAGTATCACTAATTCTGAACTCTGCCAACACCTTGTCATTTTCTTTCTGTAGCCTCTATCTTTTTTTTTTTTTTTTTTGGCCACACAGCATGTGGGATCTTAGTTTCCCAACCAGGGATAGAACCTGTGCCCTCTGAACTGGGGACATGGAATCTTAACCACTGGATCACTAGGGACATCCCTCCCTTTTGCATCTTATACCCAGCCATCTCTGGCATTTGTAAACTGAAGTTTCTATTTTTCTTTCTTTTCCATTGTTTCCTCCTCCAATTATTTATATTCATTATTTCCTTTTTCTTTTTTTTTGAAAGAGGAGCAGGCAGATGATCCAAAGCACAAGTTTATAACAAAAGGGATGTTAACTCCGTTCCAGGGAAATCCATCTTACAACAACCTTACAGTCTTTCCTGGAGGAATCCACAAATGCCCTGCATTTGTTGAAGGATTCTTTCATGAATAATCACAACTGGTAATATCATAAGCAGAATTCTCTGTTCAGGTACTGAGCGGCTCATTCAACCCTTATGCAATTATTTCCAGACCTGCTGTTTCTTCTTTTTTCAGAAAAGCAAGCTTATATTCACCCTCACACAAGGATGACTGAAGTATCTTTATCCAACTTGGCTGACCTGTGAGGAATGGCTTGCAGAATTCTCTAACACATTCTAACCTGAGGCTTCAAGAATAATGTTCAACACAACATAAGGCACATAATAGCTTAATATTTTTGACCTTGTTCTATCTAGCATTTCCTAGTTTACTTTGGTCTCTGTTGAAAGTGGAGTTATTTGCAGTAAGCTTTATCTTAAACATGTCCTAAGAGACCAGAAAAACTGTGAAATTTCATTTCCCCCATCTTCAGAAGTCCAACAGTGACCAAGGACCCAGATTACCTATCAGGCTGGGCCTCCTGTTATCTGTGAGGATGCAGGCCTAGCAATGTTCATACAGGGAGGTGAGCACACTCAGTCAGGGGTATCTTGGTAGATTCAGGAGTCAGTGGGTTTGTAAAGGAGTGAAAAGCCCCTGGCACATGGCAGGTTTCAATAAATAACTTATTGAAAAGATGAATGGATGATAATAAAGGGATAAATGAATGAACAGTTGATAGAGAAAATAAGAAAGCAAAAAACAAACAACAACAATAACCACAGTGTGTAGAGACTGCAAAAATGAGAGAACCTGTCAGAAAAAGGCAATCAGATGATCTCAAAGCAAACCTAGGACTTGGTAGGGAAAAAGAAGTCAAATATGACATGCCCAGAATCACATCATATTTAATCATAGGATCATAAGTGGTAGAACCAAGACTCCAAAGTTCATAGTCTTGATCACTATGTTAAACTGCCTCCTCTACCTAGTCCTGGGCTTCTCCAATGGCTCAGCAGGTAAAGAATCCACCTGCAACGCAGGAGACACAGGAGATCCTCTGGAGGAAGAAATGGCAACCCACTCCAGTATTCTTGCCTAGGAAATCCCATGGACTGAGTGAGGAGCCTGGTGAGCTACAGTTGAAAGGGTTACAAAGGGTCAGGGATAACTGAGCTGTTGAGCAAGTATGCATCTAGTGCCACTGCTCAGCATGGTATCTGGCTCATAATAGACACTTGGTATATTTGTTGAATAGATAAAGTAATGCTAATGTTTAATGGAACTACGGCAATGCTGCAAACTTCAGCAAACCCTTGACCAACTCACTAATTTTTAGATAGGTATGCACAGCCTTACCTCATTTTAAAAGAAATTAAAGGTCATTAGAATACACGGGTCATTAAAGGACTCCATTCTTAATCCTAGCACATTGTATTTGGTATCATTCTCCCCAAGCTAGAGTGACATCATGTTACTATTATCACCACTTTTCAAGCATCGATAATATGCTCTATATAGAACACATATTTAGATCCAAGAACTTTTTCAAATCTAATTAGTGTGAAATACATCCTTCTTTTGCATCTCTTTTGCATGTTGAATCATCTCCGAATCTAACGTTCCTTTTCATCTATAATTGCTGGGACATTTACATTATGCATTTTATGGACTCTCAGAGTTAAAAAAGGCTTTAGAGATACATCTCCAATCATTTCACTTTATAAATAAAAAAGAAAATAAGTCTTGAGATGTGAAATAATAAGTAATTTCAGCTTAGTTCCCAGAGATTGTACCCACCTCCCCTGCAGTATAAGCAGAGTCTTAACCTATGGCCCGCCAGAAAAGCCCCTCAAAATAACACTCTTTTTTTGAGTACTTTGTTACTCATCAGCCCCTAGGCCATGGGCTTCTCATACAGCCTTATTTAACTTAATTTGTAGATATTATTACCAACTCCATTTTGCAGGGAAGGAAGCAGAGGCATATCAATTTGCTCATGCAATAGAGCAAATAATAAATAATAGAGTCAGGATATATGTGAATCTTGGTCATCGAAACTGAGTTTTCAGCCACTATCCTACACCCTGTGTCCAAAGTCACTTAGCTTGTCAGAGGCAAGGTTGAGAATGGAACTCAAGTGTGCTGCCTCCCAAACCAGTCTTCAGTATAAAACTTTGCTTTTATTAATATTTTGAAGATTGATGACACTTCTGAAACCATACTGACCCACTGAAAACAATGATTTGCAAACTCTGCCTTCTTCAATGTGACTCCTGGTGCTACTACTTCTTTCAGAGAAGAATGTTGTCAATGGCTCCCAAAGCATGACATGGAGGAGCTTATACTCTCCAGACTCAGGTTCAACAGGAAAAGTGAGCCATCCCTGGAGGCAAGCAACACTTACATAGATGATGGAGAGAATTCCATTATAGTTTTTGGTTGAAACATTGAGGACAATCTTTAGCTGTGAGACCAACACTTGGAAGGCAGCAGCTGTTGTGAATCCACCAACCAAAGGATCTGCCAGATACCTCACTATGAATCCAATCTGCAAACCTCCAAATATCAACTAGAACAAGAAGGAAGGAAAAATTAAATGCTTGCCTGGGAGAAGGACCAACACTTTTGAACTATTCATGAATTAAAACTTAATACCAACTAAAACTCTGGCCCTACCTCTCCCATCCACCATTCTAAAATTTGAAAAACATGTGTAGTATGAAAGTACTTCTAGATATATAATAAAAATTCATGTAGGTTTTCTTCCTGTGACTTGTAGGTTTCATGGCTCCAGTGACCAGAATATTTTTTGTCTCTTTATGGGTCCTGGCACAGCTCCCTTCTCCTATTTTCATTCTAATCACACATGTTCCTCTGTCTTGTTTTTTCTGTCTCTGACTTTGATGATTAAGTGAGCCTTAATAAGTGGAGGCTTGCTATTTTAGCATCTGACCTAAAACAGTATAACTTAAAAAATAGCTTTGAGAGTCTTAAATTGATTTGTTTTGCTTTTAAATGAGTCTTTAAGTCCACGTGCTTAACAGTTCTTTCAGATACAAATCCTGCCAACCTCTATATCGCTTGTAAGCCCATTACCTGTATGATTCCAACCAAAAGAGTAAGGGTGCTCGCAATCAATACTCTTGCTGCATCTCTAGCTGCAAAGTCTATTATGGTGGTATTCAGTGCAGTTCCATTACTGCTAGATACAAGAAAGTGTTCGTCGGGGGCCATGCTCAGAACAACAGATCCCACCATTAAACTGACCACTGGGAAAGGTCCTGGGGGAAAAAAGTCATTATCAATTAATAATTGTTAATCACTTGTAAATCAACTATACTTCAATTAAAAAAACTAAAAAACAATATTTATTATTAATTGCAAATGCTTAGGTTCAACATGTCTACACAGGATTAAAGATGCATCTGAAGTAATTAGCTGTGATTGGGAAAATACTGTTTGTTCACAAAAGAAGCTAAAAAGCAGATGTTTCAAGGCATTCATGACCCAGTAATGAGCAAGAGAGATGTGCAGGTGGGTCACTATACTACAGCTCTCAGACACTTTGCATTACACAGGAAGGCTGTCTAAACTGTGTGTGATCTCCTTGTGTATGGGTAGGAACAAGGGGATGGAGCGGGGAGTTGTCAAGAAAGGTTTCCCGGCAGAAATGGCATATTAGCTGAATCCTTACTTGTTCCATCTTATTTTTATTCCATGTAAGTTTATTTCCTAGAGCATCCAGTGTCCTGATCTCTGTGGAGCTGAGGACCTTGATCAATATCACAAGGTCAAAATTTGGTTAAAGAAATAGCTAAAGTAAAAAACAAACAAAAAATAGCAAAGGTAGTGTAGACTTTCTCTTTTTCTTTTTCCAAGACAAATTATTTTTTCATATCAAATATCACTCTGTAGGCTTCTACATTTCAAAAAGTACGTTTCTTTCAGCAGCTGCTCTATCACTACTGATATTTGTATCTATGATGATGAGGATCCTATCCTTTGATCATGGAAGGCTTTACCAGTTAGAAGGACTCAGTACCAAAATCCAGTAATCTGAAGTGTCTAAATGTATAGAATACCAGAGAGAAAAAAAATCAACTTCCATGTTCCTTACCTTGTCATGCATTTGGTACTAATCAACTCTCCCAGGTAAGGAAGTTCTTTTAATCATTAATCTCCTCCTGATCTCCCTTTATAGACAAGGAAATATTCCAGACACTGGCAGAAATATTATACAACTAAGGATAAGGATAAGGGTTGGAGATAGAGCAGTAGATGGCTCTATTTGTTTCAAGAGGATTGCCCAGGTAGACATGTCTAGCCAGCAGATGGATGTAGGCGAAAACTTATCTCAAGTATAAATGTCAACGTTGCAAAATAGCATTAAAACATTCATTTACTAGAACATTCTAGCAGAAGAAAATTCAAATTTCAGGAACATCAGGAAATAAATCTATTTGGGGCTATACCAAGAAGGAAAGCCAAGCTTAGTTTCTAAATTGTTTTGGCATAATTTTCCCAGTCTTCAAATATTAGTGACTTAAAATAACTACGTTCTTTAATAAGACAATGAATATGTATTTGATGAACATAATTTAGTAAAGCTAATTTAATCTAGCAAAACAGGTTCAAAGACCTCTTCAAGATTCTTTTCCCTTATCATTTTTCATTTTAGAACACTTTCTAAATAGAGTCAAATGTGTTAACATTTTTGAAAAGTCAAACATGGCAAGATTTGAAGGTAGTCTATAATTTTTTAACCATCTTTCAATTTTCTCCTCTTCATTATAAAAAAAGTTAGGTGTAAAGCCACCTAATAGCATAGTATTTTGAAAGCTAAGGAGAAACCTTTGCATCACTGAATAGGAAAGCCCTATCTTGCTAGAAAACAGTAACAAAGATAGGGAAGCAGAACACACATAATATAGCCCAAACACGTTCAGTGTGAACAAACAGAATTGTATATGCTTATAATTACCAACTGAGATGTGTCTTGATGTTCCAAAAATAAAGTACGTCAGGATAGGAAAAAAAGCAGAGTAGAGACCATATCCGACAGGAACAGCAGCTAGTAGAGCATACGCCATGCCTGAAAATACATCCAAAATGGTCAAGTTCAGGAACAAGCTTTGTGTCTACTGGACAGAGAAAAGCCTTTTCATAGGTCTCTTTAATTTGCAGCTCATCTTGAGTGATCTCCTTATTTTGCACATGGTCTGTGGCTATGCTAGGATGCAGAACGTGATTCAAATCATCTACTCAAAAGAACTGACACAACTGATCAGTAATTCAACCATCCACTCAGGTGAGTCGGGGGAAAAGCTGTTGATTAAAAACTTGATCAGTTCTATTCAAAGGTGTAGTCTGGCTTTGTCTGAATTAAGTGTTTCTCTGAGTAATGAGGAACATATGTACTTTCTCCTTTCTTGTTGGGGAACAGAAGTTAGATCCAAACAAAGAAAAAAATCTGACCTTTGTACATAGCACTAGGAGATCAACACCTTCGCTAGGCTTCCCCAAGGGGTTTCCGGGTCCATGAATGTCACGCTGTATGCAGAATCTCAGCCTTCCCTTGTACATGGGGGTTGGAAGGCAACAATGTGTTGGGGTTTGGGAGTTTTGTTTTGGGCCTTAAACAGTGAACATTTATTTTTTAGAGTTCTGAAAGCTAAGAAGTTCAAGATCAAACTACCAGCAGATTCAGTGTCTGGTAAGCACCCTTTTCTGGTTTGCAGATGGCTGCTTTCTTGTTGTAACCTCACACGGCACAGATTTCCTAAGGTCACTAAGCCCACCATGAAGACTCTACCTGATTGCCTTCCAAAGGCGTGTGTTGTGTTTAGTTGCTAAAGTAGTGCCCAACTCTGCAACCCCATGGACTGTAGCCTGCCAGGCTCCTCTGTCCATGGGATTTCCCATGCAAGAATACTGGAATGGGTTGCCATTTCCTTCTCCAGGGTATCTTTCTGACACAGAGATAGAACTAGAGTCTCCTGCATTGCAGGCAGATTCTTTTACCACTGAACCACATGGGAAGCCCTACCTCCCAAAAGCTCCGACCTCCAAATACTGTCATACTGGGGATTAAGTCTTCAAGAGATGAATTTTGGAGGGATACAAACGTTCAGTCCATAGCACTTTCCTTCTCCTGTGGGTTGTTTTTTTAAATACTTCATAGGTAGTCAGCATATCTTCTACCTCCCCACATTTCACTCACTCACAATGACAGAACATCAAGTTCTTTGACCTTTTGGTCATTGATAAAGAGTTACATGTATAACAGTTTTTTTAAAAAGTGATGGAAGCAGCTTAGATGTCAACAGATGAACGAGTAAAGACGTTGTAGTACATATATATACCGTAGAATATTATTCAGCCATAAAAAGGAATGAATTTGAGTCAGTTGAATTGAGGTGGGTGAACCTAGAGGGTAAAGTAAGTCAGAGGGAGAAAAATATTGTATATTAATGCATATATATGGAATCTAGAAAAACAGTGCTGATGAATCTATTTGCAGGGCAGGAATAGAGATGCAGGCAAAGAGAACAGATTTGTGGACACAGCAGGGGAAGGACAGGGTGGGACAAATTGAGAAAGTAGCGCTGAAACATATACATTACCATATATACAATAGATAGCTAGTGGGAAGTTGCTATATAACACAAAGAGTTCATCCCCATCCTCTGTGACAACCTGGAGGGGTGGGAGAGGGGGCTGGTAGGATAGCAGGGAGGTTTGAGAGGGAGGGCATATATGTATACTTGTGGGTGATTCACATGGTTGTATGACAAAAACCAACACTACATTGTAAAGCAAGTATCCTCCAATTAAAAATTTTTTAAAAGTGGCAACAACTTAAATTGGTGCCCCAAATGATGTATTTATCCCTGTCTCAAATCAGGGAAGTGGTTAACTACACTATATTTCATATACTGTAATCTATGAAATGAAGTTGATGTGCTGTATAGAAATAATTTACTACTAATAGTAATTTACCTCTTTCCAGTGCAATACAGTACATGTAAGAAATAAGTAAGAAAAGGCAGAATTCAAAATAGTGATCAGGGAGTGCCCTGGAAGTCCAGTGGCTAGGACTCAGTGCGTTCACTGCTGTGGTCCAGATTCAATCCCTGGTCAGGGCACTGAGATCCCACAGGCCAAGCAACATGGCCAAAACAACAACAACACAAAACAGTAATCAGCATGCATGCTTCTACTTTTGTTAAAGTAGACACGTTTGTTGTATGAATTTTAAAATGTGGGACGATTTCATACAGTTTAGACATGTAAAAAGTGTAATATAATAAACACCCAAGTATCCAACATCTAGTTTAAGAACTAGATCATTGCTGTACAGTTGAAACTTTCTATATACTTTTTCTCAATCACATCGTTTTTCCTCCCTCCACCCTCAGGAAGCAACACTCTTTTGAATCTAGTGTTTATCATTCTCGAACATTTTTTTATACTTTTAAATAGATACTTATTTATGTGTCTGGTAGGATATTTATTAAAATTTAGGTTTAGTGGACTATCTACAGAGCAGAATCAAAGGAGACTTCTGAAGAGGTATTTTTCATGTTCCTTATAATGTGTTTTCTAGTTTCCCACAATAAGCATTCATTCATTCAACAACTATTGATTATGTACCCTTCATGTGCCAGCCACTGTTCTAGGCTTAGGGGAATACTGGAGTAGACAAAACAAAGTCTCTGCCCTTAGAGAGTGTGCATTCTAGAAAAGTCTGTATTCTGATGTAATTATTTTCATATATAAATTACAACAAGCAATCATCTCAAGGACATAGAGTAGAAAGGTGAGGTCACAAAGGGAAGACAAGAAAAGAAGGAGCAAAAAAAAAAAAAAAAAAATCCAAATTAAAAAATATTAGAAAAGAAAAGAAAAGAAGGAGCAAGGAATGAGAACAGCCTATTTCCTATGTACATTTTTCAAGTCCTTCTCAAATTTCCACTTTCCTAAACTGGCTCTGCAGTCCTCACAGACCTGGAGAATGCAGGCTTTTTCAATTTTCACATAATATCCTATTTCAGGACAACTGCTACTCAAATATACTGTAATCATATTGTAAGGGAATTTGGTACAACAATTTTGAAATTATACATAATTTGTAAAGAAATTTGTCATTGATTTAAACTATGGAATCTCTGTGTTGGTGCTCCTCCTATGTAGGACGGTGCTACAAACCATAAAGGTGGTGCTAACAAACATTCAGAAGCATCTAGAAGGCATAGGTAGGAAGTAAGAGAGCAGGCCCCCCATATCTGTGAATAAAAAACAGCAATAAAAGGGCTGCATTGATTTCTTGCTGCCTGGAGGGAATTTTTTGTTAATAATAAAAGTGAAAAAGATCCCATGGCAGCACTCACCTTCTGAGATGGACCACACTCTGTCTGTGGAGTGTGTTTCTCTCTAAATAAATCCACTTCTTAGAAAAAAGCAAAACAAACCCCATGATCCTTAGCATTTCTGGCTTCTCAGTAACATGATTGATGAGTTTTTTCCTACCCCTTAGCAGCCCAGCCATCGGATATATCGCAGCCTTTGCCATCCCTAGAAACTGCAGCTCTGAAATCTCAACATTGAGCCTCCTTTTCTCCACCTAGAGACATGCAGCCTTTCCGCTCACCTATCCAGAATCCTTAGTGCAACATTTTTTTGTCCTCATGAGGCTTCTAACCCATGAACAGATCCACTATCCTTAGCACCCTCCCATCTTCATTTGCCTCCTTGTCCCTAGAATTTTCACAAATACTCTGGATTTCTTTGCTTCACTCTTTCTCTTTTTCTCCTGTCTTCTCTGATAAATCTCCAGTCTGGCCAAACTCAAGCATCACCCTTTTCCATGCCAGCATTCAAACAGCTGAATAACTGAACTAAAGACGTCTACATTTGGGCTGGCCAATTTCATGCAAATTTCATGATAGCAAGCCCCAGATGGAATGCCACACTGCCTGGCCATCCAATTACATTTCCTCAGCAAGTGTGCTTTTCCTCTTCTCAAGACAGCTACTCAGACTTCCCCTACTTTCCTCAAATTCCCCATTCCCCTTCTTAGACATGGTTCAGAGATGAACCTTAGACTTCATCCAAAACCTGGAATCCATGAGATGCCCATTGGTTTTTTACAATGCAGTGCTTGTCTGTCTTTTCTCCTTTGAAAATGGAGGAAATATCCCACGTATCTCTAAGGAGTAGCCTTCCCACTTCTATCCTTGTACCCATCTACACTTGT
Organism: Bos indicus; assembly: GCF_029378745.1. Taxonomy (NCBI): domain Eukaryota; kingdom Metazoa; phylum Chordata; class Mammalia; order Artiodactyla; family Bovidae; genus Bos; species Bos indicus. The sequence continues at coordinate 49,010,444 of NC_091763.1, read as the reverse complement.
CCCTTGTCATTTCTCCTCTTCCTTGTGGACCACAGATTTTTCTATCAGCTAGGTCATTCCCACTGGGTTACATCTATGTTCTAGTACCTCCTGTATTATAAGAAAAATAAATCCTCCCATCACTTTACCATTGTCTTTTATGCCTCTGGAGCCACTTCTCTACTCTGCTTCATGGCAAACCTTCTTAAAAATATTGCCTGTGTTCCATCACCAAGAGTATTCCACACTACAGACACCCCCTCTTCCACCCATCCTTTAAAATAGAGCAGAAAACAATTCCTCTCTTGGTTTTGGAACCCACATCCTTCAGATTGTTCTTTTTCTCTATCTTCCTGAGCCCAACATCATGTTTCTTTGTGGCCCCTGCTCCTCTGCCCTGACTTTAAGTACTCCAGCCTGGTTCTTCTCCCCATCTACCTTTCTGCCTAGGTAGTCTCAGGGATTCCCACTCCTTTGAATATCATCTCTAGAGTGATGCTTTCCTGACTTTTATGTCTAGTTCAAACCTCTCCAATGACCGTCCTGCTTCTAGTAGCTCCAACTCCATATCTGGCATCTCAAATGTGGCACATGCAAAAGGAAACACTTGGTTTTCCATCCCAATTCTGCTTGTTAGCCAGTCCCTATCCATCAGTACGTGTTACCTGTGATTCCTGCTCCAAAATATTTTTCAGATTTGTGCAGCTCTGCCTCCTACTTGATTAGCTTCAAGCTGAAATGTCTGTCCTCAGGGCTAGGACTAGGGAGAGGCAAGTGAGGTGCCTGGGGCACATTATTTAGAAGGTCCCTGGAGGACTCACTTACCTAATTTTAATCCTGGCCCTGCCTAACCTTATCTCCTCCTGTTCACTCCTCTAAACCTCTCTCTCCTCCACCCATATTGGAATTCTTCCTCCCTTGAAAATACTATGCTCTATTTGACCTCAGGGACTTTGCATCTTTGCCTGGTACACCCTGCTTACTGCTTCTTACCTGGCTATCTCCTTCCCATCCTCCCAACCCTGATTAAATTTCACCGCCTCAGAAAAGCCTTCCCTGACCATTCTATCTAAGACAAACACTCCCTCCCCAAATTAACCCCTATTAAAGCCGAAGAATTGATGCTTTTGAACTGTGTTGTTGGAGAAGACTCTTGACAGTCCCTTGGACTGCAAGGAGATCCAACCAGTCCATCCTAAAGATCAGTCCTGGGGTGTTCACTGGAAGGACTGATGCTGAAGCTGAAATTCCAGTACTTTGGCCACCTAATGAGAAGAACTGACTCATTTGAAAAGACCCTGATGCTGGGAAAGATTGAGGGTGGGAGGAGAAGGGGACAACAGAGGATGAGATGGCTGGATGGCATCACCGACTCAATGGACGTGAGTTTGAGTGAACTCCGGGAGTTGGTGATGAACAGGGAGGCCTGGCGTGCTGTGATTCATGGGGTCGCAAAGAGTCGGACATGACTGAGCAACTGAACTGACTGAACTAAAAGCCTATTTGATCAACCACAATAGATATCACAACCTGTAATTATTTTTCTATTTATCTGCTTATTTAATTCCTGAAGTCTCCCACTTAGAATGAGTGCCATGAGGTCAGTATCCATGCCTGTTAGTAAACCACTGAATCCCCATGGCTGGCCTGTAAATATCGGTGGTGGTTTAGTTGCTAGTGAAATCGCTCAGTCATGTCCGACTCTTTGCAACCCCATGGACTGTAGCCTACCAGTCTCCTCAGTCTATGGAATTTTCCAGGCAAGAATACTGGAGTGGGTTGCCATTTCCTTCTCCAGGGGATCTTCTCGACCCAGGGATCAAACCCAGGTCTCCTGCATTGCAGGCAGGTGCTTTTCTGAGCCACCAGGGAAGCCCCGTATCCAACTCCTGTGACCCCATGGACTGTAGCCAGCCAGGCTCCTCTGTCCATGGGGTTCTCCAGCCAAGAATACTGGAGTGGGTGCCATTTCCTTCTCCAGGGGATCTTCCCAACACAGGAATCGAACCCGGGTCTCCTGCATTGCAGGCAGATTCTTTTCCTACTGAACCATGAGGGAAGCCCATCCTACAAATCTTAGATGAATGGATTTATGAATGAACCACATTAACCTCTCAGATATTCACCATACAAAGATAACTTCATAGAAATCATGCTTCCGGAAAACGGTATCACTCATAAAGTGAGGAACTGCATCCTTTATAAATTAAGACCCTAGGAATTAGATTCTGGGTTCAAATCCCAGCTCCACCATTTACCAGCTCCATGACCTTGAGCAGAATTTAATAGATTTTTTGACTATTGAAAAAGAGCTATAAAGAGTTGTTGTGAGGATTAAAGAGATAACTTGCCAAAGCCCTTAGCATTGTGTTTGATACTTAAACAAAACTAAAGTTAAATTAATTTGTATAAGATACTTGTCTAGGAACACTTGCGGGACACAGCTTGCAATACCATTTTTCATATATAAGGACGATTTGTTATTCAGTCCTCTTCATTAAATGTTTACCGGGCCAACTACTGGTGCCAGAATCATGCTAGCCACTGGCTAAACATGAATTAGACAGTTCTCATCCCCCAGAAGCCAGAGGAGGTTGCCATGCCACAGTTCTTAAGAGTCTACTGTGTAAGTCACACTTACTGTATGAACCACACTGTCCTGTCCAGCTCTCCCATCCATTTCTGTGACTGGGAACACAGGCTGCTCTCCACACAGGGGCCACAGAACATCCTCCTTCTCTGTGGGACTCTCCCTGGCTTGCTCTGAGTAATCCTCAGAGTTCTAAGAGCTCTAAGTAATCCTCAGAGTTCTATAGGCAAATTTTGGCTCAGGACATTGCTCAACCACTGTTACTAACTTCTCAAGTAGTCCATTTCAAGCCATCTCTCTACCCACATTTCTACACCATCGTACTTCCCATCACTTCGCAAAGTAAGACTTAACCTTCAGGGAAACAGCTCTGACACCTCTTCCTCCAGGAAGCCATTCTCAGTCCCCTAAGGCCAGGTTGAGTGACCCTGTGTGCACTGCCTTCCCAAGCAATATTACCACACGCCTACAGTCAGTCCTTCCATTGAATCATTGTCCATTTCCTCATTGGACTATGAGCTCCTTGAAAGCAAGTGGTGCATCTTATTCATGTGAGAATACCTAGAGGCTGGCATCTACTAGATATGCCACGAAATAATAATAAGTAAAGTCGATTTTTGTTTTCATAGTCCAGAGGTTTTGTGAAGTTGAGGTGAGGGCAGAAGCAAGATGATGAGGATAGGGTACAAAGGAAAATGCCCGTAATGCTATTCACCAGCTCTGCAATGGAGTTCCAAAATAAGGCTTAAAGGCAGTTTAAAAAATGTCCTGTGTTGGGACATTCTGCCAGAAGATTAAGATACAGGGATGAATTTAAAACGGGGAGGGAGAGGCAAGAGCAGAAAAAAACATTTACACGTAGTCTAGGCTAACATACTTCCTTCCCTTTCCTTTAGGAGAGTTTCAAATGGCATGTCGAGACCATGTAGGAAATGTAAATAATTTGATGAACTGCAATCATCATCTTAAAAATCTAAGCAGAATAAGACAGAATAGAAAATACTAGAGAGTATTACTTGTAGTGAGGATAAGTATTATTTCACAAAACTTGAGATGCGTGTGTACATATCATGATGTCATACAGATTTCTTACTGTGAGCTGTGACCAATGAAAATTGGGAAGCAGCTGCTTAGGTGACAGGGCTCTAGTTGGAGCCAAGCAGATAGAGAAGCAACAGGGTTTCCTGAGAAGAGAAGTGTAAGGAAGATGAGGAAGAAGGGAATCTTACCACTAAGGGGCAGGCTCTGGAGGAAAGATGCAGGCTATGATGGGTGAGCAAGCCTTTGGTACAGACCCATGGGAGGGAGGGGGGAGTTAGGAATGGCTGCTGGAGGCTGTGATTCTCCATCACTTCGGAGCTAGACCACCATCATCTTACCTTGAAGTGTTCCCACTAGACCAGTACTAACTCCTGAAATGATATCACTAAGTAGCCATTCCTTGATCCGGTATTTGGGAAGCCAGTCCAAGATGGGCAGGAGAGTCTTCACCATGCGAAGGGTTCTCTTTCTTGAACAACTGTCAAAAGGCAAGAAAAGGAGATTTCCAATCCAATCTTGGTCACAACCCACTGCAAATCACAAAGTTTTGAACCAAAGTCTGCTAATGTCTCTAACTATTTAGAAAAAAGCATACGAATTGCATGAAAAAAATACTAACAGTGAAGTGCTTACCATGTCTTTGCCAATAACTCTTTTTACCCTTTTAAATGCACTGTACTAGAAAACACAGGATTAAGTGTTAACCACCCCACCCCCTTAATCCTCTGAGAAAATATCCCCAAACAAGAACCCATTTTCTGGTCCAGCCACAGATTGATCAATGTGGAGTCTTTAAATGGAGATTACATTTGGACTTTCAACCTAGGTGTTTTCTTTTTCTTTCAAGAAACAAACTCTGTATATTCTGGCAATAGGAGCTTGGAGCCAGTTTTTACAAAACTCTTAACATGATGAATACATATCTTGTTGTACCTTACTACCTACTTTTTAAAATTCAACAACCTAGAGGTAAAAGAAAAAAATGTATTTTGGGCTTCCCTGGTTGCTCAGATGCTAGAGAATCTGCCTGCAACACAGAAGACCCAGGTTCAGTCCCTGATTAGGGAAGATCCCTTGGAGAAGGGAATGGCTACTCCAGTATTTTTGCCTGGAGAATTCCATGGATAGAGGAGGGAGTCTGGAGGGCTACAGTCCATGGAGTTGCAAAGAGCTGGACATGACAGAGCAATTAACATTTTTAGTTTTTCAAACAGTATTTGACTCTTGATTCAAATAAATTATTTTAAAAAATTGTATTTATGAGACAATTTGAAATTTTGTTGACTTAATTTTTTAATATTAAGGAATTGCTTCATTTTTGTGTGTGATAATGAAATTGTGGGTTGCATTTTTTAAGAGTTCCTAAAAATAGATACTGAAATAAATACAGTCCAAAGCGGGGGCGGGGGGGCGGGAGTGCGGGGGAACCACTATATGGAATTTGCTCCAAAAAAAAAAAAAAAAAGTGGAGTGGGGCAAGTATGTGGTAAGACAAGATTAACTTTGAGTTAATCATCCTTGAAGCCATGTGATGGGTAAAAACATGGGAGAGGGTTCATTGCACTACTGTGCCTGCTTTTGAATATATTTGAAATGTTTTTTTAAACGGTTTGAAATGTTTTAAGAAAAGAAAAAAGAAATCTAGCAGCAGCTGACAATTCCTTCTGTTTGCGATATCTACTTACGGGTGGCCCGAGTGGGTTTAGAGACTGATGGAGGTTCTTCTTGGAGAGCCCTACTTCCTGCACAGTGGACAACTAGGAGCACAGCGTGCTCTCCTGTGTTCTCGCCTTCATTTCATGCCTCTGAGTGTCATTCTTCCTGGATGCGCTTAGGGCTTTCAAGGACTCTTGGTCAAGTGACGAGTTACCCACTACCTCTTTGTAGTAAAGCCCCTTGTTCTCCCACTCTCCTCAGCCTAGCCTTCACAAGAAGACCGTAGGGACCCGCTGTACCACAAGGCGCACTCCAGGTGCCCTCGAGAGCAGCGCAAAGAGACGGCGCTCCCCGAACCTTCCCTCTCCAAAGTTGAGTTTCCGAGACTAGGATCGATTCGGGCCGAGAGTGATGGAGCCACCTTCCCACCAGGGAGGCCAGAGTCCGTGACCTGACCGAAGCCGTCCCTGCAGGGCGGGAGCGGCATCCCATTCTCCGCCGCTGGGCATGCCGGCGGGTCTGCGCGCCCACATTCCGGGATTCACTGCGCCCCTCGCCCCGTCCGCCGCGGGCGCTACCTGCAGCCCTGGGCCAGGTTCTCTCTCAGCGTCTTGCGCTCTTTCGGGCGCTGCTCGTACTGCTGCTGGAAGGCGAGCTCGTTGTAGACCGGCCGCGACACCACATAGCTGCAACTGTACTCGGGGAGCGGCGGCGGCTCCAACCTGTCGCCGGGCGCTGCCATGACCTGCGAGGCGGAGGGCGACGAGCAGGGAGGAGATGGGGCGAGGGAAGAGAAGAGGAGGTGAAGACCGCTAGTTAGCTGCCTCCCGGCCCCACCTGCTGCAGTTGATCCCCGAGAGAGGGATCCGCTCTCTGCCACACTCTCCGCCCAGGCCCGCCTCGGCTGGGCGCGCACCTCCAGCCCGTTGGAGGCCCTGAGGACCTCCCGTCCCGAGCCTACATCTGCTGCCCGGGGCTCCCGGACTTTTAAGAGAGTGAGTCCTGCGCTGGGGGGCTGCCGGAGCCAGACCCAGTTCCCCTCGGATGAGCAGCCAGGGCGCTGTCCGCGTCCTGAAATCTCCCCAAACCCGGGCTGGGGCCCGCGACGCGCGAGCGGCAGGCAGTAAAGGGCCCTTGTGAGCGTCCGCATCTGCCTAAACCCGAAGCAGCGCGCAGGGCCAGGAGAGCCCTGGGAGAGAAGCACAGCCCCCCGCGCCGGACATGGGGCCTTCAGGCCAGTTTCCCCGGGTCCCAAGGCTGCGCGCACGCTGCAGGAAAATTCCAGCAGCCGGGCGCGCTTTCCCGGGGACAGAACTTTGGGGAGTGGAGTGTCTCCACACCTCGGCCTCTTTCCTAGCGTCCTTCTTGCTCTCAGCTTCTCAGAAAGACTGTACTGTCCCCTGCCGGGCAGCTCCGTAGCGTGTCCATCCCCACCCCCTCCACTCCCCTCCCCCGCCACCTCCACTAGTCCCATCCCCAACCAGCGATGCCTCCCCAGGAGTTAAGGCAGGGCGGCGTGGCGTGCGTTGCATCTTCAGCGACGATCTCACCTGCTTCGACTCACGACCAGTCTGGAATGCCCCCGGGACAGCCGTTCCGCCGCCTTTATAGCGCTCTCAGAAGGCAGTGAGACGTTTTATTTACGGAGCAACAGAGACACCTTAGTCCAAAAAAGGGACACACAGACAGCGGTCTTTACCCACCTATCCTACCAGGGGGAAAAAAAAATTCTACCCCTCCCTAATTCTTTCCCTTTCCCGAAACAGGAAGGCTGAGAATCTTACTGGCTCTCACCCAAGAGCCACCCAAATCCACCGCCCCTCAATTACTAACGTGGGCTACGAGGTCAGGGGCGGAGCAGGCCCTGGGGAGCTTGTTACAGGAGACCAGAGCCCAGCGTGGAAGAAGAGGTCAGTGACTGCGAGGAGCGCTGGCCTTGACTCCTAGGTTGTATGAATCCGGAAGCTCCATAGTCTGGCACACAGCTCTCAAACCAAGTGGGGAAGAGGAAAGGAGCAGTGGCCAGTTTTGCATTTAATAAGGGTTTGGATTTCTAGAAGGTCTTTCATTGAAAGTACTCACTGAGTGGTGGTTATAGACAGTTCAGTAATTTATTCATAAAGCTTAGATACGAACTTTTCTGTGCTTATGTGTGTTTTACTTCACAATCAAAATCAAGTGCCCAGGTGACCCTCTTTCTTATTTGACTGACCCTTTGGTTCTTTTATCTTTCTTCTCATTCGTCTGAACTGTGAAGGGGGGAATATGCTGAAGTAAACAAGAATCAACACTAGAAGGGCGAGAGTGGGGAGTAGGAATCTATCGAATCTCCTCAGTATTTTGTCTTCTGCTAGGATGAATCTTGTTAAAGCCAACTATTCTGGTTAAGATGAGGGGAGGGAGAGTTCAGTAAACAAGAAAATTCTCTCCTGATTATCAACACCAGCCTTCAGTTACCCAGCTGGAAAATTCAGACAGTGGTAATTTCATAAGCATTAGGAAACAGAATCCTCTCAGGAGAACCCTTGGTGTAAATCTCTTGAAGTTGTATTTGACACGATATTACCATGTGTGTGTTTTTCTGAGTAATGAATAAATCAGTAGCTTTCAACAGATCTTCCAAAGCACATGCCTAGTCATTCAGTTGTGTCCAACTTTGTGACTCCATGAACTGTAGTGCTCCAGGCTCTTCTGTCCATGGGATTTTCCTGGCAAGAATACTAGAGTGGATTGCCATTTCCTTCTCCGGGCGGGGGGGTGGGGAGGGGAATAAGCTGGCTCAGTGGTAAAGAATCCGTTTGCAATGCAGGAGATGCAGGTTTGATTCCTGAGTAGGGGAGATTTCCTGGAGAGGGAGATGACAACCCACTCCAGTATTCTTACCTGGGAAATCCCATGGACAGAGGAGCCTGGTAGGCTACAGTCCATGGGATCACAAAGAGTCGGAAATGAATTAGTGACTAAACAACAAGAACAACAGACTAAGGTTAAGAACCCTTGAAGATACAACCTAAAAAGAAAATTCAGGAACTTACCTGGCTGTCCAGTGGTTAAGATTCTGCGCTTTCAATGAAGATGAGGCTTTGATCCCTGGTTGAGGAACTAAGATCCCACATGTTTCATGGCCAAAAGAAAAGAAAAAGAAAATCCAGGTCATTAAATTTAGAATTTTTATCCATCTGCAGAGAATAATGTATTTGTATATAGGATTCCCCCTACCCCGAGACGTTTGGCAATGTCTAGAGACATTTTTGGTTGTCATGATCAGGGGATGCTCCTGAGATCTAGTAGAAAGAGGCCAGGGATGCTACTAACCATCCTATGATGAAGTTTTCAATCCCTTTAAGTTTCTATATGTTATTTGAATGTACATTTATTAATAAATCGTTATGTATACTAAATATATGCATCTCTCTCCATATTTATAGTGTACATGCATTTTCTGTAAGTAGCAGATATCCAATTTATCATTGGATATCAAATTCAACTACACTGAAATAGAGGCAAGTTTTTTAATGTCTCCACTCCTCACACCCCCACAGGTACCTTCAAGATTCAGTTAAAGCTCCTTTTCCATGAACAGTGCTTGATGCTCTCAGAATTAATCCAATTACTTCTCTAAATTCTCTTGGTAGCTTATCTGAACTTCTCCCTCAAGACACCTCTTACTATCTACCTTAGGACCACAATTTTATTTACATACAAGTTTTATCTCCCTCACTAGACAAAACTTCATGAGGGCAAGCACAATGACTCCTTATATGTCCTATATTACCTTCTATAATGTATTCTAAAAAGATAAATCTTTGACCCAAACATCTTTTTTTAAATAACTAAAAATTATACGGTGTATTGATCAACAACTTTTTTTTTCTTTGCAGTCAAGGCTGTGTCATGGATATTTTTCCAGGTGAGTACATATAGAAACTCATTGATTTTGCTAATAGCTGCCTAGGATTTCACACTATAACTCAGTTCCATGGTAACTCCTCTAGATGAATGACAATTCTTCAGTGATTTAACTTGGAGGCATTCTGTGCAAATATAAATATAAACCATGTCCTATTCTGATAGGCCTTTCTGTTCGCTGTCACTTGTGGTTTTGAACATTTTTTAGTCTACTTCATTCAGCTGTGTGCACCACTTTGTATCAGAACTTGGTGATCATATGTTGATGGTAGCAATTCAAAGGAACAAGGGATAAGGTAGAGGTCTCAGAAGGACGGAGGACAAAAAAAGCTATCAAATAACACTAGGAGTCAATGGTGTAACTTTCCTTGGAGAATAGATGGAATTCTTCGAAATGCATTTTTCTAGGTAAGGATTCAGTTTAACAATTATCAAAATATAATAAGACTTGCGTGTACCTGGATGAATATATTGCCTTTTTGCTTGGTTGTTTGTTAAATGCCTTTTCTACTGAAGAAATGAGTGGTGCATGGACAGAATGGCCTCTCCCTTACAGGTTTCTATAAAAATAGAGAACTACTTCTCTCATTGGTCTGAATTTGGCCGTCCTTTGAAAACAGAGAAGAGTAGGAGGTGGTAACAGCTGGCTCTCTCCACCCAATTTATTTGTTATATTAAACACCTCAAATTACTCACTTTAGAATTCACCTGTTTCACAGAGGTGGGTGGTTCTTATTTACCAGAATTTAATCATTTCCAGAACTTCTTTCCAAAGAGATAGATGTGTCATTTCAAAATAAATGTCAGACAATATTATCGTTACTTTCCAGCACTTATTTAGCAGTTAATGCTGATTTAAAAGGCATTTTCTTATTTATATCCTTTAAGCATTTGGTAAGACAGAGTCCTCTATAAGATCTGCACACTCATTCATTCATTCATTCACTCATTTATTCATTCAAGGATTTATTAAGAATCACGTTGGCCGTGATACAATGATGAAGAAAGAAGTACGGACCCTTGTCTCATACCCGTAGGTGCAGCAAACGTTACTACATGGTCACAAATTGTATATTACGTTTCACTGACTCTAAAATGCACATTTTTTGCAAATCAGAACTACAATGAGGTACCATCTCATGCTGGTCAGAATGGCTGCTATCAAAAAGTCTACAAACAATAAATGCTGGAGAGGATGTGGAGCAATCCCACTGCTGGGCATACACACCAAGGAAACCAGAATTGAAAAAGACACGTGTACCCCAATGTTCATCGCAGCACTGTTCACAATAGCCAGGACGTGGAAGTAACCTAGATGTCCATCGGCAGACGAATGGATAAGAAAGCTGTGGTACATATACACAATGGAGTATTACTCAGCTGTTAAAAAGATTGCATTTGAATCAGTTCTAATGAGGTGGATGAAACTGGAGCCTATTATACAGAGTGAAGTAAGTCAGAAAGAAAAACACCAATACAGTATATCAATGCATATATATGGAATTTAGAAAGATGGTAACGATGATCCTATATGCAAGATAGCAAGAGACACAGATATAAAGAACAGACTTTTGGACTCTGTGGGAGAAGGTGAGGGTGGGATGATTTGAGAGAATAGCATTGAAACAGGTATATTATCATATGTGAAACAGATCCCCAGTCTAGGTTCAGTGCATGAGACAGGGTGCTCAGGGCTGGTGCACTGGGATGACCCTGAGGGATGGGATGGGGAAGGAGGTGGGAGGGGGGTTCAGGATGGGGAACACGTGTACAACCATGGCTGATTCATGTGAATGTATGGCAAAAACCACTACAATATTGTAAAGTAATTAGCCTCCAATTAAAATAAATAAAAAATAAAATAAAATGCACATTTTTCACATTTTATCAGGACTCATAATTGATGATGTGTTATAGTTCAATTAGCACTTTTTTTTCTTAGTGGTTCATAAAGTAATTGTGGATTTTACTATTATTGGCATTATAGAATTGATAAAATATGAATATATAAAAAATCATAAGTGAGCTATATTTTTGAGTGATTTCCTGTTATATGAGAATGATTTGAGTTCTATGTTAGTCTAAATTGAGAGCAGTCAGTCTTGCTAACTTTTTCTGGTCTAGAGGGCAAATTTTTACATAGTTTCTCCTTCCTCTCTTTTTTTAACTTAAAATTTTCTTTAGTCAGAAGAATTGAAAAATAATGGAAATATACAAATAATGCCCCAAAGTCTATTTTTAAAAGCAATCTAGATTCTGATTTTTATCATTTTCTACCTTTGAATTGTAATGTTTGTAGCTTATTCCTTATTTTTTTTTTTAATGTAGAATTGAATTGACTCACTTCTGTTTGGATGCAGCATTTGACCCACTGTTAATCACATTTCAAACAGAAACTACACCCTCTTCACACTGGCACCGGTGAAAAACCAGTTGCCCAGGGAAATCATTTTTCCCTGGGAAATTCAACTCTGATCCTGAGTTTTATTTTAATCACATTTGTTAATTTTCTCAAGACAATGGATGCTAAGTTTCTGCCATATGTAAACAGAAAAAGAACTTTAACTTTCTCTTTTTCTGATCTCTCCTCTGAACAACTGATTTGGCTTGCGTTCAGTAATCATACAGCTTTATACACTATTGTTTTCTATTTATTTCCTGTATGTTACCTTTTTCCTCCTCTCCAGATATAAGATCTGCTCCTTAAAGTCAGAAATAGTATCTTATATTTCTTTTATAGTATTAAAAAATTACATATAGCCTGTAGTGAGCTACTTGGAAAATATAGCAATCGTTTCTTATTGCACCACCCAAATGGTCTCTGTTAAGTTTTTTGCCTATTTCCTTCTTGCTTTTTTTTCCTATGTGCACACATGTATATATTTCAAGCAGGTAAGATTATAATGCTAGTCTTAATGCTAGTCTTGTTTTGTATCTTTACACAATACCTTGGCAAATTATGACAATGTAATAGGTAAGAAAATACTTGTTAAATTATTGATTGATTTATCATTTAATGATAGGATCTTGAGAAACTATTAGATAGAAATAAAACTTGTTAAAAAAAATAAGAGAATTTAGGCTTCTAAAGGAAAATCATTAAACAAATGAATTCTTTCCAAACCAATGTAGCAGCCCATTCCAATTTAAAGCAACTTACGTTGCCGATAAAAATTTATTTGTATATAATTCAATAAATTTTCAGATAGTGGAGGAAACACCACATTCTTTAATATAAATCCAAATTTGATATTGTTTTAGTAAAATTATCTCTCATTAGATAAATGAAATAATGACACATCTTTTTAAGCAAAGAGTAATTCGAGGGCCCACTCAAGTTTTTATGATATTTGTCTTTCTTTTACTTCACTTAGTATGATAATGTCTAGGACCATCCATATTGCCACAAATGATATTTTTATTCCTTTCTATGGCTGAATAATATTCCATTCTATATATCTCATACCACATCTTCTTTATCCTTTAACTTTTAAAGTTATCTTTGCACACCTATTCTGTGAACATGGTTTGTCAATGGAGGGAGAAAGGGAAACTTGAGAAATGTTTCAAGAAAACACTAATGTGCTGTGTTATCCTGAATTGGATATTTAAGTAATTCCATCCATTCATTCCTATATAGATACGTTTATTGATTCAGTGAATACTTATCATCAAACCCCATTTTAAGTTTTGGGGATACGGCACTTAACAAATCTGACAAAGTTTCTGCCCTCAAAATGGTACCAAACCAAAACATGTTCACAGTAAAGACAACCTGCTGACACGGGGTTGTGATGAAGGGAAGAGCAGTGTTTCTTGCAGGGCCAAGCCCAGAGTCCAGGCAGCTGAAGTTTAAAAGGCCTGAAGGTGGGGTTTCCCTGGTGGTAAAAATCCATCTGTCAATGCAAGAGACAGGGTTCAATCCCTGGTGGGAAGATCCCACATGCCACAGAGCAACTAAGCCCGTGTACCACCACTACTGAGCCTGTGTTCCAGAGTCAGGGAGCCGCAACTGCTGAAGCCCCTGTTCCTTAGTGCCTTAGAGCCCCTGTTCCACTCAAGAAAGCCACTGCATCACACCTAGAGAGTAGCCCCTACTAGCTGCCACTAGAGAAAAGTCCAGGCAGCAGTATAGACCCAGCATAGCCAAAAAAATGAATAATAAAACAAAAAAAATTTTTAAGGCCTAAACTTTCCAAAGGTTTTCAGGGAAAGCTTTTTAGGGAGGAGGTTCTAGGGTATGTGATCAGCTCATGGAAATTCTTCTGACTGGTTGGTGGTGAAATAATCCAGAAACAATCATCAGCCTTCTGATTCCAACCAATCTGAGGTCTATGTGCTTATGGGCAGCATACAGTAAGTTTCTTCTGCCTGGTGAGGGTTTTGGTATGTGCGAAACAGCTCAAAGGATATGACTCAGTATATTATCTATAGCACTTGAGGAGGAACTAATGGTCCTTGTCCTTGTTTAATGACTAAACTATTATTATTTGTCTTGTTTGACTTGTTCTTTCTGCATTGTCTCACTTCTCTAATTAAATTCATTCTTTGGTTAAAGTTTTTCTGTAGACTGAGCAACTAAACACAGCACACAGGCAAAAGGCAGGCAGAGGACATTGGTGGGGAGTGAGGGAGGCGGGGGCTGCTCTGGGAAGGCCCATAGCGTGCTGCTCGGTTACAGAAGAATTTATAGGCTAGTTGATGACAGTCATATACACGAATAAGTAAGTCAGATAATACTCTGTGATGATAAAAATCTGTGAGAGAAACAGAACAATGTCATGTAGAATTACTGGTGGGCAGTGATAGCAGAGGGAGAAGGAGGAAGGCTTTAAATGGGGTGGTCAGGAAAGGCCTCTCTCTCAGAAGGTGACCAGCCTTCCGGAAAAGGAAACTGCAAAGGCAAAAACTCAAAGTCAGGAAGGAGTTTGATGTGCTTGAGAACAGTGTGGTTGAGATCCAGATAATGCAGATCTGGAGATACCAGAGTGAGAGACCTCAGCAGCATGTGAAAATGACAACTCGGCACTTGGGGAGAGAGAGGACAGACAGATGAAACAAGACCAGTGCAAGTCCCTGAGAGGTCACAGGAGGAGGGAGAGGGGCTTTTCTTCTTCTCTAAAATGCAGATAATTGAACTCAGGTGGTAAGGAAAAAAATAAAATATTTTGAATGCTTTGGAGAACTATTCTCTCAGTAAGAGGTTTTTGGTAGCTATGTTTTTAAATAACATATATCAAGGAAAGGGGAAAAATTAATATTTAAAATGTATGGACTTCCCTGGTGACACAGTGAATAAGAATCCACCTGCCAATGCAGGGGACACGGGTTCAGTCCTTAGTCTGAGAAGATCCCACATGCCGCGGAGCAACTAAGCCCGTGTGTCACAAGTACTGGGCCTATGCTCTGGAGCCTGCACACTGCAGCTAGCAGCACCCGGGCACCTAGAGCTTGTGCTCTGAACAAGAGAAGCCACTGCAGTGAGAAGCTGGAGCACCGCAGCGAAGAGAAGTCCTCCCCCACCGTCCCAGCCCTGCTCTCTGCATCTAAAGAAAGCCCTGGCACAGCACTTTAGACCCAGTGCTGAACTCTCGCCACCACCAACAAAATGTGTCCTCTTGTTTCTAATTATTGCATGTGTGATTAATAATTTTATTGCTTTGGGGTACTGGTAATGCCTTACGCTCAGGAAGTTTTCAGTAATCAAGGTAGCTCCTGTAGATCTGAACAGAAATTGATCCAGTTAATCACACTAGATTCTTTTGGTGGAAAACAACAGCCTACTGTCTGAGGCCATTTATCTTTCTTTTGTGGGGGAGGGGTGCTGACTGACAGCTGTTTTGCTTTATAAAGAATATGCTTTTAAAATTCGTTCCTACCTCTACTGATCTACAAATTAGTAGCAGCACAATTAATCCTAGAATCTACTGTCTAATTTTTCATTTAAGAATGAATCTTAAATACCAACAGAAAGAAAGCCTGTCAAGGGACAGACAGATTGATGAGGAGAAAAAAAAAAGAGGAAAGGATGAAGCTGAGGGAGGCTGAAGAGACAGAATCAAAGGACTGGGATGGGAGAGAGAGATGGGAGGGGGAGACTCATGGCATTTTTTCCACTGGATGAATTGAAAATTCAACTGCTTTTGAGCATAAGTATTACCTTGAGGTGAACATTGTTATTCATATTATATAGATAAGGAGATACACACAGTTAAGTAATTTGCCAAGGGTCACACAGCCTAGCTGAGCTGGAATCTGAACCCAAGCAGTTTGACTCCAAAAACCACTCTCTTAACTTCTGTAAAAATATCCTGGGGCTTTAGCAACACCTGCTCACCTCCCCACCCCCCACCATAGCATAGAATTTCTAGTTGTGTATTAGCAGCCTAGGCTTCATGATCCCTCTGCTAGTTTCAGCTTCTAATTCTCCCCTTTTGATATGATATTTAGACATATGATATACACAGACAATGGTATATCGTGGGATACTAACAAGGTGGGTTAATGTATAGGATGTATAATGTATAGGAACACAGCAAGAAACCCAGAGTGTATTGTAGATGAAAAAAAAAATGAGGTGCAAAAAAATGTGTAGAGTATACTCATATTTGCATTCCTGAAGGGCGTATACATTTGCATATCATCTTAATCAGAGTCCTAGGAAGAGAGGGAACACACTGAGACAGAGTTAATGAAGGCACTGTTTACAAAAGTGTGGGGTAGGCTCGAGGAAAACCAATCAGGCTTGGTGAAGCCCTTTGGGGTTACCTGAAGGGAAGTGTTAAAAATCTGGAGAAAAGAGCAGTCAGCAGTCCTAGCCTAAGGGGGCAGTGAGGAGGGAGCTGTTACCAGACCCAGAGTGTGGTTGGACAGGGTTGCTCCACAGGTTCTGGAGCTTTCAGTACAGGAATAGGGCCTGCTGGTTCCAGGTCCAAGGAGGAAGGAGCTAAGGACGTAAGCACCTCTACTTCTCTCCCGTCTGATTGGCCTGCTGGTAGGGACTTCCCCAGCCTCCCTTCCTGCGTTGCTCAAGTTCTACTGGAAGAAATTAGAGAGCTGAGAAACCTGTTGGCATTATCCATAAGGTTAGTCTCTACGGCGCCCAGCAGAGCAGAGAAAGCTGCAAAGAAGATAGGGAGGGGTCCATGGAGACTCCATATATATAAAAGTAGAATGTTTCTGGAATAATTCACAAGACATTAGGATCTGATGGAAGCAAGGGTGCTTTTTTTTTTTTTCCTCATGGCTTGACTTTCAGGACCTCAGTTGCCCAACCAGGGGTTAAACCTGCACCCTTGAAAGGCCAAGCCCTAACCACTGGACCACCAGAGAATTCCTACAAGGGACTTTTTAAAAAGTATACTTTATTTTAGAGCAGTTTTATTTTATTTAATTTTTGGCTGCACCACATGACACATGGAACTTCCCCCACCAGGGACTGAACCTGTGTCTCCTGCAGTGAACGCTTAGAATCTTAACCACTGGACCACCAGGGAAGTCTCAGAGTAGTCTTAAATTTACAGAAAATTTAAGAAGATAATATGAAGAATTCTCATATTAACATTCACCAAAAGTCAATAGTTTCTTCAGATTTCCTTAACTTTTAGCTAACACCTTTTTTGTTCCAGGATACTACACTGGATTAAGTTTCATTAAGATTTCTTTTGAAATTAAGCAGGATCCTGTGGGGCCTTCCTGGATACAAAAGCCCCTCTAAGCCCCTCATTTCTGGTTTGTTGAAAAAGATCTGGTCTCCTAGACCTTCTCTGAGTTTGAAAAAGCAGACTTAAACAATTACTAATTCTGGAAGGGAGGGAAAAATAGTTCAAGGATAGCTTCCTTTTCTAGTGTAAGTCTGTGCTGCACTGTTCCCCCTTACTCCTTCCTCAGGGTCTTGGAGTTGTAATAGGAGGGAAAGGGACAGGGCACAACTTTTGAAAGAATGACGTAGCCCAAGGACAAAACATAAACCAATTAGAATCAAATGGGACCAAGAACAGACTGATTCCAAATCGAGAAAGGAGTACGTCAAGGCTGTATATTGTCACCCTGCTTATATAACTTATATGCAGAGTACATCATGCACAATGCCAGGCTGGATGAAGCACACACTGGAATCAAGATGGCCAAGAGAAATATTAGTAACCTCAGATACGCAGATGACACCACCCTTATGGCAGAAAAAAAAGAGGAACTAAAGGGCTTCTTGATGCAAGTGAAAGAGAAGAGTGAAAAAGCTGGCTTAAAACTCAACATTCAAAAAAAGAAGATCACGACATCCAGTCCCATCACTTCATGGCAAAGATGGGGAAACAATGGAAACAGTGACAGACTTTACTTTCTTGGACTCCAAAATCACTGCAGATGGTGACTGCAGCCATGAAATTCAAAAGACACTTGCTCCTTGGAAGAAAAGCTATGACCAAACTAGACAGCATGTTAAAAAGCAGAGACATTCCTTTGTCGACAAAGGTCTATCTAGTCAAAGCTATGGTTTTTCCAGTAGCCATGTATGGATGTGAGAGTTGGACTATAAAGAAAGTTGAGCACTGAAGAATTGATGCTTTTGAACTGTGGTATTGGAGAAGACTCTTGAGAGTCCCTTGGACTGCAAGGAGATCAAACCAGTCAATCCTAAAGTCCTGAATATTCATTGGAAGGACTGATGTTGAAGCCGAAGCTCCAATACTTTGGCTACCTGATGCAAAGAACTAACTCTTTGGAAAAGACCCTGATGCTGGGAAAGATTGAAGGCAGGAGGAGAAGGGGACGACAGAGGATGAGATGATTGGATGGCATCACCAACTCGATGGACATGAGTTTGAGTAAGCTCCGGGAGTTGGTGATGGACAGGGAAGCCCGGCGTGCTGCAGTCCATGGCATCACAAAGAGTCAGACATGACTAAGCTACTGAACTGAATTGGGACCAAGATGGCAGACAAGACTAGACCTTAATCCTCAACCAGCAAGTGAAATGACACACACAGAGGTGCCATTACAATTCCAAGGCAATGTCAAAAGACCAAGAAGTGGGCGGTGGCGCAAATCCTGGAATTCTCCACCCCTTCCCAAAAATAGTTGGAATAATCCTCCCACTCATTAGCATATGAAATTACCCAACTTATTTCCTAGTTGCACTCGCCCTCTGCAATGGCCTACACTCTGGAGTGTGCTTCTCTCTGAATAAATCCACTTCTTACCTATCACTTTGTCTCTCACTGAATTATTTCTGTGATGAGACATCAAAAACCTGAGCTTCTTTAGGTCCAGAAACTAGGTACCATGGGTTTTGGCTGGATTCAAGTCCCAGCCATGTGGGTTCAAGTCGCAAACTGGGATTTGGCTGGGTTAGAGTCCCAGCACATGGGTTCAAGTCCCATTCAGTGGTAAATGGTTTCAGAGTCACTATGAACACTAAATCCCCATACCTGAGCTTAAACCCCAGTAAATCCGGACCTCGCGTTTACAGGATAGACCTCTAAAGACTCATGATGCCCAACGAAGAAGCCTGGAAGAGAAAGAAGAAAGAAAAGGAGTCAGAAATTAATCTTTCTCAGTATGATATAATGTTGAGAACTTGTCTGGTGGTACAGTGGATAAAAATGCACCAGCCAGTGCAGGGGACGTGGGTTCAACTCCTGGTCCAGGAAGATTCCGCCTAAGAGCATCTGAGCCCGTGCACCACAGCTACTGATGGCTGTGTGCCTAGAGTCTGTACTCTGCAACAAGAGAAGCTACCACAGTGAGAAGCCCACACGCCTCAGGGAAGAGTGGCCCCCGCTCGCCACAACTAGAGAAAGCACAGGAACAGCACTGAAGACCCAGTGCAACAAAAATAAAGAAATAAATAAGCTTTATAAAAAGATAATGTTGACAAACAAGTACAATTGATTCATTTTCCTGGTCCAATGATGCTGAAATACATATGAATAAAAATAATGAGAAAATCATTCAAAAAGAAAAAGAAAAATAGTTCAAGGATGAAGCAGAGTCCTACTTCCTCTTCAAGGGATATACACAACAATTTAAAGCACATTGTTGAGCTCCTCTGCAGAAATTGAGACCACCCCTCACTCCCCCACCCCCACCAGGTGGAGGATGATGCCTACTTAGAGAGCCTAGATTGGTTGGAACCAGAAAGTTGATGATTGAGTTTTCTGAAACACTACCCTGTTACCTCACCACCAACCAATCAGAAGGAAGTCATGCACCCTGCATCCCTCTAGCCAAATGTTAACTTTAAAAACCCTTCCCAGGGGGAATTCTGGAAGGGTTTGAGCACAGACCACCCATTCTCCTTGCTTCAGCTCAGTTCAGTTCAGTCGCTCAGTCGTGTCTGACTCTTTGCGACCCCATGAATCCCAAAACGCCAGGCCTCCCTGTCCATCACCAACTCCCGGAGTTCACCCAGACTCACGTCCATTGAGTCAGTGATGCCATCCAGCCATCTCATCCTCTGTCGTCTCCTTCTCCTTTTGCCCCCAATCCCTCCCAGCATCAGACTCTTTTCCAATGAGTCAACTCTTCGCATGAAGTGGCCAAAGTACTGGAGTTTCAGCTTTAGCATCATTCCTTCCAAAGAAATCCCAGGGCTGATCTCCTTCAGAATGGACTGGTTGGATCTCCTTGCAGTCCAAGGGACTCTCAAGAGTCTTCTCCAACACCACAGTTCAAAAGCATCAATTCTTTGCGCTCAGCCTTCTTCACAGTCCAACTCTCACATCCATACATGACCACAGGAAAAACCATAGCCTTGACTAGACGAACCTTTGTTGGCAAAGTAATGTCTCTGCTTTTGAATATGCTATCTAGGTTGGTCATAACTTTCCTTCAAAGGAGTAAGCATCTTTTTATTTCACCATCTGCAGTGATTTTGGAGCCCCAAAAAATAAAGTCTGATACTGTTTCCACTGTTTCCCCATCCATTTCCCATGAAGTGATGGGACCAGATGCCACGATCTTTGTTTTCTGAATATTGAGCTTTAAGCCAACTTTTTCACTCTCCACTTTCACTTTCATCAAGAGGCTTTTGAGTTCCTCTTCACTTTCTGCCAGAAGGGTGGTGTCATCTGCATATCTGAGGTGATTGAGATTTCTCCCGGAAATCTTGATTCCAGCTTGTGTTTCTTCCAGTCCAGCGTTTCTCGTGATGTACTCTGCATAGAAGTTAAATAAACAGGGTGACAATAGACAGCATGGACGAACTCCTTTTCCTATTTGGAACCAGTCTGTTGTTCCATGTCCAGTTCTAACTGTTGCTTCCTGACCTGCATACAGATTTCTCAAGAGGCAGATCAGGTGGTCTGGTATTCCCATCTCTTTCAGAATTGTCCACAGTTTATTGTGATCCACACAGTCAAAGGCTTTGGCATAGTCAATAAAGCAGAAATAGATGTTTTTCTGGAACTCTCTTGCTTTTCCCATGATCCAGAGGATGTTGGCAATTTGGTCTCTGGTTCCTCTGCCTTTTCTAAAACCTACTTTAACATCAGAAAGTTCACGGTTCACATATTGCTGAAGCCTGGCTTGGAGAATTTTGAGCATTACTTTACTAGCATGTGAGATGAGTGCAATTGTGTGGTAGTTTGAGCATTCTTTGGCATTGCCTTTCTTTGGGATTGGAATGAAAACTGACCTCTTCCAGTCCTGTGGCCACTGCTGAGTTTTCCAAATGTGCTGGCATATTGAGTGCAGCACTTTCACAGCATCATCTTTCAGGATTTGGAATAGCTCAACTGGAATTCCATCACCTCCACTAGCTTTGCTCGTAGTGATGCTTGCTAAGGCCCACTTGACTTCACATTCCAGGATGTCTGGCTCTAGGTCAGTGATCACACCATCGTGATTATCTGGGTCGTGAAGATCTTTTTTGTACAGTTCTTCTGTGTATTCTTGCCACCTCTTCCTAATATCTTCTGCTTCTGTTAGGTCCATACCATTTCTGTCCTTTATGGTGCCCATCTTTGCATGAAATGTTCCCTTGGTATCTCTAATTTTCTTGAAGAGATCTCTAGTCTTTCCCATTCTGTTGTTTTCCTCTATTTCTTTGCATTGATCGCTGAAGAAGGGTTTCTTATCTCTTCTTGCTATTCTTTGGAACTCTGCATTCAGATGCTTATATCTTTCCTTTTCTCCTTTGGTGTCCTGCAAATAAATGCTTTCATTTACTACTTTCATTCACCACAACCCCGTGTCAGTAGATTGGCTTTGTTGTATAGCAAGTGGACCCAAGTTCCCTTTGATAATACTCTTGGCTGTGACAGACTTCCCTTGGTTTTGATGACCTTGACAGTTTTGAGGAGTGCTGGCCAAGTATTTTGTAGGTTGTCCCTCTATTGGAATTTGTCTGGTTTTTCTCATACTTAAAGGGGTGATATATTTTGGGGGGAGAGGAAAACCACAGAGACAAATAGTCATTTTTATCACCTATCAAGGTTACATAGTATCAACATGACTTACTGTTGATATTGACCTTGAGCACCTGGCTGAGGTGGTGTTTGTTGGGTTTCTCCACTGTAACATGACTCTCTCTCACCACCATCACCCTTTCTATGCTGTACTGCTTGAAGAAATTCACTACATGCAGCCCACACTTAAATAGTAGGAAGCTAAACTCCACCTCCTCGAGGACAGATTATCTACATAAATTATTTGGAATTATTCTGCAAGGGAGATTTGTCTTCTCCTTTCCCCATTGATTCATTTATTCAATCATTTCTTGATGTCTTTATGGAATTATGCGTATTTACTTTGTGTGTGTGTGTGCTCAGTCACTTCAGTCATATCCGCCTCTGTGACCCTATGGACTGTAGCCTGCCAGGCTCCTCTGCCTATGGAATTTTTTAAGTAAGAATACTGGAATAGGGTGCCATTTCCTTCTCCAGGGGACTTTCCTGACCCAGGGATCAAATCTGCATCTCCTGCATCTCCTGCACTGCAGTCAGATTCTTTTCCACTGAGTCACTGGGGAGGTCCTTGCATTATAGCCCAATGCTACTTTATGTGTTGATTACATTGTTCCTGCTTGGTTATTAGGAGATCTTCAGTTGCTCCTGTGCTCCTTTGACATGCCCCATTAATGTAAGGTGGTTTTTCATTTTTGGAGCATTCTCTTACTTTCTGGCATTACAACATGTTCCAGGCTTATCTTATATATTTTCTGTGTCAGTCCTGAAATCAGCCATTTCTCCAAAGAACTCTGGTTCACTTTATTGGGAAATGGTGATAGAAACCAAGATGTAGGTAATGGTTGTGCTCTTTGTTACTGCAATGTCATTGCTTACAGGCCCTCTCAGGTGATAGAACAAAGAAACATATTTATTATGTTATTAAATAACATTTTATATTATATATTATGAAACATATTATGTATCAGCTCAGTTCAGTCACTTAGTCCTGTCCAACTCTGCAACCCCATGGACTGCAGCATGCCAGACTTCCCTGTCCATCACCAACTCCCAGAGCTTACTCAAACTCATGTCCATCAAGTTGGTGATGGCATCCAACCATCTCATCCTCTGTTGTCCCCTTCTCCTCCCGCCTTCAATCTTTCCCAGTATCAGGATCTTTTAAATGAGTCAGTTCTTTGCATCAGGTGGCCAAAGTATTGGAGCTTCAGCATCAGTCTTTCCAATGAATATTCAGGACTGATTTCCTTTAGGATTAACTGGTTTAAACTCCTTGCAGTCCAAGGGACTCTCAAGAGTCTTCTCCAATACCTCAGTTCAAAAGCATCAGTTCTTCAGTGCTCAGATTTCTTTATGTTTCAACTCTCAAATCCATACATGACTACTGGAAAAACCATAGCTTTGACTAGACAGACCTTTGTCGGCAAAGTAATGTCTCTGCTTCTTAATATGCTGTTTAGGTTGGTCATAGCTTTTCTTCCAAGGAGCAAGCATCTCTTAATTTCATGGCTGCAGTCACCATCTGCAGTGCTCTCGGAGCTGAAGAAATAAAGTCTGTCACTGTTTCCATTGTTTCCCCATCTTTGCCATGAAGTAATGGGACTGGATGTCATGATCTTCTTTTTTTTATTGTTGAGTTTTAAGCCAGCTTTTTTCACTCTCCTCTTTCACTTTCATCAAGAGGCTCTTTAGTTCCTCTTTTCTTTCTGTCATAAGGGTGGTGTTATCTGCATATCTGAGGTTATTGATATTTCTCCTGGCAGTCTTGATTACAGCTTGTGCTTCATCCAGCCTGGCATTTCACATGATGTACTCTGCATATAAGTTAAATAAGCAGGGCAAAAATATACAGCCTTGACGTATTCCTTTCCAAATTTGGAATCAGTCTGTTGTTCCATGTCTAGTCCTAACTGTTGCTTCTTGACCTGCATACAGATTTCTCAGGAGGCAGGTCAGGTGGTCTGGTATTCCCATCTCTTGAAGAATCTCCCACAGTTTGCTGTGATCCACACAGTCAAAGGCTTTGGCATAGTCAAGAAAGCAGATGTTTTTCTGGATCTCTCTTGCTTTTTCAATGATCCAGCGGATGTTGGCAATTGATCTCTGGTTCCTCTGCCTTTTCTAAATCCAGCTTGAATATCTGGAAGTTCTTGGTTCATGTACTGTTGAAGCCTGGCTTGGAGAATTTTGAGGATTACTTTGCTATTGTGTGAGATGAGTGCAATTGTGCAGTAGTTTGAACATTATTTGGCTTGCCCTTCCTTTGGATTGGAATGAAAACTGACCCTTTTCCAGTCCTGTGGCCACTGCTGAGTTTTCCAAATTTGCTGGCATATTGAGTGCAGCACTTTCACAGCATCATCTTTTCGGATTTGAAATAGCTCAACTGGAATTCCATCACCTCCACTAGCTTTGTTTGTAGTGAAGGCCCACTTGACTTCACACTCCAAGATGCCTGGCTCTAGGTGGGTGATCACACCATCGTGGTTATCTGGGTCATTAAGATTGTTTTTGTATAGTTCTGTGTATTCTTGCCACCTCTTCTTAATATCTTCTGCTTCCGTTAGGTCCATACCATTTCTGTCCTTTATTGTGCCCATATTTGCATGAAATGTTCCCTTGGTATCTCTGATTATCTTGAAGAGATCTCTAGTCTTTCCCATTCTATTGTTTTCCGCTATTTCTTTGCATTGATCACTGAGGAAGGCTTTCCTATCTCTCCTTGCTATTCTTTGGAACTCTGCATTCAGATGGATATATCTTTCCTTTTTGCCTTTGCCTTTTGCTCTCTCCTTTTCTCAGCTCTTTGTAAGGCCTCCTCAGACAACCATTTTGCCATTTTGCATTTCTTTTTCTTGGGGATGCTTTTGATCACAGCCTCCAAGATACAAACTTCCATCCATAGTTCTTCAGGCACACTGTATATCAGATAGAATCCCTTGAATCTATTTGTCATTTTCACTGTATAGTCGTAAGGGATTTGATTTAGGTCATAACTGAATGGTCTAATGGTTATCCCTACTTTCTTCAATTTCAGTCTGAATTTGGCAATAAGGAGTTCATGAGCTGACTGTGGCTCAGTCTTGTTTTTGCTGACTGTATAGAGCTTCTCCATCTGACTGTATAGGCTTCAAAGAATATAATCAATCTGATTTCTGCGTTGACCATCTGGTGATGTCCATGTGTAGCGTCGTTTCTTTTGTTGTTGGAAGAGGGTGTTTGCTGTGACCAGAGTATTCTCTTGGCAAAACTCTGTTAGCTTTTGCCCTGCTGCATTTTCTACTCTAAGACCAAACTTGCCTGTTACTCCAGGTATCTCTTGACTTCCTGCTTTGGCATTCCAGTCCCCTATGATGAAAACGACATCTTTCCTTGCTTTTAGTTTGAAATGCAGTACTTGCATGCTGTCTCAAAAACAACAGAATGATTTCTGTTCGTTTCCAAGGCAAACCATTCAATATCACAGTAATCCAAGTCTATGCCCCAACCAGTAACGCTGAGGTTGAATGGTTCTATGAAGACCTACAAGACCTTCTAGAACTAATACCTAAAAAAGATATTATGTATATAGACATGTATATATATATAATATTTATATATGTAACCATCTGTAATTATTAAGCTAACATGTGCATGCATGTATGCTAAATTGCTTCAATTGTGTCTGGCTCTAAGTGACCCTATGGACTGCAGCCTTACAGACTCCTCAGTTCATGGGATTCTCCAGGCAAGAATACTGGAGTAGATTCCCATGCCCTCCTCCAGGGGATTTTTCCAACCCAGGGATCAAACCTGTGTCTCTTACGTCTACCTACACTGGCAGGCGGGTTCTTTACCACTAGCACCATCTGGGAAGCCCATTAAGCTAACATAAGTTTGAGTGACTAAGCATGCAATGAACTAATACTTTTATTTTGCAGTGTTTTGTGCAATTTGAGTTTATTTTTTTAGTTCCATATTTTAAGTTTTCAGTTATTTGAAAAGAAATAATATGGGAATTCCCTTGTGGTCCAGTAGTTAGCACTCCACTCTTCCATTGCAGGGGCCATGGGTTCCATCCCTGAGCAGGGAACTAAAATCCCATAAGCCATGCAGTACAGCCAAAATAATAATAATAATAATGTTTGAAATTCCCTAGTGGTAAGAAAAATTGTACATATGTATATATATCTGTTTTGATAGTTGTGGATTACTAGATAAAAAAAAAAGTTCTGTCAGAAAGACCATATAATCAAAATTTTGTGAATCAAGGTTTTTAAAATATATTAGGAAAACTAAGTGATTAAAATGGCTTATATGAGTTATCCTTTTTTAAAGTAGAAGAATGATCCCTTTGTATCCATATGTTGCACAAGAACTTCCACACAGTTCAAATGGAATTTGTTATCTTCTTTCAACCCCATTATTCAACCTGTGCCTGTTTCAGTGTCTTCCACCTTGATGAATAGATTACCCCTAAGGCAATAGCCTCCTATCAGATCTCCCTCCTTTTCTTCTTGCTCTTCTCAAAAGTCATTCTCCAAACCAGTCAAAAACAGTTCTAGAAATGCAAATCCAGTTACATCTATCCTTAGCTAAAATCTTTCAAAATAACTCTTCATTGCCATTAGCCCTCTCCTCTTATACACCTAAGATACTGATCTCTCTTTTATCTCTGAGCTTGGAGATCTGCTTCCTCTACTTGGAATTCCTTCCCACTTTGGCCATTCCTAGCTTCTGCCTTGGTTTTGTTGTTCCTTTCATGAATCCTTCTCCAGGAGCCAAAAGCAAGTTTAGATGATCTCCCTACACTGGTCCTAAGCAGTCTTACCACACTGAAGGGTACTTGTCTGAATTCACTATTAGACTTTAAACTCTTTTGAAGGTAAGGACTTTGTCCAGAGTGTAGTGAAGTCAGATTGAGTTTCAGCCAGAGCTCTGTTGTTTTCTACCTTTGTGACGTTGGACAGTTGTTTGCTGCTGCTGCTGCTAAGTCGATTCAGTCGTGTCCGACTCTGTGCAACCCCTTAGACGGCAGCCCACTAGGCTCTTCCGTCCATGGGATTTTCCAGGCAAGAGCACTGGAGTGGGGTGCTGTTGCCTTCTCTGTGGGCAGTTGTTTAGCTTTCCCTTGATTGTGTCTCATAGTTTAAAAAATAAGGTTATGTGAGAATAGTACCTAATTCATTGTGTTAGTGTGAGAGTTAAATGCACTGCCTGGCACATAGTGAACACGTGATAAACGTTAACTCTTATAACTGAGTTTTGGAGCCTTGGGGAGCAGTTTGAGTTAGATCTTGGTATATTTTGAGCTTCATTTCAAAAAAAGGTACATGAGTGTGTGTATATGCTATTTGATGTTGCCAGGAATTGCTAATTTTATCTGTCAAAAATTTCTTCCTAGCACGCTCTTTTGAGTCATGGATTTTGGCTTTTAAGTAAGCTAAAGGTTGTTAATTGGGAGAATGGCCAGAAAAACTTATCCATGGCTTTTGAATCACACGTTGAGCAAATCTGGCATCACAAGTGTCAAGCTGCCTTCTGTTTCTAATCACTTCTCTTTCTAATTTAGTTTCTCCCACAAAAAGGGATTATAATTGATTTTCATTGCAGAGTCCGTGGAAGATGTCACAAGATGTAAAGGCAATTATTTTCCAGTAGATGGAACCCATATTTGCTGAACGTTGCTGCTGGCTTCATCCCAAATGCTAAGCAGTGGCAATACTTTCCTAGATTGAGACGACGTGCCATTTATCTGGAGGAAATGCACACATCTTAGCTGAGAGAAAGCTTTCTTCTCCCTACATCACTGAAATTCCTTTTTTTTTTTTTTTAAAGAGGCAGCACTTTATTATTTATGAAAATCTCTCCAACAGCATGGAGGTCAATGGTCTGGGCCACAAAGGCTTTGAATCCAATTCTTGTCTCAAGATAGACCTCCCTCAGGGAATTGCACTTTTCCCCCTATACTCCGAATTTTCTTTTTCTTCCCTCCCTTCATTTCTCAGCATGTATCCTTTCCCTCCCTTTATTCTAACCTTAAGAGAACAGCCTCCCTTCTCTTGAGTTTCCATATTCTGCTCTTCCAATCATGCTTTTTATTTAAAAAAATTTTTGAATGTATTCCACTCATGCTTATCATTTTCTAAGCTTAGGCATTTGTCTCTGCTTTGAAATTCCTATAAAAAGAGAAGAATCTGGAAATGAATTTTTGTCATCAAAGCCAATATCATGAAAAATAGTGAACATTTACAAAAGGAGGAAGATTGCAAGTGCAGAAGAAAACAATGCTGTTCTCCCCTTCTGTCTATCAGAAATGGACACATCAAGCTTTGCTCATCAACTTCCTCCAGGACGTCTCCCAGCCTCTCCCTTGGATTGAATGCTCCTTCTTTGGAGATCTTACTATATATATTTTTTTCTACCACACATTTGACATCATCTGTAGTTGAGCCAGTGCCTTCTCTGTGTGTGTGTTAACTCCCAGTAGAAATAGGTTTCTTGAGGGCAGAAACTTATCTCTGTGACCCTGGGAAAGTTTCCTAACCTGTCTCACAGGTATAAGGAAATAGTTATCTTTCATGGTATTGTTGTGATGATTAAACTCAAGAGAACTTCCTGGACCTTGGTAGTTCATTCCTTTCTCTTTCTGCTTTGGTTTTGTGGTCCCCTCCACGGTGCTCACTTTTCACTTTCATGCATTGGAGAAGGAAATGGCAACCCACTCCAGTGTTCTTGCCTGGAGAATCCCAGGGACGGGGGAGCCCGGTGGGCTGCCGTCTATGGGGTCGCACAGAGTCGGACACGACTGAAGCGACTTAGCAGCAGCAGCAGCAGCCACAGTGCTCATGCTGGATGGGATTTGGGTTTGAGACCCTGCTTTGCCATTCCTTGGGAAACTCAGGAGACATATTTAAGTCTCCAAGACTTATTTTTCTTGCTTGCAAATTGGGGATAATAAAAGTATTTGCATCATAGGATTTCTGCAATAATCAAATGAGGAGTGGGTAAAGCAATGAAAACTCGGCATACAGTGAGTACTCAATCCAATGTTGGCTGTTACTATTATGATGATACTCAGTGTAGATTTGGTGCCCCCCAAAATACTTAAATTGGGGAAAAATTCATAGCACAGTCCTTTTAATAGATCAGCAGAGGTAACCTTGGTCACGATTTTCTACTCAATGGCTGTCTTCTATTTAGTTTGCCAATTCATCTGACACCTGGACCTTGTAAACCATTTGCTGGATCAGTTCAAACCTCATTCATGTAATAAAAATCAAAAATTGTTTGCAAGACAAAAGCCAGAACGAATTAGTAAGTGAAATCATAATCAAATAGGAAAGGTGTTTAACAGAGGGTGAATGAGAGATTCCCACTGGTATACATCTTCTTTAAAATCTTAATTAGAGTTCTGGAAAAGGCAAAGTCATATGCTGATATAATGTTAATCTAATTACACTAGGAACAAATGGAGATGCTAATATGGGCGGAAGACCAATATAAACAAATCTAAACAAGGCTTTCTTTCAAAGAGCTCGTAATGTATTATAAACATCGCCTTCATCTCAACAGTACTTCTAAAAAAGTGAAATAGATTCCTAAGTTAGCACTACTGTTTTCTTTTTTTAATCAGTGTTCTGATTTCAGGAATTGACTAGTTCTACAAGGGTGCTTCTCAGGCAGCACTAGTGGTAACAACCAAGCCCCAGCACTTACCGCATGCAATATCTAACTTACCTGAAAAAACCCAATCACTTAAGAAAGAGGAAACCGAAGCTCACCGTGGTTAAATGATTTGGCTAAGGTTACACGGCTAATATGTGCTGATGGTGGCGTGTGGTGTGAAAAGGCTCCAAATCCAACACAAAGAATGAGGATTCACATTATTATAATTCTGTTTTCTATTCAGAATGAACTATATGGCAAGCTTCTATTACTTTTTATTTCCTGGACTTTTTTGGGATGTGTTCCTTTGAGTTTTTTTTTTTTTTTTTTAAAGATGTATGTATTTATCATTGGCTGTGCTAGGTCTTCATTGCTGGGCATGGGCTTTCTCTAGTTGTGGTGAGCAGGGGCTACTCCCTAGCCGCAGTGTGTGGGCTTCTTACTGCCGTGGCTTCCCTTGCTGTGGAGCACAGGCTCCAGGGTGTGTAGGCTTCCATAGCTGCGGCGCATGGGTTCAATAGTTGTGGCACATGGGCTTCGTTGCTCCTGAGCATGTGGGATCTTTCCAGACCAGCGATCGAATCTATGTTCCCTGCACTGGCAGGCAGATTCCTAACCACTGGACTACCAGGGAAGCCCTTTGCTTTGAGTTTTTACTTTCTTGGGTATTTTTTAGTTCCCTTCTCTTGTGTTATTTGCCTAGTTTTCCATGACCACTGAAACATCACCGTTTAACCTCAAACACTCCTCCAGCATAATCAAAGTCTCCTTTCCATATGTTCCTTATATCCAGTATGTTCATTCACAACAGGAATTTGATGAACAACATCTTCCTGAAAAAGCCTCTCCCAGAGTCATCTGAGCTGCTTCCTAGCTAAGAATCTCCCTTCACCATCCTCCTGCCCTCTGTCTCTCGCTGAGCTGATCTCTGTTTTCCTGGTTCCTGGCTTCCACCTTTTCAGTTTACTCATCACGTAGGTGGAGCACATCCTCTAGACGCAGTTCCCTGAGGAGGGGTGTGTGGGAGGTAAATTTTTTGAGAATTTAAGAGCCTGAAAACGTTTTTATTCTTCCTTCATACTTGATTTATAACTTGATTGAGTACAGAATTCTGGGTTAGAAATGCTTTTCTCTCAGACTTTGGAAAGCTTTGCTCTAGCGTCTTCTACCTTCCAGATTTCCTTTTGAGAAGTTTGGATTCCCTTCACCTTTGTGTGTTGGTTTTCTCACACTTGTAGAATCTTCTCTCTGAACTCAGGTCATTCGGGTGGGTCTATTTTTAGACAGTATGCTAGGGATATGATGATATGATGGGCTCTCCTCTGTTTCTCCCTAAAAGGGCTCATTTTTATTTTCTGCAAAAAAGATTTTTTTTTATACCTTCCAGTTCTGATTTTATGGGTGAATTGAAATAAGAATCCAGTTTCTCTGAAAACATTGAGTTGTTATTATTTTTACTGTACTTTTCTTCCTCCTGAATATTTTGTATTTTCATCACATTTTTTTTTTTCCAGCTTGTGTTTTTGGTTTCAATTTTTTTCATATCAGAGGCTTTTCTTATCAGGTCTCCTAAGATTTGATTGCCTCCTTGTATGTACAAGTAGGGGCCTCATAGCTGCCCAGAATTTCCGAGTGAGAGGATGAGGTGTCCTGCAGGGAGAGTTGACTGGGAACCCCTGATGTCAACACTCATGGCTGTGTCATAAGGTCTTTCCTCCAGTGTCCGAGAGGTCCCCACCTAGAAAAAGACTTGTTTGGTCTTCTGCCTGGAAGTGAGGGACTGGCTGCTGTCATGGTGGGTTGAGGAAGAAGTTCTGCAATTAGTATGCTGTGTCATTTACTTAACACATGTGTTTTCCTCTTTTGGAAAAAGACTTTCTGCTTTAGCCTCTTCAAAGAGATGAATCATCTCTGTTGGGGTGAGGGAGGGACATCACCCAGCATGGCAGGAAGACTGGGGCATCTAGGGATCTAAGTGCTTTTCAAGCAGCTTTCAACTAACCTTCCTCATTTCAGCCTATGCCTGCCCTCCTTTGCCGGGAGTAGCTGGTGCCATCACTCCCAGAGCTTCTGTTATTTGGCCCTTTTCTTGACTTGCCCCTTCTCCCCCACCTCTTCCCTCCCCCGAAAGTAGAATTCATTCTTTTTCAATTCTACCAAGTCAGTACCACTTGTTCATCTGCGCTGCAGCTCCTAGAACATTGGTGCTGTTCCTTCTCACTTTTCTTATAGGTTATGCCTTTAAAAACTTTCTTTAGTTTTAGTGCAGTTTGCTGCTGCTGCTGCTGCTAAGTCGCTTCAGTTGTGTCCGACTCTGTGCGACCCCATAGACGGCAGCCCACCAGGCTCCCCCATCCCTGGGATTCTCTAGGCAAGAACACTGGAGTGGGTTGCCATTTCCTGCTCCAATGCATGAAAGTGAAGTTGCCCAGTCGTGTCCGACTCTTAGCGACCCCATGGACTACAGCCTACCAGGCTCCTCTGTCCACGGGATTTTCCAGGCAAGAGTGCTGGAGTGGGGTGCCATTGCAGTTTAGTGCAGTTTAGGAGAGAGTAAAAGTGTGTGTTCAATCAGGTATCTTTTTGAAATTCTGTTTTCTTTAGATAAAATCCTGCATCTGATATCTTCTAGTGTTGACAGAATTTTGCAACTGCCTTCATTAGGGAAAACCAAAGGCAGCAGGCTCTGGGCATGGTGAGCTTGGGTCTTGCTCTGTTTCGGTTTTGAAATGTACAACTGTGCTTTGGATTGCCTCATAGATAGTCTAATTAAAAGTACAAATTCTCCCGGGAACTATACACAGTATTTTATAATAATCTTACAAGGGAAAAGAATCTGAAAAATATGTATGTATAACTGAGTCACTTTGCTATATACCTGAAACTACACATTGATTTACATTGTAGATCAACTAATACTTCAATTAAAAAAATAAAATTTCCTCTATACTCCACCTCCCCGACACCCCACCAAATTCTCCACACTAAGAACTAATAAAATGTTATGGGTGTCTGATTACAAATCACACTTTCAAAAGTACTTGGCATTCACATAGTTTCCTCACTGTGGTAGCTAGAACAATAAAGCGAAGTGAAAGTGTTAGCCACTCAGTCATGTCTGACTCTTGCTACCCCATGGACTGTAGGCTGCCAGGCTGCTCTGTTCATGGAATTCTCCAGGCAAGAATATTGGGGTGGGTGGTTATTCTCTTCTCCACGGATTTTTCCTGACTCGGGGTCGAACCCAGGTCTCCTGCATTGCAGGCAGAT
Source organism: Bos indicus (assembly GCF_029378745.1). NCBI lineage: Eukaryota > Metazoa > Chordata > Mammalia > Artiodactyla > Bovidae > Bos > Bos indicus. The sequence continues at coordinate 48,977,945 of NC_091763.1, read as the reverse complement.
TCTTTATCATTTGAGCCACCAGGGGAGCACAGATAGAAAAATAACACCCCCCTCCCCTAAAGATGACCATATTCTAATCCTCAGAAACCGTTAAGTGTGCTAAATTATGTGGCAAAGAGGAATTAAGGTAGCAGGTGGAATTAAATCAAAAGCAGATGGTAAGCAAATCAATTGCGTTTTAAGATCAACATTATCCTGGCTTCTCTGGGTAGGACACCATGTAACCACAAGAGTCCTTAAATGTAAAAGAGGGAAGTAGAAGACCAATGTCAGAGTGCAACGTGACATGAGGACTTCACTGGCTCTGAGGATAGAATGGGGCCAGACAAGTGCAGAGCTCGAAAAGGTGGGAAACAGGTCATCCACTAGAGCTTCCAGAAGGAACCCGCTCTGCTGATACTTGGATTTTAGCTCCCTCACACTTGGAAGAAAAGTTATGACCAACCTACACAGCATATTAAAAAGCAGAGACATTACTTTGCCAACAAAGGTCCATCTAGTCAAGGCTCTGGTTTTTCCAGTAGTCATGTATGGATGTGAGAGTTGGACTGTGAAGAAAGCTGAGCACTGAAGAATTGATGCTTTTGAACTGTGGTGTTGGAGAAGACTCTTGAGAGTCCCTTGGACTGCAAGCAGATCCAACCAGTCCATCCTAAAGGAAATCAGTCCTGAATATTCATTGGAAGGACTGATGTTGAAGCTGAAACTCCAGTACTTTGGCCACCTCATGCGAAGAGTTGACTCATTGGAAAAGACTCTGATGCTGGGAGGGATTGGGGGCAGGAGGAGAAGGGGACAACAGAGGATGAAATGGTTGGATGGCATCACCAACTCGATGGACATGAGTTTGAGTGAACTCCAGGAGTTGGTAATGGACAGGGAGGCCTGGCGTGCTGCAGTCCATGGGGTTGCAAAGAGTTGGACATGACTGAGCGACTGAACTGAAAACTTATTGCAGACTTCTAATCCCCAGAATCTTAACAGAATACACTTGTTATGAGCAACATTTGTGATAATGTATTGCAGCAGCCCTGGGAAACTAATATACATATTATGAAGTAAAACAGCAATTGTGATGCATGTTCCACTAAATTTTGAAAAAGTTGATTACATTAACTTTTCCCTCTCATGTCTTGCCTAGAGGCAGATTTGCTTAATATTTACTTATTTGGCTGCGCCAGATCTTAGTTGTGGCATGAGGGATCTTGGATCTTAGTTGTGACATGTGAAATTTTGTTGTTGTTGTTTAGTTGTGGCATGCAAACTCTTAGCTGTGGCATGTGGGATCTATCTAGTTCCCTTACTAGGGATTGAACCCAAGTCCCTTGTATTGGGAGCACGAAGTCTTAGCCACTTGACCACCTAGAGGTAGATTTGTATGAGCTAATGAAGTTTAGCTTTGGGCCTCTCACCTGACATAGGTACCCTTGGAATACTGGAGTGGTCGAGTGCAGCCAGGAAGCATTCCTGATAAACTGCCCAGGGAGAACTTAGTAGAAAGGGAGCTGGGTCTCCAAGGCTCTAGCAATTTGTCATCATTTTTGTTCTTATTCTGAAGAAATTCTCATGTTCAAATCTAATTTTGCTTTGGTAATTTTATACTGTTTTTCTTACAGAGATTTCCACAGATTTTATCTGCTCTGGGCAACCCCACGCCCCACCAACTGTAGGTCTGGCCCTACCCTTGCCCCTTTCTTATTTTTCAAAGAGTTAGAAATATCACACACACACAGGTGTGCATATATATTTTAATCATCAGGAAAGGAAAAATATGAGTGGCAATAAAGGTTCAAGTGGCTACTAAGACATCCCAGACCCAGGCCCTTCCACAAGATCAAATCTGCCAATGGGATTTGAAGGGAAATATGGCACTGGTCGGAGAAGGCAATGGCACCCCACTCCAGTACTCTTGCCTGGAAAATCCCATGGACAGAAGAGCCTGGTAGACTGCAGTCCATGGGGTCGCTAGGAGTCGGACGTGACTGTATAACTTTCAAGTAGACAACCTGAGTGACTTCACTTTCACTTTTCACTTTCATACACTGGAGAAGGAAATGGCAAGCCACTCCAGTGTTATTGCCTGGAGAATCCCAGGGACGGGGGAGCTTGGTGGGCTGCTGTCTCTGGGGTCGCAGAGTCGGACACGACTGAAGCGACTTAGCAGCAGCAGCAGCAGCATGTCACTGGTCTGGAACAGGGATGTATTAAGACAGTTGGTCCAAATTGTAATTAATTTTGTTGTAATCTTCAAATAGGATATACTCTAAAGACAGGGGATGAGAAGAATTATCTGAAGAGAATCTGATACATTAGAAATATAATTAAATTCAAATAAACATTTATTGCATTTCTATGCAAATCAGAGGCTGGGCTTTGCCTAGGGCAGGAGAAGAGCTGTCAGAATGACAACCCAGAGTTGTCAGGAAAAAGTTCTTGGCAACTGCCTTATGGTGCATTTTCATTGTGTAGAACTAGGGGGTCCACTTTTAAAGCATAAATTCTCCTTTCAGATTATCTTTTTCTCCCTTCCTTTCTCTCCTTCCTTCCCATTCTCTCTTTCCTTCCCTCCCATTCTCTCTCTCCCTCTCCCTTTTCTTCCTCTTTTCCCCCTGTCTTTCTTTCCTTTCTCTCTTCCTTCCTTCTCTCTTCTTCTTCACAAAGGCAATTTTCCATTGGGTACCAGTTTTTGTATAATATTCAGAGTCACTTTCTTCCAGAAAAAGTTGTTTTACTTCATTTAATCCTCTAAGTCCCTGAGGTAGAGTCTTGGTGGTGGTTTAGTTGCTCAGTCCTGTCTGACTCTTTGTGACTCCATGGACTGTAGCCCACCAGGCTCCTCTGTCCATGGGATTTCCCAGGAAAGAATACTGGAATGAGTTGCCATTTCCTTCTCCAGAACCTTTCCCCAATCCAGAAATAGAGCCGGTGTCTCCTGGATTGGAGGTGGTCTCCTGCATCGCAGGCAGGTTCTTACGCTGAGCCACCCCAGGTGGTGAGGTAGTCTTTCACTTTAAAAATGAAGAAACTAGGAGTCAAAGTGGGATTTGATTTATGCATATAATAATTATGCTTGTCTGCTCGTAGAGCATTTTCTGCCTATAAAATTCCTCATTAAATGTCCCACAACAGGGGATGAATCACATGCTCTTTGTCGCAGGACAGTGGCTTTCATCTCCTTTTTCTGTCCTCATTATGGCACAGTCCTGTTGCTTGGGTGGGTAATTCTCAATGGTGTAGTTAGTAGTGAATGGGGCATACAGGTACGACTGTATGTAACTTGAAGAAACCCTGACCCATCAGGTGATGGGTGATCTTTATACACCCTATTGGAGGTCTTGCTGTAGAAAAACATGTATTGATGTGGAGGAATAAAAGCAGGTCACAAAACAGGTCACAAAACATGTATGGTATGATTTCATTTTTGTAAATATTTGTATATATATATAAATATTTGTATGTAAGAGCATTAACTGAACTGTATTTTTTTCTGTTTTCTATGTTGTGTGTCAGTTTTGTTTCAAGGGGAAAAAAAAAACTTGAAAAAAAAAAAGCTTTCAGGAAGTAAATCCTTGTAGAGTGTTATTTCAGGAAGCCCTTGGCTGAGATGTGGCAGGAAGTCATCAGTGCACTGAGAATGAGAATGAAATTCTTTATCATGGGTGTTGCTTCAGGAGGAACAAAGGTTTCTGGAGTGATAATACAGTATGAAGAAACCTGGTGGACCAGGAAGGCACCTGGCTTAGGGAGCAAAGCCAAAACTTCAAATATGTTCTTTGTTCAAATTTAGAACACCTGTGACCACAAAAAACAAAAAGCCTGTAGGAACTTTAGTCTTTCCTAATTTTGTCACAATCACAAGTCAAGTTCTTATGTTGTATGTGTGTGTGTATGTACACAAGGGGTAACTGAACGCTCTTGTGTCTGTGTGCTTCGTCCTCCTTGTGGTGAAAGTCACAGTAAAGATAAAAAAGGAGAGACCAGAAGTCGACTTCCCTTGTAAATTCTTCCTGTGTAAAATGCACAGATATTGTTGGGGCACACTACACGCTGCTGATGGACTAATAACGGGTAAGTTAAATGTAAAAAGCTGGACTGCAGAGGATGTAATTTAAAATCATGATCCAAACGTAAATGGCAGGCATGAGGAGACTCTTCGAGTAGGAAAGAGATGGGCGGGCCCTCCCATCTACATACCACCAGAGCTCAACTATGAAATAATAAAATGCACTTAGTAAATTGTTTTTTAGTCACCAGGCCGTGTGTGACTCTTCTGTGACCCCCTGGACTGTAGCCTGCCAGGCTCCCCTGTCCATGGGATTTTCCAGGCAAGAATACAGGGGTGGGTTGCCATTTCCCTCTCCAGGGGATCTTCCCGGCACATGAAGATGTCTCCTGCCCACGTCTCCTGCATTACAGGCGGATTCTTTACCACTGAGCCACTTGGGAAGCCCCAGTTAACTGATTTAAGGAATGCTAAAACAAAAAGCAAATTGAATTCTCATTAGTGGGGGTCAAGAACTCTAGGAAGGTTAGCCTGAAGAATAAAAGAAATTCAAAAGGGCTTCATGGACTTCAGATAACTCATTCTAGACATGAGCAAGGCATAAAAAGCCCCTGTTATTTATACATTGCATCATGGGTCCTCAGACACATGGCGTAACACACGTTGGTTGGACCAGGCATGGCCGTTCAGCTCTGGTGGTATGTAGATGGGAGGGACAGAGAAGGCAAAGAACCAGATGGGAATGCAGAACCAGACCAAGCCACAGAGGTGGCACAGGATAACGGGAGCAGGTGCATGCAGGAGGCTATAGCTGTGTGGTCTGAGGCAAGGCTCTCGGCAGAGCCCCACCGGGACTGCAGCGTGGGAATTTACAGATCCAGGCAGGTTGGTGGCATCAAGACAGCACGATAGAAAGCAGTTAAATTCCAGGCTCTAGACGGTAGTTCCCAGTAATCTAGTTACCAGTACAGGGGCCCAATATAGAGTCAGACAAACAATGAAGATGACTAATGCCAAATTCTAGATGCTCAGCTAGAACTTTTTTCTTTTTTTGGCCACACTGAGTGGCATGTGGGAACTAGTTCCCCAATCAGGGCTCGAACCCATGCTCTTTGCATTGGAAGTACAGAGTCTTAACCACTGGACCCTCAGGGAAGTCCCTCAGCTAGAGCTTCTTAAGTGTGACTTTCTATAACCTGGAAGTTCAAGGTACATTTGCAAGTAGGGAGAGAATCTGACAAAACTCTTAACTGATAGAAAAGGGCAAGTGTAACCTTTCTGTTTGAACCTATAATACAACCTAAGATATAAGGAAGTCATTACTGACAGGAGGAACTTAATATGCAATTTGACTAGGTCTGTGTTTATTTATAATAGGATTTGCTAAATACCCTCACTGACAAGGAGAGTCAAAAGAATTAACAAGCAGAGTTCAAGAGGCCTTCAGCCTGGTGTAAAACAGACACACTCGGGAGCCAGACTCCATGGTCCAAACCTTGGTTAGTACATATGGCAGTATTTTATTTAGCAAATTATAGCTAATCTGTGTATTAAAAACTGGAGTAATATCTGGGGAACCAGGACACCTAAATTCTAGACTCAAATCCTAGCCCTGGATCTAACTACTCATGTTAACTTGGGAAAACTGCATACACTTTTGAGGACTGTTTGCAGACCTCTACAATTGAGATGAGGACTAAGACTACTTGAATGTACGAAGTGCTTTCTGGGAATCTTTCAAATCCTTATGCCCTTCAAAGAGCACTGGGTCTTTCCCCTTGCTGTACAGTCTGCACAACTTTTGGGAATTACTGTGTTATCTCAGTTTATATATTAATCCCAACCTAAATGTTATGATTCCCATTTCAGAGATGAGGAAATGGAAATCTAGCAAGTTTGATTTATCTGTGCAAAATCCAATGGCTAAATTAGTGGTGAGAATAGGATTATTATTTGGTTCTGTCAGTTCTAAAGCGGTATAACTTCTATTTTTCTGTTCTAGTCAAGCTATGGTTTTTCCTGTGGTCATGTATGGATGTGAGAGTTGGACTGTGAAGAAGGCTGAGCGCTGAAGAATTGATGCTTTTGAACTGTGGTGTTGGAGAAGACTCTTGAGAGTCCCTTGGACTGCAAGGAGATCCAACCAGTCCATTCTGAAGGAGATCAGCCCTGGGTGTTCTTTGGAAGGAATGATGCTAAAGCTGAAACTGCAGTACTTTGGCCACCTCATGGGAAGAGTTGGCTCATTGGAAAAGACTCTGATGCTGGGAGGGACTGGGGGCAGGAGAAGGGGACGACAGAGGATGAGACGGCTGGATGGCATCACTGACTCGATGGACGTGAATCTGGGTGAACTCCGGGAGTTGGTGATGGACAGGGAGGCCTGGCGTGCTGCGATTCATGGGGTCGCAAAGAGTCGGACACGACTGAGCAACTGATCTGATCTGATCTGATTCTGTCATTAGACTTGGTTTGTTGACCAGGCCAGGATCATAAATACTCAGAATCTGTATCTCACTCTGGTAGGCTGGCACTTTGATATTTTTAAGTTGCTACTTGTTCAGTTCTCTCCTCTGTCAGCGTTCCCTTGCCTTGTTATTTATGGTTCTGTCAGCCCATATGGCCTAATTCCCATTTCTTACTCTGTTAAATGTCTCCTACATGTCTGTTTTCTAGCAGTAACTCCTTTTATCTGAAATAAAATTCTTATGTACTTGCTCATTTCTTTTGTACTTGCCACGTTACAATGAAAAAAACTAATTATGCATGAAGTTGGTGCTAAAATGATCATAATAAAGGATAAAACAAACATCAGGGAAGTAAAGACTCTAGTAATTATTTTCCATTTTTTTTTATATCTAGGTCTTTAAGAAACAAGGAAGATAGCTTTCAAGTCTAAACACTGGAGTGACCTAAATCACATTAATATAACAATCATCCTCTTCTAAAGGAAACTAAATGAATACATGAATGGAAAATAGTATTTAATATGTAGCTTTCAGAATATAGAAACATCTCAGAGAAATTGTGACCCCAGTGTACGTATATATGAGGTAATGTCTGTATAATTAGCAACTCTCACAGCAATGGGAAACATTACTTTTTGGATACATTATACATAAACTTTCTATCTCAAGAATTCCACATTGTTGTAAAATTATTTCAGTTCAGTGCTATGGCAGTTATGCAAATAGATGTAAACTCCATTCCCAGATGAACATTAAAAAAGCAGAATGCCTACTAATTATGTGTTATTAACATAAGTGTCAACAAAAATAGTTTAACAGGTGCAGAAACACAATACTGAAAATATAATTATCAATACAGCTGTCTTAAAAGAGTTAACTAGTACCATCAGGCTTAAAAAAAAAGCACTTAAGGTCATTGTTTTCATGTTTCACTCTTTCAGCCACCATACACCAGTGTTACTATCGGTATCTAAATAAAGTGTTTAACATGCTTATATTTTATTTAAGAGCTGGAATACAGGCTTTACAATATATCTGAAACATCATCAATACTGTGATAATGCCATTACGATAAGTCTATGTGTGTGGCATTAAAAAAATAATGGCTGGTTATAGTATGTTTTTCTGAACTGAATTTTTAAATTTTCTAGAGGCTAACATGATAAGAAATTTTTCTTCTTGACATGGTATATTCACAATCTTCTTTCATAAAGTTCACAGGCATTTCTTGTCTTTCCCTGCACGATCCTGTAAGAAAAAAACATGACTTAGGTAGTTAGAGAAACAGATTCACAAATATGACAAGGACTTTTAAAAAACATTGTCTTTCAGTTCTGGTTTCCTCAGTGTGTATGCCCAGCAGTGGGATTGCTGGGTCGCATGGCATGGAAGCAACCTAGACGTCCATCGGCAGATGAATGGATAGGAAAGTTGTGGTACATATACACAGGAATATTACTCAGCTATAAAAAAGAATGGATTTGAGTCAGTTCTAAAGAGGTGGATGAAACTGGAGCCTATTACACAGAGTGAAGTAAGTCAGAAGGGAAAACACCAATACAGTATATTAATGCAAATATATTTACATTTAGAAATTGTATTAGAATTTAGAAAGATAGTAATGATGACCTTATATGCAAGATAGCAGAAGAGACACAGATGTAAAGAACAGACTTTTGGACTCTGTGGGAGAAGGTGAGGGTGGGATGATTTCAAAGAATAGCATTGTATGTATTTTACCATATGTGAAATACATGACCAGTCCAAGTTCCATGCATGAAGCAGGGCACTCAAAGCTGGTGCACTGGGACAACCCAGAGGGATGGGATCGGGAGGGAGGTGGGAGGGGGGTTCAGGATGGGGGACACATGTACACCCATGGCTGATTCATGTCAATGTATGGCAAAAACCACAATACTGTAAAGTAACTAACCCCCAATTAAAATAAATTTAAAAAATAAAAGCATTCTCTTTTCTATGTATAGTTATTAATTACAAGGATAATCAAATGAAAATACAAAGTCTCATATTTTAATAAACTACAAAATGTGTAGTTTTACTTGAAAAAGTGTTTAAAAGGAAAAGAAACAACACTCTTGTTAAGTTAATCTTTTCCCTTGCTTTAATCTATTTTGCTTTCATTTCACAGGTTATACAAGGAAAACAAAATTTCTAAAATTCCCCTCTTGCAAACTTAATTAAGATTTTTGGCAAAGAAAGAATGAAAGAAACAAAAAAATCCATACGGGTGGCTTTTTTTGTTGTTGTTCTTCTGATATTTGCCAATAGAACTGGCTTCTCAAATTATACTCTTTGCTGATCATAAGACGACTATAATACATCATTTAAAACTGGAGGAAAATGGGATAGAAATTAACCATGAGAGATCATTTTATTGAGAAAAAATAAAACAAACAATGGAGTTGTGTGGTTATTGCTGCAACAGAGAAGCTATCAAGCTCTCTTTTGGGCTGAGCATTCTTGCTTTCATCAGGGCAACTTCAGTAACATTAACTCAAAGCAACTGAGTCAGAGGACAGCATTAGAGGAGGCACCTGAATAACAAGGTATTGCTCTTATGTGTTCACATACATCTTACCACTTTTGACAAAAATCATAGCTTTAATGGAGCTGCTACCCTGACGAGTCCCTTAAGCGAAGGGTGATTTTCCAAAATGCAACTTTAAAAGTGGCTAGTGCTGACAAGTCTGTGCTGTCAACCTGAATATGCTCTGTGCTTTTTTTTTTCTAGAAGATAGTCAGGGCAAACAAGGCAAGGCAAAGAATACATGTTTTGAAGGTACTGTTTTCCAATATTTATTTAGTGCCTATAACAGGGAGGGGATCAGATGGGGAAATCCAAAGAGGTTTAAAAGATATAAAGTGGCATTTGTTTACAATAGAGAAACCAGTTTCCCCTCTTCCACCTGTTTCCTTAATATTTTAACAGTTCTTTATGTCATGATTTATTTTATTTAAAGTATATAAAACTGAAAAGTTAAGTTTCCCCTAAGAAACTTTATGATGTAATTCAATTATTGAAGTTGGTCTGACATCAGAAGTAAAATTCATGACGGATAATTTGGTACAGCTTTTTACTGTGGCTGGTCTAGAGCAATCTTTAGCTTCTCAAGTGGGTTCAGAAGACGAATATCAAAATGGTTCTGGCAAAGAAAGAATGAAGGGAACGGAAAAACCCAAGTGGGTGGCCTTTTTTTTTGTTCTTCTGATATTAGCCAACAGAACTGGCTTCTCAGTTCTGGCTTATACTGGCTTATACCCTTTCCTGATCATAAGATGACTATAATACAGCATTTAAACTGCAGGAAAATGGGATAGACATTAACCATAAGAGATCATTTTCTGCACTGGGAAAAAAATACCACCAACAACAGAGTTGTGTGGTTCCTGCTGCACCGGGGAAACCATCACGCTCTCTTCTGGACTGAGCATTCACGCTTTCAAAACAACTTCAGCAACATTAACCTCAGGACAAGTCAGAAGACAGCATTAGAGGAGGGATCTGAATAACAAGGTTTCCTTTGTGTTTTTACACGTATCTTACTTTAGAAAAAAACACAGCTTTAATGGAGCCGCTACTCTGACAATTCCCTTAAGCGAAGGATGATTTGCCAAATGAAATTTTTAAAGTGGCTAGTGCTGACGGCTCTGTGCTGCCAATGACCTTGAGTATGTTCTGTTTTCTTTTCCAGAAGAGTGTCAGGGCAAACAAGGAATGGCAAAGACTATTAATACATATTTCCAAGGGACTGATTTCTTTTTTTTTTTTTTAATTTAGTGCCTGTAACAGGGATAGCTCAGTGGTAAAGAATCCACCTCCAATGCAGGAGACATGGGTTCAATCCCTGGGTTGGGCAGATCCGAAATGGCAACCCATTCCAGTATTCTTGCCTGGGAAATCCCATGGACAGAGGAATCTGGCAGGCTACAGTCCATGGGATCGCAAGAGCTGGTCACGACTTAGCGACTAAACCACCACTACCACCATAACAGGGAGAGGATTGGATGGGGAAATTCAAAGGGATTTAAAAGATGTAAAGTGGGATTTGTTTACAATAGAGAAACCAGTTTTCCCCTCTCTCATTATTAATATTTTAACAGTCCTTTAAGATATTTTATTAAAAATAAATCAAGTATATAAAACTTAAAAGTTGTTTCCCAATGAACTTTATGATGTAATTCAATTATTGAGGTTGGTCTGACAACAGAAGTAAAATTCATAAAGGACAATTTGGCACAGCTTTTTACTGTGGCTGGTCTAGAGCAATCTTTTGCTTCTCAAGTAGGTTCAGAAAGTGAATATCAAAGTGTAAGAGTGACTTTTAAGAAAATGGTTCTTATATAATGACACCTAAATCTCAGAATTCAGGCTCTCATATTGGATAATGAGGGGTTAAGTATAGGTGAATGGGGAAAAAATGTGTCCAATTAAGAAATAACTTTCCTACAGTAGTAGACGTAATGGTCATCTGAGTTAAATTCACCCAACCAATCCATTTTAGTTTGTTCATTCCAAAAGCCACCACAGTCAACAAAAGAGTCTGAAATGCAGTACTTGGATGCAATCTCAAAAAGGATAGAATGATCTGTTTGCACCCAAGGCAAACCATTCAATATCACAGTAATCCAAGTCTATGCCCCGACCAGTAATACTGAAGAAGCTGAAGTTGAACGGTTCTATGAAGACCTACAAGACCTTCTAGAACTAATACCAAAAAAGGATGTCCTTTTCATTATAGGGGACTGGAATGCAAAAGTAGGAAGTTAAGAGATACCTGGCTGCTGCTAAGTCACTTCACTGACTGGAGTAACAGGCAAATTTGGCCTTGGAGTACAAAATGAAGCAGGTCAAGGTCTAACAGAATTTTGCCAAGAGAACGCATTGGTCATAGCAAACACCCTCTTCCAACAACACAAGAGAAGACTCTACACATGGACATCACCAGATGGTCAACACTGAAGTCAGATTGATTATACTCTTTGCAGCCAAAGATGGAGAAGCTCTATAATCAGCAAAAACAAGACTGGGAGCTGACTGTGGCTCAGATCACGAACTTCTTATTGCCAAATTCAGACTGAAATTGAAGAAAGTAGGGAAAACCACTAGACCATTTAGGTATGACCTCAATCAAATCCCTTATGATTATTTAGTAGAAGTGACAAATAGAATCATGGGATTAGATCTGATAAGACAGTTCCTGAAGAACTATGGACGGAGGTTCATAGCTCAGAGGCTGTGATCAAAACCATCCCCAAGAAAAAGAAATGCGAAATGAAAAACAGTTGTCTGAGGCGGCCTTACAAATAGCTGAGAAAAGAAGAGATGTGAAAGGTGAAGGAGAAAAGGAAAGATATACCCATCTGAATGCAGAGTTCCAAAGAATAGCAAGGAGACATAAGAAAATCTTCCTCAGTGATCAGTGCAAAGAAACAGAGGAAAACAATAGAATGGGAAAGACTAGAGATCTCTTCAAGAAAATTAGAGATACCAAGGGAACATGTCATGCAAAGATGGGCACCATAAAGGACAGAAATGGTATTGACCTAACAGAAACAGAAGATATTAAGAAGAGGTAGCAAGAATACACAGAAGAACTATACAAAAAAGATCTTCATGACCCAGATAACCACAATGGTGTGATCACCCACTTAGAGCCAGACATAATGGAACACAAAGTCAAGTGGGCTGTAAAGCATCACTACAAACAAAGCTAGTGGAGGTGATGCAATTCCAGTTGAGCTATTTCATATCCTGAAAGATGATGCTGTGAAAGTGCTGCACTCAATATGCCAGCAAATTTGGAAAATGCAGCAGTGGCTACAGGACTGGAAAAGGTCAGTTTCCATTCCAATCCCAACAAAGGCAATGCCAAAGAATGTTCAAACCACCGCATAGTTGCACTCATTTCACATGCCAGCAAAGTAATGCTCAAAATTCTCCAAGCCGGGCTTCAACAGTATGTGAACCGTGAACTTCCAGATGTTCAACCTGGATTTAGAAAAGGCAGAGGAATCAGAGATCAAATTGCTAACATTCGTTGGATCATCAAAAAGCAAAAAAGTTCCAGAAAAACACCTACTTCTGCTTTATTGACTACGCCACAGCCTTTGACTGCATGGATCACAACAAACTGTGGAAAATTCTTCAAGAGATGGGAATACCAGACCACCTGACCTGCCTCTTGAGAAATCTGTATGCAGGTCAGGAAGCAACAGTTAGAACTGGACATGGAACAACAGACTGGTTCCAAATTGGGAAAGGAGTACGTCAAGGCTGTATATTGTCACCCTGCTTATTTAACTTCTATGCAGAGTACATTATGAGTAATGCTGGACTGGATGAAGCTCAAGCTGTAATCAAGACTGCTGGGAGAAACATCAATAACCTCAGATACGCAGATGACACCACCCTTGTGGCAGAAGGCGAAGAACTAAGAGCCTCTTGATGAAAGTGAAAGAGGAGAGTGAAAGAGTTGGCTTAAACCTCAACATTCAGAAAACTCAGATCGTGGCATCTGGTCCCATCACTTCATGGCAAATAGATGGGGAAACAATGACACACTTTATTTTTTGGGCTCCAAGATCACTGCAGATGCTGACTTCAGCCATGAAATTAAAAGACATTTGCTCCTTGGAAGAAAAGCTATGACCAACCTAGACAGCATATTAAAAAGCAGAGACATTACTTTGCTGACAAAGGTTCATCTAGTCAAAGCTTTGGCTTTTCTAGTAGTCATGTACGGATGTGAGAACTGGAGTATAAAGAAAGCTGAGAGCCGAATAATTGATGCTTTTGAACTGTGGTGTTGGAGAAGACTCTTGAGAGTCCCTTGGACTGCAAGGAGATTCAACCAGTCCATTTTAAAGGACATCAGTCCTGAGTATTCATTAGAAGGGCTGATGCTAAAGCTGAAACTCTAATACTTTGGCCACCTGATGCAAAGAACTAACTCATTTGAAAAGACTCTGATGCTGGGAAAGACTGAAGGTGGGAGAAAAAGGGGATGACATAGGATGAGATTGGATGGCATCACTGACGTGATGGCCATGAGTTTGAGTAAGCTCTGGGAGTTGGTGATGGACAGGGAAGCCTGGCGTGTTGCAGTCTATAGGGTCACAAGAGCTGGGCATGACTGCGTGAGTGAACTAAACTGAACAGTTGTAGAGAGTTTATCTTGTTTAAAGATATTTGAAGGGCTTTCTTGCTCAGGATTTGATTTAATGCTCATGAGATATTAAAATCCTCATCTAAGCATTAAAGAAGCCAAGGTGCATGAATGTTAAATGATTCACCTGAGGTTTACAGAATTGTTTAACCATGGGGCTAAGAGTTTTTTTTCTTCAAATAGATATTTGTTACAGGGAATTGGTTTTATAGGTGGTAAGAGAGTAGAACTGAAACAGGATGGCAAGGCAACTTAGCAATTAGCAACAGGAGAAAACCACTCTTTGGGTTGAAGGGCAATGGAGGAGACAGTATTACAGATCCTAGGAATGAGGGACACCAGGTGGAAGCCCCCAGTGCGAACTGGGACTGTGGAAAGAGATGAGGCTGCTGTGGCAGATGCTGCCCAAAGCTGAGAGAGCAGGTGAAGTTCCTGGCTTTCCCCTTTTCCTGCCTTTAGTCTTTTACCCATGCCTCCCTTTGGCTGAATCTGCCCAGAAGCCAGAGAACAGATTCCAGAACTGATAGTCCAATGACCAGCAGGTGAAAGAGCCTAACAGTTAATGATGATGATTTCTTGACTTTGAATCCAGTTGTGAATGCTATCACTTTTCAGTTAGTGCCTTTGGGTACATTATTTAACATCTACGGGTCTCATTTTCCTTATTTACATAATATATATTTTAATTGACAAGCTAAGACAGAAAGTACAAGGATAACATATATGAAGCCACCAACTAAGTGCTCGGTCCAGGGCACATCCTTAGTAAGTACTATCTATTAAACATTTAAAAAACCTGGATATAAGGCCTAAATGCATTAACACCCAACTCTCAGCAAAACCTGGATGTAAGGCCTAAGTGCATCAATGCCCAACTCTCAGCCTGGTACTTGGCATATTTGGGATGAGGTCATTTTTTCAAAGACACAGATTTAACAGTCACTTTCTTGGGAGGGGATTTCTCATAAAAGCTTTGTGAACACTTTTATCAAGAACGTATAAGCTGTAATCTGAAATTTTGGGGGAAAGCTTTTTTGCATTGAGTGTCTCTTAGTAACATATACTTTTTAGGGATTAAGAGAATCATTGGCTGCCGCCACAGTGGGAAATTCAGCAATGGAGTCTTCCTGCTGCTTCTCCATCTAGGGATCTAAGTGTTTCTGACACCTAGGCAGAATCCACTGGTGTAAGGTACTCATCCTTATTGCCTATACTCTGACCTCACACATGGGAAGGTGAAAAAGTTCTTTTTCTAGGCGAGAGGCTTCTAAAGTGTTTCTCCACTTTCCATGGAGGATCTTGAAGGATGCAAAGGAATAATTCTCATCTCATTAGGCCATGATGAAGCCAACAATTTCAGGACCTCTGTTTTACAGATGGGTAAAGGGTGGTCTTGCTGAAAATCTAACTGGTTTCTCCAGACCCTGTGAACTGAGCTTTGGGTGTCCTGGGTCTGGAGCACATAAGGTATCTATCTGTCTCTGGTTGTCCTATTGTCAAAGTAGGTTAGTTAAACATGCAACTTGGCTGGGAATAACAGATTGCCAATGTGCTTTGGACCTTCTCTTAACTGGCTCTAATCAAGGCCAGAGTGCCTGGAAAAGAGTAATTCATTATTTCAGTAAAATTTCAATAATGGTGCTAATTATGGTAAAAGCTCTCATTCCTTGGGTGTTTGCTGGCCAGGTACAATGCTAAGTGGCCTACACATTTTCTTTAATCCTCCCAAGAAGCTGGTGAGCCAGGTGCTATTATTGTTCTGATTCTACAGATGAAGAGAAGTGAGCCCCAGAAGCGTGACATAAACTGCTTGGGATCACAAAGCTAGCATGAGAGTTAAGTTATTCCAGTTGTCCGACTCCAAGGCCTATGAGTAGAGTGCTTGCTTGTCTTGTACCAGGCACGTTGCTAGGCCTTGAAGATACAATGACCACTGACAAGCAGGGAAATGAGTCTTGGGACTAAGGTTTCTTGTACAGTGAAATAACTGTAAAGCTGTAATTGCTAAAAAGCATCGATTGAAGGCCACAAACACTACCAAATTCTAAGGAAAAGCCCAACCTGAAAGCAGAAGAGCAGAGACAGTCCATTTTGGGAGGAACTAGGAAAGCCAGGATTGCCTCTGGAATGGGTGGGTCTTCCCAGTGGGCTGGCAAATCAATTCAGGTTATGACCTGGCAGCCCAAGAGGGAAGGAAGACAAGCCCATTCCATGGGTGAATGTAGGGAACTGGCTCTTGCTGAACTGAAGGGGAAGAGAAAGAAAATCATGGCCCCAACTTTGTAACTTCAATGACAAAATGGTTTTCTCTATTTCCATCTTTCAACTCAACTCTGGAGGAAAAACATATATTTGAATGCTTTTGGGTTTGTCTTAAGATGTTTAAAACAGCAGGACAGAAGAGTAGTGTGATGTAGGTCTTCGATTTTTGGTTGTATTTTGACATGCATATGGCAAACATTCCAAATGTCAAAACTAAATTATTTCAGGACCAGCCTTTTTTTCAATGTTGCTCAATTCTTTTGCTTAAAACATCACCGCAACTGTAAGTTAGCATGCTGTAAATCTTTATGTCATGATTATCTTGCATATTGATGTCCCACTCTTAAGCCTCCAAGTAAAAATTGGCTTAATCATTTAGCAAAGTCAGAATTAAGAACACCTTGACTTGGGAAGGTGAACAGCCCAAATAATTTACTTAAGTAATTATTTTTTAAAAGCTGAGGCTCATAAAGTGGATGTCACCCACCTGAAGTTCTGAGTGTTCTCTCAGGAGCCGGTCGTACTCTTTTGAAAGTCTCTCTGATTGCATCTTCATTATCATCACGTCATTTTGTGCCTTAGAAAGGGCTAGAGAACATTGAATAGAATTAAAAAATCTTGAATTTGAAATTATTTCAAATTTATGGGAAAGTTGCAAAGAGAACTCCTTTGTAGCCTTTATTTGATATTGTATTCTCTCTGTACAAGCACAATTATTTTCTTGAACCATCTGAGATCAAATTACAGACTTCATGCCCCTTTCCCCTTAGGAGATCACTGTGTATTTCCTAAGAACAAAGATATTCATAGTATAGTTACCAAATTTAGGAAATTTAACATCAATATAATACTTTTTATCTGATCTACCATCCATTTCCAATCTTCGCAACTGAACCACTTACGTCCTTTTTATCATTTTTTTCAGTTCTAGTCCAGATATCTAGTCCTATATTGAAGATTAGCATTAAGATGTCATATCTCTTTAATTTCCACTAATCTGGGATAATTCATTAGCTTTCCCCCTTGCCTTCTTCTCCCTACTCTTCAATGACACTGATATTTTTAAGAACACAGCCCCCTCTTTTTAATAGAATGTTTTCCATTTTGATTTTGCCTGATGTTCTCTGATTAAATTCAGATTATATCTCCCTCTTACATGCAAATATGACATAATGTTGAATGTATGTTGATGCTGAATGTATCTCAAGGTTATAACATCCAGAGGCCCATCTGCCTCTGTTTTTTCCATTTTTATAGTTATTTTCCTCCTGTAACTAAGAAGTGGTGAGACACTTAAGACTATGTAATGACACCACCTTATGGCAGAAAGCGAAGAGGAACATAAGAGCCTCTTGATGGAGGTGAAAGAGGAGTGAAAAAGCTGGCTTAAAACTCAACATTCAAAAAACTAAGATCATGGCATCTGGTCCCATCACTTCATGACAAATAGACGGGGAAAAAAATGGAAACAGTGACAAACTTTATTTTCGTGGGCTCCAAAATCACTCCAATCGGTGAATGCAGCCATGAAATTAAAAAGTGCTTGCTCCTTGGAAGAAAAGCTGTGACAAACTTAGACAGTGTATTAAAAAGCAGAGACATCACTTTCCTGATAAAGGTCTGTATAGTCAAAGCTATGGTTTTTCCAACAGTCATGTATGGATGTGAGAGTTGGACCATAAAGAAGACTGAGTGCTGAAAAATTGATGCTTTTGAACTGTGGTGCTGGAGAAGACTCTTGAGAGTCCCCTGGACAGCAAGGAGATCAAACTAGTCAATCCTAAAGGAAATCAACCCTGAATATTCATTGGAAGGACTGATGCTGAAGCTCTAATACTCTGGCCAACTGACGCAAAGAGCCGACTCACTGCAAGACTCTGATGCTGAGAAAG
Source organism: Bos indicus (assembly GCF_029378745.1). NCBI lineage: Eukaryota > Metazoa > Chordata > Mammalia > Artiodactyla > Bovidae > Bos > Bos indicus. The sequence continues at coordinate 48,960,133 of NC_091763.1, read as the reverse complement.
ATTGAGGGCAGAAGAAGGGGGCGACAGAGGATGAAATGGTTGGATGGCATCATAGACTCAATGGAAACAAGTTTGAGAACTCCAGAAGATAGTGAAGGACAGGGAAGCCTGGTGTGCTGCAGTCCATGGGGTTGGGACATGACTGAGTGACTGAACAACAAAACATCCTGTTTCTTGTCAAAATGTCAAGCTTATATTCAGCATCTACAGATCATTCTTTCCCAAAATCAATCTTTGTTATGATGATTGCAAAATAGTGATTTTCCAACGTCACCATTCAATCCAAATTTATCAGTCAGCACTGTAGTATAAAGAAGAGTCTTCCTTTCTTTCATATCCATCCATCCACCATCAGTATGAACTAAAAATAGATTCCTATTTTTAAAAATGATTTATAACTCATGAATATACTTCATTTCCCCCAGGTCTGGCCAGGGGGAACCCCTTTCAGGCTGGCATTTATGTCCTTTGACTATGCCCCCAACAGTTTCTGGCACAAGATGTTCCAGATTTACCCAGGTTCAGCCTGGACTCAAGCATTACTGAATTCAACTTATCAGAAGGGTCTGCTTTTGAAAAAACTTGAGGGTGGGAAAAATATTTTATCATTTTTACTAAGAGATGGGCGACTCTATTTCCTTAAGAATGATCACTTTCTTATACAAAGTAGAAAAATATGGGGTATATAAGTGGTGTTTAAAGACATTACTTCAACATGCCAAGTCAACACTTTGTGTAGAAGCCAGTGAGCAAATGTGCAGAAGGGAAGAGTTGTGTAAGATGGACTGGAGAAATTCTGGGAATCCTGAACTAGCTCTACATACAATTCTGCACATGCAGGCTTCAGAAGTTCTACATTTGTAAATCTTTGAGGGTAGGATTTGAGGAAAGAAAGTGGGATTTATAAAACTTAAGTCACTTTTTTTGCAAAATGAAATTAAATTTTAGGTTCTCTTTATAAACAGTTTGATTGTCTTCCCTCCTGAGAAGCCATCATATGGGCATTTTTATATATAAATGTGTAAGTCACTATCAACTGAAGTACCTTTTGTATCAATACTTTCTTGACTATTTTGTCTAATTAAACTCTGCATTGTTCTACATCTGTGCTGTCCAATATGGAAGCCACTAGCTTTATATGGCTGTCGAGCACTTTATTTAAAAAATTTTTGTAATTGGAATACAATTGCTTCACAATATTGTGTTACTTTCTGCTGTACAACATTGTATGAATTGGTTATATGTATACGTATACTCCTTCCCTCGTGAGCCTCTCTCTTACTCCCTCCATCCTACTTCTCTAGGTCATCACAGAGCACTGGGCTGAGTTCCCTGCGCAACACTTTAAATATGGCCAGCGCAACAGAAGAACTGGGTTTTAAATTAAATTTAAATTAAATTCTGATTTAAATAGCCATACATAACTAATGGCTGGTGATATTAGACAGCATAGCTTTATAATTTCCTCACATTACTTCTATAGATCCATAAATCTAAATTAGGTATTAAAAACTGAATTTGACAACTTTAATGTGTCACTTAGTAAAGAAAGGCATGGGTTGGATGTGGAAGAGAGATTTCTGGTAGTTAGATTTCGTAAGGACCCATAGCCACAACATAAACATAATGCGTTAGTTTTCAACTTGGGCATAAGGCATTTCCTAGAAGACACTCGTGGAGAAGGCAATGGCAGCCCACTCCAGTGCTCTTGCCTGGAAAATCCCATGGACGGAGGCGCCTGGTGGGCTGCAGTCCGTGGGATGGCTAAGAGTTGGACGCAACTGAGTGATTTCACTTTCACTTTTCACTTTCATGCACTGGAGAAGGAAATAGCAACCCACTCCAGTGTTCTTGCCTGGAGAATCCCAGGGATGGAGGAGCCTGGTGGGCTGCAGTCCATGGGGTCGCTAAGAGTCAGACACAACTGAGTGACTTCACTTTCACTTTTCACTTTCATGCATTGGAGAAGGAAATAGCAACCCACTCCAGTGTTCTTGCCTGGAGAATCCCAGGATTGGAGGAGCCTGGTGGGCTGCCATCTATGGGGTCGCACAGAGTCGGACACAACTGAAGCGACTTAGCAGCAGCAGCAGCAGCAGCAGCAGAAGATACTCGAAAAAACAGAGCATGGTGTCATCTTCAGGACCTTCCTTACTAAAAATGTTTAAGAGTCTTGACTTGGGTATATAAAAAGCAAAGAAGATTCTACAACTTAGTAATATCTGAGTAGTCTGTAATAGTGGTTTTAAAAATGTTGATCAGGAGCTTGTTTGAACAGTTCTTAATGTTAAAAATGACTTATATTTAAATTTCTGACATGAATAAATTAATTAGGAGATTTAATAAATCATATATCAACTCATTAAAAAATACTATTACAACTTTCTTATTAAAAGATACTATTTTCTTATGAATTGTTAGGACAAAGAATGAATCAGGTGACCCTACGAATCTGTCAGAAAAGCTAGAAACCATGTGTACAGCCTATCCAGAAGTTTCTTCTGATTATGAAGAAAGTACAAAGATATAACAAAACAACTGCAGGCAAATCCTGTTTTTCTAGCACTTATCAAGTCAAGGCATGAACTGTGTTTCTTATTTTATTTTGTATTTCAGTGGATATTACTAAACCTAATGATTACTAGCTTACTGATTTACTCCAATTAGGAGAGGCTGTTACTGTCTAAGAGTCTTCTGGACTGTTTCCCAGTCCTTTCTTTACCTCTCATTTTATAAAAACTACAATATTCTGTTTTGGTTGTCTTCTACCTCCTTCTGGAACTGCCTTTATGACTAAGCAATTACATAAAGTTGTTATCTGACATTTGAATATGCTTCTTGTTTTATTTCAAACCATGTTATTTTGGAAATAGCATATATAAGGAAGACATCAGACAAGGAGGCTTGAGGTGATACATCTAAGTCACTATTTCAATTTTCCCATCTGCCAAACTGAGCTATCACTTTCCAGTAGTGGTATGGAAATATTGAGATATTTCATGAGATTACTGGACAGGTTCAGTTATGCTCACTGGGAACTTTTAGAGGCACAAATCATTAATATAAAGAAAACTCTAATTAATATTACAGTGACATGTAGTAAGCCAAAATGTTTGTGTAAAACGACATGTAAGCAGGCCAAAAACATCTGTGGTTTTCCAAATGCCAAACTTACATTTATTGAGCTATTTGCACAGTGGGAAGTTGGTGAGACCGATGCGCTGTGTAAATGTATCATTATGATTTATATCTGAGATAACAGACAGTATCAACTAAACTCTGCCAGGAACATAAAAAAACATTTTTAGACCCATTGGCAAGGGAGCTCAAGTTGGCTGTGGTATACGAGGTATACCGCTACTGCTGCTGCTAAGTCGCTTCAGTCGTGTCCGACTCTGTGCGACCCTACAGACGCCAGCCCACCAGGCTCCCCATCCCTGGGATTCTCCAGGCAAGAACACTGGAGTGGGTTGCCATTTCCTTCTCCAATGCATGAAAGTGAAAAGTGAAAGTGAAGTCGCTCAGTCGTGTCCGACTCTAGCGACCCCCTGGACTGCAGCCCACCAGGCTCCTCCGTCCATGGGATTTTCTAGGCAAAAGTACTGGAGTGGGGTGCCATTGCCTTCTCCGAAGGACTGCACTAGAGGAAAACTAATTTGAAAAGTGTTCATACATCTGCTTTTGATTTTTTTTCAGTCCACTTGGTTCTATTTTTGAGAACTCGAGAGTGACATACCAGACTATTCAGTATACTTAATCCTTATATGTACTGTTCCTTTACAGGGATCATCACTGGACCATTAATCTACAGTAATAATTTCAAAATTCTTGGAAAGGACACACAAACATCTGTTAAGTAAGGGATGTAAGTTGTGGTTTTAATTATATTATGCTTGTTTTTGTATGTGACTATCTTGTCAGGTACATGTAGGTAAGGTCTGTTTTATTTTTTACTTCAAACATTACCTACTTTCTTTTAACCGCACACCCATATGTTGATAAGGTGTGTTGGTTCTACTTTCTTTATCTCTCTCCATTCTATCCACTTCGCTCAGTCACTATTACCACTCTCTTTTTCTCTACTGAAATGGATTCCTCACCTTGTTTCTTGGCTACTCTAGTTCATTGTCCACAGTGATGTCAAAGAGACTGCTCGCTCCTATGCCTAAAAACCCCACAACAGTGCCCCTCAGATGTAACATGTAAACATGGCTCACGAGACCCTTTATGATGGATCTGAGACCTACTTTTCAACTTGTATCACCGCCTCCATCTTATTTTACAGTCCAGTCACAGTGAGTTCCTTGTAGTATTTCAGAAAGTACTACTCTTTCAGTTACATGCTGCTCATTTTCTTAAAACATCCTTGCTCATCTCCTTTAACCTCCTTGCCTGACTCATTCTCTCCTACTTCATCTGGCTAATTAATATTTATCCTTTAAAATGTCAAGAAATTATTTTTGATCTCTTCTGTTGGTTTCTATTTCACCTTGAGCTTAATTTTATCACTTACGCTGAAATGTAACTATATCCCTGGGCTTCCCTGGTGGCTCAGTGGTAAAGAATCTGCCTGCAATGCTGGAGATGTGGGTTTGATCCCTGGGTCAGGAAGAACCCCCTGGAGAAGGAAATGACAACCCATTCCAGTATTCTTGCCTGGAGAATCCCATAAACTGAGGAGCCTGGCGGGCTACAGTTCATGGAGTTGCAAAGAGTTGGACACGACTTAGCAACTCAACAACAACAACAAACTATGTCCCCAGCAGACTGCTGACTACTCAAGAAACAAAGTTGGACTTCCCTGGTGGTCCAGTGGTTAAGAATCTGCCTGCCAATGTAGGGTATATGGCTTCGATCCCTGGCCCCAGGAAGATTCCACGTGCCACAGAGCAACTAATAAGCCTGTGCGCTGCAACTACTGAGCTCATGTGCCACTACTGAACCCCTGCACCCTAGAGACCACGTTCCACAACAAGAGAGCAGCCCTGCTTGCCACAACTAGAGAAAGCCCGAGTGCAGCAACAAAGACCAGGGTAGCCAAACATGTTTTTAAAAACTAAAAGAAAAAAAAATGAAGGTGTTTCTTATCTTTCTATTCTGAGCACCCAGCACTGTGCCTAGCGTTTGTTGGGTATTTAAAATATGTTCCTTGAAGGAATTAAAGAGCAGACAAATGAAAAGTCTAAGCTTTAAGCATGTGAAAAATCCACTTGTGTGGAATCAGTTCAGTTTTGAAAATACAATAAATGTCAGGTAAACAATGGAGGACCATTTTAATCACTTGATAGGAATCCTGGTTTCAACTAAACCCAATTATATCTTTAATGAAAAAAAATTCAGGCTAGCTGGAAATTCACAAAGCAAAAGGACCACTCATGATATTTTGATAAAAATATAGTTGTTACAAATATCTCATGCTAATTTAGAATTAAAAACCAAAAGCAAATACTATCACAGAATTGAGTTAAGAAAAAAACAAAACCAGAAAATACTTATTTTAGTAATGGGGCAAGATATATACAAGATATATACAAGCCTGGAGTATCTTGTAGAGTTAGAATGATGTACTTAAGAAAAAGATAAAGCAAAAAAAAAAAAAAAAAATCCATGATGAGGAGGATACATCAAGGAGATACAGGAGTCAACTGAAGGAGTTCCCAATGACTAAAGCTGAAAAAAATGACCTGAACAACAAAACAAGTAGTATTAAATTATAATCTGAAGTACAAAGTGGATATCCATGAGTTTTTCTGATATAAATAAATATAAATAAATCCATTCTATCCACTTTACTCAGTCACTATTACCACTCTCTTCATCTCTACTGAAATGGATTCCTCACCTTGTTTCTTGGCTACTCTAGTTCACTGTCCACAGTGATGTCAAAGAGACTGCTCACTCCTATGCCTAAAAACCCCACAACAGTGCCCCGCAGAAGAGCATCAATCATTTATTCGGATACTCTGTCCTCAAGGATATAGGGTATAACCCCCTACTTCTTAATCTTAGGCTATAAATAGCAATAACACCCCAGTAGCACACTGAGGGTCCAGATCTTACTTTCTACATACCACTCTTCACTTTAAGGCTCACTAATGAAATGGTTGATTCAAAGGATGGAGGAGGAAAAGTACAAGATAACCTAGGAATACCAAAGTTATACCAGAATGGAAATGCTTACAGAATGGGGGCATGACAAAATGATAGGGAATCCAGCTTGAAAAGACTCCCATTGGCCAAATCTGAGACAATCTGAACTACAAAATAAAATCTACTGAATACATTAAATAGGCAAATCAATAAATAACTGTGGGAAAAATGAAAAAGCTCCTCCTTTAACAACAGAATGGCATTTACTAAACAGAGAAGGAATAAGGAAATTAGAAAATCACCACTTGGAAACTGTAAAAATAATAAGGAAAATATGAAGAGAGAGAAAAGGAGAGGGCCAATGTAAGATGTTATCATTTGGGTAACTGAGGGAGGGCTACAGGGCTTTTCTTGGTAGTATTTCTGTGTCTCTTCTGTGATTTGAATTTATCATGTCTGAATAAAAAGTTAAAAGGAAAAAAAAGTCTGCCGTGAAGCAGAACAGAGAAATGGGGCAGTAAGTGAAGGAATATGAGACAAAAGAGGTTTTTACTTTTATCTTTTGGGATAGGAGGTGTCAGAGGATGCCTGTAGGGTGATAGGAAGTGAGGAAGTAATTGCAGAAAACAAGAGCGCTTGAGAAGGATAACTGGGTTGAGAGTCACAGCAGTAGAAGAGGGACTAAAACTTGTAACCCAACAACATTCAGAGTTTGAGTCCAGTTGGGGAAGGATGGTAGTTTTGGTGGTAAGAAGATGACTTTCTTTTAATTCTGAGTTCAATGAAGTAGGATGGATTTAGAAGTGAGATGAAAAGATCTAAAACAGTTCTGGAGAGTGAAAAAGTGAAGAATTTAGATAAGTGCAATAGGACTGTAACGGTGTTTAGGGACCATCTGAATGCAGTGACTGTATATTTAAAACAAAAAGTTAGTTCTTTCAGCCATCTTGAGATGCTTGTGTGCAGGTACAAAGTAGATGGATAAGTAGACTATCACCAAGGCTCAGACCTTGAGAGACACAAGGGAAATAGATGATGAGGGTGGTGGGGGGAGGGGAGATTGGAGGAAAAAGGAGGTAAGTAGTTTGCAAGAGCCTAATTATGATGAACCTTGAAATCTAAATTGGATAAGGAGGGAAGAGAGAGCATCAGTATTTGGGGGTGAGATTTGTTAGTATCTGTTAGCTACCCGGCCTGGAATACTGTGTGTGTGCTAGGGACAAAAAGTTGATTTAGATGTGGCCCTGCCTTCCCAGAGAAGGCAACGGCACCCCACTCCAGTACTCTTGCTTGGAAAATCCCATGGACGGAGGAACCTGGCAGGCTTCAGTCCATGGGGTTGCTAAGAGTCGGACACAACTGAGACACTTCACTTTCACTTTTCATTTTCATGCATTGGAGAAGGAAATGGCAACCCACTCCAGTGTTCTTGCCTGGAGAATCCCAGGGACAGCGGAGCCTTGTGGGCTGCCACCTATGGGGTCACACAGAGTCGGACACGACTGAAGTGACTTAGCAGCAGCAGCAGCAGCTGCCTTCCCAGCACTTACAATCTAGTAAGAAACATAAAAAATGAAAAATAATTTCTACAGAGTACACTACTAAATACACATCCACACAGAACTATGGAGGTCCAGAAGGAGGCCATTCAACCCAGCTTGAAAGGAGGGAGTTTCAGGGAGGCTTCTTAGAGGTGGTGACAGGGAAGCTGAAGGATGAGGGCAGTAGAGGCAGACAGACCTGCAGTCCGAAGGGTCAAAGGAGAAAAATGATGAAACACCACTGTTAGGACAACTACATGCTCCCATACTTAATAGAGTTCAATTCAGTTCAGTTCAGTTGCTCAGTCGCGTCCAACCTTTGCGACCCCATGAACTGCAGCACGCCAGGTCTCCCTAAAATTAAGACTGGACAAGGGTGGGACTGGCAAAACTGCAGATAATGCTGGGGGCAGATCACAGAAGACCACGTGTGCCTTCCTGAAGTGCTATTATAAAGGCAACAGGAACTAATACAGAGTTTTAAACACTGAAGATGCCAAATCAAATTGATGGTGTTGACACTCTAGTGGCAAAGTGAAGATGCCAAACTAACAAGAGTGACATGCTTTAGAAGACTGCTTGCTTCGCATGAGAAGGAGTAAGATATTTTTTGGAATGGAAACAAAGGGGCAAAAATAATTATACTAAAGAGTAAACATTAATGAATAAAACCCAAAATAGCTCTATTTTTCATATGCAGAGAGGGGAAATGAATGATTTTGTGTGTGTTAGGTATCGTTAGCTATTTTTCTACCTATTGTTAGGTATGCGGTGCCTGCCACTATCCTCTGGGGGACTATGAACATGAATGAGGTTTGTGGGTGAAGTGCTTTTGGGTTTTAGAAAAGACATGAATGTAAGGCATGATGATACTTATAACGATTACTGGGACTCTGGACCAAGGAACCAATGAGCAGGTTTTATAATAAATAAAATCAGACCTATGTTATGCTGTTGGCAAAAGAAACAATAAATGCATAAAGACTTCTTTCATGAATCTTAAGTTAGGTTGCTAAGTAATATATTTAAGAAAATTTTGTCTCTGTTGCTTAGCAAAGAATAATTACAAATTATATAAATATGCTGGTTTTGCACTTGAAAATCAGGGTGTACGTTTTAGGCAAAGCACTGTGTGCTGCTGCCAAGTCACTTAAGTTGTGTCCGAGTCTGTGCAACCCCATAGACGGCAGCCCACCAGGCTCCCCCGTCCCCGGGATTTTCCAGGGAAGAACACTGGAGTGGGTTGCCATTTCCTTCTCCAGTGCATGAAAGTGAAAAGTGAAAGTGAAGTTGCTCAGTTATGTCTGACCCTTAGCATGGACTGCAGCCTACCAGGCTCCTCCGTCCATGGGATTTTCCAGGCAAGAGTACTGGAATGGGGTGCCATTGCCTTCTCCAAAGCACTGTGTAGGTATAGCTTATATATACTGCTTCGAGAGTATGTTTTATAAAGCAATTTCATGTGAAAGCAGAAGCAACACGCGAACTCTCTAATTTACAAATCATCATGTATGCAGAACTGAAAGAATCGATTGACTCTGACTATAAAAAAAGAACTAGTTTTACTATATATAAGCATACATAATTCCTTAAATTATCTAATCAACATTCATTTAACAAGTACTTAGGTGTACAGCAAATTTTATAATAATATTAAGGCAGAAATCAATCTCTTCAATAGCATCTCATTTATACTAAAAAAGGTATTCTTTATTTAAAGACCTTTAACAGGAGTCAGTAAGGGCCAGATTGCAAACATTTTTAGCTTTCTAGGCCATGCAGCGTCTGCCTAGTTTGCTTAACTCCACAGCCCAGAAAACATGTAAATGAATGAGCAGGGCTTTGTTCCAATAAAATTTAATTTCTAAAAATCAAGGCAGCAAGCTGGAGTTGACCCATGGGCCAGTTTGCTGATACCTATGCTAAAACACACTTTTAAGTCTTATCAGATTCTCTTAGATTATCAATTTATTCAAAAGAACTATAAAATAAAGTATCAGAACATGAGAGGAGAGGACTCAAATTACACTTGAAATTTTAAGAAACTGCCTAAGAAGTTCCCCATTTATCTATTTTGCTTATAGAAAGAACAAATATTATATAGATACAGGATGCTGCAATGAGATTTCGCTTTAGGAAGGAAAGGTTTTCTTCCTTTTTCAGCTCATTTTCTTGGCTGAATGCTTTCCATCCATTTCGAAAGTGTCTTTAGAGTTGTCCAGTTTAATTTCTGTACTGCACTCGGCAATTACACATAAACCTGAAACAAACTGATTCAATCAATATGTCTATCAACATATTCAGAGAATTATGCTTGATTATATTTTAATCATCTGAACATTCCATTATTTGGTATGCATCTAGAATTCTCTATTCTAGTTTTTTTTTTTTGTAAACTAACTCATATGTTACACAGAGGAAGGAATAATTTGTAGTCACTTCATGTATATATGTTGGATCCATTCATCAAGGCTATAAGCTCTCCAGGGAAAAGAATATTTTCTCTTGCTGTAATGCCCCTTTGTAGAGCTAATGAAAGCTTTTCTTCAGGTAGTATCACTTACGCTTGCTGGCTTCCCGGGTAGTTAAGCTGGTAAAGAATCCACCTGCAATGTAGGGGACCCCACTTTGATTCCTGGGTCAGGAAGTTCCCCTGGAGAAGGGATAGGCTACTCACTCCAGTATTTTGGGGCTTCCCTGGTGGCTCAGATGGTAAAGAATCTGCCTGCATTGTGGGAGACCTGGGTTTGATCCCTGGATTGGGAAAATCCCCTGGAGGAGGGCACCATTCTAGTATTCTTGCTCGGAGAATCCCCATGGACAGAGGAGCCTGGTGAGCCAGAGTCCATGGGGCCACAAAGAGTCGAACATGACTGAGCAACTAAGCACAGCACACGTTGTCAATGCTATGAAAGTCATCCTTGAGTTTCTGTCTTCAGTTACTATTTTCCCTGGAGCTACTGGTCACTGTATAACAATTATAGAGTTTATTTTACATGAAAAGGGCCTGGAAATAGATAAGCTCACAAAATGGAAAACATTACAACTGAATGGGAATGTGACAGGGAACCAAGTGGGAGAATATATCACTATGACATATTTGTTCTAGGAAATAGTCCACAGCAAGAAAGTCTCCTTCTTCTTGTTTGATAATACTACTAACTGCATGTAGAGATAATATACAGTAAATGGCAATACACCCTTTATTTAAAAATTAAAAAACCAACCTAAGAGTTAAAAGCTGACTAAAGGGATGGGTCATATATTTGATTTAAATAAATGATGTATTGTTAATAACATATAGTCTATTGCCATATCCATCAAATAATCTATGCTATTTTTTTAAAATATGCACTTTGCTTCAAAGGAAAAGGAGATATTAAAGAAGCAGAAATTTCCAGATAAGAAGCATAAAAACATTTGTTAAAAGGTTATAAAGCAAAAAACATAATACGACTAAACCTACCAATTTTTTAAAAAGCATTGCAAAATTAAAAATAAGATGGCGGCTTTGATATAAGTGCAAGTTAAAGATAGCTGAGTTTACACCCACAAGAATTTGCAACTGTAAGATATGCTTAGTTTGGACTTCGAGAATTTATTTTTAGCTAGATAGATGGCTCAAATAGTTCCTTTGCAAGAAACTAGAAACCCCACAGTTTTAAATCTGTCTTATTCTTGTTTAAGACTCAAGAGGCAGAAACACAGGGTTACTGATATACAGAGTATTAATTTTTCTATAATTTTCTCTTATCTTGATCTTCAATTTCTCTTGTAAAGCACTTCAACTATTTTTACTCTCTGGTCCCCATGTTAGTTATGACTTGTGTATTACTGGCTTTAGAGGATGATGATTTTTTTTTTTAAAACTCAAACATGCTAAGGGTAGAGAAACTGGTCTGTAAAAGGAAATGCTAGAATGTTATTTCTTTTTAAGGTAAGCCATGGTGAAATGGAAGCCTTTATCCAGGAACAGAGTTGAGTAAACTAGTTGAGAGGTGAATAAAATAACTAGTTAATAAACTTGAAGTTTAAATAGGATTAGAAGATTCCGTTTCCTGATTCAAATCTAAGGTCCCCGTTATATGCTGCCAATACTTAGGTACACAGAATGGGCCTTTACACTCAGTTTCTGTTCTATTTGTATAGACTTTGAGTAACGTTTAAAATTTGCTTTATCTCCAGCAATAGCACTCCTCTGATGGAGCCAAAGCAAAAGCAGTACCCAGCTGTGGATGTGACTGGTGATAGAAACAAGTAAAGAGCAATATTGCATGGGAACCTGGAATGTCAGGTCCATGAATCAAGGCAAATTGCAAGTGGTCAAACAAGAGATGGCAAGAGTGAATGCCGACATTCTAGGAATCAGCGAACTGAAATGGACTGGAATGGGTGAATTTAACTCAGATGACCATTATATTTACTACTGTGGGCAGGAATCCCTCAGAGGAAATGGAGTGGCCATCATGGTCAACAAAAGAGTCCGAAATGCAGTACTTGGATGCAATCTCAAAAACGACAGAATGATTTGTTTGTTTCCAAGGCAAACTATTTAATATCACAGTAACCCAAGCTTATGCCCCAACCAGAAATGCTGAAGAAGCTGAAGTTGAACGGTTCTATGAAGACCTACAAGACCTTTTAGAACTAACACCCAAAAAAGATGTCCTTTTCATTATAGGGGACTGGAATGCAAAAGTAGGAAGTCAAGAAACACCTGGAGTAACAGGCAAATTTGGCCTTGGAATATGGAATGAAGCAGAGCAAAGACTAATAGAGTTTTGCCAAGAAAATGCACTGGTCATAACAAACACCCTCTTCCAACAACACAAGAGAAGACTCTATACATGGACATCACCAGATGGTCAACACCGAAATCAGATTGATTATATTCTTCGCAGCCAAAGATGGAGAAGCTCTATACAGTCAGCAAAAACAAGACCAGGAGCTGACTGTGGCTCAGACCATGAACTCCTTATTGTCAAATTCAGACTTAAATTGAAGAAAGTATTCAGGTATGACCTACATTAAATCCCTTATGATTATACAGTGGAAGTGAGAAATAGATTTAAGGGCCTAGATCTGATAGAGTGCCTGATGAACTATGGAATGAGGTTCGTGACATTGTACAGGAGACAGGGATCAAGACCATTTCGACAGAAAAGAAATGCAAAAAAGCAAAACGGCTGTCTGGGGGGGCCTTACAAATAGCTGTGAAAAGAAGAGAAGCGAAAAGCAAAGGAGAAAAGGAGAGATATAAACATCTGAATGCAGTGTTCCAAAGATTACCAAGAAGAGATAAGAAAGCCTTCTTCAGCGATCAATGCAAAGAAATAGAGGAAAACAACAGAATGGGAAAGACTAGGGATCTCTTCAAGAAAATCAGAGATACCAAAGGAACATTTCATGCAAAGATGAGCTCAATAAAGGACAGAAATGGTATGGACCTAACAGAAGCAGAAGATATTAAGAAGAGATGGCAAGAATACACAGAAGAACTGTACAAAAAAGATCTTCACGACCCAGATAATCACAATGGTGTGATTATTCACCTAGAGCCAGACATCCTGGGATGTGAAGTCAAGTGGGCCTTAGAAAGCATCACTACGAACAAAGCTAGTGGAGGTGATAGAATTCCAGTTGAGCTATTCCAAATCCTGAAAGATGATGCTGTGAAAGTGCTGCACTCAATATGCCAGCAAATTTGGAAAACTCAGCAGTGGCCACAGGACTGGAAAAGGGCAGTTTTCATTCCAATCCCAAAGAAAGGCAATGCCAAAGAATGCTCAAACTAATGCACAATTGCACTCATCTCACACGCTAGTAAAGTAATGCTCAAAATTCTCCAAGCCAGGCTTCAGCAATATGTGAACCGTGAACTTCCTGATGTTCAAGCTGGTTTTAGAAAAGGCAGAGGGACCAGAGATCAAATTGCCAACATCTGCTGGATCATGGAAAAAGCAAGAGAGTTCCAGAAAAACATCTATTTCTATTTTATTGACTATGCCAAAGCCTTTGACTGTGTGGATCAAAATAAACTGTGGAAAATTCTGAAAGAGATGGGAATACCAGACCACCTGATCTGCCTCTTGAGAAATTTGTATGCAGGTCAGGAAGCAACAGTTAGAACTGGACATGGAACAGACTGGTTCCAAATAGGAAAAGGAGTACGTCAAGGCTGTATATTGTCACCCTGTTTATTTAACTTCTATGCAGAGTACATCATGAGAAACGCTGGACTGGAAGAAGCACAAGCTGGAATCAGGATTGCCTGGAGAAATATCAATAACCTCAGATATGCAGATGACACCACCCTTCTGGCAGAAAGTGAAGAGGAACTCAAAAGCCTCTTGATGAAAGTGAAAGTGGAGAGTGAAAAAGTTGGCTTAAAGCTCAACATTCAGAAAACGAAGATCATGGCATCCGGTCCCACCACTTCATGGGAAATATATGGGGAAACAGTGTCAGACTTTATTTTTCGGGGCTCCAAAATCACTGCAGATGGTGACTGCAGCCATGAAATTAAAAGACGCTTACTCCTTGGAAGGAAAGTTATGACCAACCTAGATAGCATATTCAAAAGCAGAGACATTACTTTGCCAACAAAGGTTCGTCTAGTCAAGGCTATGGTTTTTCCTGTGGTCATGTATGGATGTGAGAGTTGGACTGTAAAGAAGGCTGAGTGCCGAAGAATTGATGCTTTTGAACTGTGGTGTTGGAGAAGACTCTTGAGAGTCCCTTGGACTGCAAGGAGATCCAACCAGTCCATTCTGAAGGAGATCAGCCCTGGGATTTCTTTGGAAGGAATGATGCTGAAGCTGAAACTCCAGTACTTTGGCCACCTCATGGGAAGAGTTAACTCATTGGAAAAGACTCTGATGCTGGGAGGGATTGGGGGCAGGAGGAGAAGGGGACGACAGAGGATGAGATGGCTGGATGGCATCACTGACTTGATGGATGTGAGTCTCAGTGAACTCCGGGAGTCGGTGATGGACAGGGAGGCCTGGTGTGCTGTGATTCATGGGGTCGCAAAGAGTCGGACACGACTGAGCGACTGATCTGATCTGATCTGAAGAAAACTAAAACACCAATTAGAGAACATAAGATACATGTACCTCACTATAGCGATAGTTACAACAGCCAAGATATAGAAACAACCTAATTACCCATCAACAGATAAATGGGTAAAAAAAATGTGACACACACACACACACACACACACACAATGGAATATTTGTTGTTGTTGTTTAGTTGCTAAGTTGTGTCTGACTCTTTGTGGTACCATGAACTGTAGTCTGCCAGGTTCCTCTGTTCATGGGATTTCCCAGGCAAGAATATTATTATTACTCAGCTATAAAAAAGAATGAGATCTTGCCATTTGTTACAACATGGCTGGACCTAGAAGGTAGGCTAAGTGAGATAAGTCAGACAGAGAAAGACCAATACTGTACTATTTCACTTTTATGTGCAATAAAAAAAGCAAACAAATGAACAAACATAACAAGATACAAAGTTATATATAGAGAGAAAAACAAGTGTTCGCCAGGGGTGAGGGTTGGTGAGGGGGAAGATAAGGAGAAGAAAGAAACAGGTGAGGAGATTAAGAAGTACAAATTTCCAGACTTCCCAGGTGGTCTAGTGGTTAAGACTCAGCCCTTCCACTGCAAGGGGCATAGGTCAGATCCCTGGTTGGGGAACTAGATCCTGCATCCTGCATTATAACAACAATAATAATAATAATGAGAAGCCTAGAAGAAACTTAAAAAAAGGAAGTGTAAATTTTCAGTTGCAAAATAAATAAGCCACAGGTATGAAATGTACAGTGTGGGGGATACAGTCAATAATTATGTGTTATCTTTGTATGGTGACATGGTAATAAGACTTACTGTGGTGATCAGTTTGAAATGTTTAAAACATCACATCACTATGTTGTGTTAAAGGAACTAGTATAGTGCTATAAGTCAATTACACTTCAAAAACACACTCGTAGAAAGAGAGCAGAGTTGGGGGAGGGGGAATTAGAGGAAGGCAGTCAAAATGTGCCAACTTTCAGTTATAAGTTCTAGGGATGTAATGTACAACATGATTAATATAATTAACACTGGTGTATGTTAGTTTCCAAAGTTGTTAAGAGAGTAAATCCTAAGAGTTCTCAACACAAGAAAAAAAAATTTTTTCTATTCTTTAATTTTGTAATGAGATGAAGGATGTTCACTAAACATTGTGATAATCATTTCATGATGCATGTATCGATAAATCAAATTATTAAACTGTACACCTTAAACTTGCATGCATATGTGCTTAGTTGCTAAGTCATGTCTGACTCTTTGTGATCCTATGGACTGTAATCTGCCAGGCTCCTCTGTTCATGGAATTTCCCAGGCCAAGAATACTGGAGTAGCCTGCCATTTCCTACTCCAGGGGATCTTCCCAACCCAGGGATCCTACTGGTGTCTCCTGCATCTCTTGCAGTGGTAGGTGGATTCTCGACCACTGAATCACCTGGGAATCCCACACCTTAAACTTATACAGTGCCATTTGTCAACTATATTTCAATAAAACTAGAAGAAAAATAAATAAAAAATTGCTTTATCCTCAGTAGGTTGCTTTTTAAGGACAGTTATTTTTTGGGCTCCAAAATCACTGCAGATGGTGACTGCAGCCATGAAATTAAAAGATGCTTACTCCTTGGAAGTAAAGTTATGACCAACCTAGATAGTATATTCAAAAGCAGAGACATTACTTTGCCAACAAAGGTTCGTCTAGTCAAGGCTATGGTTTTTCCTGTGGTCATGTATGGATGTGAGAGTTGGACTGTGAAGAAGGCTGAGCGCCGAAGAATTGATGCTTTTGAACTGTGGTGTTGGAGAAGACTCTTGAGAGTCCCTTGGACTGCAAGGAGATCCAATCAGTCCATTCTGAAGGAGATCAGCCCTGTGATTTCTTTGGAAGGAATGATGCTAAAGCTGAAACTGCAGTACTTTGGCCACCTCATGGGAAGAGTTGACTCATTGGAAAAGACTCTGATGCTGGGAGGGATTGGGGGCAGGAGGAGAAGGGGACGACAGAGGATGAGATGGCTGGATGGCATCACTGATTCAATGGACGTGAGTCTGGGTGAACTCCGGGAGTTGGTGATGGACAGGGAGGCCTGGTGTGCTGCGATTCATGGGGTTGCAGAGTTGGACACGACTGAGCGATTGAACTGAACTGAACTGAACTGATGCTCCATGTTAAATGATCTTACAATGAAGAAGTTATTTGAATGGGCTTCCCTGGTAGCTCAGCTGGTAAAGAATCCACTTGCAATGCAAGAGACCCTGGTTCTATTCCTGGGTCAGGAAGATATGCTAGAGAAGGGATAGGCTACCCTCTCCAGCATTCGTGGACTTCCCTGGTGGCTCAGCTAGTAAAGAATTCATCTGCAATGTGGCAGATTCTTATATTCAACCTTACAATAAATGTTATTTGAATAGTTCCCCCCAAAATTGCTGATGGAAAGAAAAAGAAAGGAAGAAAAGGAAGAAAGAATAATGGCAGGGTCAAGGAATTTGCCTTAGTCACTTTTTTTTCCTTTTCCCTTTATGTAGGAGACATACACTAGTACTCAACTTCTACTATTAGACTGCCAGTCCTGAGAACTTTCAATGTAGCATGCTATGGATATACTTCTGCTCCTAAAGGAATGAGGAACAGACATTTTCATATACAACTCAGTCACACTTAAAATCATTGCCTGGATGCATGCAATGACTGAATGATATGTATTTCTTCTAGTTTTAAGAATAAGTACTGAGAAGGTATTAAGAATAAATCCTGGGAAGCTCTCCTGGGAAGAATCTTTTGAAGTCAATCTCCTTGGATATCAGAAAGTTTTCCGCTACATACAAGGTCTATTTTTTATTATGAGGGCTTGTGAACTTTGTAAATTCTTCAGAGCTTAAGTTCTCAATTTTCATGGCAGTGCCCTTTCCCAATTACTCCACACACTGGGACATCAGAGCTACCATTAAACAGATCATTAAAAATGACAGATCAGGTCCTTACACCTGACTAAGTTAGTCTTGAGTGTAAATTGGATGCTTGGGGACATGCACGCTCTCCGTTGGCTCACTAGGGTCATATGACTGCATTGGAGCACAGGTAATTTAATTAACTAACTGGTGAAAAATCTGAGCTGGTGTTTAAAAACTGATGGAGATTTTGGCACTGCTGATAGAGTGAGTGCTCTTAATACCTGCTTTCAGAATAATACTTTCCCAATTTGGATTGAATCAGTTTAAATAGACATTTGTATCTGTGCTTCACTTCCACTAATATACTTGGAGAAAATGTTTCACCAAGATTAAAAGAAACACTAAGGGTAAGACCATGCATAAGAACAATATTCTATTTACCTCTTTTAAAAAATATACCGCACTGCCTTTCTACTCAATTTTGAAATATAAGAGAACTTCCTGAAACATTTCTTAAGCACCATCAGTCTTAATACTCTCAATTTATAGAAATCTATGAATATTATTTGAATGGTACTATATACAAAGCATTGTGCTGCTGAACTCATCCATACCTTGAACTACTAATTTATTTCTTAGTCTTGTCTGAATGAATTTGACTAGTATAGGTCAAGAGAACACAGCCAGGGTTATACCTCCATTAGAAATGGAACTTGGATCTTCTCAAGGTCAGTAACAATGTTATCTAAAATAAAATGTGTTCATAAAATACTACACTCCTTGCAGAAACCAAACAGAACATACTCAAACAGGTAAAATCTGCTTTTACCTCAACCTTGATTCACTTTGAAAGTAGTTCTGCAGTCTACACTTTAAATAGGAAACTTGGAATCGCTTGTTATCAGATCATAAACAAAATGCCTATATTATAAAAGAGTTCATCTTCTCCAAACATCTGAATTGTCAAAGAAATATTGAGCTTCTTTATATTACTCAAAATAACACTGAGTTTAGAGTTATATATCAGACTTGTGAAGTTAAAACTCAAAATACATGAGTTGGATTTTTTAAAAATCAAAGGGAGAAAAAAACTAAGCTGGCCAGGGTTAAGAGAGGTAGCATGGCACACAACCTACTCTTGTCTGCCTTTTATTTCTGTCCTACTCTGCTTACAACTTAAGGAAAAGGATCCTTGGCAGATATTTAAAAAAGCAGGAATTTAAAATAATTTTTTAAACTAATTAAAGGTATTTTGGAAATAGTCCCTTGAATTCTTCAGAAGGATTACCAGCAATATTTTGTGTTGGGTAAAAAAAGAACACTATTTCTCTTTTGAAATGTCTGATTACTAAATTTATTTTCATACAAATGTTAAAACTTCGTGATAATGTTCCAAATTGTTTGGAACTGCAGAAGAGCCAAAAGTACAACTATGAGAAGATTTAGAATTTTGAGCTATACTATTCCAAACACACCATCTACCATTTTGTCTAGAAGAGTAAATTATTTTTTAACTTACTGCTTCTAAATGATTTTTTACTTTAAATAAGAAGTAGGAAAGTGACTATATACTTTATATCAGAAAAAATATCCTACCAATTTTTTTAAGCAATTAGCATTTATCTTCAGGCTTTCCATTTCAAATGCAAATACATCTTGATGAACTCAACTCTGTCCAAACAATATACATAATTAACAATAGCAAGATGTATTACAGAAACTTATACTGAGGCCTATTTTTTTTTAATCTAAACTTACAAATGGCATAAAGTATTTTTTATTCAATTACTGAATGTTTTCCAATTTATTTCCAACACAAAGCAGTGGAAGAGATCTGAAATTGGAGAAGGCCTATGCATTGATTACTATCTTGACTGTGCCTGAGAGGTTCCCAGTATCTGGACAACATCAAGGACTATCTGTCATAAGCTGGAATGTTGCTCAGGGGTCAAGCCATCAACTTTGAGGCAGTTTCTTAGATGACATCAGATTTAGAACTTTTCAGTGCTATGCAGCTGCAGGCAATAATAATTTGTTCCTCCTTGTCTAAGAAGATACTAAAACAACTGTTTTTCAAAAAAACAAAAAATGCAGAAGAAATAGCTGCCTTCAGGGAAATGGGAGTTGGGACTCCCTACCCCAAGTCCTTATTGCAATGTATTTTGGAATGAGACACTGAATTCTCTACTGACACCCCCCAGTCTGTAGCTTACTCTGTCCGTACCATTTCTTTCAAGGAACGTTTTTCTTATATCTGGCACGTAGAAAATATTAGGGCTTATCTCAAGCCCTAATATTATAACCTTATCTTATAACCAAAACTTTCCCCCTGTCATTGCTTCTTTTAGCAGCAATGTACTATGATGAAAAACTGTGATAATTTTCCAAATGTGTTTACAAGCAACTTTTCAGGAACACAGGTCTTTTGCTAAGGCAGGAACATTTGTATTTACAACACAGATCTGAAACACCTACATGTTTGTCTGTAAAACAGAGCATGTTTCTCTTGGCTGAAACAATGTTTCATCTTCATATTTGAGCAGGAATTTGTAAATAGGTCACCCTTGGTATTTTAGCCAGAAGAACATGTAGCCACTGGTTTTGTTTTAGCAAAAGTAGTGAAGTTTAACAGCATAAAATATGATACTTCTACTTTTGTGCAGGCATATAACGTTACCATCTGAAGCCTTCTTTAATTCAGTTTTCAGTTTTTCTTTGTCTTCTTCTAGTTTTTTATTTTCTGCTTCCAAAATGTGTTCTTCCTTGCCATAGTTTTTCAAGAGCTATCAGAAAACAAAGTTATAGAAAGAAGTAGTCTTATATTGTAATAGCCAGACATTTTTTTAGGAAAAAAGCTAAATAATGTATTTTAAATTACTGGCCTTTATTCTTTGTCCTTTTCAGTGCTTTATACTTTTTTACAATGTAAACTTTTGTTAACAGAAACTTGGGTTTTTGGTAAACACACACACACACACACACACACACACACACACACTCTTTCTTCTATGATTGAAACCTCTGACATGAAAATAACAAGAGTTTCTGGCTGGGCTACAATTAAAATTATATTTTCAAAAGTATTCAGATAAAACATACCTTTTCCTTAATATGTGATGTTAATCTAAGGGAAAAAAATAGTTCTGAGGGTAATATTACTTGGAAAGCCTTTATGTTCCAACTGCAGAGCGGTCTACTCAGACTAGGTTTATATTGATGATTTGTAAGAAAAGAACATGTTTTCAGGATAGAAATGGGTAAGTGGAGTATGACAGGGCCACCTCTATGCTTGGACAATTCTACCTAATTTACATTGAATGGTCTCCAAATTACTTTTATCCAGTTAATCTTTCATAATATTATTTGTATTTTCAAATCTATTCTGGCTTTTAAAGTGTTTGTTTTATGTTTGTAGCTTATCTTTTCTAGGCAAGAAAAATTAAGATCTGAATAGTAAAATATTTGACTAAAATAAAAACATCATGGGGTAAAAATTTCACAGCCTGGATGGAAATCATCAGTGTTAATAGAAGTAAGTAGCTGACATTAAAAAGAACATTTTAAGATGTTTAAAGATGTTAAATTAATGTTTGAAAAACAGAACATGTACATATTGACATGGGTTATTTGACTAAGTAAAAAGGCAGCAATTTGATACAGAAAACCTCAACAGTAAGAAAAAAAATTAACTCAGGACAATTTAAAATAGACATAGAAAAGAATTTCTACTGCAGGGTGATTCCTTTCCTAATGTAAACTGACATTAAAACACTGATATATTAAACAAAACAAAGTTCTACTTAGCACTGCTACTACTACATGCAAATATTGTACAATACTATGTAGTATTAGGAGTAAAAATATAACAGAAATACAATCTTTTGCTCTCAGGTAAACTCAGGCTTGAGGAGAAGGCAATTCAACCCACTCCAGTACTCTTGCCTGGAAAATCCCATGGACGGAGGAGCCTGGTAGGCTGTAGTCCATGGGGTCGACAGGAGTCAGACATGACTGAGCGACTTCACTTTCACTTTTCACTTTCATGCATTGGAGAAGGAAATGGCAACCCACTCCAGTATTCTTGCCTGGAGAATCCCAGGGATGGGAGAGCCTGGTGGGCTGCTGTCTATGGGGTCACACAGAGTCGGAGATGACTGAAGCGACTTAGCAAACTCAGGCTAGTGGAAATGATGATATGAGCATAAATATTGCAGCACAAGATCAAATACAATACTGCTGTGCTACAACAGAGATCAGGCAGATCCAAAGGAGGAATTAAAACTCGAATGAATATATAATTCCAAGAATTTTAAGAGATAAAGAACTGAAGTACCTATTAAAACCGAACAAGTCTCATATCTTTAACATAAAAAAAAAACACATTTTTTTTTTAAGAGCAGAGACTAGGGAAAAAAAATCCCTCTGAATTCTACAGGTCTGTTGACCACTTCAACACAATCCTTACTTTTACTTCACTTGAATTCATTTCGCACAGTCTTCAGTGATTATCCAAACTGGAAGAGAACCAATGAGTTACAGGAAAGCTTACACTGACTGCCTGAATTAATATGCCACTGACTTGGAAAAGTTGAATTTGGTGTTGGTCTTGTAAATAAGCTTTCACTAATGCACCTATAAATCTGTTCAACTTTATTATTGAATTATGTGTAACTTGATGCTGGAGAAAGACCAACAGCCCTGGAATCTGAAATTTTATAGCCACTAGCTATAGTAATGCACATGTAAACTGTCCTACCCACCTCACCCCACCTGCCTAAGTGGCTGCGAAAAAACAAGAAGTAAAGCTCCACCACTGTTGTTATTTTAAAGCAGTCATATATAAGTTAATTGGTCTTTCATAATTATTTCATTAACTGAGTATCATAGCAGAATGGGGTCCCATGCACCATCTGCAAGTCATTTCATGGGCTAGCATATGATTGAAGGGAACAAAACAATGTGGTTTAGAGTGTGGATTCTAGAGGCAGGCTGCCTGCCTGGATTCAAATCTTAGTTCTGTCTCCTATTAGTGGAATGATTTTATACAAGTCACTTAACCTTTCTGTGCCTCCATTTCTTCATCTATAAAATGCAAATAGTAACAGCACCAACCTCCTAGGGTGGTTGCAACAATTCAAAGAGTTAATACCTTACTGTGAAGCCTGTGAATACTGTGAGCTATTATTTATAAACTTGAGACCCAGAACAAATGTGGTGACTGGCCGCAGATCACAATGCTAATTAATTACTGGCAGATTTGGGACTGGCACCCAAATCTCTTGAACTTTAGGGTAAAACACTTTCCATTAGATAATGTGTCTCTTATAGAGAATGAAGAGATGTTTTTACCATTATAAAATGAGATCAAAGGACAGAAAATGAAGCAAATAATATTAACATACAAAATAAGTCTGACTGTGTTGCTGAAACACTGGTGACATACTGTTTGCCTCTGAACACAGAAACACTGACACAGCTTAACGACCAATGGAAAGTTACATGACATCTATGGACCAAAGCTTTTTTCAAAACAGAACAAAAGTAAACATACAAACCAGTGCTTATTCTCTAAATGTTTCCTTAAAAGATGCTGTTAAAATCTACCCAAAGAAACATTTTTGAATCCTATTTGTGTAGTGGTAATAAGGCAGACATCATAAATAAAACATGGGTTTTTGAACAGGTCACCATGATACTGTAGCATCAAAATTATTTTTTTTTGCAATGAGTTTTCCCTTATTTAATAGGTAGTGGAGAAGACTCTTCAGAGTCCTTTAGACAGCAAGGAGATCAACCTTGTCAATCTTTAAGGAATCCACCCTGAATATTCATTGTAAGGACTGATGCTAAAGCTGATGCTCTAATACTTTGGCCACATGATACGAAGAGTCAACTCATTGGGAAAAAACCTGATGCTGAGAAAGACTGAAGGCAGGAGGAGAAGGGGGTGACAGAGGATGAGTTGGTTGGATAGCGTCACCAACTCAATGGACGTGAGTGCGAGCAAACTCCAGAGACAGTGAAGGACAGGGAAGCCCGGCGTGCTGCAGTCCATGGGATGGTGAAGAATCAGACACGACTTAGCAAATGAACAACAATAGTTTTAGAGAGCTTTATATTGTTCTAGTTAATAGGTAACTCTTTCAGAATTAATAAAAGGTGATGCTTAGAGTTCTTTCTGTAAGAGGCTGGGCTTTAGGATTTGGGTAATTCTCTACTGTTAGACTTACAATACTTTTTACATAAATATGAAAAGTGAAAGTCGCTCAATCATGTCCAGCTCTTCGTGACCCCATGGGTTATGCAGTCCATGGAATTCTCCAGGCCAGAATACTGGAGTGGGTAGCCTTTCCCTTCTCCAGGAGATCTTCCCAATCCAGGGATCAAACACAGGTCTCCCGCATTGAAGGTGGATTCTTTACTTGCTGAGCCACAAGGGAAGCGCAGGAGTACTGGAGTGGGTAGCCTATCCCTTCTCCAGCAGATCTTCCCGACCCAGGAATCGAACTGGGGTCTCTTGAATTGCAGGAGGATTCTTTACCAACTGAATTATCAGGGAAGCCCTCACATAAATATAATTTGATGTAATTCATAATTGATTGCAATTCATTAATCTGTAATAGGGAAATAATCTTATTGCATTGTTAGGAATTATTTAAGAAAATGTTTCACTTCTGAATGGTTCTTTTGACTTTTTTCCCTAAGAAGCAGAATTACGAAAACATAGGTTATAGGGCTTAACATGAACTGAAAACACTCAAGCTTGAGATCTGACTCCTAAATTTTAAAGTTAAGAAAAAAAATACCCAAAGTAATTTTGTATCTTCCATTTTCTCATTTGTTCTTTTTACTTAACATGGAAAACATCAGTACCTGATTTTCACTCTCCCTGAGGAGCAGGGGAAAGACAGCCTAGGGTTCTCAAAGAATTATTAGCAACATAACCCAAATTAGAGACTGAAATATTATATGCCATCTTCTATCTGTATCAACTATTTTTCTCTGCTTCTTATATAAACATCATTTAAAGAAAAACACACAGACACACACAAAGTCTTAACAGTAATTCAACTGAATGGGAAATGGAAACTTAAGAGAGACTTATTAAAACTTGCCTTATGTTATAAAGTAAAATTAACGGTAATAAAGGAACTAAAATTCATATTCCCAGAACTGTTTTCTCCTTGAATCATAGGAAGTAGGTCCAATGGCATTAATCTACTACTGAGGGAAACTTTGAGAACTCACAAATCTAAAGATAATAAAATACTTCTGGAACAATCATACTGTAGAATACTGTTATTTATGGTCATTTTCTACTTATAAAAATGCTCTTTTTGAGGCTGAAAAAAATATACCATCCCTTGGGAATACCAAAAACATTCACACCAGTTTTTTTTTAAAAAATTAAATACCCGTTTCAGTCTTTCATTTTCTTCCATGAATTTTTTGGCAGCCTGGTTAATATTTTCTGCTTGATGTTTAAGTACTCCTTTGTGTGACAGCTCTTTTGCCAGCTGAGTAATAAGGGTAACCAGACGTCTCAACACTCTAAGAAAATAAAAAAAATGTCAGAGTAGTATATAATTAGACTAATCCCCAAGAACTGTGACTTTAAGCACTAATTATCCAGTAATTCCCCTTCAGGTGTGGGTGTGGTAATGTTTAAGCAAGGGAGGATGTTTAAAGAAGTGTGTGTTCAGTCACTCAGTCATGTCTGACTCTCTGTGACATCATGGACTGTAGCCTGCCAGGCTTCTCTGTCCATGGCATTCTCTAGGCAAGAATACTGGAGTGGGTTGCCATTTCCTCCTCCAGGGTTTAAAGAAGACAAATACATAATCCAAGTCCTAGTTAAAAGAAGCCTGTGCCTCATTTCTTTGAAATTTTTGCCAGAAGACTAACTTTTGGAATGTGGGTTCAGTGGGACTTATTTACTTATTTTTCTCTGTAGAGGACTTTGGCCAGGAGGAGCAGAAAGAGAATTATGGACATTGTGGCAGGGCCAGTAAGAAAATTTCCCCCTCAGATCAAAATCTGCTATGTAAACAGCACTGTGCAGGATTTCCCTTGTGGTCAGTGGTTAAGACTTGAGCCCCCGTGCTTCCAATGCCGGGGGCATGGATTCAATCCCTGGCTGTGGAAATAAGATCCCACATGCCTTTTAGTCAAAATAAATAAATAAAAATAGCACTGCAGAAGGCTGGCTAAACCTAAAAATTACTCTCCTTGTATTGATGAGTAACCTCCATTGTTACTAATAGTAATCATTATCTTCAAGTATCCAATTCAAGAACTGCTAAGTGTTAATTACTATGCCAGGCATTGGGGATATAATTGGAAACAAGACAATGGCTCTGCTCTCAAAGGGTTTAGGCTTTAGTTGGGGAGGTGAGAGTTAAAACAGTATTTAATTACAACCATGAGTAATTAAATGACACTTGGAAGAAAAGTATATACACTACACGTTCTATGGGAGTGTACAACAGGAGACCTACCTACTTTGGGGAAATGATGGTCACAGGTCTCAGCTTACCTGAGAAAGGAGCTAAGGATGAGTAGAAATTAACCAGGCAGAGAGGGAAGGGAAGACTGTTTTGGCAGAAGGGAAAGTTGGTGTGAAGACCCTGAAGTAGGGAGGAGTTGGGTACACAAAAGGAACTCAATAAATATTTGTTGCAATAATGAATGAATGAAGGAGCAGCAAAGGACAGTGTGCGTGCAACGGTGGTATATGTGTCAGAAAAGAGTACAAGAGGAGGCTCCAGAGAGCAGCAGGGGTGAGATCCTGCAGGACCTTATGGGCCTATCAAACCTACAAGCCAGGATTATTATTTGTTATTTGGGTCTGCCATCTGAGTTCTTTCAAAAAAGATGTTAGTGTGCTAAATAGTACAGAAGAAAAATCTACACTGTAGGTGGAAAAAATGAGAAACATAAATCATGTTTTAAAATTGTGCTTAAAAAAAACTTACAGCCAGAAAAATAATGAAAATCCAGAAATGTAAAGATTTCTTTGAGACCTGAAGAGTTTCATTTGTGTATGTTCATAGGCAGCAGGTCTGCTGGCTGAGCTCTTTTCAATAGTATGAGTTGAGGAATATTTTCTTACTTCTCTCACAGCATCTATTAAAGAAAAAGAGGAAACACATTGCTTTTGGCTTTTAAGAATATAAGATTATTAATATAATAGAAAGCAGATTTAGCCCAAGTGACCTAACTTTTAGATAATGAACTTTAGCTAGAGGGTCTCTTTATAATACATGGGAGGATATTACGCTCAAAATAGATGCCAGTGGTAAACTTTGAATGTAACAGTATTTTGCTTTTTTACTATTGATCTAGGAGTCACCATCACTGCACTGTCTCTAATATCTGGCTACACTGCATTAAAATTCAACCTACTGACAATAACATATATAGGTCATATGCCATTACAATCAATTCCAGGCTAACCCATTTCTCTTATTGCACTAGCATTTTTATTACATCTACTGTAATTTTTTTTTACAGTGGAAGTGACAAATAGATTCAAGGGATTAGATCTGGTGCCTGAACTATGGACGAAGGTTTGTGACATTGTACAGGAGGCAGTGATCAAGACCATCTCCAAGAAAAAGAAACAGCAAAAAGGCAAAATGGTTGTCTGAAGTAGCCTTATAAATAGCTAAGAAAAGATGAGAAGAGAAAGGCAAGAAGAAAAGGAAACATATATCCATTTAAATGCAGAGTTCCAAAGAATAGCAAGGAGAGATAGGAAAGCCTTCCTGAGTGATCAATGCAAATAAATAGAGGAAAACAATAAAATGGGAAAGACTAGAGATCTCTTCAAGAAAATTAGAGATACCAAGGGAACATTTCATGCAAAGATGGGCACAATAAAGGACAGAAATGGTATGGACCTAACAGAAGCAGAAGATATTAAGAAGAGATGGCAAGAATACACAGAAGAACTGTACAAAAAAGATCTTCATGACCCAGATAACCATGATGGTGTGATCACTCACCTAGAGCCAGACATCCTGGAATGTGAAGTCAAGTGGGCCTTAGAAGCACCACTATGAACAAAGCTAGTGGAGGTGATGGAATTCCAGTTGAATTATTTTAAATCCTAAAAGATGATGCTGTGAAAGTGCTGCACTCAATATGCCAGCAAAACTGGAAAACTCATCAGTGGTCACAGGACTGCAAAAGGTCAGTTTTCACTCCAATTCCAATTCCAAAGAAAGGAAATGCCAAAGAATGTTCAAACTATTGCACAATTGCACTCATCTCGCATACTAGCAAAGTAATATTCAAAATTCTACAAGCTAGGCTTCAATAGTATGTGAACCAAGAACGTCCAGATGTTCAAGCTGGATTTAGAAAAGGCAGAGGAACCAAAGATTAAATTGCCAACATCCGCTGGATCATCGAAAAAGCAAGAGAGTTCCAGAAAAACATCTACTTCTACCTCATTGACTACACCAAAGCCTTTGACTGTGTGGATCACAACACACTGTGGAAAATTCTTCAAGAGATGGGAATACCAGACCATCTGACCTGCTTCCTGAGAAATCTGTATGCAGATCAAGAAGCAACAGTTAGAACTGGACGTGGAACAAAGGACTCTTTCCAAACTGGGAAAGGAGTGTGTCAGGGATGTATACTGTCACCCTGCTTATTTAACTTACATGCAGAGTGCATCATGCGAAATGCTGGGCTGGATGAAGCACAAGCTGGAATCAAGATTGCCGGGAGAAATATCAATAACCTCAGATATGCAGATGACACCACTCTTACGGCAGAAAGCGAAGAAGTAACTTTTCACTTGATGAAAGTGAAAGAGGAAAGTGAAAAAGCTGGCCTAAAACTCAGCATTCAAAAATAAGACCATGGCATCCAGTCTCATCACTTCATGGCAAACAGATGGGGAAATAACGGAAACAGTCACAGACTAATTTTTTGGGCTCCAAAATCACTGCAGATGGTGACTGCAGCCATGAAATTGAAAGACGTTTGCTCCTTGGAAGAAAAGCTATGACCAACCTAGACAGCATATTAAAAAGCAGAGACATTACTTTGCTAACAAAGGTCCATCTCGTCAAAGCTATGGTTTTTCCAGTAGTCATGTATGGATGTGAGAGCTGGACTATAAAGAAAGCTGAGCACCAAGAGCTGATGCTTTTGAACTGTGGTGTTGGAGAAGACTCTTGAGAGTCCCTTGGACTGCAAGGAGATCAAACCAGTCCATCCTAAAGGAAATTAATGCTGAATATTCATTGGAAGGACTGATGCTGAAGCTGAAACTCCAATACTTTGGCCATTGGCCACCTGATGCAAAGAACTAATTCATTAGAAAAGACCCTGATGCTGGGCAATATTGAAGGCAGGAGAAGAAGGGGATGACAGAGGATGAGATGGCTGGATGGCATCACTGACTCAAAGGCCACGAGTTTGAGCAAGGTCCTGGAGTTGGTGGTGGACAGGGAAGCCTGGTGTGCTGCAGTCCATGGGGTCGCAGAGTTGGACACGACTGAGTGACTGAACTGAAGTATTACTCTTTAAAAAAAACCTGAAATACAGTTGATTCACAATGTTTCAGGTATACAGCAGAGTGATTCAGTTATATAGTTATCTTTATTCCTTTTTCAGATTTTTCCCATTATAGATTATAATATAATTCTGTGCTATATAGCGGGTCTTTGTTATTTACCTATTTTATATATAGGCTACTATTATTTTAAATTATTGAGATTTTAGAAGTATTTGGTTACACTGAGATTTTTACTGGCAAAGATTTGTTGAAATGTGATTGACCTATGGTAGTATATGATCCCTCAAGTGTTTGTGGATGGCACCTGTTACTGAAAATATTCAGAGAGCTGCTCTTTTGATACTTTCAGTTCTGTTAAGTCTCAGATTCAGAGGAATCACTTTTCTCTAGTAGGAGACAGATTTCAGATTATAGCATCTTTATTTGGTGTACTCTTAGTCATTGATTCTTACAGTTTCCTGGGAAGGTATCTGCCTTCGATGTCACAAAGACCAGTGGAATATAAACAAGTTAGGTTGCTCCTTTCATGCAGTCATAAGCACTCCTAGGGAAGAGTTACTGCCATATAGGAAAGAGATTCTAGTTGAAAAACAGCTAATTTTAACCCCTATTTTACTTAAATTTTTTAACAGCACTTTGAACTAAAATTCACATAACATTTACTCTTAAAAGTGTATTTAGTGGTTTTGAGTATATTCACAAAGTTGTGTAACCAACACCTGAATATTTTCATCAACCCAGACAGAAAGCGCATATCCATTCTTGCCCTCCCTCCACCTCCTGGCAACCACTAATCTACTGTCTCTTTGCATTTGGCTATTCTGGACATTTGATATAGATGGAATCATATTTTATGTGTTCTTTTGTGTCTGGCTCCCTTAACCTTGCTTAATATTTTCAAGGTTCATCTATGTTGCAGCAAGTTACATAGATGAACTTGCTTTATTACTTTTTATAACTGAATAATTCTCTGTTGTACAGCTACACCACATTTGGTTTATCCATTCAAGAGATGATGGATATTTGGATTTTCTCCATTTTTTAGCTATTATGAACATGCTGCCATGAGGATTCACGTACAAGTTTTTATACTGACGTATGTTTTCATTTCTCTTAGTATATACCTATGAGTGGAACAGTTGGGTCATATGTTAACTCCCAAGTGGTGCTAGAGGGAAAGAACCTGGCTGCCAATCCAAGAGATGTAAGAGAAGCAGGTTCGATCCCTGGGTTGGGAAGATGTCTTGGAGGAAGACTTGGCAACCCACTTCAGTAAGGATACTGAGAATCTTACCTGGAGAATCCCATGGACAGAGGTGCCTGGTGGCTTACAGTCCATAGAATTGCAAAGAGCTGGACATGACTAAAGTGACTCAGCACGCATGCATGGTAACTCTATGTTTAACTTTTTGAGGAACTGCCAAACTGTTTTCCCAAAGCAGCTTTACCAGTTTACATTCCCAGTGTAATGTAAATTGGGATGGTTCTTATTTCTCCACATCTTCATCAGTATTTGTTATTATCTGTCTTTTAGATTATAACTATCGTAGTGAGTATGAAGTGGTATTTCATTGCAATGATTGTGAGTTTTTCAACTGAAAAAAAAAAATTTATTTCCATTTTCTTTAATTCCTTCGAACAATGTTTTTGTAGTTTTAAGCGTTGAGATCTTGTACATCCTTTATAAAGTTCTTTTCTAAAAACAAGAAGTTTTTAGGCTTCTTGTTGTACTTATAAAAGTAATTTAAAACTTTTCAATTTTGAATTGTTGCTTATAGCATAGAAATGCACTTCATTTTGTATATTGACCTTGTATTTTGTGATGCACTATAGTTCTTTGACACAGTATTTTTCTTGTAGACATTTTAGGATTTTCTAAATAAATAATCATGTCATCTTCAAATGACTTCTACTTTTTAATTTAAAATCTTAACACTTGGTATATTTTTTTTTAACTTAATATTATCTCGGTTAGAAAATCTATTACTTAATTGAACAAAAATAGTCAAAGTGAATATCCTTGCTTTGTTCCCAACCTTACGGGGCTAACTTTCAATATCTGACTAAGGATGATGCTAGCTCTAGGCTTTTGTAGATGCTCTTCATCAGAATGAAGAAGATTCCTTCTATTTGTAATTTGCTAATTAAAAATAATTCGATGTTTGTATATACTGTAAAATAGTTACAAGTCCATCACCATACAGTTACAGAATTTCTTTTTTCTTGTGATGCAAACTTTCTTTCAACATCTACTCTCCTAGCAATTTTCAAATGTGCAATACAGAATTATTAACTAAGTCACCATGTTGTTCATTATATCTCTATGACTTATTTCTTTTATAACTGGAATCTTGTATGTCTTGACTCCATTTACCTACCCACCCCCACCCCTGGCAACCACCAATCTGTCCCCTGTATCTATGAGCTTGATTTCATTTTTTAAGATTCCACATATGAATGAGATCTTAACAGTATTTGTCTTTCACTTAGCATAATGTCCTCAAGGTCGACTTATGTGAACACAAAAGGCAAGATTTCCTTTCTTTTTTGTCATTTCTAAGATTGCCTCAAAACAATAAGAGCATGCCAACCACTACAAAAACAACTAAAAAAAAAAAAAAAAAAAGTCTTTATGAGTTATTTTGAGCAGACCAGAGGAACCAAACAGTTCTTTGAAGTCATTGTTGTTTTCCTTGTTGTTTAGTTGCTAAGTCGTGTCTGACTCTTGTGACCCCATAAACTGTAGCCCGCCTGGCTCCTCTATCCATGGGATTTCACAGGCAAGAATACTGGAGTGGGTTGCCATTTCCTTCTCCAGGGGATCTTCCCAACCAGGGACAGAACCTATGTCTCCTACATTGGCAGGTGAATTCTCTACTTCACTGAGCCACCTGTGAAAGTGTGATGTCATTACTACTTGGCAATTAAACAGGAATAATACTCCTGGATCCATTATGCAGAAATGCTGAAGATTAAGCAGTACTACCAAAGAAAAACACAAACACGTTTGTAGAATGCACTGCTTGCATAATAATAAAGAAACTGTGTCTGAAAAGTGGGATGGGGGGCAACAATAAGAGGAGGATGTGACACTTAGTCAATTTTCTATAAGGCACATGGAGATCATCTTTTTGTGGGATCAATTCTGTAAGTGTTCACATTCCCGAGAAGCATTTCTGCTGACACTAAATAAACTCTTCTGGGTTTCCTACTTCCTTTCTGCCTGTTCCAACTTGCTAAAAGACACACATACTTTTCAGTTAGTATTGGCTCTAGGAATATAAACATCTAGTAATGATTATTAGACCAACAAGAAAAAAATTCCAAAATAAAAGATGACTTATGTTGAGTAATTCAAACCTACTGGGTCTGCATTATTTACACCAATGTCATTTCAGTGGAAGAGAACAGTGGACTATGCACTTTACATATGTAACTGCATGTTATTCTTTCAACACCTCAGTGAAGTAGGTGTTATTCCCCTGTTCTGAGATGAAAACACTGAGGCTTCATGGGTAAGTCCCTGTTTGACTGTCTTTATCATCCAGGGTTAACGGCCCCACATTAATCATCCATGATGTTCCTATTCTCTGGGAGTTGCTTTCTCTGCCCATAGATCTAGGTTCCTGCCAGCAGCCATGATTCTGCTCTGTGATCCTGGCCCCTGGCCATAGCTTCTCAGATGAGGACTGGATACCTGGTGTTAGCTGGTCAGATTTTTTCTTCCTTAGAACTGGAATTTAGAAATGGCTAGTTAATCCTCACATATGGCTGGCATGACAAAACTTAGCAGCTGTATATAATTCTGGCCTGGGAATTGAGTATCAGAGTCTGTAGAGATAAGGAAGAAGTAGATGGAGGGAGAAATACAGGGACACTAAATGGACACTTCACTTCCTATGAGTTTGGCTTCCTTCATTTTTTGGGCCACACTGAAACAACCCTATATTTTAATTTTCCCTTTCATGCTCAAGTGAGCGGATGCTGGTTTCTGATTTATGTAACCAAAAGAACCTTGGCTAAAGTTGTCAATCTTTATATGGCTACATGGTAGTTTTCAGTAGAAATTCTTGTGATAATTTTAGAATTAGAAGGGCACAGTACACTCTTAGAGCTACCAAGAGCTGTGGAGATTATTTCCTCTCTCTATTTTGCAAATGGCTAACCCAAACTTAGAGAGATGAAATGACATTCCAAAGGTCATTTAGTTAGCTGGTGACAAAGTTGGAATCTGGTTTTCCTTATTGTTTTACACCTGCTTGGTGTGATTTCTTCTATGGCTAGAGATTCAATCAGTAACATTAAGAACATACCATGAGACAAATACAGTTTGAAATGAACTGCAAATCCATTCACATCCTGATGCAATGACTTACTCATACCTTCTCATGCCATTTATTTCCAGTTTATAAAGAGGATTCCCCTCCAGAGGTTAGTAATATGGAAGATGAGAAGCATTTTCTCACAAGACAGTGGCACACGCAGTGGTCACGGCCTCAGACCAACACCTGGGAAACCTGCCTGACTCACAACACAACTCTGAGCGAACTCTGAGGGACAACACACTGCGGTGCTATCAAAAACTGAACTGCCAAGAAGTAGCTGGCTGATCTCTGACAAGTTACATAATCTGAGCTCAGTTCTTAAAAGCTCCTTAAAAGCATGGCAATTTACTCCTTCTAAAAAGCACGGCAATTATTTTGACTCATAGAATTTCTAATTTGACAAAAACCTTAAAAGTCTACTTCAAGGGAAAAGTAGTGTCTGGGATGTTGCAATACCTCTGCCAGCATCTGGACAAACATAAAGGAGGCCTGTCACCAAGGGACAGGATTTATACCCATGGCAAGAAGCTGAATCACCCCGGCATCAAGGGATCGATATTTTGACTATTAAGAGTTCTACTGAAGACCTATAATCAAATGGGGAAATGATGGAAAAATCTGCATGTTTTTGAGACAGACACTGAACCCCTGACTAGGTGAAAGAGGTTAACTGTATGCTGCACACAAGCATGTAGAACCTAGACTGGCTGGAAACAGAAGGTTGATAATGCTGACTCCCACCTGCCTCCCACCAACCCCTGAAAGGATGTCCACAAGCTGATCACGCCCTCTTTGAAACATTACTATAAAACTCCTCACTACCCCTTCTAGGTTGGGATATGCAGTTTGGAGGGCATTAGCCCACTGTGGCCCTCTCTACCTCACAAAGCAAATAAAGCTATTCTTTTCCACTTAAAAAAAAAGTCTGCTTCTAATTTCTAAGGTACTTGTTATGAAAATTTCAAACATACTGAAAAACTAGTACAATAAACATCCATATTTCCACTACCTAGATTCAACAATTGTTAGGATTTGCCATATTTGCTTTTTTTTTTAACCAACTGAAAGTAAGTTGTAAATATCATGAGACTTTACTTCTATGTATTTCAGCATGCAATTCCTAAGCATAAGGACATAATTCTATGTAACAGGTGTTGGTAAACTTCTTCTGTAAAGAGCAGCTTGTGTATGTTAGGCCACACGGTCTGTTTCAACTACTGCACTCTGTAGTTGTTCATACACAGACGACACATAAACAGAATGGCATGGTATGTTCCAATAAAACTTTATTTACAAAAATAGGCAACTGGTCTGTAGGTTATAGGTTGCTGACTTCTTTTATATAATAATAACATTGATATCATAACTAAAGTTAACAAAACTCCCTAATATTATCTAACAAATAGTCTATATTCAAATTTTTGCAATAGTACCTAAATGTCTGTGCTATAGTTGTCTTTCAACCAGGGTTCAATCAAGATTCACACCCTGCATCTAAAACTTCTTTTGAGGGCCATTGCTCTGTTTGTCTCCCAAACAGTTAAACCTGTGGATAACTCAGACACCACAATAACAAAGGACTGCTGCTGCTGCTGAGTCACTTCAGTCGTGTCCGACTCTGTGCGACCCCAGAGACGGCAGCCCACCAGGCTCCCCTGTCCCTGGGATTCTCCAGGCAAGAACACTGGAGTGGGTTGCCATTTCCTTCTCCCGTGCATGAAAGTGAAAAGTGAAAGTGAAGTCGCTCAGTCGTGTCCGACTCTTAGCGACCCCAAGGACTGCAACCCACCAGGCTCCTCCATCCATGGGATTTTCCAGGCAAGAGTACTGGAGTGGGGTGCCATTGCCTTCTCCGAACAAAGGACTGTATAACTGCTAATTCTGAAACCTAGGTTATGCATTGCAGCATTTAAATCTTAAAACAACATAAAAGAGATTAAGAACCACTGTACTCTGCTGCAATTTATGATTATATATATATATATAACAGTAATAATACCTATCAACATATCAATTATCTACTCCATAAAGTCAACTGTATACCAATGGCAGCATCAACTTAATTAAAAACCAATCAATAATAATTCATTAATGATAATAATAATATAAAAAATTATAGTTAAGCTTAGTCAAAGGAGGACTCTAGTACTTACCTAGAAACAGAACAATCAATAGGATTATAATAGTAAGAAAAGCCTTGTTCCAGAAACTTGCAATTTTACCCCAAACGCTAAAGGAAAATATCTTCTGCCATCTGTAAAGCAATACAATTACATCAGGTGTAAAAAGTCAAGAGAACACTTTGAGATACTTTCTAAATACTAAATTAACATTTTGGCAATTGTGTAGTGAGTGAAAAGAACTACGGAAATTTAATTTTTTGTAAGAGAATTGTCTATTCTTATCAATAAGAATATCTCATGAAATAAAGAACAACTTTCAAATTTAATAATAATCCAACATTTGATTATCTTCTGTCTGGTGCCTTAAATATTCTTAAGTAAAAGTAACTTCTGAAGTAAATACACATGATCAAAACCTTAAATAGGAATTCTCACAGTAAAAATGTTAAATTACTGATAGAAGTTATCACTTTATATCCTTTTCCTTATCAGGATAATAACTCAGAAATAACAAAGATCTATTGTTCTAACAACTAATAACATTTCAGGGTTAAGGGGTCTGACTTTCTACACTGTTTATTTTTATAATAAAAAAAATAGATGCAGTTTCAACGTCTACTCCAAGTAAAAAAGTCTTCCTATTTTTACTGTAAGGAAATTAAGAAAATCATCGGGCTATTATACATACATCGAATCACTGAGCTATTACGTACACATCAAATCACTGAGCTATTCTATAATGTGTGTGTAATGCTGTGTAGCACATACATAGTAAATACTGTATTACATAGACAGGAAAGAGCAAAAATCTTAAATATATGGCTTGAAAGGGAATTCCCTGGCGGTCCAGTGGTTAGGACTCTGCACTTTCACTGCTGAGTGCCTAGTTTCAATCTCTGGTTGAGTAACTTAAGATCCCACAAGATGCATGGCATGGCAAAAAAGGAGAGAGAGAGAAAAAAAAAAAAAAATATATATATATATATATGTATCTCTTGAGGGATATTTATGTGTGTTTATACCCAAGTAATTATATTCAGATCATTACTTGAACATAAAGAAAATGAAATAGGGAAACAGTCTAGATGGAATGAACAATATGAGCAAAGACACATAGGTAAGAAAGCATGAGTTATCAATGGCAAAGAGTGACAAAGTAATCTATCACACAACTGAAAAGGTAACAAATTTCACACAAGGGCATTTTAAATGAGTAACACATTAACTGAGTCCAAAGGAGATAAATAAAGATAAGCACTTGAGTAAACTTCGAATTTCCTTTCATGGACCACAGCCTTGTAAGTGGTGTGTGGGCCACTACACAAGTGTAGGGCTTGTGTAATTCAATGAAACCATGAGCCATGCCGTAAAGGGCCACCAAAGATGGACGGGTCATCGAGAAGAATTCTGACAAAAGGTGGTCAACTGGAGGAAGAAATGGCAAACCACTCCAGTAGTCTTGCTGCAAGAACCCCATAAACAGAATGAAAAGGAAAAAAGATATGACACCGGAAGATGAGCACCGCCCCCACCACCCCCCTCTGGGTTGAAAGGTGTCTAATACGCTAGTGGGGAAGAGCAGAGGGCAATTAATTACTCATAGCTCCAGAAAGAATGACGTAGCTGGGCCAAAGCAGAAATGACGCTCAGTTGTGGATGTGTGTGGTGGTGAAAGTAAAGTCCAATGCTGTAAAGAATATTGCATAGGAACCTGGAATGTTAGGTCCATGAATCAATGTAAAATGGATGTGGTCAAGCAGGCGATGCCATGAGTGAACATCCACAGTTTAGGAATCAGTGAACAAAAATGGACAGGAATGGGCGAATTTAATTCAGATGACCATTATATCTATGTGGGCAAGAATCCCTTAGAAAAAAGGGAGTAGGCCTTCATAATCAACAAAAGAGTCTGAAATGCAGTACTTTGGCGAAATTTCAAAAACGAGAGAATGATTTTGGTTCGTTTCCAAGGCAAACCATTCAACATAACAGTATCCAAGTCTATGTCCCAACCACTAAATGCCAAAGAAGCTGAAGCTGCATGGTACTATGAAGACCTTCTAGAACACCAAAAAAAAAAAAAAAACAATGTGCTTTTCATCACAGGGGATTGGAATGCAAAAATAGAAAGTCAAGAGACACCTGAAGTAATAGGCCAAACTTGCCCTGAAGTACAAAATGAAGCAGGGCAAAGGTTAACAGAGTTTTGTTAGGAGAACACACTGGTCATAGCAAACACCCTTTTCCAACAACACAGGAAATGACTCTACACATGGAATCATCAGATGGTCAATACCCAAATCAGGCTGATTATTGTCTTTGCAGCCAATGATGGAGAAGCTCTATGCATGCTCAGTCGCTCAGTTGTTTCTGACTCTTTGGCTACCCCATGGACTGTAGCCCCCCAGGCTTTTCTATTGCAGCAAGTGAGTTCAGTAGTTGTGGCTTGCAGGGTATAGAACGCAGGCTCAGTAGCTGTGGTGCATGGGCTTCAGTTGCTCCGTGGCATGTGGAATCTCCCCAGACCAAGGATTGAACCCGTGTCCCCTGAACTGGCGAGCAAGATTCTTATTCACTGTGCCACCAGAGAAGTCCCTTAAGATTATGTTTTGAAAACAACTCTAATAATAACCTGAAGTTTGTGGGGAGACAAAGTTGATATGGATGCAGTTTCTTTTGCCTCTTTGATTCCTACTCCAAGAATACTATTCAAATTTTACATTACAAATATTTGTATTTTTACAAAGAGAACTAGCAATACCTTGACCTAGGTCCAAATGTAAATTCACATTTCAAGTAAATCAACAGTATAAAAGGGAACACAAAAGGAGACCCGCCTCCACCAGAGGGAACAATTAGCAGTTTATAAGGGTTGATTTAAGGAAAAGCTAATAACAGCTACTATATAGAGTCCATACTATACTTCCCTTCTAAGCACCTTTACATGGCTTAGCTCATTTAATTATCACAACCACCATACGAGGTGGATACCAGTACTACCTCCATTTTACAGACAAGGAAACCGGCCAGAGATGGTAAATAACTTGCCCAAAGTCATACAGTAGCATGCAGAGTTTTGATATAATCCCAGGCAGTCGAATCTGAATATGTGTCTTTCACTAGTGGGTTATGTGAAAGTATGGGTTATTGCCAAAGTATGAAGCCTTTTCTTTGAAGAGTAAGGTGATTATACATGTTAAAGGATAAAAAGATGTGAACACACACAGTAAGGACATATTGTAAATGATCTGTGGACATACATATATACATATACACCATGTTTTTCTAGTGTACATTTGTCCAAGAGGATATATTTATATAATGTGTGTACATGGACTCAAATCTACCAAATAGCTACTTTATCAGGATAGAAAAAAATATATATTTGATAGGAAGAAAAAGATCCATAATCTATACACCATTTTGAGGGAGAAAAGATCAACGGACAAAAATTTTTTTTTTTTGCAAATCCTAAAGTTTTATGTTAGATGTTTATAAATACCATCTTTCTTTCTCTTAAATATAGGATTCTACTCTTGCAAGTATTACCAAAAAGCTGAAAAGGGTCTTACTGAGGATTTGAAAATCAATAGGATAAGAGACAAGGTGATGAAAGAGAAAGAGCACTTTATTGAAAGGCAGATTCTTGTCCTGAATCTGCAAAGCTCAACTAGATGACCTTAGGCCACCTTCTCATAGAATGAATAGGATGAATAAAGTTCAAAAATCTCAAAGGCCCCTTCCTATATTATAATTCTATTTTTTCTTTCATAAGCAGGAAAATAGTGATGGCAGAGCTGAGAGATAAAAACGGAAGTGAGGAGAAATCCAGGCAGGTAAGAAGAAAGTTAAAAGTTGTGGAAGATTACTGGATCCTGAAGATGAACCAACCTGTCCACAGGGCAGGAAGAGAAATGCAGATACAGAAAACAGCCTTGTGGACACAAGGTCAGGGTGGGGGTGGGGTGGGGGGGGGCTGAATGCGGAGATTGGGATTGACTTATATATTCACTGCCACTCATCAAGTAGCTAGCTAGTGGAAACATGCTAAAGCACAGGAAGCCCAGCTCAGTCCTCTGTGATGATTCAGATGGGTAAGAAAAGGGGGTGGGGTGGGAGAGAGGCCCAGGAGGGAGGGAACATATGTATACATACAGGTGACTGACTTCACCATACTGCAGAAACTACCACAATATTGTAAAGCAGTTATACCCCAATTAAAAAAAAAGATAAAAACTTTCATAAGTGTCTTCAAGTCAAGGAATCTTACTAAATTTCAGTGGGTTATCTGTAGGATCTCATTAATGAAAGATTTTCTTTTACATGAACAAATGTGTTGCAACATTTTTACACAAGAGTATTTCATCATTCACACTGCCAAGTCTGGATCTAAAACTGAACTCCTAAAAAGTAGATTACAATAGGGGTGGAGAGAGTTAAGGGTACAACTGAAATCCTACTGAAAGACCTTTGACGGTCTTTTGCTAAGAAACTAATGTTAAGGAATGGTTCTGATACTTTTGCATATTCAGCACTTTTAATTTATACTCAACTCTGCATGGGGATAAAGTAGTAAAACTGCCATTAAATGAATACCAAATGAATTATGTAAGACCAAAACTAAGAATCATTTATTGGCTTAAGTTTTCAAATGGTCTTTCCACAGACCCAGTGAAATATTTCTGCATCACGGTGTACTGTAAACATCATTTATCCATTTACTTTTATTTGGCTCACTATTCTAATTCACGACTGAGCGACTTCACTTTAACTTTTCACTTCCATGCACTGGAGAAGGAAATGGCAACCCACTCCAGTGTTCTTGCCTGGAGAATCCCAGGGACAGGGGAGCCTGGTGGGCTGCCATCTATGGGGTCGCACAGAGTCGGACATGACTGAAGCGACTTAGCAGCAGCAGCAGCAGCATTCTAATTCAGGGCAGTAAAACAAAAGTAAAAGCTAAAACAAGACATGTAAAAAGGGTGGCCATCACTTTACTACATCTATAATTAACAGAACCAAAAGGAAGGCGGACGAGGACCTTCTCCTTTTAGAAGGGAGGAGAAAAGTTATTTGTACGTATGTGTGCGCTCATTCAGTCGTGTCTGACTCTGTGCTTTCCCATGGACTGCAGCCCACCAGGCTCCTCTGTCCATGGAATTCTCCTGGCAAGAATACTGGAGTGGGTTGCCATGCCCTTCTCCAATTTGTACAAACAATAAAAAGCTTTATGAAATGATACTTTAATATGGTCATTAGCTATTACTTAATTGGCGTGTGTTTATTTTTAAAGAGAGCCTTTTATAGAATTAGCACTGAAATTCTTTTAAGAAAACTTTTTCCGTAACACACTCAACCGTCTGAAGAGCTCATCATATATGTTGCTGTAACGATTTGGAGGGTTCCTACCTCTGAGGAGGAATAAAAGGTAGACAGAAGATTAAAATGAGTCCTATTTCAGCGTAAAGAAAAGTTGCAACTGCCGTCCATTGGAGTGTCATTGTTTTTCTTCACACCTAAATAGATAAACACTTATTTCACTCAGTTGCCTTTCAAAGAAAATTCGGTTTAAGGAGAGGCCCTTGGGCCGCGAGGTTTCCGGCCTGGAGGTTTCCGGGGTCCGACACTCCCCTAAATGGGAGGCGCCCGGCAGTGACCCGGGGTGGGGAGGGGAAAGGGGAGAGGAAGGAGCCGGTCGAGGGTGGGCCCAGAGGCCCGGGTCGGCACCTCCCCGGCGAGCCTTACGGAACCAGCCAAGCGGCACCGCGGTCCTGCTTTCGGTCCAGGTTCACGGCGTCAGCAGCCCAACGCCACCCTCCGCTAACGCCCGAGCCCCGTCCCCATCCCCACCCCCGCTCCGCGAACGCGCCAAGGGAAGGGCCGGCCCCGCGGACCAACCGCGGCGATAGCAGCGCGACCCCGCGCCCCACGCCGCCTGGAAGCCCGCCGGGCTCCCGCCCAGCCTTACCCCGCCTGCGGCCGCCTGGCTCCCCGCGCTACTCCGCGGCCGCCGACGCGCGGGACGTCACACGCCGCGGCCGGGGGAGGGGA
Organism: Bos indicus; assembly: GCF_029378745.1. NCBI lineage: Eukaryota > Metazoa > Chordata > Mammalia > Artiodactyla > Bovidae > Bos > Bos indicus. The sequence goes on along the minus strand of NC_091763.1, from coordinate 48,918,511 downwards.
GCGTGCCCCACCCCCACCGCCACCCTCGCCGGACCCTTCCTGAGCTCCGGCCTCGGGTGTGGGGCCCGGCTGACGCGCCAGGCGGTGCGAACATGATGATTAGCATTAATTGTTTTCTAATTGGGCGATGGAGTTACGGGATGACGGAGACTCTTCGATCTGGTGCTTAGGGGCTGCCAAGGGCAACGTCTTCTGAGGAGCCAGTTTAACATTTCTAATAAAATGTGGTTTGGGTGGAAGGCGTGCGGTTAACCGACGTTTTGAAAGAGCTTGTGGGGTCCGGCGAAAGAGAATGGCATCGGGGCGGGCGGGTTAGACAGGGTGCTGCCATTTTAGTGAACGTGGTTAAAACACTCCTTCCTGTCTGTATTTTACTGTGGACAATTTCGTTGGCCGGAACAAGCTAGAAGTTACATATTAGAAAGGCCAGGATCTGGTGATTGTGCCACATTCTCTGAAAATGTAGGAGTAGGTAGCGTCCAACATTTCCTGTAAGGGTTTCCCCTTTTGTCCATGGGCTCGGAAGAGGAAATACACTTTAGGGATTGGGGACTAACTGGAAAGGAGAACAACGTGGGTATGGGTACACTTTTTCAATTACTCTTTTCAGGGTATTCAAATTACGTGAATACACTCAAATTATGGCAGTTCCCCCCCCCCCCCAATATTAACAACATATTAGAAATGCACATCAAAGTATTCTGTAGAGGATTATTTTGGGAACATTAAATAAATGGTAAAAATCAGGTAGTTATTGAATATAAAAACTCATTTGAGTCAGTGTTTTCTCTTTGTCACAAATATAGACAACATAGGTTAACCATAAGGGACTTAGAAAAAAAAAAATTAAGCGCGTTTAGAACTCCTTGCCCTTTACACTGGCTCCTTGGAAACGCTGTGCACCTTACTCTAATTATGCCATTGTCCTCACAACACAGGTAATTCACCTCAGAGTTAATTAACAAATTTAAAAATGACTACGTTTTGACTATAACTCCCTGTGTGCTAATATGGTACTCATATTTAATGAAAAGCAGTTATCTTTAAAAATCCATTAACTGAAAAATGAAAGCACAGAGTGTACCTTAAAAAATATTACAACAGGGTGTATGTTAAAATTGACTTATCTCATATTCCCAAATTCGTTAATCAACCAGTTCTAGATAACTGCTTATAAGTTTTTATGTTGGTCATATAGACCACTATCTTAATTATAGAACTGTTTTTAACAAATCGAGGTAATTCTTGCAGTGGCACCTTCACTGCCAACAAAATTCCACTAGCAGTATCTCCAAACCATGGAACTTTAAAAAAATTTTTCAATTTTTTGGCTGTGCCATGCCACTCAGCTTGTGACAATCTTAGTTCCCTGACCAGGAGACTGAACCAGCACACCTGATGGTGAAAGCCGGGAAAACTAACCACTATACTGCTAGGGTATTCCCTAAGCCATGGAACTCTAAAGTTAAAATTACCCTCAACTGCTGGGAGGCATAAAAATAACATTACTAAAAATGTTATGAAAATTAGGTTTTTAAATAAAACCTAGTTACTCTTCTCCAGGAAATAATATTTCAAGTACATAGTTGTCTTTTGGTATCTGTGGGGCATTGGTTCTAGGACTCTTTCAGGTACCAAAATTTGTGGATGCTCAAGTCCCATATATAAAACATTTTAGCACCAAGGGCCAACTGTGTAATTATCTCAAGACTATTGACCAAATTTTAATATTTAAGATGTAGGAGATAGAAATTAATAGTATCATTTATATACAGGACTGATGCTGAAGCTGAAACTCCAATATTTTGCTACCTGATGTGAAGAACTGACTCATTGGAAAAGACCCTGATGCTGGGAAAGATTGAAGGCGACAGAAGGGGACGGCAGAGGATGAGATGGTTGGATGGCATCACTGACGTGATGGTCATGAGTTTGAGTAGGCTTTGGGAGTTGGTGATAGACAGGGAAGCCTGGCGTGCTGAAGTCCATGGGTAGCAAAGAGTCAAACCCGACTGAGCAACTGAACTGAACTGATATTTACCAAGCTCTCAATCTTCTAAGAATTTAGAAGCCTTGAGATGTAACAAATATAATGTCATTTAAAGAATTTCACAGAATCTTAGCTTTTTTTAATAAAGGTTTTTTATTTTTGATGTAGATCATTTGGAGTTTTAATGGCTGCGAGGCATTAAAGGTTGAGATCTTGGCTCCCAACCAGGAATTGAACCTGCACCTCCATGCACTGGAAGGAGGTATTAACTACTGGATCAGGGAAGTCTCCCTTAGTTTTAAACTACAGAACACATCACATCTAATTAATTTGTTACATACAATTTAAAACAAATACCTTAAGGTATATAATTCATGAATTAGGAAGTAGCAGTTTAATTTTCCAACCTAAACTTTGAATTTAAGCCCTGAAAGCAATTCTATACAGAATTTTTTTCCTTTTCATTTCATATAGATGTTGGCATTTGCTGTCTTACTTTTCTGCACTGATTTTCATTTAAAACACTTCATGTTAACTAACGGATACCATATGAGCCATATTTTTAGTATTAAAATAAAAGTTTTATTTATTTAAAAATGTTAAAAACGTGATTTCTTTAGGAAAAAAATTCTCACATTTTAATTCATAATAGGATTCAGAGCAAGGTCTGTCAATGTTTGAAACACCTAGGATCTTTTTTAAAATTAAAATTTGGGTCTATCCTAGAGATCTACTGAACCAGAATCTCTGAGGATGTGGTCCAGGAGTGATTTTTAAAAATTCTGTCAGGGCATTGTTTTTACACTAATGTTTTAGAGTCACTGATTCAAAGTAAAAACCAAGATGTGACCTTCCATGGTTTCATTGAAGAAAGAAAATAATTCAAGTCCGGTCAATCCCATAATGGTCTGTAAGATAATCTAAGACTGCTGATGTGCTTGACAAAGCATTAAATATTCTTTTTTCCTGCCTTGAAGTTATCTTTTCCATCATATACATTAAATGTTGATGGAAACACATATAGGGAGTTCCAAGTTCAAGAGCAATGTCAACCCAGTCCCAGATGCATTTCAGTGGGGTTTCCTCATATCCAGCAAACATGGCCGGGTTTGCTAAGAGTCCTCTTGCAACCATCACACCTACAAATTAAAGCATATTTCATTTGTCCACACATTAAGAACTCATGGTTATGGGGTCAAACTCAATGAAACAAACTGAAAATATTAAAAAATAATTTATTACAAGATTTTACAATGCCCTTAGTTTCATTCTTATTAAACAATTCATTTTTATACTTTTTATAAACCAATGAAGTGTAAATGCAACTTTTAAGACTTTCTTTTTTAACGTTTTAAATACTTCAACATTAAAAATTAGTTTGGGGTTTTTTTTTAAGGGTAAACCTGGATTGTTATAAATTGGATTTGCTTGAAGTTAAGTTTATTTGCATTCTCTCATCTAGCAATAGGTATCACAGGGCTTGATATGCCAAAGTTGAGGCGGATAATGAAACTGCATAGCAGTCTGGGGTTTCTTTGGCTCCTATAGCCACTCTTCCATTCACAAATTCTCATTTCTATTCTGTAGGCTCTACTGGTCACTCAGTGGATGAGATGGTGGCAGAGAAGTAACTGAACTAATTCACTCCAATTAAAATAATCTGTTGTTCCTAAGTCAAAGGATTAACATTTTAGTAAACTGCTTAGCTTAAATTGGTACAACAGGAAAATAGGCTCCATTTGAAAGAAAAATAATGAAAACCACATTAACATTACTCTCCCACCCCCATTTAAAAATTTTTCTAATTAAAAAACAAAAAAGTCAAAGGACTTATTTCTTACCATCTGTCCCAGTAGTATGCCACACATTTTCTGCTTCTTTTAAGCTTCTGATGTCTCCGTTAGCAACTATAGGTATAGACATACTTTCCTTAATTATTTTAATGGCCTCATAGTGAACTGGCTGATGTCTTTCCTCAACAGTTCTTCCATGGACTGTAATCCAGGAAACTCCTGTTGCTTCAGCCTTTCGACAGAGATCTACAGTTCTTGTAAGGTCATCATGGATCCTATAATTTCAAAATCATATCTATCTTTTTACAGCACACACATCTTAATGATATCAATAAACAGAACATTATTTCATCTACTACATTATTTAGTTTAGCTATGCTGTTCATATTATCACCACATACCACAATTAAAGTTTTGTTCAGGTATCAGATCCCATTCAAGATCTTGAATTTAGCTATTTCACTATTGGCAATAACAGGATGACAAAGAATTGTTACCTAGTGTGGCTCTTTTTTGGCTTTGATAACTGCAAGATTCATCAGAGTACTATCACAGATGCATTGAAAGTTGCTATTGTAATATTTGCTGTGCATGCTCCAATCCACAAGTGGGAGAATTTATCAAAATATGTTTTTAACCTGTCACCAAAAAACTATTTTTCATTTTTGATGTGAAATTTTAGTGCAAATATTATTCCTATTTTCCACTCTTGGTATCAGAAATGTTTCTTAGCGTTAGTTATTTCAATAGTACGTGGAAAGAGTTGTTTTTTTTTTGGGAGTGAGTTTTTTAATAATAAAGGGACATTTTAATTTTTGTTAAATATGAAGAAATTGTTTTGAATTATAAATAAAAATTATGGTATCTGTTAATTCACTAAGCATCTTTGTTTCAACATTTTCATATTCTAGATGCCTATGTGGGGCTTCCCAGGTGGCTCAATGGCTAAAGAATCCACCTGGCAATGCAGGAGACATAGGAGACAGAGGTTCGATCACTGAGTCGGGAAGATCCCCTGAAGGAGGGCATGGGAACCCACTTCAGTATTCTTGCCTGGAGAATCCCATGGAGGAGGAGACTGGTGGGCTACAGTCCATGAAGTCACAAAGAGTCATACATGACTGAAGCAACTAAGCATGCACGCAGATGCCTGCATACGAAAAGGAGACATCTCCACATTTCCAGACAAAAGGAATATTCTTTTATTTCCTGAGTAATGGATGGACTATCGTACCAAGAGATTAAAATATTACCTTTACCTTATTTTAATAGATACTGAAAATCTGGGGTTTTCCACTTGATTTCTTACTTGTTTCACCATGTCTCGAACAAGCTCTGGCTTGTTTATTAAGCAAGCTCCATAACCTTCTGCCAGTGCCCACCTTCATAAAGTAAACATAACAACAAATAAATGGTAAACAACTGGAAGAGAAGATGCAATTCTAAAAGCACAGTAAGTGCATTTATCTATTTCTCTACCTAGCAATCTGGAATGGAACCATAATTTTTAAAATTCATAGATCCAACATTTCTAAGTGTATCAAGATTAGGAAAATATGTTCCCAGATCAAGAAGTATTTAGGGGAAATGGTTTTCACTGGCAAGTGAAAAAATTAAAGTTCATTCAACCAAAACAGATTTAAGTATTTGTAATTAATTGTAATTACTTCAGATTTTTTCAACTCCAAATGTGATGTTTATTATACATAACAAGAAGTTTTATTAATCTTAAGAGTAGATATTTTTGGCTTACAGCATTCCAACACCCACTAAACAGCTTACTGAACTCTACTAATGAGTATACAAACATGTCTAATCTGATTTGGATTATGCTATATGTAAAACCTTGACTTCATTCTTTGAACATATTTTGAATTATTGACAGATAATCTAGTATTGTGCCAAGAGGTAAGGATATTATCATCAAATTAAGCACATTCTATCAACACTCAGTTACTCAGACTCAACCAAGTAACTGTAGTATAAGAAGAAAAGGTAATTTTAATAAGGTATTCTTATAACTGAATCATAGAATCACGTATCATAGAATCACAATGCTTGGAGCAAGTAGCAGTAAAAATACATTTTAGGGGTTGTTATAAACATCAGAGTCTCACATAACTACTTATGGATGAGGTTCAAGGCAGATCCACACATAAAAAAATTCTAGTGGTGAGGTGAGACAAAAACTTGTCAAGGGTCTATACACTGTTGCAGCTGTCAGAAAATATCTTTGCATGTGTGTTTCTAAATAATATTTCCTTAGTTTTTCTTGCTTCTTAGAGCCCAAGTTCTTTATGTCTATCTTCCTTACTTTTCAGTTTTTGGAATACCAGAATGATAGTTAACCATGTTCACTAGTTTTTCCTAATCTTTTGAAAATTCTTCCAACTTCTTTGAGCTTTACCTCTGAGGGCAACCACAGTTAATGTCTATTCCATTCGCATAAGGACAGACTATACGAGCAGCATCAGATAAAAGTCTTGCATCATTAGCAGCAAACTGAACAATCAATGGGCAATCACCTGATAAAATGAATAGCTCAACATTAAAATTCACAGAAACACACACACACATGAGAAAACAAATTTTAATGTTTGTACAGGATAAAATTCTATTTTTAGACTAAGAAGCATGTGTTCAAACAATATAGCATTAAAATAACTTAAAATATTTTAAATTATTACATGCAATTTAGACTTGGTACAAATTCAAACAGTACAAAATTTGATAAAATAAGAAGTATAACACTTTTGCCAAACAGACTCCTTTCCTAAAGGTGAGATTATACTGCATTCTAAAACATTACGAAGACCTGTAAAATTTAAGCAAATGTGAACATTCTAAATACATTGCTATCCCTATGATGTTTTCCCCTGATGTACCTGAGATCTATATGCAGACCTGTTTTCCTGTTTTTAGTGCATATTCCACTATGATGGTGAACTACAGACTGTTTTTTATTTGAGACTCTTGCAAACAATGTTGCGATGAAGATACTCTTACATACATATTTTTGTGAGTATATTCATGAAGTAAATTCCTAGGAGTATAACTGCTGGGCAGGTATTAACATTTTGAAAGATACTATAAAATTTTCTTAGAAGAGTTTACCGATACACATATACACCAATATGGATGACAGTTCTGGTTTCCTTACAACTTATCCTACACTGTACATGTAACAACATATTTTTTATTTATAGCCTGTCTCTCCATACTTTTTGCAGAGTTCTCTATGTGCAATTTTTCTTTTGGTTGCTCCCTTTTTATTATTTAAATTTAAAAATAAAACAATTAGCTCTGCTATCTATCATAAACATCAAAATATTCTATTTTCTCCAGTTTTTAGTTTGTCTTTGAGTATTATCTGTGCCCTTTTCTTATATATAACAGTCTACATTTTAATATAGCCAAATGTATCAGAGCTTTCCTAGGTTTTAAAGGACACATTTTCCTCATCTTTGGATGTTACAGATTTTGAATAGATGTATTTTGACGTTTCTAAAGGTTTTTTTTTTTTTTAAGATTACCTGTATGAGATTTACTGGGTATTTACCAAAATGCAGATTTGTTGTTATGGCTCTAGTTCCACTGACTCAGAATTTCTATGAAAATCTACTGATTTACAGGATTATCAGAGGATAGGAGAATAAGCTTTTTCCTGAGGATATAGGTAGGATTCTTTCTGCTTCGTAACGCGAGAGTTATAAAATTTCAATTTAACAATCATTTATTTGTCAAATATATTTTCAGTGCTGGGCTAGAAGCTGAGGATACAAATCCACAAGAAAAAAATTCCAACCTTCAAGAAGCCCATAGTCTAGTGGGAGAGACAGACACGTAAGGAGGAAATCACAGTACAGTATGATTAAGTACAACAAAAAGTCTGTGCTTAGGCAACGGACATGAATGGAGTGTGATTAGGAGAGTTCCTTGGTCACAACTTTAGAGCATTAAGAAGTATGAAGTGTCCTTTCCCAAAGAGACAGGGATAAGGGGACAGGCCTGACTAAGAAGGATACTCTAGGTGGAGCAGTGTGAGAGATTAGGGCATGTTCAGGGACTTAAAATAACTTAGTATTTTGAAGAATAAAGTCGGTGGGCCATGGAGAAAAACTGATGGAAGATAAAGCTGCAGAACATGTGTTCAGTGTTCTAGATCATGAAGAACTTTATATTATCTACACATGCTGGAGTTTTCCTCTTTAGGTCAGTGGCTCTCAATCTTTAGCAAGCTCAGAAGCACCTGAAGAGCTTTTAAAAACACAGATTGCTTGTGACATACCCAGAGATTCTGATTAAGCAGGCTTGGAGTGGACTCTAGAATTTCCATTTCTAATGAGTTTTCAGATAATGCTGATGCTAAGTGGTCTGGGAAATCACTTTGAGAACCACTGCTTTAGGTGATGAGAGGTCTAAGGAAGATTTTGAGTTAGGGAAAAGAAGTGATCAAATTTAAGTTCTAGAGAGCTCACTTGGAGCTGTCTGCAGGACAGTTTGGGATGGGATAAGGCTGGCGGCAGTGAGATAGGAATCTGCCAGGTGAGAGAATGGGGCCCTGAATGGAGGCTGACTTACACTTTGATAAATTATTCATAGTTTACAAGGCACTGAGGAAAAACACATTGTAAAAAACTTATTAAACATTTATAGAAAACCGAAAGATCTTAAAGTAAGCTCTCTGAATTCTGTTGTCTGATTAGACAAGAGTGTTGAGTTTTTTTTGTTGTTGTTTTGTTTTTTAAGTTTTACAAAGACAGCAAACTCTGGCTTTCACGTACCTTGATTTGTGGTAAATTCACTGTCTCTGGCTTTTGCAGATCTGACAAAATCAGCAGCAACTATCATTGGTGTATAGCACAGATCACAATCGTATTTTCTGACTAGTGTTCTGAAAGACAACCTGTGAGCATATAAAACTTTAATTAGGCAATCAGAAAGCATGATAATCCTACATTCTTCAGAGTTTAGTTATTCATTAAATATTTATTAAAGTTCTGCTACGGAAAGATGCAGTAGATGTACTCTTCCTATTCCTCTTGCTTAGTGTAACTAAAAACTCTGGATATTATATACAAAACAAACATAAGCAAACTCTGAAAGGGGGAGAGAAGAGAGCAGACAGGCTAGTGACCTTGAGCAGGACCTAAGGAATGACAATGGTGAGTTATCCGAGTTTTGTTTTTCCCTCAAATATCCTAGGTTTGAAACTGAAGAAGCTGGCAACCTGGAAGCAGCAATGGATGCAGACAAAAACAGCCCCAGCAAAAGCCTGCTAATTTTACCCCAAGGACCAAGAAGGGGGCAGCCTAGCAAGCTTTTAAATAATGATGATTTTACTCTAGCCCAACACCAGAGAAAAATTTGTGGCCTGCACCTCCACAAGCAAAGCTCAAGTGGGGAGCCTCGACTTCTAGCCTTCCAAAGCTGTCACAATGTTCTCTAACACCCCTCCACGGTGGTGTTAGAGAATGCCAGGTAGGAAACTGGGACTTTAATCCTTGCTGGCCAGAAACAAGGAGGCTACCAGTGGAGACCAAGTGGGGAGCCTGGAATTCCACACCAACAGTGCAGCAGCAAGACACCCTTCTCCCTCACCCCAGGAACAGTGTCAGAGAATGCCTAGTGAAGAGCCAGGCCTTTCGTCATTGCTCAGCAGTTACCAGGCCACCCCCTGCATGGGGAGCTGGAACTCTTAGCCCTGCTCAACGGTAATGAGGAGCCTTATGCCCCTGGGGTGTCAAAGGAGACCAAGTGGAAAACCTAGACTTCTATCTCTACCTGAGAGTAATGAGGTGGTGCTTTCCCATCCTTCCCCTGCTGTGGTGGTATCAGAAAAAGCTAGTTAGAGCACAAGTTTCAATATTCAGAATCAAGCACTGTAATCCACCATATTAACAGGCTAGAGAAAAAAAAAATCACATGACTGTATCAACTGATGCAGAAAAAGCACTTGACAAAACAACATTCGGATTAAAAACTAAAACCTCCCAGAAAAACAGGAATAGAGGGAACTTTCTCAACCCTATGAGGAACATCCACAAAAAATTCTATACTTCATATTATACTTAAAGGTGAAAGAATACTTCCCCGCCAGATCAAGAACAAGGGAAAGATGTCTGCTCTCATCATTCTTATTCAGCACAGTGTTGGAACTTTAGGCAGTGCAATGAGGCATGAAAGTGAAATAAAAGGCATCAGATAGAAAGGAAGAAGTAAAACTATCACTATTTGCAAGTGACATAACTGTCTACTTAGATAATCCTAAGGAATTTATATGAGGAACCTCCTAGAAGCAATAAGTAAACACAGCAAATTCACAGAATGTAAGAATAAAACACAAAAAGCAATTTTACTTCTATATACCAGCAATGGACACATGAACACCAAAATTAAAAGTATAATAACTGAATGTAAGCCTTACAAAATATGGACAGAATTTGTATGCTGAAAACTGTATAACACTTAACACTAATGAAGGAAATCAAAGAAGATCTAAATAAATGGAGAGATACTGTGTTCATAAGGAGACTCAACACAAGGAGTTCAATTCTCCCCAAATTGATATGCATATTTAATACAATTCTTATGAAAATTCCACTAAGATTTTTTTTGTAGGTAGAGAAAAGATCATCCTAAAATTCATTTGGAAAGGCACTAAACAGCTAAAACAATTTTGAAAAAGAAAAGTGGGATTTATCAGATTACTTAATTTCAAGATTTATTACAATAAACTGTGGAAAATTCTGAAAGAGATGGGAATATCAGACCACCTGACCTGCCTCTTGAGAAACCTATATGCAGGTCAGGAAGCAACCGTTAGAACTGGACAAGGAACAACAGACTGGTTCCAAATAGGAAAAGGAGTACGTCAAGGCTGTATATTGCTTATTTACCTTCTATGCAGAGTACATCATGAGAAACGCTGGGCTGGAGGAAGCACAAGCTGGAATCAAGATTGCCAGGAGAAATATCAATAACCTCAGATACGCAGATGACACCACCCTTATGGCAGAAAGTGAAGAGGAACTAAAGAGCCTCTTGATGAAAGTGAAAGAAGAGAGTGAAAAAGTTGGCTTAAAGCTCAGCATTCAGAAAACTAAGATCATGGCATCCCGTCCCATCACTTCATGGAAAATAGATGGGGAAACAGTGGCTGACTTTATTTTTCTGGGCTCTAAAATCACTGCAGATGGTGACTGCAGCCATGAAATTAAAAGATGCTTACTCTTTGGAAGGAAAGTTATGATCAACCTACACAGCATATTAAAAAGCAGAGACATTACTTTGCCAACAAAGGTCCATCTAGTCAAGGCTATGGTTTTTCCAGTAGTCATGTATGGATGTAAGAATTGGACTATAAAGAAAGCTGAGCACCAAAGAATTGATGCTTTTGAACTGTGGTGTTGGAGAAGACTCTTGAGAGTCCCTTGGACTGCAAGGAGATCCAATCAGTCCATCCTAAAGGAGATCAGTCCTGGGTGTTCACTGGAAGGACTGATGTTGAAGCTGAAATTCCAATACTTTGGCCACCTGATGTGAAGAGCCGACTCATTTGAAAAGACCCTGATGCTGGGAAAGATTGAGGGCAGGAGGAGAAGGGAACCACAGAGGATGAGATGGTTGGATGGCATCACCGACACAACGCACACGGCTTTGGGTGGACTCCAGGAGTTGGTGATGGACAGGGAGGCCTGGCGTGCTGTGGTTCATGGGGTCGCAAAGAGATGGACACGACTGAGCGACTGGACTGAACTGAACTGAACTGACAGTAATCAAGACTGTGTGGTACTGGTAGAGGGACACATAGATCAGCAGACCAGAGACTGCAGAAAAAGAACCATATAAACATGCTCAGCTGAGTTTTGATAAAGATGCAAAAGTAATTCAATAATGGAAAGACAGCCTTTTCAACAAATGCTGCTGGAACAGACAACTGTCAGCAAAAACAATAAACCAACCAAACTGAGCCTATGTCTCACACTTCCATAGAAATGAGGAATTATGAACTTAAATGTAAAACGTAAACTAGAAGACTTTAAGAAAAAAAGTAGGACACAATCTTTAATATCTAGAGCTACATAAAGATTTCTTATACTTGAAAACAAAAGTACAATCTGCAAAAGGAAATATTGATAAGATGGACTTCATCAGTAAGTAAAAACTTTTGCTCTGCAAAAGACATGGTAAGAAAATGAAAAGACAAGCTACATGCCAGGAGAACACATATTTAAGCCACCTGTCGGACAAAAGATCTGTCTATAAAATATAAAGAGCTCTTAAAACTCAAGAGCAATCAAAACTGGGACAACAAAAAACCAAACAATCTTGATTAAAAAATGGGCAAAGGGTTTGAAGAGATTTCTCCCAAGAAGATACCCAAATGGCCAATGAGCACAGGAAAAGATGTTTAACATCACTAGAAAAACACAAATAAAAACCACAACGAGATAATTCACATTCATTAGGATGACTATTAAAACAATAACAACAACCTCCCAAAACAGTAAGTGTTGAGGAGAATGCTGAGAAACTGAAACTCTTGTGCACTGAAACGGTGTAGCTACTATAGTAAACAGCAGGGCAATTCCCCCAAAATTAAAAACAGAATTGCCACATAATCTAGCAATTCCACTTCTGGGCAAATACCCCAAAGAACAAAAAGCAAGGTCTCAAAAAGATATTTATATATCCGTGTTCATAGAAGCATTATTCCCAAGAGTCAAAAGATGGAAGCAACTCAAGCTGGGCTGAATGAATGAATGGATAAATAAAATGTAATATATACACACAATGGAATATTATTCATTCTTAAAAAGGAAGAAACACATGGGTGAACCTTGAGATATTATGCTCAGTGAAATAAGCCAGTCTTAAAAAGACAAATACTGTGACCACTTAGATCATACATATGCCAGGCAGGTAATAGCATCAGGACTCAAGCCTGTATCCTAGTCCCAAAGCTAGGCATTTGAAGATCCATGTGGCGGGGTGGTCTTAATACAATATTGTAAAGTTTAAAAATAAAATAAAATTAAAAAAAAATAAAAAAATAAAATAAAAAGTCAGAGCATAAAAAGGAAATCACACCTAGGCTCATTAACCATTTAACAACACTTACTTTGAATATCGCACCATTGGGGCACAGATTTTTACCAGCTGCCCAGAATGAAACATTTCTATTGGATCTTTTCTTCTTTCTTGACATGTTGTAGTTTGTATGTAGTCACTCTTCATGAAAACAGATTTATTTCAAATCTGAAAAAGACAATTAGTTTGCATGGAGGAAGCACTTTCACTTGAATCCCATCATTCTTACAATTTCAATTGCCAGGAACATGAATTTTTCATTAGGTTTTGTAGGCTTAGGAATCTTAGTTTCTTTTCACAGTATTGAATAGGATACTACAGAATTCTGACTTTATTTATACGTCATGGATAGCTTTTAGCACACTGTGAAATTATAACGTTTATATTTTATATAAATTATGCTTGTTCAAGTCAAAAACTAACAGTTTTGAATTTTATACTTAATTGACTATAGTAACAATTTCTGCTCAAATTAATAAGTGCTCAGGATGTAGAAAACTAAAAGATGTTTTCCTAGAATACATGTTATTATTTTCCATGTTAGTTTTTCCATTTTACTTCGTTTGGCATTGATTTAACCAAGAAATTTGATTGAATTAATTCATATATAGTACTAAGTATGTCTGGCACTTTGAAATACCCTTTTTTATCCAGAAAAGTTAAATGGTAGTAACAGAACAGCTTAAGTACCGAGTATTTTAAAAGACATACTGGTACGTTTAATGTTTATTCTTATTCTCAAATTCCATTCTTTTTATTTGAATCAGAAGGCAAACAAACTTTTAATTATATTTTTAAACATTTAAATGTTTTGTGAACATTGTTTCATGAAAATCTCAGTTGTAATCACATAGCTGCATAGTAAATCACTATTATACCCAGAGGGACAAGTGATTAAATTAGGTAATTTCTAAGTGTTTTACAGTTGCCGTACGGTACTTATCATTTCATAGTGTTGGCTGCTTACTAATTCCAATTTTGGCCTTAGTAATTTAAAAACAAATACTGGCCAACTTTAGAAAAGTCTAATTGCTCACCATGAAATTTTTTGGTTGGCTAAATCTGAAAGTATTGATATAACCTAAACATAAACTAATAATTTAATCTCCTTAGGTAGAATGTACAGGTGGAATAAGATAAACTAGTTTTACTGATCACTGTTTATTAGTTTATCACCATTTATCATCTAAACAATAAACATTTAGAGGTGGGTGTGTCAACTAAGTGGTACCTTTAATTAAACCTTGAGCTCATCTTCATCGGCTCATAGTCCCTGTATTCTTAATTCCCCATCCTGAGGACCCCAACAATCTTCTTGGAATCCCAGTTGATCTTATTTTTTTCCATTCAATAAAGATTAATTTCCTGCTATATGCTGAGAACACAGATGAAAATATTTTTGGTGTCTTTAAAAATGTATTAAACAAACTTATACAATAAGGCTAATACACACACTCAGACACAATTTCAGCGTTGTAGAAATAACTGCCAAGAGGAGTCAGTGAAGTTGGGGAAGTGTCCAGTTACAGAGAACAGTACAAAGAACTCCAGAGCAGCATGAAAATGCTTGATGTTTTCAGTGAACAATGAATAGTTCAGCACTGCTTGAGCTGTAACTAGACAGGATATGAGAGTGCCTACAAGTTAATGGGCTTTATACACCAGGTTAAGACTTTTTAGATTTATACTCTAGGGCCTTGGTTCTCAGACACTTTCCCTGCTCTGTGGGTAATTTTTACATGTGCACTCAACATGTTAACGTGTGCATGTGACATACTTCCATGGGCATGTATTCTTGTGTAAGTTGTTTGTCTCTCCTTGTACACTAGTTATAATTGAAAAGAATTTAGCAGGGAAATGAAGCATGATCAGATTTCTGACTTGGAAAGATTTCACTGGAGGGTTTAGGGGTGTTGATAAAATACTAGTAAGGATGCCACTGTAGTAGACCAAGCCATGTGTAATGAGTATCTGATCTGGGAGTCTAGGAGTGAGGAAAGAGGAAAGAGAATGCATTTAGGAGCTATTTAGAAATAAAAATAAACTAGCAAGACATTTAAGGGTTGGAAATCACCTGATGACAGCACGAGTTATATGTGCAGAGAGAGAATATTAGGATGATGTCAACATTTTTGGATTTAGAGCCTGGTGGATGGCAATTCCAATCAATGAGACAGAGAACCAGAAGGAAGAACGGACAGGCTTTGGCAGGGAAACATGAGTCGATGCTTGGACACATCAAAGAGGTACTTAGCTGATTTCCAGGTGGTGATGCCTCATATGGGGTATATACATATGGTTCTTAAGAAAAAGCTAGAGATACAGATTGAGAGTCTTTAACCTCTAGGTTAAACCAGAGATCAAACTGTCAATATCCATTCGGTCATTGAAAAAGAAAGTTCCAGAAAAACATCTACTTCTGCTTTATTGACTATGCCAAAGCCTTTGACTGTGTGGATCACAATAAACTGTGGAAAATTCTTTAAGAGACGGGAAAACCAGACCACCTTACCTGCCTCCTGAGAATATGTATGCAGGTCAAGTTGGAACTGAACATGGAACAACAGACTGGTTCCAAATTGGGAAAGGAGTCCGTCAAGGCTGTATATTGTCACCCTGCTTATTTAACTTACATGCAGAATACATCATGTGAAATGCTGGGCTGGATGAAGCACAAGCTGGAACCAAGATTGCCAGGAGAAATATCAATAACCTCGATATGCAGATGACAGCACCCTAATGGCAGAAAGTGAAGAACTAAAAAGCCTCTTGATGAAGGTGAAAGAAGAGAGTGAAAAAGTTGGCTTAAAACTCAACATTCAGAAAACGAAGATCACAGCATCCAGTCCCATCACTTCATGGCAAATTGATGGGGAAATAATGGAAACAGTGAGAGACTTTATTTTCTTGGGCTCCAAAATCACTGCAGGTGGTGACTGCAACCATGCAATTAAAAAGATGCTTGCTCCTTGGAAGAAAAGATATGACCAACTTAGACAGCATATTAAAAAGCAGACATTACTTTGCCAACAAAGCTATGGTTTTTCCAGTAGTCATGTATGGATGTGTGAGTTGGAGTATAAAGAAAGCTGAGTGCCGATGAATGAATGCTTTTGAACTGTGGTGTTGAAGACTCTTGGACTTCAAGGAGATCAAACAAGTCCATGTGAAAGGAAATCAGTCCTGAATATTCATTGGAAGGACTGATGCTGAAGCTGAAACTCCAATACTTTGGCCACCTGATGTGAAGAACTGACTCTGAAAAAGACCCTGATGCTGGGAAAGATTGAAGGCAGGAGAAGGGGACAACAGAGGATGAGATGGCTTGGATGGTATCACCGACTTGATGGATATGAGTTTGAGTTGGTGATGGACAGGGAAGCCTGGAGTGCTGCAGTCCATGGGGCCTTAAAGGGTTGGACTGAGCAACTGAAGTGAACCTCTAGGTAATATGCTGAAACTAGAAACATGGACAAAGTACTTATGGGTACCATATTGTGTAGAAATCATTAAAAGCGCCAACATTTAAGTAAAAGGGAGAAAAAATTTGAATATAAAGGAGACAGCAAGATGAACTTTGGAGCTGGAAGGAATAAACCTGAAACGTGATATTCAGAAGCCAAGAGAGGGCTAAACTTTTACAAAGGAAGGAGGGGATGAGCATCTTAAACATCAGAGAAGAGTGAGAATGAGGTAAAGACTAAAAAGGTAGTCCAATGGCAACTGGGTCACTGTGACGTTAGCAGGAATAATTTCATTCTTATTCACTCTTGTTCCCTTACATGGCACATAGAAGGGTTCCCTTAATGTTTTTGCTGAACGAAGAAATCAGTAGTTCTCAATCTTGGTTGTACATTAGAATGAGGCAGGGAGATTTTAAGCAGGATGCCCAAATCATACCCCAGAGCAATTACATGTGAATATCTGGGCTTAGGATACAGGTATCAGTGGTTGTTAAAGCTTTCCAGGTGATTTTAATGTGCAGTCAAGCTTCGGAATAAATAAATCCACATCCTCCAAAGCAAGTGACACTATAGATGTGTTTAAATGGGTTTATATGTACCTCTTAGCTCCTTTGGGATAAGACAGGAATTGAGTCTAATGTTTTACACTCAAGCTGGTATATACAGGTAGAGATTCAAAATTCTTCATTGAATGAATGTTCTGCAAATTTTTGATGTAACAGCCAGGAAAGGAAAAATGATCCATGATTCAAAGACAATGCTTATTTAAAAATTATTAGTCAAATTTTGTGTATTATTGATAATGAAAACTAATGTGACTCTGGGCACATTGCTCTTGGCAATTTTTGAGACCTCCATTCAGAACAAACAATCCTATTCAACACCAGAATTGATATCAAATATATTAGGGAAGAACCTCTGTGACAAAGTTAAGGCTAAGCACAACGTAGTGAGCTGAGGCTTGTTTGCTTGAGTTCTTATGCGTATCTAATACATTTAGACTTATAAAATACCTCAAACAGCGTTTGGCACAGTAAAGTATTTCACATTCTCAAAAATCTGTTAGCAGAATCAAGAGAACCCGTAGCTCTGGCACTGGGGAAAACTGGTTCCCTGTGTACATACTTAATGTACACAAAAGAAAACATTATTTTTTTACAAAGAAATGCTTAACCTTCTTGCACACGTGTGGCTGACCTGTTAACTTACTATTAATTTATTGAGGGAGAAGTAGAGGTGAACAGTGCCGATGTAATGGGAACTAACTTGATCTTTCAGCTCAAAAAATGGAAAATTCATCAATTTGTAGTAAGGAGAAGTCTGGTGTCGCTCACGACATGTGGCTGAAGCTAAGCAATAGAAAAACCTTAAGGATACTCTCTCATGGGAGAGTAGGTAGAGAATGAGTCCCACATCTTTCTGTTTCAGTTGTCCTGCTACTGCTGCTGCTAAGTCACTTCAGTGGTGTCCGACTCTGTGCGACCCCAGGGACGGCAGCCCACCAGGCTCCCCAGTCCCTGAGATTCTCCAGGCAAGAACACTGGAGTGGGTTGCCATTTCCTTCTCCAATGCATGAAAAGTGAAAGTGAAGTCACTCAGTCGTATCCGACTCTTAGCGACCCCATGGACTGCAGCCTACCAGCCTCCTCCATCAATGGGATTTTCCAGGCAAGAGTACTGGAGGGGGGTGCCATTGCCTTCTCCTCAGTTGTCCTACTTCACCGATTTTCGGCTCTTCCTAATTCTCCTCAGTATTCATTCGTGGCAACTTTCCTCTCCAAGCTTTCTCCACCTGCCTTTACTCCAAGAATGCGAATCAAGGCATGTGGCAGATACACGTGATGTGAAAGTCGCTCAGTCGTGTCCGACTCTTTGCGACACCATCGACTTGTACAGCCCATGGGATTCTCCAGGCCAGAATACTGGAGTGGGTAACCTTTTCCTTCTCCAGGGGATCTTCCGAACCCAGGGATCGAACCCATGTCTCCCTCATTGCAGGAGGATTCTTTACCAGCTGAGCCACAAGGGAAGTAGATACACGTAGGTAGCTATTAACACCCTCCAGCTGTACTTGAGGCGTGCAAACGAAGTTCCCAGAAGCCTCCGCTCTCTTGCCTCCATCAAGAGGCCTCTGTTCTTAGGTTCAGCGGGAAACGACGCGGCCACGTTTTGGCGCTCACCTTCTCCGCCCGGAGAACGCTGCTAGCACCAGGGGTGCGGCAGGACACGGAGGAAAGCGCCGGTCCCGCGACCTCGGCTTCCTCAACGCCCTGGGCCCTCAGTGCCCACCAGATCCGGGCCCCACGCCGATCAAAGGCAGGTTCGGTCCGGCACAATTAAGCGGAACCTCCTAGTCGGCTCGGAGCCTCGGACTGGGCAGAGCGGGCGGCGCCCAAATTCTGCGTCATCATCTGGGCGGGGCGCGCCGCTGCTGACGGCATCACTCCCGTACCAGCCAACATGGAAGGTGGTGACGGCGGCGTCTCTATGGCTGGCCGTGGGGCTCCGGGTTCCGGAGCTGCTGCAGCCACTGTCCGGGAGCTCCTGCAGGACGGTAAGGGGGGCCGGGCTGTGGTCGGGCCATGGGGTTTGGGAGCTGTCTGCTCCGCACCTGGGCCTGGGTGGTGGATTCAACTCGTCGCTTTGCAGAAAGTTTTCCGTTCTCGACGTGACCACTCCCCTCAGCCCGGCCCACTGGCACCTGGGTGCCGGCCTTGTCAACGTGTTTGCCCAGGGACTTGCTGACCCGTTTCTTTCCGGTTGCCCTGGGGACACCTGGTTTCTGGAGGCTCCTCATTTTCAGCTCTACCCTCCACGCTCCTGGGGCTTCGCTGATGTCCCGAGTTTCCGCACCTGGTGACCTACTGCTGCCGCAGTTCTTGACCAAAGGCTGAAGCGTTTAATGCCCTGAAAAGTGTAAGAACTAGGACACATGACAAGCGCTGAATGAAGGGGGTCTCTTTTTATGTAGATTTGGAAACATCCGCCCCTTTGACAAATTCTTGGACTGCACAGGTGGCCCCCGTTTACAAGCTCGCTTGTTTGTGGTTTATCCACAACCACACATGGGGGAGGGTTCGGAGCATTCATTCAAGCTGGGATTAACCATATGTATTGAATATAGTAGTCAAGTTTATTTATAGTTTTGGACAAATTGCTAGGAATAAGAAAAGTTAGACATACTACATTTGAGAAGCGCACACAACTGTATTAGTGACGTTCAGTTCAGTTCAGTCGCTCAGTCGTGTCCGACTCTTTGCAACCCCGTGAATCGCAGCACGCCAGGCCTCAGTGTCCATCACCATATCCCGGAGTTAACTCAGACTCACGTCCATCGAGTCAGTGATGCCATCCAGCCATCTCATCCTCTGTCGTCCCCTTCTCCTCCTGCCCCCAATCCCTCCCAGCATCAGAGTCTTTTCCAATGAGTCAATTCTTCGCATGAGGTGGCCAAAGTACTGGAGTTTCAGCTTCAGCATCATTCCTTCCAAAGAAATCCCAGGGCTGATCTCCTTCAGAATGGACTGGTTGGATCTCCTTGCAGTCCAAGGGACTCTCCAGAGTCTGCTGCAACACCATAGTTCAAAAGCATCAATTCTTTGGCGCTCAGCTTTCTTCACAGTCCAACTCTCACATCCATACATGACCCCTGGAAAATCCATAGCCTTGACTAGACGGACCTTTGTTGGCAAAGTAATGTCTCTGCTTTTGAATATGCTGTCTAGGTTGGTCCTAACTTTCCTTCCAAGGAGTAAGCGTCTTTTAATTTCATGGCTGCAGTCACCATCTGCAGTGATTTTGGAGCCCCCCAAATAAAGTCTGACACTGTTTCCACCGTTTCCCCGTCTATTTCCCATGAAGTGATGGGACCAGAAGCCATAATCTTCGTTTTCTGAATGTTGAGCTTTAAGCCAACTTTTTCACTCTCCTCTTTCACTTTCATCAAGAGGCTTTTTAGTTCCTCTTCACTTTCTGCCATAAGGGTGATGTCATCTGCATATCTGAGATTATTGATATTTCTCCCTGCAATCTTGATTCCAGCTTGTTCTTCCAGCCCAGCGTTTCTCATGATGTACTCTGCATATAAGTTAAATAAGCAGGGTGATAGTACACAGCCTTGACGTACTTCTTTTCGTGACGTTAACGTACTCCAAATCTATTTTCTTTCAGAATAAAGTTCAAATTTCTAAAGACCCTTCTCATCTGTTCTTAATTTCCTTCCCAAATCAACATCATGTTCAACCTTGTATAAAAATAATTTGTGTGCTTAGCCTTTACTGCATTGTAAAATTCCTTTTTATATTCTGCAGAGTTACCTATGGTAGGTGCAGAGTGTTTTTAAAAACTGAACATCACACTGAGAAGCATATGTACACATTTGTAGAACAAAATAAGTTATAAATGAATGAAATAAAGTTCTAAATTGCTGTTTGTTTTCTGTGTTGTATGCTTTATTATTGCTCTTAGTTTCTTGCCTTCTGATTATAATTTACATACTTTTGCCAAGATTTACTAATGATGTCCTTTTCTGAACTAGATCCTGTTCTGTAGGATCTCTGGCTAATGCATCTTTATATCTTAATTTAAATTCAGTTTTACAAAGTCTTGACTCCTGTTACACATACAATTTCCACTCTTAAGTAGCTTACGATTTTGGTAGGGGAAATAGTCCTGTAAAATTATAAAGTTAGACACTGTAATATAGCATTATAATGGTAGCAGTAGAATTATATATGAAGTAAAACATGAATAGAAAAGTGGATGATAACTGTTGGTGGCTAGGAAATGTCAAAAAAGACTAGTTGGAGTTGGTTTTGAAGTATAAATAGAACTTCTCCAGGTGAACTGCACGAAGGTAGTACATGCCACACATGGGTATTGATTTCAGTAGGTTTCACTCCAGGAACTGTAGTCAGTTTTTGGAGGGTACATAAGCCTCAGTGCTGCTTTCTGTATTTTCCTATTTGGTTCTCTTTCTCATCTTCAACAGTAATTACTTAAATCTTTTTTACTTTTTTCAAGCCACTCCCTTTGAGCTCAACAAATGGTTTTCAGGTTCCTTGGAAGAATCTGATATGAACTTCCTCGATTTCTTGCCATTAAATCTGTGAACTAGCCTCAACCTGTTGCCATCCTTTCTTCTTTTACATGATATTTTTAATTACAAAAGAAGTGTACTGCTTCCTAAAGACAGTCGCTCCTCTTGGTGTTCTGGATTTTCTTCCTGCCTCCTCCAGGACCAGTTACTCTCATTCTGTGCCATTGAGATCGCTTTGCTTTGGGGATAAATCAAATGGACACTGTTTTGGTCCTTATCTTACTTGATCTTGTGAAAGGTTTTGACTTTTGAAGTACTTTTCCTCATGTGGCTTGGGAGTTGCATGGTTTTAGTTTGT
Organism: Bos indicus; assembly: GCF_029378745.1. Lineage (NCBI taxonomy): Eukaryota > Metazoa > Chordata > Mammalia > Artiodactyla > Bovidae > Bos > Bos indicus. Next base: position 48,896,775 of record NC_091763.1, on the reverse strand, counting down.
TTTGTTTTTAAATTTCCTTATTCTTTAAGTGCTCTTTTTCAGCTTTCTTTAGATATTGTTGTCTTCATTGTGTGCCAGTTCAGTGATTCACTCCACTCTTGCCCCCACAACATTCCTAAGGAAGTAAATATTCCCATCAATAACAGTGATTCACTGTGTCAGGGATCTGCCAGTGATGGAGATTAGGATTGATAGGGTTGGTGAGAAGATGCATAGTTTGAAATTTTGTGAGATGTTTCTGATGTGATGGCTGTAAGAATGAGAAAACTATAAAAGAGAAGCATTAGGGATATTCTCTCCTCTGATTTAAAAACCAGTGATTAGTATCCAGCCTTCACTATGTTTGATCTTTGTAACATATTTGACACTGCTACTGTTAAATCACTTAAGTCGTGTCCGACTCTGTGCGACCCCATAGATGGCAGCCCACCAGGCTCCCCCATCCCTGGGATTCTCCAGGCAAGAACACTGGAGTGGGTTGCCATTTCCTTCTCCAATGCATGAAAGTGAAAAGTGAAAGTGAAGTCGCTCAGTCGTGTCCAACCCTCAGCGACCTCATGGACTGCAGCCTACCAGGCTCCTCCGTCCATGGGATTTTCCAGGCAAGAGTCCTGGAGTGGGGTGCCATTGCCTTCTCCGATATTTGACACCACTGGCCATTTACTTTCTTTAAACTGTCCGTTTTGGTTTTTGCCATTCTGTCCTGTTTTTCTTTCTCTCTGAACATTTAATTTCTTTGCTTTCATTTTTTATCTTTACCCCCAAACTTTGGTGTTTCCCTGCTTCTGAATTGTTGTCCCCATTTTTTTGTGCATTCTAAAGTGGCTTCCTAAATCATCTGGTCTTTTTTTCATTGTTTGACTATTAATATCTTTGTACACAAATATACACATATATGGTCCTTACCTCTCTTCTGAGCTATAGAACCACTGTCTATTGGACGTTTCTATCTTGATAGTGAACAAGCACTACTAATTCTACATATAAAAAATCTGCACGTGGTACACACTGCTATATTTAAAATGGGTAACCAACAAGGACTTATTGTATAGCATATGGAACTCTACTCAATGTTATGTGGTAGCCTGGATGGCAAGGGGGTTTGGGGGAGACTGGATGCATATATATGTGTGGCTGAGTCCCTTTGCTATTCACCTGAAACTCACAACATTGTTAATTGGCTGTACCACAATACAAAATAAGTTATTAGAAAGGCCCGTGTATGAACAGATAGTATAGATTCTGCACATGAAAAAGTGAAATCAATTTTTTTCACCCTTCTCCTCTAACCCTTTGCTCTAGTCGTCTCTGTTATCCTTACTTGTATGTGGTAAGTTAGGCGTGTGTTTGTTCTCCTATAGGTTATGAGTTCTGTGGAGGCAGGGGTACATTCATGTTCATGTTTATACAAAGATTACATGTCTGTTAGTCAAGAAACTTGGAAATCATCTTTTAATTCTTGGTCTACCCAATCACCCATTTCCAGCCTGTGTCTTAAGTCCTGTACATTGTAGTGTCTGAATATTTGTCACTTCCTTGACATTCTTACTGCCACTATGTTTGGTCTCCATCCTGTCACTTGGGCTGTTAACATAGCACCGTACTCACTCCTGTGGCTCTATTCAGTGAGTATGCTGGTAAAGCAGCTTTCTGGGAAAAGAGCAAAATCCCCGCTTTTGTATTACATGTGAATTTTCATGGTATAAATACCCTTAGCATGGTCAGTTTGAAGATAGCTACATGAGATGTCAGCTGGCTCACACAATTCCTGAAAGTTTAACAGTTGGCTCTGAGGAGTCAGTCTGAGCCAGCCCCAGTACACCACTGCGTGGCTAATCCCTTTTCAGTCATCCTCCATCCTGCTGCCAGAAACTGTTCTACAACACAAGGCTCACAGCACTCTTTCTTGGCTGTAAAACCTTAAATGGGGTATAGTCTGAACATTTTGCTTGTTTTACCAGCCTCTTTAAAAACTGCACCCCAGCCTTCCTTTGGAACCTCAAATCCTGCCATCCTTTACCCTTTCTGTCAATATCCATTGTGATCTAGACATACTGAAGTCAGTATTATCCTTATTCCTCAGAATATACCTTTGTATTTGCTGCCTCTAAACCTTCGCTTTTGGAATAACCTCGACTTGTCTGCCTGGCGGGATCCTTGATTCTGAGAATTGCTTGGCAGACTGTAAGGAAATGGGGTTCTCAGGATTAAGGCCAAAGTAGCAGTTTCCTTCTTTCACTTCACTTCGAGAGTAGTCAAGAATGAATCTCTGCTTTTAGCAGAATGATACTTGTAGCTGATGTATAGATTAATTCATTCAGCCAGTATTGAACACCTGCTGTGTGTCAGGCATTGTTCATGCTCTGTGGGTGTGGTAGTACAGAAAGCAAAGACTTTGCCCTTGAGCATATATTATAGTGAATGTAGACAATTGAAGTTTTTGGAAAAGTACATTATAGCTTGTTTTATAATCTCTTGTCAAGGCAGTCTTACCTCTATCTACCATATGGCTAGGAGATAATCCTTTTTACCTACATTGACTTCACTTCTGTATATCTATTTTTAATTCATAATTCCATTTTCCTTTCACATATTTGTGGATTTCTGTACAGAAAGTTATCTTAACAGCTATATTTACTCCTGTTTTCTTTCTCGTAAGGGCCTACATTCAACATGGTTTCTGCTTCCTTTTACTCATTTCACTCATAAATCCAAAATTTCAATAATACCTTTAAGTTTGTATGTGCCTAGTTCTTTTAAAATTTCAGATTCACTTTATTGTAACAGTATTTGTGCATTGATCTGGAGATACTGGAGACCATAATTTTCAGATCCAGTCAATTTTCTAATTGTTGTTGACCTTGTTTTCTTGTGTTGAAAACTGTTGCTAGTATTTTTTTTTCAATCTTTTCTCAGTATTTTCTTTTAACTTACTGATAAAACTAGCTTTTTTGTTGTTTGCTAATCGTGTCCAACTCTCTGTGACCCCATGGGCTGCAGTATGCCAGGCTTCCCTGTCTTTCACTGTTTTCACAGTTTGCTCAAACTCATGTCCTTTGAGTCAGTGGTACTCTCCAATTATATCCTCTGCTGCCCTCTTCTCCTCCTGCCCTGAATCAGGGTCTTTTCCAATGAATTGGCTCTTTCCATCAGGTGGTCAAAGTATTGGAGCTTCAGCATCAAGCCTTCCAATGAATAGTCAGGGTTGATTTCCTTTAGGATTGACTGATTTGGGTCTTTTCCAATGAATTGGAAAAGGGTCTTTTCCAATGAATTGGCTCTTTCCATCAGGTGGTCAAAGTATTGGAGCTTCAGCATCAAGCCTTCCAATGAATAGTCAGGGTTGATTTCCTTTAGGATTGACTGATTTGATCTCCTTGCTGTCCAAGGGATTCTCAAGAGTCTTTTCCAGCATCACAGTTTGAAGGCATCGATTCTTTGGTGCTCCTAAAAACTAGCTTTTAGGAGTATGCATAGTGGTCCAGAGGTGGGCTCTGGAGCTAGACTGCCTTGGGTTCAAACAATGAGATGGTCAAAGTTTCATGCCTTGTCTCTGCCCGTCTCTTCACCCGTAAAATGGGGAGAATGATATTTCCAACAGGGTTGTGTGCATATAGAATAAATTAGTATGAGTTCCAACAGGTCTGTGTGCATATTGAATGAGTTAGTATGTATAAAGTGCTTAGGTCAGTACGTGATGTGTAGGAATATTCTTAGTAAATATTGCCACTCTTCTGCTGTTGCCACCACGTATTCCTTCTTCTTCACAACAGAAAGCCTTTTCATTAGTTTTTGGTGTACAGAAAAATCTCAAAATATGTTAACTGTGGTTATAATTGTTCTGTCGTTTAATTTCTGTGGTTTTGTTGTTTTTCAGTTGCTAAGTCGTGTCTCACTCTTTGTGACCTCGTGAACTGCAGCACACCAAATTTCCTGGTCCTTAACTGTCTCCCAGAGTTTGCTCAAACTCATGTTCATTGAGTCGGTGATGCCATCCAACATCTCATCCTCTGTCATCCTCTTCTCCTCCTGTCCTCAGTCTTTCCTAGTATCAGGGTCTTTTCCAATGAATGGACTCTTCCCATCAGGTGGCCAAAGTATTGGAGCTTCAGCATCAGTCCTTCCAATGAATATTCAGGGTTGATTTCCTTTAGGATTGACTGGTTTGATCTCTTTGCTGTCCAAGGGACTCTCAAGAGTTTTCTCCAGCATCACAGATTGCAAGTATCAATTCTTTGGCACACAGCCTTCTTTATGGTCTAACTCTTATTTTTGTACATGACTACAGGAAAAACCATAGCTTTGGCTGTGTGGACCTTTGTCAGCAAAGTTATGTCTTTGCTTTTTAATACACTGTATAGGTTTGTCATAGCTTTTCTTCCAAGGAGCAAGCATCTTTTAATTTCATGGCTGCAGTCACCATCTGCAGTGATTTTGGAGCCCAAGAAAATAAAATCTGCCACTGTTTCCATTTTTTCCCCATCCATTTGCCATGAAGTGATGGGACCAGATGCAATGATCTTCGGTTGAATGTTGGGTTTTTAAGCCAACTTTTTCACTCTCTTCTTTCATTCTTATCCAGAAGCTCTTTAGTTCCTCTTCGCTTTCTACCATTAGAGTGGTATCATCTGTATATCAGAGGTTGTTGATATTTCTCCCAGTAGTCTTGATTCCAACTTGTGATTCATCCAGCCCTGCATTTTCCATGGTGCACTCTGCATATGTTAAGCAAGCAGGGTGACAGTATACAACCTTGATGAATTCCTTTCCCAATTTTAGACTAGTCTGTTGTTCCATCTGTGGTTTGGTGCAATGTGATTAATAATTTTTCTTATATTTTCCCCAGAGTGTTATAGTGATTTTTTAAATGAAGACTTCGATGTAAAGACTTATACTTCTCAATCTATTCATCAAGCTGTAATTGCTGAACAACTAGCAAAACTTGCCCAAGGAATCAGTCAGTTGGATAAAGAACTACACTTACAGGTAATTCCAATCTTCTGGAGCATATAATTTATCCCAGAGTAATTATATATCATTTTATAATCCTTTTATTATTTAATCTAAATGCATATTTATATGAACAAATGTATATTTTCCCAAGTATATATATATTTTTACATTTTTGGCTGCACCACACAGCATGTGGGATCTTAGTTCCCCAACCATGGATTGAACTCACGTGCCCCACCTGGGAAACATGGAGTCTTAACCCCTGGACCACCAGGAAAGTCCCTCCAAATGCATTTTTTAAAAGTTTACTGGAAGCTACTTTTTGTCAGTTGAAAAATGGATATCCCATCTCTCGAAAACCTTTTATTCGTAGTTTGTTTTCATCATCTCATCTGATATGGAGGGAATATAGGTTGGCAAAAAATAGGATGTCTTAAGTCTTTCCTGGTGGCTCAGACGGTAAAGAATCCACCTGCAATGCAGGAGACTCAGGTTCGATCCCTGGGTCAGGAAGATCCCCTGGAGAAGGAAATGCAGCCCATTCCAGTGTTTCTGCCTGGAGAATTCAATGGATAGAGGAGCCTGACTCTCAGTTCTTGGGGTTGCAAAGAGTCAGACACAGCTGAGTGACTAACATTTGATAAAGATAATAGAAAATGGAATTTTGGAAGCAGAATAGTGTGAATAAGGAAAACTGTTCCCATCAGGAGTTCATACTTCCTGAACACAAAATGTAACATTTGATGAAATTGCAGATAGTTGATAAATTTGTGGTGGATAGGACACAAAAGGGGATTATGAGATAGGTCCAAGTCTCAGTTGTGCTGTTACCTATATACCTTGGAGTCTTGCCTTTTTTTCTGAGTAGGCACTTAAACATTTAAATTAATGAACAGTTGCATGAATAAATGAACATTTACCAGGAAACCTAGATCTGGTATAAAATGAGACATGTTCCCTTAAACTTTTTTGTGTCTTGCTTTATCAATTAAAACAGCTACTTGTTTAGGACTGGGATGACATCTAAGGTTGATTTAACTGTAAAATTCAGATTATATAGTTAGAGATCAGTTATTTATTGGGAAACATTTATAGTCAGTTTTAATAGTCTGGTTTGCTGTAGTCTGTGGGAATAGAAAAATGAACATATTCCCTGGCTCTCTAAGCATTCACAGACCAGTGGCAGACACAGACAGAAATAATGACAGGCAAGTGATGCCTGTTATAAACAGAGTAGTACACATTGTTTATGGGGGCAGGGGAAAACGCTTTTAATTCTGCCTGTGTTTCTTGGGGTAGCTTTTTGCAGAAGCCACCTGAAATTCTTTCTGCCTTTTTGTGGTTGGCATTTTCCTTATCCTTTGCATGTAGTAACTTCTCTGAAGGAATCAGTAAAAACTATTTAACATCTCCCAGAGAGGGCAAGTTATACTTAACAGTAGTTTTGGATGTGGGATTGAGAAAAGTCTCAGTCCTGGTATGAGATCTGAACCTGCTATAATTATTTTTCTGCAGAAGCAAAATTGGGATAATGCTGACTGAACTCATAAAATATAATCAAAATAATTTAAAATATCAGTGAGATGATTTAAATTACAAAAGACGTACAGAGATATGTATCAGTCAGGACTTTAGTACAGGAAACAGAAACCACTCTAGGTATTTAAAGCAGGAAAATACTTAATACAGAGGATTGGATGGACAGCTAATAGGGTGGAAGGATCTACCGTGGATGCAGCCCAGAGGCCTGCAAGCACCTGCTGTTAACTCCCATGTCCCTGCTGAAGTTCAGCTTTTGGGTGCTTGAACTCTGGTAACTGAACTCTGGAATGATGAATAGGGCTATCTTGGCTAGCTGTCTCTAAAGCCTCAGGTCTCAGGATCTGGCTTACTAGCTGAAACAGTAATGGGAAAACAGCTTTCCTCTTCTGTCTTCTAAATCTCTTGGAAATCCATCCAGTTGATTGCAGGGGAGACTATAACAGTGTAGTTTTAGGTTTTTCAAACTTTCCGCAGCATCACAAGGGACAAAGAAAGAGGATTAGGAGAAAATCATTGTGTTAGGATGGATGCATTAATCACCATGTCAGTGGACTGGGGAAAATTGAGAAGTCTTCCGGATAAGACATAGGAGACCAAAAGTAACAGTTATGTGATAGAGGAAATTGCTAGAATGACAGTGACATCTGGTATTGGACAGAGTGGAGGATTTAGGGTTCCAGTCAATGAATCTTCGCTCATGAGGAGCTTCAGTTTACAGATTAGACATGAAACTTCTTATTCATTGTAATAAAGGATTCCTGGATTATTCTAAAGATTTGCTTGATTTCTTGATGTTTCTAGGATTCTCTTGCATGTAGCCTTTAATTCCTAACCTTTTGTTTTTTTTTGGTATAACATTTCACACTGCCCTAATATTCTTAAAAATATCAGTCTTCCATAGGAAAGAGGATTTGCTGTGACATGGGGAAGCTGGAAACAGAGAGATGTTCAGGGAGGTGCTGATTCTGCTTTATCTTTGCAAATTAGAATGTGGTTGTGATGATGCTGATTAAGTTCGAGAGCTAAAAGAACCTGCTGTTTGAAAACACTCTTTAAAAGGAAAACATGTATTAATTAGTGTGGTGAGAATTAGCAGGTTTTTGTTGTTCAGTTTTGGCACATCTTCCTTCTGCACATCCTACTAGGAAAACATGGTGCTAATGAAAAGACTTCCTTGGCACCATGTCGAGCTTTAAGCATGTTTATGTTCCTGCCAATCAGACATCTCAAACACACCTTTCTTACTTGTATTTTTTTCTCCATATAGAGAGAGACCTTCAGTTCTACATTGTGGTTACAAATTAAAATACCTAATATTTGTAATGCTGATTATTCATTCTTGATTTTCAGGTCGTTGCAAGACATGAAGATTTATTGGCACAAGCAACTGGAATTGAGTCTTTGGAAGGTATGTTTCCATTAACTGTTATACTTTATATAGAGCTTGCCTAGGGCTTGGTAACTTTTCTTGTGAAGGATTGGAAAGTAAATAATTTAAGACTTTGCAGGCCATATTAGCTCTGTTACAGCTATTAAATTCTGCTGTTACAGAGTGAAACCAACTGAGTAATATGTAAATGAATGTGTGTGGCTGTGTTCCAACAAAACTTCAGTAAAGCTTTGCGGTTTTATTAGCATGTGTGTCTGACTTTTTGTGACCCTGTGAACTGTAGCGTGTAAGGCTGCTCTGTCCATAGGATTCTCCAGGCAGGAATACTAGAGTGGGTTGCCATGCCCTCCTCCAGGGGATCTTCCTGACGCAGCGATTGAACCTGTCTCTTACGTCTCCTGCATTGGCAAGCAGGTTCTCTGACCTTTGAGCTAAATTCTCTAGATTTAAATCATTGCTTAGCTTCCTACTAGATGTGTGAGTTTGGACAAGTTACTTTCTGTGCCTGTTTTATCCATAAAAGAGTGTTAATATGTACTAATATGGTGCTAATTTGAGTAAACAAAATGTTTAGAACAATTCCTAGTGCATATTTAGTGCTTTTATAACTGAGTTAATGAAAACAAGCAGAGAATTCTAGTGGTTAGAGGTTAGGACTCTGCAGTTTCACTGCTGAGGGTGCAGGTTCAATCCCTGGTCAGGGAACTAAGATTCAGCAAGTCACATTGTGGGGCTGAAACCACTGTCCCCCGCCACACCCCGCAAACCCCAAACAAAGTCAGCTCCACCAAAGTAATGGAAATAGGCTTCAGTTCTTTCATTATGTTTGACTTCTTTGAAATGCTTTTCAAAACTGAAAGTATAGTAGAATAATGCATTGGATTTTTATTGTGAATTCTTCTATTTTTGTTTGACTACTTTTATGAATTTTTCATTCTGTTAAATTATGTCTCATAAATATGAAATGCTAATACTGTGTTTTCTGTCACCACTTGTGATTACATTATTAATCACTGCACATCAAAAGAAAGCTAAATGATTTTTCCCTTTGTTGGTTGAATTCTTGAGGAAGAAGGATATTGCCTTTTGTGAGGCAATATTCTTTAATGCTTCCCCAGTATTTCTTACACATACTCAAAGGTATTATTCTCAGCATGTACACTGTTTCTAATGCATCCTGATGAAGAACATAGTATTTTAAAAATAATAGTTTGTCTGTTTCTTGAATATTTAGGATAGATACTAGACTATGGGAAAATTAAGAGGCTCTAGGTACTGACTTACTGTTGCAAGTTAATTTTTTTAATCTCATAGTATTTTATAAGTTTCTGGAAGCAAGAAACACTACCTGGTTTTTAATGGTAATTTTTGTAAACAAATGATAAATGATTTTTTTCCTTTATAAAACCTATAGGGATGTCATGGTAGTATGTTGATTTTGAGTTTAAATATGTGTAGATAAATCATCACAACAAAAATACTTCTTACTGTGGTTTTTGTATATATGCTTAGTTCTTTTTATTTTTTTTAATTGGCTGCATCATGCAGCTTGTGCGATCTTAGTTCCCCAACCAGGGATTGAACCCTGGGCTATGGCAGTGAAAGTACTGAATTCTAATTGTCACGGTCTGTGCATGGATTGGAAGATAATTTTTAGACATGAGGCAGAATGAGAGAATAGAGTTTATTACAGCGGGAGACACTTAGAACAGCAGGCCAGCTCAAGGGTGAGCCGATGGCTTTTGTGTGTTAGTGGCCAATTTTATAGCCTCAAGACCGAGTTCTTGCTGGGTGCCATTAGGTGATTGTTTAGGGTGCTATAGGGAGGTTCTCAAAGAGTCGGACGTGACTGAGCACAGCACAGGGTGGGTATTTTTTTTTTAATCTAATATGGGGTCAGGGAACTGGAGCTGGCTGGTTTAGATGGGTGGAGGCTCATGGCAACAATTGCTGTGGGGCTTGGTCAGTTCCGGAGATGACCTTGGTACAAGGCTCCACATTTGTGACCTTGGTCAAAGGCTTTATACCAGTGACTTTGGTATAGAGCTCCACATTAACCACTGGACCGCCAGGTAATTCCCTATGTGTGTTAAGTTCTGTAGTGTGCTGATTTTCCCCTGAATGCTTGCTTTTCAGTGATTACAACATTTAAAATACGCTATTTGACTGAGTTAGAATGATTATCCATTGGATGAGAGTATACAGTACAAAGGCTGACTTCTGTAAATTCCTATGGTAATCTAAAAGTATTCTGCAGATTATTTGAACATAAGAAGTCAAGGTATGAATCAGTATTTTAACATGATGTGTATTTCTAAGCATATTAAAAATTTTAAGATTTGTGTTAGGTATTTGAAAATGAGTAGTTTCCCAGCTTTTTACTTCATCTGCTTTTTCTCCTATATATTTAAAATTTTGTGCTTATAATTCATTTGGAGGTGTATTCATTTAGCCTATTTTATTAAAATTTATATTTTTGTAGAAACTAACAACGTGGTTGAGCAACTACACTCCAATACAATTAATTAAAAAAGAAAACATTCGGTAAAATCTACTGTGCTTTATCTCTTAAAATGAAATAAAACTTACTCTCTCTGTCCTGTTCATTTATTCATTTAAATTTTAATCGAGAATTTGCTAGATTCCAGGCACTTGTAACATTATAAAAAATCCCTGTTTTTATGGAGGTATGTTTAATTGTGCATGTGTGTGTGCCTGTCAGTCGCTTAGTTGTGTCCAACTCTTGTGACCCCTCGGGCTGTAGCCCGCCAGGCTTCTCTGTCCATGGGATTTTCCCAGCAAGAATGCTGGAGCAGGTTGCCATTTTCTCCTCCTTGGAATCTTTTGAACCCAGGGACTGAACCCACATCTCCTGCATTGGCAGGAGGATTCTTTACAACTGAGCCACCCAGGAATCTCACTTAAGCCTATTTAATTAAAAAGAGATTGCTTAATTTATTAATTTATTTGCTCACTCATTAATTGAGAAATTGTTAGATACCAGGCACCTGTGAACAAAAGCCACAGTCACTGTTCAGGTGATATTTATGTTCTAGGTAGGAAATTAGACCCAAAAAATACGTTAGTAGGAAACTTCAGGTATTTGTAAGTTCTAAAAGAAAATAGATGACGAGATAGAAGGGGAGTCCCTTACTAGCTAGGATGAGCAGGGATATCTCTGAGAAGATGACATTTGAGCTGAGATCTGAGTGATGATAAAGAGCTACCACATGACTCTCTGGGGAGAAGAGTATGGTAAGCTGAGGGACCAATAAATGGAATTAGTGTGGCATGTTTGAAGGGAAGAAAGTCTAGTATGATTAAGAGTTTAGTGAATGAAGAAAAGAATTGTAGATGAGGTTCTTGGAAAGGAATTTTGATTTTCATTCTAAATGCAGTGGTAAGCCATTGGAGGATTTTAATTAGAGATATTATGTGATTAGTGCTCTAAAATGTTTTCTCTGGTGGTTCTATAGGAAGGCAAGAGTAGGATCTGGGGTTCCCATTTAAAAGTTAGAGTAATAGAAGTTGATGGTGCCTTGAATTAGAGTGGTGGATGTAAAGAGAGAGAAGTGGATGGTATAAGATGGGAATAGAGTAGATAGGATTTGTTGATGGGAAATTAAAGGTCTGAGGGAAAAAAACTCACCAAGAGTGATTCCTGAAATTTTAGTCTGAAAAATTGGATAGTTGATGGTGTAAGTAACTGAGATGAGTTAGACTGGAGAGGATCATGACTTTGGGGCAGATCTTATCTTGGGTGTCTTAAACTTGTCATAAGAAAGTTCTGAACTAAAGACTTGTGTGTGTGTATGTGTGTGTATAGTTAGGCAGATATAAAGAAAATATAGATACAGGTGCATATGTGTATATCTCAAATCAGTATTTTATTGAATAGATCGAGATTTCATTCAGACCCCATGTTTTAAATACTAAGAGAGACTCTGGATGGAGAGGTGAAGATAACTGAGGATCATCTCTGGGAGTACTCCAGCATGTAGAGATCTAATGGAGAAGGAGTAGGAGCAACTACTGTGATCGGAAGGAACCCAGGGGGTGTAATGATTTGGAAGGCTAGAGTAAAACATGTTTTAGGAAGGGAGTGGTTCAACGTGAAGTGAATTTTTGAGAGTTTGAACAGGATCAAGACAGAACTGATAATAGAAATTGGCACCTTGGAGATTTCTGGTGACCTTGACAAGGTCTGTTTTAGTGGAATATGTGTGAAAGCTCTCATGAGTGGGTTGTGGAGAGAAAAACATGTAAGGAAGTGATGATAACAAGGAAGACCAGTGCATTCTTGGAGATTTCAGGTCAGTGAACCATAAAGCCAGCAGAAAAGCATAATCTCTGGGTCCAGAAAGGATTCTATTGAACTGAGCCAAATTAAAACATATTTGTGGCAGGCTTTAGTCCATGGGGTCGCTGAGTCGGACACGACTGAGCGACTTCACTTTCACTTTGCACTTTTGTGCATTGGAGAAGGAAATGGCAACCCACTCCGGTGTTCTTGCCTGGAGAATCCCGGGGATGGGGGAGCCTGGTGGGCTGCCGTCTATGGGGTCGCACAGAATCGGACACGACTGAAGCAACTTAGCAGCAGCAGCAGGAATGTTAATTAACCTTAAAATTACCTCATCTAATATGTGACAACATTCTATACTTGAATTTATTTATAGAATGCTGTGTTTTAAAACTACAGTGATGTCAGTTGACTATAGAAACTGAGTTTTAAAGAATGGAGTTCAAAATAATTAGATCTGTAATACTAGAAAACCCATTTTTAGGCATATAGTCAAATTTAAGATCTGTCTTCCTGAAAATAGTTCTACAATTTTATAAATGGTTCTTCATCGTGTTATATAAATAGAGAGTAAAGGCAATAATATACTTGCTCTCTGTATCTATTATTTATCTATCACTGGTGGTTAGAGAGAATATACCAGGAGCGGAGTACGTCACCCAAATTGTTCAGGGCCTTGGAGATCAAGCTGTGGACTTCAGTTTTAACCTAGGAATGAAAGGGAGACTGTGGATAGATTTTAGCAAATACGTGTTAAATATAATTTATACTTCTAAAGATCATGCAGGCTTTTGTGTGTGTGTGTGATTATAGTACAATGCGTATTAATAACGGGTTTCCCTGGTAGCTCAGCTTGTAAAGAATCTGCCTGCAATGCAGGAGACCACCATTCAATTCCTAGGTCAGGAAGAGCTCCTGGAGAAGGGATAGGCTACCCAATCCAGTATTCTTGGGCTTCCCTGGTGGCTCAGCTGGTAAAGAATTGCCTGAAATGCGGAAGACCTGGCTTTGATCCCTGGGTTGGGAAGATCCACTGGTCAGAAGGAAACGGATATCTACTCCAGTATTCTTGCCTGGAGGATCCCCACAAACAGAGGAGCCTGGCAGGCTACAGTCCATTGGGTCACAAAGAGTTTGATGTGACTGAGCGACTTTCATTTTCACTTTTCACACATTAACATGGAATTTACCCCTTTAATCATATTAATGCTAATTCAGTGCCATTAATAAGCATCACTATCCAGTTCCAGATTTTTTTCATCACTCCAAATGGAAACCTTGTAACCATTAAGCAGTCACTCCCCCTTCCTTGTGGTGGCTAGTGGGAAGGAACCTGTCTGCCAATGCAGGAGACACAGAGACTTGGGTTCCATCACTGGGTTGGGAAAATCCCTTGGAGGAGGGCATGGCAACCCACTCCAGTATTCTTGCCTGGAGAAATCCCATGTTCAGAAGAGCCCTGTGGGCTACAGTCCATAGGATTGTAAAGAGCTGGACACGACTGAAGTGACTTAGCACGTGTACACCCTATTCCTTGTAAGACTTCGTTGGTGAAGTAAGATTTGGAGTAGAGGAAAACTAGTTAGAGGTTTTTGAATAGTCTAGGTAAAAGATACAGTTTGATTATGATCATAGCAGAAAAAAATGGAAACATTTTTCAGTTTTTTCCTTTTAACTTTTTACCCAACTTGAAACCCATGTAAATTTCTAAAGTAATGTAAGCTGTTATGTTTTCCTAGGTGTCCTTCAGATGATGCAGACAAGAATTGGGGCTTTACAGGGAGCCGTTGATAGGTACTGTTGTTCATTTTGTAAATAAGTGAAATGGAAAGATTTTTATCCATTGATATTTTGAAGATGATTTTATCTCTCCTCTTTTTGTTTTTCCTTTAGGATGAAAGCAAAAATTATTGAGCCGTACAATAAAATAGTAGCCCGTACTGCTCAACTAGCAAGACTTCAGGTAGGTCCTCATTTGTCATTTCTTTGTAATTTTAGTTCATTTTGTCTTTATAAGGGTATAGATTTCAAGAGAATGAATTCTGAGGAAGTAAGAGAATATGAGAGAAAAAGAAAATATTCAAGTGCTTTAAAAGAAGATGTTCAGTTTAAAAAGTAAAAATCAAAACTACTATTCAAGTGAATTATTTTCACTCTTATTACTATCAGTTCAGTTCAGTCACTCAGTCGTGTCTGACTCTTTGCGACCCCATGAATCGCAGCACGCCAGGCCTCCCTGTCCATCACCAACTCCCGGAGTTCACTCAGACTAACGTCCATTGAGTCGGTGATGCCATCCAGCCATCTCATCCTCTGTCATCCCCTTCTCCTCCTGCCCCCAATCCCTCCCAGCATCAGAGTCTTTTCCAATGAGTTAACTCTTCCCATGAGGTGGCCAAAGTACTGGAGTTTCAGCTTTAGCATCATTCCTTCCAAAGAAATCCCAGGGCTGATCTCCTTCAGAATGGACTTGTTGGATCTCCTTGCAGTCCAAGGGACTCTCAAGAGTCTTCTCCAACTCCACAGTTCAAAAGCATCAATTCTTCGGCGCTCAGCCTTCTTCACAATCCAACTCTCACATCCGTTCATGACCACAGGAAAAACCATAGCCTTGACTAGATGGACCTTTGTTGGCAAAGTAATGTCTCTGCTTTTGAATATGCTATCTAGGTTGGTCCTAACTTTCCTTCCAAGGAGTAAGCGTCTTTTAATTTCATGGCTGCAGTCACCATCTGCAGTGATTTTGGAGCCCCAATAAATAAAGTCTGACACTGTTTCCCCATCTATTTCCCATGAAGTGATGGGACCAGATGCCATGATCTTCGTTTTCTGAATGTTGAGCTTTAAGCCAACTTTTTCACTCTCCTCTTTCACTTTCATCAAGAGGCTTTTTAGTTCCTCTTCACTTTCTGCCATAAGGGTGGTGTCATCTTGCATATCTGAGGTTATTGATATTTCTCCCGGCAATCTTGATTCCAGCTTGTGTTTCTTCCAGTCCAGCGTTTCTCATGATATACTCTGCATAGAAGTTAAATAAACAGGGTGACAATATTACAGCCTTGATGTACTCCTTTTCCTATTTGGAACCAGTCTGTTGTTCCATGTCCAGTTCTAACTGTTGCTTCCTGACCTGCATACAGATTTCTCAAGAGGCAGGTGGTCTGGTATTCCCATCTCTTTCAGAATTGTCCACCGTTTATTGTGGTCCACACAGTCAAAGGCTTTGGCATAGTCAATAAAGCAGAAATAGATGTTTTTCTGGAACTCTCTTGCTTTTTCCATGATCCAATAGATATTGGCAATTTGATCTCTGGTTCTTCTGCCTTTTCTAAAACCAGCTTGAACATCAGGAAGTTCATGGTTCATGTATTGCTGAAGCCTGGCTTGGAGAATTTTGAGCATTACTTTACTAGCATGTGAGATGAGTGCAGTTGTGCGGTCGTTTGAGCATTCTTTGGCATTGCCTTTCTTTGGGATTGGAATGAAAACTGATCTTTTCCAGTCCTGTGGCCACTGCTGAGTTTTCCAAATTTGCTAGCATATTGAGTGCAGCACTTTCACAGCATCATCTTTCAGGATTTGAAAGAGCTCAACTGGAATTCCATCACCTCCACTAGCTTTGTTCGTAGTGATGCTTTCTAAGGCCCACTTGACTTCACATTCCAGGATGTCTGGCTCTAGGTCAGTGATCACACCATCGTGATTATCTGAGTCGTGAAGATCTTTTTTGTACAGTTCTTATTACTATAGTGTATAATAATTTTACTAACTTTTTATAATTCAAAATTATTTCTCTTGATAGAGAACAAAAAGAAACCTAACTTTTATCCTTACAGTTTTCTGTGGTCAAATGTAAATAACCTAGTCATATAATTCCTATAATAGATGTTGCTGTTCAGTCACTAAGTCCTGTTGATTCTTTTAAATCCATGGACTGCAGCACGCCAGGCTTCCCTGTTCTTCACTATCTCCTGGAGTTTGCTCAAAAACTCACATCCATCAAATCAGTGATGCCACCCAACCATCTCATCCTCAGTCGTCCCCTTCTTCTCTTGCCCTCAGTTTTTCCCAGCATCCAGGTCTTTTCCAATGAGTTGGCTCTTTGCATCATGTGGCCAAAGTCTTGGAGCTTCAGCTTCAGCATCAGTCCTTCCAATGAAAATTCAGGGTAGATTTTCTTTAGGATTGACTGGTGTGATCTCCTTGGAGTCCAAGGGACTCTCAGGTCTTCTTCAGTACCACAATTTGAAAGCATCAATTCTTCAGCACCCAGCCTTCTTTATGGTCCAACTTTCACATCCATACGACTATTGGGAAAACCATAGCTTTGGCTATACAGATCTTTGTTGGCAAAGTGACGTCTCTGCTTTCTAAAACACTGTATAGGTTTGTCATGCTTCTCTTTCAAGGGGAGCAATAGTCGTATGGATGTGAAAGTTGGACCATAAAGAAGGCTGAGTGCTGAAGAATTGATGTGTCAGTACTTTCCTTTTTGTGACCAAATAATAATCCATTGTAAGGGTATGGCACATTTTTGTTTATCCATTTATTTTACTTACCTATCAGTTGATATTTCAGAGAAGGCGATGGCACTCCAGTACTCTTGCCTGGAAAATCCCATGGACGGGGGAGCCTGGTAGGCTGCAGTCCACGGGGTCGAGAAGAGTCGGACACGACTGAAGTGACTTAGCAGCAGCAGCAGCAGCAGTTGATATTTGGGTTGTTTCCTCTTATTGACTATTATGAGTAAGAATTCTTAGGAACATTTGTGTATAAATTTTTGTATGTACAGTTTTTTTAATTGGATGTGTATTTGAGATATGCTAGGTCATATGCTAACTCTATGTTTAATATTTTGATGTATCAAATCATATACATATACCTAAACAGCATTATGTGTGCTCAGTTGCTCAGTTATGTCTGACTGTTTGCAGCCCTATGGTCTGTAGCCTGCTAGGCTTGTCTGTCCATGGAATTTTCCAGGCAAGAGTACTAGTGCAGGTTGCCATTTCCTTCTCCAAGGGATCCTCCCAACCCAGGGATTGAACCTGTGTCTCTTGCATCTCCTGCACTGGCGGGTGGATTCTCTACCACTGGGCCTTATATGTCAATTAGAACATTTTGGGAGCGCCAAAGTGTTTTCCAAGGAAGCCGTACCATTTTGCATTCCTATCAGCTATGTATGAGGGTTTCAATTTTTTCCTTTCCTGCCAATACTTCTTTTCTTTTTAATATAGCCATCCTACCACTTATGAAGTAGTATATTGTTGTTTTGATACAAATTTTCCAAGTGACTAGTGATACTGAGCATTTTTTATTGTGCCTGTTGGTCACTGTGTATCTTCTCTGGAGAAATGTCTTTTCAAATCTTTTGGTCCCTTTTAAGTTATTTTTCTGTTTCCTTCCTTCCTCCCTCCCTTCCTTGTTAACTTTTTATATGTGTCATACATAATTCAATTCTGTTCTGGCTTCCAGTTTAGTTGTTGAGAAACTGTCATTCTGACCTGGTCTTTTGAAGGTAATCTGTAGATTTCCTCTGGTTTGTTTTAGGAATTTTTCGCTTTAGCATAGTGTTCTATGCGTGTGTGCGCTAAGTTGCTTCCATCGTGTCTTACCCTTTGCGACCCAGTGCACTGTAGTCTGCCAGGCTCCTCTGTCCAGGGGATTCTCCAGGCAAGAATACTGGTGTTGGTTGCCATTTCTTCCTCCAGGGGATCTTCCTGATGCAGGGATCAAACCTGCGTCTCTTATGTCTCCTACAGTGGCAGACGGATTCTTTACCACTGATGCCACTTGGGAAGCTGTAGAATAGTGTTATGTACCATATTAAATGGTTACGAAATGCAGCATCATGCACTTCATTTCCCCTCTTTGTTTAGTACAGTCTTTTGACAGTAAGTTTTAAGAATCTCATTTTTGCTACCTCACTTGGAATTCATGATAAAAATTTTTTTTTTCAAATTTATGTGGGACTTTATGAAAAATTTCAAGTATTCTAAGTCAATAATTGTGTTTAGAAGTTACATAGCTCATCACTTTATGAGTGAATAAAAACTTAGCTTCTGAAAGTTACTTGCTGAAGTTCATATAGCCAATATGCAGCAATGTTCAGACTGAAACAGAATTTCTCTCGCTAAATTTAGTATTCTGTGATTTTGATTCTATGGAATATGTAAAAAAGTAGAAAGTATGACTCCTGGTTTTTAGAAACTTGCTTGTAGTAGAAAAATTAAAATCAAATCTAGATTCATAAAGCATGGATGAAGAGCACTGGACTAGGTGTTATGAGACCCGACTACATTCTTCATCCTTCTAGCTTCATGGTCACGAACAAACTATTATTTTTTTGTTTGCAGCTTTGAGATATAATTGACATAACGTGTACATTTAAGATGCACAGTGTGATTATTTGGTAGATGTATATATTGTAAAATGATTACCACAGTAAGGTTAGTAATACACATTTCACTTTACATAATTACTATATTTGTTGTGGTGTTCTTGGTGGTTTAGTATCTTTATACAGTGAAAGTTTGGACTGGATCTGTGAATTCTCTTCCAGCTGTAAAATGCTGTGATTCCGTGACACTGTGATAGTTTCTTTTATGAGTGCTTTTATTCTTACGGTTATGATAGTGTGAGGTCAGGATTATTTGTGTTTAAAATAAACACTTTTTATATGTATTAGTGTTATTTTCTATAGTCTTATTGTAAAAAATATTATACTACTGCATAGCAGCAACTGAGTTGAGTATCTGGTAAATTTATCATAAAGGAAGAAAGAGGAGAAGGGAGAGAAAGAAAAGAAAAATGTGCCAGGTACATTTTGATATCTTTATTTCTAGTATTTAATTTTTCCTAAATTGACTCCTACCTTAGGATGAGTCTTACCTATAAGAGGGATGTTCATCATGGAAATTGAAACTTCTTTGATGTCCAAGGGCTCTTTGGAATTTTATGTTTTAACCATTTTTATTCTGTTTACTTTGTCTAGACATTTCCATTTTAAATTTTGGAGAAACTTTAATGTTCCTGTTTAATCTTTTTATTCTTTGAGCTTTAAATTCATTTAAGTGCATGTGATATAAGAAGAAGAAAGAAATGGCTCTGAACTTGTTTTTGCCTTGAACATAAAATCACTATGCTGTACCCTCAATTAGAAGAAAGTACTTTTACCTTTAATTTTTTTTTTTTTGCTTTTTATCCCCACTTTACTCTTTCCAGAAGGCTTTTTCTTTCTCTGAGCAGAAGCTTCTGACTTCATCTATATACATGAAAACATGAGTTGAATTTAATTATCACCCCAAGAATCATCTCCATCTTAGCTCTTTTTAGTAACGTTTGCTTATGAACTGCCTCAGAGTTTTTCAGAAAGAAAAATTTAAGAGCTTATTATCCTTTACATAGAATATATAAACTTTTTTAACTTTAACGTTATATAAGAAAATGAGTTTTTAAACTTTCAAATCTTATTTTTTTTTTTAACACTTTTAATCATATGTTTTGAAAAATACAACAGCTTTATTGAGGTATAATTCACATACGTGCATATAAATTTTTTATCTTTTGATTTTTTTCACTTTTTATCATTTTACTTTTTAAGTCACATATATTAGCTTTCCAATTTAAGGTTTTTAATTTAGTTTTTTAACTTCAAAATTATATAAGTAAGAAAGTTTGAGAAAATGTTGATATGAAGGAGGAGGAAAGGATTCATAAAGCCTTTTCTCTTTTTATGTTCATGTTTTTTACATGTATGTGTTTTTCACCATATACATTTATAGGATTCTTTTTAGTTTTCAGTTGATAACGAAGTCAAATAATTTTATCTGCATTGTTCTGTGTGATGATGATTTAGTTAACTGGCTTTATAAATAATTATCCACCAAACAAGTAATATACCAGGAAGGAAGGAAGAGGGAAGATAGCAGCAGCAGCATAAGACGCCAGTGTCCCTAAACACTTTGAAAACACTGAGAGTAGGCAGGATAGCAAAACGGGAGAACCGCTGCTGGTGGGAGTCATGCTGGGCTAGTTTGGGAGCTAGCATTCAAGGGGCGCAGCAGCTTTTGTTTGTGCTCTGGGAAAGCCACTCTCCGTTGAGAGTACAGTCATTGTGAGACCATCAAGGTGTGAGAAAGCATGTGCTGGTGGTGGGGAGATGAAGGTAGAGAAGCGCTGAGGCACGGGACAGGGGAGTGAAGCCTTGTGGTTAGCAGGAGGTAGCAGAATGAGTAACCTGGGGATACCACATGAAGCACATGAACCCTGCCTAAACTCCTGACTCACAGAGTTTTGAGGAAGAACAAATCGTTTAAAACCACTGTGTTTTGGGCTGGTTTCTTATGCAGCAAAAGATAATGGATTTAACAGCTGAACTGATTTTGATGTATAGAGATTGCTGTCCTCATAGAATCCAGGGACTTTTGCTCCTATAACCTTTTATTAGGACTCTGATAGATGATATACTTGAGACAATCAAATGACTAGAGAAACTTCAAAGTAAAAACTAGCAATGACAGTAAGAACGAGGCTTAAATGAGGGATATAAAGTAGTATGTAATGGCTGTATGTTACTTTTAAAAAATATTTATTTATTTTTGGCTGCATTGGGTCTTGTGGCACGTGAGATGTCTCCTTGGGGTGCACAGGCTTCTTTCTAGTTGAGGTGAGCAGGCTCAGGAGTTGTGGTGCCTAGTTGCCCCACAGCATGTGGGATCTTAGTTCTCCTAACAGGGATCAAACAGCTGTCCCCACGCTGGAAGGCAGACTCCAAACCACTAGACCTCCAAGGAAGTCCCTGGCTGTATGTTTTGACAAAGAAATAAAATTCAACTCTAAGACATCGTGGGGAGAGTATGTGGGGAACCGTTTTTTTAAATTGTCATCAATCATATTTTTATTTGTAGTTTCGGTTTTGAGTTCAGGTAATGTTTGTATCATGCAGCAAAGCAAATGAATAATTATACATATTCTAATTCTGTTATCTCTGATGTCTCTGGAGCCAGGAGTCTCTGTGGAAGAAATAATTTACATATGTAATTTAGAAGATTAAGTATAAATACTCTGTGTTCCTATTTAAGTGGAAGTATCAGTGAACTTATGAGATGTTCTAATTTTATCTTAAAATAGTGTACACATCATATGTATATATTTTTGTATATATGTATAATGTTAATCTGAGACTGTTTTATGTGTATTGTGGAATCAAGCAAATGAATATTTATGTGGTATTTTAATTTCAACATTTCCTAACTGTGTGTACTCCGAAGTCTCAGAAATGAGCAGACCTGGTTTCCCCAACATGGTCTTCAAATGCTGCTGACTTCTAAAGGAAATCAGGGCTTCTTTGATAAATCTTTGATTCCAGATCTGGGACATGAAATATACATTATAATATTTTTATACCTGTATATCCCAAGGAAACTATCAATAACCACTAAGTAGAGTCATGACAAAAGGATTCAGGAGCCAACTTGAAGAGGCTCTAGGGTGACCAGCTGTGTCAGTTTTAACACTGCAACACCTATATCCCAGAAAACCTGTCAGTCTCCGGCAAATCAGTAGATGTGATCAGGCTCAGAGGCTCCCATGGCCAAAAATGGGACATGGTGAGCACCTGTAAGGATAAGAGCTACAGTGGCTTCACATCTTTTTATTATCTTTAAATCTATGAGTTCATAATGATACCCAAAACAGTGAACTTAATTGTTCATCTTTTGTGGCTCTTAGGAAAATAAACCATTGATAAACCAACGGAAGGAACCCAGTGATAATTCTTACTTTTCTATATGAACAGTACCACTGGATAAACTAACATAGATGAGGTAAAGCTTCTTCTAATAGAGACATTTTATATGCTAGCAGATAAAGACAAAATGATAAAACTGGAGTAACACCATTTTGCAGTTATAATAATAATAATTATTTTTTATAAATTGGAGTATAGTTGCTTTATACTGCTGTCAGTTTCTGCTGTACAGCAAAATGACAGCCATACATATACTTGATGGTGGGGGTTTGCTTGCTAAATTGTGTCTGACTCTTCGTGGCCCCCTGGACTGTACCTCTGTCCATGGGATTTTCCAGGCAAGAAAACTGGAATGGGTTGCCATTTCCTTCTTCAGAGGATTTTTCTGACCCAGGGATTGAACCCAAATCTCCTGTGTTTCCTACTGTATCCCTTCTTTTTTGGATTACCTTCTCATTTAGGTCACCACAGAGCTCTGAGTAGAGTTCCCTGTGCTATACAGCAGGTTCTCAATAGTGATCTGTTGGTAGTGTATGTATGTGTCACTCCTAATTTCCCAACTCATCCTATCCCCTCTTTTACCCTTTGGTATCAATATGTTTGTTCTCTACATCTGTTGTCTGTTGCAAATTATGTGTTAATGGATTTTGATGTTGAGTATCAGTGTTGCTAACAACAGTAATGAATAAATTTGCCCAGAATATTAACCTGAATCTGATGAAGCTGCTTATATCCAACTACTAATGTTTAGGGAATATAGAAGATACAGGGGCTTGTTAAACTAGAAGACAGTAATCAACTAAACCCAGTCCGTGGGAAACTGTATAGATCAGATGATCCAACATATTTAACAGATTGCAAAGGAAAAAAGATGCTAAGGGAACCTATATAGATTTAAAAAGAACAAAATTAAACTATAGCATTTAGGTATATACACTTCAGTGATGAAGCTATAAATGAAAAAAATAAGGATATGATTATGACAAAAGCCAGAATGATGTCTCTCAAAAGCCAGTAGGGAGGTTGGGTGGAGGACGTTATGACTGGAATGCAAAAGTAGGAAGTCAAGAGATACCTGGAGTAACAGGCAAGTTGGGCCTTGGAGTACCAAATGAAGCAGGGCAAAGGCTAACAGTTTTGAAAGAGAAAGCACTGATCATAGCAAACACCCTCTTCCAACAACACAGGAGATGATTCTATATAGGGACATCACCAGAATGGTCAATACTGAAATCAGATTGATTATGTTCTTTGCAGCAGAGATGAAGAAACTCTATATAGTCAGCAAAAACAAAACTGGGAGCTGATGGCTCAGATTATGAACTCCTTATTGGAAAATTCATATTTAAATTGAAGAAAGTAGGGAAAACCACTAGGCCATTCAGATATGACCTAAATCAAAGCCCTTACAATTATACAGTGGAAGTGACAAATAGATTCAATGGATTAGATCTGATAGAGTGTCTGAAAAACTATGGTTGGAGGTTCATAACATTGTACAGGAGGTGGTGATCAAAACCATTCCCAAGAAAAAGAAATACAAAAAGGCAAAATGGTTGTCTGAGGAGGCCTTACAAATAGCTGAGAAAAGAGAAGTGAAAGGCAAAGGAGGAAAGGAAAGATATACCCATCTGAGTGCACAGTTACAAAGAATAGCAAGGAAAGATAAGGAAGCCTTCCTCAGTGATCAATGCAAAGGAATAGAGGAAAACAATAGAATGGGAAAGACTAAGAAATCTTTTCGAGAAAATTAGAGATATCAAGGCAACATTTCATGAAAGATGGGCACAATAAAGGACAGAAACAGTATGGACCTAACAGAAGCAGAAGATATTTAAGAGAGGTGGCAAGAATATGCAGAAGAACTATACAAAAAAGATCTTAATGATCCAGATAACCACGATGGTGTGATCACTCACCTAGAGCAAGACATCTTTTAGTCAAGTGAGTCTTAGGAAGCATCACTATGAACAAAGCTAGTGGAGGTGATGGAATTCCAGCTGAGCTATTTGAAATCCTAAAAGATGATGCTGTGAAAGTGCTGCACTCAATATGTCAGCAAGTTTGGAAAACTCAGCAGTGGCCACAGGACTGGAAAAGATCAGTTTCATTCCAGTCCCAGAGAAGAGCAGTGCCAAAGAATGTTCAGACTACAGCACAGTTGCACTCATTTCACATGCTAGCAAAGTAATACTCAAAGTTCTCCAAGCTAGGCTTCAGCAGTATGTGAACTGAGAACTCCTAGATATTCAGGCTAGATTTAGAAAAGGCAGAGGAACCAGAGATTAAATTGCCAACATCCATTGGATCATAGAAAAAGCCACAGAGTTCCAGAAAAACATCTGCTTCATTGAGTACTCCACAGCCTTTGACTGTGTAGATCACAACAAACTGTGGAAAATTCTTCAAGAGATGGAACTACCAGACCACCTGACCTGCCTCCTGTGAAACCTGTATGCAAGTCAAGAAGCAACAATTAGAACCAGACATGAAACAATAGACTGGTTCCAAATTGGGAAAGGCATACATAAAGGCTGTGTATTATCACCCTGCTTCTTTAACTTATATGCAGAGTACATCATGTGAAATGCTGGGCTGGATGAAGCTCAAGTTGGAATTAAGAATGCTGAGACAAATATCAATAATGCAGATGATACCATCCTTATGGCAGAAAGCTAAGAGGAGCTAAAGAGCCTCCTGGTGAAAGTGAAAGAGGAGAGTGAAAAAGCTGGTGTAAAACTCAACACTGAAAAAACTAAGAAAATGGCATCTGGTCCCATCACTTCATGGTGAATAGATGGGGAAACAAAGGAAACAGACTTTATTTTCTTGGGCACCAAAATCATTGCAGAATGTGACTGTATTCATGAAATTAAAAGGCGCTTGCTCCTTGGAAGAAAAGGTATGAGAAACTTAGCATATTAAAAAGCAGAGACATTACTTTGCTAACAAAGGTCCATATAATCAAAGCTGTGGTTTTTCTAGTAGTCACGTATGGATGTGGAGAAGGCAATGGCAACCCGCTCCAGTACCCTTGCCTGGAAAATCCCATGGTCGGAGGAGCCTGATAGACTGTAGTCCATGGGGTTGTTAAAAGTCAGACACGATTTCACTCTCACTTTTCACTTTCCTGCATTGGGCAAGGAAATGGCAACCCACTCCAGTGTTCTTTCCTGGAGAATCCCAGGGACAGGGGAGCCTCCTGAGCTGCTGTCTATGGCGTCGCACAGAGTCGGACATGCCTGAAGCGACTTAGCAGCAGCAGCAGCATGTATGGATGTGAGTTTGGACCTTAAAATAAATCTGAGCGCCAAAGAATTGATGCTTTTGAATTTGGTTTTGGAGAAGACTCTTGAGAGTCCCTTGAACTGCAAGGAGATCAAACCAGTCAATCATAAAGGAAATCAACCTTGAATATTCAATGGAAGAACTGATACTGAAGCTGAAGCTCCAATACTTTGGCTACCTGATGCGAGGAACTGACTCATTTGAAAAGACCCTGATGCTGGGAAAGATTGAAGGCAGGAGGAGAAGTGGACGACAGAGGACAAGATGGTGTATGGCATCACCGAGTCAATGGACATGAATTCGAGCAAACTCTGGGAAACAGTGAAGGACAGGGAAGCCTGGCGTGCTGCAGTCCATGGGGTCGCAAAGAGTCGGACACGACTGAGCTACTGAACAGCAGCAACAACAACATGGAGGGCTTATGTAGTGGCAGAGAGAGTTTTGTTTCCTGATCCATGTGGTAGTTCCAAGTTGATTTATTTAATTTCTGTATGTAATTTTCTATATATATAATATCTAAATATATTTTTAAATACTGATTTTTTTAGAGCAGTTTAGATTCATAGCAAAATTGAGAGGAAGATGTAGATTTCCCATGTATCCCTTGTCCCCACACATGCATAGCCTCCCTGTTAGTCAATATCTGTCACCAGAGTGGCATATTTGTTAAAAATGATGAACTTACATTGACACATCATTATGAAAGTCCATAGTTCTCTCTTAGTATATATTCTATGGCTTTTGCAAAATAATAATGACATATATCCATCACTATGGGGGTTCCCTGGTGGCTTAGCGGTTAGGAACCTGCCTGCAGTGCACGAGCTGCTGGAGATGTGAGTTCGATTCCCTGAGTCAGGAAGATCCCCTGGAGGAAGGTGTGGCAACCCATTCCAGTATTCTTGCCTGGAGAATCATGGACAGAGGAGCCTGGTGGGCTACAGTCCATAGGTCTCAAAGAGTCAGACACGACTAAAAGGACATAGCACACATCCATCTTTCTATAGTATTTCCAATGCCCTCCAAATCCTCTTTACTTTGACTCTTTATTCTCCCAACTCCTGGCAATGGCTCATCTTTGTAACCGTCTCCATAGTTGTGTCTTTTCTAGAAAGTCATATAGTTGGAATCATATAATATATAGCCTTTTCAAATTGACTCTTTCCCGTAGTAAAATGCATTCAAGATTCCTCTGTGTCTTTTTCTGTCTTGATAGATCATTTCTTGTCAATGCTGAATAATTGTATTATATTTTCTGATAAAAGTATGAAATAAAAAATAAGAAAAGGAAATTGGAGTGGAAGCAACTATATTAGGAAATGGTGCAAGTTGGTGCCTTATAGATTATCTAAGATGTGTTGACTGAGGATTTTATTAAATGCTGTTGAATTCAACATAATCTGTTAGTAGAGAGCCACTGAAGTTTATTAAAAGGGGGGACTAAAGTGCTGAAAACTGTTTCTAAGACAATAAAGCCAGCAAGATGGATTTCAGCAAGAGATTGAAAAGCTACCCAGGAGACCACAGTGTTAAGATAAAAGTGGTAAAGATTTGGATTAGGGTGATGCTTTTGGGAATAGAGGTAAAATAATTATTGTATTATGCAACAGAAGAATAATCAGTAAAACTTGGTGACAGATTAAGTATGGTTAAACAGAAAAGCATTAGAAATAAGCTCAAAGCTTTCATATTTGAGGGCATATCCTTTATTGGTTAGATATTAGGGAATTCTGGCAGAGAAGGCAATGGCACCCCACTCCAGTACTTTTGCCTAGAAAATCCCATGAGCGGAGGAGCCTGGTGGGCTGCAGTCCATGGGGTCGCTAGAGTCAGACACGACTGAGCGACTCCACTTTCACTTTCATGCATTGGAGAAGGAAATGGCAACCCACTCCAGTGTTCTTGCCTGGAGAATCCCAGGGATGGGGGAGCCTGGTGGGCTGCCATCTGTGGAGTCGCACAGAGTCGGACACGACTGAAGCAACTTAGCAGCAACAGCAGAAGGGAATTCTGGAAAGACAGTTTGTGCTGATTAGGCTAAAGTAAGATCTGGTATTTCTCCTCATGATGTGTTTAGAATCTTAAGAGGAATGATTGCTTGGGATTTTACATTCCAAATAGTACATCTAAAAATAGAATTCTGACAAGCAAGAAAGTGACAATAGTGGTTATTTTTGGTGATTACATAGTTGAGACATAGAAATATGATGGTGACTTTTTATCTTCTGATCTTTTGAATTATATGCTTCCATGACCTATTCATAAAATAAATCAAATTTAACTAAAAGATTTTTTCACAGTTTATTGTGATCCACACAGTCAAAGGCTTTGGCATAGTCAATAAAGCAGAAATAGATGTTTTTCTGGAACTCTCTTGCTTTTTCCATGATCCAGTGGATGTTGGCAATTTGATCTCTGGTTCCTCTGCCTTTTCTAAAACCAGCTTGAACATCTGGAAGTTCACGGTTCACATATTGCTGAAGCCTGGCTTGGAGAATTTTGAGCATTACTTTACTAGCGTGTGAGATGAGTGCAATTGTGCCGTAGTTTGAGCATTCTTTGGCATTGCCTTTCTTTGGGATTGGAATGAAAACTGCCCTTTTCCAGTCCTGTGGCCACTGCTGAGTTTTCCAAATTTGCTGGCATATTGAGTGCAGCACTTCCACAGTATCATCTTTCAGGATTTGAAATAGCTCAACTGTAATTCCATCACCTCCACTAGCTTTGTTCATAGTGATGCTTTCTTTCTAAGGCCCACTTGACTTCACATTCCAGGATGTCTGGCTCTAGGTATGCAGGTCAGGAAGCAACAGTTAGAATTGGACATGGAACAACAGACTGGTTCCAAATAGGAAAAGGAGTCTGTCAAGGCTGTATATTGTTACCCTGCTTATTTAACTTATATGCAGAGTACATCATGAGAAACACTGGGCTGGAAGAAGCACAAGCTGGAATCAAGATTGCCGGGAGAAATATCAATAACCTGAGATATGCAGATGACACCACCCTTATGTCAGAAAGTGAAGAGGAACTAAAAAGCCTCTTGATGAAAGTGAAAGTGGAGAGTGAAAAAGTTGGCTTAAAGCTCAACATTCAGAAAACAAAGGTCATGGCATCTGGTCCCATCACTTCATGGGACATAGATGGGGAAACAGTAGAAGCAGTGTCAGACTTTATTTTTTTGGGTTCCAAAATCACTGCAGATGGTAATTGCAGCCATGAAATTAAAAGATGCTTACTCTTTGGAAGGAAAGTTATGACCAACCTAGATAGCATGCATATTCAAAAGCAGAGACATTGCCAACAAAGGTCCGTCTAGTCAAGGCTATGGTTTTTCCAGTGGTCATGTATGCATGTGAGAGTTGGACTGTGAAGAAAGCTGAGCGCCAAAGGATTGATGCTTTTGAACTGTGGTATTGGAGAAGACTCTTGAGAGTCCCTTGGACTGCAAGGAGATCCAACCAGTCCATTCTAAAGGAGATCAGTCCTGGGTGTTCTTTGGAAGGACTGATGCTGAAGCTGAAACTCCTATACTTTGTCCACCTCATGGGAAGAGTTGACTCATTGGAAAAGACTCTGATGCTGGGAGGGATTGAGGGCAAGAGGAGAAGGGGATGACAGAGGATGAGATGGCTGGATGGCATCACCAACTCGATGGACATGAGTTTGAGTGAACTCCGGGAGCTGGTGATGGACAGGGAGGCCTGGCGTGCTGCGATTCATGGGGTCGCAGAGTTGGACACAGCTGAGCGACTGAACTGAACTCAACTAAAAGATTAAGATGCCTAAATCTTCAGTTTGTGGGTGGGGGGGGGATTTTTATTTGACATTATTTTATTATTTTAAGTAGTTCAAACTGTTGTTACTCAGAAAAGCAGTCAGTTAAACATGTTTAGTACTTGGCTGCCTTGATTTACATATGTTTGTAAACGTATATTTGATTGTATATTTGTGTATGTTGTATGTGCACGAGTGGGGCTGTGTGTGGCTCTGAGGTATATGTATATTTCTTTCAGAAAAAATGTTTATAGTTGAAGCCTCAGGACCCTGTCTTCCTAGGGCTTTTAATTATTATTGCCACCAGTTAGGATTTTCCTCCTTAGATGGGAGATGTTGTTGCTTCATCCAGCTTCAGGATCATTCAAAGATGGCTGTGATGTAGCAACATAGACTGTCTCTTTTTTCTTTATTGTCACCACTTAAGCTGACAGTAATTACATATATGTTACTCCATCAATCTCCTTTCTTGTCATTCTCTCCTGGCAGTCACCCTGGATTACCTCTGTCTAGAAATACATGAGTCATTATTTCATGTCTTAGTCTTTTGGGTAGGTAAAGACCCAGGATTAGATGTAATAACAGAAAAGGGAATAGAAGGTGACATACAAATTATAGGTTTATTTTTAAAATAGCTTTCTCTTTTACATTTAGTCATTAATGATAAATTAGGAAGAATCAATTAAGGGCATGCTTATTCTTTAAGGTCTAGTAAGTCTGTTCCCCTAGGGACGTAGGAACAATAAACTAAGAAACAATAAGGAACAGTACTAGGAAGCTGAGCAGCCCTAGCACAGTGGTTGTCAACCTTGGCTGTACACTGGGCCTGCATAAGGATATTAAAACAAAAACAAAAACCTGATTCTGCTTTAATTGGGCAGAGCTCTGTCTTGCCTGGATATTGGATCTCTAGCATCTGGGAAGATTAGACAGTCGATTCACTATGTCATGAAACTTCATGGATTGACTTTACTTACTTAACATTTCACAGGTTGCCTGTGATTTGCTTCGGAGAATCATTCGCATCTTGTATCTCAGTAAGAGACTCCAAGGACAACTGCAGGGGGGAAGTAGAGAGATAACAAAAGCTGCTCAGAGTCTCAATGAACTTGGTAAGTCCTCTTGTTCATCGATTCACTGGTTGAAGGATATTTGTGTTTCCAGTTTTTGGTGATTATAAATTTAAGCTACTTTAACATTTGTGTATAGGTCTTATGTGAACTTAAGTTTTCATTCCCTAGGGGGAAATGTTCAGAAGTGCTGTTTTTTAGGTCACAAGTCTCATGTTGATATGGTGCCTAGAAGATCTTTTGAATTCATTTCTCATTCATCATTCTTTTCTCAAACATTTAGAACAGCCTCTTGACATTTGAGGGTTTAACAGTCACAGCTTTGATTATTAACAAGTTGCAAGGTCCATGATGAAGGAGTTCATAATTTTTTAGGCAAAATTTTGAATATCTTCTAAGTATACAAAGAACCACCTAACACCTGCATTTTAATGAGGCTTTGTGATTTTCTTCTTTTCATTGGGTACCCAGTAATTTTTCTGAAGTGGATGTGGTTAGTGGAATTTGTACCATTTTAGGTTCAGAAAGTCCTTGATTACATCCATCTCAAATATCAAAAGTCTCCTTACTCTTAGTAATGTGTTTTGAAAGTAGTTGTGCCAAAAGAACATCAGAAAGATGTGCATTTTATGTTCTTTTTGAATTTTTCTATCTTTGATATTTAAATTATGTAGTCATACTGTAATGCTTATTGCTTGTTTTTGATTATAAAAATGTAATATCCTTCACAAATCATGCTTCAACAGCATTTCAATTTATAATGTTCAGATACATTGCTTAGGCACATCATTGGGAATATATTGAACTTGTAATCTAGTGTGCTTGGAATATGTTATATAAAAAGTTAATTTTTAAGCAGTGAGACATACTTTAGGGTTTTTTCATAATATGTGCTAAATATAAAAGTGTAAAAAATCCTAGTATCAGCTGTTATTTTTTGCTTTGTCACATTTAATTTCTGTGCTCCAAAAAATAAAATGTAGGGTGATAGAATCATTAAAAAGCAAACACACATTATTCCAAGGCTTATATTTATCATCACTTACACTCTTCCATAATAAAAAATCGCTAGGTTTTGATTTTGATTATCATCTCTTCTAGAAACAGCATATGCTGTGAGGCAAATGGTGATGTCTTCTTTTTTCTTCATTAAGGCACAGATTATGTGCTATTCAAAAATTTCAGAGGCATCACGTCTTCATCATTCCCCACTGTATTCTTGGACAGTCCTGGCATTGATAATAAGGAGAGCCAAGAGATTTGGAGTTAATGTTTTAATGTTAATAATTTAGTAATCACTGTAATGGTACACATGTACACTATAAATGATATTTCTGTGATTGGAACTTCTGTGAAATTATCGTGTTTATATTTGTATGGTTTTGGTTCTCATTAGAAAGAATACAATGATAAACAGTAGCAGGTACTTGAAATTAACTTAAAACCAGTCTCTCAAACTTGAAAGGTCTTGAAGCTTGAAATGTAGTGACCAGATGAAATACATCATCATCTGGAAATTAATTATATTCTGAGGGACTGAGGGGAATGTCAGTGACTGCTAATGGGTGCCACTCTTTGGAGTGGTGAAAATGTTCTGGAATTAAATACTGGTGATTGTTGCACAACTTCTGTCACTACAAAAAGCCACTGAATTGTGTGCTTCAAAAAGTTGAATTGTATGCTATGTGAATTATATATCAATTTAAAGTTATTTATCAATTAAAAAGTCTATTCTGGGACCTAGCATGCTGGTACATTTTCTTTTTTAAAAAATTGAGGTCTAAGTGATATACGGTAAACTGCAGCATATTGAAAATTTACATATTGGCAAGTTGTGACTTGAAGCCATCAGTATTATAGTGAACATGACTATCTCCCTCAAAGTTTCCTTATGCCCCTTGATAATTTTTTCTCATGCATTTATGGATCTGCTTTCTATGGAATCAGATAGTTTGTATGTGGGTTTTTTTTGGGGGGGCCTCTTTTAACCAGCTTAATTATTTTGATGCGTCTGTGTTGTGTGTATCAATAGCTCATTCTGTTTTATTGCTAAGTAGTTTTCCATTATATGGATATTCCCCAGTTGGTTTATTCATTCACCTGTAGATTTGTATTTCAGTTGTTCCTAATTTTTGGTTATTACAAATCAGGCTATCATGAACATTCATATAAAGGTGTTTTTATAGACATTTGCTTTCATTTCTCTTTGATAAAAAATATAGGTATGGAACAACCAGATCATATACTAAGTGTATATGATCTGAAATTGCCCAGGTATTCAACCCAAAGTTAATGAAAACTGTACTTTCTCTACATCCTTGGTAACACTTGTTACAGTCAGTCATCTTAATATTAGCCATTCTAATAGGTATGTAGTAGTATCTTGCTTGGAGAAGGCAATGGGAACCCTCTCCAGTACTCTTGCCTGGAAAATCCCATGGACGGAGGAGCCTGGTAGGCTGCAGTCCATGGAATCGCGAAGAATCAGACACGACTGAGCGACTTCACTTTAATGCATTGGAGAAGGAAATGGCAACCCACTCCAGTGTTCTTGCCTGGAGAATCCCAGGTACGGTGGAGCCTGGTGGGCTGCCGTCTATGGGGTTGCACAGAGTTGGACACGACTGAAGTGACTTAGCAGTAGCAGCATCTTGCTTTGAGTTCACAAGAAGAAGTTAGTAGAGCTAATAAATGAATCTAGCAGGATTTCAGGATGTATGATGAATATATAAAATTACTTGTATTTCTACATAATAGTATTAACAAGCAATTGGAAATTGAAATTAAAAAATACCACTCATAGTAACATCAAAAATATGAACTACTTAAGGTTGAATTTGACAAAAGATACACACGACCTGTATACTTAGGGTTGAATTTGACAAAAGAGGCAAATAGACGGGGAAACAGTGGAAACAGTATCATACTTTATTTTTCTGGCTCCAAAATCACTGCAGATGGTGATTGCAGCCATGAAACTAAAAGACGCTTACTCCTTGGAAGGAAAGTTATGACCGACCTAGACAGCATATTAAAGAGCAGAGACATTACTTTGTCAGCAAAGGTCCATCTAGTCAAGGCTATGGTTTTTCCAGTGGTCATGCATGGATGTGAGAGTTCGACTATAAAGAAAGTTGAGCGCCGAAGAATTGATGCTTTTGAACTGTGGTGTTGGAGAAGACTCTTGAGAGTCCCTTGGACTGCAAGGAGAACAAACCAGTCCATCCTAAAGGAGATCAGTCCTGGGTGTTCATTGGTAGGATTGATTTTGAAGCTGAAACTCCAATACTTTGGCCACCTGATGTGAAGAGGTGGCCATTTCACTCATTTGAAAAGACCCTTATGCTGGGAAAGATTGAGGGCAGGAGGAGAAGGGGACGACAGAGGATGAGATGGTTGGATGGCATCACCAACTCGATGGACATGGGTTTGGGTGGACTCCAGGAGTTGGTGATGGACAGGGATGCCTGGCGTGCTGTGGTTCATGGGGTCGCAAAGAGTCGGACACAACTGAGCAACTGAACTGAACACAAGACCTATATACTGAGAACTAAAAACATTATTGAGAACAATTAAAAAAGACCTAAATAAGTGAATAAATTTTGTCTGTGAATTGGAAGACTTGATCGTTTTTAATATGCCCAGTCTTTCTAAATTGATTTGTATAGATTCAACACAATTATAGTCTGAGTTCCAGCAGGCTTTTATTAGCCATTGACAAACTGATTGTAAAATTCATAATCAAATGCAAAGGATCTAGAATAGCCAAAACTTTTAAAAGAAAGTAAAATTGGAGTATTAACCATACCTGATTGGAAGACCTATTGCAATGACTTCTACTAACCAAGACAAAGAGATAGGTCAATGGAACGAAGTAGAGAGCCCAGAAGAAGATCCACACATGTAAGAAAAATGGATTTTTGGCACATTTATTGAAGAAAAGATAGTGTTCTCAACAGATGGTACTGGAACAATTGGATAGCCACATGTAAAACAGGGAACTTGTATTCGGACCTACTTCATATTAAAAAAATAAAGCAAAACTGAAAGTGGATCATTGTCCTAAATGTAAAACTTAAAACTATAAAACTTCTGAATGGAAACAGAGGACATTTTTATGGCTTTGAAAATGATTTCTTAGATGTATAACTGAAAGCACAGTCCCCTCCTCCCACCACCACACACAAATTGGTAAATTAGATGTTCTCAAAATTTAAATTAAATTTTAATTCTCAAAATTTAAATTTAAATTTCTATGAGTGATTCTGTTAGAGGAATGAAAAGCCATAGACAGAAAATGTTTGCAGAGTATATATTTGATAAAGGACTTGTATCTAGAATATATGAAAAACTTTGAACATTGGTAAGAACATAAACAACCCAATTAAAAAATAGGCAAACTGTTTGAACAGATACTTCATCAAAGAATGTATGTGAATGGAAAGTGAAATGAAGTCGCTCAGTTGTGTCTGACTCTTTGCGACCCCATGGACTATAGCCTACCAGGCTCCTCTCTCCGTGGGATTTTCCAGGCAAGAGTACTGAAGTGGGTTGCCGTTTCCTTCTCCAGGAGCTCTTCCCAACCCAGGGATCGAACCCAGGTCTCCTGCATTGCAGACAGATGCTTTTACCATCTTAACCACAATGGAAAATATGCATATAAAATACTCAACATCATTAGGCATTAGGGGAGTAAAAATTAAAATCAAACTGGTAACTTATTGACAGAATAAGCAGAATTTTTTTAGTGCAGACTTATATGTAGTTTTCATTCAGATTATTATGTATGGTTAAAAAAAAACTAGTGCAGATTTCAAGATTAAATTGTATCACAATGATTTGTGACTTCTTCAGGAAAAGTCTTGGGGGTAGATAATTTCGGTCTTTTTTGGAGCATTAGTTAAGGCAATACACTTAAATCACATTTAAGATATACCATGTTTATACAGTGAATGTATTTTATGCTGAGTGGCACAGTCAAAAAAAGAAAGTATATCCTGCATTAATTTTCATTGCGTCTGGTCTGTTCTGAGTTTTATAATTTTGTTGCTGAGTTGCAGCATATTAGCACCATATATCATGAGAAAATATTCTTAAAACCAAATTTATCACAGAAGCGTTTTATGAAATATTTATTATGGAAGGAATGGATAGTCTAAGTTCCTTTTATCAATTA
This sequence comes from Bos indicus, assembly GCF_029378745.1. Lineage (NCBI taxonomy): Eukaryota > Metazoa > Chordata > Mammalia > Artiodactyla > Bovidae > Bos > Bos indicus. Next base: position 48,861,525 of record NC_091763.1, on the reverse strand, counting down.
ATATCCTTTTTATAACTGATACTTTCTCAATCTGATAAAACAGCACTTATATGCAAACATTTTTGATTTATTCATAGGTGGGAAAAAGTATCATTTATATAGTCTTGGCACATAATACGTGATTAACTGATGAACTAATTAATTTTTTTGAGATGTCTGTAAGATGATATAGTTAATGAAAATTTTAGGAAGTTTTATTTCAGGCTTTTAAAAATTGTTTATTAGTGGGAAATTTGTAAATAATCCATATAACTGTTTCCAGGAATAAATTAGGTCTAAGATGACTTCTTTTTTAGTTGAAGTATAGTTGGTTTGCCTGGGAAATCCCATAAACAAAGGAACCTGGCAGACTATAGTCCATTGGCTGGCAGAAGAGTTGGATATGACTTCGTGACTGAACAACAACAACAAATAGTTGTTTTACAATGTTGTGTTAGTTTCTGGTGTACAACAAAGTGAGTTACACACACACACACACACACACACACACACACACATGTTCTTTTTAGTATTCTTTTTCATCATGATTTATTTCATCATGGTTTATTGAATATAGTTCCCTATGCTACACACAGTAGGATCTTGTTGTTTATTTTCTATGTGGTAGTTTGTATCTGGTCATCCCAAACTCTTACTTTATTCCTTTCCTGTTTGGTAACAATAAGTTTGTTCCCTGTGTCTGTGAGTCTGTTTCTGTTTCATAGCTAAGTTCATTGCGCCATACTTTAGATTTAATCTGTAAATGATATCATATGGTATTTGTCTTTCTCTTTCTGACTTAATTCACTTAATATGATGATCTTTAGGTGAGATGATATCTTAAATGCACTTAAAACATATATAGCTTCAACATAGCAAATTCAATACATGCCTTTTTAAACCTACAGTATTGGTCACATATGATGACAAATGTTTTCAGTGACTGTGTTTGATTTGTTGTTTTGGATCGCTTAAGTTGTGTCAGACTCCTTGTGACCCCATGGGCTGCTGCACTCCAGGCACCTCTGTCCTCCACAGTCTCCTGTAGTTTGCTCAGATTCACGTCCATTGAGTCGGTGATGCTATCCAACCATTTCATCCTCTGCTGCTCCCTCCTCTTGCCATCAGTCTTTTCTAGCATCAGGGTCTTTTCCAATGATTTAGATGGTCTCAAAGTGAAAGTGTTAGTCACTCAGTTGTGTCCGACTCTTTGTGACCACACGGACTGTAGCCCTCCAGGCTCCTCTGTCCATGGAATTCTCCAGGCAAGAATTCTGGAGTGGGTAGCCATTCCTTCTTCAGGGGATCCTCCTGACCCAGGGGTCCAACCAGTTCTCCTACATTGCAGCCAGATTCTTTACTGTCTGAGCCACCAGGGGAAATACTTACATATGTGACTGGATTCAGCTACCCCCAGATCGGAGTGATGCTGTGCTCAAATCCAGAATAATGGGTTTATGCTGATATTGAGGGTTGCCAGTAGTTGAAGACATAATTGTGTTATCAATAAAATAACATACCGATAAACCCTCATTTTTTAACTACTTGAATTTAATGTTAGTCAAATTTATATTTAACAGATAATACCCATCATTTCAGTTCAGTTCAGTCTCTTAGTTGTGTCTGACTCTTTGAGACCCCATGAATTGCAGCACGCCAGGCCTCCCTGTCCATCACCAGCTCCCGGAGTTCACTCAGACTCATGTCCATCGAGTCAGTGATGCCATCCAGCCATCTCATCCTCTGTCATCCCCTTCTCCTCCTGCCCCCAATCCCTCCCAGCATCAGAGTCTTTGCCAATGAGTCAACTTATCGTATGAGGTGCCCAAAGAACTGGAGTTTCAGCTTTAGCATCATTCCTTCCAAAGAAATCCCAGGGCTGATCTCCTTCAGAATGGACTGGTTGGATCTCCTTGCAGTTCAAGGGACTCTCAAGAGTCTTCTCCAGCACCACAGTTCAAAAGCATCAATTCTTTGGCGCTCAGCTTTCTTCACAGTCCAACTCTCACATCCATACATGACCACTGGAAAATGCATAGTCTTGACTAGACGGACCTTTGTTGGCAAAGTAATGTCTCTGCTTTTGAACATGCTATCTAGGTTGGTCCTAACTTTCCTTCCAAGGAGTAAGCGTCTTTTAATTTCATGGCTGCAGTCACCATCTGCAGTGATTTTGGAGCCCAGAAAAATAAAGTCTGACACTGTTTCCACTGTTTACACATCTATTTCCCATGAAGTGATGGGACCAGATGCCATGATCTTCGTTTTCTGAATGTTGAGCTTTAGGCCAACTTTTTCACTCTCCTCTTTCACTCTCATCAAGAGGCTTTTTAGTTCCTCTTCACTTTCTGATGTAAGGGTGGTGTCATCTGCATATCTGAAGTTATTGATATTTCTCCCAGCAATCTTGATTCCAGCTTGTGCTTCTCCCAGCCCAGCGTTTCTCATGATGTACTCTGCATAGAAGTTAAATAAGCAGGGTGACAATATACAGCCTTGACGTACTCCTTTTCCTATTTGGAACCAGCCTGTTGTTCCATGTCCAGTTCTAACTGTTGCTTCCTGACCTGCATACAGATTTCTCAAGAGGCATGTCAGGTGGTCTGGTATTCCCATCTCTTTCAGAATGTTCCACAGTTTATTGTGATCCACACAGTCAAAGGCTTTGGCATAGTCAATAAAGCAGAAATAGATGTTTTTCTGGAACTCTCTTGCTTTTTGGATAATCCAGTGGATGTTGGCATTTTGATCTCTGGTTCCTCTGCCTTTTTAAAATACAGTTTGACCATCTGGAAGTTCACGGTTCATGTACTGTTGAAGCCTGGCTTGGAGAAGTACTTTGCTAGCATGTGAGATGAATGCAGTTGTGCAGTTTGAGCATTCTTTGGGATTGGAATGAAAACTGTCCTTCTCCAGTCCTGTGGCCACTGCTGAGTTTTCCAAATTTGCTGGCATATTGAGTGCAGCACTTTCATAGCATCATATTTTAGGATTTGAAATAGTTCAATAGTAGTAGAATACTACTCAGCCATGAAAATGCATTTGAGTCAGTTCTAGTGAGGTGGATGAACCTTGAACCTGTTATACAGAGTGAAGTAAGTCAGAAAGAGAAAAACAAATACCATATATTAAGTCATATACATCTGGAATCTAGAAAAATGGTGTTGATGAACCTGTGTGCAGGGAAAGAATAGAAATGGAGATGTAGAGAATGGACTTGTGGACACAGTAGAGGAAGGAGAGAGTGGGATGAATGGAGAAAATAGCATCAACATCTGTACACTCTCGTGTGTAAAATAGATAGCTGGAGAAAAGTTTCTGTATAACACTGTTTTGACCTAGAGGGCTGGGATTGGAAGAGGAGAGGGAGGCTCAAGAGGGAGAGGATGTATGTATAATTATGGCTGATTTGTGTTGTTGTAGAGCAGAAACCAACACAACATTGTAAAGCAGTTTTCTTTCAATTACAAAATAAAGACATAAAATGGCTTATCTAGGTTTAGAAATTATCTGTAGGAAACTATACTTGACCAATTTGCTCTGCCATTAGTGAAAGCTAGACTAAGATAATTTGTATTTGCCTTTTATGCATATGCAGTCAAAGTCCATAAAGTCAGATGAGCTTTGTAAATTTAAATTGCTTTGATAAAAATCTATGTAGGTTGAGAATCCATGCATTAATATTAGTTTTTTAATATGATTAATGTTCAGTACAGACTTGTGTATACAAAATCTCTGTATTCCTAAAGAATGAATGGATACAAGAATGATTCATGGAGTCTTAAGTAATGTGCAAATATAGAACAATAAAGTTGCCAACTCATTTTATCTTTACTTTGCCTTTTGAGTCTACTACTATTAAAAGTTATTACTCTATTTTGAAAGGATGACATATTTTGTGAAAATTTTTACTTAAAGTTTTATGGGATCTTTTTTCTGTCTGTTTAACTAAGATAAGTCAGTTCTCTAAGGCAAGTTCTCTTGAGGCAAGTCTTTCATTTACTTAGAAGAGAAACAGAAGAACTGTACCCATAGAAGTTATTCTTTCTTTTAGCCAAAGCTAGTTTAAAAGCAGCAACACCCTTTCTCTAGTTTTCAGATATATTTAATATGAGGATTCTAAGTTTTTAGATGGTTGTGTCTTGCACTGATGGGTCTTATTGATTTTTGTTTCTGGGCTATAAAAAGTGTCATGCTTTCCAGAAGTTTTCATTTAACCCTGTGTGTCTTTCAGGGTGTCTTTAGCTTTGTGGGAAGCTTTCTTCCAGATAAAGATTTGTGGAACATCAAGAAAGTGAAGACAGAGAGTGGTAGAAACTAGTGCCAGTGGTAGAAACCAGTGCTGTTTCACAGTGAGAAGTAGAGTTAGCCTTGAGTACGTTAAGATACTTAGATATTTTTCCATTTAAGAAGAGGTAAGGATTTAGTGATAATGTCTATCTAAATTGATGGATTCTTTGATAGTGGTAGTATTTGATGAAGATTGCTGAGTATTTTGAACTCTGTAGTTTAGGAATTTTTTTTTATTTAGCCAAAAGATGGTGACATGCTCTTTTGTTCCTTGCTTTAAGTCAGTGCAGTTCAACAAGTATGGTGTAGTATGGTGAAAGTGAAAGTGTTAGGTGCTTGTTCATGTCTGACTCTTTGTGACCCCCATGGACCATAGCCCTCCAGGCTCCTCTGTCCATGGGATTTTCTAGACAAGAATATTGGCGTGGGTTGCCATTTCCTTTTCTGGGGGATCCTCCCAACACAGGGATCTAACCCAGGTCTCCTGCATTGCAGGCAAATTTTTTACCATCTGAGCCACCAGGGAAACCAGTTGTATGGTAGGCACAATAATGCGTCTCCTCAAAGATACAAGAACACTGGACTGGGTTGCCATTTCCTTCTCCATCTTACTCACTGCTGCTGCTGCTGCTGCTGCTAAGTCGCTTCAGTTGTGTCCGACTCTGTGTGACCCCAGAGACGGCAGCCCCCCAGGCCCCCCCGTCCTTGGGATTCTCGAGGCAAGAACACTGGAGTGGGTTGCCATTTCCTTCTCCAGTGCATGAAAGTGAAAAGTGAAAGTGAAGTCGCTGAGTCGTGTCCAACTCCTAGCGACCCCATGGACTGCAGCCTACCAGGCTCCTCCATCCATGGGATTTGCCAGGCAAGAGTTCTGGAGTGGGGTGCCATTAGAACCTGTGAATACAGTACTTTATATGGCAGAAGGAACTTTGCAGATGTAGTTTCTTGTGGACCTTGAGATGAGATTACTCTGATTATCCAGATGGGACCATTCTAAATACTTGAGTTTTTGAACGTGAAAGCGGAAAGCAAAAGAGTGAGCCAGAGAAATGGAATGGTAGAAGAGGAGGCTGGAGAGATTTGAAGCGTGAAAGTACTTAACCTACCATAGATGGCTTTGAAATTAAAGGAAGGGAGGCATGGACATGCAGATGTCCTCTAGTAGCTGGGAACTGTCCCCAAATGACAGCAAGGAAATGGGAACCTCAGTGCTACAACCTGAAGGAATTAAATTCTGCCCACATAATGAATGAACAAGGAGAGGGTATCTCTCTTAGAACTTCCAGAAAGGAATGTAGCTATGGTAACACCTTGATTCTCTCCCATTGAGACTCATTTTGAGTCCCGTTGAGACTTCTAACCTTCAGAACTGGAAGATAATAAATGTGTAGTTTTCAGCCTTCTAAGTTTGTGGTAACTTGTTCTGGTAGCAAATAAAAAGCAAATGCATCTATACCATATCAGCTACCTGGATGAAGGATTATTTGTTGTTGTAAGAAAGAGAGTGGCTGATCTGTGAAGTTCTGAACTAGGAAAACCTTATCAAAACAAAATAAAATACACATACAAGCACAGAAGTGCAAAGCTATATAACTTTTTATTTTCAGGAAATGGGTACTTTCTTTATACACAGATATGAAAGATTAACATGTTTTTAAAGTTAACAGCTGTAATGGAATAGGGGTTGTAAAATATCCTGCATACTCTTCTGATATCATGGCTAATGATATATCTTTTTCCCTGTTGCTCTTAAGAAACAAATAATGGCCTCAGGCCACATTAAAGATTTTATAGGTAAATGATTTGGGTGTAAAAGAAAACTAGTATTTATTCTAATCAAACTTATGTATGGCTTCCCTGATAGCTCAGCGGTAAAGAATCTGCCTGCAATGCAGGAGACTTGAGTTTGATCCCTGGGTGGTGAAGATACCCTGGAGGAGAAAATGGCACCCACTCCAGTATTGTTGCAGGGAAAGTCCCATGGACAGAGGAGCCTGGTGGGCTACAGTCCATGGGTTGCAAAGAGTTGGAGACAAACTTAGCACATACACACAACACATACAAGCTTAAATAATCAATTCTATACTGATAAATGTTTTAAAACCCTACTATATGCTTGCCTCTAAGACTGTTTTAGAGTTATTGCCCTGAATAATAAATCCATTCTTGGTCTTTGGGATATTTGTAGGATGTTATTCCAGATCGGATTATAGGCACATGATGGAGCCTGGTTATGTGACATAGTTACTTCTAACAGAAATAAGAATAATGTTTAGTCAGGATCTCAATACAATGAACAAGGCATTTTGCATAGAATTAATTTCCTGGTAAAGTTAGTAGTTCAATATCTTGTTTGCTTTTAAACTATGATATGAGGAATTGTGCTTGGTCTTCTCCAAAAATGCTGAGCTGTGGTAATTGCTGGACAGAGGGTGGAGGAGGCAGAGAAGGTATTTTTTGTTTTAATAAAGCTTGGTGGTGCTTAAGAATAGCCAACTAATTGATGTAGAGACTTTCTACCTAAAACAAAGGAATGAAAGTGATATTCCAGAGTGGGTTCAGTTCAGTTCAGTCGTTCAGTCGTGTCCGACTCTTTGTGACCCCATGAATCGCAGCACGCCAGGCCTCCCTGTCCATCACCAACACCCGGAGTTCACTCAAACTCATGTCCATCAAGTCAGTGATGCCATCCAGCCATCTCATCCTCTGTCGTCCCCTTCTCCTCCTGCCCCCAATCCCTCCCAGCATCAGAGTCTTTTCCAATGAGTCAGCTCTTCTAGCACTGAAAATAAAAACTGAAAAGGAGTAGCCGGGAAGACTTCTGAGGATAAATTACTTAAGAACAAATCTTGTTGAATGGGCACTTGGAGGCTAGTTCTTTTAATGTAATAACTGGAACAGCATAGTATTCACAAACTTTTCTTTCATCATAGTAATATTCTCTTTACTGACACTTTAAAGACTTCAAAACATCCTAAAATTATACCATAAAATAACATAATTGTTCCTGCTATGTATATAGTTTATGATTAAGAGACAAGAGAACATAGGCTTTGAAGCCATCTAGAGCTTGATTTAAATCCCATTTCCATCCCTGTTGCTAACTATGTTAGTTTTGACAAAGTAAATTCTCTCTCAGATTTCAAAGGACTGTTGGGTAGATTTAATGAGAAATTTATAGATTGTCTTCGACCTTGCCTAGCATATAGTAGGTCCCTCAGTATTGCTTTCCCTTTGTCCTTCTTTCTTTAGAAATAGAACTAAAGGATGAATTTGTTAATATATATTTTGAAGTCACATTGGTTATTCATCATTATCTGTGGTTGTGTGTTCCACTTTTACGTGTTCAAAAACGCCATCTTTTTCATTCATTTTTTAAAATCACATAGTATACAGTTTTTATGCATTTTTTTCTGGTAACAAAATAGTGAAGCATTACTATAAAAAATTTCAAGTTAAAGGTGGGCTCTGTGTCTCTATGTGTTTATGTGCTCAGTTGTGTCTTACTCTTTGCGACCCCATGGACTGTAGTCCACCAGGCTCTTCTGTCCATGGAATTTTCCAGGTAAGAATGCTAGAATGGGTTGTCATTTCCTGTTCTGGGGGATCTTCTCAACATAGGAATCAAACCTGTGTCTTTTGGGTCTCCTGCATTGGCAGGCAGATTCTTCACCACTAGCACCACTGATGTGGTGAATAAACACATCTAAACACATTAAGTCTCATATACTGAAGTGGGAAAAAGTATTTTTTTGAGTAACTAGACTAATTAATACATAGTGTTTTTTTTTTTTTACAACCATAATACATCACATAATTGAAAACACATTAAAAAATAAAATTTCAGAAAAATGATAAAAGCTGTCATTGACTGCTTGTGGCAAGTACTGTGCTAACCATTATATATATTTTATCTCATTGAGGTTTCACAACCTCAGTGAGATAAAGTAGATGCTATCATTTTGCAGATGGGCAAACAGAGCCTCGATGGGATTAAGCAGCATTCCTAGGGTCACACAGCTAGTAAGAAGAGGATTTCGACTTGCACTTATTTATTTCTTCTACTTGTTCTCTGGTGGAGGTGCTAATGAGAACCACAGTGCTATAAGACAAAATAATTTTGTCAGGTTGGGATTTTTGTAAATTTTGGGTACAGGCTTAGTTCAGTTGCTCAGTTGTGTCCGACTCTTTGTGACCCCTTGGACTCCAGCATGCCAGGCCTCCCTGTTTATCACCAACTCCCGGGGCTTGCTCAGACTCATGTCCATCAAGTCGGTGATGCCATCCAACCATCTCATCCTCTGTGGTCCCCTTCTCCTCCTGCCTTCAATCTTTCCCAGCATTGGGGTCTTTTCCAGTGAGTCAATTCTTTGCATCAGATAGCCAAAGTATTGGAACTTCAGCATCTGTCCTTCCAGTGAATATTTACGACTGATTTCCTTTAGGATTGGCTGGTTTGATTTCCTAGCACTCCAAGGGACTCTCGAGTCTTCTCCATCACTACAGTTCAAAAGCATCAATTCTTGGGCGCTCAGCTTTCTTTATAGTCCAACTCTCACATCCATACCTGAGTACTGGAAAAAACATAGGATAGCAGCTATAACAATACTATTTGTGAGTAGAAGTTGAAGGACTTTTACAGCTTAAAAACAGTTTAAAAAATTTTAATGGAATGGTTCCTCTTCTCCATTGATGCTGCCTACATTTTTCTTTTGAGATATGAGATTGGTCTGGGATTTAAATGTGTTCATTCTGAGTATTCTAAGAAAACAAAAATACATCTTAGGGGTTTGTCTTTTGCTTCTGGTTATTCTAGAAAACATTTAAGAGCATAAAAGAGGCATCATTTAAAGAGATCTCAGTTTTATTTTTAACACTTTATTTAACTATAAAAAAGATGCACCAAGTACACACTTTAATGAATTTTTTTAGATTTGATAATCTGACCTAATTAAAAGTACAGGGTAATATCAGAAAACTTACAAAAGGAACATACCAAAGGCTGGAGCAATTGCAATTAATGTGCAATGTTTATGGATTTGCCCAGAATTTTAAAAATGAAACATGTTTCATATATTTAACATTTTAAATTTGGGAAAATATGTTGTTTTAAATGTAGGAGTATTTTATAAAGTATGCTCGTAAATTAAGGTAACATAAAGCTGAAGAGAAACAAGATCTGAATATTAAAAAAGCAGTCTCAATCTGCATAGTACCTTTGTGAAGATAATGACTATTTTTAATACATCCTAATGACCAATTAATTTGACTTTCACAGTCTCAATTTTACTTGTATAAGTTTCATTTAATAATATTTAAAAAATAATTTTATTATTTTTGTTCTTTTATTTCTGGATATGCTGGGTCTTCATTGCTGTGCAGGCTTTCCTCTGGTTGTGGAGAGCAGGGCTACTCTGCAGCCGCAGTGCACAGGCTTCTCATTGTGGTGGCTTCTCTTGTTGCAAAGCACCGGTTCTAGGTGTGTGGGCTCAGGAGCTGTGGTTCCCCGGACCGTAGAGCACAGCCTCAGTAGTGTGGGGCACAGGCTTAGTTGCTCCACAACATAGTAATATGATTTTATACTTATGTTTGATGACTATTAAGTTCCTAAATTTGACTGAGGAAGGAATTTTGATAAGGCCTGCCATAGGTTATGAATTTTTATTTTTTTCAGAATAATCAGCTCAATTGTAGTGTTATTTAAAAAATTAAGTACTACTGTCATACTACTATCAATGGTTTAATAGAATAATTTTTGAATTTTTAAAATTATAATATTTTATTTGTGAAAACAAGAAAGTTAAGGTATATATTAATTTCTGAAAAACTAGAAAGTGTAGGTACATATCACCTAGGAATTCATTTTGGGAAATCTCCCAACTATTTCCTTGTACATTACAACATCTATTATTTATATTCTTTTATATTAATATTACATTACTTCCATGTTAATAAACATAAATATATCATTTTAATGCTAAGTAATATTCAGGTGAAAACTTTCTAAAAATTTCTGTAAATAGTCTATTCTTGTTAACTGCTTTGGTCATTTTAATATTATTTACTGGTATAACTATCCTTTGATGACCATGCTTGGAGATATATTTTTGCATAATTATTTCATTGTTAGGATAAATTTAAGAAGTTGAATTCCTGGTCAGAGGTTATGTTTAAGGTTTTTGCTTAATGTTTCAAAATGAAACTTCTTTCTTGAACTAATGTGAGAAAATATACCTATAACTTTGTCATCATTAATAGGCATTAGCTTTTAAAAATTATTTGCCAGTCACACATGTGAAAAACAGTATATTAACTTATCTTTTAACTTATTCTAATTTGCATTTTGTTTTTGCTGTGTTTGTCATTTGCTTTTCATTGATGAATTAGTTGTTACTGGCCTGTTTTCCTATTGCTGTATTGGTTTGTAGACATGTATTCTTTACGAAATATAGGTAAAATTGCTCTGCGTTATAGATGTCCCAGTTTATCCTACTCTTTCCTTTTTTTTAAGTATAATTTTTATAACTTTATGGTTACACCTGTTACTGTCTATCAGCCAGTCTTATTCCTCAGTCAGTTATTTCAAGGCTGTTTCCTTTCTGCTGCTTATCCAGGGACATGTGCTCCATTGTTCTTCGTTTGCACTCTTTAAAAAAATTATTAATCATTTTGGCTGCACTAAGTCTTTGTTGCTTTGCATAGGCTTTTTCTAGTTGTGAGCAGTGGGGCCCACTTCTCGTTGCCATGTGTGGGCTTCTCGTTGCAGTGGTTTCTCTCGTTGTAGAGCATGGGCTCTAGGCACGCAGGCTTCAGAAGTTGCAGCTTGTGGACTCCAGGGTATGCAGGCTTCAGTGGTTGCGGCACACAGGCTCAGTAGTTGCGGCTCGTGGGCCCTAGAGTGCTTGGGCTTCAATAGTTGCAACACCCGGGGTTTGGTAGTTTCAGCTCACTGGCTCTGCAGGGTGAGCTAGTAGTTGTGGTGCACCGGTTTAGTTGCTCTGAGGCATGTGGGATCTTCCTAGACCAGGGATTGAACCCATGTCCCCTGTATTGGCAGGTGGATTCTTATCCACTGTATCACCAGGGAAGTCCCGTTTACACCCTGTTTGTAGTTATATTTGGCCTTGTGATATTGATGCTGACATTTCAGTCTTCTTGCCACTACTTTTGTAAGTGCCTACAGCCCAAACCTTTTATGAAATCTTTGGGCAAGTGAGGGCTAAGTGCTATTATAATGAGCCTTATAAAAGTGCTTTTATGATTTTAAAAAAATGCTTACAAGATAGGTGACTTATTTATCATGGCAACTAGGATTTTATGGCTATTGCTGCTTGCCAGTTTTGAGTGGGCATTTTATGACCTGTCTACTAGATCCTGTAACATATGTTATTCATTAAGATTTTAAAAACATTTATGTAGTTTGAGAAGTTGGTTGTGTTGTGGAACCAGTAAGTCTATTTGTTAATATAAACGATAGTGATAGAAGAAAAGAAGTAAAAGCTTCTCATCTTCTTTCTTGGATTTAACAATAGTAATAAAATATTTAATGGTGTCCTTTATCGTGTGTTCAAAGTGCAGTTTTATTTTTGTTTGTTTTTTAGTTCGTTGTAATTATTCATATTGTATATTTGAATCATTGATAGGTAAGATGTTTTAATGAGGACTAGAAATTTTGCGTAAAATAGATTTATCTTAAACTTAGTTGATGAAAATTCAGTTTATTAACTTTTCATTTTGGAATTTTCTAGCAGCCACCTCTGCTAAGTGTCATTCTCCTGATGTTAGTCTTTGCCTTAGCTCAGATGGCTCTTTTGGTTTGTGGTTTTGCAATTAACCATTTTTCTGCCACCAAGTTTTTCTAGAACTTCGTTGAGAGAGAATATTTATGAAAGATTTTTCTGAAGGTTAATCAATTTTTCCATTTCTATTAATCAGTGAATCTTTGAAAGCAGGGAAGTGAGGATGAAAGGAATAAGTACATCATAATTACTGGGGTGCCTTTTTGTTTTGTTTTTAAGAATATCTGTTTTCTTATCAGTTGGAAGTGCCATCTTTTTCTTCCAACTGGTCTGCTTGGCTCCATTGCTGTTATTGTTCAATAACTAAGTCATGTCTGACTCTTTGCGACCGCATGAACTGCAGCATTCCGGGCTTCCTTGTCTATCACCAACTTCCAGTGCTTGCTCAAACTAATCAATGTCCATCGAGTTGGTGATGCCTTACAACCTCTCATCCTCTGTCATCCCCTTCTCCTCCTGCCGACAATCTTGCCCAGCATCAGGGTCTTTTCCAGTGAGTCAGTTCTTTGCACCAGGTGGCCAAAGTATTGGACTTTCAGCTTCAGCATCAGTCTTTCCAATGAATATTCAGGACTGATTCCCTTTAGGATGGACTGGTTTGAGCTCCTTGCAGTCCAAGGGACTCTCAGGAGTCTTCTTCAACACTGCAGTTCAAAAACATCAATTCTTCAGCTCTCAGCTTTCTTTAAGGTCCAACTCACATCCATACATGACTACTGGAAAAACCATAGCTGACTGGACGGACCTTTGTTGGCAGAGTAATGTTTCTGGTGATTGCAGCCATGAAATTAAAAGACGCTTACTCCTTGGAAGGAAAGTTAGGACCAACCTAGATGGCATATTCAAAAGCAGAGACATTACTTTGCCAACAAAAGTTCGTCTAGTCAAGGCTATGGTTTTTCCTGTGGTCATGTATGGATGTGAGAGTTGGACTGTGAAGAAGGCTGAGTGCCGAAGAACTGATGCTTTTGAACTGTGGTGTTGGAGAAGACTCTTGAGAGTCCCTTGGACTGCAAGGAGATCCAACCAGTCCATTCTGAAGGAGATCAGCCCTGGGATTTCTTGGGAAGGAATGATGCTAAAGCTGAAACTCCAGTACTTTGGCCATCTCATGCGAAGAGCTGACTCATTGGCAAAGACTGATGCTGGGAGGGATTGGGGGCAGGAGGAGAAGGGGATGACAGAGGATGAGATGGCTGGATGGCATCACCGATTCGATGGATGTGAGTCTGGGTGAACTCTGGGAGTTGGTGATGGACAGGGAGGCCTGGTGTACTGTGATTCATGGGGTTGCAAAGAGTCGGACACGAGTGAGCGACTGAACTGAACTGAACTGAACTAGGTTGGTCATAGCTTTTTGTTCAAGGAGCAAGTGTCTCAATTCCATGGCTGCATTTTGGAGCTCAAGAAAATAAAGTCTCTCACCGTTTCCATTGTTTCCCCTTTTATTTGCCATGATGTGATGGGACTGAATGCCATGACTGAATGCCATGATCTTAGTTTTTAGAATGTGAAGTTTTAAGCCAGTCTTTTCACACTTCTCTTTCACTTTCATCTAGAGGTTCTTTAGTTCCTCTTTGCTTTCTGCCACAAGGGTGGTGTCATCTGCATATCTGAGGTTATTGATATTTCTCCCGGCAATCTTGATTCCATCTTGTGTTTCATCCAGCCTGGCATTTCTCATGATGTACTCTGCATATAAATTAAATAAGCAAGGTGACAATATACAGCCTTGATGTACTCCTTTCCTAATTTGGAACTGGTCCATTGTTCCATGTCTGGTTCTAACTGTTGCTTCTTGACCTGCATACAGATTTCTCAGGAGGCAGGTCAGGTGTCTGGTATTCCCATCTCTTTCAGAATTTTCCAGTTTATTGTGATTCATATAATCAAAGGCTTTGGTGTAGTCAGTAAATAAGAAGTAGATGTTTTTTTGGAACTGTCTTGCTTTTTCTATGATCTAATGGATATTGGCAATTTGATTTCTGGTTCTTCTGCCTTTTCTAAATCCAGCTTGAACATCTGGGAGTTCTTAGTTCATGTACTGTTGAAACCTATCTTGGTGAATTTTGAGTGTTACTTTGCTAGCATGTGAAATGAGTGCAATTGTGTGGTAGTTTGAACTTTCTTTGGGATTGAAATGAAAACTGACCTTTTCCAGTCCTGTGGCCACTGCTGAGTTTTTCAAGTTTGCTGGCATATTGAGTGTAGTACTTTCACAGTATCATCTTTTAGTATTTAAAATAGCTCAGCTGGAATTCCATCACCTCCACTAGCTTTGTTCATAGTGATGCTACCTAAGGTCCACTTGACTTCACACTCCAGGATGTCTGGCTCTAGGTGAGTGATCACACCATCGTGGTTATCTGGGTCGTGAAGCTCTATTTTGTATAGTACTTCTGTGTATTCTTGCCACCTCTTAATATCTTCTGCTTCTGTTAGGTCCATACTGTTTCTGCCCTTTATTTTGTCCATCTTTGCATGAAATGTTCCCTTGGTATCTCTAATTTTCTTGAGAACATCTCTAGTCTTTCCCATTCTTTTGTTTTCTTCTATTTCTTTGCATTAATCATTTAGGCTTTCTTATCTCTCCTGCTATTCTTTGGAACTCTGCATTCAGATGGGTGTATCTTTCCTTATCTCCTTTGCCTTTAGCTTCTTTTCTTTTCTCAGCTGTTTGTAGGATCTCCTCAGACAACCTTTCTTGCCTTTTTGCATTTCTTTTTCTTGGGATGGTTTTGATCACTGCCTCTTATACAGTGTCACGAACCTTCCTTCATCATTCTACAGGCACACTATCAGATCTGATCCCTTGAATGTATTTGTCACTTCCACTGTATAATCGTATGGGATTTGATTTAAGTGATTGACCCCTTTTCTCTCTTATCCAACCTAGTGGAAAATAAAGGGAACAACCTTTTTTACCCACTCTTGTAAGAATGTAAGACTTAATGATTAGTGTTTTGCATTTTTATTTTATACCAGGATTAATTTTAATTTAACTTTTTTCATTCTGTTTGCTCTGATTTTTATTTTCTCATTTAATTTAATTGTATCTAAAGTTGGATGCTTAAAAATTTGTCTTGTATTTCCCTTAGGATGACATAGGATATAAATAATATTTACCAATTTTCCTTTCTTACTTCCTAACTTTAAGCATAGTTTTAGTTTTGGGTCTTTCTGAGTTTTGTAGAGATTTGTTCCAGAGAAACACATGCACACATATGCCTTTTAAATTTTACACACAATTTCAAAGGACTTAAGAGACTCCAGGAAATCCTGCACCAAAGTCATTGTTTATCTGAAATCATCTTTCTGAGTTTTGTAGAGATTTGTTCCAGAGAAACACATGCACACATATGCCTTTTAAATTTTACACACAATTTCAAAGGACTTAAGAGACTCCAGGAAATCCTGCACCAAAGTCATTGTTTATCTGAAATGTATTTTTTGGGAGATGTTTTTCTGTATGGTGGCTATATTCAATCACCTGAACTTCCTTTGTATATTTAAATTGTATTCATTAGCAGCCCATTTTCAGTAATACCAGCATGCTCTGGAGTTCTGTGATTCAGTGAAAGTGCTAAAAAGCAAAAGAATTATAGCAGTAGATAATATCAGTGTTTTTGGAAAGAATTCTTAGTGTAAGGTTAATAAGAAATGTTCCCAGAGTAGTGTTTTTGTTCTACTCTTTGAAGTATTTAAATAACACTGATTACCAGTGTTACTTAAACTGTTATAGAACCAAATAGGAAATTAAAGTTGTCATAAACTACCAAAGAGTAGCTGATATTTCCTTAATTGTGTTGATGGCACAAAGGAAATTTCAATAATATAGGAAAAATATTTGACTGAAACTGTCTACCTAATTTGAGTGACATCTGTTCAAAAGATACACAAAATGAATTTTTTAGTATTTTCCTTGTGAACTTATTTTAGAAGTAATAAATTTTGTATTGAAATGAATAGAAACATGCAAATATAGTGCTTACTTTCTGGTCAGAATAAGGTAACATTATGACAGACAGTAGTTGTACGATTTGTAATTAACTGAGTATAATGGCTGAATGAAGTAACACTTTACAGTATTGTCTTTGTGTTTGGTATTATTTTATCTTAGTGTATGATTTTTAAAGGAAAATCCTCTGGAGTAGGACATGGCAAGCCACTCCAGTATTCTTGCTTGAAAAATCCCACAGGCAGAGGAGCCTGGTGGGCTACAGTCCAACGGGTTACAAAGAGTTGGATGTGACTAAGCACTATACACACGTTGCCTAGAAAACTTCTTTTTAGAAAATAAATTTTTTTTCCGTTGATCATGCAGTGTGGTTGGTAGGATCTTAGTTCCTACCCTAGGGATTGAACCTGGACCCACAGCAGTGCTCACAAAGTCCTACCACTGATCCGCTAGGGAATTCCCAAATTTTAGTTCTTAAGGAAATAAATGTCCTGGTGAACTGTAGTACTGTTGCAGGAAAAGGGACCCCTTCCAAGAAACTGGGCTCTTGTCTAACACTCAGAAATGAATTGTCCGAGGAGACACATGTGCCAACAAAGCAAGAGATTTTATTGGGAAAGGGCACCCGGGTGGAGAGCAGTAGGGTAAGGGAACCCAGGAGAACTGCTCTGTCAAGTGACTCACAGTCTAGGGTTATGGTGATGGGATTAGTTTCCAGGTTGTCTTTAGCCAGTCATTCTGACTCAGAGTCCTTCCTGGTGGTGCAGGCCTTGTTCAGCCAAGATGGATGCCAGAGAGAAGGATTCTGGGAGGTGGTCAGACATGTGGTGTCTCCTTTTGACCTTTCCTGAACTCTTTCTGTTGGTGATGGCTTATTAGCTCCGTGTTCCTTACCAGGGCCTCCTGTCCTAAAACAACTCATGCGAATGGTTACTGTGGTGCCTGGCCAGGGTGGGCAGTTTCAGTCAGTGTGCTTCCCCTAACTGTATATAGGTCCAACTAAGAATTTTATAAGGTAAAATGAAGTGTGCTTAATTTTTTTTTCCTTAAGTAGGCATTGTGGCCTGAAATGAGTTCAGAATTGCTTCTATATCTTTTGGTTTAATAGTTATTTGAATGTCTGTCGCTGTGATAGTCTATCTTCTAGTATATAAAGTAATGGTTCTTAATCTTTAACACACAAATCATCTAAGAGAACTTATTAAAACTTGTTATTTGGATGCAGCCATAGAGGTTCTGCTTCATTAAGTAAAAGTAGGGCCCAGAAATTGGAGTATTCAGATAAACACCATGGAGATTCTGATAAAGGGGGCTATGTTTTGAGAAACTCTCCTAAACAAGATGGACAGGGAAGCCTGATGTGCTGCAGTCCATGGGGTTGCAAAGAGTTGGATACGACGGTGCGACTGAACTGAACTGAAACTGAAACAAGATTAATAAGTTTAAAAGTTGTTCCTTTCAGTTTCTCAAATATTTACTCATCCATTGGTATTTATCAGTCACTTTTTCTAGGGAAGCATTATGAAAGGTTACATTAGTATTACAGACTATTATTGTATTATTTGGGTTAAAGACAGTTTATAAAGTTAGGTAGCTACAGTTTGCTAGCATTTTGTTGTTTGTAAGAAGTGATACTTTGAAGAGATTTAATAGCAAAAGAAAGACTAAAGGTTTTTAAGAATTGGAAAGAAAATTCTTAAAGTGTAGACATATAATTTGATTTTTTTACATTTCAGCCTGCCCTGAGTGAGGTATTAACAATATTAGAGTGAAATACGTATCTTTGTTTCTTCTCCACCCAATCAGTATTCCATGATAGTATGACATGTGGGATTGTGTGTACTATTAATGGCTGCTGTGTCTATGTGTCAGTTCCATGTATTAATATATTTCTCATTCCTACAGTCTGTGTCTCATATGGCCCGAACTCTGATTTATTAGTATTAACATTAAAAAAATTTTATGTTAAGTTAATATGTTTTCATTTTGCATCACTTTCTAGTATTGTATGTCCTAAACTGTCTCTGCAGAAAGTGATTCCTCATAACCTTATTATCTTCTCTTGTTCCTTTTTCTTTTCTCCCTGAAAAGTTGGTGATGTGTTTTGGTAGTCTGCCTTGCTGAATGGCTCTCAGAAATATATGACATTAAATAATTGCTTACATGGAAGCAAGGTGAGGAGAATGACCTCAATCCCAGACAAACTCAGCTCTCCATTTCTATCTTACTTGATGCTTCAGGGTTTGATACTGGTATGAAGTTAATATTGGTGGCCCTGACAGGAGTGACAGCACTTTTTACCACTTGTTGGTGTAAATACAAAGCTGTCATCCTTGAAAGCCACAGATACAGTGTATAGAGGTCTGTTAAAAAAAGAAAAGTGTGAATAGAAGGGTAGAGATACTTAGGGTTATTTTCACACGTTATTTTATCACGAGCCAGGGGAGAAATATTACTGTGTTAAATTTGCTCATCTTTTTCTCTCGCAAAAATGAGTATTCTTTAGAAGGTGATAGCGTTCGTATAAATGATGAACCCAATGTCCCATTTGTTTCTACATCTTAGTACTGTTTTGTTCCAGATGTTTGTGAATTGTTATAGTATTCTTTGTCATATTACTGCTCTGTCTAGTCTGTTGACTGCATTTTAATTCTTTCACTGTTTTGAATGATTTTTAGGAAGAGTCTTCAAATTAATTGTCTTTTGTGAACTCAGATCTGTAATTCTATGTTCTCTTTGTATTTCTCTAAGAGTTAAGCATCTCTGAGTATTTTTGGATCTTTTCCCTAGTTTTTCTGAGTTTAATTATCTCCTTGTATTTCTTGTTTATAATAGGATCTGAGCTTCTCTCTTCCCTAACATTTATTGCTTGTCATCTCATGTTTAGCTTTCTTTGAGTTCACTTTTGGTCCCATAGGCAGCTGTTATCCAGAAGGGGTATATATGGGTATCCATCTCTGAAATGTAAAGAAAATAACTGTCTGAAGTTTTCTCTGGTTTTTGTATTTCTTATCTTACAGAGTGGAAATGAAGAAAAGAAATAGATTATTTTATGTGTTTTTCCCTTGCTTTTAACTTTCATTTAGAAAACTAAGCTGTTCCATAATTTGTTAAGTTACCTTTCTTACTTTTTGAAATGTAATTTGAAGCTATTTAATTATATTATAAAAAAGTTTAAGTACTTGATATTTTATCAATATTGTTTTTCAGAAACTTTGCTTATATGATTTTTTTTAATTTTTAAAAATTATTTTTATGTAGCCATTGACAAAGAATGAAGGTGATATGTATATAATGAGTTGGATGGGTAATTTATAATAAATTATTAGGAAAGACACAAAGGATCATATTTATATTTTTTACTTTGTATATGTCAAATTTGGCCAGTGTTTAAAATTTTTTGTAGTTAAAAAAATTACCAAAGAGGAAAATAATACGTTTAATGGAAAAACTCAATAAACCAATATGTGAAAAATATAAAGTAGATAATATAAAACATCGAATTGGAGTTTTCATTTTGAATATTTGTAATAACTAGAACATTCTTGAATACTGTTATTTATTTTACTTAATTGAATTTTCTGCTTTGCCAGAAATTTTTGTTTTTGTCCTTGTTACCTATGTATTAATGCTTTATTCAAAGCATAGTTTAAAAAGTTCTTAGATCATTGAGGAAATCTCATTTCTTGTGGTCCTTCTTACGGCCATCATTTTTAATTCTTCAGTCTTTTATACCAGTTGGCTTTCTAGTCAGTTGGATACTTCACTGATTCTGCCTTAATGTTGCCTGTCACATGTATATGCTGCTTTGCAGAGCTGCCAGCACTTTTTGCCGGGTCTTTCATTACCTATCAAGTGATGGCAGCAGCTTCCTATCCTGGGTTTTACCCAACTGTTTGGTTTTTCAGTTTCCCACTGCTGTGTCTTCATCAGCTCTTCTACATATTGCTTTTTTGTTGTTTGTTTTTTGTAGCTCACTTCCTACTGCATTATTCCCCTGCTCAGATTTCTCTGCTCGCATTGAAGACCTCCGTCTTGGGGTTCTAATTTAACTTACCAGATAAGTTCTCACTGCTGTATTACTTTTCTTCTACAAAGAACTGTGTTTTCTGTTTCCAGAATACACTTATTTAGTAGCTTTCCTTTTATTTTTACTGTTCTTAAATCCAACATAATTCTTTTCTTATCAAGAATTTGATTCTTTTAAAATACCACATTCTGATTTTTTTATAGGTATTTTCATACTTTTTACTACGTTGATTCTATTTTTTAAGCTCTGAGGGTAATACATAAGTTTCTGCCATATAACTCTCTTCCATAATGCCTTCTACTTTGTAAGGATTCAAATGTTAATAAAATTACAAAGCTTACTTGACTGTATAGTCATAAAATATAATAAAGCCAAAAGTTTTATTGGCTTTGGAAAGTAGTCTTGAAGTTACTGTATTGAAGAAAGCTCTACAAATAAAGCACTTGCTTTCTTATACTTTTAGGTTTTTGCATTTAAAAGTCTAATCTCAGTAAAATCTCAGGAGTTTGATTTTTTAATGTCCGTCCAGACAGCTGAATTTTGCTATAACTTTATTTGGGGGATTAAAAAAACAGACCACATACCTAAAAATTGACTTATCATGAGTGAGAAGTACAGAATTATTAGGAATGGCATTTTTAATTAAAGCATAATTGTAAATAATTCTTTTTTAATATGTTTGAACATCTGTTGGGTACAAGTTGGTAGAATAACAATGACCTTAAATTAGGAAACAAATAAAAAAAATAGTAGTTCCATATCTTGTTGAACATTCTTCTTTAGTTAGTTTTTAAAATAATAGTTGTTTCTGTAGTTTTTAAGAACTAACACAGCTGTATAGCAATTGGTATCTGTGAATGTGATTTGTGGCAAGTGGGTTAAAAAAATGATCTTAAGAAGATCCCATATTGAATTTATTGTTACCTTTATTGCTTTTGCATTTAAAACTTCATTCTAACATGAAAAATTTGCATTAATGCTTTTAAAAATAAAATTATTTGAAGTAAAGTAAAAAGTTTACATGTTATAGTAAGAGCCATTGTAAGAAGAATAAAAATAATTCACCTTTTCATTGAATAAGCATTTAAAAAAAGGTTGTCTAAGCTTCTCGTTCTTTCTTTTTAAGCTGAGATCAGCTATTGCAAACATATTTGTGACTTGTTTTTAAAAACTGAAGTTTCAACATAAATGTTATTTTAGTTTACAAGTTACACATTATTTAACACTAACAAGCTATCAGAGGTTATCTAGTAAATATGAATATCCTTGATTATAGATCATTGGGTACACTTCTATATATCTGAAAGATTACTACAGGTGGGCAGAAATGCTTGTTAGTTGTTCTTGTGTCAAGTGTAGAAATAGTAATAGTTTAGAGGGAAACGTTATAATGTTTGCTGTTTATTTCTTATTTTGTTAGTTTTCTTATTACAGAGAACAAGAAGGCAATAAGGCAGTTTAGACAGATTTATTAGAAAAGTGGTTTTTAACTGAGTTTTTTGGCGTGTTTATAGACTTGAAGATGAAAAATATTTAAAACATAAAGAGTTTTTCTTAATATGAAAACTTTAAAAATAGTCTGATTTTCACTTAGATTAAAAACTCGATATTAAAATATTTATGCTCAGAAATCCAAGTATAAAATTAGTTTAAAAAATTTAAGGAGTATGTTAGAAGATACTCTGTGCTAGATATACTTATCTAACAAAAATTTTTTTGATGTCTGTATGAAATCCTGATATCTCTTAAGAGTTTCAAAATATTAGTCCTACTTGTTTATGCTTCATATTGTCAAATTGAGACATTTCTTTAATTCTATTAAAGAGTACAAAGTAAGGCAGAAGGAAACTGTTCCTTTGCTAAGATTTGACATTATGTCAATTATTATCAGAAATATATCACTATTGAATTTCTCATGTAATCTCAGTGAATTCAAGCTATTGCATGGTGCTCTTTTCCCCAAGATATAAGATAGTTCAGTAAACTAGACTGGGTGAATTTCATTTATTTACACAAAAGTGGTGTATTACTGTTTTTTTTCTTAAGAGTCCAGCATTTAATTTTTAATTATAGAAGACCACCTGATGAAAACAGTTTCTTTCAATGAGAGATTGTTATTGAATTGTTTGACAAATTTTTTTATTTAAAAATGAGTTGCTACTTAATTTAGTGAATACAGTATGAAAAAACAGAATAAAGAATTGTTCAGTTAACCAATTACAAGGTAGCAAGTATTTGCCTACTTTAAATAACTTATTGCTAGTTTTCATATACAATGATAATTAGCACTTACTATTAGATTATAACACTTGGAAAATCCTTGTTTGATATAAGATTCTCAAACCTGATATCTATAATTGGGATTAGTAATTTCATAGTTTTCTAATATGAATTGAGGATTGGAGGCAAATGCTTTAAGTTTATGTGTTGTAGAGTAAAAAACATTCACAAGATTTATTGCCACTTTAGTGATTTTCAGAGTTGAAAAGAACTAGAGTATTTTGAAACACTTGGGAGCTCTGATAGTGTAGGAACATTGTATAAATTTTATTACTCTAAAGTTGCTATGTATCTAAAATTATAAGTAGATGACTTTTCTATAATGACATAAAGTCTTTTTTCCCCCATTCCTAGAATTCAGATTTTAGTAGTTAATTTCTGTTATACAAGAAGTCCAACTTGAATATAAAGTTAGGATGTCAGTTTATTTTAATGTTCTGGTTTTTGCCTGTATACTGTATTAATCCAGAGCATTTTGTTTAACTCAACCAAAGTGAGGAAGGAAGAAAGAAACTTTGGTTTTCTTCCTTCTTTTTATTGTCAGTTCATTTGTATATTATAGGCATAGTGCCTTTGATCTTAAAAAATCAAACTTTTCTTCATAATAAACTTGAATTTCAAAAGTTTCCCTGTCTTGATGTACATATACAGTTGTTTGTTTTTTTCTTTTTGAATTTTAAAATCCTGATAAATCCTGCAATTTCCTACATTCCAAAAAGGATAAAGTTTCATAAATAGGTCATTACTTTTGATGCATCAAACATTATAGCAAGTAGACTATGTTAGAAAACATAATATAGCAGTATAGAAAATCCTGGGTTGTTTTGATTGTTTGGAACCCATAATTTTGGTTTACATTAAAACACTATTCCAGTTATTAACATATAAATATATCTATAGTTTGTGGCTTAGAAACAAATACACTTTATAAAAAAATGCAAGGATACCTGTGTCAGTTATATTTTAAAGTTATACAGTGTTTTAAGGCTATGTATTTATTCTTTAGAAAATATGACTTACATGAATATCTTCTGATGGACATAATATTGACAAAATATACACATGATATTACCTTAACAAACTGCCATGCAACAAATACATTAAGTAATGAAGAAATTGAATATATATGACCTAATCTAATCTTGACATTTACATTGAAAGTTTACAACATAACCTATACTTAAATTGTTTTTCTTATATTTGGCAGTAATTCATTTTTTACAATTTAAAATTTTGAATGTGGGTTTGGTGAAACTTAGACTTTCCCTAGTCTGTGACAACCTGAGGTACTAAACATTTTTCTCTTATTTCACTATCTTCAAAGGTGAGTTTTTTGTTTCTTTTAGGATCTATCCAAGAGTTGTGTATTACAGCATTATTAGGCATGGGATCAGCTTCTACTATGGAAACAACTCGCTTTTTCATTTTACTTTTTAAGACCTTTTGAAATTTTTGTCTAGTAAATGCATATAATAGAGGGTGAAATATAGTTGTTCCATAACCCATGACTAGAAAACACAACCTTAATTTTACTAAAAGGTCACTTGGGCCTAAACATAAAATGGTGGTATTTAAAACAGAAATTGGTGTCCAGCAGAGAAGAAATGTAGAAATAATCAATAAAGACATTTTGAAGACTCTCTTTTGCCTTTCTCGTCGTTCACGGTGTCGTTTCATAGCTCGCCGGAGAGCGATTATTACAGACACTGAAGTTCTAACACCAAAGACTACATTTCTCCCACCACTGCCTTGTGACATGTCTGTAGTCTCGTGTTGTGTGGTTAGAGAGATTGTCTTTTTCTTTCTTGCTTTCTTCTTCTGCCCTGTTGAGAATCTTGTGCCTATTCGAATATTGAGAGCCTGAAGTATTTTGCTGTATGTGATTAACATCACTATGACAGTGAAAAAGAATATTGGAATCTGTACTAGCAGGTGATAATACATTCCCAGTTCAGTGTAGTATTCATTTGTGCTGACACACAAAAGTGTCTTGTTTTCCCATGTATTTCCACTTTGAAGGCTGAAAAAATTTACCTCAATAAAGGGAATCAGGAAAGAGAAAAACGAAAAAATCCAAATGGATATCATTAGCATTGCAGCTCTGCCCATTGTCAGAATTCGGTTTGCAGGCTTTACAGAGATGTCGTATCTGTCCAAAGTGATAGCGAACACGTTGATTGCTGTTGAGACACTTGCAAAAGATACACAGGCCTCATGGAAACAGCAGATGAGAGCAGTGTTACTCTCCAGTGAAAGCAGAAGGATAACTATAGTTAGAGGAATACATCCCACACAAATGATTACATCAAGTACATGAAGATTCATTGTAATAATGTTACTGACAGAATTGATTAAGTTGGATTTCATGCAGTAAAGTACCAATACGGTGAGGTTGCTGCCAAGTCCCAACACAATTTCTAACATAAGAAATCCGGTGAGAGACACTTGAAAGCTTAATGGATATGATAGTGGTTGGTACATATTGGTGTTGATGTCATCAATGTCATCTCGCACTGTAATGTTAGATTCAGACTGCATGTTGATTTCCAGAATGGGAGAAAAACACATTCTTTTGGAGCAGCTGTTTTTTCCCTAGAAAGTGAAATAGAATAAACTATTTGATATTCAGCAATTTAAATGACGTACAAAACCTGTGTTTATTGTGAAAAAAAATTTTATTGTGTACTTAGTTTAATTTTTAACTTTATAAACTGTTAATGGAAAATGTAGAAATGTCAAGATTACATTGTTTTGATGTAAAAGGAAATTGGTCCATTTGAAGAAATAACTATTGGGGATTGCTTCTATATGGCTTGAAATTATTTAATAAACTAAAAAGGTTTTTCTTATTAGGGTTTTTCAAGGTTATTATTTGAGATACAGTGTATTTTTGTATAATAAAACTACCCAGTATGCAAAAGTAATTTTAGCCCAGTGTTTTAAGATTTCATTTTAAATATTGTAAGTAGGTGGAAAATAAATGCTGTTTTAACATGTTGTGGCACAATTAGTGTAGGTGTAATTATTCCCATGAGATTTCAAATGAACAGGAGAAATCTTCATTTAAAATGATAAATGGCACAGAGCCCTAGTTTGTTTTAAATCACTTTGTCCTTGTTCCTGATTGAAATTCATATTCAGAAGTCTACAGTGTGCTTGGGGATATCTGGAGTTTTTTCCCACTGAAGTAGGAAAATGATAAATATTTCATATTTTGCACTGAACTTTACAAAGAGCAAAAATTGGAAGAAAAAAGACAGTATTTTGAAATAAAACACCACAAACCTTGGTAAAAGAGCACTAATCACTTCTATGAATGAATGATTTGTGACCACACCCTTTCATATCATTTAGAAGGAGAAAATGGAAATTTAATATCACTTAAGAAATAGCCATTTTTGTGATAGTTTAAAAGAATATATCAATTGATTTTATTAAGCAGAATTTTTTTAAATAAAAAATGAAATTTTAGGGAAAAAGGAGTATCTGAAACCCATTTTCTGAGGAATCTATTAAATTTTCACATTCCCTATAAAACCTTTTGTATAAATCACCCAGTATATATGATTTTAAGGAAAATTAAAAAAAAAAAACAACTCTTGCTAATTCATGCATATTTATGTTTTAATATAGAAGTTTAGAGTAATTTATAAAAATAATGTCTGATTTGCTGGGCTAAAATGTCAGTAATTCATATATTAAAATATAAATGATACAACCAACTATATTTCACATTTCAAGTACAGCATTTTGCCTGCAAAACCATAACAAATTATAAAAGCTAACAGTTTTCAGAACTTATGTTAGCCTTTCACTTGTTGTAACCTTTGACAAGTTTTAGAATACAGTTTTATTTATGCATATTATTTTAGAGGTAGTATTTCAGAAACACAAATGCTGATAACATTAATTTCTTTTGAGCTTAATATAAAGTATTACTAAAGGCATATATTTGAGTAAGTGAAAGTCTTAGCCAGCATTGAAATCCTATAAAAATGAGAATTTTATAGTGTGCCAGATTTTCAGAACTGACAGATTAAAACATCAGATCTTTGTCACAGCAGTTAGAAGTGTCAATTTTAGGCAATAACGGAGGGAAAGGCATTGAACTGTAGATCAAGATTCTTTTCTCTTGTAAATGTTAAACAGTGCTGTGGGCTGCATGCATCTTCTGACCTACCTGTTTGTTGTTGCCTTATGGGCCTTTTGGCTCACTATAGCAGTTTTCCACAATATGATAACATGATGTCATTGACAGATTTGGATATGATTTTTTTTACCTGACAACATGAAGTAGCTGTGTTTTATTTCATGTCTTGTAGGAATTCTTTCATTTTTCTCTTCAGTACTTCAACTGCATGAATTGTAAGATTTAGTTGGCTGATGGATTTCTAAAGACCAGTACAAAATACTTGTGTTTGTTTTACCTTAAAAAGTCACATCCGAGAGAAACTTCCTCAAATGATAGGCGTTATGTTTCCCTTTGAGAGAGTTTATGATGATGTTTCTTTATTTTCCAGAACATGTGAAAACAGAAAGGAAACATAAAGTTCCTAGCTTCTAAAATGTTTTTAGACATCCTTTTGTTACAAATGTAAATCTACTTCTATAGCAGTCCTCATTACTTTGAAATGATTTCTTGGTCACATAACTTGCTTTGTAAGTCCAGTCCATGTTCTCTTGATAAAAACCATCTGCTATTTAATTTGGTTTGTTTTCATTAGAAGAGGACACATAATTGGTCATAAAACTCAGATGGAAAAATTCTTTAGTAATATTAATTGATATGAATATCTGAATATTTAGTGCAGAAAAATACTTGATAAAGCCTCATTAGCTTGCTGATAATGTATGTCATTTCTTTTGGCAATCCATGTTTCATTGTTTCTTCAAGAATTGGTGGCTCCACGATTCTGGTAATGTTGTAGTATAAAGTTCTCCTTTAAAAATGCTCACCATTTTGTTTTCAGGGTTTTTCAGTTACATTGTTTTTCATTTTGTGGCTATTTTATATGGCATCTTCTTAGTATTATTACTATTGATGTGTTATAATCCCAGCAGTCATGTAGACCTCTGTTCTCCAGTTTTAACTCCTTAATGTCTTAAAATCATGTGTTGCAAGAATATCCTGCAGTTTATGGTTCAGACAGCTAGGGAGATGGAGATGATGGATCAGATGCATTCTTCATGTTGTCAGTTGTAAATACTGAATTAGCTGCTTTGAGCCCTTGTGAAAAAGAAAAAAAGTAGTTAAGCAATAAGGTTCCTAATAATTTTCAATTAATTGAAAGTTACTTTGGTTGTGCTTATTTAACACCATACACAATATTTGTTATCAAAGTAAGGAAACTGTATGTATAATTAGAGCCATAGCTTATGCATACATTTAAAGGTTTCTTTAAGTAAAAATATTCTCTTTTCCTAACGAAGACTAAAAATTGTTATTCAGTAACAGAGTTAACATTACAGACATTGTGTTTTTTTAAACCAATTTCTGCTCTCATTTTAGAAGTTAAGGTGTATTTTCAGAGATTATGAGCAATTAGCATACATTGAAAGTACTGTCATTCCTTCTTGTCTTTATAATAATTTAACAGTATTTCTTGCTGTAAAATATTATAGCTTGCTTATTAGCACAGGGTTTGAATTTTAACTGGTTAAAACAGATTCCATGATAAATACTATAAATTTCCTTGATGAAATGTTCATGTAGTTGAAATATAAAGGGTGATATAAAATGTAACTGCAAATTAAATAATTTTCAGTGAACATGCCCAATAATAAACTTAAGCTAAAATTGAGTAATAATAGCTAAATAATAAACCTGATTCTTTCAAGAAATATAATAGTTTTTTGAACACTTGAGAAAGACTAGTAATGACATTAGGATATTTAGTAATTTGAAGTGATTTAAAAAGCTGGGATCTTCATCGTGATTCAACAAAGAATATTCTTTATATTTAACATACCGTCCTAAAAAATTACATTTAAAATATACCATATCTTAAATAGATCTAAAAGATACATGTTTAGCAATAAGTAGAATTAAGCAAATAAACTCTTAAAATTTAGGCTGAAATTTTTCAAAGTAATTTTACCCCACTATGCTGGTTCAAAAGCAGCTGAATACTATAATAAGGAGCACAGCTTACCTCTGCTAAAGATTTGAAAGATTCTTGATGTAGTTGAAGCGTTTCCAGTTTTGATTGATTCATTTTGTTCACTGGTTAGTAGAGGACCGGGAAAGAGGGTCATAAACACCTCTTCGGAAGAGACCTTAATGAAAATATGTGTCTGTACTATGCCATTGTTTCAGCAGTACTGCTAATGTATGGAACATGTAGTGCTGCTTGGAGGCTGCTGCAGTCTCTCACTCTTCCTACTGTGGAATCAATAAGCATCTGAAAATACATAATGAAAGTAATTTAACATACTGAAGGCTTCTTGTCTCCAGAGACAACACTTAGATTCAGTCTTTCTAAAAAGGAATGGCACTGCTTTTCAGAGGAAAGCCTGTTCTGGGCAGCTTTTGCAGAATGACAGCCTACCTTGTCGCTTCTCTCCACTGCAGAGAGATGCAGTGCATTCACTAATTTTGATTGGTCAGTTGTATTGGGCTTAAATTGTGCTTCATATGTATAGCAGGGATTTTTCATCCCCCACTGTTTTATATAAGGGTGCTTTTTTAAAAGGCTATATTTATAAATGGTTGTGTGTTGCTCTTAAAAGAACATGAGTAAATCAGTCTTTAAAAATGCATATTCCTTTCTGGTTTGTTGTTCACTTATGCCAAACATCAAAAAATACAGGGAGGTGGCAGGGGGAGGGGGTAAGAAAGAATTACATAGTAAAATGTATATATTCTTTTTAAAGCCTTGGATAATTGCACTTGAAAATATTTTAGTTGTATATATGTTTTAGGTTGAGATTCTTTGTTCTACAAATAGAAAGCCATTGCATCTTTACTGTGAACCACGTTGAATTTCAACTAGTTTGTTTGTATTCAAGTCATTTTCTCTGTGTATTCCAAATTTTTGTGAACATCCAAAGGTGTTAAATATTATTATGACTGCAGTAGTCATTCATTCAGGTATTCATTCATTTCATTCATTCATTCATTCAAAATATCAATAAAACTTGATTTAAGGTTTTTATACCCTACAAATATTCTTTAAAATTCCATTGCTATTTTTAAAAGTATGTAAAGATTTAATCACATGTATTACTTTTGTTATTACTACTCAGCCTTCACCTCTGGTAACCCATTTTGCTTGGTAGATACATACTGGTCATGTGCCATTGTATTTTATTTCAGCTGATTGTTTCTGTTTTTAACATATGTTCTTTTAGTGGATTGCTATACCTTAATATTATATGCAGCTGCATGTTAAAGTTATTGGGTGAATATATTGGTAAAGGAAGTTAATTATGTATCTTCATAAGTTACAAAGCTAAATTATTTTTGGGATATTCTATCAAAAGAATTAAAAGCAATGATGGAAGTAACTTAAAATATTTAAATTTAAATTTAAATTAGTTTAGGTTGTTCAGTTGCTAAGATGTGTCAGACTGAATAATTTTCTGTTTTCAATATTGAACACATTTTATTGAGGAAAATTGTTTTTTTAGACTTGAATATATAATATGGCTGGATTATATATCTCAACAAGACAGAAGACATGTTTCAAATCATTGAATTATTAGAATATTGATTACCTGCTTCCATTATTTTAGGAATATTAATGATCTACATTTTTAAGAAAATGTCTACTAGGTTTTTAATTTATAATTGTAATTATTCTTTATAATTTTGAAAGTCAGTATACATTTTAATGATCTTCCATTGCTAGTGTTTAAGCTGCACATAGAGCTGGCTAAATAATATGTGGATTGTGAGTTGGATTTCCATAGGAGTTGAGAATAATGTGGTAGAAAATTTTGCTGTGAATTTCTGAAGTTTTTTGCACAGCTTTGGGTGGCAGAACTTTGGTAATGATAAAAATTAAAATATTGTTCCACTTTTTGTGCATTTTGAAAGTTGGAGAAAAGGATCTTAGAAAGACAGCCATGTTGAAAGGTTGTGCAGGCGTGCACACACACAGGCAATGTTGTTTGAAGCTTAAACCTAAAACCATAGAAAAGGTAGCATCAGTTGAAACTTATGGTAGAGCTAAGAAGTTTACTAACATACTGGAATACATATAGTGCTTTCCTGCCAGAGAATTGAAGTCTTTGTTTATATTTATCCTCACAATATCACCATAAAGTTGAGGAAACAAAGGCATAGAGAAGTTTAAGGACATGAAAGGAAAGTTAGTAGTAGAGCTGATGCTGGAACTCTGCAAAGCCCCCTCCAACTGAATATAGCTGGCCTTCTCTCTTTGGAAAATTCTGAGGGTTCTTTTGGCTTAAAATTGGATGATTTGGGTTTAGTCACTATTGAATAGTTACATGACTTTCAAGTCATACATTCTCTGTGTCACCATATAGCTTTTACTTTTTAAATTAATGTTTATTTATATGCTTTGTTTAGCTCTCTATGAGACAGTATTTCTAAGCTATACTCAGACTATTTTGAAAAAACATAAATTCTGGAATCTCTCTAAGACATAATGGCAGCAAGAATGTTCAGGTCTAGACAACACTTTTTATTCCCTGTGACTTGTGGTTAGGGATACACAAGATACTACAAGTAATTACTTCTTACTGCATACATTGCTTGGTATAGTTTTCTTTTTGTTTCGTATTTTATTTTTTGGCTGTGCCCCACAGCTTGTGGCATTTCAGTTCCTCTATGAGGGACTGAACCTGGGCCAAGATAGTGAAGGCCGAAATTGTAACCACTAAGCCACCAGGACTCTCCTCTATAGTTTTCTTTTTAAAAACCACAAATTGGTTTGGTGAATATAAGGTTCTCTGATTTCTTAGCAGGATAATTCTAAATTCCTTTGTTTTTAACAAAGAAGAAAATATCTAAACTCCTGGATTGAGAATCAGATTTATTTTTTCATGAAAAAAAATGACATCAAATTATAAATATCAGAATTTACAGGATTCTTCTTTCCATAGAAACAGACTTTCACAGTTTTGTTTTTAATATTTTTTGTGTTCATGTAGGATACTAATTTTGAAAAATGCTGCAATTAGTAATTTAACACCAAATATAAAATTTGTAAAATTTTGTAAAAATCATTTTATAGATTACTTAATTAGTTAATTAATAACCTTGGAAGGCAGTTTAACTTTCCTAATAATGACTAAGCAACAGATATGAATCTAACCTTGAAATAGCTCTATTAAAATCCTTTTTCACAAATTATATTTTTCTTTTGCTTGAAAGCATTTTGATTTTTATTTAGTTTAGAAACTAAAATTCCTGATATGATAGTCTTTGGTTTCTAGTTTTATATATTTGCCTCCTTCAGTTTGGACAACTTTGAGTATGAGAGAGTAATTTACTGTTCACATTTAAATTTACCATTCATATCAGATCATTCTTATCTAGCTTCTGTCTGGTTCTGATGCTGCAGAATTTTTGATGATTTTGAAATTATAAATAAAAAACTCAGTTTTGTGAAATGTTGGAATTAACCACAACTGATGGTGCTTTGAAACTGTTTGCAAAGTATGTATGCAATGTGCTGTGCTCAGTCGCTTCAGTTGTGTCTGACTCTTTGCAACCTGTGGACTGTCGCCTGCCAGGCTCCTCTGTCCATGGGATTCTCCAGGCAAGAATACTGGTGTGGGTTGCCATGCCCTCCTCCAGGGAATCTTCCCAACCCAGGGATTGAACCATACCTCTGGCGTCTCCTGCATTGTAGGCAGTTTCTTTAACCACTGAGCCACCTGGGAAACCCATTAGCACACTAAGACCCCCTAAACCTTGTTCCCATTAGCTCATGGTATCAGAATGTAGAGAAGCAAACCTACAGATCTGTCTCCTGACTACCTTCATAAGGCATGTAACTGGTCTGTTATCAACTACACACCGGCCTCCTGAATGCATGGTTTCTCCAGCCTTGCAGAGCCCCTTAAACTGCTGCTGCAAGCAACACATGCAGTAAGCAAGAGCACCAGTATAAAGACAAATGCTAATTGAATAGTGTCAGAGCAGCATTTCACATACTCCCGTCAAGCACAGGATATGAAGTAAGTGAAGAACAGAGCCTGGAGAAATCATGTCCTAGAACAGGACTGGTAGGCACTGCGAGTGGGCTGTGCAGTAGTGTCCTGTGCACTAGCAGGAAGTCAAGAGATGCACACCATACCCTGTTTCTACCAAGAAATGAGAAGAATGGGCTCTGACAGGAAAATATTCTATCCCTAAATAAAAACAGCATGGGACATGGACTCTGAATGCACATTTGTGGTGTAAAAGAATTTCAGTTCTCTGATTTCATAAAGCAAAAATCTCAAAAAAAAAAAAACAAAAAAACCACAAGTCTTTGTGATTGAGTTTCAGATTAACTGGCACTTTATTTTGCTTAAAACTTAAACATTGTCAGTTTGAGAAGAAATCCACTGTGATATATAGAGCTCCCCATTTTAATTCTATGGTTTCTTCTTTTGATCCTTGGTAAAATTTTTCATCCAAGAAACAGAATAGATACTTACATATATTTAAAAACATGAACCACTAGAGAATGAAATAGGAAATCAAGAAAGATTTAAGTTTTGGCAGCCTTGCTTTTTTTTTAATTCTTTAAAGACTGTAGCAGAATAAAAGGATCACTGGCTCTGCGTCTTCTAGAGATTACAAGTGATGGAACTAAAAACAAACAAACAAATCCATATCCTCAAACAAGGTCAGGTAACCTCAATTCCCTGCCCTGCCCTACAGTAAAAAAACATGAATACCTATAGTAGTATTTTTTTTTAATTCAGGTAGAGAAAGAAGCAATAACTTTAAACTAAAACCTCCTACATTTTTTGATTGCCATTCAACTTGCTACCATTAAGCAAAAAGCAAAATTCTCATAGTGTTTACCTCAAATCTTATTGCTTTACAACTGTGGCATACCCTCCATTAAAAATAAAAAGATGAAGCAGTCAATCCAGTGATTAATTTAACATGGCTTTCATTGAGAAAAGGGGGGACAGGGACGAGGGGGTCATGATGAAGAGAAGACCAATAGACAAAAAAGGTAAATTAAACACACAATGGTTTTCTTTAAGAAAAAAGAAGAAGAAGAAGAAAATGTTATTTTCAACAAGAGGGGAAAAAAGCATTGAAAGCCCATGAGTTAAACCATATTCTATCTTAAGTAGCTTTTCTTTCTTTTTCCCTCTTTTTTTCTTTTTCCTTGTCTCTCTCTCTCTCTCTCTTTTTTTTTAAATTAAAATCTCTCCCCAAACCATCATCACTTTTAATATTGCCCAGACTGGGCTTCATCTTCAGACCCTTCATCCCCGAATTTCTCATGTGGAGGGCTTGAAGATGTTTTCTTTTCTAGAGGACTTTCTGGTTCCTCATCTTCTTTGGGAAGAGGAGTCTTTTCCTTTGAGCCTGTGAAGCTATGGGGCGACCCACTTTCCCTTTGCCTTTCACAGGACTTGGTGTCACTGTGGCCTTTATTTATGTATGCAATAGCAGTTTCTAATTGCTGAAAAATCACTTTTAAGTTGTATTGTTTCAAGGGTACTTTTCAGTGAATACTTAATGTAGCTAACTCTCAACTCTCTAATATTGGAGGCCAAGGTAGAAAGAATTATTTCAGTATACAGCTAATTCAAAATTTTCATTTGGCTTCTCAACTTTAAATTTCTTTCACAGCAAATGTTTTATCAGAAAAATAGAAATAGACCATCTGCTGAAAACTCCCCATCAAATGAGGAGTAACCAGGGTAGTACAAAGTCAACAATATTGGTGATTCATTACTTACAAAGGAGGATAATTGAAAACTGATTATAATTGAATAAAGTACACGCATCAGAATTATATATCTGAACTGAAAAACTCCACAAAGCCTTCTTTCCCATCCTTCCCTACCTCACCTTAGTTGAGCATTTCAATTTTTCGTTTTTATTTTTCACAATATGTAATTGTAAGTCATTTGCCAGTATCTATTATAAAAATAAATATGTGGCATTTCTTTTTGTTTTTCTCATCCAAACCGTGATTTTGGACCCTGTGATTATTACTACTTTTTAATCTCCGTCTGTTGTCCTACTGTTGGCATGTTGTTTTGGAGGCCTGTCCAAATCATTATCACCCCTGACCCAGTTTTCTGGCTTACTCTTTTCACTGCCTGTATCTCTTTTTGCCTCTTTAAATATTATAGGTTTTGTTGACATTTTTCTCTTATATTTCAACCAAAGAATTACACAAACATGTTTGTGCTTTTTTTCACTTCGGTTTCTTTCTTTTTTTTCCTTGTTGCTGCTTCACATATTCTTGTAATTCTGTAGGTTATACAGAATCAAATTCATTTCTATGTTCTGAAACCAAGTCAGTTGATTAACTAGATGCTATATTTAGCAAAGCTATGGCAGATCCCCTCTTCTGTTCTGTTATGGGTCCTTTGCTTATTTCTTCTCCTCCTCTTTTTTTTTTTTTTTTTTAGTGTGGAGAAATGTAGTTATTTTTTGTATACTGACCTTGTGTCCTGCAAATTTACTAAACGCGTATGTTGTTGCTAAGTTGCTAAGTCACTTCAGTCGTGTCTGACTCTGTGTGACCCCATAGACAGCAGCCCACCAGGCTCCCCCGTCCCTGGGATTCTCCAGGCAAGAACACTGGAGTGGGTTGCCATTTATATGTTAGTCTTGAGAAATTATTTTGTGAATTGCATGGTATTTTCTATACAGACAGTTAACGTCATTTGCAAATAGAGAAAGTTGACTCCCTTTTGAACCATGTATAACTTTTATTTCTTATCTTGCCTTATGCTGTGTAGGACATCTGTTACTAGATTTTATATTAGGAGAAAGACTCTGCCATGGACTCTGAGCATTCCTGAAGGTCCTAGGACACGCTGGTGTTGCTGGGCATACTAAGAATGAAAAGACCTGACTATTCTTTCCTTGATCCATTTCTCAAGGATAAAGGAGTTGTGTTTGAAGCTAGCATCCTTAAGTGATGCAATAATAACTCTGCAAAGAGTTTCTTCTGCTTGTTATAAAAGTGGTAAGTTGTCCAGCTTAGTGTTCTTTGGCTGTGATGCAAACCCACTGTATCCAGAGTATCTGCCTAGGCTCCTCTGTCAGGAAGAGTTGGATGGGAAGGTTAACTGTCAGTGACATGATCCCTCATGCTGCTTGCTGTGTTTTGAGTCCTTTGTGTCTGATCCAGGCATCTTAAGCTTTCTGCCAGCATACATGACAGAAACAAGCTAGCTTTCATAGCTTGCAAATAGGGTAAAATCTAGACCCTTCATGATTTTTGACAATTTTGGGAACAAGAGCATAATGTTGACTGAAACATGGCTTCCTACAAAAGAGAAGACAAGGGCCCTTGTGGGCTGGTTTAGAGAGTATGAGATCTGGTAGCAAATGCTCTTGTTTAAGGGGTGGGCTAGGCACTACTGTTTTACCTGTTAATGAGTTTTTAGAAGCTAAGCAGTGAGAGAACTAAACAAAGCTGCCCGAATGGTACTTTGGTTTTTGCTTAGGCTCTAGGCTGTAGGAAGAAAGAATATTATTATACCAATGAGGCAGCAAGCCTCTCAGCCTAGACAAAAGGCAGTATAGCTGTAGCTACTGATTAAGGGCTCCCTAAAGCTAAAATAAAAGGTGCCAGCAATGAGAAGAGAGCGTTGGGTAAACTTAATACATTTTAAGTTCATTTGTTGAGTCTAGGTAGGCAGCCGCTTGAAATTGAATGTAGCTGTGAAGTCTTAGGGAGCAGAGCTACTTTTTCCCTTTGTGCCCTTCGACTCGTCTCCCCCCTTGACTCCAACCTCAGCTGCTTAAAGTAGACACCAAGTGTGGCAGGGACCTCAGGGAGAGGGGAGAGACTCAAACTTTTATAGCTCTGTTGGATAGAGGTGCCCAAGCACTTTCCAACCCTGTCCTGTGGGGGAGAAAGTACAGTAGGTGGCAGGGAGGCTGAAAGCACTGAGAACTGCAGGGTGGAGCTGTCGCAGTGTGCACATGGGCAGATTAACAGCCCCTAGGCTCAGGGGCTTAAAAGAGTTTCGAGGTAGGTGGGAGGAGGCGGCATTGACTCTGGGGTGAGGAGCCAAGCAGAAGAAAAGCCTCCCACCAGCTCAGGCTGCTTCTACAAGCTGGCCTCCTCCACTGCCCTGTACTCCGCCTGCTCCTGGTCAGAAGGTAATGTCTCCTGGCAGCTGAGGCTATAGTCTCTTTTGTGTATGTGTTTAATTCCTTGGTTTGTGTTCCTGCACGGTGCTGAGTGTGTCTTGGGGGGCACCACGACACTCAAATTGAAGAAAAGCTAAAGTGTGGGTGGAGCCTCTGGTCTTATTTAGTGTACTGTTCTGGCTTCCTGTGCCAAATATGTATTTGGTATTAACATTTTTCACATTCTCATGTTGTGAGTGTCTATAAATTCATAGGAGATTGACCCATTCATGGACCCCTGCATGATGCCCTCCCTGGTGATCACCATGTATCATCCTAGGAGGAAAGAAAAAACCTTACCTTTAGTTTAAGAATTTGAGGCTGCTAAAGTGTTCAGGCCATTTCTCAGCACAGCAGTGCCACCTGCCTCACCCAGCTGCCAAGTGCACCTCTTTTGAACAGTCCTACTGCTTAAGGTCTTGTTCAAACCAGACATTTGACCCATAGTTGTCTTGTGACTCTCTGGTCCACTGTCACCATTTGGGGGTAGGTTAACTCAGACTTGACAGCCAACAAGGAAAGGGTCCAATAGACTTAACTGAAAGAAACAAATGAGAGTGGTTTGTTCAAGGGTACAGCTGGCCTGGGCTTAGTGTACTTTTCGTTTTACATAAAGGAATAGAAGTGAACCCTTTTGGGGGAAACTTTTTCTTTCATTCCACCACCTGAAGCAAAGCACTCATTCCCTGGGGCCCTTGATGCACAGAAGTTCCTGTAAGTACATGGGCCTGGCTCACTGAAAGTTTGGCCAAGTTATAAGCTGATGATATTCATCGTGCTGCTGCAGCTGTTCAACCTCAGTGCCAGCTCCAGAAAACTGAGACTGGAGGTGACCACTTTGTTCCACTCTCATAGCTCTGATCAGTGCTTCTCTTGATTAATGTTGTATTTTTACTGACTCCTGGGCTGTTGCCTATAGCATAGCCTTCATAGCATCACTTGGAAGATAGGTTAAAAGCATCTTTCTTTGGGACTGCAAACTGTGGAAACAAATTGCAACCAGCAGTTTTGGTCACTGGAGTGTGTACATCCCAACAGCTGTCATTTCCACTTGGATCTGTTATCAGAAACAGCAAGATATCTGCTTTTTCCTCCCCTAGGAAAATAGTTTTTTTTTGGTTTTTTTTTGCTATTTCCTTTTCCTACCTCGAATGTATTTTCAACAATGTTCAGAAAATGAGAGGTTTTTTATACCCCAATGGTTTTAGGCTTTTATTCTCCCTTATATTAGAGATGGAAGAAAGAACCAAGGCTGAACTTCATGCCTTTCTCTCATTAGCTGCTCTTGTCATTCCAAGCATGAGGGATGCTTTCTTAGACCTCTCACTCTGCACCTGGCCTTTTATTTTCTTTGATGCAAACCTGGAGAGGCTCTGAAGAACCCGTGAACGGGTTGTGGCCTTCATGGGTTCTGTGTTTTCTTGCTGGCACACACTCAGCCTTTAGGAATTTATTAACAATTTTAGCTGAATTATTTTTAATTGTGTCTAGAATTGTTTTCCCGAGGTACTCAAGTGCTCATGTCTACATTTATTTTACAGGGCACCTGTTTTTCCTTAGAGTTTGGGTTGGTTGGTTGATTGGTTACCTTGTTACCTCAGCTCTCCTGGGAGCTATTTACCATGATGATATACATTAACTTAATGACTGTACTTGGTAGATTACCCTTTTAGAAATTGCATGGTTTTATTTAGTTATTTGGACAAGGTATTTTGCCTGTATGTTCATGAGGGATTTTGGTTTGTTCTTTTCTTTTATTGTATTTTCTTTGTCTGGTTTTGAAATCAGGGCAATAATGTTGGGTTCATAATGAGTTGAAAAACGTTTCCTCTTCCTTTAGTTTTAAAAACATTTATGTAAGATCGGTGCTAGTCTTACCTTAATTGTTTAATAGAATTCAATAGAGAAGACAATCCTAAAGGAAATCAACCTTTAATATTCCCTGGAAGGACTGATGATGAAGCTGAAGCTCCAGTACTTTGGCCACCTAATGTGAAGAGCCAACTCATAGGAAAAGACCCTGATCCTGGAAAAGATTGAAGGCAAAGGGAGAAGGGGCCAGCAGAGGATGACATGGTTAGATAGCATCACCAACTCAATGGACATGAATTTGAGCAAACTCCGGGAGATAGTGGAAGACAGAGGAGTCTGGCCTGCTGCAGTCCATGGGGTAGCAAAGAATCAGACACGACTTCGTGACTGAACAAAACAGAGAAAACATATGAGCCAGGAGGTTTTATTTTGTTTAAAGATTTTAATTATAAACTCAAGTGATTTAATAGGTAATAGAAACAGATTTTCTATTTTTCTTTTGTCTGTTTTGGTGATAAGTATCTTTCAGGTAAATTCTTGTATCATTTGAATTGTCAAATTTATTGACATTGATTTGTTTTTCTCATATTTTAATATTTGTACCATTGTACTGATACCTTCCCTTTCATTACCAGTATTGAAAATTTGTATCTTCTTTTTTCTTGGTCAGTTTACCTAGAAGTTTATCAGTTTTGCTAATCTTTTCAATAACCAGCTTTCGGCTTCATGTTCTTAATGAGTAGTGTTCTTATGGTTGTTATTCTGTCTTCATTTTTTTCTTATTTTCATTTTACATAGAGAGCTATACTGACTTTTTTTTCTTTTGTCATTAAACTTTTTTTTTTTTTTCCTGTAGGCATAATTTCTGATGAGAGGTCTGTGATGGATCTTACCTTTGTACGTTGCTATGTAATTTGTCTTTTTTCCTCCGGCCATTTTTAAGATTTCCTTTTTATTTCATTGTTTCCATAGTTTCACTGTGGTTTATGTTGGTGTAGTTTCTTTGTGTTTACCTTCTTTTGGGTTTGCTTATATTCTTGGGTGTGTGTTGTTGCTGCTGTTTTTGCTATTTGTTGTTTTTTTCCATCAGATTTGAAAAAAACCAGTCTTCAAGTACTTTTTCTTTTTTATATCTTTCCTTTTCTTCTGGGACTCTGATAACATGATTTTTGGCCCTTGGTGTGTGTGTTAGTCACTCAGTCATGTCTGTTTGCGATCCCATGGACTGTAGCCCACCAGGCTCCTCTGTCTATGGGGATTCTCCAGGCAAGAATACTGATGTTCCACATATTATTAAGGCTCTGGTCGCTTATATTTTGCAGCTTTAGTTTCGGTAGTTTTGCTGGCTCTGATTTCAGGTTCACTCGTCTTCTCTCTTGTAGTGTCTGATCTGTATTGAGCTCTTCTAGTGAATTTTTCAGTTCAGATACTGTTTTTTCCAGCTCTAAAAGTTTTATTTGATCAATTTTTATAGTTTCCATTTTCTCTTCATTGTGTTCATATTTTTTTAAAAACCTGTGTACATAATTATAATAGATGTTAATATCTTTATCGCTTAATTTCGTCATTCTTTTGCATCTTGGTATTTCTAATAATTTTTGATTGGATACTGGCCATTGTGTTTGAACACTGTAAATGGATTTTGTTTTCTTCTTTTAGTGAATGGTGTATTTTGTTCCTTCAGGTAGTCAAGTTATGGATCAACTTAATTCTTTAGAGGTTTGTTTTAAGCTATATTGAGGCAGTTTTAGAGCAACCTTTAAAAAAACATATGAGAAATGTTGGAGAGGGTGTGGAGAAAAGGGAACCCTCTTACACTGTTGGTGGGAATGCAAACTAGTACAGCCACTATGGAGAACAGTGTGGAGATTCCTTAAAAAACTGGAAATAGAACTGCCTTATGATCCAGCAATCCCACTGCTGGGCATACACACTGAGGAAACCAGAAGGGAAAGAGACACGTGTACCCCAATGTTCATTGCAGCACTGTTTATAATAGTCAGGACATGGAAGCAACCTAGATGTCCATCAGCAGATGAATGGATAAGAAAGGTGTGGTACATATACACAATGGAGTATTACTCAGCCATTAAAAAGAATTCATTTGAATCAGTTCTAATGAGGTGGATGAAACTGGAGCCTATTATACAGAGTGAAGTAAGCCAGAAGGAAAAACACCAATACAGTATACTAATGCATATATATGGAATTTAGAAAGATGATAACAATAACCCTGTGTATGAGCAAAAGAGACACTGATGTATGGAACAGTCTTATTGACTCTGTGGGAGAGGGAGAGGGTGGGAAGATTTGGGAGAATGACATTGAAACATGTAAATATCATGTAAGAAACGAGCTGCCAGTCCAGGTTTGATGCACGATACTGGATGCTTGGGGCTAGTGCACTGGGACGACCCAGAGGGATGGTATGGGGAGGGAGGAGGGAGGAGGGTTCAGGATGGGGAGCACATGTATACCTGTGATGGATTCATTTTGATATTTGGCAAAACTAATACAATTCTGTAAAGTTTAAAAAAAAAAAAAAAAACATATGAGAACCTTTAAAGGAACATTTAGAGGAACTTTTAAAGGAACATTTGAGGAGCATATGAGGAAAGTTTTCTCATATTTTAGTATTTGTAGGATCATACTGATACTTTCTCTTTCCTTAAAGTGAAGTTGCTCAGTTGTGTCTGACTCTGCGACCCCATGGACTGTAGCCTACCAGGCTCCTCAGTGCATGGAATTTTCCAGGCAAGAATACTGGAGTGGGTTGCCATTTCCTTCTCCAGGGGATCTTCCCAACCCAGGGATCGAACCCGGGTCTCCCACACTGTAGGCAGACGCTTTACCATCTGAGCCACCCGGGAAGCCCTCTCTTTCCTTACCAGTAGTGGAAATTTGTTTAGCCTTACCACTAAGGCATAATCCTTCATAGCTTTGTAATGAATTCCCCTTTGTTCAGTGATGTCCTTTCATTTTGGCTTTCCAAGCTGGAATATCTTGCTCAAATATCTCTTTGAGCCCGTAGAGTTGATTGGCTTGCAGATTTTCTAATAGTTCTTCATTTGACCTTTTTGAGTCTTACCATATATATTCATAGCATAATATTCCTTTGAATATTCAAGAAGCCCTATATAGAAATTTCTGGAGCTGTCTCTCTGCTTAGCTTATTTTTTTGTGCCTCAGCTTCTGGCTGCCTCAGCCTTCCTTAACTCAGATTCATCCCTTCAATTCCTCTAGACCCATTGTACTCCACTAGGGTTTTCACTTGGTTGTAGAGCGAAGTGTATTTAGTCAGAAAGACTTGATCATTATTTCACTTCATTTGTTTCCAGGAATTTTAGTCTTGGATTTGCTGTTGTCCAATATCTAAAGATAGTATTTTCATAAATTCTGTCCTGTTCTCTAGGTAAGCCTTGTACTAATTACTCTTTAGCTTGCAAGCAGAAGTTCCAAATTTGTTTTAAATGTTAATTATCATGGAATTTTCTTTTGGCAATTGATTATGAACTGTCTTGTGGCATTCCTTTTATCATGGTCCTAAAATTATTAAAATCTTTAATTTTTACTTTCACGCTTAATTTCTTAAATTACAGTCTTAATTATAGGCTGATAATATTTTGTATCATGTAATTCCATTCTTTCCATTTAAGATGTCTCTCCTGCACAGTTTTCTTTCATGAGTACCTCTGTTAATTTTTTTCCCTGTTGGAGAAGAAGATAACACTGCTGGAAAAGAGATCACAAAGCTATAGAGATTGATGCTTTTGTAGATTTCTGTCTTCTAATCTCTATAGTCATTTCCCCGCTTTCACAGGTGCTATTAGACCAGGGATTGATATTTTTTCTGTAAACGGCCAGATGGTAAATATTTTAGGCTTTTGGAGCCACATACAGTCTGTAATATGTATTCTTTTTTTCTTGCTGACTCTTTAAAGATGTAAAAACCCATTCTTAACTTATATGTTTCGCCTGTGGGCCTTAGTTTGATCACTCTGGACATGGACCACCACACCTTTGTTCAAGGAACTTTTCCCTCTGCCTCATTTTTACCAAAAGACCTTACTTCTTCACGGCGGGGAAAAAAAAAAAAGGAGACTTGAACTTTGTCACCTTCTTCCATCCATCTAAAAGCCTTCCTAGATCTTCGGTTATTTGTCGACCTTTCATTCTGTGTCAAATGAAGAATCATTATGCTATTATTCTTTCATTTAAGCCTAAACCTACTACTTGGATTCCTGTTTCATCCTCTTCCAAGTTCATTTATATCTTGTTCCGTCTTGCTATCATATATGTTATCTTCCCTTGTTCTTCTAACTGTACTCAATCAGTATGTGCATATTTGCTATCTGTCCTGCTGTATTGAATTTATATATTAAAATGTTGATTTTTAAGGGAAAAATCCAAACCATTGGAACAGTCTATCTTAGGTACTTTTAGTTGAACTTAAATTGAAAATATAAAAAGCTTGCTTTTACATGTAATAAAGTATAGAGATATAAGGTGTTTTTATGGTACATACTCATTTCTGGGTTGATTTTGGCCACGTTTTTCTTCATTTTGTAAATTAACAGCTCCTCCCTGCTCCCCCAATGACAATATAAGACTAGTAGATTAGAACATCTCAAGCAAAAATGTTCTGTTACGGGTAGGGATTTAGTTCTTTAAAAAGCAAAACATCAAGTACAGAATTTTTTATTAAAAAAATTTGAAATCAGACTAGATCTAGGCACATTGTGTTGCAAGCATCACCTCACAAATCTGCCAACGCATGTCCTTTCTGAGATTCAACACAGCTGCTGTCCCCACCAATTTCTCTTCTCTCCTCTTCTTGGTAGTGGATTGCATTGGTGTTTTGGTTTATGATAGGGAAAGAAAAAATACAGAAGAATCCCTTCCTCATTTTTCTTATGCTACTGCAGGTTTTAAAAGAACAGTAATGTGAGTTAATTAGCAGTGACTTCTGGCTCATTCTCGTGCTAAGAAACATGAAGGGCATTAGGTGTTTTAAATACACATGAGTCCATTAATGTAAAAAATAAACATTAAAGAATAAGGTTACTTATAAAGAATGAAGACACATTTAAAAAGTACATGTTCTTACAACAATTTGTTCTTTCTTTTTTCTGTAACACAGTTATTCCTCCCCCGCTCCCCACACAACAGATTTGTAATGTAAGAATAGAATCGTGGTTCAGCCTGCAGCTCCCAGAGGTAAAACGCGCAGTACTAGACTTCCATCTGTAGATGTTACTTTTCAGATTTCATGTCATTTTTTTTGTGTTAAATTAAGATTTGAAATCATCTTAAGCTTTCAAGGGCTGTATTTATGTTAGGTTGTTGTATTAAGTGACTACCTCATAGAGAGGTTATTTATACTTTGTAGTAAGACTTTGTATTTGTTAGGCGTATTTGTTATCTTTTGCAGTCGTAAATACTACAGTTTGGCAATGCTTTGAGTCTTTTCAATTTTAATGGCTTGCTTTTGTCTTATTTGATTGTATTTTTCTTTGTAACAGTCTTTTACTCTTGAATTTTACTGTCCCTCCCTCTTTTTAATGGATGTATAATAGCACTGTTTATGAACATTTGATCTATTTGAGTAAATTTCTAAAATTTGCTTTGAATTAGATGTTTTAGATATGTAAATATAACTGAGTTATTAAAAATTGAAGAACAGTGTTGAGTGACCTGAAAGGAATCATAATATAATAATTTAATGTTTTAAAATGCAT
This sequence comes from Bos indicus, assembly GCF_029378745.1. Classification (NCBI taxonomy): domain Eukaryota; kingdom Metazoa; phylum Chordata; class Mammalia; order Artiodactyla; family Bovidae; genus Bos; species Bos indicus. Next base: position 48,817,337 of record NC_091763.1, on the reverse strand, counting down.
GTTTGACCTTACTCTTGGATTTGAGAGTATTTGAGTCTAGAATAAAGAAACACATTTACCAATATTGTAATAGATGTGTCAGATATTTAAATCTGTTGACTCACAGATGAGCTCTTAAACTAGTAGAATCAAAATGTGTGCCATGCTGTTATGCTCTTTTTTTGAACATGTGAGGTACTGAAGATATTTCAGATTAAGTTAAAAATATGGTTGTTTTCACTAGTTTTTGAAAGGAGACCAGTAAGAGGCTTAAGTTACCTGGGGAAATTGTTCTGTGAAAACATTAGATGACTTAACACATTAGGTCGTAAATGTTTTTTACTTGTCTTGGAAGATTCCTTGACTTTAAACTAATTTTTTTCTTTATTGAGACAAGTGTATGAAACACATGTTGGAGTTCCTGATGTTCAGGGAGTCATTTAGTTATAATAACTATATATGTGTGCATCTCCTGCATTGGCAGGTGGGTTCTTTACCACTAGTGCCACATGGAAAGTGCTTCAGTTAATATCTGAACCTAGCCTTGCCTTCCTACCCAGTCTTATATTGGTTAGTTCTTTATATTTATCTAATTTTCATTAATGATATTATGTGTAGTAACTCTCCTAAGGTCATATTTAAAAACTAGGGACTTCTTAAAGTTCCTATCATTTATATCTTTTGAATGTACTATATTAATAAGAGAGATTTTACTCCTGTACTTTGATCTATAATTCTTACTTTTATTCATGGAGACTGGAGTGGACTGTTGTTCAGGAGGTTATTTTAAATGATATCAAAATCACCATAGGAAAGTCTGATAACTCAGCTAGATATTTAACAAATATTATTTAGTACATTTTGTCTGTCAAATAGTACATAAAGTTCTAGGGAAGCAATAAGAAGTTTGTAGTTTAGTAAGAAAGACAAATAAAATACACCATGATGGTACAAAGTAAGTACAGTGCTAAAGGTCCAGTGTGAGATACTGTAGAACCATAAGAGGGGTGGTCTTATGGTGGAAGATGATCAGAGAAAGCTTTCCAGAGGAAGTGGATAAGCTGACATAGGATATTCAGATATTAGCCAGACCAAGGCAATGGGTACTGGTCCAGATTAGTGAAAGCATACCAGACAAAACAGACAGCCTTTCCTAGAAGAGGTTAGAGGAAGAGAAGACAAAGGAAGAGGAAAGGAAGAGGACGGTGGTGAGAGATAAGGCCAGATAGTAGTAAATGGTCATGTAAATTGCAAGCCTTGAATTTGAACTTCTATAGAGGAGCAATGTTGACTTCAGTAAAGGCTTCTAAGTATTAGTAAGAGAATAACATGACAAAAAAAAGAATAACATGGTCAGACTTGGATTTTAGATGGCAATGTCAAATGGATAAGAAGGTGAAGATTGGGAGTGTAATTAGAGACAAGGAGATATAGTGTGTTAGGCAGGAGTTGATGGTGGTAAGAATTATTGTAGTATTAAAGGTGGCACAAAGTAGTAGGATCCATTTTAAGGAGACACAGAGCACTGAGATTTAGTGAGAGGAGTAGGGCTATCTTGCCAAGTTAACTGGGTGGCAGGGCTACTCCCTGATGTGACTCTTGGTTTTTTGTGGGGTAATTTAAAGTGTACATTGGAACTTGTTAATTTTGAGGTGCTTGTTGGACACCCAAATGTAGGTATCCAATAGGGAATCATATGTGTGGATTTGAAGCCCAGGGTGGAAAAAAGGGCATAAGGCACAGATCTGAAAGTTAATTCTATGTATAGTTGGTGATTGAATATGAAGAGTTATGGAGTTGGATCCCCCAAAGGGAGTGGAAGTAAGCCGTACCGCTGAGAAATTATAGTATGTAAGGGGTGGATATAGGAACAGAAGACCACAGAGACAACAGAGGCACTTAGCAGGCACAGGCATTGAGATCAGTTGAACACTGGTGTAAGCATAACTTCCATATGACCCTTTCAATGGAAAAGTCATTTCAGTTGTCAAGTGTAGCTATAAAGCATTTCATGAGTGGTGTCAGAATAAAATAAATGTGTGAAAAATTATTTTTGAAGACTTTGTACTTAGAATAAAAATCTGATTCTTGATCAAATTTAAAACTTTACAAAAGACAAATAGGTGTCATAAATGCAGTTTGGATTTGTAATAACTGAAATTTAATCTAACTCTACCAAGTACTGAGACTTTTTTATAGATAATATATGATTATTGACATAAGTTAAATAATATATGAAAAAATAGTTAGCATAATGCCTGACCAGTTGTATATGTGTGTTTGTAAATATGTGATATATTGACTACCTTATATGTAATCATATATCAGTTCAGTTCAGTTCAGTTGCTCAGTCATGTCCGACTCTTTGCGACCCCATGAATCGCAGCACGCCAGGCCTCCCTGTCCATCACCAACTCCTGGAGTTCACCCAAACTCATGTCCATTGAGTTGGTGATGCCATCCAGCCGTCTCATCCTCTGTCATCCCCTTCTCCTGCCCCCAATCCCTCCCAGCATCAGAGTCTTTTCCAGTGAGTCAACTCTTCGCATGAGGTGGCCAAAGTATTGGACTTTCAGCTTTAGCATCAGTCCTTCCAATGAACACCCAGGACTGATCTCCTTTAGAATGGACTGGTTGGTCTGGTTAATAATTTCAGGGTACTTTTTCTGTCTGTTGTGTAATAAATTAGCTAAAAGTTTAAAACCATCAACATTTATTAAATCACTGTGTTTCTGGGGATGTGGTAGGCAGAATAATGGCCCCTGAAAGATGTTCACATTGTATTTCACAAAACCTGTGAATATATTACATTACCTATTAAAAGAGACTTTGCAAATATGAATAAGATTATCAACCTTGAGATGGAAAGATTATCCTGGATTATCTGGACAGACTCAGTTTAATACATGAACCCTTAAAAGTGAAGAACCTGTCCCAGCTGGAGTCAGAAGAGATTCTAAACTATCCATGTCCTGCTTCTTCCTTTTTCATAGACTTAGTCCTTGAAATTGTGCAAAGTTTCTTTTCCTTATGTGTCGGATAACACATTTGCTCAGATCATGGGTCATAGTTTGGTGTAGAGGGAAAGGGTCTTATTAAATTAATATAATGGTAGACATCATTTTGAGGAGTATTTTGAATTTTTAGAAGTTCACTTATTTTGCTAAGTAAATTTCTGACTGATGGAATTTAAAATGTTTTAGTGAGTGAATAACTTTGGGCAATGGGGGAGATTTTTCAGCATTAGTCATTAAAATTTAGCACATATGGTTTTAAGTAAATGCCAGAAGAAATACAAGTAATATGCTGTGAAAATTCAGAAGATAAATTATTTACAGTTTAGGAGAGTAGAAAAGATGTGTGTAATTAACACCAAAGATAGGACTTTATCAGGATTTTGGAAATTGGAAAGGTGGAAGCATTTAGGGTTAGAGTGTTTAGTATTCCAGTTTGACTAAACTGTAAGCTCTACATTACTGGTTAAATATAGTGAATTAAATGTACAACCTATGTTTCTGCCTCCTCCTTAAAATTCATTAAAATGTCAGTAAAGGACTAAAAAGAAATAAACTCACAAGGACAGGGCATGCAAAAAATGATACAGTAGATGAGAGAAATTAAAGAATTTTGATATATGAAAATCAGATAGCTGAGGGGTGATTGAATTTTCAAAGGGTATAAAGTGGAAATGTAAATACCTGCAAAGGGTGAAGCCAGGAAGAAGCTTGTCAACCCATAGAAATTTGCAAGACTCAGGATTAGACATGACCTAGCTCTTGAGGAGAAGGCAATGGTGACCCACTCCAGTACTCTTGCCTGGAAAATCCCATGGATGGAGGAGCCTGGAAGGCTGCAGTCCATGGAGTTGCTGAGGGGTGGACAGGACTGACCAACTTCACTTTCACTTTTCACTTTCATGCATTGGAGAAGGAAATGGCAACCCACTCCAGTGTTCTTGCCTGGAGGATCCCAGAGACGGGGGAGCCTGGTGGGCTGCCTGCCATCTATGGGGTTGCACAGAGTCTGACATGACTGAAGTGACTTAGCAGCAGCAGCAGCAAAAGCTCTTGAGGATGGAGTGAGGGATGGTGGGATTAGAAAGAAGGGGCTATGTTGAATTTTTTATAAGTCACCACTTAGAACTTAGAGAAAAGCAGTTTGGTGTTGGAAAATAGGTGCATTGACTAGTAATATTCCCTTTATTAGCAACTAAACATTCCCTAAGATCCATTCATATGGTCATTTGAAGGTTATCAGGACAGATATGGAATAACTGCAAAATAGTTATGTTGTATGCTTAGTCGCTCAGTCATGTCCAACTCTTTGTGACCCTATGGACTGTAGCCTGCCTGGTACCTCTGTCCATGGGGATTCTCCAGGCAAGAATACTGGAGTGGGTTGCCATGCCCTCCCCCAGGGGATCTTCCCAACCCAGGGATTGAATCCAGGTCTCGCGTTGCAGGCAGATTCTTTACCAGCTGAGCTACCTGGGATGCAAAATAGGATGGTGGCTCTAAATCTAGGGAAGATAAAAGAAAATGAAGTAGCATTCTGGCACTGTTTAGTTCTCTTTGGGGTAAATCATTTCTCATCCTTAATGGTAAAGCCCTGTTGGTTTTAGCCCTGGGTTTTCTTCTTACCAGAATCTGCTTTGAATAAAGTGTTTGCATGGTAAATCTCCTCTCTAATTGTGTGTTGTAAGACTATAATCTTGTTAAAGCAGTTCTGGGCTCATCCATCATGATAATGGCCACAAATATATTTCAGTCACTTTATAAGTGTGTATGTGTGAGAGAGATGTGTGGGAAAGAGATGGAGTGTGTGTGTGTGTGTGCGCGCGCGCGTGCACGCTTAGTAAAGGAAACTTCTGTTTTCTTCATGCTTTTCTACCCTGTTTTCCTCTCTGCTTCATACTGAGCATATGCATACACATTCTTCTTTGCTTCTTTTACCAGAAGGAAGAACTAAAACTAGTCTATGCTGTAGCTGCCAGAAGTTTTAATTCCTTTACTGATTTCTGTGGAAGAGTTTAGAATTAAGACTTACCAGAATTAATCTGGTAATTAATTTAAACAAGTATTTATCAAAGTTCTCCTCTTAGATATAGTCCTAACCTCTGGGAATAACCTTGTGGCCCAGACAGTAAAGAATTCGCCTGCAATGCAGGAGACCCAGGTTTGATCCCTGGGCAGGAAGATCCCCTGGAGAAGGGAATGGCAACCCACTCCAGTATTCTTGTCTGGAGAATTCCATAGACATAGGAGCCTGGAAGGCTACAGTCCATGGGGTTGCAAAGAGTTGGACATGGCTGAGCGACTAACATAACTAGGAATATCACAGCCACATTTCTACTCTCAAGGGAATTACAGGCATGATATATGGGGCAGTTTGATAAGTAAATAATACAATATGGTGCTTTTTACTGATATGGGGAATACTGAGGGAGGAACAGATATATGGGGGAAATGACAGTTCATCTTAGACATAATTAAATTTGGAATACCTTTTAGCTACTCAAGAGGAGATGATTCAGTAAGGGAATTCAGTGGGAAGTTTGGGGTTGAGGATATAAATTTAGGGTCAGTAGTATGTGGATGGTAATGATCCTAGAAACTGAACTCTTCTTCAGCAAGAGCATAGGCCTCTTTTCTGGTCCTGTCATCCATTGTCTATCCCCTTTGCAGTTCACTTTACCATACTTAGACTGCTGCTCTCTTCCTTCCCATCACTCTCCTCTTTCTGCTCTTCTTCCTCCTCCCCTTCCCCTCTCCTCCTTGTTTCCAGCCTGTCTCATTCTGAAATCATTTTGGCACATTCCTCTTTTGCTCAGTTTTTTAGATTCTGGTAAAGTACAACCCATTCTGACTATTCTCTCATGCAAGATCCTGTGCCTCATAATTTCCAACCTGTTACCACCATGTGTGTGCTCAGTTGTGTCTGACTCTTCACAGCGCCATGGACTGTAGCCTTCCAGGCTTCTCTGTCCATGAACATTTTCCAGGCAAGAATACTGGAGTGGATTGACATGTCCTTCTCCAAGGAATCTTTCCGACCCAGGAATTGAACCTATGTCTGTACTCTCCTGCGTTGACAGGCAGATTCTTTACCCCTGAGCCACTTGGGAACCCATTGTGATTTAATTAATACCTTGAGTTCAGAACGACATTTTCTCTGGCCTCAACACTGTAAGCCTCTACTTTGTGGAAACCTTGTGGATAAAGGAAAGGAATAAAACATTCTGCCTGTGTTGGATGCCTTATGGATACTTGATAGCCCAGAAAACTCTCTCCTTGTTAGAAACCTTGGAAACTGTGGCTTTGGGAGTGAGGGGGGAATAATGGGGCATCTAGCAGTGTTTAAAAAGGATATAGCATCATCACAGGAAAGTTGAGTTTGAGGACTGCGAATTTAATTCAGTATTGGAATAATCAGTTAATTACATTTGACAATTAAAATGACAAAATAAAACATTATATAGATGGAGAAAAAGTACTCAATATATTAACATCTTCTTAAAATAAAAAGTTATGGTAACAAGAAATAGTAGGGGGTGTCCTTAATCTGTGATGAATATCTGTAAAACAAATGGGAGGAGAGCTAAGTTTCAGTTGGAATAATAAGGTATAAATTTGTTTTCTTCATACAGTTTGTGACTTTCTATATTTCCTCTCATGGTCTTTTCTTTTTAAGTACTTAAGTCATAGTTTGTAATTACTCATTTGTCAGTACCATGTATCAACACTTCATTTAGCTCTGGATAACATACACCTTGACGTTGTTGTTCAGTCGCTCAGTCGGATCTGACTCTTTGCAACCCCATGGACTGCAGCACACCAGCCTGCCCTGTCCATCACCAACTCCTGGAGTTTGCTCAAACTCATATCCATTGAGTCAGTGATGCCATTCAACCATCTTGCCCTCTGTCGTCCCCTTCTCCTCCTGCCTTCAATCTTTCCCGTCATCAGAGTCTTTTCCAATGAGTTGGCTCTTTGCATCAGGTATTAGTAGAGCTTCACTTTCAGCATGAGTCCTTTCAATGAGTGTTCAGGACTGATTTCCTTTAGGATTGACTGGTTTGATCTCCTTGCAGTCCAAGGGACTCTCAAGAGTCTTCTCCAACACTGGAGTTCAAAAGCATCATTCTTCAGTGCTCAGCTTTTTTTCTGGACTAACTCTCACATCCATACATGACTGCTGGAAAAACCATAGCTTGGACTAGATGGACCTTTATCACCAATGTAATGTCTCTGCTTTTTTAATACTCTGTCTAGTTTTGTCACAGCTTTTCTTCCAAGGAGCAAGCATCTTTTAATTTGATGACTGCAGCTACTGTCTGCAGTGATTTTGGAGCCTAAGAAAATAAAGTCTGTCACTGTTTCCATTGTTGTCCCATCTATTTGCCATGAAGTGATGGGACTGGATGTCATGATCTTAGTGTTTTGAATGTTGAGTTTTTAGCCAGCCTTTTCACACTCCTCTTTCACTTTCATCAAAAGACTAATTCCTCTTTGCTTTCTGCCATTTGGGTGGTATCATCTGCATATCTGAAGTTATTGGTATTTCTCCTGGCGATCTTGATTCCAGCTTATGCTTCATCCAGCCTGGCATTTTGCATGATGTACTTTGCATATAAGGTAAATAAACAGGGTAACAATATACAGCCTTGACATACTCCTTTCCCAATTTGGAACCAGTCTGTTTTGTTCCATGTAAGCTTCTTACTGTTGCTTCTTGACCTGCCTACAGGTTTCTCAGGAGGCAGGTAAGATGGTCTCGTGTGCCCATCTCTCTAAGATTTTCCACAGTTTGTTGTGATCCACACAAATGCTTTAGTGTAGTCAATAAAGCAGATGTTTTTCCAGAATTCCCTTGCTTTTTTGATGATTCTGCAGATGTTGGCAATTTGATCTCCTGTTCCTCTGCCTTTTCTAAAGCCAGCTTGTACATCTGGAAGTGCTCAGTTCACATACTGTTGAAGCCTAGCTTGAAGGATTTTGAACATTAGCCATACATACCATGGCTTAAAAGTAACAGGTGCATCATTCTCATGTAGTAGTTCAAAAGTGGTATAAAGCAACTGTGGATAATGTCAAGGAACCAAGTTTCTTCTGTTTTTCTATTCCACCATTCTTATTTTTATCCTTAAGGCCTCAGTAAGATTGCTGCAGTTCGAAATATCACATCTTTGTTCCAGGATGTTCCTTTACAAAGGAAAAGGTGTAGTCTATCTGAGGAAGTAAAACTTGCTCAGAAATCGTTGACAGATTGGGTAACTCACTGCCCTGAACAAAACTGAAGTTCTGTTAGTAATGAAGAAGGGAAAAGTAGATATTGGTTTGACAACCTGCAGTGACGGCTGTTAACAGAAATCAATACTTAGAATACTACTGTTATGGGAAAATAGGAATTGTCATTTCCATGAGGAATATCTGATTCTTTTATTATTTTAAACAAAGCATTTTAGGATACATGTTAAAATGAAGCTTTTAATCTAATAAATAATATTTAAGACATGATAAAGAAAATAGGCATATAAAATCATGTTAAAGTCTTACAGTTTCTATCTCAACAGTGAGATCTAGAGGTACAGTTTTTACACAGTGGCTATTCAGTAATAATTATCCAGCAAAAAGAAAGACATATTCAATTCGGTTCATTCACATTGGGTATGGGTAAGAATTTCCTTTAAAAATTTTTTTAAAAAATTGATTTATTTTTTAATTGAAAGATAATTGCTTTACAGAATTTTGTTGGTTTCTCCCAAACATCAACATGAATTAGCCATAGGTATACATTTGTCCCCTCCTTCTTGAACATCCCTCCCACCTCCCTCCCCATCCCACCCCTCTAGGTTGTTACAGAGCCCCTGTTTGAGTTCCCTGAGTTATATAACAAATTCCCATTGACTATCTGTTTTACATGTGGCAATGTAAATTTCTATGTTACTGTCTCCATACGTCTCACCTTTCCTTTTTAAGGATGAATAATATTTATGTACATACCACATTTTCTTTATCCCTTTATCTCTTTGAACATTTGGGTTGCTTCACTATTTAAATATTGTAAATAATGCTGCTGTGAACATAAGTATACAAATACTTGTTCAGGTTTCTGCTTTAGAATCTTCTGGGCTTACACTATAGTTGGTCAATTATATGGTAATTTTATGTTTAGTCTTATGAGAAACTGCTGTGCTATCTTCCACAGAGGCTGCCCCAGTTTGTATTCCCACCAGTAATGTAGAAGGGTTGCAGTTTTTCAATATCCTCTCCAACAATTGTTATTTTGTTTTATTTTTTCTTTCAAAGTTGTGGTAAGAAAAACATAACACAAAATTTACCATCATCATCATTTTAAAGTTTATAGTTTAGCAGTGTTAATTGTATTCTCAGTGTTGTGCAAAATAAAATTCTATACCCATTAAACAACTTATTTCAGCCTACCAACTCCTGGCAACCACCATTCTTTCTGTTTCTATGATTTTTAACTGTAAATGGAATCATACAACTTTTGTCTTTTTGTGTCTTAATGTTCAAACTATATCCATGTTGTAGCATGCGACAGGAATTCCTGCATTTTTTTTTAAAGTCTATTTTATATTTTAGTCAATGTATATACCACATTTCCTTTATCCATTCATCCATCAGTGGACACTTGAATTGCTTCCACCTCTTGGTTATTGAGAATAAGGCTGTAGTGAATATGAGTTTGCAAATATGTTTTCTAGGTTTTGTTTTCAATTTTTTGGATATATTTCCAGAAATTAGATTACTGGATCATATGGTAATTCTATTTTTAATTTTTTTGTGGCTTTTCCATACCATTTTCCATTGCGGTAGCCCATTTTACATTCCCAGTGATGGTACACAAGGTTTCCAATTTCTTCACATACTTGCCAACACTTATTTTCTGTTTTTTGGTAGTGACCATCATAATGGATATAAGGTGATATCTCATTGTAGTTTTGATTTATATTCATCTAATGATTAATAATGTTGAACATCCTTACATATGCTTGTTGGCCATTTGTATATCATCTTTGGAGAGGTGTCTACTTAAGTCCTTTGCCCTTTTTAAAATTGAGTATCTTTTGGTTAGTGTTGTTCAGTTGTAGGAGTTCTTTACCAATTTAAAATAATAATCCCTTATCAGATACATGATTTACAAATATTTTCTTCCATTCTGTAGGTTGCCTTTACACTTAGTTCATTGTGTCCTTTAATGCATAGAAGTTTTTATTTTTGATGTAGTACAATTTTATTCTTACTTGCCTGTGTTTTTGGTGCCATATCTTAGAAATCATTGTCAAATCTAGTGTTGTGAAGCTTTATCCTTTGTTTTCTTTTAAGAGTTTTTATAGTTTTAGCTCATACTTTTAGGTCTTTAATCCATTTAGAGATAATTTTTGTGTATCATGTAGGATCAGGGCCCAGCTTCATTATTCATGTGAATGTTGAGTGTTCCCAGTTTCATTTACTATAAAGACTATTCTTTACTGTACAGACTGGGCTTCCCTAGTGGCTCAGATGGTAAAGAATCCACTTGCAATGCAGGAGTCACTGGTTCAGTCCCTGAATCGGGAAGATCCCCCTGGAGAAGGAAATGACAACCCACTCCAGTATTCTTGCAATGGACAAAGAAATCCCATGGACAGAGGAGCCTGATGGGCTATAGTCCATGGGGTGGCAAGAATTGGACATGACTTAATGACTACCATTCTTTCCCCACTAATAGCCTTGGCACCCTACCCTTGTAATAAATCACTTGACCATATGTGTCATGGTCTGTTTGGGGCTTTCTGTTTTATTCAGTTGGTCTGTATGCCTATTTTTATGCCAATACCAATAGTTTTGATTAGTGTAGCTTTGTAATAAGTTTTGAAATAAAAAAGTATGAAAACTCAAACTTTGTAATTCTTTTTCAAGATTGTTTTTGGCTATTCAGAGTCCCTTGAGATTGCATATGAATTTTAGATGACCTTTTCTGTTTTTGCAAAAAGTGCCATTGGAATTGAGATAGGGATTACATTGATTCTGTAGATCACTTTGAGTAGTATTTCTATCTTAATACCATTAAATCTTCCAATTCATAAACACTCAGATGTCTTTTCATTTATTTTGTGTCATCTGAATTTCAGTAGCATTTTGTAGTTTTCAGAGTATAATTTTTTTTCTCCTTCATTAATTCCTAAATAATTCTTTTTTTTCCTTTTGATGCTAGTGTAAACAGGACTGTGTTTAAATTTCCTCTTCAGATTATTTGTTACTGGTATACTGAAATGCAGTGTTCTTTGTTAATTTTGTATCTTTGAACTTTGGAAGAAGTCATTTGTTAGTTCTAACAGGTTTTTTGGTATTAACACTTCAGGGTTTTATTTATCAGATCATGTTTTTATGAGCAAAGATAATTTTGTTTCTTCCTTTCCAATTTAGTTGTCTTATATTTCTTTTTCTTGTCTAATTGCTTTTTCTGGGACTTCAGTACTTTATTTTCAGTACTTTATATTCAATTGAATATAAAGCTTTTTGTAGAATTTTTGCTGCAAAAATGATACTTATACATACATACATCCGATCAGATCAGATCAGTCGCTCAGTCGTGTCTGACTCTTTGTGACCCCATGAATCGCAGCACGCCAGGCCTCCCTGTCCATCACCAACTCCCGGAGTTCACTGAGACTCACGTCCATCGAGTCAGTGATGCCATCCAGCCATCTCATCCTCTGTCATCCTCTTCTCCTCCTGCCCCCAATCCCTCCCAGCATCAGAGTCTTTTCCAATGAGTCAACTCTTCGCATGAGGTGGCCAAAGTATAGGAGTTTCAGCTTTAGCATCATTCCTTCCAAAGAAAGCCCAGGGCTGATCTCCTTCAGAATGGACTGGTTGGATCTCCTTGCAGTCCAAGGGACTCTCCAGAGTCTTCTCCAACACCACAGTTCAAAAGCATCAATTCTTCGGTGATCAGCCTTCTTCACAGTCCAACTCTCACATCCGTACATGACCACTGGAAAAACCATAGCCTTGACTAGATGAACCTTTGTTTGCAAAGTAATGTCTCTGCCTTTGAATATGCTATCTAGGTTGGTCATAACTTTCCTTCCAAGGAGTAAGCGTCTTTTAATTTCATGGCTGCAGTCACCATCTGCAGTGATTTTGGAGCCCCCCAAAATAAAGTCTGACACTGTTTCCACTGTTTCCCCATCTATTTCCCATGAAGTGATGGGACTGGATGCCATAGAGTACTATTATTTTTCTCTTACCAATCATGATACAGTGGTATCAAGTGAGTAATAGTTACATAACCACAATAGTAAAAGATGTTTATCAGTTTTCACAATCAATAGCCAGACAAAAAACAAAAGATAATTATAATTGCAAGCCATAATGGGAACATGACAGTAGAAAATAAATACACATAATTTGGGGGTCAAGCAGACTAATGTGATAATATGTGGAAGTGAATACATGCATAAGTTTTCATCTACTCAACCAGTCTATGTCTTTTGGTTGATACATTAATCCATTTACATTTTAAGGTAATTATCAATATATATGATACTATTGTCTTTTTTATTTTTTTAAATTGTTTTAGGTTTATTTTGTGTAGGTCTTTCCCTTCACTTGTGTTTCCTGCCTAGAGAAGTTCCTTTAGCATTTGTGGTAAAGGTGGTTTGGTGGTGCTGAATTCTCTTAACTTTTGCTTGTCTGGAAAGCTTTTGATTTTTCCATCAAATCTGAAGGACAGTCTTGCTGGATAGAGTATTCTTGGTTGTAGGTTCTTCCCTTTCACCACTTTAAATATATCATGCCATTCCATTCTGGCTTGTAGAGTTCCTGTTGAGAAATCAGCTGATAGCCTGATGGGAGTTCCCTTGTATGTTGTCTTTATTCCCTTATTGCTTTTAATATTTTATCTCTGCCTTTAATGTTTGTTGGTTTGATTACTATGTGTCTTGGTGTGTTCCTCCTTAGGATTAGCCTTCCTGGGATTTTTTGTGCTTCCTGTACTTGATTGACTATTTCCTTTGCCATGTTCAGGAAGTTTTTAGCTATTATCTCTTCAAATATTTTCTCAGGTCCTTTCTCTCTTCTCCTTCTGGAACCTCTATAATGTGAATGTTGTCCCCGAGGTCTCTTAGGCTGTCTTCATCTTTTTCATTCTTTTCTCTATATACGGTTCTGTGGCAGTGATTTCCACGATTCTGTCCTCCAGGTCATTTATCCATTCTTCTGCCTCAGTTCCTCTGCTACTGATTCCTTCTAGTGTATTGTTCCTTGGAAGAAAAGCTATGGAAAACTTAGAAAGCATATTAAAAAGCAGAGACACTACTTTGCTAACAAAGATCCGTCTAGTCAAAGCTATGGTTTTTACAGTCAGATCAGATCAGATCAGTTGCTCAGTCATGTCCGACCCCATGAATCGCAGCATGCCAGGCCTCCCTGTCCATCACCAACTCCCGGGGTTCACTGAGACTCACGTCCATCGAGTCAGTGATGCCATCCAACCATCTCATCCTCTGTCGTCCCCTTCTCCTCCTGCCCCCAATCCCTCCAAGCATTGGAGTCTTTTCCAATGAGTCAACTCTTTGCATGAGGTGGCCAAAGTACTAGAGTTTCAGCTTCAGCATCATTCCCTCCAAAGAAATCCCAGGGTTGACCTCCTTCAGAATGGACTGGTTGGATCTCCTTGCAGTCCAAGGGACTCTCAAGAGTCTTTCCAACACCCTCTTCCAACAACACAAGAGAAGACTCTATACATGGACATCACCAGCTGGTCAACACCGAAATCAGATTGATTATATTCTTTGCAGCCAAAGATGGAGAAGCTCTATACAGTCAGCAAAAACAAGACCAGGAGCTTACTGTGGCTCAGACCATGAACTCCTTATTGCCAAATTCAGACTTAAATTGAACAAAGTAGGGAAAACCACTAGACCATTCAGGTATGACCTAAATCAAATCCCTTATGATTATACAGTGGAAATGAGAAATAGATTTAAGGGCCTAGATCTGATAGATAGAGTGCCTGATGAACTATGGAATGAGGTTCGTGATATTGTACAGGAGACAGGGATCAAGACCATTCCCATGGAAAAGAAATGCAAAAAAGCAAAATGGCTGTCTGGGGAGGCCTTACAAATAGCTGTGAAAAGAAGAGAAGTGATAAGCAAAGGACAAAAGGAAAGATATAAACACCTGAATGTAGAGTTCCAAAGAATAGCAAGAAGAGATAAGAAAGCCTTCTTCAGCAATCAATGCAAAGAAATAGAGGAAAACAACAGAATGGGAAAGACTAGGGATCTCTTCAAGAAAATCAGAGATACCAAAGGAACATTTCATGCAAAGATGGGCTCGATAAAGGACAGAAATGGTATGAACCTAACAGAAGCAGAAGATATTAAGAAGAGATGACAAGAATACACAGAAAAACTGTACAAAAAAGATCTTCATGACCCAGATAATCACGATGGTGTGATCACTGACCTAGAGCCAGACATCCTGGAATGCGAAGTCAAGTGGGCCTTAGAAAGCATCACTACAAACAAAGCTAGTGGAGGTGATGGAATTCCAGTTGAGCTGTTTCAAATCCTGAAAGATGATGCTGTGGAAGTGCTGCACTCAATATGCCAGCACATTTGGAAAACTCAGCAGTGGCCACAGGACTGGAAAAGGGCAGTTTTCATTCCAATCCCAAAGAAAGGCAATGCCAAAGAATGCTCAAACTACCGCACAATTGCACTCATCTCACACGCTAGTAAAGTAATGCTCAAAATTCTCCAAGCCAGGCTTCAGCAATATGTGAACCGTGAACTTCCAGATGTTCAAGTTGGTTTTAGAAAAGGCAGAGGAACCAGAGGTCAAATTGCCAACATCCGCTGGATCATGGAAAAAGCAAGAGAGTTCCAGAAAAACATCTATTTCTGCTTTATTGACTATGCCAAAGCCTTTGACTGTGTGGATCACAATAAACTGTGGACAATTCTGAAAGAGATGGGAATACCAGACCACCTGATCTGCCTCTTGAGAAATTTGTATGCAGGTCAGGAAGCAACAGTTAGAACTGGACATGGAACAGCAGACTGGTTCCAAATAGGAAAAGGAGTTCGTCAAGGCTGTATATTGTCACCTTGCTTATTTAACTTCTATGCAGAGTACATCATGAGAAATGCTGGACTGGAAGAAACGTAAACTGGAATCAAGATTGCCGGGAGAAATATCAATAACCTCAAATATGCAAATGACACCACCCTTCTGGCAGAAAGTGAAGAGGAACTCAAAAGCCTCTTGATGAAAGTGAAAGTGGAGAGTGAAAAAGTTGGCTTAAAGCTCAACATTCAGAAAATGAAGATCATGGCATCCGGTCCCATCACTTCATGGGAAATAGATGGGGAAACAGTGGAAACAGTGTCAGACTTCATTTTGGGGGGCTCCAAAATCACTGCAGATGGTGACTGTAGCCATGAAATTAAAAGACGCTTACTCCTTGGAAGGAAAGTTATGACCAACCTAGATAGCATGTTCAAAAGCAGAGACATTACTTTGCCAAAAAAGGTCCGTGTAGTCAAGGCTATGGTTTTTCCTGTGGTCATGTATGGATTTGAGAGTTGGACTGTGAAGAAGGCTGAGCGCCGAAGAACTGATGCTTTTGAACATACATACATACATACATACACACACACACACATACACACACACACATATGTAGGTACAAGGTGGCAAGCTGTCGTCCATAGGGTTGCAGAGAGTCAGACAAGACTGACACAACTTAGCATACATGTGCAGAGTATATATAATATGGTATACTTCATTTTGTTGTGCTTTGTGTTAGTGTGCTTTAGAGATACTGTGTTTTTTTGTTTTTAACAGATTGAAACTTTACAGTAACCTTGTGTTGCCAAATAATGGTTAGCTTTTTCTTTTTTTTAAGCAGTGCATTTTTTTTAAGTTAAGGATATGTGCATAACTTTATATGCCCTGGAAAGCTAAAAAAATTTGTTTGACTCCCTTTATTGTGATATTTATTTTATTGTGGTAGTTTGAAACTGAATCCACAATATCTCCTAAGGTTGCCTCTCTAAACATTATGTCACTTTCGAAATCCTCATTTTTCTAGTTTGACTTGTTATTTAAGGAGGAAAGACACTTTTCATCAAGAGGCAGCTTTTCTTAACGAGGGTAGTTGGATATCTTTTTTGAGAGTAATTCTTGATTTACTTGAGATACTTACACTGAAACTGTTGCCTTTTATTAAGTGTATTATAGTGTTTGCCTTCTGGGCTATCTTCCAGTTATATTATTTTAGTATTCTAAGATTATACCCATAGTGCATTCGATGGTTCCATCTTGTTTACTCCATATGTGCGTGCACGTGTGTGTGTGATATGTCAGTTTTGAACTGACGTAATGTTACCTGGCATGGTGTATTTTATCAGCTTAAATTTTATTTTCTTTTAGCAGTGTTTTTTGTCTGCTCTCCTTGTGCTTAATTTTTCAACTTTCTTTGACTAAAAAGCAACTAGTTTTAGAGCATACTTTGGGCTTTTCACTTGACATATTCTTCTTGATAATTCTTTTTGTACTTAATATTTAATGCTTATGCTGAAGTATATATGGGGGAAATAACTTGATTTCTTAGATTTGCCTAAAATGCTTCAGCAAAACAAATAATGGAGTGGGGATATGGACAAAATACAATTAATTAGATAATGAGAGTTGCTGAAACAGGGGGCTTGTTATACCATTTTCTCTTCTTTTTAAGAATTTTCATGATAAAATATTAAAGAAAATCCACAGAATTGCTGTCCAAAATAACAGTTCTTTAGACTTTGTTTGGAGGTTCAACCTTGTTTAAAAATTAGTATAGCAAATAGTAGGACTTTTATAGTAAATAACAATACCTCAATGGTAAGATAATTGAGTTTGATGCTCAAAATGAAAGTAGGCTGTCTTTTATATATTGTATTCTCTTTACTTCAGTGAACGTTTTTCATCTTACTATTTTGAAAGTTTTCAAACTAGAGCAAAATTGAGGAAATAATAAAATGGATCCCCTTATTTTATAACCTGGATTTCAGTTGAGTTCAGTTCAGTTGCTCAGTTGTGTCCTACTGTTTGCAACCCCATGGACTGCAGCATGCCAGGCTTCCCTGTCCATCACCAGCTCCTGGAGTTTGCTCAAACTCATATCCGTTGAGTCAGTGATGCCATCCAACCAAGTCATCCTCTGTTGTCCCCTTCTCCTCTTGCCTTCAATCTTTCCCAGCATCAGGGTCTTTTCCAGTGAGTCAGTTATTCACATCAGGTGGCCAGAATATTGGAGCTTCAGCCGCAACATCAGTCCTTCCAATGAATAGTCAGGACTGATTTCCTTTAGGATTGACTGGTTTGATCTCCTTGCAGTCCAAGGGACTCCCAAGAGTCTTCTCCAACACTACAGTTTAAAAGCATCAGTTCTTTGGTGCTCAGCTTTCTTTATGGTTCAACATTACATGAGTACTGGAAAAACCATAGCTTTGACTAGACGGACCTTTTTTGGCAAAAAAACATCTCCGCATTTTAATATGCTGTCTGGGTTGATCAAAGGTTTTCTTCCAAGGAGCAAGCGTCTTTTAGTTTCATGGCTACAGTCACCGTCCAGAATGATTTTCGAGCCCAAGAAATTAAAGTCTGTCACTTTTTCCATTGTTTCTCCATGTATTTGCCATCTAATTACTGGTAACATTAACCTTGATCATGAAGTTAAGATGATATCTGCCAGGCTTGTCCCCTGTACAGTTAATATTTAGTTTCTATTTTTGCCTTTATTATTAATAACCTGGATTTACCCATTGTAAAAAATTGGCAATGTTTGTATTATCTCTCTGTATATAGATATCCTTACTGATTTTCCATTTGCCTGGTCTGTCACTTACTGAGAAAGGGATATAGAAACATCTAAGTATAGCTGTAGTTTTTTTTTTATTAGTTTTGATTTCATGTATATTGAACTCTTATGTGCAAAAACATTTGGAGTGTGTTAGGTGTATTAGTTTATTAGGGCTGCTGTAACAAATTATCACAAATTTTGTGGTTTAAAGCAACACCAATTTATTACAATTCTGGAGAAGTTAAAAATGAGTGTTATGAGACTAAAAGTTTTAGCTGCTAGTTCTTTCTACATGCTAAAGGGGAGACTCCATTTTCTTGTCTTTTCAAGTTTCTGGAGGCTCTCTTCATTCCTTAGCTCATCAAAGTGCTTCCCATCACCTTTACCTCCCCTTGCTTCCATTCTCACATTACCTTCTTCTATAGTCAAATCTCCCTTTGCCTCCCTCTTATAAGGACACTTGTGTTTACCATGGGGTCACCCAGCTAATCAAGATAATTGAGAGATTATTTTAAGATTCTTAATTTATCACAGTTAACTGCACAGTCCCTTTTATTGTGGAAAGTGGCATATTTACAAATTGTGAGGATTAGGATATGGATATCTTTACGACCCCACTGATGGTCAAACTCTCCAAATTAATTGGCAGATTAAGTGCAGTCCCTATCAAAATCCCAACTGATGTTTTTGTAGAAATTGACAGAATAATCCTGAAATTCCTATTGAAATGCAAGCAACCCAGATTAGCTAAAACAAGTTTGAAAAAGAATAGTCAAAATAAACTTGAAAAAGAACAAAGTTGGGGAACCTGAGCTTTCTGACTTAAAAACCTGCTACAGAGTTACAGTAGTTAAGATAGTCTGGCACTGCCATAAGGATAGAACTCCAGATCAGTAAAGTAGAATTTAAAGTCCAGAAACAAACTCTTACATTTATAGATTTCTTACAAAGCTGTAAAGACAATTCAGTGGGTAATGAATAGCCTCTTTACCAAGGACTATTGGATAGTCACCATTTGCCACCAAGGCTAAATGGATATCTCTATGCAAACAAATAAATAAGTACTTCTTTCTTATACTGTGCAAAAAAGGAACTCAAAATATATCATATACCTAAATATAAGAGTTAAAGCCAAAAAACTTCTAGAAGGAAGCAGAAGTAAATTCTCGTAACCTTGGTTTCTTAGACGAGATACCAAGAGGTTAAATGAAAAAGTAAAAAATAGATAAATTATGCTTCATCAAAATTAAAAACCTTTGTCCATCAAAGGACAGCATCAAGGAACAGAAAAGGTGAGACACCATTAAGAAAGGATAAACATAACAAGTGGTGCTGGGAAAACTGGTCAACCACTTGTGAAGGAATGAAACTAGAACACTTTCTAACACCATACACAAAAATAAACTCAAAATGGATTAAAGATCTAAATATAAGACCAGAAACTATGAAGCTCCTAGAGTAAAACATGGGCAAAACACTCTCTGACATAAATCACAGCAGGATCCTCTATGACCCACCTCCCAGAGTAATGGAAATAAAAGCAAAAATAAACAAATGGAACCTAATTAAACTTAAAAGTTTTTGCACAACAAAGGAAACTATAAGCAAGGTGAAAAGACAGCCTTCAGAATGGGAGAAAATAATAGCAAATGAAGCAACTGACAAAGAATTAATCTCCAAAATATACAAGCAGCTCCTGCAGCTCAATTCCAGAAAAATAAACGACCCAATCAGAAAATGGGCCAAAGAACTAAATAGACATTTCTCCAAAGAAGACATACAGATGGCTAACAAACACATGAAAAGATGCTCAACATCACTCATTATCAGAGAAATGCACATCAAAACCACAATGAGGTACCATCTCACGCCAGTCAGAATGGCTACTATCAAAAAGTCTACAAACAATAAATGCTGGAGAGGGTGTGGAGAAAAAGGAACCCTCTTACACTGTTGGTGGGAATGCAAACTAGTACAGCCACTATGGAGAACAGTGTGGAGATTCCTTAAAAAACTGGAAATAGAACTGCCATATGACCCAGCAATCCCACTCACTGCTGGGCGTACACACTGAGGAAACCAGAATTGAAAGAGACATGTGTACCCCAATTTTCATTGCAGCACTGTTTACAATAGCCAGGACATGGAAGCAACCTAGAGGTCCATTGGCAGATGAATGGATAAGAAAGGTGTGGTACATATACACAATGGAATATTACTCAGCTATTAAAAATGCATTTGAATCAGTTCTAATGAGGTAGATGAAACTGGAGCCTATTATACAGAGTGAAGTAAGTCAGAAAGAAAAACATCAATGCAGTATATTAATGCATGTATATGGAATTCAGAAAGATGGTAATGATGACCCTATATGTGAGACAGCAAAAGAGACACAGGGATAAAGAACTGACCTTTGGACTCTGTGGGAGAAGGCAAGGGTGGGATGATTTGAGAGAATAGCATTGAAATATGTATATTACCGTATGTGAAATAGATCGCCAGTATAGCTTTGATAGATGAAACAGGGCACTCAGGGCTGGTGCACTGGGATGACCCTGAGGGATGGGATGGGGAGGAAGGTGGCAAGGGGGTTCAGGATGGGGGAGACATGTACACCCATGGCTGATTCATGTCAATGTATAGCAAAAACCACTATAATATTGTAAAGTAACTAGCCTCCAATTAAAATAAATTAATTAATTAAAAAAAGAAAGTATAAACAGCCCATATAATATTTGTAAATCATATGTCTGACAAGGAACTTGTATGCAGAATATATAAAGAGCCTTTCAACTCAAAAGTTAAAAAAGAGAACCTAATTAAAAAATGGACAAAGGACTTGCTGTTTCTTGAAAGAAGATACACAAATGGCCAATAAGCACATGAAAAGATGCTCAACATCATTAGTCGTTAGGGAAATGCAAATCAAAGCCATATAGAATACCACTTCATACTCCCTAGAATGGCCAAAATTAAAAAGACATACTCTAGTAAGTGTTGGTGAGAATGTGAAGAAATTGGAACTCTCTTATCCTGCTGATAGGAATGTTAAATGGTGCACCCATTTGGAAAAGAGTTTGCTTGTTTCTCAAAATGCTAAACATAAGTAACCGTACACCTGGTCAGTTCCACTCATAGTACCTAAGAAAAATGAAAGTGTAAGTCTGCACAAAAACTTACACATGAATATTCGTAGCCGCATTATTGATAATGGTCCCAAATTAGAAACAGTCTAAATGTCCATCAAATGGTAAATAAAGAAACATGGTACATTCATATGTGGAATATTATTTGGCAGTAAAAAGAAATGAAGTACTGATACATGCTGCCTTGTGGATAAACCTTGAAAACATTATGCTTGGTAAAAGAAGCCAATCAGAAAAGACCAAATTATATCATTCTATTTATATGAAATATCCAGAATAGGAAAATCGATAAGAACAGAAAGTAGGTTGTTTTAGGTTGGGGCAAAGTGGGTTGGAGGGGAAGCAGAAATAGGAAGTGACTGATAATCGGCATGGAGTTTGTTTTTGGAGGTGATAACAATGTTCTAAAGTTAGACTGTGGTGATAATTATATAGCTCTGAATATGTAAATATTGGATATATAGTCTTTATGTATTATATATACACACATATCATTCACATGGGTGAATTTGATGGTATGTGACGTAAATCTCAATAAAAAGGAAAAACAAAATCAAAAATACCTGAGAGATTATTTTATAAAATCATCTGGAAACTGTACCATTACTTGACTCATTGTTTGTTTTTTATTTCAAACTTTTCATTTTGTACTGGGTATAGCCAATTAATAATGTTATTAATAATAGTTTCAGGTGAACAGTGAAGGGACTCAGCCATACATAAATATATATATACACTCACTCAACCTGAAGTTCCCCTCCCATCCAGGGTGCCATATAACATTGAGCAGAATTCCATGTGCTATACAGTAGGTCCTTAATGGTTATCCATTTTAAATCTTACTATACTCATTCTTAAAGTGGATGAATCATTGAATCATTAGAATATTTTGGTTTTTGAATTTTCTTTACCTCTTATAATGGGTAACAACTTGTGTACATAGTTTATTTGATATGATCATGGTTTAATGTATCATCTAGTCACCCAGAATTTCCTGGGACTGTTGGAGGACTAATTCTAACTTTTGTAGTTAGAAACATTCTGCAGCTAAAGTGACTTAGCACACATGGCATGCACATAGCAATATATTCTAGTACTTAGTATCTTTCATTGTTCCAGTTGGTTTTTTACGCATAATTGTTTGAATATTTTCTTGCAGTATGAAGCAGATGGACAAGAAACACTAGTGGTGGAATTGAGATCATGATCTCCATTTTATTTAGCAAAGTGTCTAATATCTGTGTTTTAAGCCTAAACAGTTTTCTGTTCCATTTTCCTAACTCCTTTTTACAAGCATAATTCATTCATTGTGAAAATTGTATTCAGTTGCTCAAGAGCTCTTAAACTAAGAATACGGGAACTTGCTGGTAATGGGCCAGTGAACATTGTGTAGAAGATTAAATGGCTCATCCTGCAGCTGCTCTGCTTGTGGAACCTTCGTTGACTTCAGTTCTCAATTAACTTGTTAGGTCTATAGCTTCAGGCCTAAATTGGGGCTTGATTAAAGATGGGAAAAAGTGAATATATTGGAGAGAAGATGTATTAGATGCCTAGGGTTACTCTAACAAATTACCACAAACCAAGTGACTTAAAACAACAAAAAATTATTCTCTCACAGTTCTGGAGGCTAAAAGTCTGAAATCAAGGCTATTTACATGACTCTGAAGATATTTCCTTACCTTTTCTAGTTTTTGGTTGGTGCTGTAAATCCTTTGTTTTACCTGGTTTATAAAATGTGTCATTCTCTTCTTTGCCTTTGTCTTTATGTGGCCTTCTTCCCTTGGTTTTAATGTGGCATTTTCCTTTCTGTGTGTCTGTGTCTAAATTCCCCTCATTTTAGGATTCCGGTCATTGAAGTGGAGCGTATCCTAATCCATTGTGACCTTGTCTTAACTTGATTACATCTACAGAGAACCTGTTTCTGAATAAGGTCACATTTATAGGTACTGTGGGCTAAGATTTTAACATGTCTTTTTGTGGGATATAATTCAGTCTATAATAGAATAATGCATTTTGTTTGAAAATATATTTAACTGTCAAGTTGTGAACTAATTTGTGGGCACAGTGTTTTCACAGGGAGTTAACATGAAGTGAATTAGATAAAGACCATGAAAGACAAAAAAGAGAAGAAATTATCAGCTTTGGGCCATTGTCAACTTTATTATATAGGAAAAGCCAAGCTGTAACACTGATCTCTCATCTCCCCTGGTAGTGTGAACTTCTCCATTGCTCCCTACCCTCCTCCTCTCAAGTGGCCTATGTATATATAGCCTTGCTTTTAGAGAAAGATCTAGAAGTGTTTATGGTCATAATAGATGAAGTGCTTTAAGATAAGTCAGTCAGTCAGTCAGTCAGTTCAGTTCAGTCGCTCAGTCATATCCAACTGTTTGTGACCACATGGACAGCAGCACAACAGGCTTCCCTGTCCATCACCAACTCCCAGAGCTTGCTCAAACTCATTTCCATCAAGTTGGT
The DNA here is from genome assembly GCF_029378745.1 of Bos indicus. Lineage (NCBI taxonomy): Eukaryota > Metazoa > Chordata > Mammalia > Artiodactyla > Bovidae > Bos > Bos indicus. The sequence continues at coordinate 48,793,872 of NC_091763.1, read as the reverse complement.
GATGCCATACAACCCATCTGATCTTCTGTCGTCCCCTTCTCCTCCTGCCTTCAATCTTTCCCAGCATTAGGGTCTTTTCCAGTGAGTCAGTTCTTCACATCAGGTATTGGAGCTTCAGCTTCAGCATCAGTCCTTCCAATGAATATTCAGGACTGGTTTCCTTTAGGGTTGACTGGTTTGATCTCCTTGCAGTCCAAGGGACTCTCAAGAGTCTTCTCCAACACCACAGTTCAAAAGCATCAATTCGTTGGCGTTCAGCTTTCTTTATGGTCCAACTCTCACATCCACACATGAATACTGGAAAAACCATAGCTTTGACTAGATGGACCTTTGTCAGCAAAGTAATTTCTCTGCTTTTTAACATGCTGTCTAGATTGGTCATAGCTTTTCTTCCAGTTTCATGGCTGCAGTCACCATCTGCAGTGATTTTGGAGCCCAAGAAATTAAAGTCTGTCACTGTTTCCATTGTTTCCTGTCTATTTGCCATGGGACCGGATGTCATGATCTTAGTTTTTAGAATGTTGAGTTTTAAGCCAGTTTTTTCACTCTCCTCTTTTACTTTCATCAAGAGGTTCTTTAGTTCATCTTTGCTTTCTGCCATAAGGGTGGTGTCATCTGCATATCTGAGGTTATTGATATTTCTCCCGGCAGTCTCGATTCCAGCTTGTGCTCCATCCAGCCCAGTGTTTCTCATGATGTACTCTGCATATAAGTTAAATAAGCAGGGTGACAATATACAGCCTTGACATACTCCTTTCCCAATTTGGATCCAGTCCATTGTTTCACGTCTGGTTCTAACTGTTACTTCTTGACCTGCATACAGATATCTCAGGAGGCATGTAAAGTGTCTGGTATTCCCGTCTCTTTAAGAATTTTCCAGTTTGTTGTGATCCATACAGTCAAAGGCTTTAGCATAGTCAGTGAAGCAGAAGTAGATGTTTTTCTGGAATTCTCTTGCTTTTTCAGTGATCCAAAGGATGTTGGCAATTTGATCTCTGGTTCCTTTGCCTTTTCTAAATCCAGCTTGTACATTTGGAAGTTCTTGGTTTATGTACTGTTGAAGCCTAGCTTGGAGAATTTGGGGCATTACTTTGGTAGTGTGTGAGATGAGTGCAATTGTGTGGTAGTTTGAACAATCTTTGGCATTGCCTTTCTTTGGGATTGGAAAGAAAACTGACCTTTTCCAGTCTTGTGGCCACTGCTGAGTTTTCCAAATTTGCTGGCATTTTGAGTGCAGCACTTTCACAGCATCACGTTTTAGGATTGAAATAGCTCAACTGGAATTGTATCACCTCCACTAACTATGTTCATAGTGATGCTTCCTAAGGCCCACTTGACCTCGTACTTCAGGCCATCTGGCTCTAGGTGAGTGATCACACCATCGTGATTATCTGGGTCATTAACATCTTTTTTGAGGAACTAAGTTTTGTGGCCAGGTTTTCAGATAGGCCCTTCACTACCTCACTGCAAAACTCAAAATCTATATGACAAGTTGTAGTTAGAAATCACTTCGGTATTTTTTGAGTCTCACTCCAGGTCCTAATGGAAATCTCCTTATCTGTCAGTCAGGGTTCCTTGTTGAGGCCAACTGAATCTACTCCTACTCTTTCAAGTAGAAAGGAATAATTAGAAGATTTTAGAGAGTATATGACGAGAATAAAGCTTTAGAGGTCCAGAGATTCAAACTTTGGTATTGTTAGCCAGAGAGTTGAAATATTCTGCCATGCTACAGGACACCACCATTTGTGTTACTTCCCTAATCCTGTGTTTGAAACCTAATAATTGTGAACTTGGGGAAGATAGTTAACTGCTCTGTGCTCAGTTTTGATGTCTGTAAAGTGAGATAGATGAAAATACCTAACTGAAGGGTTGTTGCGTTAAATGAGTAATATACACGTTCCTGTAACAGTGTCTGGACACCTGGTATATGTTAGTGCGCTAGAGCTGCCTTAACAGGATTGCGAACTGGGTGGCTTAAACAACAGGTAGTTACTGTCTCACAGATCTGGAGGCTAGAAGTTGTAGGAGAGAGAAATTTTTCCATTCTCATTTTGGGTTCTTTGGCTGGTCTAACAATTAAATTAACATAGAACAGGGGATTTATAGGAGAAAGATTTAATTTCATATGTAAGAGACCCAAAAAGATATGAGGCTCTCAGTCAGGCAGTTGAGGCTTTTATGCCATTGTTAGCTAAGGAAGAGAGAGACTAGAGGTCTGAGACTTCACAGGAGGAAGGCAGTTAACAGGAAGATGGGAAGAGGAAATATTTGCCAAATAAATGTTTCCCATGCCATGCAGGTAATCCTTTCTGATGTAAAATGTTATGTCTGGTTTTAACTCTCTTCTGGGTACAGACTCTCTGTCTAAATCCTTTGAGGTGGTTGAGGGAAGGGTAAAATAAACTTTTCCCTAGTCTGTTAGGTCTTGTTCACCTTCAGCTCAAAATGATCCACATGCCTGGTGGCACATTTTGGGATCACTTGTTCTGGTCCCTCTGAGAGTCCAAAATCAGGATGTTGGTAGGGTTCATTTCTTACTAGGACTTTGAAGGAAGATTGTTATGTACCTCTCCCCTACTTATGGTCATTTATGGCAATCTTCAGTGTTCTTTGGCTTGTGGAAGCATCACCCTGATCTTTTCCTTCATCATTTCTTGCCAGGACTTTGAGGGAAGAATATTACATGCCTCCCTGCTACTAGAATATTTAGTGGATACTTTAGTCATACAAGAATAGAATACATGGTTATGTATCTTCCTTATTTATATTATTGCTTCTTTGTGCTTTATACAGTGTAAATAAGGTCCTTTATTGAGATTTTTAAAGGGTAAATGAAAGAGTTTTATCAGTGGGTTTAGATGGATTTTGTTTCTTTAGTATTGTACCTAAACCACTCTGTTCAAGCTACTGTGTTTTCTTAAGTGTGTTCTGTGAGTGCTAGTCCTACTAGATATTATGTAATTTGGGGGGCGGGGGATGAGAAACAAATAGATTTGGGAAATATTATTGTATATTATTATATATTATTGTATATGCCTCTTTTGGTTGATTTTAGTGCATATTAATAGTGACAAGGAACAGTGTGGTGAATAAACCAGGTTTATTTGGTTTTAACTCAGTGTTTCCTAAATTTGTCATAACATCTACTAATACAATGAAGTTCAGATCAGATCAGATCAGATCAGTCGCTCAGTCGTGTCCAACTCTTTGCAACCACATGAATTGCTGCACGCCAGGCCTCCCTGTCCATCAACAACTCCCGGAGTTCACTCAGACTCACGTCCATTGAGTCAATGATGCCATCCAGCCATCTCATCCTCTGTCGTCCCCTTTTCCTCTTGCCCTCAATCTTTACCAGCATCAGGGTCTTTTGCAATGAGTCAGCTCTTTGCATGAGATGGCCAAAGTACTGGAGTTTCAGCTTTAGCATCATTCCCTCCAAAGAAATCCCAGGACTGAATCTCCTTCAGAATGGACTGGTTGGATCTCCTTGCAGTCCAAGGGACTCTCAGGAGTCTTCTCCAACACCACAGTTCAAAAGCATCAATTCTTCGACGCTCAGCCTTCTTCACAGTCCAACTCTCACATCCATACATGACCACAGGAAAAACCATAGCCTTGACTACACGGACCTTTTTTGGCAAAGTAATGTCTCTGCTTTTGAACATGCTATCTAGGTTGGTCATAACTTTCCTTCCAAGGAGTAAGCGTCTTTTAATTTCATGGCTGCAGTCACCATCTGCAGTGACTTTGGAGCCCCCCAAAATGAAGTCTGACACTGTTTCCACTGTTTCCCCATCTATTTCCCATGAAGTGATGGGACCGGATGCCATGATCTTCGTTTTCTGAATGTTGAGCTTTAAGCCAACTTTTTCACTCTCCACTTTCACTTTCATCAAGAGGCTTTTGAGTTCCTCTTCACTTTCTGCCATAAGGGTGGTGTCATCTGCATATCTGAGGTTATTGATATTTCTCCCGGCAGTCTTGATTCCAGCTGTGTTTCTTCCAGTCCAGCGTGTCTCATGATGTACTCTGCATAGAAGTTAAATAAGCAAGGTGGCAATATACAGCCTTGACGTACTCCTTTTCCTATTTGGAACCAGTCTGCTGTTCCATGTCCAGTTCTAACTGTTGCTTCCTGACCTGCATACAGATTTCTCAAGAGGCAGATCAGGTGGTCTGGTATTCCCATCTCTTTCAGAATTGTCCACAGTTTATTGTGATCCACACAGTCAAAGGCTTTGGCATAGTCAATAAAGCAGAAATAGATGTTTTTCTGGAACTCTCTTGCTTTCTCCATGATCCAGCGGATGTTGGCAATTTGATCTCTGGTTCCTCTGCCTTTTCTAAAACCAGCTTGAACATCTGGAAGTTCACGGTTCACATATTGCTGAAGCCTGGCTTGAAGAATTTTGAGCATTACTTTACTAGCGTGTGAGATGAGTGCAATTGTGCGGTAGTTTGAGCATTCTTTGGCATTGCCTTTCTTTGGGATTGGAATGAAAACTGCCCTTTTCCAGTCCTGTGGCCACTGCTGAGTTTTGCAAATGTGCTGGCATATTGAGTGCAGCACTTTCACAGCATCATCTTTCAGGATTTGGAACAGCTCAACTGGAATTCCATCACCTCCACTAGCTTTGTTTGTAGTGATGCTTTCTAAGGCCCACTTGACTTCGCATTCCAGGATGTCTGGCTCTAGGTCAGTGATCACACCATCGTGATTATCTGGGTCGGGAAGGTCTTTTTTGTACAGTTCTTCTGTGTATTCTTGCCACCTCTTCTTAATATCTTCTGCTTCCATTAGGTCCATACCATTTCTGTCCTTTATTGAGCCCATCTTTGCATGAAATGTTCCTTTGGTATCTCTGATTTTCTTGAAGAGATCCCTAGTCTTTCCCATTCTGTTGTTTTCCTCTATTTCTTTGCATTGATTGCTGAAGAAGGCTTTCTTATCTCTTCTTGCTATTCTTTGGAACTCTGCATTCAGGTGTTTATATCTTTCCTTTTGTCCTTTGCTTATTGCTTCTCTTCTTTTCACAGCTATTTGTAAGGCCTCCCCAGACAGCCATTTTGCTTTTTTGCATTTCTTTTCCATGGGAATGGTCTTGATCCCTGTCTCCTGTACAATATCACAAACCTCATTCCATAGTTCATCAGGCACTCTATCTATCAGATCTAGGCCCTTAAATCTATTTCTCACTTCCACTGTATAATCATAAGGGATTTGATTTAGGTCATACCTGAATGGTCTAGTGGTTTTCCCTACTTTGTTCAATTTAAGTCTGAATTTGGCAATAAGGAGTTCATGGTCTGAGCCACAGTCAGCTCCTGGTCTTGTTTTTGCTGACTGTATAGAGCTTCTCCATCTTTGGCTGCAAAGAATATAATCAGTCTGATTTCGGTGTTGACCAGCTGGTGATGTCCATGTATAGAGTCAAGTTACTGTACAGCAAACATTTAATCTTTTGGAGTGCCAGGGCCCTAGAGAAGTAGTACCTCTTATGTCCATAATTAGGAATTATATATTTATTTTTAGCTCTCTGGGGGAAAAAATCTTTTAACATGTAAGTTTATTGTTAAACTTTTTGGTTAAGTGAACTGCCTGGATTGTTGTTCTGTTTTGGAGTTTGTCAGCAAAACTATAATATAAGTGTTTTGAAGGTAGGATTAGTGTCTGTTTTCTATATATATGTAAGAAACTTACCACATAGGAATCATTTAGATGGCAGTTTGAGAGGAAAAAAAAATCAAAGTCGTACAGATAATTCTTCATGTCTTTCATAAGTAAGACGAAAATGGGAAATGATTATGTTGGTTGTTGAATAAACCCTTTAATTCTGTTTGATGTATTTCTGTTGCAGTTTTTTTGTTTAAAAAAAAAAACAAACCATAGCTTTATTATGATATAATTGATGTAAAATAACCAGAGCATCTTTTCATGTGCCTTTTGGCTATTTGTATCTTTTCTTTAGAGAACATTTCTCTAGGTCTTCTACCCATTTTTTTGATTGGATTGTATGTTTTGTTTTTTTTTTTCCTGATATTGAGTTGTATGAGCTGTTTGTATATTTTAAATATTAAATCTTTGTCAGTTGCATTATTTGCAGATATTTTTCTCCCAGTCTGTAGGTTGTCTTTTTACTTTGTTTCCTTTGCTTTTATTGTTGTTGTTCAGTCAGCCAGTCATGTCAGACTCTTTGCAATGCCATGGACTACAGCATGCCAGGCTTCCCTTTCCTCACTTTCTTCTGGAGTTTGCCCTTTGCTGTACAAAAGCTTTTAAATTTGATTAAATCCTCTTTGTTTATTTTTGTGTTTATTTCCTTTGCCTTGGGGGACAGTTGTAAGAAAATATTGCTGTGATTTATGTCAAAAAATGTCTTGCCTATATTTTATGTTCCTTTGTATAAGTTTTATAGTGTTATGTCTAACATTTATGTCTTTAAAACATTTTGGGTTTATTTTTGTATATTGTATGAGGGAATATTCTAAGCTCATTGGTTTACATGTAGCTGTCGAGCATTGCTAACACCACTTGTTGAAGAGACTCTCTTCTCCATTGTATATTCTTGCTGCCTTTGTCATAGATTAATTAACTGTGGTTGTATTGGTTTACCTCTGCACTCTGTATTCTAGTCCATTGATCTATTGCGTCTGTTTTTGTACCAGTACCATACTGTTTGATTACTGTAGCTTTATAGTATAATCTAAAGTCTTGAAGGCTTTTGTCTCCCTTTGTTGTTTTTTCTTAGGATTGCTTTGGTAAGTCTGGGTATTCTGTGGTTCCATATACATGTTAGGATTATTTGTTCTAGTTCTATATAAAACATGTCCTGTCTTGGTATGGATTGCATTAAATCTTTAGATTGCCTTGGGTAGTATGTCCCTTTTGACAGTATTGTTGGAATCCAAGAGTATGAGCTTTGAATCATCTTCAGTTTCGTTTATCAATGCTTAATAGTTTTTACAATATGGGTCTTCCACTTCCTTGTTGAAGTTTATTCCTAGGGTTTTTTTTTTTTTCCCACAATTTTATATGCATGTGTTTTTTAACTTTCACTTTCTGATATTTCATTTTTAGTTCATAGAAGTGTACTGGATTCTGTATTTTAATCTTGTATTTTGCAACCTTGATGATTCATTTATTAGTTCTTCTAGTTTTTCTGTGGAGATTCTGGGATTCTTTGTATACATTATTATGTCATTTGCCAAGAGTGACAGTTTTTCTTCTTCCTTTTCAATTTGAATTCCTTTTTTGTTTTATTTTTCTTCTCTGATTGCTGTGGCTAGGACTTCCAATACTGTGTTGAATAGTAGCAGTGAGACATCTTTGTATTATTTGTGAGTTTAGCAGGAAGACTTTCAGCTTTTTACTGTTGAGTATTATATTGGCGGTGGGTTTGTCATAAATGGTCTTTATTGTGTTGAGATATGGCCTCTCTCTTTCTACTTTGGTTAGCATTTTGTCATGAATGGATGTTGATTTTTGTGAAATGCTTTTCCTGTATCTATTGAGATAATCATGTGGTTTTTGTCTCTTTTTTTGTTATTATTGTGTATCACATTGACTGATTTGCATAGTTGAGCCATTCTTGTGACCCTGGAATAAATACACTTTGATTATGTTGTGTGATCCTTTTTATGTATTGTTGGATTCAGTTTGCTAATATTTTATTGAGTTTTGCATCTCTATTCATCAAAGATACTGTCCTGTAATTTTATTTTTTTTGATAGTGTCTTTGGCTTTTTTATCAGGATGATGATGGCCTCAGTGACTTAATTTTTTGGAATAGTTTTGAGAAAGATAGTTACAAGTTCTTATTTATATGTTTCATAGAATTCTCCAATGAAGGCATCCAGTCCTAGACTTTTGTTTGCAGGGAGTTTGTTTACAGATTCCATTTCACTTTTAGTGATTGGTCTGTTCACATTATCTGTTTTCTTTGTGACCCACTGTTGGCAGATGTTTCTAGAACCTTTTCCCTTCTAGGTTGTTCAGTTTATTGGCATGTAACTGCTCATAGTATTCTCTTATGATATTTTATATCTGTGGTGTCAGTTGATTTTTCTCCTCTTTCATTTCTTATTTTGTTATTTGGGTTCTCCCTTGGTGAGTCTAGCTAGAGATTTGTCAATTTTGTTTTTTTTTTTTTTTTTTAAAAAAACAGCTCTTGATTTTATTGATCATTTCTACTTTTTTCAACATTCATTTCTCTCTGCTCTTAATTATTTCCTTCCTTCTGCTGAGTTTGGACTTTGTTTTCTAATTCTCTGAAGTGATAGTTATTTGTCATTTTTCTTGTTTCTTGAGGAAGGCCTGTATCACTATGAACTTCCCTCTTAGAATTACTTTCAATGCATCCCATAGATTTTGTAAAGTTGTGTTTTCATTTTCATTTTTTTAAAGGTATTTTCTGGTTTATTCTTTGATTTCATCATTGACCCATTGCTTCTTAGTAGTGTGTCATTTAGTCTCTGTATGTTTGTTCTTTCTTCATTCCTCCCCTCCCCCGTGGTTGATTTCTAATTTCATACCTTTGTGATCAGAAAAGTTGGTTGAAATAATTTCTATCCTTTTAAATTTGTTGAGGCTTGCTTTGTGACCATGTGTGTGATCTATCCTAAAGAATGTTTTATTCACCCCTAAGAAGAATGTTATATTCTCCTTTTGTTTTTGGATGTTGTGTCCTGGACACATCAATGAAATACAGCATATCTGTGTCATTTAGAACCTCTGTTGCCTTATTGATTTTCTGTCTGTATGTCCGTTGATGTCAGTGGAGTGTTAGTCTCCTGCTGTTATTGTATTATTGTTGGTCTTTCCCTTTATGTTTGTTAGTATTTGCCTTATAAATTTAGGTGCTCTGTATTGGGTGTATATATGTCAAGAAGTATAATGTATCCTTACTTGTCTGTCTTTATAGCCTTTGTTTTAAAGTTTGTTTTGTCTGATAAGAGTATTGCTACTCCTGTTTTCATTTTGTTTCCATTTTCTAGTTTAAGGCAGTAAACAATTGCATTGTTGAGAATTTTTTCCCCTAATAATAAATCTTTTTCTAAGAATACATTTAATATTAAATTTCTTCCAACTCCACTTTAGTTGAATCCCAGAGATTTCAGTGTTGATTTTCCATTTTCATGTAGTTAAATATTTAAAGAAAATTTCCTCTGAGAGCCTTTGGGGTCCCTTGAATATTTGGAAGTGTGTTGTTCAATTTCAAAATGTTTGGGAAATTTATAGGTATTTTTCTATTACTGATTCTTAGTTTGATTCTATTATGATCAATTGAGTGTATGATTTCAATTCTCTTAAATTTAAAATGTTTGTTTTGTGACCTAGGACATGCTTTGTTTTGATTAATGTTCCACCTGTAGTTGAACAGAATGTATATTCTGTTTTTATTGGGTGGAATGCTCTGTTGATATTATTAGATTCCCCTGGTATATGGTGGTCATTTTTCTGTTCCTTGTTGATTTTATCTAGTGCTTCTCAGTTGTTGAGGGAGAGGTATTGACTCTTACCTCTGGTTAGATACTGACTGGAAGATAGGCAGTAAATATAACACCTGAAATACCTTTCTGGAAGGGGAAAAAAAAGGTTCGTTTTCTAAATCCTTGTTTTAAAATTCCAATACCATATCAAAATGCACCATGGTTAGAAAGTCAGGGGAAGGGAAAAGGAAAAAAAAAAAGACTATGTCCAAAGGAAAGATAATACACTGTCTTATTTATATGTTTAGGCCCTGAGCAATTTTTGGGTGCTAGCTGAAAAAAGGGGTAAGACTTTGGAAGGGAAAAACCCATCTCCATTTTAATAGTAGGGTTTTCCTCCTCCCTAAAGTGAGAGCCAAAACAAAAATAAGGCATTTGATAATAAATTTTCCTGAAGCTTTGAAGAACAAGAAAGATCAGCGTGCCCTGAGAAGTGCTTTGGACTTAAAGTATAAAGATTTCACCCAAAGGGTTTTACTTAAGTGTGAGGCTTATTTTGTGCATAGTTCAAGCAGTAGAATTCATTGAGGATCTGTTAGAAACATGTAAATTTCACATTTATGTTTTTTGGTGGGTTTTTTTTTTGAGAGGGGCATAATACCAAACTTTAGATTATGTGTCTCAAGGCCTTTTCCCCTTCATTTTAAAAAGAAAAAAAGAGATTAGTAACTAAGACACCATTTATGAAAATGTTATCACTATTTACATGTTTTTGGTGGTTTACAAAACATTCCTAATGCATATTATCTCATTCGATCCATACAACCCTGTGAGATTTGTAACACGGGTTCTTTATTCTTTAATTTTGGAATCTCTAAAAGGTTAAGTGATTGTTTCCTCAGGTCATAAAATTGGGTAGAATAAAATTTAGATATTCTCATTCCTAATTAGCCTTCTTTCTGTGATACTGTGCCTTTGAAAGGATATATCTGTTTTCTTGAATAGAATTGACTTTACTTAAAGTATATTTTATTTATACTTTATATTTTATAGATTTTATATGTACTCCAGTGATCATGTGTTATACTATTTAATTTTACATAAGAATAAATTTCAGAGATTATTAGAAAGGTTTAATAAATTTTCAGACATTGACTTCATCCTGAATTTTCTCTTCCATGAATTTGTTTTTAGATATCCTTTGATTATTTGCCCATAGATAACTATGACTTCTTATATGTTTTTACCTTTATGTTTTGATTTCAAATTATTTTTATTCTTTTTCTGATTTTATTTTTATATTAGAAAAAGTTAGAAAATGTATATGTTAGTATTTGTGAAGTTTCTCTTGTAATTTGTTTGGTTCAGTAATTACTTTCCTCTATGGTAGAAACAGATGTTTTAAATTATTAAAATTTTTTTCTATGGTTGGTGTTATGTATTGTGAGATAACTTTTTAAAAATACATTTTCCAATCTGTTTAGTTGTATTTTGGTTGTTATATATTAAAATCTTATACCTTTTAAACACCATGTTATTTTGTTGTTTGTTCTGTCAGTTTTACTTTTATGCAAATGCCACATTACTTTTGAAAAATTTTGCTTTATAATTTCAATTATATTTTCATATATTCAGATATTTCATATTTTGATATAGTTATGTTTCAGTTATTTCACACATTATTGAAATCACTGTGTATGTATTAAACATTTTTCTTGAAAAGAATTTTTCTTGTAGACCTGTTTTGTCATCAGATTCATGATGTAAACTTAAATATGATTAAAATATGTCAAATATAAACAAACCAATGAAAATCAATATGTGTATGTAGATGTCATTGTTGAAGTTTAGTTGGAGTTTTTGACCTTTTTCTCTTACTTTATGTCTTTTCTAAAATTTCTTTATTGAAAGTTTTTTTTTTTACTGAGGAGGGAGGGACTTTTAAAACAATCCTATCTTAGACTTAGCCATTTGTAACAAGTAAAAAACTAGTATTCTGTGATGAAGATGATGATGTTGTTTTTATTATGATGATGGTGATGATACCTTCAATAATTGGACAGTAGATCTCATTATTGATTGGACAAGTTAATTTTATCAATATTGTAACCCTGAAGCATCCATATTGTTCAGTGTTTTGTGATGGTTGTTTGTTTTGTCTTAATTTAAATTTGTTATTGAGCTCAGTATTCTCTAGGAACTGTGTTTTTAGCAGAACAGGTTAAAATGTAATTGTTGTAATGAATGCTGATCTTATAATACTATTTATTTTAATTTAAAGATAAACTTTTTGTTGAATGGAGTCTACAATGACAGCTTTCCTCTCCAGAGTATTATTCATCAATGTGCTGGATAACTCTATATAAATCATAGCCTTAGATGTTGCTATTTGCTTTTGTAAAAGACAGGCTTTAATCTGAAATTTCTAAGTAATCAGGGCTCTGCAAAAAAATCTAATACAGAGCTTTTTAGATAATATAATTGAATGACTGTGTTCTGGAAATGGTGTTAGGAAGTAATATATAAATAAATAAAAAACATGTTGCCAACAGTCTGGGAACATATTTATAGCAAATATGATAGGCAAACAGTGAATATTATTATATAATTAATACACAGTGATGTAATATAAAAAGATAGGGAGTAAAAATTACATAGACATTCCCCAAAGAAAATACAGATAGTAAAAGTTACTCAGCCTTATCATTTAGAAATTCATGTGAGACCATCAATAAGAACCTTCTAGCAGCATATGAAATACTCAATACAGTGGTAATATCCAGTACATGATTAAGTAACTCCCATAGATTATTGGGAGAATGTTTGAAGTAGTACAGTCATTTTGAAAAGTAGTTTGATAATTTTTATCAACCAGCTTAAAATTGTTACTTTGATCCATTAATTCTTTTTCGTTTCTCAAGGAAATAATTATAGATATTTAAAGTTTTTGTATGTATTTATTATAAATAATCATTACATTTAGGCAGATGATTAAGTAATTTTTGATGATTTGTTTGATGAAATATTGGGCAGTTGTCAAGAGCTGATATTTATAAGTATTACCATATTATGGGTGAATGTTTATAACATTGTTAATAAAGAAGACATTGTAAATAAATATAATTACAGATAAAAACAGGAACACAATAACTTGTGGGTGGTTTAAAAAGTAGGGTAAGAATTTAAAGGAATATAGTAGACCTTTTATTTTAAGCACAAACAAAATTTTAAGTATTTTAGGAACATCTGAAGGTTGCTTGAAATTTCTCTGAGGCACTTATCTGCGTTGTGCTCTTTGCAAAGTTGGTGTGTAGGAGGGAGTCACTTTCATCAGTGTAGCCAGCTGCCCAGTCCCTATATGTCAGTTTTTGCTTTTTCTGCTCTTTTTTACATAAATATCCGGGGGGGAGGAAATATGCTATTTTAATGCTGCTTGAGAATTTGAGGATTCATAAATTTCTCAGACATATTCATGTATATTCCAATAATCCACTTGGCAGTTGTGGCCTCTGTGCTCTGGGGTTATATAATTTCCCCCTTTTGAAATAGTTTCCTGATTTTCAAAAATTCTTTCAAGAGCATGATATTTTTAAAGGAAAAGAAAACCTTTTATTCAGTTATCAGTTAAGTATTCTAGCATCAAACTCTTCTTCATGAGACAGTATATTCTGTTTTTCTTGCAGTGTCTCATATGCCATTAATCCCTTTTAGAATTTGAATTTATCTCTAGAAGTTCAATTTGTGCCTTACTTTATTACACGTGTTTTTACTAATGTGCTTAATCTTTTCTGTTTTGAACACATGAAATACAGTTATAACTCTTGTAAGTTCTTGTTTATTGTACTGTAATCTGTGCCATTGGTTCATGTATTTTAATATTCAATAGAAAAATGTAAAAATGCAAAAAACACTTAACATGTATAAAATACAAATACTACCTAACAAGTTTGTTTTAGAATATTATAAGCATGTTGTATCACCTCTCTCTGTAACTTTGCAAAATGTCATTGTTTGTATGTGTATATAGTATATTGTTTAATCATACATGTTTTA